>NC_072401.2:46375000-47785000 GCF_028858775.2 Pan troglodytes
TTATGCTTATGATTATTTTTATGACAGGGGAAGGATACAAATTAAAATCAGCCAAAAGAAGAGACACATAGGGCAGAGCCTGGGAGAGTTTCAAACTCAAAGTTTTCATTGTCCTCTAGATGTATTACCCTCTCAGCACTGATGTTTGACAATACTCACAGAGTATTACCAATCAGGGGTGTTGTCCTGAGCTTTGGTGCTCAAAGTTTTTTGGGGGGTTTCATTACATAGGCATGATTGATTGATTGATTGATTGATGGTCCACATGATTAAACCCAGCCTCCAGATCAACTGATGCAAGTGACCCAAAGCTTCCACCCTAAGTCATATGGTTGGTCTTTCTGAAATGGCCAGCACCTACTCTAAGACTATAAGATGTAGCCCAACCCACTCTAAGATCCAATGTGGCAGGCCACAACTCTAAACAAAGATATTCCTATCAGATATGACACTGATACTCTCCCAGAAGCCAAGGGTAAAGACTCTGTCCCTCTTTGGTGAAGGCCAAATTCTCTTCACTTTAAATCTAACATTTTTAGCTAATGCCCTCCTGTATGAGGCAATTTAAAGAGGACTCATTAGCTGATGGATTGATGAGTGGCCTCGTATCTGTCCAAAAGGAACTTAGAGTCTATGAGGGAGAGAAAAGCAACCAATTACAATGGGTGTAGTCTTGTGGGTGAAATAATATGGGCAAGCACAGGATGCAGTATGTTTCACCTATTATGGCCACATAAGAAATTACCTAAATCTCAGTAGTGGAAAGCCATCGTTTACTATGTGTGGATCAGGAACCGAAAGTCATCTTGTGTCTGCTCCATGATGTCTAGGACCTCAACTAGAAAACTTGAAGGCTGGGTCCTAAAATCCTCTGAAGACTCCCTTGTTCACGGATGCAACTGGCAGTTGATGCTGGCTGTCATCTAGGAGCCTCAGAACATCTCCACATGGACATCTCCATGTGGTCTTCAACATAAATTGCTTTGAGTTTTCTTAGAGCATAGTGGCCAAGTTCCAAAGATGGACACCCTGAGAGAGAGAGGGAGGACAAGTGAGCACCAGGTGGAAGCCGTGCAATCTTCTGGAATCTAGCTTTGGAGCCACATACGTCACTCCCCCTACATTCTGTTCACCAAGACAGTTTCAAAGTCCCATTCCATTTCTGCCTCAAGGAGCAGGAAATAGACTCCATATCTTGATAAAAGCAGCAAAATTCTAAAGAGAATGTGGCCACTGCTGTGGCCATTTCTGAGCAACACAGTCTGCTACACTGTGCAAACACATAGAAATGACATGTAACCTGCACTGGGAGGTGGTCTCAGGGAAGAAAACAAAGTGTGAATCATGACCGACAAAGTAAAAATTGCTTGATACTCAGTAAACAAGCGTAAGAAACAGAAACACAACATACAGCCATTTTGAAATCTCGAAAGACCACACACGCCTGTAAAGGATGAAACAGGTTAGATAGCAGGGATGAAAGGTGGTCTCCAACTTCTGCCCAGATCTTGGTAGATCTTGAGCTGCTCTGGCTCGTTCACTCTTAGCAAAGGGCAGTGTCTTTCTTTTCCACATTATTACACCTTGCCAGGAGTCCAGGACCCGATGCTCCATCCTGAGGATTTATAGATACCCATTAATGGAGGGCAGAAGGTGGGCAATAGAGGGTGGGCCACAGAGTGCAGTAGGTGAGGCTGAGCAATGTCCTGGGGCACAGCTCAGCCTGCTGCAGATGCTGGCCATGCTAATGTTTATCTGCACTGCTGGGCCATGAGGACAGCTCACAAGACAGTGACCCCATGGAAGCTAGAGGGGGGTCTTTAGGTGCACACCCTGCACCTTTTCATCTGGTACCTTCCTTCTTACCCTCTCCAGCTGAGAAATCTTGATCTTGTTTGAGGGTAGGATAAACAAAATAAAGCATGTATTCTATGCCCTACCTTATTATTGTCCTACTAATGGTATTTGAATTTAAAAATCAATATTTAGCACTTTTGTTTTCTGGCTTCATTCTTTCTAACCCAGCACTGTCCAAAAGCAATACAAAATGAGGCACAGACGTCATTTCAAATGTTCAAATAGCCACATTCGAAAGGTAAGAAGAAATAGATAGAACCAGTTTTAATAATATAATTTGTGTCTAAAATATTTCATTTTAAACATGTAATCAACATAAAAATCACTAATGAGATATCTTACATCACTTTTATACTAAAAAATCTGGTGTGTATTTTACACTTACAACACATCTCGATTTAGATGTTAAATACTTGATCAATATTTAGATTACATAAAATGTGGAGTCAAAAAGTAGATCCATATACCAAAGATTGTTCAAGATACACCCAAAAGTCTTCCAGTAATTGAATCCAGGATCAATTTTTAAATTTTAATTTAAATAAAATGAAATTAAGCATTTAATTATTTAGTCACACCAGTCACATATGACTAATTGAACAGCACAGTTTTAGATGCACACGCTGGGAAAGACCTCCAGAGAATAAGGTGGAAGGAACTTTAAAGACTGCCTGGAGGGGTTAGGCGATGCACAGAACAGCTCATCATTTAAAATATGTTCCATATATATATATATATATTTGTTCTAGGCACAAGGATACTGTACAAAATTAGTGGCTATTCAGCACCAAGTTTAAAATTTTAACATTACCAGAAATCAAATGGCCAAAAAGCAACAGACCAAATAGAATCACCTCTTATTAAAGAAAAGGATTCCTGGAAATCCCAGCCTGGGGTCAGCGCTGCAGTGCGGGGCTGGTTCTGGTGAGGCCAGGTGCTGTTCCAACCAGGATAGATGAGAACTGCCCTCCCACCACCACCCCCTGCATAAGGGCTAACTGGCATTTCTCTTGTGCTCTTGAGCTGGGTTCCTGCCTCTCCTGATCTAAGATGTGATTAAATTGAATTGCTTTCTAAATCTGTTATGTAATTTGTATGTAATGCCCTTACTATTGGGTTTGAATACAATTGCAGTAGGATACACTAATTGATTTGTTTAATTTTATTTTCCATCCTTTGAATTGAAGCCTTTGGGACTCAATATGTAAAGTAATATGCAAATTGGGACTTTGATGCAAGAAGACTTGGCAGTTTTTTAAAACAGGATTCAAGCATTACTTGGAATCATTTAAGAGAGTAATTTCAAACAAAGCAACCTCTACTTGTCCTTCTATGTGATTAAACTTTAGTGTGCACAAACATATATATACAAAACACACTAAAAGATCACTGACTGTTAATTGATTATATAGATCAAAGAACAATCATACATCCCCCATGATTTTTCTATCTCTAACCCTAATATAAAACAGAATAAGGTTTTATAGGTTTGCATAACTTTTCATAGAATGAATGAAGCAGAGAATAGTTGCAAAAGAGAAATCAGTCTATTAACAACTAGTGAGCAACTACTTTGGACTGATAACAATAACTAGTATTTACTATGTACTTACCAAACAGGCACAGTGGTCAGAATTTTATCTAGATTACTTTCCTTCTAGGGATTCAGTTAGGGACTTTCAGAGATACGTAGATGATAAAATGCACTCCCTGTATTCTAGAAGCTTAAAATTTAAGTGCCAAATGTTGGTATCAATCAAAAATGTTTTAGGAGTTGAAAGAAGAGACATCATTTGAACCCAAATAAGTTTGGTTTCCTATTTTCCTTATTGCCAAACTCTGTTACTGTGGATGCTACAGGCATGATTCTGATTCTAAGAGAAAAATAGCTTTAATACACAGCTAAGTTGATATTAAAGCAACTGGTCTTGGCCCTCCACTTCCTCCTTCCAAATAAATGCCATT
Organism: Pan troglodytes; assembly: GCF_028858775.2. Taxonomy (NCBI): domain Eukaryota; kingdom Metazoa; phylum Chordata; class Mammalia; order Primates; family Hominidae; genus Pan; species Pan troglodytes. The sequence goes on from NC_072401.2 coordinate 46,378,823, forward strand.
TCTCTGGGTTCAGAAGAAATCACAAATTTCAAGCCCTGAATGTAATCTCTCCAGGGTTGTCACTGTTTCTAAAGCATGGCTCACGCAATAACAGCACTGGCAATTTCATCGCTCATCGCAGTTAATATATTTCAGTATGATCGAACCATAGTTTACAGGAAATTGCTAAACTATTGATGTCATGGATGAGGAAATCAGTACATGAGATAGCCAACTCCTAAAAATCTGAGAAAATGAGAAGTTGAGGGAATGGAGCTTGTTCAGTTGCTGAGATAGCATTAACAGTGTGAGTGCCGTGGCTAAGAGTTCAGCTTGGAGAAGATGGGTAAAGGCAGACCCATGGCCTCAAAGGGCAAGAAGAAGCTTCCTTAAGTCTAGATGTCACTGGTGGAGTGAGGCAAGCTTTTTCTTGGACATATGTGAGGTCTCACGGGACATGAGCAGTTTTAGAATTTGGGGGGTGGGGTTTAAGAGTTTTAGAAGTAAAGACATCCATATCAGTCTGCTCAGGCTGCCATAATAAAACACCAGACTGTGTGGCTTGAACAACAGAAATGTGTTTTCTCATAGTTCTGAAGGCTGGAAAGTCCAAGATCAATGTCCAGTAGGGTTCAGTTTCTTGTGAGTGCTCTATCCCTAGCTTGCAAATGACCACCTTCTTACTCTGTCCTCACATACATCCTCTCTCTGTTTTCCTCTTCTCATAAGGATACCAGCTCTATCAGATTAGGGCCCTGTGCTTTTGATCTTACTTAATGTTAATTACCTCCTAAAAGCACTATATTCAAATACAGTGACATTGAGGGTTAGGACTTAAACATCTAAGTTGGAGGGGGGCATGGGACACAAATTAGTCCATAGCAATGTCCAAAGAGCAAGAAGTCTAACCTCTTTGTCTTTCAGATGAAGAAACTAAAGTCACTCTTCTTATATACTCTTTTTCAGCAAGAATTAAGGGCTAAAAATAATTCAACAGGTGCTAGGTGCCCACATTCTAAAATAAGGGGCTAAACTACGTAAGTTGGATGTGCTGAGAGACTGGAAACCATGCTAACATCACATGGTTACCACTTTCAAGCTACACGAGAGGAGACAAAGAATTCACATAGGTGTTAAGGATGTTGGAGAGAGGGGATTTTAATGCAGATGTTGGGCAGAGAGGATATTGAAGAGAAAATATTGTTCCTGAGCCGCATGGTGTCTCTCTCCCACTTCAAAGGGGGAGAATAATGGGCACTTTCTCTCCAATGAGATGCAGCAAAAACTTGGCAAGTGACCCCAGGAATTTGACAGACAGAGACACTGGTGCCTGACTCTCAAGAGTGTAAGTCTAAAACTGAAAGATTATGGCTAGATTAGATTGCAGCAGAGTAAGGAGAAAGGACTCTACGGGGAGATGGCTGAGCTTTATATCAAAGACAACCACCCCACAGAGTAAATTGACCTCAACAGAAGTTCAAGAGGCTGCAGTCAGAGGTCCCCAGTGCAGGACCTCTAATGAACTCACCAAAGGGTCCCATGAGAACAAGTGCCAGTTACTGTGTATCTGCTGCATAAAGAGCTCACTGGTGTCAGATTCTAGAGTAACCACTCTATGTGTTCTTTATCCCTTGTCCCTGAATTTCCCACACCCTCCCCTCCTGAGCCTGACCCATCAGGGATCAGAAGCAGCAACTGGCAGAATGGGGGAGGAGTGAATTTCAGAAAATGCAGTGAGCACTTTTTGGACTTATCATCACAAAATGTTTTGTTTTAAGGTGGTCTTTATCAAGCTGAGCACAGATGCATGAGTAACCCCAGCAAGATCAGCCTCAAATGCTATATCTCATTGCTAACTACCATGCACGTACAAATATACCTCAAAGTTGTTTACCTATAATGATACCTAAAACTTTGAATAAAACTTCAAGTAAGTTAAATGAATTTTATGTGTGGAATGCTAACTGTACTTGAAAATAAATATGTTCCTGATATCTTGTTGACAAAACACCCAGGGATAGAGAAAATGTTGGTGAGCTAGAAATCAGAGAGACCTAACTTCTAGGGCCAGCTCCACAACTAACTTTTTCTAGGGCCTTGAGTAAGTCTCTCTGGGCCTCATTTTCCCCATCATTAAGAGCAAGATGTTGGACTCAATGAGCTCTATGGTTTTACGATTTTTTTTTAATTCTTCTCTAAATCTTTCAGTATCTCACAAACAAAGGCATTTATTTGAAATTTTAAAATCCTAGAAATGATACCTCAATTTCACAGTTGAATAATTAGGGACCCAGAGAAATTCAGAAAGTTTTCCATTGTCACACAATGAAAGAGTAGCAGTGCCAGAACAAGAAGCCAGTTCTTCGGAATCCAAGGTCAAGAGTATTTCCAAACACCATGCTGCCTTTCTACACAAGATGGCATGATTTCTCAAAGACTCTTACAGCTATTAACAAACATCATCCACAGCTACTTCTGGCTGCCCAAGGCCATCTGTATGACTGTGATAGATTGTAAAACTGTCACAAGTTCATCTCTTTCCTGTATCTAGGACCCCTGCCATACAACCATGAGTGCCTCCCATTCTGACTCTGGGCTCAGCCAACAGACTCCCCTTGGGCAATGGGACATTAGCAAATGTGATCCAAGCAGAAACTTGACAAGCACTTGTGTGGTAGGGCCTGTCCTCTTTCTGGCTGTCCTTAGAACTCTGAGTCACCATGTGAATGAGCCCAGACTAGCCTGCAAGATAATGAGGGACATGTGACCCAGTCATCCCTGGCACCCCACCCACCACCAGTCAACCCCAGAAGCAGAGCAGCATAGCGACCAGCAGCTGACTACAGATGCATGAGTGTGTCCAGTTAGGATCAGCAGAAGAACCATCTGAGCCCTACCCAAATTGCTGAACAATAGACTCCTGAGTTAAAGAAATGGCTTTGGTTTTAAGCTATTAAGCTTTGGATTGATTTATAACACAACACAACAAAGTATATAAATATACATATGTATAATCTATATATATATACACACACACACACACACACATACATACATATTCCACATATATATATGATATAACTCCCCAAGCAAACTCTCAAAGGGATTTCTGCATGAAGCTGATGGCTACAACTAATTAGTGCAATGAGAGGATAAAGTTATTTTAAAGTTCCAAAGAACCCAGCAGTCAATAGCAACATGTTCTGTGTCCAGGTGATTAGTTTACAAATCTAAGCAGGTCCTTGACAGTCTAATATTTCTCTGAAAATCTTTAGGGCCAGGTTTCACAACAGCACTTGGTTGCATATTCATTCATATGCACTGTTTTCCCATTTTCTTAAAATGCCAGTAGTTCCAGGATTTACTATACTTTTATCAGATTCATATCTCAAGACTAAACTTGAATTCTACCAAGTCATCAATGAGATATTATGAGAAAAAAACAAATGAAGTACATGCTAATTCTTCTCAAAAGCTAGGTTTATAACTGAGTATTTCAGTGAAAAACTCACTTGGCTTCTAAATTTATCTATACTACTTTGACCGAGCCACTGAGAAATTACTTCTGATATATAGGCTTGTGGGAAATATTTTGTGTGTTCATTTGAAAATACCTAAAAAGGAATAAAAATTTCAAGAGCAGATTGACTTAACTAATTTATGATCTCCTAATTTAGCAAAAATGCTAAAGCAAAAGCAATTCTATGAATTACAGTAGCATGTTTATGCTGTGTTTTGATACTGTAGATTTTATCTTTTTTTCAACTGAACTTTGAACATGCTCTAACACCTCTGCTGTGAAGAGATGAACTGAGAAACAAGCAGAATATTAAACATCCACTTATATGCTTCCCCAGGGAGTCTTCTGCTAATATTACACATTGCAACAACATTGCTTGAATGGTTTAGTAATGGCAGCAAAACAGAGTGAATGCTACATATAATGACCGGTTATTTATACTCTGCCTAACTTCTAGATAGCTTTAGAAGCCTTACAGAGATACACTTAAACCACTAGTAATACAAAAAAAAAAGAAAATGAAATGGGACAAACTGCCTTTGGATATGTGAAAGAATCGGAATGATGTGTTTTAATTCCACGAGAACTAAACTGTGGATAGTTGTCCTGTGAGTCTAAATTTATAAACATCTACATCCTATTTTTGTTCCAGGGCTTAAAATATATCCATGAGTATGTCAAACCATTATTTCAGGTGAAAAGAAAGTCCTGACTTTAAAAGTAGTAATCAGTGTATCCAACCCAAGACCTGGTGCATCTTGGCATTCCCAGTTCTCCATGAAGAACTTCCTTCTAAACCTTAGTGCCTGAGAAAGTTAGAACTGAAAGAAAAGGATGGGAGAAAAGGGAGAAACATAGAGATGGTAGAATAGCAATGATTACCCATTTTCTCATTTGCAAACTTTATCTGGGAGGGTAAAGATACTCTATGTTGACTTCTTGACCTTCCACTTGCCCACCTCTGAGGTCAAATATCTATCAGCAAACTGTCGATCAGGTCAAATATCTTGTAGTAAAAATACATATTTACATGGAGTTTTTATGGAAACACAAACTTGATAAAATATATCCAATGAAAGGCAAATTCTCAGACTGGAATACATCCTTCTATTCCTGGAAGCTGCCCCAACCCACACCTACCTAAATCCTTTACATATCTAATTTTAACCATATCTAGACTCAGATATATTGTATTCTTTGGTCAGTTTGTATAATGACTCAAAAATGTTGTGATTTATATTCTCTCTGCTATCTTCTAAGGAAGGTAGATTTCCAAAAGATATCTGGGGTATCTTTTTTCTGTTGAATGGAGGGATGGGTGAAGGCATGTAAGTTTGGATGAGTTGGGGCATAGATATGTTACTCTGAGTAAGAAAGATCCAGGGGTTGGGGACCAGAATTGGGAAATGTACAGACTATGGGAAAAGTGAAGAGGTAACAGGAAGACCAACACGAAAGGGCCACACTGAGACTTAGAAAGAGAAGACCAAGGAGGGGGGTTGCAGTACAAAGCTGATTGTCGTGCACTGTATTTTCACCCCTCACTCCCTTCTATATATCCTCAAGGAAATCAGCGCCACTCATCAATGCCTGATGGAGTCCATTTTCATCTTGAAGAATGCAAAGAAATACTGCATCTTACTTGGAAGGTAGTAAGTATGGGAGTGGGAGGCACAAAAACAAAGATGAATGTGAAGGCAGACATCATTTGGGGTATGTATGACACAAAAATAAATTATCCACTTTTTCATTTATTTTTTAAAATTATCAGGTACCTAATGCCTTCCAGAAAATTCATGCATAGGTTATATCAGGGATCTTCTGGTTGCAAGTGATAGAAACTAATGATTCAGAAAAAAAGAGACCCTCTCTTTCTCAGTTTCTGTACATCAAATCTCAAGAGTCTCTAATTGGCCACGGTTATTCACACATCCCTGAATAAATTACTGTGTCCAGGAATGTGGAATACTCTGACTGATCCAACATACAATTGCCTCTAGAAATTAATAAAAGTTAATGAAATGAAGAATCAATGACTTTATTTTGTTTTACAGTCAGTTTCCATTTTTACCTCTTTAACTGTATTATAAGCATTTTAAGGACAGAAATTAAACATTATTAGTCTTTGAACCCTCAGCACCTAGTATAATACATGAACTAATATAGGCACTAAATAAATGTTTGATAATTGAATTAATGAATATTCTGGACCATTTGCTCTTCCTCTTTCTCCAATGCTCATTAGTCCCATCCCATCTTCAATAGTCCCCTCCCCAGCCTACACCTTCTTCCACTTCCCTGAGAATAAAAGATTAATTGTAAGTAATCAACCTTTTCATTTGTAACATCTCAGAAGTTGGTGATTGGTTGAATACATTTTATGAAAAACTAGTAGAATGTTCAATTTTAGGTAAATTCATAATTTAAGCACAAATTTAAGTACCTAAATCACATGAAAGTTATACTTAGCTTGGAAACATTTACAAATTTCAAGTTTATTTCAAGCCCTTAAGAACTTACTGCTGCAAAATATGCTGCAACTGTAGCTTATGATCTCAGCAGAAAGCCTGATTGACTTATGCCTTATTAATCTAACTGTCCCTATTCATCATTCCATGTTTAAGTAATGCGAAGTTTCATCAAGGTTGCCAAAAGACAATGTTAATTGTAAAAACGGGAGGAAAAAACAAGTTGCAATGACATTGACATATTTTTAATATAAGACATCCCATCAAAAAGTTTGTTGTTCTCATTTGAATAATTTATTAAGATTGTGTATGTGTGTTTTCGTGTGTGTGTGTATATATATTTATTTACTTGTACCGTGTGTATGTATTTCCATTATAACAAAAGGATTGAAAACAACAGTATCTTTAATAAAACAGAAGTATATATTTTTTTTCTCACAAAACAGTTCAGCTAGAAGATCCAGGGCTGATATGATTGCCACAAGCATCAGAGACCCAGCTCCTTTTATCTACAGCCCCTGAGGACTTCATGCTCACATTCCAGCCAGGAGGAGGCAGAAATACTTCCTTGGGCAAATGTTACTTCTTTCTTTTAAGGGCACAGTATGGATATTGCACCCATCACTGCTGCTCTTATTACATTAGAACTTAGTTGCTTGGTCACAGCTAGCCACAGAGAAGGCTGGGATACAATCTTTAGGTAGGTAGCCATGTGCTCAGGTAGATATCTTTTAGTATATGTATTTCACTAGAAAGGGAGAACAGCTATTGGGGGATAACCACAATCTCTGGTAGTGTGTTTGGTTGTTGTTGTTGTTGTTGTTGTTCCTTTATAATAAAATGAGATTTTTGTTCCAACTATCTATCCAATAAAGATTCAAACTTCTATAAAATCTCTGTAGTCAATTCACCAAAATCTGTTTTAGCCAGGGTTCTCCAGAGAAACAGAACAAATAGGAGAGAGAAAGACAGAGAGAGAGAGATTGAAAGAGAAAGAGAGAGATTGAGAAAGAGAGAGAGATTGAGAGAGAGAGAGAGAGACAGAGAGAGAGATTGAAAGAGAAAGAGAGAGAGATTGAGAGAGAGAGAGAGAGACAGAGAGAGAGAGAGATGAGCAGGGAGTTATTAGGGGAATTGGCTCACTCAATTCTGGAGGCTGAGAAGTCCCGTGACAGGCCATCTGCAAGCTGAAGAGCCAAGGAAGCTGGTAGCATGGCTCAGTCTACGTCCAAAGGTCTCGGAACCAAGGAAGTCAATGGTGTACCCCTGTCTGAAGCGGAAAGCCCAAGAGCCCAGGGGGCCACTGCTGTGAGTCCCAGAACCCAAAAGCCAGAAAACCTGGAGTTCTGATGTCCAATGGCCAGAGAAGAGAGAGAGCAAGAATGCACCCTTCCTTCACCTTTTTGTTCTATCTAGACCCCCAGCCAATTGGATGGTGCCAGTGCACATTGAGGGCAGATCTTCCCCTGCCAATCCACCAACTCAGATACCAATCTCCTCCAGAAACACCCTCACAGATTTACCTGGGGCAACCCAATTATTCTAATCAAATGCCAAACCACCAGGGTTTCCTTTTCACAAAAGAGGGACAGCCTCAGTACTGACTGAAGCATTGAGAATAAATAATGCAATGATTAGGAATAAATAATGCTTTACCAGCAATCTGGGTATCCTTTAATTCAGTCAAATTGACAACCAAAATTGACTATCAGAAGTCCACCCCTTGTCAACTTGGTACCATACTCACCTCTTTAAACCACACTTAATCTCCAAATAAAGACAATAACAAGGCTATAGTTCCTCCTAGCATGATACAATTATCCTGTGTACAACCAAAAATACACTAATCCCTTTTCCAGAAGAGGAAATAAAGTCCTTAAATGATGTTTACTCCTCTTCTGATATCCCACAATGTAAATATTATGATATAAAATTAACAATACTTAAATACTCATATAAACTCAATACATTTTACATTATATGAGAAAGGAATTAGGAAGAAAGAAAAAGATATTTTCTTTGCATATACATTTATATATATATACACACACATACATACATATTTATTATATATATATACACTCACACACATACATGTATATGAATACATACAAAAATATTATTAACAAAATAGAGAGAAAGTACTCATGGCAATTACAGACCGCATGTCTGTAACTACTAATCATGTGGTTGTAGCTGGTATTTATAACCACCTTCTTCTATTACCCAATCTATATTCTCTTTCTCTTCAGCAAGCACCTCAGCTAATTATGGTTCTTTACCTGGCAGGGTGATCCAAACCTTCATTCCTGAAGGATCTGAGTCATTCCTAGTCCTGCCCAAATATGGTTGTTGTAATTTCCCATTGATCTTAATCACAAGGCCTGGCAATACTAAGAGACTCTCTGAGAGACATCCTGTATTCCCGACATACTCTTCCTTACTTCCATTGTGGAGTAGCAGTCCACATCAATCACCCCAGCCAACACCTTTACTCTCCTCTCAGCCTGCTGAGTCAGAGGCGTGAGGACCCCAGAGTGGCCAGGTGGCAGTCTTAACTTCCAGCTCCATGCAATCTTTGCTGTGTCTCCTGGTGGGAGTAGTTTTCCCTCTGGGACAAAGACTGCCAGACCACCAGAGCATAAAGTTGTAAGAACCAGAAGCAAAAATTTTGCCAGTGGGTCATTAGGGGTAATGGTGAGTAATGCCATTCCCATTTCATCTTAATCCCTAGACCCATGGCTTCTGGCTATGCGAGAAACAGTAACAATATTGGACACTAATTCAGAGCATGTACAGCCTTCTGGAGAACATGGTCCAGGCCCTGAAAAGACTTGTCACCTAGCTGGCACTGTAACAGACTGATGGGGAAGATGGTAAGACCAGTGAATTCCAAGAGCAAGGGCCCATTGCGGCACTTCTTTGGCTGTGAGTAGGCTGTGTGTGCTATCACCCTCAGGACACTGAATGAGAAAGATCAAACAGCAATGCCCATAAGTTAACATAAGATGAGATGAGAGGCAGGGATGTTTTATTGGCACTGTACAGGAAGTGTCATGGCAGCACAATGGGGTTTTATTTTTCAACTTGAACTTGAAAGACAGAATGACTCTGTCAAAAGCAATGCTAAATAAATGCTCTTCCCAACATCACCGCTGTCAGCAAAACATAATGGCAGAGAGAACAAACTCCCAAAGAAAACCCAGAAGCACCAGGATCAGATGAGAGAGAGATAAATATGACATCTTTTCCTGGGGTTGAAAAGGAAAGTAGGGGGCAACCGCTGTCCAGATTATAGTTTGGGAGAAGTAAAGCTTTCTGGAGAAATAAATTTGTAACTATTTAGTATTAAAAGACCATATTTTGAGTATGTGCATAAGAAAATATTTATTATAAAATTTCTTGATGTCAGAAGCAGACTTTTTTTTTTTTTTTTTTGACAGAGTCTTGCTCTGTCACCCAGTCTGGAGCACAGTGGCATGAATATGGCTACCTTCTGGGATCAAGCGACCCTCCAGCCTCAACCCTGACACACCTGGCTAATTTTTGTTTTTTTTTTTTTAATAGAGACAGTCTCACCATGTTTCCCAGGCTGGTCTTGAACTCCTGGGCTCAAGTGATCCACCCACCTTGGCCTCCCTCAGTGCTGGGAATACAAGCATTAGCCACCATGCCCAGCCCAGAAGCAGACTTTTTTTTTTTTCACCCAGGCTGGAGTGCAGTGGCACTATCTCAGTTCACTGCAACCTCTGCCTCCTAGGTTCAAGCGATTCTCTTGCTTCAGCCTCCCGAATAGCTGGGCACCTGCCACTATGCCCAGCTAATTTTTTATTTTTAGTAGAGACAGGGTTTCACCATGTTGGCCAGGCTGGCCTTGAACTCCTGACCTCAGGCGGTCCACCCACCTCGGCCTCCCAAGGATGCTGGAATTATGGGCATGAGCCATCGTGCTCAGCCAGAAACAGACATCTTAAAATAGCAGTGAAGTGAAAGAATGCATGGGACCCACAGAGGACCACATTCTCTGCCACAAGTTGGCCAGGCCTTGGAAAAAAGTAATCCAGTATGGCCTCGCTAACAGCTGTCATCAGTCCTGCAGCAAAAAAGACTGCAGATCATCATCAGGTACCACTCTGCATATTCTTTGTAAATTGTTATACATAAATATATTTAATTATCTGTAGTTTTCATTGCAGAGGTAGTTTAGTCATTCTAAACAGGCTATTTTGCCTTCTTCATAAAGCCACAAGGTAAAGAGCCCCTCTATCCAGACTTCTACTTTAGGAAATACTACCGCAAGCACCCAGAGATGAATGTATAAGGATGTTTATTGCATCCGTACACAACAGAAATGCACATGGTCATTAAAAAGAAGAAAGCAAATAAATGTAGAGAATAGTCTAATTTATTCTCCTAAATGCTCATAAATGCATATAACCTTTCTGAAAAAATTAGAGGGAGTGGGGCAGGGACTTAACACCTTCACCTTCTTACATTCTGAACTATTTTGAGTTTTTATTATAAATAAACATTAGTTTTTTAAACTAGCTAATAAAAACAATTCCTTCAAGGCACTGGCATATAAATATCTGAAATGACAAGACGTCCTTCCCCCAGGCCATGATTCTAGAACAGGCATTACCAGGTCAGCAGTATCTCCCAAAGAATATTGCCTTCACAGGATATATTGCTGTCTGATTCTAACAAATGTTACATTGGCAGCTAGAAATCCCTGGACTTGAGGATGTGGCCTCAATCTCACCAATCATCCTTAATGTAAGCATCTTTTTATTTTCTCCATTATGAAAAGGGACCCTGAGGTATCTCTTATGCTCCCAGCAGCCAAATCCAAAGCTCCTGGCTGCAGAAAGTCTTGGAAAATGCTATGAGAAGCACATGTGGGGAAATGATCGAACCCTTGAATTCAGAATTGTAGAGGTTCATCCTTCTGGCATGAACTCTGAAATCTGAAAGTTCTGAGCTCTTTTCCTGTCTCCACCACATCTTAGGTATGTAGCCCTGCACAATTTATTGATTTTGTCTCTGCTTTGTCACCTGTAAGTCACCATACTATAGCCTAACTCATTTAGACCTTGTGAGAATTAGGTTAGTGAATGCATGGAAAGCTTTTCACAAGTACCTGAGCAAAGTCCTGTGATTCCTGTAAGCCCCAGCCAACTATCTAGGTGCAGGTTTTCCTACAAGATAATCAAGCCACGCGCCTGGTTTATGTTAGCCAATGTCTATCAATGCTAACAGTCTACAATATATTAAGTTTTCTATGGAAGTCAGAATGAAGAGAAAACATAAATGAGACTGTCATCATAGAACCTGAGTCAACAATTCAACTCAATATTTACTCAGAGTCTACTATTACAAAACACAGTGATTAGCTGAAGATTTTTAAAAATACACCATATTCTACCCTTCAGGAGCTCATAAACTTATGGTAAAGCTAAGTCAAAAGTGAATTTTTTTTTTTTTTTTTTTTTTTTTTGAGACGGAGTTTCGCTCTGTCGCCCAGGCTGGAGTGCAGTGGCGCGATCTCGACTCACTGCAAGCTCTGTCTCCCGGGTTCACCCCATTCTCCTGCCTCAGCCTCCCGTGTAGCTGGGACTACAGGTGCGCGCCACCATGCCCGGCTAATTTTTGTGTTTTTAGTAGAGACGGGGTTTCACCATGTTAGCCAGGATGGTCTCGATCTCCTGACCTCGTGATCCGCCCGTCTCGGCCTCCCAAAGTGCTGGGATTACAGGCGTGAGCCACCGCACCCGGCCAAAAGTGAATATTCTTTAATTCACAACCAAACAGCATGCTTATGAAAGAATAGAGAAGGGAAAGCAATTTCAACTGAGGGAACATGAAGAGATTTTATGGAGGAGTTATGATTTGAACTAAGTTTTGCAGAATGGCAGCTTTGAAGGAAAGAACATCCAAAGGAAATAGAACAGTGTGTGTAAAGATGTGGAGAATGGGGAATGCAGAGTCTATTTGGGAATAAGTTTACTAGGGCTGCCACAACAAAATATCACAGACCATGTGGCTTAAATAAGAGAAATTTATTTCTCACAGTTCTGGAGGCTGGAAGTCCAAGATCAAGGTGTTGGCAGGTGTAGTTTATTCTGAGGCTTCTCTGCTTGGTTTGCAGATGGCCACCTTCTCACTGTGTCCCCACATGGTCTTCAGTCTGTGCACAAACACCTCTGGTGTCTCTTTGTGTGTCCAAATTTCCTCTTCTTATGAAGACACCAGTCAGATTGGATTAGGGCTTACTCTAAAGACTTCATTTTAACTTAATTATCTCTGTAAATACCTTATCTTCAAATATAGCCACATTCTGAGTTACTGAGAGTTAGAACTGCAATGTACAAATTTTAGGGAAATACAGCTCAGCCCATAACACTGTGACCTCTGGCCCTCCAGAATTCATGTCCTTCTCACATGCAAAATACACTCACTTCCATCCCAACAACCCCAAAATCTTATCATATTCCAGCATCAACTATTATGTCCCAAATCTTATCTAAATATCATCTAAATCAAGTTTGAGTGAGACTCAAGTTTGATTCATCCTGAGGCAAATGTTTTGTCCACCTGTGCACTTGTGAAACTAGACAGGTTATCTGCTTCCAAAACACAATAGTGGGACAGGCATAGCATAGACATTCTCATTTCAAAATGAAAAAATCAGAAAGAAGGGGTCATAAGTCCCAAGGAAATCTGAAACCTAGCAAGGCAAATTCCATTAGACTTTAAGCCTCCTTAATAGTCCTCTTTGGCTCTGTATTCTGTCCTCTGGCCCACAGAGATGACAGTCCCAACTTCCAGGCTCACCGGTTCAGCAGTGTCACCTCTGCAGCCCTGGTATCTCTTCACTGGCCCAAATTTTCTCTTCTTATGAGGATACCAGTCAGATTGGATTAGGGACCACCCTAAAGATTTCATTTTTAACTGAACTCTTTTAAGTCCTAATCTCCAACTACAGTCACATTTTGAGATGCTGGGGGTCAGGACTGCAACATGGAAAATTGGGAGGGATACAATTCAGCCTATAACAAAAACAAGTAATGTGATGGAAGCAAATAATGCATGAGAAAGCACATGGGAAACAGTAGATAAAATAACAGGTAAAATAATGCAAACATTGAGTTCTTATTACAAACCAGGCACTATTCTAAGAGCTTGTTTACACAAAGTCACTTAAGCCTCACAATGGCCCTACAAAGTAGGTATTATTGTTATTCCTATTTTCCAGAAATGAAACTGAGGCACAGAAAGAAGAATGGAACCAGGAGCTCCCATTCCAAGATTAATGCTCTTAATTTCTACACTGTATTATCTGAGGGAAAGCAGAAAGTGGACATGTTATGGAGCACTCTCAAGGCCAATCTTAGAAGGCTGGGCTTAATTCTGTAAGAAATGGAACGCCAATGGTAATGAGCAAGGGAGTAAAACAATCTTTTTTTCTTTTTTCTTCTTTTTTCCGTTTCCTTTCTTTTCTTCTTTCTCTTTCTTTCTCCCTTTCTTTCTTTCTTTTTCTTTCTTTATGAGAACACCAAAAGTAATTTGTAGAATGGACTGAAATGGAAATAAACCAGGGCATCATTATGTTGTCTAAGGAAGATTATAGAAACTTTGATTTCTAGTATTGGATGTAGGTCACCTCATAGAAAACACAAAGTAATTTTTGTAATACATGAACAAAGTCCAATGATTTTAAGAGGACAAGTTTATTACCATCATTACAGGTTCATGATGGGTTCTAAATAATCCACCTAATTGTTCTGGTTCTTTTTCTTTCCCTTATATTAATAGCAAAATATCAGTGGTAAGAACTCATTTCTTCTTAATAATAGTATTAGCTATTTAGCCATGGTAATGTTTAGTGTGTGTTTAGTTGGCTTTTATTGTTGCTGTTTCCTGAATTGTATCATTTCCTTCCCACATCAACTCTGTGAGGTGATTTTTGCACACGTGGAAACTGAAGTATAAACAGGATTGATACCTTAGTGAAAAGCATGGTGGCCATAAAATAGACATTATCATATTAAGGTCTAACTACCTATGGAGTCTGAGCTCTTGAACACATGGCAGAATTTTTAACAATTTTATTGGGGTATGATTGGCATGTAATAAACCATACATATTTAAAATGCATAATTTGTCAAGTTTTGACATAAATATATACCTGTGGAACCATCACCAAATCAAAATACTGAACATATTCCTAGGACTTTTACTAATTTTATCATATAATATACACCCTTTTTACTGGCTTCTTTTACTCAGCATTAAGACCTTTGAAATTCCATCCATGTTGTTGCACTTCCATTCATTTTATTATAAGAAATATTCCACAATTTCTTTATCCATTCACACATTGATGGACATTTGGGTTATTTCCGGTTTGAGGCTACTACAGAAAAAGCTGACATAATCTTGGTACAAGTTTTTGTGTGGACATTCATTCCATTACTCTTAGGTAAATGCCTAAAAATAGAATGGCTGGGTCATATGGTAACTTTACGTTTTTAAGAAATTGCCAGACTCTTTCCCAAAATGGTTGTATCACTTTATATTGCCAGTAGGGAATAAGAGTTTCTCCACCTTCTTGTCAACAATTCAAATGGTCAGTCTTTAAGTTTAGATATTTCAATAGGCAGGTAGAGGTATTTCACTGGGGTTTTAATTCGCATTCTCCTAATGACTAATAATGTTGAGCATCTTTTCTTATTTGCCATTCATGTCTTTTTCGGTGAAGTGTCTGTTCAAATATATTACCCACTTTTTAAATGGGTTTATTATTACTATTATGAGAGTTTTGACGGTTCTTTGTATATTCTGAATATAAGTACTTATCAGATATTCAACTTGCAAATACTTTCTCCTAGTTTGTAGTGCCTTTTCATTCTCTTAACAATATTTTATGAAGAGCAGAGGTTCTTAATTTTGATTAAGTCCAATTTATCCATTTTTTTCTTTTATGGATCATGTTCTGGTGTTGTTTTTTATGGATTATTTGCCTAAATCATGCTCACAATGATTTTCTTCTATTATTCTTCTATAAGATTTATAGTTTTAGGTTTTACAATTGTCTGTCATTCATTTTTAGTTTATTTCTTCCTAGTTCATGGTATATATCCAAGTCCATTGTTTCGTACATGGAGATCCAATTGTTCCAGCAACATTTGTTGTAAAGGCTATCTTTCCTCCATGAAATTGACTTTGCCATTTAGAAAAAATTTGCCATATATGTGTGGGTCAATTTCTGGACTCTATTATGTTCTGTTAATCCATATGCCTATCTTGACACTAATATCATACTGTCTTGATTAATATAATTATATAATAGGACTTCAAGTGAGAAAGGGTAAATTCTCCAACTTTGTTCTTATTCGATATTGTTTTGGCAAGTCCATATCCTTTACATTTTCATATGGATTTTAGAATCAATTTTTAAATTTATACAATTTAATTAATTTGTTGACAGTACTGAGTCTTCCAATTTGTAAACAGATGTATCTTTCAACTTATTTAAGTCTAGGTATTTTATTTTATTTGTGACTATTGTAAATGGTATTACTTTTTTTTCAGAATGGTCACTCTTGGCATACAGATATGCTACTGACTTTCATAGGTTGATTTTGTAGCCTGTGACTTTACTGAAATCGTTTATCAGTTCTAATAGTTTTTTGGTTAAGTCTTTAGGTTTTTCCAAATATAAGATCATGTCATCTGCAAACAAGGGTAATTTGACTTCTTCCTCTCGAATTTGGATGCCCTTTATTTCTTTCTCTTGTCTGATTGTTCTAGCTGGGATTTCCAGTATTATATTGAATAACAGTGGTGATGGTGGGCATCCTTGTCATGTTCCAGATCTTAAAGGAAAGCCTTTCTGATTTTCCCCATTTAATATGATACTAGCTGTGGGTCTATCATATAAGGTTTGTATTATGTTGAGATATGTTCCTGCTATACCCAGTTGTTTGAGGGTTTTTACCATGAATGGATGTTGAATTTTATAAAATGCTTTTTCAGCATCAAATGAAATGATCATATGGTTTTTGTCCTTCCTTTGGTTGACATGATAGATCACATTGATTGATTTGTGTATGTTGAACTATCTTTGCATCCCTGGGATAAATCCTACTTGGTTATAATGAATGATCTTTTTAATATATTGTTGAGTTCAGTTTGCAAGTATTTTATTGAGGATATTTATATCAAGACTCATCAAAGACATCCGCCTGTAGTTTTCTTTTTTTCATGTGTCTTTGTCTAGTTTCGTTATCAGAGTGATACTGGCCTCATAGAATCAGTTTGGAGGTATTCCCTCTCCTCCTCTATTTTTTAGAATAGTTTGAGTAGGATTGGTATTAATTCTTCTTTAAATGTTTGGTAGAATTCAACAGTGAGTCCATCAGGTCCTGGGCTTTTGCTTAGTGGGAGACCTTTTATTACAGCTTTGATCTCATTATTTGTTATTGGTCTGTTCAGGTTTTGGATTTCTTCATGGCTCAATCTTGGTAGGTTGTATGTATCTATCTATTTCCTCTAGATTTTCCAATTTATGGTCATATGGTTGCTCATAGCCAATAATGATTTTTTGAAGTTCTGCAGTATCAGTTGTAATGTTCCTTTTTCATCTCGGGTTTTATTTATTTGGGTCTTCTCCATTTTTCTTTGTCAATTTTATCTTTTCAAAAAAAACCAACTGTTTGTTTCATTATCTTTTGTATTTTTTTCATTGCAAATTCATTTATTTCTGCTCTGATCTTTATTATTTCTTTTCTTCTACTAATTTTGCATTTGCTTTGCTCTTGCTTTTCTAATTCCTTCAGATGAATCATTAAGTTATTTATTTGAAGTTTTTCTTCTTTTCTGATGTAGGCACTTATAGCTATAAATTTCCCTTAGTACTACTTCCACTGTATCCCATAGGTTTTGGTATGTTGTGTTTCCATTATCATTTGTTTCAAGAAATTTTTCAATTTTCTTCTTAATTTCTTCTTTGACCCACTGGTCATTCGGGAGCATATTGTTTAATTTCAACGTGTTCATATAGTTTCCAAAATTCCTCTAGCTGGTTTCTAGTATTCAATTGTGGTCAGACCTCAAGCTATGAAACTGCTACAAGAAAACATTGGGCAAACTCTCTAGGACACAGGTCTGGGTGAAAAATTCTTGAATAATATCCCACGAGCGCAGATAACCAAAGCAAAAATGCAGAAATGGGATTACATCAAGTTAAAAAGCTTCTGCAAGCAAAGGATACAATCAACAAAGGAAGAGACAACCCACAGAATGGGAGAAAATATTTGCAAACTACCTATTTGATAAAGGATTAATAACCAGAATTTATAAGGAGCTCAAAAATTCTACAGGAAAATATCTAATAATCTGATTTAAAATGGGCAAAAGATCTGAATAGACATTTCCCAAAAGGAGACATACAAATGACAAGTAGACATCTGAAAAGATGCTCAACATCATTGATCATCAGAGAAATGCATATCAAAACTACAATGAGATATCATCTCACCCAGTTACAATGGCTTTTACCCAAAAGACAGCAATAAGAACTGCTGGAAAGGATGTAGAGAAAAGGGAACTATTGTACGCTGTTGGTAGGAATGTAAACTAGTACAAACCCTATAGAGAACAGTTTGGAGGTTCCTCAGGAAAACTAAAAATATGATCCAGCAATCTCACTGCTGGATATATACCCAAAAGAAAGGAAATCAGTATATCAAAGAGATATCTGTGCTCCCATGTTTATTGCAGCACTGTTCACAATAGCCAAGATTTGGAAGCAACCTAAGTGTCCATCAACAGATGAGTGGATAAAGAAAATGTGGTTCTTGTACACAATGAAGTACTATTCAGCCATAAAAAAAAATGAGATCCTGTCATCTGCAACATCATGAATGAAACTGGAGGTCATTAAGTTAAGTGAAATAAGCCAGGCACAGAAAGGCAAACTGCATGTTCTCACTTATGTGTGGGATTTAAAAATCAAAATAATTTAACACATGGAGATAGAGAGTAGAAGGATGGTTACCAGAGGCTGGTAACGATATGGGAAGGTGTAAGGGAAATGAGGATGGTTAATAGACACAAAACAAAAGTTAGAAAGAGTGAATAATACATAGCATTTGGTAGCACAACAGAGTGACTATAGTCAAAATAATTTAATTGTACAGTTTAAAATAACTAAAAGACAGTGAGCCGAGATCATGCCACTGCAGCCTAGGCAACAGAAAGAGACCCTGTCTTGAAATTAATTAATTAAGAGAGTATAATTAGATTGTTTGTAATACAAAAGATAAATGCTTGAGGGACTGGATACCCCATTTTCCATGATGTGATCATCACACATTGCATGCCTGCATCAAAATATTGTCTATACTCCATAATGATATACACGTACTATATACTCACAAAAAGTAAGAATGGATTTTGGATTTTATCTAATGTTTTTACTGCATCTTTTGAGATGATCACATGAGAGCATTTACTTAGTCTGTTAATATGATAAATTTCACTAAATTTCATCACTTGATTTTCAAATGTTATACCCGCCTTGCTTTCCAGAGACAAACTCCACTTGATCATGATGCATTATCATTTTTACATATTATGGCATTCAATTTGCTATTTTTAAAATTAGAGATGGGGTCCCACTATGTTGTCCAAACTGGAGTGCAGTGGCTATTCACAGTGCTATCGGTTTCCCTCTATGTACTGCTTCAGCAGCATCTCAAAAATTTTGATATATTGTGTTTTTATTTTCATTCAGTTCAAAGCATTTTCTAACTTCCTTCTTTATTTATTCTTTGAAACATGGGTTATTTAGAAATGTGTTATTTTGTTTCCAAATTCTTAGAAATTTTCCAGATATTTTTCTGTTATTGATTTCTAATTTATTTCTATCATGGTTAGAGAAGGTACTTTACATGACTTGAAGCCTCTTAAATTTATTGAGATTCATTTAGTAGTCCAGACATAGAATATCTTGGTAAATGTTCCTTGTGCTTTGAAAGAGAATGTGTATCCTGCTGTTGTTGGGAAAAGCTCCCTATAAATATCACTTGGGTCAGGTTGGTTGGTAGCGTTATTCAAGTCTTCTATAACCTAACTGATTTTCCATTTGTTCTATTAACCATTAAGAGATAGAAAATCTCTGACTATAATTGAAATGTTGAAATCGCTCACTCTAATTATGGATTTGTATTTTTTTCTTACAGTTCTTTCTGTTTTTGTTTTGTTTTTTTCATGTAGGTTGAAGTAGTGTTATTTGGGTCACAAATATTTCAGATTGCTATGTTCTCATGTTGAGTACATGAGGCCAGGAGGGGAAAACTAGACATATACTATTAAGTTTCTTTTATTCTATGTTCTGTGGTATAATATCACATGAAGGTAAACTATGATAAGCTAAAGATGTACACTACAAACTCTAAAACAACCAATAAAATAAGACAACAAAAACATAGTTAACATTAAAGAAAGAAAAGAGAATTCATTTAGTAGTCTAGACATAGAATATCTTGTTGGTAAATATTCCTTGTGCTTTTAAAAAGAATTTGTATCCTGCTGTTGTTGAGAAAAGTTCCCTATAAATATCACTTGGGTCAGGTTGGTTGTAACACCTTTAACAAATGAAATTATTGCAGTATATTATATTATATTATAGTATAGTATAGTATAGTATAGTATAGTATAGTATAGTATAGTATAGTATTTAAAGGAGATAAAAATTATATATATAAAGGTAATGCCTTTAACAAATGAAATTATATTATTTATCCTTGGGAAAACTCCTTGCTATAAAATCCATTTTCTTTGATACCAAGGGCCATTTCAGTTTGTTTGTTTGTTTTTAATTAGTGCTAACATGGTGTGTCTTTTCTATCCTTTTACTTTTTGTGCCTTTACATTTAAAGTTGAGGTCGGGGGACTGGAGGCAGTATACAGTTAGGTCTTTTTTTATATCAAATCTGATAATCTTCCTTTTAATTACATTGTTTAGACCATTTGCATTTACTATGGTGATTGACATGCTGATGTTTAAATCTGCAGTCTTACTATTTGTTTTGTATTTGTCCCATCTCCTTTTTGTTTCCTCTTTTCTGCTTTCTTTGGAATTATTTGTCTAATTTTTGTTATTCTATTCTCTCTTCTTTGTTTAATGTTAACTTTGTTTTTGCTGTCTTATTTTATTGGTTGCTTCAGAGTTTGTAGTATACATCTTTAGCTTATCATAGTTTACCTTCGTGTGATACTATATCAGAGAATATAGAATAAAAGAAACTTAAAATAGTATATAGTTTTCCCCTCCTGTTCTTTGTGCTATTATCAAAAATTTTACTTATACATAGGTTTTAAACTCCAAAATACATAGTTATTATTTGTAATTTACACAGTTGTTTGTGATTTAAAGAAATTTAAATAATAAGAGAAAAAAGTGTTTACCTATGCAGTTACCAGCTCTGGACCTTTTATATAGATCTCAATTTCCACCTTGTATCATTATGTTCTGCTTGAAAGTCTTTCTTTCAATGGTTTGGGCTTTTGTTTGGTTTGGTTCGCTTTGGTAGTACAGGTCTTTTTATGATTAATCCTTTCAGTTTTTTTAATATATGAAAGCATATTTATTTCATCTTTATTTTCAAATACAGGCAATCCTTATGCTGCCCAGTTCAAATATAAATAGATTTCAGTTACCACTGTTTAGCTAAAAAATTACCACTCTTTAGTAAAAACAGTCCGCCAATAACATGGTTTAAATTTCAGCTATCATGGTATATGAACTATGAGTAATTGCATAAAATACAAATTTTGCTACTAGCTCCTCAGACCATTAATGAGTAAATGACAGTCAGCAAAGCATGTAGTTATGACGCCTCCTTGTTTCCTAGTGATAAACTCATGTAATGTTGCATAAAAATGAATACTTCCCCATCTCTACTAAAAATACAAAGATTAGTCAGGTGTGGTGGCATGCACCTGTAACCCCAGCTACTTGGGAGGCTGAGACAGGAGAATCACTTGAACCCAGGAGGAAGAGGTTGCAGTGAGCTGAGATTGTGCCACCGCACTCCAGCCTGGGCAACAGAGCAAAAATCCATCTCAAAAAAAAAAAAAAGAAAGAATACTCAAGAAAGGGAATTGGCAAAAATAATAATAATAATAAATAAAAAATAATGCAGGTACCACAA
Organism: Pan troglodytes; assembly: GCF_028858775.2. Lineage (NCBI taxonomy): Eukaryota > Metazoa > Chordata > Mammalia > Primates > Hominidae > Pan > Pan troglodytes. The sequence continues at coordinate 46,400,011 of NC_072401.2, forward strand.
AGAAACCAAAAGTAATAATGTTGGAATGATGGAAATGCAAACAACATGAATAGAGTTAGCAAAGAACTAGCTGACTGCGGAAATGTTGACATTGCCCCTGTTTGAAGGACTCTAGATATGCAGCAAAATGAGATTAGTGAAGGTGAACGTATTGACAAATGAGTAAAGTGATTTTCATAAAAAAAGAAAGATGTCCAGGGGAAGTGATACCAAAAATTTCACATCAAAGGAACTCTTAAAGATATTTCAAACACTGAAGGAGAAATGGATAAAATATTAGAAGTTAATCTGAACTAGAAGAAGTATGGCAATTTACCAAGGTATAGAAAAGATGTTCATTTCATGTAGTAAGTTACATAAAAAGAAGGCAAGCATTGTTAAAACTACTCTTGGTAAATTTTTTACAAAGAAATAAACACATTAATTTTCAATGTGTTTAACGTTTCTGATTACAGTGACCCAATTAGATGTTAGTTTTACTATTTTTTTATACATTTATAAGTGACATTAAGAAAGTTTTTAGTATTTTGGTAAGAATTCTTAACAGTCAACTGGGCACAATGGTTCACTCCTGTAATCTCAGCACTTTGGAAGCCGAGTCAAGCAGACTGCTTGACCTCAGGAGTTTGAAGCCAGCCTGGGCAACATGGTGAAATCCCATCTCTACAAAAAATACAAAAAACTAGCCAGGTGTGGTAGTGTGTGCTTGTGGTCCCAGCTACTCAGGAGGCTGAGGCGGGAGGTTCACTTGAACCTTGGATGTCAAGACTGCAGTGAGCCAAGATCGGGTCACTGCACCCCAGCCTAGGCAACAGAGTGGGACTCTATGTCCAATGTCTTGAGAACTATGGTTTCATATATTTTATACAATATTTCAGTTGTTTCAGTTAGGAAAATAAATTCAGTCTCCAACTTAGCCAGAAGTAGAAGTCAAAGTATCTAAAACTTGTATCTGGATTTTTCAAACTATACCTCAGTTCTTCACTTGTTTTAGAAACAAATTCCTCAGTCTTCATTATTCATTTTCTAGTATATCTTTTTTGTGATTTAAATAAAACTTAAAGGACTATTTGTATGTAATATGTCCTAAGATTTAAAAAAAAACCCAACTATAAAAGAAACTAATAGAACACTAAAAGGAATGATACACACAAAAGACCAAATGGAAACATTAAATGTGCTGCTTTAGATATCCCACCTTCATTACCAGCATGTACCAGCAGTTTATCATTTGATGAAATGTTGGAGGGAAAGTTACAAACCAATAAACATTTTAAATTTGCTTCCCAAACTTTTACAAATGACACATGCCAGATTCAAATATGTGCACATTTCTGCCACATAATACTATATGAGGCAGTTACTATAAGCCTGACACTTGGGTGGGCACGAGTTACTATGGGCCCAGACTTCTAGAAACTTACAGCACCTGAACCAGAATAAGGAAACAATGAATCCATTTTTAATGACTAAACAAATGCATGAATAAATGAATAAATCTATCAAGATTGAAAGACCAAGCTGTGCTCAAGGTGATGAGGGGTCCTAGGAGAAGGCGCTTAACTCAACACAGGAGAAATGATGTCAAAAAGATAAAAAGAACTCATAGAGACAGGAGGTAGAATAATGGTTGCCAGGGGCTAGGGAAATGGGGCAATGGAGAGTTATTGTTTAATAGATATAGAGTTTCAATTTTACAAGATGAAAGGGTTCTGTGGATGCATGGTGGCATTGGTAACACAGCAATGCCGTAGAACTACACACACAAAAATAGTTAAGATGGTAGATTTTATGCTATGTATATTTTACCACAATTAAAATTTCTATATAAATAGATAAATAAAAAGTTTCCCTGAGAAGATATCATCAGAGCTGAGAGTATTTTTTTAATATGCAGAATTAACAAGACCTTACAAAGTTTTTAACAACAAAAAATCACTTTTTAAATAATAATATAATTTGTTTATTCTAAGCTTCTGGTTAATACAATATTTTTTAATGGAGGGAATTTTGACTGTGATGGTGGTCATGGTGGTAGTGGTGGTGGTGTTAATCTTGAAAATTATAACAAGTGATACTTCTTTGCATATCAGGTGTATCTTGAAAAGTTGCATGTAAATAGAATTTTATAAAATAAAATTTCAAATGTGCAAGGAAAACTATTTGGAGATATCCCACTCTGTATCTCTAACATATTTCTCATAAATCCCAATGTTTTCATGTCTGCTTTAATTAAAGAGTTACTCCTTACCTATTGCTATTATTACTACTGACATCCTTGTAGAATGTTTCTTATTATCATCTGTTTATTGGTAGAGATAAAATGAATAGGCATTCTCCAAATAGGATATATATCTGTTTTAAGTTGAAATTGTTCTTGAATTATAAAAGATGGGGTATATGATTTAAAAAACTGGCCCTTCTAATAGATTCAAATATAACACTGTAAATTTAATTTCATGTAAACACCCTTGTCCCATGTATTTACAGGAACAAACAAGATTGACCTGCCTCTGAATCTAGCTGTAGGTAATTAGTAATTATTCTCAGTCTAAAATATGGACATAGAAATCTAAACAATTTAGAAAGGTATGTATTATGATTTTTTAATGAACCAAACCAAACTTTATGTTCCTTCTATTTCTGTTCTCTTATTTTTTATTTCTTCAGCCCCTGATTCCCCATCATCTTATGTTTCCTAGGTTTCTCATTCTTCTCTTTGAATTGCGTTTGTTCCTGACTGTTTTGCAAGGACAGCCTACATCACTACAGTCTTACCATCAGTGACACTGAGGAATTCGCTGCATAATTTATTGTGAAGAAATCCAGATATCAGGGAAGAAAAAAAGAAAGATGGGAAGAAAGGAGGGAGAGGCCAGGCACGGTGGCTCACGCCTGTAATCCCAGCACTTTGGGAGGCCGAGGCGGGTGGATCACAAGGTCAGGAGTTCAAGACCAGCCTGGCCAAGATGGTGAAACCCCGTCTCTACTAAAAATAAAAAATTAGCCAGGCGTGGTGGCAGGCGCCTGTAGTCCCAGTTACTTGGGAGGCTGAGGCAGGAGAATTCCTTGAACCTGGGAGGCTGAGGTTGCAGTGAGCCGAGATCGTGCCACTGCACTCTAGCCTGGGCGACAAAGCGGGACTCCATCTCAATAAAAAAAAAAAAAAAGAAAGGGGGGAGAGAAGGAGGAAAAAAAATAGAGAAAGGAAGGTAAGAAGGGAAGGAGGGAAAAGGGGAAAGACAGACACAAAAGGAGAAATAGAAGAAGGAAAGAAGAGACAAAGTGCCAGCTGCCTCAGCCTTGAGCCTCTGGATAATTCAACAACTGCTCAGAAATTAGCTATAGAGAAATGAACAGGAAAAAGTTAATGCACTACTTTTCACCTACATAGCAATATAAAATCATGGAAAGAACTTAAGATTTGAGTAATCCAAACTGGATTTCAATTATTATTTTGCCACTTAACGCTGATTAATGTGAGTCATATAACTTCTCTGAGCCATTTCCTCCCCAATAAAGTGGAGAGAATAATACCTAACCTTGCTATTATTGTGAGAATTAAATAGAAAATTGTATTTAAGCTTCCTGGTTCTTAATAATGTTAGTTCCCTTCATCCTTGACTTTTTTAAAAACTAAAATCTGACGTTGATCAAGTTTAATTAACATTTCAACATTTTCCAATTAGTGTTTACATTTGCTATTAAGCAAGAATATATGAACCTTATTTTGGTTACGTGTAAACGAATAGACATTTCAGTTTTGTTAGACACCATCAGTATATAAGCTTCACATGTCAGGAGTGTCTGTTCCTGATTTATAATTTAAATTTTATACCAGAAAAAGAGCATGTGTTAGTCATTGGCTTAACAGTAAATTAGCCTTTTAACATTGTGATCAAACTTTATTTGAAGAGTCATGAGCAACTACTCTCTTTATCTAAACATCCACAAATTATATTTTTGGAAAAGTAAGAAATGTGAGTTTACATGTTAAAGCAGTACTCATATATTGAAAACAATACCCATATACACAATGTGGACTCTAAGTGACTCCTATACCCTCAAAATATGACTTGATTGCTTACTATGTGCCTGTAGCACACAATAACTTGAACGTATAGCAGTGCATAGATGTGATACCCTTCCTAATCCATCATAAGGGTCACAGCTGATACTCTTGTAAAAAAAAAGACAGGTTAACAAGAGAAAAGCATAAAAGATTGATCAAAATTTCACATGACACAAGAGCCTTCAGAAATAAAGACCCAAAGATAAAGGGAAAACTATTAATTTTTATGCTTAAATTGAATGAAGAATGTACAGCCATGTAGAAACGTGATCAGACAGAAAGGGTATGTTTTAATGGTAATAGATTGAGTAAGGAAACCAGCAAGGCCTGTCTGTTCGGATTCTTCCTGGCCTCTCTGCGTGGTATTCCTCCTCCTGAGTACAGGGCAGAACCCCTTCCAGAATGCTATCAGATAAGAGTAGATCAGAAAATTTCTTTATGGTCACCTCCTAGATCTAGACAGAAAAGCAGGGGAAGATTAAAGTAGTAATTCTAGTTTTTATGGCTGGCTTTGGGGAAGAGGGGTTCTATTTTCTAGGACCTGCCTTGGGAAAGAGGAATTCTAGTTTCTAACACCTGCCTTATGGGAAAAAGGGGAGCAAGAGAAGGAAGAGCAGCAGAAGGTCAGAAAGATCTCACTACTGAGCCTTCCACTACCCTTTAGTTCAAAGTATTCAGTATGCCAAAGCCCCGTTCCTTGGGGTATCATTTTCTGAGCCCCAGCATATACATGTGAGATACTCAGGGGGAAAATGAGTTAATTACAATGCAGTGGCTCAGAGTTTGGGCTTAAATACCATCACCCTGCTGAAACCAAGAATGAAGGGTGTGGGGGAGAGCCAGTTATGGGGAGATGCCCAGAAAAAGTATGATAAACAAGGGTAAGGTTTGATATCCAAATTTAAATCTGTGCCTTCTGCATTGATAAGAGTATATAATGATTTAGTCACCCTTCTCTTCCTGGTACAGAGAGGGAGACACCCTTACAGATGAAGATTTATAAAGCTATAAATTTCCCTTTCAAAAAGGTAACTTCTACTCTGGTTTTCAGAGATTCTTCTGTGGCTGCTGTTTCTCAAAGTGGCCAGCTGATAAATAATCCTTATTTTGAGGTGGCATATTCTGGTCTCCTACAGTCACATATAGGGGTAGCGTGTCCTGAGCCCTATCACTGGTCTGGGTATATAAAGACACTGAATGCCAGCTCCAAACAGATAAAGGCCAGGCACAGTGGCTCATGCCTGTAATCCTAGCACATTGGGAGGCCGAGGCGGGTGGATCACGAGGGCAGGAGTTCGAGACCAGCCAGGCCAATATGGTGAAACCCTGTCTCTCCTAAAAATACAAAAATTAGCCGGGCATGGTGGCACGCGCCTGTAGTCCCAGCTACTCAATAGGCTGAGGCAGGAGAATTGCTTGAACCCCGGAGGCGGAGGTTGCTGTGAGCCAAGATTGCACCACTGCACCCTAGGACAGAGCAAGACTCCATCTCAAAAAAAAATTTTTTTTCTAAATAGTTAACATAAAGCCAGTAGATTTCTAAAAATTACCACAGGCAAAGAGTTAAAAGTAAATTACTGACCTGGTCCAATCCAGGTCTAAGCAGGCATCCCAATGTCTGGTACGCCTATTTACATTTTGGCTTAATCATTGTCTGTAATTGAGGACTCTTAGTAGGCAATATTCAGCAATTTACTCAGGGGGGAAAATGTTTCTTCTTGATGGTAAGTATGATGTCACCACAAAATATAAAACTGGGATTAGCCAGATAGTACATATTAATCTATAATAGTTTTACATTTGTACAGGAAAACTGCCCTGTAAAATTAAATTTTTAATTATACATTTTTAATTTTAATTTTAACTAAATTTTAAAATGAAACTACAGTATGCCACACCCCTCTTAGTTTTCAGAGTTATTTAAATGTGACATAGATGTATTAGTGACAATCCTAGCACAAAGCATATGGAAAGCTCAAAACATTTGACTTACAGCTTTTGAGGCAATGAAGATAATTAAAGGAACCCACAAAGGATGGTGAAGCCTCCAGAGATTAACAACCATGGGACTCCAGAACCTCCCGCAAGTCTGAAAGGCAAGAAGAGGAAAGTGTTACTAGAGTGTGGAGAAACCTGGAACTCTGAAACAAGAGGCAGCTGATAACAATTACATACATGCTAAAGACCAGTCCCAACCAGAGACTCCCTCCTTGATATAATCAGAAGGATTAAATGGTATTAATGTTACTATAAGTAATAATAACAGCTAATACTAACACTAATCAAGATATTACTATGTGGCATCCACTGTTGTAAGCATCTGTCATGCATGTTCTCATCCATTCTTCAGCCATGAGGGGCATATTACTTGTGTCCCCAATTTGCAGAGAATAAATAATGTGCCCAAACAGCTTGTAAAAGACTAAGTCCAAATTTAAACCCAGGCAGTCTGACTGAGGAGGCTATACTCTTAACCACAAAAAGGTTTGTGTAATTAGAATTGCATTCAAATGCAATCTTTACAGTGAATCAAAAATCAGGGCATTTGCTCCAGACTCCACTCTCCAATTCAGTTGGTTTACTTTAGGCAGAGAGATTTCTTTAATTATGTAAAATCTATTTGAGGAACTGTTTTTTGATTCATCCCATGGGAGGAAAAACATAATATCATCGCCTCTTGAAACTGTCCAATGTTTTTATCTTTTCAAAGCTGTTTGTTTTTCTGTGCTTATTTTCAGGGTTTTTATGCAGTCAGACTGGAAGTTGCCGGCTGCATCTGGTACCCAGCTAAGTCTTTCCATCCACGTTGTCCTGCCTGCATCCGGGCCTTACATTAACTCTGAAGGGGACAGAATACTGTCTCAGGAAGGACTTTCAGTGTAGGAGGAGGGGCTACTTACCTTAGAAAATGCTTTCATTCACTTCTAACTTTCACCACCCCCACCCCAACTCTCATCCCCCATACCATTCTGGTTTTTAAGCAGGAAAATTTGTATATTCTTCTAACGTATTTAGTAAAAGAGATTATAATACAGTGCTTTGGTAAATTCATCATCAAATACACTTTGTCAAAATATTGGGTTGGTGCAAAAGTAATTGTGGTCTTTGTCTTTACTTTTAATGGCAAAGACCCCAGTTACTTTTGCACCAACCTAACATGTAGCTTATACTAGTCAGAGTTCTCCAGAGAGACAGAACCAATAGGAGGGAATGTATTAGGGGAATTGGTTCATGCAATTATGAAAGCTGAGAAGTCCCATGACAGGCCGCCTACAAGCTGGACAACCAAGGAAGTGAGTAACATGACTCAGTCCAAGTCCAAAGGCCTGAGAATCAGGGTGGGGCCAAGGAAGCCAACTCAACAACTATCTGTTTAAGGCCAAAGGCCTGAGAACCTGGCGGGGGCTGGTGGTGCAATTCCCAGAGTTGAGGGGCCAGAAAATCTGGAGTTCTGATGTCCAACGACAGAAGGAAAAGGGTGTCCCAGCTTCAATAGAGAGAGAAGTCTCCTCTGCTCTGCCTTTTTATTCTATCTGGGCCCTCAGTCAATTGGATGATGTTTGCACACAATAGGTAAGATCAGATCTTCCTTTCTTTGTCCATTGATTCAAATGCCAATCTCTCTCTCTTTTTTTTTTTTAACTTTTATTTTAGGTTTGGGGGTACATGTGCAGGTTTGTTACATAGGTAAACTCATGTCATGGGGGTTTGTTGTACAGATTATTTCCTCAACTTTTTCTGCTCCTCTCCCTCCTCTCACCCTCCCTCCTCAAGTAGACCCCAGTGTCTGTTTTTTCCTTCTTTGTGTTCATAAATTCTCAACTCTTAGCTCCCACTTATAAGTGAGAACATGTGGTATTTGGTTTTCAGTTCCTGTGTTAGTTTGCTGAAGATAATAACCTCCAGCTATGTCCATGTTCCCGCAAAAGACATGATCTTGTTCTTTTTTATGGCTGCATAGTATTCCATGGTGTATATGTACCACATTTTCTTTATCCAGTCTGTCATTGATGGACATTTGGGTTGATTCTGTCTTTGCTATTGTAAATAGTGCTGCAGTGAACATGCATGTGCATGTGTCTTTATAATAGAGTGATTTATATTCCTCTGGATATATACCCAGTAATGGGATTGCTGGGCTGAATGGTAGTTCTATTTTTAACTCTTTGAGGAATCATATACTGCTTTCCACAATGATTGGAATAATTTACACTCCCACCAACAGTGTATAAGTGTTCCCTTTTCCCTACAACCTCACCAGCATCTGTTATTTTTTGACTTTTTAATAATGGCCATGCTGACTGGTGTAAGAAGGTATCTCATTGTATCTACATTTCTCTAACGATTAGTGATATTGAGCTTTTTGTATATGCTTTTTGGCCACACGTATGTCTTCTTTTGAAAAGTGTCTGTTCATGTCTTTTGCTCACTTTTTAATGGGGTTGTTTTTTTCTTTTGTAAGTTTAAGTTTCTTATAGATGCTGGATATTATACCATTGTCAGATGCATAGTTTGCAAGTATTTTCTCCCGTTCTGTAGGTCATCTGTTTACTCTGTTGATAGTTTATTTTGCTGTGCAGAAGCTCTTAAGTTTAATTAGATCCCACTTGTCAATTTTTGCTTTCGTTGCAATTGCTTTTGGTGTCTTTGTCGTGAAATCTTTGCCTGTTCCTATATCCAGGATGGTATTGCCTAGGTTGTCTTCCAGGGTTTTTATAGTTTTGGGTCTTACATTTACGTCTTTAACTTATCTTGAGTTGATTTTTGTATATGGTGTAAGGAAGGGGTACAGCTTCAGTCCTCTGCATATGGCTAGCCAGCTATTCCAGCACAATTTATTGAATAAAGAGTCTTTTCCCCACTGCTTGTTTTTGTCAGTTTTGTCAAAGATCAGGTTGTAGATGCGAAGCCTTATTTCTGGGCTCTATATTGTTCCATTGGTCTATATGACTGTTTTTGTACCAGTACCATGCTGTTTTGGTTACTGTAGCCCTGTAGTATAGTTTGAAGTGGGTAACGTGATCCTTTCAGCTTTGTTCTTTATGTTTAAGATTGCCTTGGCTAGTAGGGCTCTTTCTTGGTTCCATATAGATTTTAAAATATTTTTTCTAGTTCTGTGAAGAATGTCATTGGTAGTTTGATAGGAACAGCATTGAATCTGTAAATTGCTTTGGGCAGTATGGCCATTTTAATGACATTGAGATCCTATCCATGAGCATGGGATGTTTTTCCTCAATTGCCACTCTCTTCCAGAAACACCCTCATAGACAAACCCAGGAATAATGCTTTACCAGGTATCTGGGTATCCTTTAATCCAGGCAAGTTGACATCTACAGTGAACCATCATACAGCCCAATACCATTTTTTTACTTTTTATGGATAGATTATTTCATGTAGGGAAGTGCACGAATCAAAAGTATGCAGCTCAATTAATTATTAAAAATAATACCCCTATGTAGCCACTACCCAGGAAATTGAAGATTAGCAGAATTTCAGAAGCCCTCTTTTGCCCTCCTCTAATCATTGCCTACCCACTCTCTGAAAACAACCACTACCCTAACTTCTAACTCTGTGGATGAAGTTTACCTGTGTTGAGACTTTTGTCTCAATATGTACTCTTTTATGTCTGGGATTCTCTTATATCTGATTCACTCATTTTACCACATATAGCCAATGTTTATTTATTTTCATTGCAATATAGTATTCCATTGTATGAATATACCACAATTTATAAAAATATTCTACTGTTGATAGATATTTGGAAATTATAAAACATAACTAACAAAGGGCTTGTATATGACATATATAGAGATATGCTACAATAACAAAAACTACCAATAAACCAATATAACAAAAGAGACCCTGTGGTAATAATAAAAAAAGGAGGATACCCAAATAGTCAAATAACATTAAAAGGTGCTCAATCCCCTTATTCATCCAGGAAACGTAAATTTAAGCCATGATGAAATACCACTACATATCCACCAGAATGACTAAAATGAAAGGACTGATGACAATATTAGGTGTTGATGAAGATAAGAAACAACACAGTCCTATATACTTTTGTGTATAATTGGTACAATCACTTAGGAAAACAGTCTGGCTTCATCAACTAAAGTTGAATATATTCCATTTCTAACTATAAATTCATTTAGATTTTAAATGCATTTTTAAAATATGGGCTTAGAGAAACAGTCTAGGTAGTGTTTTTTGTAAAACTACCTCTGAGATCTTCCAAGTAGTTACTTATATTACGTTAATTCTAAAAAATACTGTCCAGTTCAATCTGATTGTGCTCTTCCCAGATTAGACCTTATCTAGAATGTTACATCCAAATATGTTATTTTTTACAGGTAGTTGGATCTGGGGGAAAAACCAAATATGTTATTTTCCAGTATACATTGGTAATTTGGAGATGAAGGTGGAGATTCTGCAAACTCTCTCAGTGATTAAATAAGGCATTAAGCACTAAATACCCACTATGAGCCAGAGATAGTGCTAGACGCTAGAAAGAGGTTGGAGAACAAAACAACTAACACAAAACATTTAAATATTTCAAAGTCTATCACATTTCTACATTATTTTCACTCTACTCACTCTCCCTAGGTGATATCATGTACTCTCAGTCTTCTCCTGTGAGTCTGAAACTGCCTTTGGAAAGATGATGACAGTGAGGGAAGTCTAGCATGGCTGACTCCATCTTGCCTCTAGCCTCACAGCCTGGCTGTCCTTGCTCATTCCTGGGCATAGGCCAAGTTAACCATGGAAGGAATTTAGTTTATAGTTTAACTTTGAAGCAAGGATTATAATACTCCCTCCCTAAAATGAACTCCTCCTTGCTAAGGGACCCAAACCACCTTTGTAAGACTAATGAAAAGCCACAAGATTAGGATCATAGGAGAAACCTGAATTCTGCTAAATCATAGGTGTAGCTAAATGGTAACCAGCCATTGTCCCCTAGCCTGTCTTTCTATAATCCTTTGCTGCTCAGGAGTCATGTGGTCAGAGGTCACAAGATTTAGGACTTCCTCAATTGCTCCTACAGATAATGTCACTATTGGGCTGGGCACCATGGCTCACACCTGTGATCCTAGTACTTTGGGAGGGCAAGGCAGGTAGATTGCTTGAGCTCAGGAGCTCAAGACCAGCCTGAGCAACATGGAGAAACCCTGTCTCTACAGAAAAAATACAAAAAAAAAAAAAAAATAGCAAGGTGAGGTGGTATGAGCCTGTGGTCCCAGCTAGTCGTGAGGCTGAGGTGAGAGGGTCACTTTAGCCTGGGAGGGCAGAGGTTGCAGTGAGCCAAGATCACACCACTGCACTCCAGCCTGGATGACAGAGCAAGACCCCCATATCAAAATAAAATAAAAAGATAACATCACGATTTTGGCACCTAAGATTGATCTTTTATGAAGTCTTTCAGACTTCTGCATTCTGGCAACCAATCAACTCCACCCAAACCCAGGATTCATGACTCAACCAGTCCTGTGGCCCCCTCCCAGAGGCAGACTCAGTACACAGAGACTGTTTTTCACACCTCTATGATTTCATCCCCAACCAACCAGCAACACCCATTCCCTAGCCGCCTGCCCACCAAAGTATCCATTAAAACTCTAGCTTCTGAGTTCTTGGGGAGACTTATTGGAGTAATAATTCCAGCACTTCTGCTTGGCTAGGTCTTCATTAACTATCTCTACTAGTCCATGCAGCAGGCAGTAAGAACCTATTGGGCAATTACAAGTCTTTTCCTGTGATCTCTAGGCTTACAATTCCTGAGTCTTAATATTCAACCCAAATCTCTACCCTTAGCACCAGACTTTTACCACCACCTGCTAACTGGATGTCTATTTGCTCCAGCTGCTCGTATCTTCTTCCCCCAAACCTTCTACCTCTGTTAGCAGTTACAGCATCCATGAAGTCTCTGAAGCTGAAAATTAGACAGTCATCTCTGAATTCTTTTTATCTATCTCTCATCCTTAACGTCTATTTAATTGCTAACTCCTGCTGATTTTACTTCCACCTTACCTCCATCCTCTTTCATTAGCACCTGCCTAGATTGCAAAAGCAGCCTCCCAGCCATGCCTCTGAACTTCCAGTCAACATACCTTTTGGCAGTGCCCACCTGTCCTACCTTACAGGCAATGGGATCTAGTTGATTTCCCTTGTCAAACCATTCAATGGTTCTTCATCACCTTTAGTACAGAGCATAACCTACAGTCATCTCAGTTTATATTGTAAAAGCAGAGACTATTCAGAAACTGGTAACAGTAGCTGCTTTCTGAAGGGGAACCTGTTGACTGGGGGAATGGGAAGAGACACTTAGTTTTCACCATGTACCCTCTTTATTTTTTGTAACTTGGTACCATAGCCAGGTCTTGCCTATTCAAAAAACATTTTTTAACATATGCCATAAGATTCTGCCTATTGGCAATAAAAGGGCGACAAATTTGGTTCTGAGCATCCTGATAGCCAAAGAAACAAGAGAAACAAAATTAAAGTCATATGTTCATTAAGATCAAATCAAACCAACTCCTGAGAACAAGCCCAGCTTTTCCTGGTTCTAAAATATTTTTTTAAAGAAGTTTTCCTCTGGGTTCTCATGAATAGAGCATGTGTAGGGGAAATCTTCAACACCATTCCCAAATAATTTCAGCAGTGACTTTCAGGCTGCTGACCCTTACAACATTCCTCCAATAACCCAAAAGCATAACTGAAAAAGTTTGGTACAGCCGTTCTCCCAGGAGCCAGTCATCTGATTTTGATGGTTTCAGATGCTCCATTCAAACTGGATCTCGTAATATGGTCAGCACAAAAAGAAATGAATATTTTCCTCTAGTAATATATATGAAAGAACTCTGCGCAAATAAGAGTTGCTAACAGTGAAACAGTCTGATTCTGAGGTAATTAGACCATCTTCACTAGCAGGGATACTGCAGAAGAGATTGCTGCCTTGGATAGAAGTTTGGAAAAAATAACTTCTAAGATCCTTTCAAATATTAAGATTCTACAACGTGGTGCATCTCAGCATCCTGAAATTGCCTTTTAAAGTTTCAGCACATCTCTATGTGTTAGGAGCTATTATTTAAATACATTTAAGATCTGTTGTCTGCTTTGCTCATAGGGCTTCCTTATAACTGGGAAATTCCCTGAATAGAAGGAGAGGCACTATCAGCATGTAATTTAAAGGAAGTTTAAAGAGCTAAATTTGTAGCTTGTGAGGCATTTAAGAAGACCCATGAGCTCAGATTCTCAGTTCCACATCTACCGGCTACCTTCCATGCTCAACAAGGCTAAATAATTCTACCCAAAACAAGCAGTACTACTCCATTTCTTGCCCTAGATTTTCTTACCTCAGACAAGGAGAAAGTATCTCAGCCTGCGTCTACGCAAAGCTACAGTAAATATCGGAGGGCCAGACCCCTTTCTAAGCATGTGTGTGCGCATGCACCACACACTTCCAAATTGAAAAGTTCTATCGTATAAGAGGAAAAAAGGAGGGAGAAAGAAGTAAAGAAGGGAAGGGGGTTGGGAAGGAAGAAGGAAAGAGGGAAGAGAGAGAGGGAGTAAGGAGGGAAGGGGGAAAGAGGGGAAGGGAGGAAGGGAGGGAGGGAGGGGGAAGGGGGGAAGGGGAGAAGGGGGGAAGGAAGGAAGGAAGGAAAAGCAAGACGGGAACTCCCCAGGCCCAGTTTGCAGGGGAGGTGGGAAGAGGAGAGGAATGTCCTTGCCACCCAGGGCCCAGCCCAGTGCTCACTTTGCCAAGACTCGCTGTACCTCTGTCACCACATTCCCTTGGCGCCTAAAAGGTAAGTACCATCTTCTTAGCCTGTGGCTGAAGGGAAGCAGAGAGGCAGAAAGGTTGCGAAGCGTCTAGCTGGGAGTATATGCAAACTAAATCAAATGTATTGTTCAAAATTTACAGTGGGTCATCTCTTCTTTTTTCTTATTTCTTTTCAATATCGAATGAAGGGCTGACCAGCAAGGTCAAACTCCCCTTATTAATGAGGCATTCCTGGGGCTCTGTCTCATTAGGGCACTCAGAACTGTGCATTTACTGCAATTTGCAGCACTTAATAGAGAAAGGTCAGAGTGGGTCACGTTCAATTTCCACTTGGCAGAGGGAGGAAAAATGGAAGCAATTCATTTGCACAAATTTGAATAATTCTTCTCAGTCTCCTTTTCTTTATCTACGTATGGATAATTCCTGCATCTTACCTCACTCACAATCATTTCAGAACTGCCAACTGCCGGATTTCTATGAAGGCTGTAATGGAGCTGACAGATTCTATGAATCCAGGTGTCAAAATAAAGCCTCTGGCTTCTTCCCCCACCCCCTTCTCACAACAGGGAATAGGAGCTGCCTCTAGTGAGCTCTTAAACTTATCATAAATGTATCAAGATTGCTGTGGGCCATGAAACAGCTGTAGACAATTAATCTTTCCACAATTCTTCGGCATAAGAATTGCTTTCCCCGCAAAGTAACATCTGCCGTGCTGAGGTGATTATTCACGGCCGATGGGCGCCACCATAGTTTTATGCATAGAGCTATCAGTGGCAATGAAGCAAAATTTATAGTTTTCCCTGGTTCAGTAAAAATAACATTTCAGCTGCATTAAAACATCATCCATCAGCATTGTCCCAGAGCCCAGAGCCCCATCTCATCCAAAGAAATTAAAAAGTATTCATTTTAATGCTAACTTCTGAAGCTTGCAATGACACCACTGCCTTTTGGGGGTGGGAGGTAATATCACGGAGGAAGACGGAAGGAAAAGGTTATGTAGCAGAGTGCAGCTGAGTATTAAATGTGCTACTAGATAGTAATGATGTCCCAATTACTGGACTGCTGGTTCTTATTTATTCATAGCCCCTGAATGGTTAATCAAAAATCCTTGAATCAGATTGAACAACTAGAAAAGGAAAGTTATTTCACACAAGCAATATAATTCCCTGGCTTCAAGGGAAGGTATCAAATGGATACCAAAGCAATAGATGCCTCTTCCAATGCAGTGGGCATTTTGTTTGTTTAACAGTTGAAACATGAATCTGGTGGAATAAGATTTACCTTGAGGGGAAAAAAGGGCGTTTGCTTTTGAACCTCCCTCAGGATTATGTCAAGCTCAGGGCTTGCTCTCAAAAGCGAAAGAGCCTCCCAGTACTTTGAAGCTCTGTTTATAAAGTGGCCAGTTTTAGAACTGGGTGTATGGATATTTGAAAACCACAAAATAGAGGCAGAGAAAGAGGAAGTCCATGGAGTTTCTTGGCCCACATGGGTCTTCATACACAGTGCAGGTCTCCAAACACACCAATTTGCAAATAAAACATAAATAATATGTTATATTCACACTCACACATGCTGCGTTCCACTGAGCCACCCTTACAATACTCATGTTTTTAAAATTTCAAATAATGAGTCCACCAAGTCAACCTGGACTTGGGGTGGTATGCTCCACGTCCTGTGCTATATGCTAGGAATACACAGATGTGTAAAAGAGAGGTCCTGCCTGTGGGCAGCCACAGTCCAAAAAGAAAGCATATAAACAAATAATTAAAATACAGGTGGTAAGTGGCATAATGAAAGAATAAACAAAGTGCTATGGTTGTATAGAAAATGCTATTGCTCAGCTGAGAAGAGTAAAAGAAAAATGTCAATTCAATGCAGTTCAGAAAATTAGAGGGTATCTGAATACTTACTATTACAGGCATCAGTAAATATCATCTGGCAATTGTGTCATCATACCTAAAAACACTACTATTCAAAGTCATAAGCAAATTCACTTAGAAAGTCACTGAGAAAAGCTAAGAATGAACTGGAAGGTGAGACTTTGCCTCTGGTGCTATAGCACTGATATTTCACTGGTGTTGCCTCCTACAGAGGCTTTATAAGGTGCAATGCTCTATAAAGGATCTCTCAAAATCGATGTTTGTCCTTGGCGTGTTTTCATCCAAAAGTGAAAGCTAATCATTTTTTACTCATTGGAGATTCTCTTAATTTCACAGTCAATGAAACACAGATTTCACTGCAAGCCAAAAGTTGAATTTTACAAAGGTCAAAGGGAAAATTCAAGTTGCTGTGTCAGTGAGTCTCAAACCACAGGCTGAGATGTGCTGATCTGTCACAGCAGAAAAACCTCAACACGGGACTGACTCCTTGCCTGACAGGGAGCATTGGGGGAACACAGATCCTCAGGACAGGTCCACAAAGAGGCAGGTCCACATTGCAGCAAGGTCCTCCAGTCGGTTAAAATTGATCTTTCTTTTTTTTTTCCAATTTAAAAATACGAATGTCTTTCGAAATTGCTTAGAGGTTGTGTGACATTTAGTGAACAAACACTTTTAAATACCTTCAATAAGCTTATACTTAGTCAAGTTTAAGGTTGAAAGAGAGAGAGAGAAAGAGTTGTTCAATATATTTTTAAAGTTTTATATATAAATAAATTTGTATATTTTTAATATACCATATAAATATGTCAATTTATATATATAACTTTAAAATTATGTTAAATAGCTGTATATATTATATACAACTATATATATACAATTCTAGGCCAGACGCAGTAGCTCCTGCCTGTAATCCCAATACTTTGGGAAGCACAGCCCTGGATTGCTTGAGACCAGGAGTTCGAGACTAGCCTAGGCAACATAGTGAGACTTTGTCTCTAAAAAAAAACTAGCAAAATACCCAGGTGTGGTGGCTCACGCCTGTTGCCTCAGCTACTTGGGAGACTGAAACAGGAAAATCGCTTGAGCTTGGGAGGTTGAAGTTGCAGTGAGCTGAGATTGCACCACTGCACTCCAGCCTGGATGACAGAGTAAGACCCTGTCTCAAAAACATAAATAAATAAACAATTCATAGATCTCTGAATAACTATGTTGAATTCTCATTACATGAGCTTTCAATGATGTGTGTCTCTCCAGCCATTGCTGTATGTATGTCAATAGAAATTCTATGAAGGGAAATGGCTCTGGAGGAATACCAGATTCTCAACCAAAAGCTGACAATACAATAAAAAATTATTTCAGTGAAAAAGAAAAGTTAGCTGTATAAGGGTGTACACTAATAAACAGATTTAAAACTTTACGTACAATAAATGAAAAGAGGATATAATCTGGAAGAAATTTTTCTCAGTGCATAAAGCTGCAGGAATATTGTTTTGAAAGATAAAATCTGGAATGGATTGAAGATTGAGAAAAATTCTATAGAGAAAATATGCCTCTTTTTTTAAGCTGTATGTATTGTCACAAAAACAAAATATCAAGGCCAACTCACTGTGACAGATATGAGGAGTCAGAACTAGTCAATGCCTGTTTTGTTTCAGTCTTCTCTATCCACAGCATGACTTTCACTCCTGAGAGGAGAGCACTGATGTGGTTGAAGAGGAAGTAGAGCCCCGGGAAGGTGGAAGATAGTCAGGACACAGCAAGCAGTTTGAAATAAATTCAAGTTTTGGGACCCAAAATAATAACTTTCCAGAGTATTAAAAAGACCACAATCATCATCCCACAATTACTGTCAAAATCCCAAGAAATTAAGGGAAAGGGAAAGGTTCCCCAAAACTAAATGAGAGCAAACATCTATATTTCCAAAAGAAATAAAGCGGACCCAAGGAACATTTTATGTTGAATCCCAAGATAATTCTAGATGTCTTGTGAGCACTGGAAAATAAAAGTGGGGTTCACTTGGATAAACCAGACTAACAAACAGGAGGGCCAGAGATTTACTCCATCTTGATTTCATCAGAGCATTTAATAAAATGGCTGGGATCTTTGTATTCAAGATGGAGAAATGGGGCTGAGGGAGTGAGAATGTGCAGAATTTATAGCTGGTTGAACAGTGTTAATTAAGTAACAAAGGGAACCCAGGGGAAGTTGGTATGCTGGAGTGCAGGTCCAAGAATCTGTGTGTTCAATTTTACTTTCTTGAAAGAAGACATCTCTCATACTGTAGTTGGCCCAGGGTGAGAGGAGAAGCTAACACTGCCAAAGGCTGCCAGCCATACAACTTTTAAATAAGTTGGGAGCTGGCTGATGAGCCAGAAATAATAAGATAAAGTGTAATAAAAATAAATGTAAAGCCCAACATCCTCATTCAATAAATTGCAGCTCACAAACCAACCTCAAGCTTAACTGTGACCTAGAAAAAGAAGTCCCATTAAATGCAGGAGCAGCACAAGCATCATTTAAAGTTCAACAAATAAGATTCTACACTTAGTCCTAGCCAATTTAAAAAAAACAAATAAAATAAATAAAAACAACCAGTAAATATAAAAGATTGATATCCAGGCAATATGACTAGATACTCAGAAAGTACAAGAGAATCAAACAATTAGAAAACTATTTTTAAAAGCAAATAAGGCCAGAAGTAGTGGCACATGCCTATAATCCCAACACTTTGGGAAGCAGAAGCAGGTGCACCACTTGAGGTTAGAGTTCAAGACCAGCCTGGCCAACATGGTGACACCCTGTCTCTACAAAAAATACAAAAATTAGCCGGGCATGGTGGCATGCACCTGTAATCCCAGCTCCTCCGGAGGCTGAGGCAGGAGAATCTCTTGAACCTGGAAGGCGGAGGTTGCAGTGAGCTGAGATTGCGCCACTGTACTCCAGCCTGGGTGACAAAATAAGACTCCGTCTCAAAAAAAAAAAAAAAGCTACTAAAAGTAGTAATCCAAGATGAAGTTACAAAAATTGAATGCTTTTCTATATTTCTAGAAAAGACATTTCAAAAATGTTTTAAAACCTCATGTAGAATTGTGAAAATAAATAAAAAATAAAATATCTAGAAATAACTGAAAATAAATGGCAGGATCTATATAAAATATGTGGAAAAATTTTACCAAGAGATTGTTTTTAAAGGTTTGAATAAGTAAAGAGATATAAGACATTCCTGAATATTAATGAAATTCTAATTAAAATCTCGACCAATTTATTTTAACTTAAAAAGTATTCTAAATTAATCTAGAAGAATAAAGAAAGGCAAAAGGCCCATTTTAAACATAGGCACCGTGAAGGAGTACTAGTATCATCAAATATTAAAACAAGTTGCAAATTTATAATAAATAAACTGGTAGGGTATTGACTTGAGAATTGTTAGATCAATTGAAAACAATGAAGTTGTGATATATAATGCCAACTACACCATCATTCAGGAACAAAGGACAGCTTTTTAATTGACAAATTCTGTCAATTGTTTCAAAAAAATGTTTAAATGATACTTTGCCCATAAAAAAATTTCAGAAGGACTCAATAATTAAGTAAGTTAAATTTAAGAAGTTAGAGGAAATCTAGGCATTTCTGATTTCTGAATTAGGAAAGATGTTCTAGGAATGAAAGAAATAGAAGAAAGCATAACAAAAAAGATAGTTGAAATTGAAAATAATTAAAATATGTTTTATGTCTTTGTAACATAACATTAGAAAGAATCTGTATTTAAAAAGAGAAGTAAAAAAGCAAACAAGAAACTGAGAAAGATATTTGGAGTAAATATTATAGGTATAATGTTCTTCAAAACTAAAGAGTTCACAATAAATTAATAAAAAATTCAAGACCAAAGCAAATAAGCAAATAATACTAACAGATAATTTACAAAAGAATAAATAAAATTATGTAACAAATACTTGAAATTACTAATACTAAAAATTTATAATCATGGCCAGGCACAGTGGCTCACAGTTGGAATCCCAGCACTTTGGGAGGCTGAGGAAGGCAGATCACCTGAGGTCAGGAGCTCGAGATCAGCTTGGCCAACATGGCGAAACCCCTTCTGTACTAAACATACAAAAAATTAGCCAGGTGTGGTGATGCGCGCTTGTAATCCCAGCTACTCAGGAGGCTGGGGCAGGAGAATTGTTTGAACCCAGGAGGTGAAGGCTGCAGTGAGCTGAGATCGCAGCACTGTACTGCAGCCTGGGTGACAGAACGAGACTCTGTCTCAAAAAAAAATTTACAATCATAATACATTGTTTTTGCCTGCTGACTTAAAAATTATTTTTTCAAAAAAATCTAATATTTGTGAAAGTACAGTGAAATGGATACTTTCCCGTACAACTGGTAAAAGTAGAAATTAGTGCAGCATTTCTGGGGAGAAATTTGGCAATATGAATGAAGAGCCTGAAATATATTCTTACTCTTTAAACCAGTAATTCCACTTTAGAAATAAATCCTAAGGAAATAATACAAAATACAATGGATTAATTTTAAAGGCTTAAACCATGAAAATAGTTATCTCATAATTGTGAACACACTAGATAAATATTTAATAAAAGAATATCAGTACACAATGGAATATGTTTTTACATATTACAGTAAGATTCTAAATACATAGATGTGTTGTGGACTGAATTTACATGTTAAAGTCCTAAATCCCAGTACCTCAGAATGTGACTATATTTGGAGATAGAACCTGTAAAGAGTTATGTAATTAAGTAATGAGACCATTAGGGTGAGCCCTAACTCAATCTGACTCATGTCTTTATAAGAAGAGAAGATTAGGCTCCACAAAAAAGAAACCAGGCCCATGTATGCATAGAGGAATGACCATGTGAAGAGGCAGCACTTGCACACCAAGGAGAGTGGCTTCAGAAGAAACCAATCCTGCAGGCACCTAGATCTTGGACTTTCAGCCTCCAAAACTGTGAGAAAACACATTTCTGTTGTTTAAGCCACTCAGTCTGTGGTATTTTGTTATGGCAGCCCTAGCAAACTAACACAACATGTTATAATGTTAGAAGGGAAAACAAGGATATGTATTTATAAATACAGTCGACCTGTGAACAGTGTGGGACTTAGAGGCGCCAATCCCTGTGCAGTCAAAAATCCATGTATAACTTTTGACTCACCAAAACTTAAGTACTAATACACTACTATTGACTGGAGGCCTTACTGATAACATACACAGTCAATGAGCACATATTTTTTATGTTATGTGTATTAAATACCGTATTCTTACAATAAAGTAAGATAAAGAAAATATTAAGAAAATCATAAGGAAGAGAAAATATATTTACTATTTATTGATTGGACGTAGGTCCTCATAAGGTCTTCCTCCTTATTTTCTTCACATTGAATAGGCTGACAAGAGGTTGGTCTTGCTGTCTCAGGGGTGGTAGAAGCAGGAGAGTTAGAGGAGGTGGAAGGAGAGGCAGGAGAGGCAGGCACACTTGATGTAACTTTCACTGAAAAAAAGTCACGGATAAGTGAACCCACACAGTTCAAACACATATTTACCAAGGGTTAACTGTACATTAGGATCTCAACTATGATTAATGTTTTTCCTTAAAGAGAAGACTGAAAGGAAATATACACCATAATTACAACAGTTGTTGCCTCTGAATGGTAGAGTTGTGGGTCAATATTTTTATTCTTTTTATACTTTCACTAATATTCAAATGCTCTACAGTGAACCTATATTGCTTCTAAAATCAAGAAAAAGAATACTTCTGGTCGGGCATGGGGCTCATGCCTGTAATCCCAGCACTTTGGTAGGCCAAGGTGGGTGGTTGAACCCAAGAGTTCGAGATCAGCCTGGGCAACATAGTCAGGCACCCTTTCTACAAAAAATTTAAAAATTAGCTGGGCATGGTGGTACACACCTGTGGTCCCAGTTACTCAGGAGGCTGAAGTGGGAGGATTGTTTGAGACTGGGTGGTTGAGGCTGCAGTGAGCCATGAGCACACTACTGCACTCCAGCCTAGAAGAGAGAGCAAGAGTCCGTCTCAAAAAACAAACAAACAAAAGAATACTTTTTAATGTAAGTTAATTATAAATAAATATAGAAAGACTCTGTCCCAATAGAAAAATTCTGCACAAAAGACATAAGGATTAATAAACTTGGGGATATTATGCTAAGTGAAATGAGCCAGTCACAAAAATATAAATAATTTAAGACACCACTCACTCCTCAGAACAGAAAGTAAAATGGTGGGTGCCAGGAGCTGGGAGGTAGTGGAAATAGGAAGCTATTGCTCCATAGGCATAGAGTTTCAGTTTTGCAAGATGAAAAGATTCTAGAGATTTGTTGCACAACAATGTGAATATACAAAACACTGCTGAAATGCACACTTAAAAATGGTTAAAATGGTAAGTCTTATGTATTTTTGCCATAATTAAAAATTTTAATAAACAAATAAATGACATAAAGATTAGAGTTGACTACAGCTCTATGAGTCAACACTTTGACCTTCTTGTGAAAATACTTTTCTTATATTTTTATATTTTTATGAAAGGAGTAAGTGTACACGATTACAACATCAAATAGAACATAAGTGCTTATTATTACATTTTCTATCCTACGCCATTCTACTCTTCATTCTCTTTGTTATTGTAGTTTATATCTTTTAAATTATTTATTTTAAGGAAATCTATAGGGGAGAAAATAAGTGTGCAATC
The DNA here is from genome assembly GCF_028858775.2 of Pan troglodytes. Lineage (NCBI taxonomy): Eukaryota > Metazoa > Chordata > Mammalia > Primates > Hominidae > Pan > Pan troglodytes. The sequence continues at coordinate 46,422,464 of NC_072401.2, forward strand.
TGACATCTTGAACAGTTTAATTCTATCTTAAGTTGTACTCACAATGAGGTATCCAAACAAGAATATACCACTCTTAAGAGAACGGCTTTTAATGCTAGACCAGATTTTAAACTCTAGTTCTTACATTCTGATAGATGTGTGATGTAAACTCCTTGACCTAAGTTTTCCTGTGTGGGAGAAAGAAATTATAATCCTCTGGGTTACTGTACAGATTAAAGGAAAGAAACTGATACACGGTAATCCCTCAATAAAGGTTGTCCATTATTATAGTCTTTGAAGTTATTATTGCAGAGTGGATAACCTCCTCAATGTGGTACTTCTTTCTGGGTGCTACATATTAAAGAAAATATTGACAGCTAGAAATAGCACCTAGGATGGCAAGAGGGTCAAAATCATATGAAGAACCTGGGAATATTTGCCTAAAAAGAGGACACCTGGTGCATGTGAAAGCCAAATTAAAATTCTGGAAATGAGATCATTATAAAGACCTAGACCCAGTGAGTGAAAATTATAGGGAAATAAATCATGGTTCTCTTTTAGGCAGAACTGACTAACAGCTGAAGCAGTCCAAATATCTGACACTAAAATTACCATATTTAGAAATTTTGAAGTACAGTATATCAGAGTTCTCCAGAGAAACAGAACCTATAGAATGTATATATACATAGAAAGAGATTTGCTTTAAGGAATTAACTCATGAGATTGTGCAGGCTGACAAGTCCCAAGTTCTGCAGAGTGAATCAGCAACTTGGGGACCCAGGAGAGCTGATGCTGTAGTTTCAGTCCAAAGACCTGCAAGCTTGAGCCCAGGAAGAGCTGGTATTTCAGTTCAGGCCCAAAGGCAAGAAAACACCAGTGTCCCAGTTCAAAAGCAGTCAGGCAGGAGGAAATCTCTCTTATTTCTGAGAGGATCAACGTTTTTGTTCTATTCTGGCCTTCAACTGATTGGATGATGCTCACCCACATTATGGGGGGCAATCTACTCAGTCCACCGATTTAAATGTTAATCTCATCCCAAAGCACCCTCACAGAAACACTCAGAATAATGCTAGACCAATATCTGGGCACCCAGTGGCCCAGTAAAGTTGACACATAAAATTTAACCATCACAGGGGAATTTCAAAATGTGGTGAAAATTTGGGCTGATAACCTATACAATATTTTTGCCAATGAAACTAAGGAAACTAAATCCACCAAAATATTCAGGATTATTTCCTAATTCCCAAATTACCTGTTTCCAGAAAAATTGAAGCTAGCAATTAGTTTTGGGGTGTTTATACATAAAGTCATGATATCTGTGATGATTCAAAAACTAATAGAAGAGCACAGACAGATAGAACTAAAAAATATTGGTGAATTTTTAAAATTAATGAATTAAAATTAGCTTTTCTGCTTGCTGCTTTTCTGGATACATATCTATACTTATTAAAACAAAAACATAGCAGCAACTATGAACTGTTCAGAACTACCCTTTAGAAATAGGTAGATAATAGGTATAGGTAGGTAGGTAGATAGATAGACAGACAGACAGACAGACAGACAGGTAGATAGATCTCACAAAATACACCAGATTACAGTCTTAAAATCTAAGTTCCAGTTCCTGCTCTGCCTATAACAGCATGACTTGGAGCAAATCACTTAACTCTTGAGACCTTCTTTTGCTTCGTCCCTTTCAAAATACCTTTTCAAAAAGCTAAAACCATGACTATAATACAAATATAGAACGAACACATGTCAAAGATTTATTTAACTCACTAATGAGGGAGCCAACAGGATGGTAAAGCTATTTAAAAGGGTAGTAGAAGAAGCAGAATGAAAGTGCTGGAATAAGAGTGCTAAATTAGATGCCAAAATGGAATAAGATACACAACTAGTTAGTGTCTTACAAAACAATAAAAACTTTGGGGTTAACTTTTTTACCAGAAATTATGTGTGTGCCTACCAGGCAAAATTCTTATTCTACCAGCTACGAATTATTTGCATCTCCATCAATTTTCTACAAGTGAACATCTACCCTTCTAGAGTTGTAAAAATACCCTAATCAACAGTAAATAGTAAGATACCTACCCTAGAAAAATTATATAATGCTGTTAGACACTGTGACATCGAGAGGACATGTCATTTATTTGCCTATCTCCAAGTTTTGAAATTTTTTTACATTTGAATATCAAGAATAATAATTTCTATCTACCAGTTTGTTATGAGCCTTAAGTGAGAAAAGGTACATAGAAGTGCTTTTTTCTGAAAAGCACCACCCAAATATAAAATACTGGCATTATTACCAGTGGCTTTCTCATTGAGTCAGACTCTGCTAAACACTTTTATTTACCCCCTACCTTTTCTTCTCTTTCTGTTTTCCCAAACGCATCCACTATCCACAAGCCAGGATTATCTTACTCTTCTTTCTTCTTCCCCACCTCCTATACCTTATAAACCACCAAACCTTGTCTATTGATCTCCTAATATTTCCCATCTGCTTAGTTATTTCCTATCTAACTTTCAAGCCTTCAATACCACATCTTCAGAATTTCTTTTCTAATCTCCACTAGGCAGATGCCTATCCACCTATCTGATCCCATAACAGCTTGCACTTCCTCAGTTCTAGCGCATTACACTACATAATAAAGCATTTTAATGTCTTTATTATTTTTTAAAGGAAATTTTTACCATCTTTTTCAGTATTTTTATTCCAGTGTTTGACACATTGTAGAAGATCAATAAATATTTAATTAAGTGTATAAATGGAAAGAAAATAAACCATTTACCAGAATAAGTTGTGCATATATTTTTTAAAAAGAAAACATTATTATAAAAGGAAAGTGAAGTCATAGTTCAGGAAGGGAGGGTGGGGAAGTAAGTAAAGGGAGATAATATACAAACTTGAGAGTTGCAAGGATCTTAGATGTCATGTTCATTCCGTCACTCATTTTACACATGAGGAATCCAAAAAGTTAAAGCAATTTGCCCCATACCACACAAGTCATGCCAAAGCTAGGATACCAACTTTGGTTCCATGACTCCCTGGTACAATACCAGTATGCAATGAACATCTGCAGGAGAGGAAATGGGAACAAAATGTCTTCTTTACTCTTAGCAAGGATGCAGACACTTAGTCACTTATTCACCCTTCGAGTTTCAAGGTAATACATAGGAGCAAGAGGGACAATATTCTGATTCATTGCTCCCTGGGCACATACCCATTCACCCTGCACCTGAGTAATAATGTCTCCCTATGAGACTGTGCAGTCATTCTCCTAGGTGTCCTTGAATATTCTCAACAGTCTTGTGGGAAATTGAGGGTTAGGGGTTGCTTTTTTATAGAAAATGCAAAGTAGCTAATTTCCTTCTCTCCTCCCCTACCCATCCATTTCAAACTCATCCATCAGATCTCAGAAGAGTACAATACATGAAATAACAAGAATAAAAGCCTTTATATTAAATTCCTTGTGGGTGAACTTTGCAGATAAAGCAGAACAATCTGATCTTAGCAAGTTAAATGGTTTGCAAATCACAGTGTGCTGCACCCTTCAGATGTATCCTTATGTAAAATAAATCACCTAGTATTATCATAACAGTATTTGGGGAAATTTGCAAGTGCAGTGGAGTGAGAGGGGTTTGCTTCAGAAAAATCTGCATATATATTTACATCTGTATGAATTTTTTACCAGAGGTCTACAGCCGTTTGGGAAGAGGCAACTAATTTTTCATTTACCTAAACCATAATAGCTTGATAGGAATATTGGGACAAGGGGAAAAGAATCTAGAATGTAAAGGAAGGGAAAGGAAGAATAAAAGATGCCGCCATTGAGTCCCTTGGTATATAGAACCAGAGACAAGGACAGTAAGGAGAGGGCTTGTCACTGCTAGATCTATGCCACTCCCTTCTGCAAATCATAGTAAGTTTCATACAAAGATCACAGAACCAGAAAAGGCTACAAGATACTCTGGTTGATAGTGGTTTGTTGATTACAGACTCTATATATTATATAGTGTATAGATTTACACACATGACATGATTGTATGTATGTAAATATATATGTGCATTTGTATATACAAATAAATGTATATAAGGAACGTACTTGCTAAACAAACAAACAAACAAAAAATGTTAGCAGCTTGCTGTTAGTAGACCATCTACTTCCACATTATGCCTTAATACTACTCTATTTTTTCCTATTACGAGTACATATTTGAAAACAACTTGCCGGGACCAGAATTTAAACTTACATTTAAGAGATGAACACAAAGTAAATTATAAAACGTTTGAATGACAACTTAAACTAGCGATGGTGTTTGCATGTGTGTGCATGCACATACACATATACACACACCCCTCATTTTGTTTCCCTCTTACACACCTGCTTTAGCCAGTAAATAAAGGCTGCACTTATCAAAAATATTATCTGCTCAGCAGCAATCTCACTACTCCATCTAGACTTAGGTACATCAGACTCCCAAACATAAAAAAGTAATACTGAGGGAGAAGTTTTTTCAATTATAAAGTCAACTGAAAAAACTTTGAGAGACTTTTTTGTGATATCATTGTAATAAATATGTCTATCATTTAGTAAATGTCTCCTTCTGTGCTGGGAACTATGCTTTACACAAACAAGCAAAATAAACCCATGAAAACTCAGGCATAAGCTTTACTAAAGAAAAGTCAGTTATGTCATTGTTTATAAAGACAATGTGTATACTGCAGACTTTAAAATACAAATGATCACACACGAAAAATTCCCCCAATGATGATAAGACAAGTTGATTTATTTCCTTAGGCATGTAACTGAAATGTGCAGCACATTGCAAGTTGTAAATCATTTACTATACCAAGTTCAGATCGTTCTACTCTTATTGCAAAGTTTAATCATAATAGTATATATTTTTAAAAATTATTCACCAGAGTTTTTTATGCCATAACCTCTTAAACTCTAGTGGAAAGAGTAAGATATTTTTCAAAAAATGGGGAAAATTTAAGTTAATTGAGATGGCAATATCCTTTTTAGACAAAGCATAATTCAAGATTAATAATATTCATTCTATAAGACAAGGAGACTTATTTCATAGGAATAAAATACTGAATATATAATAAAGATATAATAGTAAATCTTTATGTGCCAAATAGTACCTTTTTATATCAAACAAAAAATGTTTTATAAATAGAATCCTAAAACCCAATAAATAAATATATATACACACCCATATATATCTCTGTGTATGTGTGTGTGTAAGAACTCAACATAGCATTGTTACTTTTGACAGATTAAGTTGCAAAAAAAAATAGGGATACAGGGTTCTGAATAATCTAAGTACCAACATTAATATAATAGATACACATACAGAACTTCATAACTTATAGAAAAACTTCTTATTTATAAGTGTCTGTGTAATGTTTTCCAAGACCATAAATTACCAAAAAAATTTAAGTAAAATATTTGGAGCCCATTCTTTGACAATAATGCAATAAAAATATTGGTCAGTGATAAATTTTTAAATAAAACAAAAAATTGGAAATTGTATTTTCCTAAATTATTAAGTCAAAGAATATATTAATAGTATATATAATTGTAGTCCCTTTACAAAGAATCATAGTAAGAAGGTGTGACAAACACACTTTAGGGTAACCTGCAATGAGGTTCCCTTGTGTCACCCCCTACCCTTGAGTACAGGCAGAACCTGTGACCTGCTTCTAACCAACAGAATATGGCAAAGGTGAGAAAACATCACTTCCATGATTATGTCACGTTATGTGGAAATGGTGAAAGGATTTTGCAGATATAATTAAGGTCCCTAATCAGTTGACTTTGAGTTAATTATAAGGAGGAATATTCTGAGTGGCTCTAGCCTAATCAGGTGAGCCATTTAAAAGCAGGAAAGCCCTAAAGACCAACAGTAAAAGGCATTTCAGTAAACTGTCACAGGGTCAGAAAGTAATATTTTACTTTAAATCATAAACATTTTTGAGGTTGACATTCTTAAGCATAGATTAGAGAGCTTTTTAGTTGAGGTCATGTATCAGTCAAGGTTTGAACCAGTATTAGTGATACAGAATAAGAGATTCGTTATAAGGGCTATTATTCAACTGTGGGAGAAGATGAAGATATAAAGATTCAGAAAGAGATGGATAGAGGATCATAGAAAACTCACTAACCAGGGGCTGGGATTGGTGGCTCACGCCTATATTCCCAGCACTTCAGGAGGCTGAGGCAGGCAGATCACTTGAGCACAAGAGTTCGAGAGCAAACTGGCCAACATGGCAAAATACCATCTCTACTAAAAATACAAAAATTAGCCAGATGTGATGATGCACATCTGTAATCCCAGCTACTCGTGAGACCGAGACATGAGAGTCCCTTGAACCCAGGAGGCAGAGGTTGCAGTGAAACCAGATCATGCCACTACACTCCAGCCTGGGCTAGACTCTGTCTCAAAAAAGAAATAAAGAAAACTCACTAACCAGGGACCATGGAGGGGAAATGGTAAAGAGACTTATGGAGGGGCGTAGGTTCTGTAGCTGATGCTGAGTCTGAAGTTACTGCTAAGTCAGCTTCGTAGGCAGTCAAGAAGGAAAGCAGGACACAAATTAGGGGAAAACAAGGACAAATTGAAAGCTGCACCTGACTCTCACTGAATGTAATCCTAATAATGAAGGTGACTATGGAAGACACTGGTGCCTTCCACCATGGAGTTGCACACATGCCTGGCCTAAGATTCAGAGAAGCTGAAGTTGTTGATCCAGCCAGTGCCGGAAAAGCTGTGGACTCATCTGCTGCCCCACACCGAGAAAGTGAGCCAACAGATCAGCCATCTGTACATAACTTTGCAACAGCAGATCAGCGACAATGTTTATGACCTTCAAAGTGCAGTGGCTGCTGCTCGGCTTCAGCCTGCCAGCTCTCACCCATGTAACTCGCCTGGTTAACCCTAATCCAAAACTATAGAGGGAAGGAAATTCTGTAAAACAGATCTCCAACTAAGCTAAATTGACACAGTGCCAAATCAGTCCTATGAATTCATGGTGATCTATTTTTTCGTATCTCAGCTTTTTCCTTTCTATGATATGCTTCTGCTAATTATGAACCACATCAACGAGCCACTATTGACAAAATGGAAAGATTATTCTCTATACTGGCAATGTATCTTTCTACGCAGATAAAACCAATGATTTGGATTTCCAACTCCAAAATCAGATTTAAAAAAATGGTTTTATGATTCTGCCACATTTTAGCCCAAAGTTGTTTCTCTAATAAAAAGATTAGCTATGCTAATTTTCACAACCTTAAAAAATTCTACTAAGAGCAAATGTCCTTCATTTTCCACAGCAAAAAGGGGGAAAGTAAGCAGTTAGGTTTAGAGCAATGGAGAAGCCTATTTAAATTTTTATCTTTGCCCTTGTAATTAAAAAAACTGCCTTCCTTTATATACAGTTATTTACTGCAACTTTATTAATGTAAAAGATATTATTTTATCTTAAATGTTGAGGTCTATTAAACATAGAAGACTCAAAAATAGATGACAGCTTCTTTTTTCAAGCACATTAAACCCTTATCTCAATTTGATTTTTCAAAATTGTAAGGCACAAATTATCCAGCACGTAACACTCTTGAGTCTCTGTAAAGTCAACAGTTATGGTGCTAAAGTTTAACCAATCCCATAAAACATTGCTCAGAAAGTGACCTGGTGTTATGCCTGAAGTGCATCTCCTGCATTAAAAAGTACTTTCAATGCAGCCAGAACAGTGTTATTGAAAGAGAGAGAACTAATAGATACCTGGACGTGGATGGGGGAAAAGGAGAGGGGAAAGAAAAGTCAAATGGGAGAGAAGGCCACAAAAATCCCATTTTCAAGCAGTTCCCTAAGGAGATGTGCTTGCATAGATGAATGCACAGGTTGAATAACAAAGGTCTTTTATATTATTTCAAGCCAAAGACTCCAAAGAATTTCAGCGTGAAACCAGGCCCGTGTTTCCTTTTGGTAGAAACTAGAGATTCCAACACAGAAAGCAGGAGGGGTTGCCTGATCAGAGGTCACTAACACAAGCGACTGTCTTGGAAATCTCAGCACTGTTCCTGCCAATTATTTTTTTAATATAAATAAATCTTCTGGTAGTCATTACACATGCCAGGAATATAATCTCTTTACTTCTAAAATCACATGCATGTATACACACGCTCACACACACACACTATATGTGTACATAATATGCTTGTTCATTTGAATAAATATACATGTGTAAGAACTTAAGATTTGTTACATTTTGAAAATGCAAGTGTAGAAATGTAAAATTAATTCAACCACTACCATTTTGTTGGGGAAATATCCACAATAAAATATAAAAGTACCCCAATTTCCCATATCTCCAATTCTGCCTCCAAGAGGTAATCCCAGTTAATAATGTTACGTTTATCCTTCCCGACATTTTGTGTTTGCTTTTACAAATATATGCAACCAGTACATCTTCCTCTGCCCCTGGATGAAAACTAAAGTGGGCCCCATGACTATTCTAGTCTCTCTTAGGTGACAGTCAATCCTACGGTTACTTTGAGTCTCTAACAAAGGCTATGTCTAAGCAAGATAATAATAATAATAATAAACTGTATTCTCAATGTGAAGATCAAGTTTCTCTCCTGTGGATATGTGGATGCTGCTCATACTTGCAGTAGACAGGACAGCTGTATTTGAGGAAGAGCATGTGATTGATTTCTTCTCTGTTTCACCACTTAGCATTTCTACTCATTCTTCTTAACTATACTTTTTGTTTCCTCAAGGGCTATTGTATCAGTAAAAGGGAGAAAGACATTTCTTAATTACTTATTGTTGGAAGCTGGCCTTGAGTTTCTGGGCCTTCAGGAATCAAAAGCTGATTCACTATGGGACACTTCCTTAGCTCTCCCTTCAGCCTATATTGTTGTGGCTCTCTTCACCTGGAGTTTTCTTAATATTGGTAATTTCATCTTCTCCCTGCTGGTCAGGGACTTCCTTCTCAGCCCCAGAATCCAGTGTTACCTGCCACTTCTCTCTGCTGCTCTTGGATAGGGTCTAAGAAAAATCTCTCTCTCTGTCTCTCTTGCTCTCTTTGAGAGTGTGTGTGTGTGTGTGTGTGTGTGTGTGTGTGTGTGTGTGTTTCTCTCTCTCATGCATGGCCCACATTCAGTTCATGGGAAACACACACAAAGCTTCTTCCCACCAACTCCAGACTGAGGGCAGCCAAAGACTCCTTTGGCTCTGTTGACAGCTATCTTCTACCCTCTCCATTTCTCAGATGGAAATCAAACACCAGTCCATGTCCCCCAGATGCAGGACACATGTATCATGCTTGCCAAGTGGCCCCACTGAAACCCTCTCACCAGGTTCAAGGGGAGGGGCAAGACCCTATAACTCTTCCTCTGGGGAAAAGGAAGTGGAAGCTTTTCCACAGTGCATTAACAGTCCTTCCCAAATACCCTCGTAAATTTACTTTCAATCTCCCCTTTCCTGAATATTTTATATCCTCAAGCTATGAGGGGTTTTAAGAATCTTAAGATGATTCTTAAGATTCTTAAAACTCATCCATCTGATTTTCAGCTTATGTTTGTAAGTCATGTGGAATGATCTGTCTCACCAGTCCCTTTAATGTCTGATATCTATCAACTTAGAGTCTTGGTTGAAATATTTATTTTAACATCATCTTATACATATACATGGGCATGTATGTACATACATGAATGTGTGCATATATCATACATATACATAAGATTATTTGGTAAATTTATACCCCAATTTTACAGAATGTTTAGGTAATGGGCATTCTGGTTCATCTGAAAATTATTTTCATTTTGGACACAACTGTTAAACTATAAGAGGTTATAATTATTTGAATTATTTTATTCAAATAAAGTGACTTTTATATATGCTTTTGATGATTGGTTTTTTAGGGTCAGTGTAAATTGGGAAATTTATGTTAATTCAGAGCAGAAATTAACCAAGTTCAAGTTAATTAATACAGGTTTTGCTCTACTGTATGCTTCCTCTTCTTAAAACTCTTCCTCTCTCCTTTTTCTGGAGATGTCAAATGCCTCTTCTCTGTTATAAAAAGGCAGCAACATCCACACATTAGGAACTGATCTGCTCTGAGGAAAGGATTTCCCCAACATTGGATTTCCCTGAAATGCTAATACAAGAGAAAAAATATTTTCTCAACTTTTAAGACTCTTTATCTGTTGCTCTTTCATCATGAAAGATACCGATAGTTATTTCTAAATAAATAAATTAATTAATTCTGAGTTTTTCACCTTCTTCACATGTGCTCACTCACTGTTCCTAATGCGAAGGACTAGCAACTTCCCTCCTATCACCCCAGGAGCAGAAGGGATAGTAAGTAGCCTACATAATATTCTGCTCAAGAATGTTTTAAGGCATCCTAAAGGAAACATTCTCCAACAGAGTCTGTTTTGTTATGTGTTCAATAACCATATGTTCATTTCTATGTGGATAATGTGCAGCATAACAGATACCTGCAATGATTCAAAGAGAAGGCAATTATTGACTCAAGGGGGTTTTACTGATTAGACTCTGAATGGCTAAAACATGACCAGAACTCCAATTGGGCATTATTAAAAGTTTGCTTCGATTCTTGGGTATTTGTTCTTTTATGCATAACAGGTTTCTAAAATACACATACCACCTTCCATGTTCAATGGGATGCTATGATTAATTATGATCCAAAACACAATGTCATTTTACATTTTGGAAAAAAAACTTACTAAACTTTCTCCCAGTTGAATACTTTTGACATGCAACATCATAACTTTAATTCAAAATAAATCTTCTGAGACACGTACAGGGCAGTAAATATGAATCTGCTGAATGGATAAATGAAAAAATGAGCCAAGCAAACTTGCATGCAGATGGATAAAGAGAACCTGAAAAGTAAAATGGGAAAATATATCCCTGGGCAATTCCTTTGTCCCAGAGAGAGAAAAAAAAAAGCCAACAATGAAAATCTCATCAATTGTTACTGAAAATTCTAGCTTATTTGGTTCTCACAAAAACCTGTGTAGTAGATGGTGTAAGGGATCATTAATCACAAATAAAACCACTGAGGTTTAGAGAGCTTACGTTTCCCCAAGGTCATACAATTGCTAAGACTCATTCATTCAATGTGTATTTATGTGCTGTGCCCCCAGAATTAAAATAATGCAATATAACAAAGAATGACTAGATAATGACTATATATTGAGTGATCAGTGAAGGCCTTTCTAGAGTGGTGACATTTAAGCTGAAATCTCATATAGAAGTCAGCCAAGCAAAATCAATGGAAAGAGAACACTAGGCAAAGGCCACAAATGCAGAGGCCCTAAAGTAAGACAGAATTGGGTAAGTTCAAGAACCAAAAGGAGGTTAATGAGATGGAGATTTCAGTAAGGAGTTCTATGGCAGCCAGCGTCCAAGATGGTCCCCAGTGGTCCCCATCTCTGGTAATCTTACCCTTGTGTAGTCCTCTCCCACATTGTACCAGACAGTTGGTCTGTAATATCAGCATAATACAGCAGAAATGATGGTATTTCACTCCTGAGATGAGGTTATAAATAATTGCAGCTTCCATCTTGAGCACATTCTTTCTCTCTCTCTCTCTCTCTGTATCAAATCACTCACTCTGGAGAAAGCCAGCTGTCAGCTCATGAGGTCACTCAGGCAGCCTGTGGAGAGCCCCATGTTGCAAGGACCTAAGCCCTACGAACTTGTGAGTAAACTCGGAAGCAGCTCCAGTTGAGCCCACCATGACTGCAATCCTGGAGGACCTCTAGACTGCAATCTCATGTAAGGCCCTAAACTAAAACCATGCAGTTAATCTGTTCCTGGATTCCTGACCCACAGAAACAGTGAGATAATAAATACTTGTTATTTTAAGCTGCTAATTTAGAGTAATTTGCAAAGCAACAATAGATAACTAATACTGTAGTGTGACAAGTGTGTGACAAGTCCCCGACAAGTTTACTTAAGATTATATGTCCGCTGCTTCAACCTTGCAGGCTGGGCACCATGAGCCAAGGCCATGGTGCCCAGCTGAGGAACAGGTGTCCCTGAGAACCCAAACATTCTGGGACATCACAAAAAAGCATACCAGAGAAAACAGTCTCATCATGTACACACAGTAGGCAAAGAGCCAAAAAATTAGCTTAAAATTATCTTAAATTAGCTTAGAAATTGGAGGTGGTGCAGATCCTGCTGTCCTGCGACCACCCAGGAATGCCCTGTATGTTAGTCCTAATAAACTCATCTACTCGCCATGCTGGACATGTCCAACTCATTCTTTGATCTCTCGGCTCCTTTCCAGCTTGTGGGGCATATTACAGGCCTAGGTTTTTCTTGTAACAAATACAAATTCTAAATTACTGATCTTTTCACTAGTCTGTGTTATTAAAAGAACCTTATTAGAAATTCTTTTGTATTGTAAGTCATTGGCCCTTCATTTGACTACTATAAGACTGGATTTTCATTATATTGACTAATTTGGTCACTGTAACCAAACACTTACAGGGCCTGGAACAAGAGTATAAATTAAAAACTACATACTACATGTCTGAATATTTAAAAGTTCCAAATCAAGATAGCTAACTATTAAATAAAATATGCCCTATCCCTCTACCATGACAAACATATCTTCATAAGCTCCTAGAAAACCAGCTTCCCAAATGTAAAATTTTGTGACTTTTAGGAGATTAGCATATGATTATACTGGGCCTCAGCCCCCAAGCTGTGTAACATAATGAAATGTTCAGAGAGGAAAACTGGTTCTCTGTGGCAGAGATTGTTCAGTTTTTGGTCTTCAGTCTTCGGCATAGAAACCATGACATTTTTTAATATGTAAAAAATAGCCCAGCATTTCAAATTTTCTAATTATTTATAGTCTGCATATTCTGGATAAATGTAGCAAAATTATCTTTATTGAATTATTACCTTCTTTATATTTACATAAAGCTGCACACAGACTTTTTTCTGTTTTAGCATAAAGCAAAACTAGAGTACTGATTTAAATGTGTTTGTAAGAAATAACCAGGGTATCTATCCCTTTGGCCTTATTCACAGAAAAGGCAAACATTTAATACCATTGACACATCTTTGTAATTTGAGCTGCTAAAGGATGTAATTCTCCCATTAAAACTCACTGGAAAGTCAAACCAATTCACAGAAAACATATCAACTCACCATGAAGTTACAGGGAATGTTTGCATATTTTTAAGAAACTTAATTCATGTACTTGATCCAGCCTTCTGAGAAATCTAGTCATGTAATCTCAAATAACTCACTGGAAACCAACTTGGCAGAACCCTCAATTAAGTGAGACATTTCCCAATACTAAACTTTCAAGACAAATAAGAAAAAATAATCATAGGGTTATAAGGTATAACAAGAATTTATCATAAAAATAATTTCCTTTACACTGCTAATAACTTCTCACATAGCATAGCCCTCCCAAGTGCACCATGTTTTGAAAGATTTTGTGTTCCAAGTTGTAATTATTAAATATTATTTATTTAGGTAATGACTGTAACTGTCATTCTGAGGTTCTGATTTACCATGTAACAAAATTATGGTCAAAAGCAAAGAATTCAATATTTTAGTTAATCTGGACAACTTCAACAAAGGGTAATATATTTCTGTTACTTTTTTTTTTTTTTTTTGAGACAGAGTCTCACTCTGTCGCCCAGGCTGGAGTTCAGTGGCATGATCTCAGCTCACTGCAAACTCTGCCCCCCAGTTCAAGTGATTCTTGTACCTCAGCCTCCCGAGTAGCTGGGATTACAGGTGCCTGCTACCACACCCAACTAATTTTTGTATTTTTAGTAGAGACAAGGTTTCCATGTTGGCCAGGCTGGTCTGGAACTCCTGGCCTCATATGATCTGCCCACCCCAGCCTCCCAAAGTGGTGGGATTACAGGTATGAGCCACCACACCAAGCTCATTTTTTATAATAGTAAAAATAATTCACTGATACCCATTGTTATATTTTGAACCCACTAAAGTTCAGAAATCTTAGTCTAGAAACCAGTGTTTTGATATTTACTCTTCCAATTTATAATTATATATTGAAAAATATATATTGAAAATGTTCAAATATAATATAACCTCTGAATCATCAAAGATTAAAATTGTTAGCCACAAAAAAATATTTTTGTAAAGCTCCTTGGTAGTCAAGGAATATAAAGGCAAAAAGTTTTCCCTCCCTGAGCTCAGAAGACACTGAAAGTTACGAGCTGTTTATTCGCTCATGTAATCTACAAATAAATGAAGAACACCATTTGTGCACCAGGCTTTGTTAAGTACTTGGAAATTAAAGACAGATCCCTGCCTTCCAAATATTCACTAACCTATTGATATGGTTTGGCTGTGTCCCCACCCAAATCTCATCTTTAATTGTAGTTCTTATAATTCCCACTTGCTGTGGGAGGGACCTGGTGGGAGATAATTGAATCATGGGGGTGGTTTCCCCTATACTGTTCTCATGGTAGTAAATAAGTCTCACAAGAGCTCATTATTTTATAGGGGGTTTCCCCTTTCACTTGGCTCTCATTCTCTCTTTGCCTGCCACCATGAAAGACATGACTTTGTTCTTCCCTCACCTTCTGCCATGACTGTGAGGCCTCCCCAGCCACGGGGAACTGTGAGTCCACTAAACCTCTTTGTCTTTATAAATTACCTAGTCTCAGGTATGTCTTTATGAGTGGTGTGAAAATGAACTAATACACCTATAAAGGGGGAAAACTTATTAAATAAACATGTGCTACAAAAGGCATTGATCTAGAGAAGAATACAGGCATGAGAAAGGAAGTAATCAGCAATACCTGGAGTTTCAGGGAATTCTTTATAAGAAAGGTAACATAAACTAAGCCAAGAAAAATGAGATTGTATTAGAGACATATGAACTTGGAATAGGATATTCATGATAGGAAAATGAATAATGAAGAAATTAGAAGACTATTACCACTTGGCATATGTGGAGAACTGTAAGCAGGATATAAGTAGTACAATAGAATTGAAGATTAGAATAGGAGAAATGGTACAGCAAGAGTTATGAGTAGGAAAATTTACCAAGTAAGATATATGTATTAAAAACATTTGATAAAAGGTAGAATATTATCAATGGTATCATAGACTTAATCCACTAGACAGAAGAAATCCAGTATAGAATTTTTTATAAGTAAGTGGAATAATTACTATGCTATATTTTCTAAGTAAATAAAAGCTCTTGATACCAAATCTAAACAAAGATGTAATAGTACAAAAAGAAAACTATAGAACAAGATCCCTCATGAAGATAGACCAAAGAAAATCTCAAAAAAAAAAGTAAATTGAACCCGACAATATGTAAAAAGAATAATATACAAAAATCATTTAGAGTTTACCACAGGAATGCAAGGATGGTTCAATATTCGAAAATTCATCAATATAATCAACCATATTAACAGTCTAAAAAAAAAGAAAACTAAAGCATTTGACAAAACTCAATATCCATTTATAATAAAAATGATCAGAAAACGACAATATAGAAATGAATATCCTCAACCTGAAAAGGGGTATATACCACAAAAACCTACAGCTAATTTTGTATTTAATGGTGAGAGAATGAATGCTTTTCCCTAAGACTGGGAACAAAGCAAGGCTGTCCAAACTCATCACTTCTATTCAACATTATACTGAAAGTTCTAGCTAGTGCAACAATTCAAGAAGAAGAAATATTAATAAAAGTCAAATATATTTAAATGGGAGAAATAAAAAGTCTCTATTTATAACATCATGATTTTCTGTGTGGAAAATTCTAAGGAAAGTAGAAAAAAAACCCTGCAAACTCTTGCAACTAAAGAGTTAATGACTATAAAGTTATAGCATACAAGGTCAACAAACAAAATTTAATCATATTTTTATATATTAGCAATTTACAATTAGAAAATAAAATCAATTCTATTTATAATAGATTCACAAAATTAAATACTTAGGTGTAAATCTAACAAAGCATGTACAGGATCTAAGCTCTGGATTTTAAGCAAAAGAAACTCCTTTAGACATTTGGAAAAAGGAGCAAATGACTTACAAAGGAAATAAAATTATATTTTCATCAGACATTTCAACATCAAACTTTATTCTAAAAAGCAGTGGAGGCCGGGCATGGTGGCTAACACCTCTAATCCTAGTATTTTGGGAGGCTGAGGCGAACAGATTGCTTGAGCCCAGGAGTTTGAGACCAGCCTGGCAAAAAAACCCATCTTTACAAAAAAAAAAATACAAAATAAATATCTGGGCGTAGTGGCACATGCCTGTAGTCCTAACTACTCGGATGTGGGAGGATTACCTGAACCTGGGGAAGTCAAGAGGTCAAGTCTGCAGTGATACATGATCATGCCACTGCACTCCAGCCTGGGTGACAGCTGGGTGACAGAGTGAGGTCCTATCTCAAAAAAAAAAAAAAGGAAAATAAGAGTGAAGTCACATATTTAAAATACTTTTTTTTTTTTTGAGACAGTATCTCCCTCTGTCACCCAGGCTGGAAAACAATGGTACAATTATGGCTCACTGCAGCCTTGAACTCCTGGGGTCAAGTGATCCTTCTCCCTCAGCTTCCCGAGTAGCTGGGACTACAGGCATGCAAAATCACACCTGGCTAATTTTATTTTATTTATTTATTTTTGGTAGATAGAGATGGGGGTCTCCCTATGTTGTCCAGGCTGAGCCCAAGTGATCCTCCTGCCTCAGCCTCCCAAAGTGCTAGGAGTACAGGCATGAGCCACCATGCCCAGGCTTTATGATACTTTCTATTAGAGTTCTCCAGAGAAACAGGACCAGTAGGGTGTGTATAGAGAGAGATTTATTTTAAAGAAAAGGCCCACATGATTACAGAGGCTGGCAAGTCTAAAATCTGCAGAGTGGGCTGGCAGGCTGGAGACCCAGGAAAGAATAAATGTTGCAATTCAAGGCCAAAAGCTATCTGCCGCAGCCACTTGCTCAAGGGAGGTGAGTCTATTGTTCTAATCCAGAACTGTAACTGGGTAAGACCCACCTCACATTATGGAGGGCAATTTGCTTTACTTAAAGTTCACCAATTTAAATACTAATGTCAGCAAAAACACCCTCCCAGAAACATGAAACAGACAAAATGTTAACAATATGAAGAGCTCAGAGAACAGTATGCCCATGAGTTCTTCCTGGGGAATTACTGGATAATGAACTTCAGAAAACCAAAATAACTAGAAAAACATTAACATAATGATTGGTGAAACTAAACACCAGTGACTTCTAATATCACAAAAGGAAAGACAACCTGACATTATGTGCTGCATGATGAAGGAACATTACACCACCTTTAGTATTACCAAAGGAATTAAACTTAAGTATTATCAAGCCTCTGGATTAAGATGACCATTTGAAGAAAATATAGTGGACAAAGGAAAACTGAATTGCCCCTTAAACATGCAATCAGCAGAAGGAAGATACTGGGAAATTCTGTAGGTCACAGGACTCATGTTCTTCAACAGAATAATTTTAAGGTAAAAAGAAGAGGTGAAAACATGCTATAGATGAAATTAATTTAACTTTATAGCAAAATGTTTAAATGCAAGATAAAACTGTGGTATTCAGGGAAGCACACTTGGATAATAAAACTATAAGAAAATGCAATGAACGATTACAATAAAAATTAAGATAGTGATTACTTTTGCAGGTAAGGAGGCAGTTGTAATTAGGGTGCTTCTAAGCAAGTTCACAGTATGACTTTTGTGGGCCTGAGGTACTTTTGCCTTGTGGGCTCCTACCAACACAAAAAAAACTTTTTAAAATTACATTTTAAGATTGTGTTAGCATAAAGATAAATGTATTCATATGTTAACATGAATATATTAATGTTGTATATCAAAACTTTTTTCTAAAAAAAATTAAGACATCTTCATAGTTCTCTAAATAAATCAAAACATTTTTAAAGAAATTAAAATATTTCTGTGGCTACTAAAAGTATTGTGGTCCCTAGGCTCTTTGCCTACTAAGCCTAAAGGATGTATCAGCCCTGCTTCTGAGCTGACTAACAATGTTCTGTTTCTTGACATAGGTGATAGGTACAGGGGTATTTGCCGTATTCATTAAGCTGATTTAAGTGTAAGTGTGTGAGAGAGAAAGAGAGTGTGTGTGTGTGTGTGTGTGTGTGTAAAATAGACTGACACTGGTGGGCTTCCACTTCTGGTGATAGCAGATGAGGTAATTAGAAACAAATCCCTTCCTGCTTGAAGGCATTGGGGAACTAAAAAATAAAATTGTAGGAATTACTAAGCCAGGATTAGGAAGGGTCGGAGACTCTAAGAAATGATTCAGGCACTTTGGCTTGTTTTTAATCCTGGGAACATTTACTAACTTTGGAAGGTGAAGTTGAGAGGCTTAAAGACTGAGCAATCTTTCGGGATTGAGGGACTGACAGAGTCCAAGATGTGCCAAGGGAGAGAAAAGCTTTGGTAAAGCCACCTTTCTTTGGATTAGTACCCTGAATAACTACCCCTTTGCAGAAGGGATAATCCAGAAGAAGAATGATCTTTAAAAAGATTGTAATCTAAATTTCAATTATTGAGATAATTCCTGTTGCCTGGTAGAAGCAAATGTAGAGCCTCTATGTAAAAGGACCTTATCATTCTAAACCTCAAAATTATTTTCCCCAACAATTTTGCAAATACAATTTTCTGCATGCAGTCAAAAATAACCAGGCAAATTATGAGATAAGACAACATAAACAGAAACAGCAGAAACAATAGACAGTAGAACAAAACCTACAGTGGCTCGAGAAAGAGTAGTCACTACACAGCAACTGTAATATAATTATGAAAACTATATTCAAGAAGATAAAAGAAACTATATAGACTGTAGGTAAAGAACTGGGAACTATAAAAAATAACTACATGGAAATTCTAAAACTAAGACAAATTATAATAACCAAAAATAAGATCTTAACAAATGGATTTAAAAGCAGAGTACATTACATTAAAAAAAGAATGAACAGGAAAAAATCAGAAGAAAATAAGAACTAAAGTATGAAGATATGAAAAGATTTTTAAATGTGATAGAGAGAATAAGAGATACAGAGAACACTGAAAAGTTTGAATATGCATGGAGTCACAGAAAGGAGAAAGATAATGTAAAAAAGCAATAGCTGAAGAAAATATGATAGAACTATTTAAAACTGATGGAAAACATAAAGCTATGGATTCAAGAAGGCCTATAAAAGCCAAGGATAAAAAGAAAATTACAGAGCCATAACATTACTGAAGGATGACTTCTCAATAGAAACAATGAGGGCCAGAAATATTAGAATGGTATTTTTAAACTTGCAAAAGGAAGTAACTTACAGTCTAGAATTCTACACACTGCAAAAATGTCTTTCAAAAGTGAGAGTAAAATAAAGACATTTTCAGACAAACAGAACTGAATTTGTCACCAGCAGACCCACTCTAAGTGGAATTGTAAAGGTTTGTCACTACATTTTTTTTCATATTTTTATGTAAATTTATTGAAGAGAAACGATGCTTGCTAAATTAAAATCTGATCAGTTGAGTGTATGTTGGTATCACTCTTTTAGCAAACTAATAACTGCATAAACATTTCTTGCATGTATTAAAACTTCAGGCTCCTACAGATCAACTTTTTAATGATTATAGAATAGCACAATTATTTTATATTCTTACAATTACTGCTTACATAATGCAGAATAATACCTACTTAGTAAAAATCTATTCATCTCATCATGTTCTTGTTCCTAAAAGTAAGGAACTAAGATTTCATTTAGGGTGGCTCAGTTGGTCTGTTTTGGAAAGGGAAAAGGTAAGGTTAGGTAGTTTATGTTGCTATATATTGATTCACAATCCTGGGACCTTCTGTTCGAAGATACAAAAAATACATACATCCTAATAATTGCATTCTTACACTAACTTTTGGGGCTAGAATTATCATTTTACTTGCCAATGACCTACATAGTAGCCTAAACCAAAAATCATATAGGATATTGTTATGTTTTCCCAATTTAAGTACTAAAAATATTTATATGTTCCACTTGTTCCTTTTCATGGTTTCCACCATGCTCTATTGGCTTACACCTGGCATTTTGTGTGCCAGAGGTTTCAACTTTAGAAATGCCAAAAAACGAAATGTGGGTACAAGAAGGAAAAGATGACAGAGTTGGTTTTTTTCTTTTTTTTTTTTTTTGAGATGAATTCTCACTCTGTAGCCAGGCCAGAGTGCAGTGGTGTGATCTCAGCTCACTGCAGCCTCCCTCTCCCAGGTTCAAGTGATTCTCCTGCCTCAGCCTCCCGAGTAGCTGGGACTACAGGTGTGCGTCACCATGACAAGCTAATTTTTGTATTTTTAGTAAAGATGGGATTTCACCATGTTGGCCAGGATAGTCTCGATCTCTGGACCTTGTAATCCACCTGCCTCAACCTCCCAAAGTGTTGGGATTACAGGTGTAAGCCACTGCTCCTGGCCAGATATTTTAATTTATCAAGATTTACATAAAACAAGGAAAAACGACTGTTACTTTAACATTTGTCACTAAAGTGCTTCTTAGGAAGAAAATTTGTCTTTAAGTAAGAAATATTTTTAAAACCTATTACATATAAAGATAAGACCTTGAGATTAAGGATTGGCTAGGGAAATGAGACAAGCACCTCTGTAGGCAAATATAGGTGAATGGGAGGGCTCTAGAAAAGAGAGAGAAGAGGGAAGGAGAAAGGGAAACAAGGAAGGCTGGGTAAACTGGCAGGTGGCTGGAGCCTACATAAGAAGCCAATTAACCAAGATAGCTGAAGGATTTTAAAGAACAGGATATTTAATACTTAATGGTATGCTGTTTATGCCTCTGAGTTAGGAAACCCCTCCACTATTGTAAAGCGTCTACTAAATTCTGCTATAAACAAATGTTTCCTGTGAGTTTTTTGGGAAGAAAGCTAGGAAAGGGGGCCAAGTTCTGTATCTGTAATTTGTTAAATATAAAAAAAAAATACAAGATAAAATGTTCATTAAATTGAAAGTTCAGGGAAAACAGGAACTTAGAGTTAAAAGTGAGTGTTAAAATGTAGATTTACAAGAATTTGCGAAATTTTGACCAACTTCTGAGATTCTCAAAGGATACCAGGAAGTCTTTCCTTAAAAATCTCATATACAAGGTGACTTCAGTTGATATCTGGATCATGTCTTTTTTCTTTACTATTTAAAAATTTACATTATTCCTACCACCAAAAGCACTGGAAAGAATACTTGAGAAACACAGGCTTAATTGAAGATGACAATGGTATCCTACTGCTAGAAATTATCAAGATAGAGTATTTTCATTAAGCAAATCAAAATCCAGAAAAGATAATAAACATCTTCCAGGTCCCAACATTACCTCCTTGATTCCGCTTTGACTTCAATTCCTAATGCTATGTTGGGCACTTAGTAGGAGCCCAAGAAACTATTGTTAAACTAAATCTATGGACAAAGGACTTGGTTTTATTAAGGTCTTTTCCTTAATACAGAATATTGCTACATTAGAGTTTTCATTAGACCGCTGGTATTCATGCAAGTGGACACATATAAGGACTTTCAAACTTGTTAGAGCATAAAAATACCACTTTAGAAACTACTTATCCTGGAATAATATTTCTTAGAGAATTATCATTGGAAGGTTGAAAAAAAGATCTGATATTTTATCTGAATAAAGGTACTCACTAAAGCAGAGTTTGAATGGTTTCGAATACTTTCATATGTGCATAAAAAAGAATTCCAGAAATGGTAGAGAATATACTTTCTTCTCACTGAACATAACAAATGTAAATCATTTGTTTGAAACAGAAAAAAATGTTGAGTAGGTCATTGTGTAACAACAAAAAATACTAAGAAATATTTTAGAAAGGAAAAAATAACAGAAAAAAACAGCTTCAATCTCTGCTAGAGTGATCAAATTTGCATATAAAACTGTGTTCTCCAAATACCTGTTCATTGAAACATTTCTATTATGAAAGAGACAAATGAAAAAAAAAAACAAACTAATTAAAAGTTTATTTCACAAAGAAATTTCCTTATGTAGCACAATATATATATATGTAGCAGAATATATGTGTGTGTGTTTATATATATATGTATATATATATAATCACAGCTCTATAAAGAGAAAAGATCACATTAGTTTGAAGGCCTTTGTTAAATTGAGCATCTTTGCAAAAAAGGGCAAATTTATATTTGGAAGTGGGGAGAGAATCAGTATTCCAGGAAGGAGGAAATGAAAAACAGAGATGGAAGAAAGAGGAAAGATGGGCAAATAATAAGAGGTCACGTGCTCTGCAGTGATGCCCTATCTTGTAACATCTCCTTAAATATTTAGTAAATGCACCCAGCATTTACTAAATGCTGGTTCACACCTGTAATGCCAGTGGTTCACACCTGTAATGCCAACACTTTGGGAGGCCAAGGTGGGAGGATCACCTGAGTACAGGAGTTTGAGACCAGCCTGGGCAGGATGGCAAGACTCGTTCTCTACAAAAACATTAAAAACTTAGCCAAGTATGGTGGCATGCATCTGTGGTCCCAGCTACTCAAGAAGCTGAGGCAGGAGGATCACCAAGCCCAGGAGGTCAAGGCTGCAGTGAGCTGTGATCCCACCATTGCACTCCAGCCTGGGTAACAAAGCAACACTGTCTCAAAAATACATCTATATATTTATTTATACATATATATTTATGTATTACATACAAAACATATATTATATTTATATATAACTATATATTTATAAATTTATATATAACTATATATTTATAATATTTATACATAACTATATATTTATAATATTTATACATAACTATATATTTATAATATTTATACATAACTATAAATTTATATTTCTACATAACTATATATTTACAATATTTATACGTAACTATATATTTACAATATTTATATGTAACTATATATTTATAATATTTATATGTAACTATATATTTATAATATTTATGTGTAACTATATATTTATAATATTTATGTATAACTATATATTTATAATATTTATGTATAACTATATATTTATAATATTTATGTATAAATACATATTTATAATATTTATGTATAAATATATATTTATATATAAATATGTTATATTCATATATAAATATATATTTATATATAAATATATATTATATATAAATATGTTATATTCATATATAAATACATATTTATATATAATATATTCATAATATAATATATAATATATAAATATAATATAAATATTATATTTCTATATAAATATATATTATATTTATATATAAGTATATATTATATTTCTATATAAGTATATATTATATTTCCATATAAGTATATATTATTTTCCATATAAATATTATATTTCCATATCAATATGTATTATATTTCCATATAAATATATATTATATTTCCATATAAATACATATTTCCATATGAATATATATTAAATTTATATATTATATATTTATACATAAATGTAATTATATTTATGTATAAATAAATAAAATATGTATTATATTTATATATAATATATAATTATGTTTATATATTATATATAAATATATTATATTGTATATAAATATATATTTATATATAATATATTTATATATAAATACATATTTATATATAATATATTTATATATAAATACATATTATATTTATATTATATTATTATATTATAATATATTATATTATATTATTATATTATAATATATTATATTATATTATTATATTATAATATATTATATTATATTATTATATTATAATATATTATATTATATTATTATATGATAATATAATATAATATATTATATTATTATACGATAATATATTATATTATTATATTATAATATATTATATTATATTATAATATATTATATTATTATATTATAATATATTATATTATAATATAATATATTATATTATTCTATTATAATATATTATAATATATTATATTATTATATAATAATATATTATATTATATTATTATATTATATATTATATTATATTATTATATTATATATTATATTATATTATTATATTATATATTATATTATATTATTATATTATAATATACTATATTATAATATTATATTATAATATATTATATTATATTATTATATTATAATATAATATATTATATTCTTATATTATAATATAATATATTATATTATATTATAATATAATACATTATATTATTATATTATAATATAATATATTATATTATATTATATATTCTATTATATCATATTATTATATTATAATATACTATATTATATTATATTATTATATTATAATATACTATATTATTATATTATAATATATTATATTATATTAAATACATACAAATACATTATATATAAATACATATTATATTTTTATATATATTATATTTATATATAAATACATATTATATTTATATATAAATACATATTATATTTATATATAATATAAATATAATATAATTTATATATTTATATATTAAATATGTATAAATAAATTTAATATATTTAATAAATATAAATATATATTGAATATATATTATAATATATTATAATATGTATTTATATATAATATATAATATTTAATATAAATATATTTATTTATATATAAATATATATTATATTATATAATATATATAAATAAATATATATTTTACATAATATATATAATATATATTTATTTATATATTATATACATTTATATATTACATTATATATAAATATATTATATTTATATATAAAAATAATATATATATTTATATATAATAATAACATATTTATATATATTATATATATAATATACATAATATAATATTAATTTATATATAAATATAATATAAATTTATATATAAATATATATTATTTTTATATATAAATATATATTATATTTATATATAAATATATAATATATATTATATTTATATATAAATTTATATTATATTTATATATAAATTAATATTATATTATATATAAATTTATATTATATTTATATATAAATTAATATTATATTATATATAAATTTATATTATATTTATATATAATATATATTAATTTATATATAATATATATTTATTATATTTATATATAAATATATATTATATTTATATATAAATATATTATATTTATATATAAATATATTATATTTATATATAAATATATTATATATTTATATATAAATATAATATATTTATATATAAATATTTATTATATTTATATATAAATATAATATATTTATATATAAATATTTATTATATTTATACATAATATATTTATATATAAATATTTATTATATTTATATATAATATATATTATATTTATATATAAATATTTATTATATTTATATATAATATATATTATATTTATATATAAATATTTATTATATTTATATATAATATATATTATATTTATATATAAATATTTATTATATTTATATATTATATATTATATTTATATATAAATATTTATTATATTTATATATAATATATATTATATTATATATAAATATTTATTATATTTATATATAATATATATTTATTATATTATATATAAATATTTATTATATTTATATATAATATATATTTATTATATTTAGATATTTATAATTTACATACACATTATATGTAATATATACCACATAGACAGTTACTATGAAGTAAATTATAAATATATTTATATCTATACATATATTTATAAAATATAAAGTAAAATAAATATAAAATATGTAAATATGTATTTTATATACTTATGAAATATATATAATATACAAGCTGGGATTAAATAAAATATTTATATTTAATATATATTTATATTTACAGATGGGATTAAATATAAATATGAAAAATATATATTATATAACTATAAAAACAGTTATATAAATATATAAAACATATATTTATATAAATATGTTAAAATATGAATACATTTATGTTCAAATAAAATTATATTAAAATTAAATATAAATATTAAATATTAAACACTAATTATATTAAAATTAAATATAAACATATTAAATATATATTTATATTTCATCCTAGGCATATATCTATTTTTGTGTATAACATATTTTATACATCAATATATTTATATTTATGATTTACATATAATGTACAATTATAATATATAATTTACATATAATATACTACATATTATATGTAATATACTATATATAGTGATGTACTATAGTATGTATACACTATATAATATGTAATTATATATTAATTATATAATTATAATATAAATATACATACTTATATGTATATAATATAATATTACATGTTATATATTACATATTATATTTATATGTAAATTATAACTGCATTATAGTTATAAATCATATAATTATAAATATATATTTAGTAAATGCTGATAAAACATTAAATTTCTATTAAGTGACACTTTATGACGAGTGGAAGGGAGGACCACTTAAATGGGTAAATTTTATGTTTCGGAAGTGACAGTATTGTTTACGAAAAGTCGTTTTTTTTAATTCTCATTAAACACGTGTCAATGACTTATTCAACTTATGAATGAGGGAACCAGCAGGAGGAGAAGCTGGTTCCAGGAGCATTCAAGGAATTGGGCACCTCTAGACATGGAAAAGATAATGTTAGAATAAGATTGTTAGATAAAAAACAAAATAGTTAATATCCTAGAGGGTAATAAAAGCATAACCTTAGGATATATAACATTTGCATTTTCACTAGAAAAATAATCAAACACTAACATAAATTTCACAGGGTTCTTAGTCATAGCAAATCATAAGTTTAAAAAGGTGTATTCCTTTTTGAAGGGTTCACAAAACTATGGCCTGCAGGCTAGCCACCTACTTTCATAAATAAAGCTTTATTGGAACATAGTCACACTCATTTCCTATGGCCGCTCTCACACTACGACAGCAGAGTTGAGTCATTGTGACAGAGACCATATGGCCTGTAAGGCAAAAGTATTTACTATCTGACACTTGTAGATAATGTTTGTCAACCCCTGACCTTGATAATTAAATAGATCCCTGAGAGGACCTGTAAACAATACTCCCATAGGAAGTTAAAAGGACATACTGCCCACTCTTTGCCTTGTTTTCAATTCTTTAACAATTTTTCTTAAAAAGATTAATAGGAATGGAACATAACTTTTTGCTTGTTTGTTTGTTTTGAGATGGAGTTTCACTGTCACCCAGGCTGGAGTGCAGTGAAACCATCTTAGCTCACTGCAACCCCTGCCTCCCAGGTTCAAGCGATTCTCCTGCCTCAGCCCCCTGAGTAGCTGAGATTACAGGCGCGTGCAACCATACCCAGCTAATTTTTGTATTCTTTTTAGTAGAGATGGGGTTTCGCCATGTTGGTCAGGCAGGTCTTGAACTCCTTACCCCAGGTGATCCGCCCGCCTCGGCCTCCCAAAGTGCTGGGATTACAGGCATGAGCCACCGCACCCTGCCAAGTATAACTTTGTGATGCAAGATCCAAATCATAAGAATATAAACCTTAGAAATTACCCAAAAGCAGGAAAAAGCTTTGAACTTTCACAGACAGTGGAATTGACTGAGCCATAATCCAATTATATTTGCAAGGGAAAAGATTGCTACAAATGCCATCTAGGCTCTATAGAAACTGTCTAGTACAGGCAGTATAGATTCTATCAAATCTACACTTTTTCTTCTCTTTATAAAGCACAGTGATAATTGCTCACAGTAATAATCCCGGGCTGCAACACCATCCTGAAATCCAGCAACATTTCATGAAAAGTAATCTAATCTTAGCATAGTTTCAGTAACAGTGAGTGTTCTCTTGGTCTGCATCTTGCAGTAAAAATGACATGTAATTCATGTCCTGTGGCAGTGGTTTTCAATTTGCACTCTGTAAAGGAAGGTGGAAATGAAGTGGGGGAATCAACAATTGAAATTCCCAGTCCCTCCTCTCTTATTTTAATCCCAGGAGCTGCCTTTTACTAATTTAAAAAACCTAGTTTACACTTCAAACTAAGGTCTATGTGAAGAGAATAAATTTTTCTTTTTTTAAAAAGAGCTGCCTAAAAATGCTGCTCAGTTGTCAAGAATATTCAACGAGAAGAGAGAAAATATGGAAACCCTATAGCCACTGAAAGGATGCCATTAAAAGTACTTTAAAAAGCCATTAAAAGTACTATGAATTTTATTCTCATAAATTGAACAAATTGGAAGAAATAGACCAATGCTTCAAAAATCACTGCTGTGGTCTAAATGTGTATGCACCCCCATAATTTATATGTTGGAAGTTAATCCCCAATGTGATATGTTAAGAGGTGAGACCTTTAGGAAGTATTTAGGTCAGGAGGGTGGTGCCCTTGTGAATGGAATTGGTACCCTATAAGAAGTTTGAGGGACCCTATTTGCCCCTTCCATCATGTGAAGATGCAGCAAGAAGGCACCATCTCTGAGTCAGAGAACAAGCCCTCACCAGACACCAAATCCGGTGGCATCTTAATCTTAAATTTTCCAGCCCCCAGAACTGCAAGAAATAAATTTCTGTTGAAAAATTGATGAATTTGACATTATCAAAATTTAAAACATTTGCTTTCTTAAAGTCCACGTGAAGAGGATGAAAAGATAAGTTACGGAGTGGAAGAAAATATTTGCAAGCCGTGTAGCCACGTGTATTATATATTTTAAAATATATAACAGAATTCACAAGAATAAACAGTTAAAAATGAATGGTAAAAATTCAAACAATCCAATTAGCAAATGAGCAAAGAAGCCGGGTGTGGTGGCTCACCCCTGTAATCCCAGCACTTTGGGAGGCCGAGGTGGGCGGATCACCTGAGGTCAGGAGTTTGAGACCAGCCTGGCCAACATGGTGAAATCCTATCTCCATTAAAAATATAAAAAAATCAACCAGGCATGGTGGCGTGCCTGTGATCCCAGCTGCTCTGGAGGCTGAGGCAGGAGAATCACTTTAACCCGGGAGGCAGAGGTTGCAGCGAGCTGAGATCGCGCCACTGCACTCCAGCCTGGGTGACAGAGTGAGACTCCATCTCAGAAAAAACAAAAAGAAAGAAAAGAAAAAGAAAATGGCAAAAGACAGGAAGGTACATTCCAGAGAAGAGGATATGCAGATGACAAATAAACACATAAAAAGATGTTTAGCAATCAGGAAGATGCAAATTAAAACCACAATGACATATCACTAAGTATTTCTCAGAATGGCTAAAATTAAAAACACTGAAAACACCAAATGCTGACAAGGTTGCAGAGAAACTGGATCACTCACACATTAATGAAGGGAATATAAAATGACACAGTCACAGTTTCACAGTTTCTTTAAAAGAAAAAAAAAAAGACAAAGCCAAGCATGTAATTACTATATGACCCAACAATTTCAGTCTTTAGCATTTATCCCATAGAAAAGAAAACCTTCACGCAAAACCCTGTACACAAATGTTCATAGAAGCTTTATTTATTATAGCCAAAAACTGGAAACCACCCATATGTCCTTCAACAGGCGAATGGTTAAACAAACCGAGGTATTCTACATACGTACCATGGAATATAGTACTCAGCAATAAAAAGGAACAGGCAATTTATATAGGCAGCAACTTGAATGAATCTCCAGGGAATTACACTGAAGGAAAAAAAAAAAGATTCCTAAAATGTGACATACTGTATGATTTCATTCTCATAATACCTGTGAAATAACATAATTACAAGACATAGAACAGATTAGCGGCTGCCAGAGATTAGGGATTAGAGTTTGACCATAAAGGAGTAGCAGAAAGGCCCTTTACGGTAATGGTACAACTAAGTATCTTGATAATGATGGTGGCTACATGAAGCTATAGCTGTGATAACATTGAACACATTACACACACACACACACACACACAAATGAGTGCATGTAGAACTGGAGAAATCAGAATAATCTCTGCAGATTTTTCCAATGTCACTTTACTTGTTCTGATATTGTACTACAGTTATGTAAGACATTCACATTGGGAGTTGCTGAGTAAAAAGTGCACATGGCCTTCTTGTACATTTCTTTGCAACTTACTATGGATCTAAAGTTATTTCACAATAAAAAGTTTAAAAAAAACAAACTGCCCAAAGATGAGGCTCAGTTTTCTAGAATATAGTAATTTAGCAAATACTCAAAATGTACCTCTTCTGGAAAGATAGAGATTTAATGTCATACAACTTATGAGACAGCTCTACTTACTGTTTATCACTTACATCTACCATTTTCCTTATAGTTTTTTTAACTCCAGGATCAAATCTACATGTGCATCTCAAACTATTATTTTATATAGGATTGAGGCATTTTACATAATAAGTTTGTAATCTCTGCCTTCAGCCACTGCCTGCACTGAAAGTCAGGAGAATGCAGTGATTACAAGTGGGACTGTGGCCCTGCCCACCCAGGGTGCAAATCTGGGCTATGCCACTTACTACCTGTGTGACATGGAGAAAGCCACTTCACTTCTGCTTCAACTCCTCAACTGTAAAATTGGTATAATAATAGTGTCTATCTCAAACTATTATTATACCAATGATTTAATGATCAAATGAGTTAATGCAAATACAGAGCATTGAAGAGTGCCTGGCACACTGCAAGTATTCAACAAAAGTTGGTACTGTTACTTACATTTTTGTTAACATTACTATAATGGGAATTTACTTTCTCTCAATAGTCCTTATTGGATGACAAGTGCAAAATAATGGGTCACCAGGAATCAAAGCCATAAATAAAACCACACATGATTCTCACACTGAAAATCCCTCACCTTCATATGGTATTTCTCTGTATGAGTCTACTGAGAAACATACAGTGTCTCAGGTAAGCAATCACTGTCAAGATTCCCTACCGAATCAGAAGTGGGAAACACCAGAAAAATCCTAGCAAAGAAAATCACCTGTGAAATTGGTAAGATATCTGCTTCAAAAGGTTTTGGATAGGGCACTCAACTTCTGGACACTGATTGAATCTAAATCTCTTGATTTATGGGTGTTTGCCATGATCTATTTTTATGAAAGGATGGTTGCAACCTGGAATGGATATTTCCCTTCTGAAAAAAGTTAACAGTACCTTCTTCTCCCACCTTGTCACTTGATTAGTCACCATTATATGTTCCCAGTCAAAGCAATCAGGTGAACATAGCTAATATAATTCCTGCAGCAGCTGGGATAGGACAAGAGAGTACCACAGGGTAAAACATTGGAGTATTATTAGAGAAAAAGTCTGCATCTCTTCCTCTTTAATTAATCCATGTATTAATTCATTCACAAGTCTTTTAAAAGTTCCTCTATGTGTCAGGCACTCTTCTGGGAGCTGGGAACACAGCAAAGAATAAGTAATGAAACAAGATCCCCATGCTCATGGAGCTCACAGCCTAGTGGGGAAGGCAGATAACACAGAATTACACTGCTATGTGGTGCCTTCCAGGAGAGGGGAAATACAGGCTGCTAAGTAGGCATGTAGGAGCGGCACCTTACCTAGGTCAGCGGCACAAGAGCGTGCTTCCAAAAGCAGTGAGATCTATGCTCACACCTGAGGGTAGAAGTTAGGGTGTTCGCTACAAGGTGAATATATTTTTTTTAATTAGAGAGGCTCCTGCTTTAAAAAACATAATAAAAATAAAAACATGCTGAAACACGAATAGGAAGGAACCAATAGAGAGAGTCAGGTTAAAAACTCAGAAGAAGCCAGATGAGGTGGTTCATGCCTGTAATCCTAGCACTTTGGGAGGCCAAGGGGGAAGGATTGCTTGAGCCCAGGAGTTTGAGACCAGCCTAAGCAACATGGTGAAACCTCATCTCTATGAAAAATACAAAAAATTAGCCATGTATGGTGGTGCACACCTGTAGTCCCAGTTACTCAGGAGGCTGAGGCAGGAGGATCACTTGAGCCCAGGAGGCAGAGGTTGCAGTAAGCCAAGATCCTGCCACTGCACTCCAGCTTAGGCAACAGAGCAAGCAAGAGTCTGTCTCCAAAAAAAAAAAAAAAAAAATCTCAGAAGAGAATCGGGGAAAACCAATAGACTAAGTTTCCCAAAAGAGAGGGAGGGGTCAGAGAAAAAGTAGAGATTAGCCTCAGAAGAGAGAGGAGGGAGGTTTTAAAGGGTCTGGGTGAGGGGTGAAAGACAGCAGCCTGCTGGAGTATCAAGGATTTCCCAGCAGCACCAGAGACACAGTTTGGGGCTGCAGACCACGAATAACTGAAAAAAAGGGCTTTCCTTTTCCGCGCTCCCCTGAAAAGCAAGGGGAGCTTGGACACTGTTTGCCTCTGTAATAAGGTATTCTTTTAAAACACCTTCCAGGCCAGGCGCAGTGGCTCACACCTGTAATCCCAACACTTTGGGAGGCCGAGGCCAGCAGATCGTCTGAGGTCAGGAGTTCGAGACCAGCCTGGTTAACATGGCGAAACCCCGTCTCTACTAAAAACACAAAAATTAGCTGGACATGGTGGCAGGCGTCTGTAATCCCAGCTACTCAGGAGGTTGAGGCGGGAGAATCGCTTGAATCCAGGAGGCGGAGGTTGCAGTGAGCCAAGATTGTGCCATTGCACTCCAGGCTCGGTGACAAGAGTGAAACTCTGTCTCAAAAAAAAAAAAAAAAAAAAAAAAAAAAAAAAAAAAAAAAAAAAACACCTTCCAGGGCTTCTGTACCAATGCATAAATAATGAGGAATTCAGAAAAAAAAAAACCTGACACTTCTGAGAAATTTTGTTTTAAAGAAAAAGCCACTAATATATCATCTGACCTAAATATTTTAAAGGGAACTATAAAATGTGATGACTACAAGGCAGCTCATTTCTTGGTTGAGAACCAGAGAGAGGCTCCCCTTGCCCTGGGCCACACAACTCATCAGGGCAGTGGCTGAATACAAACCCTGGCTGCTGACTTCCAGCCTGGGATGCTCTCTATTTCACCATACATTTAATTTTCTTCCGTTAGATACTTCAAGAGATCATCTCACTTCCATTTTTTTTCTCAAACTTGAATCACTGTTCTACTACACAACGTCAAAGCAACATTATGAGAAGTGCAAATCTAGTCAATCAGCCAGTTGCCTCACCCAGCCTAAGCAAGGTGCTGACCTGACTGTGGATTTTGGTGTCATGCAGACCCAGCCTAAGTGCAAGCCATCAGTGGCTCAGACACAGTCCCTATAAATTAAAGCACATATGTCATTTGTCTCCTCAAACTCCTGAGTGTCAGTATCACTGGATGAAGAAGGTGTGAGAAGGAGGAAAGGAAAAGTTCTCAAATTAGATCAAGAAAGAAGTCTGGAAAGGATAGACACTCCCAGCTCCACCGAGGGGCTTTCTTCCCAAACCTGGAGAGGAAACATCTCGTTACTGAAATGTCCAAGTTCTCAGGCAACGATTCCAGCTCATCCTCTTCCTCTTCCTCTTTATTTCAGTCTTTCTAGGACAGATCAACAGGGAGAGGACAGGGCCAAGAGGTGCTCCTCCGTCTTACACCCTGAAGACAAGGCATCATGAATAAAATCATCAACTTCCTGCCTAGTTTCTGGGCAAAGGGAATAGGACAGGGCTAGCACTAGCAATAAATAAATAAATAAGTGGAAAATAAGATTTTGCCCTTGCTCTTCACATTTGCTTCCATTTCCTCACTGTGTCAGCACCCCACTTTGGGCACCCTCCAAGCACTTCCCTGTAACATTCTCATCTTATTTTTTCCTCTCCTGTTTCTCACATATGTTATGGACTGAATGTTTGTGTCCCTCCAAAATTCTATGTTGAAATCCTGATTTCCAAGCTATGGTATTAGGAGGTGGGGCCTTTGAAAGGTGAGTAGGCCATAAGGGTGGAGACTTTGTGAATGGAATTAGTGCCCTGTAAGAAGAGACACAATGAAGAATCATGGTGTGTAGTGTGAAATTTGAAACATAAAAAAAAGAAGAGGCACAAGAGAGTTTACATCTTCTCTGTGTTCTCTGCCATGTGAAGATATGAGAAGATGGCCATCTGCAAGCCAGGAGGAGGGCCCTCACCAGACACTGGATCTGCCTGCACCTTGATCTTAAGACTTCCCAGCCTCCAGAACCATGAGAAATAAATGTTTGTTGTTTAAGCCACCCAGTCTATGGCATTCTGTTCTTGCAGTCTGAACTGATTAACAATATCCAAATCAAAGCCCTGCCTCTCAATGGACATGAATAGACAATTCTCAAAAGAAGATATACAAATGACCAACAAACACATGAAAATATGCTCAACAACACTAATTATCAGGGAAATGCAAATCAAAACCACAATGTGATACCACCTTACTCCTGCAAGAATAGCCGTAATTTAAAAATAAAAAAATAACAGATGTTGGCGTGGATGTGGTGAAAAAGGAACACTTTTACACGGCTGGTGGTTCTCCACTATGGAGAACAGTATGGAGATTCCTTAAAGAACTAAAAGTAGAACTACTGCTTGATCCAGCATCCCACTCCTGGGTATCTACCCAAAGGAAGTCATTATATGAAAAAGACACTTACACGCACATGTTCACAGAAGCACAATATGTAAATACAAAATTATGGAACCAGCCTAAATGCCGTCAATCAACAAGTGGATAAAGGAAATGTGGTGTGTGTGTGTGTGTGTTTAATGGAATACTACTAAGCTATAAAAAGGAACAAAAGAATGGCATTTGCAGCAACCTGGATGGAGTTGGAGACCATTATTCTAAGTGAAGCAACTCAGGAATGGAAAACCAAACATTGTATGTTCTCACGTATAAGCAGGAGCTAAGCTATGAGGACGCAAAGGCATAAGAATGATACAATAGACTGAGTACTCAGGGGGAAGGGTGGGAGGGGCTGAGGGATAAAAGACTACACACGGAGTACACTGTACACTGCTCAGGTGATGGGTGCACCAAAATCTCAGAAATCACCACTGAAGAATTTTTCCATGCAACCAAACATCACCTGTTCCCCCAAAACTATTGAAACAAAAAATAAATATTTAAAAGTGTGTATGAGCAATATCATACCAATCAAAAAAAAAAAGCTCTGCCTCTCCATGTATTACATCCAAGCCAAGCAGTAAGTGAAAGCAGTATGATCACACTCTTTTATATGTGTTGTTACCTTATTTGGGATGCAGTTTTGCACACTGGTTGTGCTTACACTTTCAGAGTTAGGCCTGGTCCAAGTCCTGGCTCTATACTTGCTACCTTTGTGACCACAGGCAAGTGACTCAATTTCCTCACTAGTAAATGGGAGATATAAGGATATCTGCCTCATATGGGTGTTATGAGAACTAAAGGAGATAATTTGTGTAAGTGCTTGAGTGTCTGGCTCATGAGAAATGCCCAGTAAATGGTACTAGTATTATTTCTGATTTTTACCATATGCCTGTACCACAGACAGGGTTTTAAAGCACCATTTTTTTAACTTTTACTTTAGGTTCAGGGGTACATGTGAAGGTTTGTTACACAGGTAAACTCATGTCATGGGGCTTTGTTGTACAAATTATTTCATCGCCCAGTTATTAAGCCCAGTACAAAATAGTTATCCTTTCTGCTCCTCTCCCTCCTCCCATTCTCCACCCTCAAGTAGACCCCAGGGACTGCTGTTTCCTTCTTTATGTTTGTAAGTTATTATCATTTTAGCTCCCTCTTAGAAGTGAGAATACGCAGTATTTTAAACCACTGTTTTATATAGAAGTGGTGTGATTTGCCCAAGGTCACAAAAGGAGACCTTGTATCCTATTATTTCTATCCAAACCCTCTATCGATACCCCTTTAATCCTCCTCCAGCATTTAAAAAGAGCAAAATGACAGTAACAGTGATGATAATAGCTAACACTATGCTAAATGAGAAAATTGAGGCACAGAGGGGTAAGTATTTAGCCAAATCACCCAGCTAATAAGTGGCATAGTCAAAAACTAAACCTATACCCAGACATGATGGAGTGTGCCTGTAGTCCCAGCTACTCAGGAAGCTGAACAGGGAGGATCGCTTGAGCCCAGGAGGCTGCAGTGAGCTATGATTATTCCACTGCACTCCAGCCTGGGAAACAGAGTGATAACTCCACTCTAAAAAAGAAAAAAAAAAACGGATTAATCTGGGACCACAGTCCAGGCTCTTAATTATCACTCTGTAAAAGCAATACTCTTTCATCCACTCATTGCTATACACAATCCTTAGACCTATTATTTTCCAGACATTGTTGTAGGTTTGGAAACAATAGGATGTATAAAATAGTCCTTGGCATCCAGTAGTACACAATCTAGTGAAGACAAATCACTGTACTATCTGACAAATGCTGTTTTAGTGGCAAGAAGAAGGTGCCTGCAAACCACAAGCAACTAACAGTGCCTGGCCCAATCAACGAAAGCTTCATGCAGGAGGTACCCTCTGAAGGAAGCCTTGTCTCAAGGTGAAGGAGAGAGAGGGATACTCCAGGCAAAAAGAACATCATGTGTAAAAGTTTGGAATTCAAATATGTGCAGATGTATTGGGGCCAATGAGAAGTTCAGTGTGGATAGATTATATAAGGTACATAAAGGACAATAATAGGAGAAAAAGCTGGAGAAATGGGCAGAAATTACAATGAAGAGGACCTTCTACGCCAAACCAAGAAGTACAAATTTTATCCTACAGGTGAGGGGAGGAAAAACAAGTTTTAGAGCCTGTTTTAGCCTTCCACCAAGTTCAGGTACTATGATTTGATCATTTTAAGGACAATAACCCTGGAAGATGATAGACTGGGATAGGGACACATTGTTGTCAGGAAAGACAATTTAAAAAATTGTTATAAGAAAGACATTTCTAAATCATTAGAATAACCAGGAAAAGTGGTTTGTATATCTGGTTTCTTAGGCCCTACCCAAGACCAAATGAGTCAAAATCAACAAGGTAGACTTGAGGAATCTGTGTATGTGTTTGTAAGTGTGTAGGCAGAATGCTAGCAGTGTGTGTGTGTGTGTGTGTGTGTGTGTGTGTGTGTTTATGTTACTCTCAAGCTGATTCTGAAGACGAGCCTAGTTTGGGAACCAATGTTCTTAAAAGAGATCCAACCCTGTCTCTACCAAAAATACAAAAAATTAGCCGGGCGTGGTGGCGGGCGCCTGTAGTCCCAGCTACTCGGGAGGGTGAGGCAGGAGAATGGCGTGAACCCGGGAGGTGGAGCTTGCAGTGAACGGAGATCGCTCCACTGCACTCCAGCCTGGGCAACAGAGCGAGACTCTGTCTCAAAAAAAAAAAAAAAAGAGATCCAGTGGGTGTCAGAACCCAGATAGCAGCAGGGAGAATAAAGACTGGAAAAGACACAATTCTGAATTAAAATCATTAGGATTTGGCAGAGTATACTTGATGCAGTATCCTCTCATGTGAGTCCCAAGAAATAAAAAGGGGTTGCCATTGGGACCCAAAGTAAGACAAGAAGGACCAGACAATCAACATGTTATCCCTAAATTCTAGTGGCATATATTAAACTCTAATGGCATATAATAAAGATTTACATTTATATATCAGAAAAAATATTGCTCTGCCCTAGCCTACCTCACTCACTTCTCTGTCCTTCCTCTCCCTTCTCCACTGCAATTCCAAATGAACATCCCTAATAAAACCTAAATCTTGTCACTGAAATATCACTACCACTGTTAGAACTTTTTTTTCAAGTCCGTCAATTTAAAAAATTTGGATTGTAAGAAATGTATTGTCCCCAGTAAATTAGCTACTTACTATTCCCTGACCTATTTTTCCTATCACAGTCTCATTTGATTATTCCGAGAGAACAAGTCTATTTTCCTTCTTTGGCAAGCAGACGAGGAAGGTGGGATGGAAGTTATATTAAGAAAAAAGTAAGTGCACTATAGTGCATACTTGAAAGCCTTTCTGCAATAAAAGGACGGAACTTAGCCCAGGAAAGTCACCGTGTCAAACTTAAATGCTTTCTCTACCGATGTACTTTAGGGGAAAAAAAACACACAACCTGGAAAGCTGGACAGGCAATTATATTACTGACAGAGAGTTTTATGAGACAATATCAGAGGGGAAGTACAATGAGTGTCAAACCACAGACTGCACAGAAAAGGGGGGAAAATGGGATCGTAGAAACAGGGATAAATAAAGTTGGCAATGGAGAGGGCATTAGTTTAATTGCTTCACCTTTCCTTTCTACAGCATTTGTAATTGGAGCAAAATGTCCCCTCCGTTCTCCTCAAGGCACCTGGAGCTCACCAGGAGGACAGGGATGCTGGAGATGACGGCAGGCAGGAGAGAGAGGCAAACCCCAAGGGAAGTCAGGACTAGTCAGCAACGGGTCACCTCGAGTGTATAACCCCTCAAATGATGTATTTCAGCCTTCCTCTGAGCCCAAAATGGCAGGTGGCAAAGCTTTGACCCCAAAAGAAAACAATTTGCAATGTTTGCGCTGGTAGGAGAATTCATGGAAGAATGGTTCCTTTTTCTTCATGCTTTGTAAGCACCAGTAGAGGTCACTGGGAATAGACACAAGGGAAAAGAAAGTTTGTGTTTAGTGGGCAGCTCAGTGCAATGGAGCCCTGGGGACTTGGAGGCTGCGAATTCTAATTCTGGCTCTGCTCCTGATTTCCTGTGGGATCTTGAAAGAATCCACTTAGTATCTTAGAGCTACAATTTCCTTCTCAGGAGAGGTGGGCCTTAATCTTATCAATAATTGATTATGAAGCATCGATTTCATTCACTCCGCTAGACCAGCATTATCACATGCAGTTGTTCCCAATGGTAGTAAATTAAAATGTTTCTAAGTACAATTATTAATAAACCAGAAAAATCTAAAGTATTAACAGGGGGTAGATACATGTTTTACTTAGAGCTATCCTTAAAAGAGTGACTTTTTTTTCCAAAATAATAAAGTAGCAAGTGAAATGAAATGTCAAAACTCTTTGAAAAACCATCAAGTGTTGTTCAAATGCAGGGCTTTATCATTGATATTAATAAATTTTAAAAATGTGATGTGTTAAATCCTGAAGGTGCATGCTACTCCCGTTCTCCCACTGTGACTTTCATTTATTCCATCTGCATTTTTCAAGTACCTTTCTTGTGCCTGACATTAACCAGACACTAGGAATACAAAAGTGAGCTGTAGCCAGACATAAAATGGCAAATAATGTGTGATTCCACTTACAGTAAGTATCTAGAATAGGCAAATTCATAGTGACAAAGTCGAACAGAGGCTACTAGGGACTGAGGGGAGGGAAAATGGGGAGTTGTTGTTTAATGGTTACAAAGCTGTGTTTCAGGTGATAAAGAATTGTGGAACTAGATAGTGGTGATGGTTACACAACATTGTATACGTACTTAAGGCCACTAAATTGTACACTTAAAATGGTTAAAATGATAAATTTTATGTCATATATATTTTATCACAATGTTTTCAAAAATGAGTTGAAACAAAAATAAGTGAAATGAGCATGTTTTTTCTTCCTCCTGCCAAACAGGACCCTGTCTCCCAGTGAAATAAAAATTTTTTAAAAAAACAACAAAAAACAAAAACTCTGCTGATATGGATCCTGCTGCTTTCTGCTCCCCAGGAAGCTTCTTCAAGGTTCTTTATCATCTCGCATTCTGACACTAAGAATGTATTCGATTCAGGGTTATTTCCACAATATTGAGTATTATCAAACTTTCATTATCTTGGATGTTCACTGAAACTCTCTTCCCACAGCTGAGTAAATATTCTTCCAACAGGAAGCCTAACAGATGAATTGTCTTGGCTCTGAAATGTATTTTCACGTCAGAACTCAGACAAGTGTGACAATTTCTTCTTC
This sequence comes from Pan troglodytes, assembly GCF_028858775.2. Lineage (NCBI taxonomy): Eukaryota > Metazoa > Chordata > Mammalia > Primates > Hominidae > Pan > Pan troglodytes. Next base: position 46,462,222 of record NC_072401.2, read on the forward strand.
TAAGCTCCTCTTTTGAATAGTTTAGCATGGCTGAAGGCTTTACCACCTTCCCTCACCTTCAGGATATTCTTTTCCAAACACAACTTGCCATTACTAAAGACCATCTCCTCCCAGGAGAGAGAGCAATGCCCTGGCCTAGAAAGGGGAGGCAGTTTCAGTTGGAGAATCAAGCAATACACTCAAGAAAGCTGAATTCTGCTTTCAGTTCTGTTCCCAGTTTAATCATAAGATCAAAGCATACCCTTCCAATTCTTCTCTAGGTAAAAGGAGAGATTATAACACCTCCTAAAAAAAACTCACTATAATTTAATAACCCAATTTCTAAGAAAACACATTATGAAAAAGACTTAAGCAGAGCAAAATTATTTGGGTATTTAAGGAATTAAATCATTTTGGTTGGGATCCAAGACCAACCCAATTTATATTAAATTAAAGTTATTACTGTTATAGTCAAGTTGTTGAGTGTAGGATTCATTTGGCATAGTATTCACTGATGTGTTTGTTGTACTACTATAAGAATATAATTAGGCTTATTTATATATGTCAGCCTTGTCACTCACCTTAAATTTCATCTTCAGTTGCTCACCAAGTTGACTAATTTGCCATTCTTTAAATTCATGCCTCATTCTAAATGAGGTTTTCCAACCTCATCTCCAGTGACATCTTGAACTAGATGATTCAGGTAATTTATTGTTATGAGAGCCTGTCTTGTGCATTGCAGGATGTTTAGCAGCATCCCTGCTCACTACACCCCTCTCCAAATGTTATAATAAACAAAAATGTCTTTTTTTTTTTTTTTTTTTTTTTGAGAAAGAGTCTTGCTTTGTCACCCAGGCTGGAGTGCAGTGGCATGATCTCGGTTCACTGCAACCTTCGCCTCCCAGGTTCAAGTGATTCTCTTGCCTAAGCCCCTGGAGTAGCTGGGATCATAGGCGCGTGCCACCATGCCCGGCTAATTTTTGTATTTTTAGTACAGACCGTGTTTCCCCACATTAACCAGGCTGGTCTCGAACTCCTGACCTCAAGTGATCCACCTGCCTCAGCCTCCCAAACTGCTGGGATTACAGGCACGAGCCACCGCACCCAGCCAAAAATGTCTTTAGACATTGCCAAATGTCCCCAGGGAAGAAAATTCCACTCCCTCTCCCACCCAGTACGGTTAAGAACCACCTCCACAGACTTTGTTTCTAGTGGTGTATTATAACTAACACTGAATAACTACTCCTGTCAACAGCATCATCCATCCCTTCAGAACTCCTACATGGCCACAGTTTGTCTCACCTCCATCTTTCAGAATGCCTCCTTTGCTCTGAGGAGTAGGGTAATTCTTGTCCAAAAATATCTTCTACTGCATAGCCCTAGTGTGAGAGTCTGAAAAGTATCTGAAAGATAGTCGGTCTCTTAAAAGCTTCATCATTACTGAAAATTGCAAGCTGGAAATGCTTAAATAAGTTTTGAGGTAGGGCTTGTAGATGAGATTTAGATAAAAATCAAAACTGATTAGAAACAGTCACACAACTCAAAAGGTATCTTACTAAAATCCTTTTAGAAAACTCAGAAACAGAAAAACAAAAAGTTGTGTAATCTTTTCAGAAACACCCACTCACTTCACATTGTTTTAATTCAAACTCAGTGAGAACTAAAGAGCAGAGAAAGATTCCCTGTGTGTCAGATCCTATATTGTAACTCTCTTGAACTTTTCTAGCAAAAAAATGGATTCTTTTCATAAACCATTCCAGACTCTATGTGGCAAATGTGTCTAATTCAGAGTGATTGGAAACATTTTCCACAAACTTTCTCCCTGACCCTAAGATCAGCTTCATAAATCTCAGATGGTCCTTGAGAGACTACAATGTGATTTGAAATATTGGAAAACTTGAGATTTCAGGAAACTGATGTAAACTGTTTTATGTTTACCCCTCACTTTCAAATTTCCCAGACTCTCTAATGAGCCTTTTGGGGTGTTTCTTCCAATTGATTGCCAAGGTAAACATGGGTACATTTGAGAAAGAAAAGGAGGAAAAATATTTCCACAATTCTGAGTACTTTCTACCTCTACCACTGGATTGGTCCTGCAAAGGAGGAAAAAATCCTTTTTCTTGGAAAGTAAGATAAATCTCCTACTTTTAAATACCATAAGCATGACCTGAGGAAGTACAACTTTTAAGTATTAACAATTTCATAAATTCCTTTATTCAGTCAATAAGTATCCTTTGTGTTTTCCAAGGTAAGAGCCAGGCAGACAAAAGTCCAGGAACTAAAATTTCAATTCTTTGGTCTCAACTACCTATCAAAAGGCATTAGTGAACAGGAGCTGAAACTGTGTGCTTAAGCCCAGATATGTATTGTTAAATGTGACATGCTCAATTTATCATTAGTTATGAAGTGAAAACGGATGAATACACATTCAATTTAGTTCAGCTGCTTTCTTCATTTATCACACTCTTTCATCATCCATCATCTTCCCCCACCCTTTTGATTTGAACAAATAACACACTTTCATAAGTTTAATCTAATTAATCATGATTGTAAGGTAATGTTCTCTTAATGAACCATACATCTGATTTTATAAAGTTTGTTGCAATTTTAATAAAATGTGTTCCAGATAGAATCTACAAATGTTCTCTTTGAAGCCCAACCACCTAATCATTCCTCCTCCTAATTCATGTTTCTCAACTCGGTGTGGAGGTACGTGCACACACACACAAACACAAACACAGCCTTCTTTTAGGGTTGATGAAGATATACAATACTGAGAGTCATTGGAGCATACTGGTCTTCTATAGAACAACTGTTTCAGTAAATTGCAGAGTGTTCAGCATTTTATGAGGTAAGATAGGAAGTTAAGAAAGTAGAAGAATGGAGAAAAGAGTAATGAAGGATGGAAAGGATTGGTCTTGCATTATTATTATGAATATGAAGTCAGACGTAGATGCTAACTACAAAGTTTAAGACAGAAATATAAAGAAGAAATTGTCATTTGCGAGTAGTAAATTATGCTACAAATCCCAAAATCTTCTCTTTCTAATAAAATTCAAAAGAGAAGCTCATAGGAGAGATGACAGCCTAAAAACTGCTGCCATCACATGTCATTCCCTATATTGGAGGAGAGGGAATTAGACGTTCCTTAATCTGAACCTGTGTGAGCTTTGGTTTAGGGGACAGAGGATCAGAGAATACTTAAAAACGGAAGAAACATGAGACCCCTTTTGTTAAAACCCCTCACTTTAACAACAAGGAGACTGAAGTCCTCAGAGGCTGAGGAACTTGCCCAAGGTCACAGAGGTAGGCAGTAGTAAAATCAAAGAAAGAACGCAAGGCTACTGACCGGCATTCTAGCACTGTTTCCCAGCTGATCTTGCCTTCCCCTCCACAGCACAGAACCCTCACAAGCCTGTGCCCTGTTTGATACCACTTTCATTTTGTATGAAAAAAAAAATTGGCATGTTTTAGAAAGAAAAATAGGATCTCTTTAGTGCCTAGACCATAATATTAATATAAAGTAGCAATCTTCTAGCATTTTATAAGTCAAGTGTCACACTGACACTATCCTTACACTGACACTGCTCCTTACAGTCTTTCTCATGGGTACCTGGTGTGCTTCTCCTTTGCAATCTCATTAGTAACACTGGTACCATTTGCCCTAGCTCTTTCTTTGTTTCTGTGTTCTCAGCCCGAGATTTTTCTTAAATGCCCTTTCTTCACGTGGTGGCAAGACGATGGCCAAACTGAAGAATCAATTAACATAGACATAAAGAACAGGGCCTGGATTCGTCATTCCCTTGCTTTATGGTGTAAGGGCTGAAACCATCCGAGAGTCCTGACATCCACCTTGGCAAAATGCTTCTCTGGCCTAACACTGATTACAATTTTATTCATTGTCTACTTTGGAGCAGATCTCATTAGAGATCAATGCGTAACAAATGATCACACGCTCACAAACAAAAACGCACAACCAAGTTAATTCATTTTTAAATTTAAAAAAATTGCTGATACCAGTCCTCTCATACACTGCTGGCAGAAATGTAAACTGGCGGCAATCAGGCAGAGCAGAGGGGCAATTTAGCCATATCCATCAAAATCTTTACATTTTTGCAGACCCTTTGATAGAAAAATTCCAATTCCAGTCATTTGTTCTAAGTAAATGATCAATGTATCACAGTTAGAAAGTTTGGAACATCACTAAACAAAATGTTATTGGCTATTTTAAACAATATTGTAGGCTGGGCGTGGTGGCTCACACCTGTAATCCCAGCACTTTGGGAGGCAAGGCTGGCGGATCACCTGATGTCAGGAGTTTGAGACCAGCCTGGCCAACACGGCGAAACCCTGTCTCTACTAAAAACACAAAAATTAACTGGGCGTGGTGGTAGGCAGCTGTAATCCCAACTACTCGGGAGGCTGAGGCAGGAGAAGCGCTTGACACCAGGAGGCAGAGGTTTCAGTGAGCTAAGATCACGCCACTGCAATCCAGCCTGGATGACAAAGCAAGATATTCATAATACATTAGGTTAAAGAGGCAGGTTAGAAAACAGTCTTGAAATATCATCACTTTTTTTTTTTTGAGACAGGGTCTCACTCTCTCGCCCAGCCTACAACAGTGGCGCGATCTCGGCTCACTACAACCTCCACCTCCCAGGCTCAAGTGATTCTCCTGCCTCAGCTTCCTGAGTAGGTGGGATTACAGGTGTGTGCCACTTTATCTCATTTTTTTTAATGAGAATATACTGCTCATTAAAATTATATTCTCATTAATGAGAATATAATGAGTATATTTTTTATGAATATACTGCTTTAATGAATAGATTGGATAAATATACACTAAAATCTTAGCATTAACTATCTTCATGTGGAAGAATTATGAAAATTTTAATTCATTAACTGTGTAAGTTAATTTATCACTACTTCTGAAAGCAAGGCTTGGCCTATTTTATTTACTGTTATATTTCCAGTGTGTTGTATGTGCCTAGAGAGTAAATAGTAACAGCTCAGTAGATATCTTTTAAATGAATAGTTGAATGAAAGTGATTTTTATTTGCTTTATGCTCATTTATACTTTCTAAACTTTCTACAGTGATCATGTATTTCTTTGCAATCAGAAAAGAAACAATAAGGAGATCTGTATTGTTGTTGTTCCCAGTGCCTGTTGTTACTTCATTCAGAAGTCTGAAATTTCATATGCTGTCCTAAGAAATAGTCCCAACTAATGTCCTACGGAAACTAGTGAAAACTCCGTTCATCTAAGAAAGGAGTGGAAATAGATAAGAAACTTACACATTGCAAGTCAGATATCTGCACTGGTAAGAATGCTTTAAGGTGTCTTTCTTTCAGTCAATAGTTAATTGAACAGCTACTGTGTACCAGGCATTTTAAAGTTCCTTGGGATGGGGGGAGGAGATGAATACAGTGAGAATAGAGTGAAAAAGAACCTCCTTGCCTCCAAGAAAATTACAAATTTTACTGGAAAAACAGATCACATAAGCATGTAATTTCATATAAAACAGAATGAAATGCGATACAACAGAGCTATAAGTTAAATGCTGTGAAAGCAGGGAAAGGAGGGATTAAATGCAATTGGGGTGGGGGCAGGTCAGAGGAGGCTTCAAAGAGGGGCTGATACCCTTAAAAGATCCATAGTTGAATTTTGATAGATGGAGAAGCGGGAGGTCTTTTCTACATTTAACCTTGAATTAGAATAAAACTAATTCCCAATAGCCTGGCATTTAATCACTGCAGAATCAAAAGGCCAGGCAGACTCACTAAAACATTCAGGGACAGATTTTTTTCTAACCTAGAGGGCATGCAGCAGCAACAACAAATTACAAACTTTGCCCTGGAGTTGGATGCTTGTCCAGGGCTCACCTGCCCAGCCTGCAGAGGAGCAGTGACAGTTTCTGGGCATTCAATTTATTTTTCTCCAAAGCATTCATCACCACCTGACTAGCATATCATTAGGTGTTTGTTTATTGTCCATCTCTCCTCACTAGAATGAAAGCTTCAAAAAGGCAGGGGTTTTTGTCTATTTTGTTCACCACTCTATCCCCAGCACCTGGAGCAGTGCCTAGAGTATTGCAGGCATTAATTAAATATTTGTTAAATAAATGAATACCTTGTGGTAATAGGTTGGCACATGAAAGGTATAATGCACTCTGGAGAAACATCATCACCACTGTCTCTACCAGACCCGGCTAAAGGGCCAAGACCCTGAATCCAAGATGCATGACCCCTGTCATGCTGGCAGATTCAGGGCACTTCATAGGATGAAACTTTCAGAAGCTCCAAAGATCATACCCTAGAAAAGATGGTACAAGGTCTGGTTCAAATCCCTCAGAAAACCCATCAAATACATTTCATTTCCTCATTCATTCCTCCAGACTTCATTTAACAAACATTTGCTGATTCTTGTCCTATTTAAAGCATTGCTATATAATAAAGAATTTGTCCCAGATTCCTGGAAGAGAGCTTAGGGTTTCCTAAGTGGTAGAAGAGTCTGTGTCCTTGGACCACCCCTGAGTGTATGCTAAGGAGATGACTCAAAATAGGTACTGATCATGCCAGAAAGACTAACCATGTGACTAGAGGTTGGGGCTTTGAGCCGGGTGCTATCAGCCCAATCTCTGGGAATTAGAGACTGAGTCCAACCACAAGACCAATAATTAAATCAATGAAACTCCAATTAAAAACTCTGGAAACTGAAGCGTGGGTGAGCTTCCTGGTTGGTAAACACATCAATGTGCTGGGAGAGTGATCTGTCCTGATTCCACATGGAAGCTCTTTGTGGACCTGGCCTTGTGTGTATCCTTCATAATAAAACCATAATTATAAGTACAATGCTATCCTGAGTTCTATGAGTTGTTCTAGTGAATTATTACACCTGAAAGGGTCATGGGATCCCCCAAATTTGGAGCCAGTTGATCAAAAGCACAAATGGCCAAAGGACCCCAAAATTTGCAGCTGTCATCTAAAGTGAAGGCAGTCTTATCGGGTACTGTGCCCTCAACCTGTGAAATCTGCACTGACTCTGGGCAGTTAGCATCAGAATTGCATTGCAGTGTTGCAAGTTTTGGGCTCAGTTTCACATCTGTAAAATGGAGGCACTATCTACCATGTAGGGTTATAGTGAAAATTAAGTTAAACATTACTTTTGCACAACAATCAAAACACAGCCCAGAAATTGACGTTGTTATGCTGAACAATGATATATATAGTATTATGGATTATGAGCTGGGAGAACAATTCTAACATTAATCTCCTAGATGAAATCTTAGGCAGTTACTTATAGTTCAGGAGTCGCAGCTTTCTTATCTGTAAAGTGGGCATGACAACCCATGCCCACACGCCTTAGAAGGTTGTTGTAAAGGAAATGAAAGTTTTTTGAAAAGTGTGCTAATTACCAGCATAGGTTGCTATTATAATACATCCCAAGGAACTACTGAACTAAAGTCTATTATAAAAAAATAGTTATTACATGTCTTATCCACTCATAAAGCCTTTCCTATTCCCTGGTCAAAATTAATAACATGTATTAGAGGTCAAAAGATAAAACTGAAATTGCATTTTTGAGACCTTAGCAAAAAGGAGCTTGGACAATTTGAGAAAAAAATGAGTGAGTCCTAGAGCACTTGTCTCCTTTGCTAGAATATTTAGATAGAATTTTCAAGAAAAACTAGAAAATGGGATTAATAACAAGGATATGCTAAATAATCAAAAACTTATTCCTAATCCTATATAATTACATAATGCATCACTGTTTAGTTTCACACTAAGTATATTCTTTTTAGTCTTCCAACAATGCTACAAACCTTTTAAAATATGATGCTGTAGATTCAAAAATGCTAATAGACTGGGCACGGTAGCTCACACCTGTAATCCCAGCACTTTGGGAGGCCAAGGCAGGCGGGTCATGAGGTCAGGAGTTTGAGACCAGCCTGCCCAACATGGTGAAACCCCGTCTCTACTAAAAATGCAAAAATTAGCTGGGTGTGGTGGTGGGCACTTGTAATTCCAGATACTCGGGAGGCTGAGGGAGGAGAATTGTTTGAACCTGGGAGGCAGGGGTTGCAGTGAGCCGAGATCGCACCATTGCACTCCAGCCTGAGAGACAGCGCGAGACTCTGCCTCAAAAAAAAAAAAAAAATGGCTAATAATTTGCCCAAGGTAGCAGAGCTAGCAAGCACCACCTGCAAACAGCTTCATCATGGACAAAAACAGTTTATATTTGCTTAGTGCTTACTGTGGGTCAGATACCACTCTATATATTTAACTTGCTTAATTCATCTAATCTTCCCCCAAACCCTAGAAGCTAATACTGTTGCCTAATTAAGAAACCTGAAGAAGAGAAACTTTGGAAACTTCTTTAAGTCACACAGTTACACAATAAATAATAAAACTAGGACTCAAACCCAGAGAAACATACTCCTTACCTGTGACTAACTCCAACAGTAAAATGATTATAATCATATCTACCTTCAGGGTTATTGTGAGGATTTTAAAATAAGGTGTATGCAAAAGTGCTGAATTCCATGTCTGGCACATGACAGATCCTAAGAAATGTTTGTTGGATCTGCTCTTGAAGAGCCAGATCTGATTCCTCACCAGGTTCTTTTTCTGGCACTATGCCACACTGCATCTTAGGGGGTACATGCGGTTCTAAGCTTCTAAGAAATATTTACTAAAATGGTAGATAAATCACTAAATTACAATGTAATCAGAACCTCTGATAAAATCTTAGTCCAAAATCAGCCAATAGTATAGTGCTTGAGAGGTATGTGGTGTAGTGCATAGCCACAAACATGAGTGAAAGTCAACCTCTTGAGGCAAAATGATGTTACCTAGTTGTGGCCCTGTCACTCCAGGATTATCTGGTCACCTCAGGGTTAAGGTAGCTTTATAATCTCCCTTCTCAATAAAATATTCCAAAGTAAAGTAATATAGACTTCCTATGGATTTTAGAATAAAGGAAAAAAATATATTCAAGAATCAAAATTTATTTGCAAGTGTATCCCCTACAACAATGCCTAGAATATAGAAGATACTCAATGTATTAGTCAGGGCTCTCTTAGAGGGACAGAACTAATATAGTATATATATGAAGGGGAGTTTATTAAGTAGTAAATTACACGATCACAAGGTCCCACAATAGGCTGTCTGTAGCCTGAGGAGCAAGGAGAGCCAGTGTGAGTCCCAAAACTGAAGAATTTGGAGTCCGATGATAGAGGGTAGGAAGCATGCAGCACTGGAGAAAGACGTAGGCTGAGAGGCTAGGCCTGTCTCATTCCTTCACATTTTTCTGCCTGCTTTATATTCACTGGTGTCTGATTAGGTGGTGCCCATCCAATTAAGGGTGGGTCTGCCTTCCCCAGCCCACTGACTCAAACGTTGATCTCCTTTGGCAACACCCTTACAGACACACCCAGGATCAATATTGCATCCTTCAATCCAATCAAGTTGACGCTCAGTATTAACCATCACACTCAGTCTAGGTTGAGTTGAATGAATGAACGATACAGGCAAAATTACCATCCTTTATAACTCTCTGCTAATATTCCTCCTTATGTGAAAAATGGCTGGGTTTTTTTAAAGGGTAGACTAATTTTTTACAACTTCTTAATTCTTTGATATTAAGAAATGTAGCATTTAAATGAGTTCCAACACATGGTCATCAGTACAAAATAACTATAAACATATTAGTAGTTCCAATATCTAAGAAAAATATATTATCTTTATTTTTGGTCCACGTGCTGATTTTCTCAGCAAGAGGTCCGGTTACAAAAATTGGGGAGTTTTATATAGTACTATGCCTAAGTATTCAAAAGTATTCAAAGTATTTTTGAGTCTGTAAAATAGGTCTGCAGTTTTATTTACTCCCACTAGTCTAGTCTAGATGTTGTCACTATATAAGTCAGCATCACTTTTGTTTTGAAATCTGGAAATATGAACATAACCAATTTTGACAATGGTTATTTCTGGACAGTGGAATTTGTGATTATCTAACCCTTTTATTTTGTATTTTTTTGTTTTTCTGGAATTTTATGATAAGCATGTTTTTTTTTTGAGACAGAGTCTCTCTCGCTTTGTCGCCCAGGCTAGAGTGCAGTGGTGCAATCTCCACTCATTGCAACCTCCACCTCCCAGGTTAAAACTATTCTCCTGCTTCAGCCTCCCGAGTAGCTGGGATTACAGGCATGTGCCACCATGCCTGGCTAATTTTTGTATTTTTTTAGTAGAGACAGGGTTTCACTATGTTGGCCAGGTTGGTCTCGAACTCCTGGCCACAAATGATCCACCTGCCTCGGCCTCCCAAAGTGCTGGGATTACAGGCATGAGCCACCACACCTGGCCTTCATTTGTATAAAAACAATAAATTCATTATTTTTAATATCTCCCTAAAAGGGCTACCATTTATTCAATCACTCAAAAATTATTCCCTAAGCATCTACTATACGTGAGGATTTTGTTAGACACTCTATATCTAACAAAGATGAATAAAACAAGGCCCCAGTTCTTAAGGGGCTTGCAGGGTAGTGGAAAGAAGGCAGAGCTGTTAAGACAATAAGATCACTAATGTGTTATAGATACCCAAGAGCAAAATGTACAGAGCTCAGTGGGGAAGAGGGTACAGAAGAAGGAGGATCAATCTATCTGGCAGAAGAGGATGAGAAAAGCTTCCTGGAAGATGTGACCCTTCACACAGAACAAAGGCTACACCTATGTATTCTCGGCAAGCTCCAATTTTTATAAATTCATCCATTCTGTAAATAGGCTATATTTCATCTGAAGAGCCTATAGAATAACTTTGGCCTGTAAATCAGTTAAGATTCCAAATCTATGTGATTCCAAATTGAAGAAAGGACTCAGGAACCACCAATTGGCTTATGATGATATCCTAGGTTCTACACCATCACCCAAAGAAGCTGGTGGGAAGCAGATGTGAGGAGGCATAGTTAGTGAAAAATTGTTAGGAGAAAATGAAGAAACTTTGTATTTCATTCCCCTCAAATAAATCAATTACTGAAAGAAAAGTCTCAGTCAAAAACTGAAGATGGCTAAGATTTTAGTCTACCAAGTGATAAAGAACCGTGCAATGAACAACACACAAGTCATGTGTGAAAGCAAAGAGAACCCAGCCCAACCGAGACAGCAACTGAAGTTTCATCTTCGCTGTTTACAGTTACTCTGTTTATCATTTTTACTCTTGTAAAAGAGCTAATGTATGCTGGGCTTAATACCTAGGTGATGGGTTGATAGGTGCAGCAAACCACCATGGCACATGTTTACCTATGTAACAAAACTGCACATCCCACACATGTACCCTGGAACTTTAAAAAATAAAATAAAATAAAATAAAGCATTTTCAACCCTAGAAAAAGAATTTGCAAACTTTTTCAGTGCTACATAAAAAATAGGAAATAAAACTCAGGCCCATCCCCAGCATGAGTGCTTCTCTTCAATCATCGTCTCACAGCCAACTACAGACTGATGTGGCAATGGGAAAAAGAGAGAAAGGGAAAATTCTAAACCCTCAGGCTTCTCCCTTCCTACCTCTGCCCAACCCTGGAGTCCCAGGTGGCAGCCCAGTCCTGCTCCTTTCCCACACCACTCCCCAGAACCACCGCCTAGTCCCACTTGGAAGAAAAAGTGCTTAGAAGACTGAGTCTAAGTTTTTCTCTGAGTTATAAACGAATCTTCAGTTTTTTGCATATATCTGAAAACTCATTGTTAGCTCCCATCTCTGCCACCTTTTCTTACCAGAAATGAGTTGCAAAAGAACTGATAAGAGTCGTGGTCATAAGTAGGGAAGAGGTTGCTAGGATTAAAAATCCTTATAAAATTGAAATCACTCTGGTAGATGCTATGAGTAGGCATTCAACATCCATTCCACCTGCCTCTTTGTGTGTCTTCCTTTACTGCAAAGCCAGAAAAGCTAAAAAGCACAGTTTTTACAAACACTTGGACTTCTAGATGTGGTTTTGGTTTGACCCATTCAATGAACTGGTGCAACATCTGGAAGGTGGAAGTGAGTGGAGGCCATGTTACTGCTTTCTTCTGCCATTTCTACCCTTTCTGAGGATAAACCCATTATGGAGATTCAACAAAATTGCCTCCTGATGTGATAACTTGGTCCAAAATTTCTCATCATCAAAAATGCAGGCTGGTGTTTTCATGAGATTAATGTAGTGACTGGAGCAAGCCCACCCAGCTAGCCAGCTGGGAAGCTCTGAGTTTCTAGCTGCACACCTAAAGTTTGTTGTGTCCCTGCTCAGCTTGTGGTCAACAGTGGTGATTGTTTCTCCAGCTTTAACCCCAATGATACTCCCCAGACAGTGGCAGTATTTCCAGAAAGGCTCATCTTTGTCAGCCCCATCCAGAGACTCTGGGATGGGGAGACTATCAATGATGCATCCCAACTTCTTAAGGTAGGCTTACCTAGCTTGCCCTGCCTGGCCTTACCCCTTCCCACCTAGCCCCATCTTCCCCAAGAGAAAATGGGAACTTCAGCCCACTTCCATTCATAAACAGAGCAGACTGGGTGATAGCTGCCAGTCACATTATATCCACACTTGCACTGTTGTGGGCCGCACCATCATGGGTTTTATTGGATTTGATTATTTCATGGCTGCATTAGCAGAAGACCCTGTCACTTAGCTTTGCAGGACTTAAGAAAGAAACAGTGCATGGGCGTCCATTCTGCCAGTGTGAATCATAGCAGTCACAAAGCAGTTCTGGTACAAGAGATGGCAGTAGTGACAATCCAGTCATAGGGCATCACCGGTTGGTTATATCACCAGGAGATCCCAGCCCTCCGTGAACCACTTTTACCTGCTCTTCTCTGTCCTCCTTTGCATTCCCACTACTTCATCCTCTTTATGGGGATTCTTGCCCCAGGCAAGCAGTTAGGCAAACCCCTTTTTCAACTATCCCCCAAAATGGGAACATCCATCCAGAAAGTGGTTCCTTGTTTCATTTCTATTCCTTCAATAAAAAGAAATCGATTTCTGGACACATTTTCCCCAAATAATCATCACAATTTACGGTCACTAGTTACTCTTGGTTTTAACTTCAGTAAGGTACATTGCTTTACATGTACGAGGTTGAAATATATTTAGTTGCCATTTTGTAGGATAAAAATGGTCAGACATTGGCAATTTCATATAGTTCAACCTAATACGTGAACAGATTTTTGTGAGCTGGGCTATGGACTATATATAACATTGACTACAAATCTCCAAATAATGGCTTACAAATGAATTTTTGACAAATATTTCTATGCTGACTTGTAAGATGCTTTAGAGGAGCAGTAGTGTATTATTCATCTTTGTATCCCTTACAACACTTACCATAAAGCCTTACACATCGAGCCACTCAATAAACATCTACCGAATGAAAGGAGAGTCTGATACAGATATAAACTATATTTATATATATTGTTTATATGTATAAATATATACATATATTATATATAATTTATTTATTTCTATACCTTGTTCCTCAAAAGATATATGGCCTCAATTTAAAGAATAGAACTATTCTAATATGGACAAATTATATCCAAAACTATAAACAATAATTTCAAAAAAATTTAAAAGGGAGAGATTGACACAAGACTAAACCATTTAGAAACACTCGAATCACAATCAGTTAAAAATTCCAAGCTTCCCTATCTGCACAGGATGGCCTATTGAATACCCGGGCTTGCTTAAGTATTCCAAGCTTAGGATGATCACTCCAGGCTGAAATTCCCTTGTCTATTTCTCTAAGATTGGGGCCAATCTGAAGCAACTCCCAGATCTGAGAAATAGAAGACAAAGGTGGAAGCTATCATTCACCCAGACTCAATTAACTCACAGTGAACTTATAAAATGTTGGAAGATGGGTGGATGGATTCAAGAACACATGGATAGATGCATGGATGGGTAAATGCATAGAGAGAGAGACTAATGGATGGGCAGTATGCTCATGTGAGGAGGAAGATGAAGAAAGAAATAATGCATGTCTCTTGTTCTCTACATACACATAGAGATTGGTTGTCTTCAATCTGCACAGTTCCTTTAATAATAAAAATGATGAGTATTTTGTGTGGTATCCATTTGCCTGGCTAAAGTACTTATTTTAAAGCATCCTTGCCTTGGCAAAGTCCAATTCTGCTGAGCACACTCTCCTGCTAAGAAACAGGCTGAACCCTGATGATTACTAAATAAGAACATAATTAATTATTTCTTCAACTGAATAGTCCTGAATTCTACCACAAATCAATCCGTTCTTCTAGCCTAAGAAGCTCTGACTCTATTTTAGCTCAATGAAAACAAAATCAATGAAGCCCAATTATAGCCCATCTCGTTAGAGTATGCAAATGGTGTGCCATACAAATGCACAGCAATTGCTTCCAGCACAGCAGAGGATCCTAGGGGAGCCAACCGCGGGCTGCTCCTGGCCCCTAGCTGCTCAGGCCACACGGTACAGCCATACCTGGGGTCTTCCAGTGGAAGGGCAAGGGTAGGCTTCCTTCCTTCATTTCTTTAAAAAATATGTGTTTGGAGGTTCCTAGGCAGAAGGCATCACAGTGGGTCATCAAGGTGCTGGGGAAAGTCTAATGACAGATATCTGATGTTCAAAGATATTGGTCTATATTCCAGTGTAACAATGTTCTAGAGCTGAAAGCTGATTTGCTTATAATTTGTAAGCCTGCAGCCTGATATGTGACACCCAAAAGTTTCTCAGCAAGGATAACATATACGTCACAAAGGGCCAGGCAGGCCTTAGGGAGAGACACAGAGGGTTCATACGCAAGTGAGGCAGCGTCATTCATCTGGAGTAATATCCAAGGTTCATTGCCTCATGCCAAGGAAATTAAGGACACAGACACATGTGGAGTGAGGTTAAGAATGGAGGTTTAATGGTCAAAAGAAAGAGAAAAGAGAATAGCTCACTCTCCTGCAGAGACGGGCACCTGAGTGGGTCCTCTGGTCCGGTGGTAAAGAGCACGGGGATTTATAGACTGGCTTGAGGAGGCAGTGTCTGTTTTACATAGGGCCCAAAGATTGGTTGGACCAGGTGTGACATTTACATAGCACTGGAAGAAGCTGGCCACCCCCATCCCCCGCTAATCTTTTATTATGCAAATGGATTTTTTTACATGGCCGCGCCATGTTGTCAGCTCCTTAGGGTATACGGGATTGATAAAAGGGAAGATGGAGCCTCCATATTGAACATGCCTGGCCCCCAGGTAGCCTTTTCCTATTAGCACAGCTGCTGGCATTCACCTGTGCAAGCTTCCAGCTTGCTTATCTACGTTTGCAACCCAATTTTACAAGTTGGTTTTTGTTAGAAAAGAAATTATTTGGGGGCTGCTTTTCATTAAAAGGGAAACGTTACTGAGGACTTCCTTACCCTCACTATCTGCCTAAATAATTTCTTTTTAACTCCTATATCACAAGGAACATTGAAGGGATCCAAAATAAAGCTCACTTGCACACACGCCCCCAGGATTTCCCAATACCCACCACAACCTTGCCACAGGGCTCTTTGGGGCCACATCATTGCATCTCTAGAGAACCCCTATTAAAATGCAAAGGCATCAGATGGGAAGAGTAGGTCACTAAGCTACTATTTCCCAAACTTCAGGTATTTGCACACCGCATCCCCATTTTTCTCTATATGGGAGTACTCCTGATAGGTGCAGGAGCAGATAAGGGGGAGGGTCCCCGGAGAATCTCCCACCGCCTGCGCACTGGGAGAACAGGGTGGAGCCACAGGAAGTTCTTACCGTGTGGTCGGGGAGGAGCCTGGCCTCTTCAGCTCATGTGTGTGACCTGGAATCAATCTGTGAGGTTGGGGGCCTGTTAGCAGGACTCCCTCTCACTTTGCTGGGAGTTTTTTCTTCTTCTTTTCCTTTTTTTGCCCAATAAATTCTGTTCCCCTCACCCTTCAATGAGTCTGTGTTCCTAATCCTTCGTGGTCCTGTGACAGGAACCCAGTTTCAGCTGAACTAAGGAGCAAAGTTCTGCAACACTACCTGTAGTATTTTTATCGTATTTCATTGAATCCAAAACGCTCTGATGTTGACCTTTCTTGATTTAACCACAAGTATCAACTAAAGATTCTACACCACTCTAAGCACTTTGCCTGACCTAGTTCATGGACATTGTAAGTTGCATGCTGTGTCATGATTTCAGAAAGGTTAAAATAATAGTGGAGCACAATGTGAACCTTTAAAAACAGTGAAATTCAGCAATATTTTCTCCTTAAATCAACTCTTTTTTTACTTAATAAATTTCTTTATAAAACTTTTTTTAAATCACCGTCCTAGAAACCAGTATCACTAGCATAAATAAAAGGAAACTGTGTAAATAAATGCAATGAGAATAAAGAAATAAATTTAAATTCTAGCTAATATGATTAATCAAAGTGTACATTTTTATTTATGCCTCTTCTAGTGTGTATATTATACTTAAATACAAAAAGTAGTCTAAGAAATTATTCTAGCCCCCAAGGCTTTGAGCCTGAAGCCTACACTTGCTTTATTTAAAAGGGAG
The DNA here is from genome assembly GCF_028858775.2 of Pan troglodytes. Taxonomy (NCBI): domain Eukaryota; kingdom Metazoa; phylum Chordata; class Mammalia; order Primates; family Hominidae; genus Pan; species Pan troglodytes. The sequence continues at coordinate 46,478,754 of NC_072401.2, forward strand.
ATGAGCAATTTTCAAGGGTTAAAAACACACTAGCACCAAAATGAAACTTTATCCTTGACTGAATCAGAGAGACTTGAGAAGAAATTGAAAAGGAAATAATTTTCACTCTACGTGATTCAATGTTATGTAATGTCACGTCCATATGCCACCACCTAAAATGTTCTCCCCCATACCACTAGTCCCACAGTGCCACTCAGTACCTAAGAGACACTGGAAAACCACCATTAACCCCTTTCGAGTAAGTTTACAGAATTCATACTGTCATTTTGGAGTGCCAAGTAAAGGACCCTAGGCAATGGGTGAGAGGAAAGGTAAGTTCTGAGAGGTCTGTGAGGAAGGGGAGCCCAAGCATAGAGGGACATCACAGAGAAAGCAGCCTGGGGGAAGATACCAAAGAGAGCCAGCAGGAGGGCCCTGAACTGCCAGGAAGAGGCCACCTAAGTGCCCTGTGCATCCAGGAAGGAGATGTCCTGGGGTGGGTCTGTGGGAAAAGGAGACAATTGAAGGCTAATTAGGAAGAATAGAAAACAAATCTTGCCAACTGGGCAATTCTGACATCACACCAGAATTCCCATTGAAATGGGCACCTGTTTATCACAACTCTTACGGAAACATTGCCCTTCCACCGAGTTAAGATACAGAGGGTTCTATGACAACACAGGCAAATAGTGTATACATAGGGATCCTGAGTTATTATGCTAAGGATTTGAGAGAAAACTAGCACTCAGTTCTGGTATTTAATCACTATTAGTTTAGGGTTTGGGGATATTTTTTGTTGTTGTTTTTGGTCTAATTCTCTTAATTCCAATATATACCAACTCCCTCCTATACGAAGAACAATTAGCCAGAATGGTTTTCACAATAATCTTTCTTATACACTAGCTGCCTCTTTTCCAAAAAGGAGCAAGCCCACTTCCTTTAACCTAAGGATATGGCTACTTAGACAGAGATCACTTAAAAGGCAAATTCTAGGCGTTCTGAGTCAGTACGATCAGGAAGTTGGTACTCTTAACCAAGATAACATAAAAATGGAGAATTTAACTTTTTATCACAGCCATTGGAATTCCTCACTTACTTTTTGTTCCATTCATCATTTTGTGATTCTCTTTTAATATACAGGGACCAAAATTGGTAATTATATTCTAAATAATGGTTGGCAATGCCAAGTATTCAAGAACATATCCTTGCCCTTTTCATGTCATACTCCTGTTAATCCATCTCTCAATAATGTTCCCTTTTTTAAATAACAGCGTTACTAACTGCTGACTCATATTCAATTTGTGGTCCACAATACTTCAGCCAATTCTTTTCGTACCCTTGAATGCAAATCATCAGGGCCTGCACATTTACAGATCTCACTTATTTAAATTATCTCCCTCCAAGTCTTCATTTTCCCTTTTCATTTTCCTAAAGTATGCATTACCCATTTCCAGAGCCCATTCACTTGATCATGCAGAAAGGTTTTTAAAAAAGACATTGAATGCCCTGTGGCCTTTTGATGTCATCAGTGAGTCTTTTTCTTTTCTATCTAATTAAAGGACAACACTCCATTCTAGTCTTTACTTGCTCCTGATAGAGTAGAAAAAAAAAGAAATACTCTATTTCACCTTTGGAAGTTGCATCTCATTTCCTGCTTTAGTAATTCTGACCTTACTTCTATAAACCTTTCTACAGGTATTTGTCCTTGAAGCTTCAGCTTTTTCTAGAATTTTTTTCTATTTCAGAAGCTTATGTAGTTCTTTGACAAATCAATTGGATTTTTTCTGTCTTCTCAACTTTTTTAGACATGTATGTGAACCTATTCTTCCTTTGTAACCTTGACAAAGTTCTGATGATGTGCTTTAAGAAATCTAATCTCATGCTAAGTAATTAGTTAAAAAGGAGATGAAAGGAAGGAGCCCAAGTGAGCAGAAATTTTGCTAACAAAACATATCATTATAACATAAAACGTGAACCCTAATGTAAACTATGGTCTTCAGGTGATAATGATGTGTCAGTGTAGGTTCATCAGTGGTAAGAAATGTACCACTTTGTTGGGAGACACAGGAAGCAGGAAACGCCATGCAGGTGTGGGTACAGGGGATACATAGGAAATCTCTGTAACTTCCTCTCATTTGGCTGTGACCTAAAACTGCTCTAAAAAATAAAGTCTATTACAGAAAGGAAAAAGAGAAATGCCATGTTGCTTTTTAACAACTTGCCACTGGGATTTTTTTTTTAACACTGAAGAATATACAGTTACTTTTACTTGGAATATTTTCTTCCTTTAAATCCTCAATACTTCCTTTTTCTAGAATATCTCAGAGAAAGTTATTCCAACATTATCTCCATCTAGCCAATGCAGAATTTGTTCTCGCCACCCTTTTTCCTGCTTTTAAACTAAATTCCTCTACTTACCTGAGTCCATGTCTTCCTATAATGTCCACAACATAGCAGGAATGAAAATCAGATTGTCACTATTTTTAATGTAAATCCAAATTTTATTGAGTATAGTTCCACAACCACTTTTCAACACCCCCACAGCCAGTGCTCTAGTGCAGATGATCAGATAACTCCAACAGCCCTCAACTGTTCGTTTATTTATATATTTATTTTGGGGACAGAGTCTCGCTCTGTCGCCCAGGATGGAGTGCAAGTGATATAATCTCTGCTCACTGTAACTTCTGTCTCCTGAGTTCAAGCGATTCTCCTGCCTCAGTCTCCCAAGTAGCTGGGATTACAGGCACCCGCCACCACACCCAGCTAATTTTTGTATTTTTAGTAGATAAAGGGTTTTGCCATGCTGGCCAGCCTTGTCTTGAACTCCTCACCTCAGGTGATCCATGCCCCTCGGCCTCCCAAAGTGCTGGGATTACGGGCATGAGCCACCGCACCCGGCCAAGGCCCCAATTGTTGACTTGCTTCCACTTTACTTCACCTGCAGTGTATTTTCCATACAGTAGCAGAGAGATCCTTTCAACATATAAATTAGATCATGTTGAGCCCCTGCTATTAGTACTCTCTTGGCTTTTCATCACACAGGTACCTCCAAAAAAATCCAAATTCCTTATCATGGCCTATCTGCCCCCCGTCCCCTGCCCCCCAGCCATGCCCCTTCCTGCTCTTGCTTATTAAGTGGTGATTAGGGCCATGCTCATCTTGGTACCAGCACCATTGCACTTGCTCCCCATTCCTGGAACACTCTCTTTCACATTGTTATCAGCTTAAATATCATCCCTTACTACCTTGTGCTGCTTTATTTTTCTTCATTCCAATGACCAAACCTGACATCATATTTATTATATATGTATGTATTTATTGAATACATCTCCCTACTAGAATGTAAGTCCTGTGAGGACTTACAGGGATTTTGCCTGTTTTGTTCTCTGCTTATTTCCAGCCACTGAAACAGTTCCTGGGATGCACGTGCTCAAAAATAATTTTGGAATGGGTAAGTGATGAAATAATTGCTGGTCTTTTTTACCTAGTAATCTACCACATTCCTTTAGGCACACAAATTACACAATGATGTAACAATTACTTGATGAGAACAGAATGCTTGGAACTCACGTCTTTGCTCCTCAGAAGTCTCATACAAAAGAAAAGTATTTGACTTTATAATTATAATGCAGTCTGGAAATTCCTATCATGAAATACTATTCTGGGTCATTCGTTGCAGGCTCACTGGGAAAAATAATTTGCAGTTTATAATTTGCGGAGGAAAGTTTTGCTTTGCCTACTGCTCTTTGTAAAGGTCAGAAAAGATAGCATTGATGAGGGTTCAGGAGAGGTGAGAAATGCTAAGGAAATAGTCATTCTGGGTTGAATGACGAGATCTAGGAATGCATGAGAAGCGTGCTAAGTGCTTGAAGAGAAGCCTAGAGTAAGAAAGCTCCTGGGAGAATATGTTCTTTCTGCCGCGGCCACAGCAGCAGGGAAAGAGAAAACCAAGTTATAATCACCACGTGAATCTCATTTAAAATCAGATCTGGTCTGGAATAAAACCCTCAGGAGGAAAATAATTAACTATGATATCCAGGAACTGTTTTCATAAGCATTCTTACTTTTAAAATGTTAAATCAAAATGCTTTTCTTCCAAATGAGAAAACTCCTATTACATTTCCCATTGTTTCATCACAATTAAAAATGAACATGTGATCCATTTAGCAATTATGCATTCATGCATTTCATCATTCATTTAAAAAATAGTCAAACATTTGTTGCACACTTGCTATGTCTATGGTGCTAGAAAAACAGCATTGATTGTGGCAGGGGGTTGGGGGCAAGAAGTGGTTGAAAGATGTCGTCCCTGACCTCACAGAAATTGCAGGCCATTGTATTGGTCAAATAGGCTTCAAACATGACTGCTGTCTGCTGCTCTTGTTAAAAAGAGAGTTGGTTATGATCCAAGCATCCAGCAGCAACCAAAGAGTCTAAGGAAAAACAATTCGGGCACTTATTTGACCATGGCCACAAGAAAAGTGATGATTCTCTAAGTGTATTACAAAATAAACAGCTCCATTAAATTCAATGTTATTAAATATGCTTGTATGTGAGAGAGAATATGAGTTGTTATTTATTTCTTAATGGGGCTTTAATGGGTATGGGTTTTACAAACAGTTTTAAAGGACTGGGACTACATTTTCCAATGATATTCTAACATTTAAGTTAAGTTGCCTTCGCTCTCTAAGCATACTTGGTACTAGCAACGGGCTGGACTTTATACTAAAGTCCTAATAATTCAGGTTCTGTGTTATGGTTAACTGAAATTAGTCAGAGGATCAAGATAAGGTGAATGTTGTGTAGTTTCTGATTACAAACACTTATATTCTATTCTTCCACTTACATACAACAACACGCAGAACAGAAAAGAAGAAGTGACACCATCCCAATCTTTTAATTTTCCACTGGGTAAACTACAGTAGTAGAAATCGTAGACGGGTTTGCTCAACATCCACTCCAACATGTCTGGCATGTCTTTCTGCACTGCAGAAGCTAGAAAAATACAAACCACATTTTTCCTAACTTACCTGAAGACGCACTTGAGCAAGACCCCAATTCAAGTTAGTGTAAGTGGGAAGGGAGATACTTATCTTGCTGGCACAGCTTTAGCAGGCAAATCATGGCTCCAGAGTCCATCATGTTGGAGCCAGTTTCCTGATCCCTAGACTTCAGCCTGGGTGGTATGTTTCTGAGCCAGCAGTGGAAGCAGTGATTTCCTGATTCCAGATGCACAGCTAAGGTAACATAACCCTGTACCCAACAATAGGCCCCATGACCTCCTGATTCTCCAACTTCCTGGTTGTGTCCAGTTTGAGTTCCTTTGCCAGGCCGGGTTTGAATTGTCCTTCTGTTAGTAGCTGGGGGAGAGCCAGCCTGGGACCTGCTCCTCCATTCCTTCCACCCTCATTCCATGATTTAATCTTCTTCTGCATGAAATAACTGAAGTGGTTTCTCCTGCATGCCACTGAATGCTGACTGACAGGACCTCTGAGCACAATTCTACCCCAGGGTTAACTGTCAAAACCAGGCTGCCTCTGCCTTCTCCATGTCTATAGAAAACCTTCCCTGAGTCTTATCTAAACAAGAATTGTGTGGCATTTTAAGGTTTTTTATTTTATGCTACTTTAATGACTCCTTAAAAAGAACATAAAATTCCTTTTATGTCTCTTTGTCCTCTCTTCTCCTCCATTTTTGGTCAGCCTCCATTTCCTGGGTCATGGTGAGCTCCTTGAAGTAGATCTGTTAATGCAGGGGTAATAAAAACAAGACGTGCCTGGAAAATATTGGAAGGGGACAGAGTAGGGCAGGATGGAAGTGAGAAATTCCATTTTTACTTTGGTACAAATTATTTTGTTGAAAAATTGTGCCTGAAAAAACATCAAAATCTAGGATTCCATACTTACTTTTAAGACAGAACATTAGAGATAATGTAGTCAAGCCTTCCAAAGTCGACTAAAAGAATGAGATATTTAGTTCTTCTTTGCAATTTTTAAGCCAACTATCACCCTCCAGCATGTAGAGAGAAATGATAATAGTAATAATAGCTTCTATTTATTGGGAGTTAATGCTACGCAAGACTATATGATAGATCAAAATTTATGCCACCCCTCCGTCATCATTTACTTTCTATAGATGAAAAAACCAAGGCCAGGAGAGAATAAGTAAATTGCCCAGGGTTTTAACTCTAAAAACAATCCTTCTGGTACATTCATTTAATCCTTCATTACATTTCTCTTTGAGTGCTTCGAAGGGACTCTGCTTCCCCAGGAGCCAGGTAGGGGGCTAGAGTAGGAGATGTAGCTGTGAATAGATCAGACACAGTTCTACAGCATGCCCACTTCAGCAGAGGACAGCTGGTCATGCCCACTGCCATTGCTTGGGAAACCTTACGTGACCAGCTCTCAAGGCATCAGGGACCATCTCTTTTAAAGAACACTTTGCTTTGATTCTAACCTTTTCCCTTTTGCTTTTCATGCCTGAGTTTGCAACCTAGCACTGCTACTTATTGGCGATGTAGCCATGGGAGAGCGATTTCAACTCCCTGTATCCCAGTTTCCTCATCTTGAGAGTGAGCGTAATAAAATGACCCATGTCATAGAGGTTATGGTAGGATTTGGGTGGCACAGCACCATCTATTACAAAGGGACTTGACCTTCAAATATATAATTGTAAGTAAAGCATTTAGAAGAGTGCTGGCACATGGTACCACTCAATAAATGTTGCTTATGGTTGTGATTATTCTTACTGTTATTATGACTGTAGCACCATACAACCTTGGAAGTACACAGAGTACTTACTATTTACCAGAGTATGAGAAAAAGGAACACTCTTCTCAGAATGGGAAAACCAAAAAAAAAGACAATTGTAGCTCAATCATTTTAGTCTGACTTGGTTTAAGTTTGGTAGCACGGCCCTGTAACCAACAGTGGGTCCTGTGACCTCCTGATTCTCGAACTTCTGGAGAAGGCATGTTCCTCCTAACAACTTACTCGAGCTTCATTTGAGGATTCGGCTCATAAAGCCTGTTGCTACTTCACTTAAGCTTTAAACCAAGGCAGTCCCTTATGCCCAGATGTGTGGGTTACTATAGTTTGCTTTGAAAATCCACACTGACATCTATTTCCCCAAGTCAGCAGTACTTCAGTACATTCTACTAGTCTCTCAAAAGATAAGTAGTCCTTTTGTAATAGACAGTGCTGTACGACCCAAATCCCAGCTTCAGGGCTGGAGAAGTCATTCCCACTGCTGCTGGGCACCCTGCCCTCCAACAACCCTCAGCTCTCAGCCCTTCGGGAACCACCCTCAGCTGGCTAAAGACAACCATCTCAGCCAAGATCTTGCCCACTTTCCAGGGTCATTGCATGCAGATTGACCCTGGGAAGTGGGCAAGACCTTGGTTGAGATGGTTGTCTTTAGCCAGCTGAGGGCTGTTCCCAATCTGCATTCAATGACTGGTGGATATAGGAGTATAAAACTCCAGCCTCCAAGCCCAAGTGGGGACAACTCCAAAGGGCTGGGCCAGCTGCAAAGCTCCTGGGAGGTCAGCCACATCACAGCTCAACTTCTCCTTCTGCCCAATCCTTCCCCTGTAGGCGTTCATCCCGAAAGCATTAACTTTGCCGTTTGTAGACAAAGACTTAGCCTTTTGGGATTGACGCCTACTGGGGAAGGATTGGGCAGAAGGAGAAGTTGAGCTGTGATGTGGCTGACTACTTCCCAAAGAATCCAACCCACGACATTTATTCTGTGGATGTGAACTGCAAGTTTGCTACATGTCAAAACTGCTCTCCTCAAAACTACCAACCACAATTCAACCGTACCCACATCTCAACTGTAAATATTGAGCAGTTCCCCAGCTCCTGGGCTTTCCCTTCAGTAGAATGGTCCATAGGGAGTTCTATTGGAATAGCGACTTTGTCGGCTTTTTTCTAGCTCTTTGTTTTATTTTGTTCATCCATCTGTGCGTTTGAGGTAGAATATGTTCAAGGCATGTTCCTCCTAACAACTTACTTGAGCTTCATTTGAGGATTAGGCTCATGAGGCTGGTTCCTACCTCACTTAAGGGGAGTCCTCGCCCATGAGGCTCCCTAGCACCTTATGCAAATAGACTTCTGTCACGTCCCTTGAACCCCAGCTGTAAACACAGCTGACGTTCACATGGCTTGTCCAGGACACTTGATTTACTATTAACTGCTTAATGTTGTTTTCTGGGAGGAGGCAAGCATAAATATTTGCCTTCCTTTTTTTTTTTTTTTTTTTTTTTTTGAGACGGAGCCTCTCTCTGTCCCCCAGGCTGGAGTGCAGTGGCGCGATCTCGGCGCTCACTGCAAGCTCCGCCTCCAGGATTCACGCCATTCTCCTGCCTCAGCCTCCCAAGTAGCTGGGACTACAGGCGCCCGCCACCAGGCCCGGCTAATTTTTTGTATTTTTAGTAGAGACGGGGTTTCACTCTGTTAGCCAGGATGGTCTCGATCTCCTGACTTCGTGATCTGCCCGCCTTGGCTTCCCAAAGTGCTGGGATTACAGGTGTGAGCCACTGCGCCCAGCCAGTATTTGCCTTCTAACAGAGAAGAGTCAAACTCAGCCCAGTTAGAAGTTGTCATTTTAAAAAGACTGAACAAGGCGGGGCACGGTGGCTCAACGCCTGTAATCCCAGCACTTAGGGAGGCCACGGCAGGCGGATCACAAGGTCAGGAGTTCGAGACTAGCCTGACCAACACAGTGAAACCCCGTCTCTACTAAAAATACAAAAATTAGATAGGCATGGTGGCACACGCCTGTAGTCCCAGCTACTTGGGAAGCTGAGGCAGGAGAATCGCTTCAACACGGGAGGCGGAGGTTATGGTGAGCGGGAATCGTGCCACTGCACTCCAGCCTGGGCGACAGAGTGAGATTCCATCTCAAAAAATAAATGAATAAATAATAAAAATAAAAAGACTGAACGATTGCTAGTTTTCTTTGAAACAAAAAGAATTGTCTTAGCAGCAGAATTCATCCCTATGAGGGTGAACTCAGGACATTTACTGTCTGACTGGTGTATAATTTCCAGCTTCCTAATAAGGAGGACATGACATAAATTTGCTTTGCAGCCCAGGGCAGGTACTTCCAATGTGTCTTTCTTCTCCTTGAGCACAGACTTAGCCTTAGTGGTATCTGCTTCATGCTCTCATCACTACCAGAGCCCTTGAGGAGGATTAATCCCCAATACCAGGATGACTTTACCTAGTGGAGAAAAGTCAGTGGAACGGCTGCCGAAGAGGAGAGAGCAAAACAAATCGGGTGGTGTGGGTTTGTGAACAAGGGTGATTCTGTTTCAGCTGCTCCCATTGTCGGTCACTCTTTCACATGTCCCGACGGCTATCCATGGCTCTCATCCCAAGTGCAGTGAGCCGGCCTCCCACTTTCCATCCTGGTCCTCAGCCCAGAAGAGCAGATGGCACAGGGTGCGCCTATGCCCACGAAGGAGAGGAAAAACTACATCCCAGGGGAAACCCAGGCCCCCTCTCAGAAAAATAATAAGCCTGTTACTTCTGAAGAAATCCTGGATCAGCCTTTTTAAACATAGGTCAAATTTTAATCCTAAGAGATTTATCAAATGGATATTTTATGCCTTAAATCTATGCATCCACTAGAAAATGGCTCTTATAATTACAGTACATATCAATAAAAGAATGATTTTAGTTCAGGGGAAAAAATGATTGCATAAACTGACAAGAGAAAGAACTCACACATGTTAATCCATCACAGCAATTGAATGAAATGCCTATCCTATTATTGATAATGATAATATGCATAGCTACTATGTATTGGACACCTGTACCAGGAATTATGCTAAATTGTTTTACATTATCTCATTTAATCCTGATGACTAAACTATAGTGAAGGAATTGTGCCCTGGATTACAGATAAGAAAATGGGATTTTAGAGGGAAGAAGTAAACTGCCCCAGATTACACAATAGAGAGTAGTGGGAAAAGGATTCCGATCGGGACTGCCTGGCTCTGCCCTTAACCTCTACTTACTGGCCATTGCCAGCTTTTCACACCTTTGTGACAAAAACCAGGATAGAGGTTCTGCACTGAGCCATTCTCTCTCCTTCTGTTAGTAACAACATCAGGGCCTGCCTGTCCTGAAACTAAACCAAGGGACTCCACGGTTTGGTTCCTGAGGCTTCCGGTCTAAAGGCATGCACAGGCTGGGCACGGTGGCTCACGCCTGTAATCCCAGCACTTTGGAAAGCCAAGGCAGACAGATCACCTGAGATCAGGAGTTCGAGCCGAGCCTGGCCAACATGGTGAAACCCCGTCTCTACTAAAAATATCAAAAAATTAGCCAAGCATGTCGGTGCACACCTATAGTCCCAGCTACTTGGGAGGCTGAGGCATGAGAATTGCTTGAACATGGAAGGCGGAGGTTGCAGTAAGCTGAGACTGCACCACTGCACAGCCTGGGTGACAGAGCAAGACTCCAACTCATAAATAAATAAATAAATAAATAAATAAATAAATAAATAAAATACATGCACTCTACCACCCTGGCTTCTCTTCACTGTGGTCAAACTCATAGTTCTCTTTCCTCGCATTCAAAGGTACTTGAACCTGGACCCATTCTCAGATGTTACAGACGTTGTTTCCTCAAGCTACTACACAGTCTTGGTACTGAAGACAAATATATTGAGATGTCAACTTGTTTCCAGCTTCAAAGTTTTCAATAAAGCACAATAAAGCTTTCGATAAAGCCCAAGATTCATCTTGAATGCAGTGGACAAACTACTTCTGACTAAGGACTTACTCACATATTTTTGTCTTCTTAGATACACAAGAAATACTGAGCTATTTGCATGGCATTACTGAGCTTTAGATATTTTTGTATTAATTTTTTTGAGACAGTCTCACTCTGTCATCAGGCACTCTGTCATGCCAGAACTAAACTGTGGCACGATCTTGGCTCACTGCAGACTCAAACTCCCAGACTCAAGTGATCCTCCCACCTTAGCCTTGAAGTAGGCGGGACCACAGGCATGGCCACCATGCCCAGTTAAAAGGGTATTTTATTTTTAATTCAAAATGAAATGCCAGAGAGCAGCTTACTCATTTGGAAGGGACCGTCCCTTCCTTTGATTCTCCCAGCCTATGTAAGGGCTCCAATAGTTCTTAGCTTGGGTCACCTTGACCTGCAGCTGAGGACTTGATTCACCAGTTAGTCCAAGCAGAAAACTCTCTGAGAAGAGATTTCTTTTGCTGATCTTCTGTTCTTAGAGGCCCTTTATGTCCTCAAAAAAACAGTTGTTGAGTTTAATTTTACCTTTAATTCACACCGAAACAAAGTCAAAAGAAAACCCATCTTATAGAGTGGCCCAGTCATCCTGGTTTGCCAGGGACTTTCCCAGGTTGGGCACTGAAAGTTTTATGTCCTGGGAGCATCCTCAGTTTGGGGCACACCAGGAAATTGGTCCTCTCTGGCATATGCATACCAACTTAAAAGTCAGCCACCTACCCAGCAAAAAAACAAAAAATATCTTACATAAACATTTGGCCTTTTCCAAAAACCAAAATGGAACCTAATATGGCAGATTTGGAGACACTCCAAGCTACACAATAAACTTAAAAAGAAAACAAGATTTTATCCCTAAATATATTTCTTTTCTACACTCTTTTAAAGAACTTTATAATTACATCACAACTATCAAAACATACAAGAGGAGGGCTCAGATGATGGTAGGGAGAGGCCAGATCCTCAGTGTGTGCTTCAGCTCTTAGAACTCCAAGTTAATGTGAACTAAATTGTACCTGTGTCATTTCAGCAGCATACTGTTGCACATGGTTTTTGGTTTTAAGTCAATGTTTCTTAAGGGCCAAAGGGTTAAGGAGAGGTCGCAGGCACAATTGGAGAACCTAAAAACCAGATATCATTCTTGAGAGACTATAATAGCCTGGTGATCAGTTCAAGAAAATCACAGTCATTCAAGATGATGTCTTACATGCACTGGCTTCTCTGTAAAATGAATTTACCTTTTCATTATTATTTACTGAGTGAGCCAGTATTTCATTTGTATGGATTTTATCCAGCAACTGGGGGGGAAGAAAACACAGAAAATCTAATAAAAAAATGAAGCTGCTGTACAATATTTGGAGTCTGTATCCTGCCTTTGTAGGTCATGTTTCTGTTTTTATGATGTTCATTTTAGAAAATGAAAAATATGTACACATACAGAGATATGCATTTTATGTATTTCAATTGACAGCAGATTTGACCTGACAAGTGTGGAGACATACTTATGAGGAATGACAGCAACCAAATAGTGGCAAAAATAAAATCACAACCTCACAAGCAGGTTGGCCTCATAGGTTTATCATTTCAGTAATAATGTGGAATCTTGTCTGCCCGGCACAGACGTTTCAGCTCCACCATCTCGGGATGGGTGGTAGAATACAATACAGTTAGATTTGGCACTGGGTGCCATTCCCCATGGAGAAAGTTGAACTTCTAGAAAGCATGTTCATTAGCAAGTACCCTCCTCTTAAAAGGGACCTTCACTAAACCTTCAACCTTTCCATTTCTCATCATCTGTTATTAACTCCTGGGAGGCAGGAAGCTTCACAATCAAGCATATTGTTTATAGTATCACTGCATTGTGCTGCACAGTACCATCCAGGCCAGAGTTCACTCAAAAGCCTTTAGAAATTAAAATATCTTGTGCAATAATTTTCCAACTGGACCCTGGTATATGATCACATGACAGATAGCAGACCCTGAAGAAAATCAAAATATTTTACCCGCAAATATATACATATATATATATAGAGAGAGAGAGAGAGAGAGAAAATATATATATATTATATATATTTCTCAAAAATATATATAGAGAGAGAGAGAGACAGAGTCTCACTCTGTCATCCAGGCTGGAGTGCAATAGCATGATCTCAGCTCACTACAACCGCTGCCTCCCGGGTTGAAGCAATTCTCCTGCCTCAGGGATCCCAAGTAGCTGGGATCACAGACGCGTGCCACCGCGCCCAGCTAATTTTTTGTATTTTTAGTAGAGAAGGGATTTCACCATGTTGGCAGGCTGGTCTTGAACTCCTGACCTCAAGTGATCTGCCCATCTCGGCCTCCCAAAGTTCTGGGATTACAGGCGTGAGACACCGTGCCCAGCCCCGAAACATATTTATTTGACATATTTTGAAATACCCCTGCAAAGCCATCTTTTGTGGGAGAAGTTTGCATCTGTAGAGAATCTCCATTAATGCAGCTAGACCTTCCTTTTCCAGGCCTTCTAGGCTCAGCTGACTTCAAGTCTTTAGACAAAGCTGAAGTCTTTCAACCACGTGCCAATCGGAAAAGTCTTTGAATCCACCTGTGGCCTGTAAGCACCACCCCCTATTCAAGATTTCCCACCTTTTTGGGCCAAACCAATATGTACCTCCCATGTATTGATTTTATGTCTTTGCCCGTAACTCCTGGTCTCCCTAAAATGTATAAAACCAAACTGTAACTCAATCACCTCAGGCACACTTTCTCAGGACCTCTTGATACAGTTCCCCAGACCACGGTCACTCGTATTGGCTCAGAATATACCTCTTTAAGTGTTTTACAGAGTCTTTCATGAACAGGAATATTCATTCCCATTCTATCTCTGATTGTTAATACTTGACCACATTTTGTTTCCCCAACTCTTCGGCTGCTTTGACAGTGGTAGAAAGATCACCTGTCAAGCATTGCTTACAGTATCCAAATACAGGAAGTGGCATTCCCTTTTCATCAGTGAAGCATCTGGGTGTCTCTACCCAGATCCAGAGCCATAGGAGCAGCTCCAAACCTTCTGGGTCCCCCAGGAGAGAGTCCACAGTCACTCATCCAGTGCTCAGAGCTTGCCAGAGTAGAGGTATCAGCTGGGTCATCCATCACCAGGATAGGAGGTGCAACGAGCGTCAGCTTGTTTCCACACGGGCTATTACAACATCTCTAGGCCCCATATCCATTGCAGATTGCCCCTAATTTGAGAACTCAAGGTAAATCTTAAATCTTTGCTTGAGCTGAAAAGCAAAATTCAAGCTAAAATTAACAGTAAAACCTGCAGTAATTCTGAATAATGATGGTCTCTGTAACAATACAGCACCAGAAATTAAATACTAAAAACCTATTTGAAACAACAGCTCTGTGGCCCACTTTGATGGACACAAAATAACACTTTTGTTGTTTGTATGAAGTAACATTAAAGAGGAAAAAGGGAATACAAAATGGCATTGTTAGGACAATGTAATAGATTGGTTATCATGATGCAGAATATTTATATGTACATTAGTAAAGAGAGAAGATTATTTTGAGTAATAAAGTGGTTTAATAAGTATTTTTGGTAAATCTGTTTACATTTGGAAAGAAATTTGAATGGAAGAGAGAGATGTGCAGAAAGAGTTAATAAAACTTTAAATGGAACTGGTTTTAAACAAGTGACTCTGTGCTGCTGTCCCACAAAATGCTCCCTTAGAAACCTCTGGCATCCCTCAGGGTCAAACGTGCATAACTTAGTGACCATTTCATCCTCTGAATCCGTAGGTGCCATCCTAGTCACACATTACACTATCACCTTTAACTTTGTCATTCTTCACTCTGCCTAGACCAGAGCAGGCTTTTAGAGAATCAAAAGTACAGCCCCACTGAAAATGAGTAAAACCCTACCCCCCAAATAAATGTTTGGTCAGATGGTGTTATCCATCAGAGCTGAAGGGACATGAGGCCAGTCAAGAGAAGATTCTGGGCTTTATGTTAATGCTGACCTTCTCTGGAGCAATGTGTTCTCTTTAGCTTCCACACATGTCTAATCGCTAGGGAGTTGTCTAGCTACACGAATTTTTCACATTTGTCAGCTAAATCAGCGCTCCAACTGCACAATGCAGCACTTAGAAACATTATGTGAATTTATTAAATTCTCTGGAGGACTTTGGGTCCATAAAGCAGTAAATTGATTACAGAGAACTGAGGCCATAATATTTTCATCAGCAGCAAAAGCTGCCGTGCTCCCATATTGTGCGTGGCATATGAAGAGAAGCTGTTCCTCACTTCACTTGAGCTGGCAGGCTGAGAATCACACAGGAAACAAGGGGAAGGCTCTGGAATGCATCAAAATGATGCATCATTTAATCAGTTTCTTTCAGAACGCCAGATTTCAGGTACGCCTCTTATAAGAAAACTAAGGAAAAATATAAATAGCCTCTTCCTGCTTTGGATTTGCCTATGAATGCTTTCAGAATTAGCCCTCATGATCATAGCTCTTCATTGACTTTACCATGGAAGAGCGTATTGACATTATTATCAAAATGAGGGGCATTAGTAGCAGGCCAGGAGGAAATGATGGGTCTGTGTTGATGACATGGCTTGGATACTAAACATGCTTACATGTGGTTTGATGATCACATAACTGATGACCAATATCCCCTCCGAAGAAGGAAGGGAGAATCCTAACACTTTCTAGGATGCCCACCATGCCAGGAATTATTATAGGTGCTTTTCCATAGATTATCCTATTTCAAACTTTGCAACAATCTTAAGAGCTAGGAATGATAATTCCTGTTTTTAAGCGAGAAAGCCAAGGCTTAGTAAATTGCCCAAAATCAAACGGCTGAAAAATTAGGTTGGAATCCAGACCAGGACTGTGTGTTTCCAAAGACACCCTTGTTCTTTGACCCCATTTCAAAATCTTTGATGTTCATGTCTTCTAAAAGATTTCACTCCCCAGAAAGTAATTGGATAGCTTTCTGCTGCTGCATGGGAAAACTTTTGTCGTCTCAAATGTTTCTGGAGGGAGAGGAAGGGGTAAATCTGGGGGCAGTCGTGTTAGTGTCCTGGCACTAGAGCTGTCATTTTAGAACCTGCTAGAAGACTAGAATATTCTAGGCTAGTCCTAGAATATTATTTTGGCCATTTCACTGTGTCTTTGAGCCTTCTTCGGGCATCCTGGAAAAGGGAGTGATTATGACATTTAGGTATGATGAATGATAATCCTTTTTAAATCTATTAACTGGATTTTGATAAACATCTAAAATGACCGTAGTTCTTCCCTCTGCATTGAAAGGAGTGATGCAAGAGGAATAACCAGTGTGTTGGCAATTCTTACTTCTTGGTTGCCTCCAGACTAAACAAGGTCTTCGTATAGAGGAGCAGAGACCTTGCTACAGGAAGACCGTGGAGGCAGGGAACAACCACTCCTCTCCTTGCACCACAGCTCTTGGACTGAGTTCTTTGGCTGTGATGGAAAAGAAGCAGTGTCTCTATAAGGCCTAAAAACCCCTGGCTAAAGGCTAATCTCAAAGGGAGGGCTCTGTCTTACTAAAATTTGTGGATTCCCAGTGCTTGGCAGAGTGCCTGGTACACAGTAGACCCCCAATAAGTGTTTATTAGATTCAGTTGAAATATTAAGACAGCTCAGCAGTTTGTCAAGTTATAAATACAGGAGTATGAGAATTACTTTGTGAGCTGTTTTTAAATATAGTAATTTGTGAGCATAATTGTATTTCATATGTGGTAATTCACAAAGTTAAGCCCAGCACTTCCCAGTTCATCTTAAAGCTATCTATTCAAGCAACTCTTGACTCTATAACAAAAACTATCCACTATCCATTATATCTGAATTTTTCTCAGCCTATGTGCCCATCCAGAATAGTCTTTCAAAACTGGAATTATCCAGGCCACACTGGAGCATATAATCAACTTGGAATTAGCCATTTTTTTCTTTTTTATTATTTCTTCTCCATGTTGGCTGCAGTTGTATGAATTACAGATTTTATCTCCCTCAGACTTTTTTGCTTATGGAGTGGGGTGACTGATTTTGGCGCTTTCTCTTTTATTGCCTGTCTGACGTTAAAAATCCTATCAATCGTTGGGAAACTAATCTAATTCATTTCGAGAATAATGTGAACTCTATCTACAGAATCCAAAGCCATAAAGCTTCTAACGCTACGTGAAACAGCACCACCTACTGGCAATGTTGTCACATTACATCACCATATCCTCAGCACTGAAATCCATCTCTCTCTCCTGTTGAGAAACTTTGACAAGTAACTTCACAAACAGAACCTATTTAAAATACTTCAAATAGAACAAATCTCTTACTCTGTTTTACCTTCATGGAAACTATTCCTTGCTAACAATTTTTGCTAAGAAAGGAAAATATGTGATCTCCCTTTTTCTAGGACCATAAAGTTGTAAAAGGCAAGTTTCTTTCAAACTTAACATCAGGTGGGTCCAAACCATGCACTTCATGTCTCTGTGTTAAATGGGTTCAGCAGTACAATTCTTTGTATAGCAAATGTACTTTCTTACAAAACACCAAAACTAGCTTTAAAAATAATTGCATATGATTTTTTCACTGTGACCATTTATTCATTCCTGACCACAGCATTCATTCAACAAGTAATTTTTTTTTTTTTTTTGAGATGGAGTCTCACTCTGTTGCCCAGGCTGGAGTGCAGTGGTGTGATCTCAGCTCACTGCAACCTCCGCCTCCTGGGTTCAAGCGATTATCTTGCCTCAGCCTCCCAAGTAGCTGGGATTACAGACACGTACCACCACGCCCGGCTAAAATATATATATATATTTTTTTTTTGTATTTTTTGTGGAGACAGGGTTTCACCATGTTGGCCAGGCTGATCTTGAACTCCTGACCTCAAGTGATTTGCCTGCCTCTGCCTCCCAAATTGCTGGGGTTAGAGGCGTGAGCCTCTGCACCCGGCTACATTTAACAAATATTTACTGATCACCTAGGCTTGAGAATACCACAGTGAATAGCATGCATCTGGTCCCTGCCCACATAGAGCTTACAGCTGAGGTGACAGAATAAACCCATCCAATGCTGGATTTGACTAAGGAAACATCTGTGGAATCACAGAGCAAGGGTACTAGCATAGCCAACGGGAATTCAGAGACAACCTTATCGCTGGCACTGTGAGTGCCCCAACCATTCCCCAGGACACACTGAGAGTTACTTGGCGCTTCAGTAGATTGTTCTCGTCTTATTCTTGGTTTCCCGCATCAAACACCTGCATTTCTCTGGCCGAGGACTTCTGCTAGCGACAAAATGGGCAAGCTAAAAGTACCAGGGAATTAAGCAACCCTCAGCCAGTGAGGGACAGGAGTTGGTGGATAGACACCCAAGCTCCCTTGCCCTTCAATAGATAATTCTGAAGTGTAGTCCACTCAGGCTCTTAGAAAGTCCCTGGCCAGGCGCAGTGGCTCACACCTGTAATCCCAGCACTTTGGGAGGCCGAGGCGGGCGGGCGGATCATGAGGTCAGGAGTTTGAGACCAGTCTGGCCAACATAGTGAACCCTGTCTCTACTAAAAATACAAAAATTAGCTGGGTGTGGTGGTGTGTGCCTGTAATCCCAGCTACTCAAGAGGATGAGACAGGAGAATCACATGAGCCGGGAGGCAGAGGTTGCAGTGAGCCAAGATTGCGCCACCGCGCTCCAGCCCAGGTGATAGTGCGAGACTCGGGACAGAAAGGAAGAAGAAAAGAAAAGAAAAGAGAAGAGAAGGAAAGAAAAAGAGAGAGAAGGAAGGAAGGAAGGAAGGAAGGAAGGAAGGAAGGAAGGAAGGAAAGGGAAGGAAAGGAAGGAAAGGAAGGAAAGGAATGGAAGGAAGTCCCCAGTAGAATATGCACAATTCGTTGTTAACAGGACTGCTGGGATTTCAACAGGCTTGGTAAATGACATTCATCTTTCTCACAAATGTTGTGAGGCAATTAAGAAATCCGACCAAAGAATAAGGCAGCTAGGAGAATAGATATCACATTGTTAATATTGAAAAATGGGGCTACGTCTCTAGGCAAGTAGATCACATTGCACTCAAGAATTAAACTGCTGGTCTTTTTAAATTTTTATTTATTTTTTTGAGACCTGGTTATAAGACTGGCTAATTTTTGTATTTTTCATAGAGATGGGGTTTCACCATGTTGCCCAGGCTGGTCTCAAACTCCTGAGCTCAAGCAATCCATCTCCCTCAGCTTCCCAAAGTGCTTAGATTACAGGCGTGGGCCACCGCGCCCAGCCACTGCTTATCTTTTGAATCCCAAGCACCACTGGACTGGGCAAGCCTCTGAAAAACAGGGCCTGCCTGGTGCATTTATGACTAGGATGATCAGAGTGGAATGCAAGCTTCCAGAAGACAGGCTCCTCCCAAGAGAAAAAGGGAAGAGGCCGAGCCATTTGGTCAGTTATTCCTTCCACATTCACCAGTCAGATAAGTGACGTATCTTCCAGAAAGGAGCAAGGAAGGGGCATAAAAACACCAAGGAAGGGACCTAGAGAAGACACTATGTCTGAGCCTAAGAGGAACACACATCATCCAGAAATCCTAGACTAGTGGAGCTCCCTCCACAAGAATAAAACCTCAACAGTGGGAAAAAGGGTCCCCACCACCACACACTCCATCCCATGTCAAAACTTTAAGAGAGTTTTGCTAGTCCAGTGATTGCCTCATACCACCATTCAACATAGTAAATAAAAACAACATCTTCTGTAATTTCCATACTGTCAACACTCTTTCTGAGTGACACTGGTCCCCAATTAAGACAGCAGTAATCAATTATATGAACAAACAATAATCAATTATACGAACAATAATCAAGTCTCTATAGCATTAATAAATGGATTTTAGCCATGTAGTGCCTACTTTTAAAAGGCACTTAAGAAAGGCTTCACTTTTTTCTAATTATTCTTTCAACATGTATATAGCCCTTACTATATGCTAATACTGTGACATATTTATTTAACACTCACAATGACCTTACAAGTTGAGTACTAGTACAAGTTGAGTACCACTACTTAAATGAGAAAACTAAGAAAGCTAAGACTCTTGCTGAAGGTCACAGAGCTAATAAGAGTGAAGCCAGGAGTAAACATTGGTGACTTTTCTTTTTTTTTTTGAGACAGAGTTTCGCTCTTATTGCCCAGGCTAAAGTGCAATGGCGCAATCTCGACTTACCACAACCTCCGCCTCCCGGGTTCAAGCGATTCTCCTGCCTCAGCCTCCCGAGTAGCTGAGATTACAGGAGCCCACCAACACGCCCAGCTAATTTTGTATTTTCAGTAGAGACGAGGTTTCTCCATGTTGGTCAGGCTGGTCTCAAACTCCTGACCTCAGGTGATCCGCTCGCCTCAGCCTCCCAAAGTGCTGGGATTACAGGTGTGAACCACTGTGCCCGGCCCACCTTGGTGACACTTATGTCAAAACTCATGTTCTGAAGTACTGTCCAATCCTTCCCTCTAATCATTAAGCTAGATGTTTGTCTTAGGAGGTCATTCAATGTGTTTTAAATTAGAAATGCCAGTAGGACAACCAGTTAGTGAATAAAGCAAATGGGCTCAAATATTCTGCTTCATGAGTAATTGGCCCTCAAATGCACAAACCAAAATTTGCTAGAACAAAAGTCCACATAAACTAGGAAAAGGAAGAAAACGGTTCCATCATTTTTGACAAACTGTTGCCAAGTATCTTCCAACTTAAAATTGGTCCTAATAATAACTCTAACTCTTTGAGGTTCTATTTATCCCTGTTCTCTGTATCAATGAGATTCTCTTATTTCTATGGTTTCAATTTTTCATAAATACCACCTGTAAAATACATACAATTCTGTAAAAATGGTACAAATAGAACATACATGCAATTCATACTGCAATTACAGCCCCTTACTGCTTAGTTATTTGCTCATGTCTTTAAGTTCAGAGAAATGAGGGATGTACTCCTAGCACCTAAAATGATACCTGACAAATATTAGGGGCTCATATAAACACTTACTCAAAATACTGTTTTAAATGAATAAATAGCTTTCAAGTGTTTAACTCAATCAAATAAGACACTTACAGGATTTGTCTCTTTTGGAAATCTTAAAAGGTATGTTAAGTGAATCCAAAATAGATTAAATAACTGGCTTTGTGGTCAAGTTTTTTTCTTAATGGAAATAGATTATTGGACCTGGAGTAGACACTACCTCTGAACCTAAGAGGAACACACATCATCCAGAAATCCTAGACGTGGTGTTGAACACATCAATTCAATGTGTCTTTAATTCCTCTTGGGAAGAAGATGAGTTTGTCCTGTGTCTACTCAGGAAAGTTACAGCATTTAGGCACTTTGGGAATTGCATGCATGGGGAGAAGGGTATGGATGTGTTCTGGTGTCTCAGTAGCAGAATGCAGTAGGTTGTGCTTGCTCTTTTTAGTTTGCTCATTTGCCCAGCAAGCCTTCCCACTCCCTTCCTAAGGTAACATATTCTGTCTCTTCTTCTCCACCCCCCAACCACCGAGGATGATCACCCAACTCAAGCTGGCTGTTCATGGTGTCTCATTCCCCAGAATACATGATTGGTACAAGGTTTGGCATGAGACCCAATCAGGCCAAGGTCCTTCCTTGAGATTCTTCTGCTTGTAGCTAGCTGAGTCATAATGTGGAAAATTATTCAAAATCTGGATTTCTGATAACAACCTTCCTTGAAGCAAGATGGAATAAAACCAAAGGCCCTGGTTCCTACAGCAATTCCTTCTTCTGTGAGAAAACCCCTTCTTGCCGAAGCCAGTTTGAAATAGGTTTCTGTCACCTGATGCTGAAAAAGACCTGACTAATATACTAGGTCTTTGCCATAGTAGGATAATGTAACCTCCCTTTGTGACATTGGTTCTATGGAGAAATGTATTCAAGTCTCAACAGCCCGAAAGCCGTCATGAACTTTGTAAGCAGTCTCCAGCAAGTTGAGGATGAGTTGAATTCAATGCATTCATAATACTGACCACAAGATGGCGCCTAAGACATTCTTTCAAAGGCCACTCATGCCCTACGTAAAGAATCCTAGATTCTATTAGGTTGCAAAATCCTTCCATTCTAGATTATTCCATAAGCACTCTGGTAGTTACAATGTAGCCTTCAGAGTATCATGCACATAATGGTCTTCAGTGAATGGTCAAATCACCAAAACACTGAACAAATATGAAAAGATGATGTCTGGTCTTTTCTTACAGGATAACAAATCAACCAGCAACATGTTCAGGAAATTTAGTCAAATAAAAATGCTCTATGACAGCTGAGATCAGCAAACCCCTATTACGTATTCATTAAATTAACCTGATTATCTTCCCTGTCTTCAAGGGCAAACAGAACTTAACACTATTTTTAAGTTTTTTCCCTATTGACAACTTAAGGTCAGAAGTTCATGTCCCTGTCTCTCAACCAGGTTTAATGTCCATCAACTGGCCCAAGAAGTCTCCTCAAAGCTTGCCTTCAGTTTCCAGATACAACCTACAACACATAAAGTAAAAACCAAAATACGTTACATCTTACAGATTCTTTGAATTACGTTTTAAGGTGAGCTCATGAAAATGGAAGGAAAAGGCCTCTCGGGTAAAGTACAAGGCTCCTACTACCATAATAAGTTTTGTGAACTTTCTTTATGAAGAAAAGTTTTTCCCTCTTGTCTCTCCTTTGGTAGTAAAACACCATCACATGTTACATTCTATTCAAAGCCAGCAATTTTCCTTTTGAGCACTTGGCACACATTTTGTAATTATATATTTCTACCTAATTGCTTATTTTTCTCTCCTCCACAGTTATCTATCTCCATGAGGGAGGAACTATATTTTGTACTACTATGTACTTAGCACCAACAACAAAGACCAGCACTCAATAAATATTTATGTAGGCACCCAATAAAGTTATTGAATGAATAAACAAATGAGTGTCAAAAGTATGTCAATACAGAGAATTATTATAAAACAAGTGCAACTATTTATCAAGATCCAATCCATGTCTTGATAAATAATGGAAGGTACAGAAAACAGTCTCACATGCCAACACTTTTGGGTTGGTAGAAAAGCCTTAGTCAGTCTATTAGTCTGTTCTTGCATTGCTATAAAGAAATACCTGACAGTGGGTAATTTATAAAGAAAAGAGGTTTCACTTGCTCATGGCTCTGCAGGCTGTATAGGAAGCAAGACTGGGGAGGTCTCAGGAAACTTACAATCATGGCAAAAGGCAGAGGGGAAGCAGCATGTCTTACATGGCCAGATGAGGAGGAAGACACTGGGAGGTACTACACACTTTTCAACAACAAGATCTCATAAGAACTCATTCCCTATCATGAGAACAGCACCCAGGGGAAATCCACCCCCATGTTTCACTCACTTCCCACCAGGCCCCACCTCCAACACTGGGGATTACAATTCAACATGAGATTTGGGTGGGGACACAGACCCAAACCATATTGGTCAGAGAGCCCAGGATCACTGGTATCCAACTCATCTCCAGCACATCCTCTCCTCTAACTAATACAGAGGCTGACTACGAACTTCTGGATCTATTTCTGTCCCCACCAGAGTTCTTCCTAAACTCTTGGCCATACATAGATGAAATCTTCCCCGGTCTCCAACCCTAAACAGGGTTCTTGTCCAGTCAACATATTTCTAGCCACCCTCTCATTTGTCTTTTTCTCTCCTTGTTCTATTCACTGTTTCCTGGTCATCTCTGTCAGATTTTCCTATTTTTATTAACTATTCAGCCAAGTTCCAGCTTGTCTTCTGTCTAAAAAGTCCTTTTTTCCCACAAATTACTATATGTGCAGAAATATCTGCATAGAAGATGGAAACTGCCCACAACAAAGGGGATATTGAACAACGCTTTACTGCCTCTATACCTGTTAGGGTTATTTAACTTTAAGGAACAAAAATTAACTCTGGGTGATTTAAACTAGAAAGTAACAGAAGTAATTCATAGAATCAAAATTTTTAAAAAGGCTAAAAGTGGTGACTCACACCTGTAATCCCAGCAATTTTGGAGGCGTAGGTGGGTGGATTGCTTGAGCTCAGGAGTTCAAAACCAGCTTGGGTAACATAGCAAGAGCCTATCTCTACAAAAACAAAAACAAAAAATTAGCTGGGCATGGTGGTGCACACCTGTGGTCCCAGCTACTCGGGAGGCTGAGGCAGGATGATGGCTTGAGCCCAGGAGGTCTGGGGTGCAGTGAGTGGAGATCGCACCACTACACTCCAGCCTGGGCAACACAGCAAGACCCTGTTTCAAAAAAAAAAAGAAAGAAAATGAAAGGAAAGGAAAGGGGAAAAAAGGCATAGAAGCAGGCTTCAGGAAGGATAGAAATGGCTGCTTTGAGGATCTGGGTAGCAGGAAATAACGAACAGGTTCTCTCTTCAAGATGCCTTCCACAAAGGCAATGAGTTCAGTCCATGTTCAGTCCTTATGGACAATTCACTCCAGATGCCAGTTTCAGAGAGAGTATCTGATTGGCCTAGAGTAGATCACTGGACCAACCCTTGACTGGAGGTGGGGCACCTAGATTGACAGGCATCGTGTACAGTGCAGATAGAACGACGTCATGGGGCAGAATTGCTATCCCACCCTGCACTGTCTGCCTTCACATTAAGTGAGCGGGGCATAAATTTTACCTTGTTTAATCCACCGCCATTTTACGTCTCTGCCCCTTGCAGACGAAGCCTAACAGTGCACCCACCTGAACCTTACTTATAGTTAGAACACAAGTAAGGATAGAAGCCAGCTGTGTCGAAGGGAAAGTAATCCCTCCTCATGGAAATCAGGAGAGGAAAAGAGGCATTCTTCTCTAATTAGTAATAATTTCTGCCTGATCTGGCATAGGTATTGAATAATACCTACTTCATTCATTCTCTAGGGCCTAAGGACCATGGAATTCAAAGGATCCATTATCTCCCGCGTCCGTGTGAAGAGACCGCCAAACAGGCTTTGTGTGAGCAACAAGGCTGTTTATTTCACCTGGATGCAGGCCGGCTGAGTCCGAAAAGAGAGTCAGCAAAGAGTGGTGGGATTATCATTAGTTCTTACACGTTTTGGGATAGGCGGTGGAGTTAGGAGCAATGTTTTGCGGGCAGGGGGTGGATCTCACAAAGTACATTCTCAAGGGTGGGGAGAATTACAAAGAACCTTCTTAAGGGTGGGGGAGATTACAAAGTACATTGATCAGTTAGGGTGGGGCAGAAACAAATCACAATGGTGGAATGTCATCAGTTAAGGCTATTTTCACTTCTTTTGTGGATCTTCAGTTACTTCAGGCCATCTGGATGTATACGTGCAGGTCATAGGGGATATGATGGCTTAGCCTGGGCTCAGAGGCCTGATATCCATGAACTTAAATGGGGGAAAAAAGTTACATCTTTATTTTCACTAACCTCTTAACTGAAATTTGAAATGTGTTTCAATTAAGAATTTACGGCCGGGCACAGTGTCTCATGTCTGTAATCCCAGCACTTTGAGAGGCCAAGGCAGGGGCGGATCACCTGAGATGTGGAGTTCGAGACCAGCCTGGCCAAAATCGTGAAACCAGCTAACAAAAAATTAGCTGGGCGTGGTGGCAGGCGCCTGTAATCCCAACCACTCAGGAGGCTGAGGCGGGAGAATCGCTTGAACCTGGGAGGCGGAGGTTGCGGTGAGCCGTCACGCCACTGTACTCCAGCCTGGGTGACAAGAGTGAAACTCCGTCTCAAAAAAAAAAAAAAGGAATTCAGGCAACAGCCAGGACGGAGTGTTTACAACTAATTGATTACAACCAGTTACAGATTTTCTTTGTTTCTTCTCCACTCCCACTGCTTCCCTTAACTAGCCTTTATTTCTTTTTCTGCTTTTTTTAGATGGAGTCTCGCTGTCTCACCCAGGCAATCTTGGCTCACTGCAACCTCCACCTCCCAGGTTCAAGCAGTTCTCCTGCCTCAGCTTCCCGAGTAGCTAGGATTACAGGCGTGAGCCACCACACCCAGCTAATTTTTTGTATTTTTAGTAGAGACAGGGTTTCACCACACTGGCCAGGTTGGTCTCAAACTCCTGGCCTCAAACGATCTGCCCACTTCAGCCCCAAAAAGTGCTGGGATTACAGGCGTGAGCCACCACGCCCAGCAACAAAGGTTTCACCATGTTGCCCAGGCTGCTAATTTTTTATTGTGTAGAGACAAGGTCTCCCTGCATTGCCCAGGGTGGTCTGGAACTCCTGGGCTCAAGTGATCCACCCACCTTGGCCTCCCAGTGTATTTCAATCCCTGTTCTACAAATAACCCCATAAAAAAGGAGCAAAGGACATGAACAGGCACTTCTCAAAAGAAGACATCCATGCAGCCAACAATCATATGAAAAAAAAAAAAATTCTCATTATCACTAATCACCATCTCACTAAACCACAATGAAATAGTTTCTCACACCAGTCAATATGGCTATTATTAAAAAGTCAAATAATAACATGCTGGCAAGGCTGCAAAGAATAAAGAATGCTCATACTCTGTTGGTGAGAATATAAATTCGTTCAGCCACTGTGGAAAGCAGTTTGGAGATTTGCAAATAATTTAGAACTACCATTCAACCCAGCAATCCCATTACTGGGTATGTGCCCAAAAGAAAATAAATCATTCTACCAAAAAAAGACACAGGTACTCACTCATATGTTTATTGCAGCACTACTCACATTAGCAGAGACATGGAATCAACCTAGGTGTCAATCAGTGATGGATTGGATAAAGAAAATGTGGTACATGTACACCATGGAATACTTTGCAGCAACACAGATGCAGCTGGAGCCATTATCCTAAGTGACACAAGAACAGAAAACCAAATACCAGCAGGGAGTGGTGGCTCACGCCTGTAATCCCAGCAGTTTGAGAGGCTGAAGTGGGCAGATCATTTGAGGCCAGGAGTTCAAGATCAGCCTGGATACCATGACAAAACCCTGTCTCTACAAAAAAAAAACACACACACACACACACAAAGTAGCCAGGTGTGGTTGTGTGCACCTATAGTCCTAGCTACTCAGGAGGCTGAGGTAGGAGGATTGCTTGAACCTGGGAGGTCAAGGCTGCAGTGAGCCATGATTGCACCACTGCACTCTCCAGCCTGGGTGGCAGAGTGAGGCCCTGTCTCAGAAAACCACACACACACACACACACACACACACACAAACCACATGTTCTCACTTATAAGTGGAAGCTATACATGGGGTACTCATGGACATAAAAATGAAAACAATAGACACCAGGGACTACTGGGCAGGGGAAGAATGGGGGAAGTAGGGGGGAGAGGATGGGTTTTAAAAACTACCTACTGGATACTGTGCTCACTATCTGTATGAATGACGGGATCATTTGCACCCCAAACCTCAGCATCACACAATATATCCATGTAACAAACCTGCCCATGTGCCCCCATATCTAAAATAAAAATTGAAAATATTAAAAACCCTTTAAGGAATAAAATACATTGTTATTAATTATTTTTTTAAAAAAAGAATTTCTGCTTTTTTTTTTTTTTTTTTTTTTTTTTGAGACAAGCCCTCATTCTGTTGTCCTGATTGGAGTGCAGTGGCACTGTCACAGCTCAGGCTCACTGTAGCCTCTATCTTCCAAGCCCAAGGGATCCTCCCATCTCAGCCTCCAGAGTAGCTGGGACTACAAGCACCTGCCACCATGCCTGGTTACTTTCTGGTTTTTGGGTGTTTTTGTTTTTGTTTTTGTAGAGACAGGGTTTCACCATGTTTTCCAGGCTGGTAATTTTTTATTTTGTAGAGATGAGGTCTCCCTATGTTGCCCAGGCTGGTCTGGAACTCCTGGGCTCAAGCAATCTATCCTTCATGGCCACCCAATGTATTTCAATATATTTGGTTTCCTTTGTGATCTTATCTATTTTATGTTATGCATTGAAAAATATTTTTTCTGAGCCTGAGCCTCTGCACTCGGCCAAGAATCCCTGTTCTAAGGGAAGTCAATACAAGACTTTTAGCTAAATGACATGATCATATTTGTCTTTCATAAACAGAACTCTGGAAACCTTCATAGAAATATCTAGAGTTGGGGG
The DNA here is from genome assembly GCF_028858775.2 of Pan troglodytes. Classification (NCBI taxonomy): domain Eukaryota; kingdom Metazoa; phylum Chordata; class Mammalia; order Primates; family Hominidae; genus Pan; species Pan troglodytes. Next base: position 46,506,595 of record NC_072401.2, read on the forward strand.
AAATTAACATGTCATACAAGGCTCTCTGCAGGCTGGCCTCCACATCCCTGTCCTGCCTCTTGTCCTGCCTTTCTCTCACTTGTATCTGACCTTCTGGACATCTGGGCTTCTCACCGTCTGCCATATGTTTCATGCTCTTGACCTCTCTGGGACTCTGAGCGTGTTCCCTCTCCTCTGAATGACTTCCTCCCTCTTTCCTACAGCATGAGCTTCTTTAAAACCCAGCACACATCATCCTCTCTTTGGGGCTGCTTACTCCCTCTGTCATATTCCCATAGCCACAGCACCTTGAACGTAATCCAGAATAATACACAACACACGGAATCCCTTGTCATTCTAAGTACCTGTCTCCCAGCTAAGCTGTTGCTTCTACTGTCCTGGGGTCTGTCGGAATCATAGGCCAGCCCTCCTTGATCCATCTCCTCTCATGCTGGTTTTGTTGCTGACACAATTCATCCCCTCTTTCTTTGATTACCAAGACTCAGTCGCCACTGCATGCAGACATATCTTATCCCTGTCCCCTTTTGCTTCAGTCACCAAGCCCTAACGAGACAGCCTGGGTCCTCCTCATTCTGACTGCAAGGCACCCCACCCCAAGTTCTCTAGTCCGGGTCCCGGTCAATTTTATGCCCCTGTGGGGAACTCTTCTGTGCAGCTTCATGTGCAGGTGGGTGGATGGGCAGGGGGACATGCTGGCTACACCTGCCACACTACCACTTATGCCCTTCTTCAGCTGCACCATATTGGCAAGTGGGCTAGGATAGAAGGGCTTCTTGTCCTTCTGCCATGTTTACGCTCATTTCATAAATGAGTAAGTGGGACTTACAGAGGCCAGTTTACTGGCGCAATGTCATGAAGCTACTAAATGGAAAGCCAGTTTTCAGCCTAATGGTATTTAAGGCCAGAGCCCAAGCTCCTAACATGGACCTACTATGTGTCAGACACCATGCCGTGGGCTGGGAACACAAGGAAAAATAAGATACAATAGCTGGTCCTGTGTTGCTGGGTCTGCTAATGATACAAACTACTATTTGTCTGCTGCTGCTGCCTGCAGTGATATTTCTGTGAGGTGAGAAACAATGATTTATCCTTTGAAATATACTTGATAACTACTTACTCATCAGCAATGTTGTTTACTGCAAAGATCACAGGACTTAAGGTCTAAAGCTTCTGGTTCTAGCCTTCTCTGCTACCTATTAGTAATCAGTTCAGTATGGGCCTCCATTTCCAATCTGAAAAAGAATAAAATATGTGCACTGATAAGCTCACAGGGATATTGTGGATTTCATGGACTTGAAAACATAAGGCCAGGCTCAGTGGCTCACACGTGTAATCCCTTTTGCATCTCTACAAAAAATACAAAAATTAGCCAGGCATGATGGCACATGCCTGTAGTCTCAGCTACTCGGGAGGCTGAGGTAGGAGGATCACTTGAGCCAGGGAAGTTGAAGCTGCAGTGAGCCACGATTGCACCACTGCATTCCAGCCTGGGTGACAGTAAGACCCTGTCTCAAAAAAAAAAAAAAAAAAAGAAGTAGAAGAAGAAGAAAAAACAGACTTGAAAGCCTTCAATATAAGGTTGAGGATTATTGTTAATACCAATCTGAAGTCACATTGCATATTCTCCCACTAAGATTTTCAAACCTTTTCATAAATAGTTACAATCAGTTCATAATAATTTTTAAAAGTAAAGGGCAGTAGTGGTTCCTAGTGGGAGGGGGATGACAGCAGAAGCAAGGAACTGAGCAGATGAATACAATGCCATTGTTATTATTCTGGCTCTTGAGTTGATCAGTGGTTCCACAGGTGTCCAATTTATTAGTATGCTTGTTAACTTATATCTGTGTTATAAGTATTCTTTTTCATATATTAAATATTGAATAATAAGTGTTTGGATTTTTAATTTTAAAAGTAAGGCTTTACTGGGGGAAAAAGGCTGCAAAGCAAGAGGTTAGAAATATGGAAACAATCTGCAGGGGAATTCTTGTGTTTGGGATTCTTGTATGAAGGGAACTTAAAACCACACAGATTTTATGGGTGGAGGGGAATGAAAGCAACACATCTATCTATTAATTTTTAAAACTCAGATCCTACCAAATTTCAGCCTTAGAACAGAGTTTCACACCACTTTACACTGAAAAATCTATCCCTCTTTGAATTGTAGAAAATCATTTATTTCTTTTTCCAAAAAAGAACTCTCAGCTAGTCTAGAGAGATAACACATTTGTTGTAGCCATAAATTTATTTGGAAGAACAACTGGGCTTTACACAGGCCATCTGGAGAAGACAAATGTTTCATGGAAGCATGTGGGAAATTTCACTGACAACATTTGTAGCTAAATGAACTGTCTTTGGCATCGCCGAAAGGAGAAAATTCCATTACACACAAGGAAGGTATTTCAACAATCACCTCAAAGTAAATATACATTAATCTACTAATTTAACTAAAACATATGTAAGGTGAAGCTATGCTTCTCTTCCGTGTACTGACAGCTAAACATACAGCCTCTGCAGAGAGAGGCATTTGGTTCAACTCCACAGGGACACCTTTGAAATCACTGTATTCATCTGCACATGTTTAAAGAAATGTGTCTTCCTGAAACTCCCCCTTCCTCTGCACACCTTCCACTCCCCTGAACCCTTGTGTGATATCATGGAAATGTGGAAGAATATTAGGTAGGGAATCAAGAGAGATAGTCCTACCCCTGTCACTAATTTAGAGACCTCAAACCAGCCACATAGCCATTTCATGTAGTTTTATCACCTATAAAATGAAGGAATAATTCCTTCTCTAGTTACATCACAGGGGTTTTGTGAAGACACTATTAACACCTCATATTAGGATAATAGTTTACAATTTGATATGTGTTTTAAACAGATTGTTTCATTTATGTCACAACTTTATCCCCATTTTATAGATAAGAAAATTAATGCTACATAAGGGAAACAGTAATTGCTACAATAAACAAAACAGTCAGCACTTAACACAATAGGGTTATTTCCTGCTCATGTAACTGTGTACTGAGGGTGTTCCTGGTCAGGGTGCAGTTTTCCTCCACGAAGTAATTGAGCCCTGGCTCCTTCTGTCTTGTGGCCCCACCAGATCCTACAGCCTTGGAGTCTCCTGCCTCAAGCTGGCAGACACGCAGAGAGGTTGGAGAAAGCACACCTACTTTTTAACAACCTCATGCTGGAAGTGACCCAAATGACTTTCACTTACATCTCACTGGTGAGAACAGTCAATGCCTCCACCCAGATGTGAGGGGTATTGCGAAATGTAGGCTCTCGCTGGGTGGCTGCTTCCCAGTGATAATGCTGTTCTGTGGAAGAGGAAGCATAACTTTATGGTGGACAGTTAATCACCTCTGCCATGACAAAGCAGTTATGCTATTAACTCAAGGCCGCACAACTAGTAGATAGTCTATTAGCTATCTATTTCTGCATAGCAAATTACCATGAACTAAGTAACTTAAAATAACACACAGTCTGAGCCAGGAGTCTGGACACGGTTTAGCTGGGTTCTCTGCTTCAGAGTCTCACAACGCTGTAGTCAAGGTGTTGGCCTGGGCTAAGTTCTCATCTGAAGGCTTGCCTGGAGAAGAATCCATTTTCCCACTCAAATGGTTCTTGGCAACATTAAGTTCCTTGCAGTTATAAGATTCATGACAGCTTTCTTCTTCAAAATCAGCAACGGAGATGGTAGAGGGGGTGAGGGAGCAAGAGGCTCTGGAGTGATATATAATATAATGAAATTTTAAGGGCAGCATCTCCTCACCTTTGCTATAGTCTACTGATTAGAAGTAATTCACAGGTCTGCCTACAAGCAAGAGAAGAGGATTATATAAAAACATAAACACCAGGAGAGGAATCGTGGGGGCCACCTTAAAGTTTGCCCATCACAATAAAAAACTCAAACCCAGACTTTCTGACTACAAATCCAATGTCCTTTCCATTTAATCGTTTGTCCATCTTTGGACTCCACAGTTCTAATCTGTAAAATGAAGATAATATTTGCATATAACATACCCTGTTATTATGAGGAACAAATAAAATAGTGGATGTGAATTCACTCTATAAGCTGTAAAGTACTCTGTAAATTTAATGGTTTTTTATTTTTATTTTATCCCCTTGCCTATGATGTTTCCCTACTCTTCCTGACCATCTAAATCCTATTCTTCCCTCAAGGACCATCTCAATGCTACCTCCTCCATGAAGCATGTGTATCATTCGGGATGAGGTTCAAATGATGGCTCAAATAATTTTGAAGCCAAAGCTGATAATACAAATCCACAAAATCACTGAGGATCAAGACATCTTCCAGATCTCTAACCTAGAGTGTGGTCTCTATTCTGAAGGCCCAAGATGGCTACTAGAGCTCCAACCATCACATTCCCAAACCAGACAGCTAAAAAGAAAAAATATTTTTTATAGATACTTCCCAAAAGTCCTACTTAAGACTTGGATTCAAGTCCTTTTGACAAGAACTAAGTCCCATTCCTATACCTGGTTGCAACAGAGCCTGAAAAATACAGTTTCTAGTTGGGTATGCTAATATCTTGAATAAATGTAGGGTTCTGTTACTAAGACAGAGGAAGAGAATTCATTTAGAGAGAGTAAATAGTCTCAGCCATAAGACGTTTTTTATTTATTTATTTATTTATTTTTGAGACAGAGGCTTGCTCTGTCACCCAGGCTGCAGTACAACGGTGCAATCTCAGCTCACTACAACCTCCGCCTCCCAGGTTCAAATCATTCTCCTGCCTCAGCCTCCTGAGTAGCTGGAACTACACATGCACACCACCATGCCCAGCTAATTTTTGTATTTCTGGTAGAGTCGGAGTTTTACCATGTTGGCCAGGCTGGTCTCAAACTCCTGACCTCATGTGATCCACCTGCTCCGGCCTCCCAAAGTGCTAGGATTACAGGCATGAGCCGCGGCACCAGGCCTCATAAGATGTTTTAGAAATATCAAGTATACACATCTACCTAGGGGACATGGGATAAATAGGAATATCAATAATTTGGAAATACATTTGTAGAGAGCCTAGAATTGCAAGCTAAGGAATTAGATTTCACTTGGTATCTAATAAGGAAAAGTGACATGGTGAAAGGGGTGAGTTAGGAAGCTGAATGTAACTGCGGCTTCAGGCTTAGGAATATTAGTTCTAAGACTGTTATGATCTAGCAAGAGATGAAAAGATCTGAATGTTACCTGAATAGGGATGACAGGGAAGAATGAAATTAGAGAGCTATTTTAAAGAAAAAAATCCAATTATATATAGATGGCAGGAGAGAGGACAAAGAAGCCAAGTTGGTGGAGAGAAAATGAGACAGGAAAACCTAAGGAGGTACCATGTCAATAGAACAGGAGGAGCAAGGAGAACTCTGTGGCTGACTGCTAGAATTAAGGAAGGAAAATGATAGGCCTGGTAGCAAATTTGAGAGACATAGCAGTGAAATATTTATAAGAGAAATCACTTAAGTGGCTCCATCTCCCACTACTTAGGCAAACCTTGGCTGGGCAAGACGCTCAGGCTCTGTGGAACTCAATTCTCCTCATTTGAAAATGGGGATAACGATCCCTACCTTGCAAGATGAGAGTTCCTGGTACACAGAGTAAACAGTGGCCATGACACCTAATTTTGCAACTGGAAGGGGGAATAGAGGCATACCTGGCACTTCACGGCATGCCCAGCTTTGTGGCCTAAACACATCCACCTGCTAAAGCAGCAAGTAGATGAAGTTCCTTTCTCTTCCAGAAAATTACATGAATCTACTAGCTTTAATATAATAAAAAGCCCAATCGTGGGGGATAAGCAAAAACTAACAAAAAGTTTCCTTATTTGAAGTCAGTGCTCTCGAAATGTCATCCACCTTTACCAGCCATCTGCCAATCTGAGACAGGTGCATGCACCAGCCCGGGGCTGCATCCCACCCTACCCACCACTCCTCTTGAGGAACACCAGTAGCCAGCCTCAGGAGCCAGCCTAACTCACCAGTTATGCCCCTGACCTGGCCCCATACCTCAAGAGGCTAGGGACAGCTAGTCCAAGACTAGAGAAAGGTCTGCAGATAACAGATCCTGCCCCAAGACCACACCAGCAGACAATCTGAGGTTGCCCCAGACAAGCCACCATACAGATAGGCAAGGCACCCAACGTGGAAAAACAACATTCATTCCTGCCCAGATAGCAGGTTGTTGGGAAAGGCTCTGCTTCAGTGAGCACTGATTAAATGAATGAATGAATATCCCTCAAGCTTGCATTAAGAAAGATGGGCTACAGAACAGATTTATCTGTGAAATATTTTGAACTGCTGCCAGCAGATCCACTCTCTTAATTTCATCCATAAATATAATGTGACAATAGCAGAACAAGATCCTCAGAATTGGAATTTATCAGAAAGTGTAGAGAAAGAAATTTAAACATGTAACCATGTAGCAATGTTTTGCAATTTCCCATTACAGAGAAAAGCTGCTAAGAGGACATTGTTTTACTTTGTTAGTAGAAGTTGAACTTCTGGCCTAAGACTTAGGTTTTATGAAAACCTAAGTTTTCATAAACTTAAAACTTTCCTAAAAATTTCAGTTTTTAGGAAAACTGAATTTTCCTTTAATGATGTAACCAACTACATGATGAGGCCACTTTAGAAGGAAATAATATCAGTACTAGGAAAGAAAATGCTTCTTGTTCCAAAGTAAATCTGTTAAGAATTCACAGATCTACTTGGAAATGCTACACTTAAAAAAAAAAAAAAAAGTCTAATTTGGATGTCACCTCAGTGATGATTATGCCTTTGTTAATTCAGCGACTTGTGCTGCCCAGATACATGACTTTGATCCCAAACTACCTCCACACAGTGTTTAAAAATAGCAAACCCAGATGAACTGAGCATAGGTAACCCGAGCCAGACATGCGCTAGAGCCACACTATAAATAGAAGGAAAGACGATCCAGAGAAAACAAGGTCAAAGAAACAGCCAAAATGCTTTTTAAATACGGACTGATTCTCTTTCGCAGAGACAATGAGAAAATGGGTTACTTCCTAGATTGTTTTATTGAAGGCTGACGTGGTTTACGCAAGCCCCTGAATTCTAAGAGCAGTGTTTCTGTGAAACAGTATCGCCTCCAAACAGCGGTGTATGTTCACGGAAGAAATGCACTGCTGGAATTTTCACCTGCTCGCCTCCCCCTAAAAGAGGGACTGCAGCATTGCGGAATCTCTAACTACCAGTATCTATAAATCCCTTCATAATTCTGTTAGAGTTAATTTTCCCTTTTATGTTCGGATTTGAGAGTGGTGTGTTCTATGCCAGAATTAACCACTCTGCAACATTAAACAAATGTGTGTGTTAGCATTGAATATGGGGATTTCTTTTGGGCTATAGGGAGTAGAATCAGGTTTAAATTAGCAATAAGAGATATTGACAGCCTCAAATGCTCTGTTTTTCTCTATCTCACTCATAAATTGGGAAGCAGGACTTCTGGAAAGTCTTCCTCCAGTTCCTGTAAGTTTGCAATACTCTCCCTGGCTGTCTTTCCTGGCACTCACCAAAGAAAGTGTGCTATACAGCTCCTGGAAGAACCCATGCACTTCTGAGGCCTCTATTGTCTGGGCAGCACCCAACAGTGGCTTCTCTGCCTCAGACATGAGTGTAGCAGCAGGTGGGAAACTTCCAAAGGCTTCTGTGCACAATTGCCTATCTCAGCTAGTGTCCAGTTTAATTAAGTTAATATTTAATTTAGCCTAATAGACATTAGATTCAATAAGCATTCAACAAAGTCTGTTGTGAATATTTTATATTTAAATCATTAAAATTAGGTCCTACAATAGAGAGGAGAAGAATCTCTTAAAGTAACATATTTCTTGCTCTAAGGCTGTGTTTTAATGTTTGCTTCGCAGAGCCTCAGGGTTTAATAAGGTGCATTAGAGACTATAAATAGAAGCAGAAGGATGAGGTCAGGAGTTTGAGACCAGCCTGGCCAACACGGTGAAATCCCATCTTTACTAAAAATACAAAATTAGCCAGGTATGGTGGCGGGCGCCTCTAATCCCAGCTACTTGGGAGGCTGGCAGGAGAATTGCTTAAACCTGGGAGGTTGCAGTGAGCAGAGATCATGCCACTGCACTCTTGCCTGGGCGACAGACCAAGATCCATCTCAAAAAAAGGAAAGAAAAGAGAAAAAAAAAGAAACAGAAGGAGACCAAGGGAATGGGGCTCTGAGTCTTTGGAACTTCATCACTGATTCAATCAAAGCATTATGTAAGATTTCACTGAGGAAAAACTTCTCTAGATAAAAAAAGAAAATGTATGTGTGTGTGTGTGCACACACATGCAGACATAACACACATATGTATGTATAGATATGCACACATATGTACTATACATATATGCTTATAAAACTCTTCATTTTAGGACTATTTCATTTGCAACTCACTATAGCTGTAAATTGAATTAACTAATTGCAAACCCAGTTTGCTCTAGCTGAAGTATGTGGAAAAGATTGGATTAACTATTATATCTGGAAAGTCAAAGGGTTTTCTGGCCTCAAGCATTGATGAATGAAGGGTATCAAGCTATATCAACAGGATGGATCTCTCTCTTTTTTCTCCACTTTCCTCTGTGCTGGCTTCATTCTCAGAAGGTACTTTCCTTGTGGCAGCAAAGATGACTCCCATGATCTCTGGATCTGCATAGTTCTTACTATTTGCAATCTAAGAACCTATCTCTTTGCGTCCTTATTGCTCTTTCAGAAGGACTCTGCTTGACACTCTTAGATAATGTGTCCACCCTTGAGTCAAAAGAAGGTCTCTAACCAGCCAGTGTGGGGGCATGTGCCGACCTCCATGGAAGGAGAAGATGCTTGCCCAGTAATATAACATATCAACAAAAGAAAAGAATACATGGAAGATAAAAGGTAACACCCCTTACATCACTGAAAAAAGGTAGGACAACTTTGTTTCATGGTAATATCAGACCTCCATTTTCAAAATGAAATTTGACAGCATAGCCCAAAACATACTAACATTCTTTGTTTATTAAAGCCAAAATGAAATTCACTCAGTGTATTAGTTCTGCTCTCACACTGCTATGAAGAAATACCCAAGACTGGGTAATTTATAAAGGAAAGAGCTTTAATTGACTTACAGTTGTGCAGGCCTGGGGAAGCTTCAGGAAACTTATAATCATGGTGTAAGGGGAAGCATGGTGGCAGCTTCACAGGGTGGCAACAAGGAGAAGTACAGAGCAAAGTAGGGGGGAAGCCCTAATAAAATCATCAGATCTCGGCCAGGCTTGGTGGCTCATGCCTGTAATCCCAGCACTTTGGGAGGCTGGGGTCAGGAGTTGGAGAACACCCTGGCCAAAATGGTGAAACGCTGTCTCTACTAAAAATACAAAATTAGCCAGGTGTGGTGGCACACACCTGTAATCCCAGCTACTTGGGAGGCTGAGGCAGGAGAATCGCTTGAGCCCAGGAGCAGAGGTTGCAGTGAGATGAGATCACACCATTGCACTCCAGCCTGTGCAACAAGAGCAAAACTCTGTCTCAAAAAAAGATAATAAAATAAAATAAAAAATAAAACCATCAGATCTCATAAGAACTCACTAATCACGAGAACAGCATAGGGGTAACCATCCCCATGATTCAATTACCTCCCACTGTGTCCTTCCCATGACACATGGGGATTGTGTGAACTACAGTTCAGGATGAGATTTGGGTGGGGACACAGCCAGACCATATTATTCTATACCTGGCCCTCCCAAATCTTATGTCCTCACATTTCAAAACACAATCATGCCTTTCCAACAGTCCCTGAAAGCTTGAACTCATTCCAGCATTAACTCAAGAGTCTTAGTCCAAAGTCTCATCTGAGACAAGGCAAGTCCCTTCCACCTATGAGCCTGTAAAATTGAAAGCAAGTTAGTTACTTCCTAGATACAATGGGGGTACAGGCATTGGGTAAATACACCCATTCCAAATGGGAGACATTGGCCAAAACAAAGGGACTACAGACCCCATGCAAGTCCGAAATCCAACAAGGCAGTAATTAAATCTTAAAGCTTTAAAATAATCTCCGTTGACTCCATGTCTCACATCCAGGTCATGCTGATGCAAGAGATGGGTTCCCACAGCCTTGGGCAGCTCTGCCTCTGTGGCTTTGTAGGGTACAGCCCCCATCCTGGCTGCTTTCACAGGCTGTTTTTGAGTGCCTGTGCCTTTTCCAGGTGCAAGCTGTCAGTGGATCTACCATTCTGACTTCTGGAGGATGGTGGACCTCTCCTCACAGCTCCACAAGGCAGTGGCCCAATGGGGACTTTGTGTGGGGGCTCCAAACTCACATTACCCCTCCACACTGCCCTAGCAGAGGTTCTCCATGAGGGCTCCACCCCTGCAGCAAACTCCAGCCTGGACATCCAGGCATTTCCATACATCCTCTGAAATCGAGGCAGAGGTTCCCAAATCTCAATTCTTGACTTCTGCATACCCACAGGCCCAACACCACATGGAAGCTGCCGAGGATTGGGGCTTGCACCCTCTGAAGCCACAGCCTGAGATCTACCTTGATCCCTTTTAGCCACAGTTGGAGAGGCTGGACACAAGGCACCAAGTCCCTAGGTTGCACACAGCAGAGGAGCCCTGGTCCCACCCCATGAAATCATTTTCTCCTCCTAGATCTCTAGGCCTGTGATGGGAGGGGCTGCCAGGAAGGTCTCTGACATGCCCTGGAGACATTTTCCCCATTGTCTTGGTGATAAACATTCAGCTCCTTGTTACTTATGCAAATTTCTGCAGTAGGCTTGAATTTATCCCCAGAAAATGGTTTTTTTCCTTCTATTGTATTGTCAGCCTGCAAATTTTCCAAACTTTTATGTTCTGCTTCCTCTTGAACACTTTGCTGCTCAGAAATTTCTTCCACCAGATACACTAAATCATCTCTCTTAAGTTCAAAGTTCCACAGAACTCTAAGGCAGGGGCAAAACATGCCAGTCTGCCAGTCTCTTTGCTAAAGTATAACCAGAGTCACCTGTGCTCCAGTTCCCAAAACTGTCCTCATCTCCATCTGAGACAACCTCAGCCCAGACTTTATTGTCCATATCACTATCAGCATTTTGGTTAAAGCCATTCAACAAGTTTCTAGGAAGTTCCAAACTTTCCCACATCTTCCTGTCTTCTGAGCCCTCCAAACTGTTCCAGCCTCTGCCTGTTACCCAGTTCCAGAGTTGCTTTTACATTTTCAGGTATCTTTATAGCAGCACCCCACTCCTGGTACCAAGTTACTGTATTAATTCCATTCTCATGCTTCTATGAAGAAATACCCAAGACTGGGTAATTTACAAAGGAAAAATGTTTAATTGACTTACAGTCAATTACAGGGCTTGGGAGGTTTCAGGAAACTTACAATCATGGCAAAGGGGAAGCAAACATTTTCTTCTTCACATGGCAGCAGCAAGGAGAAGTGCAGAGTAAAGGCGGATGAGAAAACCCCTTATAAAATTATCAGATCTCGTGAGAACTCACTCACTAGCAAAAGAACAGCATGGAGGTAAATGCCCCCATGATTCAATTACCTCCCACTGGGTCTCTCCCACAACACATAGGCATTATAGGCACTACAGTTCAAGATGAGATTTGGGTAGGGACATAGCCAAACTATATCATTCAGGAAAGTGAACTGATTATTAAAAGAGACTATGTCTTAAATATGCATGCTTATCTATGTGTAATTTAAAGAAACATGTACAATTGAAAGTAAAGGTTGAATAAAAGATATACTCTGTAACCACAAATCAAAAACAAAAATAAAAGCCATGCATGGTGGCTCCTACCTGCAATCTCAGCACTTTGGGAGGCTGAGGCAGGCATGGTGGCTCCCACCTGCAATCTCAGCACTTTGGGAGGCTGAGGCAGACAGATCACTTGAGCCCAGGAGTTCAAGACCAGCCTGGGCAACAGAGTGAGACCCCATCTCTACCAAAAATACAAAAATTAGCCAGGCATAGCAGCACATGCCTGTGGTCCCAATTACTCTGGAGGCTGAGGCAGGAGGATTACCTGAGCCCAAGAAGTTAAGGCTGCAAGTGAGCCAAGATAGTGCCAGTGCCCACTCCAGCCTGGGCAATAGCCAGTGGCATGATCTCTTTTTCCCCTTCCTTGAATACTTCAGTCCTAAAGCCATAGGTGGTCAGAGCAAGGTGGGCCTCCACACTGGTGATGGGAAGCACTGGTGGCCCAGAGCAGGGTCTGTGCATGGTGGAGCCTGTGCATGGTGAGAACATCCTCAGAGGAAGGCTGCCCAATGCAGGGCATTGGAACCCAAACAGGTGAGGTGACAGAGCCTGCATTAAGTGAGGAGGATATCTTCATTGGGACGGGACAGCCTGGTGTGGGGAGTCAAGCCTAGAGTGGTAATGGGAGGATCCACAGGAAGGAGTGGCCCCTCTTGTGCAGGGTAAGAAAGGCATTCATGGAATGGAGTGGTCCTCCATAAAGTAGACACTAAGTGAGCTGAGGAAGGCATCTATATGGGGAGAGTGCAAAGCCATTGAGACTGGTTACAAATAAGTAAATATATCAAAGATAGGGAACCAGGCTCCTCACTGTTTGAGAGGGGACTTACAAATATAAAGAGGTAGAAAATTAAAATGAACCTGTAATATTGGATTGGAAATGGATAGTATGGGGGAAACCACTCCCATGATTAGATTATCTCCCACCGGGTCCCTCCCACCACATGTGGAAATTATGGGAGCTAGAATTCAAGATGAGATTTGGGTGGGGACACAGCAAAACCATATCAGATACTTGTGTAGTTTCAAAGTATCTCCCTCCAAATGACTCATTCACTAATGAAGGAGAAAAGAGTAAGTTTACCATGGAAAAGCCAGGCAGACACCACCTATTATGTGCTAAATTGTGTACCCAAAAAATTTGTATGTTGAGGTCCTAACTCCCAGTACCTCAAACTGTCACTGTTTGGAGATAAGGCCTTTAAGATGGTGATTAAGGTAGAATGAGGTCATATGCACGGGTCCTAATCCAATATGACTGGTGTTCTTGTAAAAAAAGGAGATTAGGACACAGAAAACACACAGACTGGGGGACAACCATATGAGGACACAGCAAGAAGATGAAGTGAAAGGGAAAACCCTTTTTAAAACCATAAGATCTCATGAGACTTACTACCAATCCAGTCACCTCCCACCAGGCCCCACCTCCAACACTGAGGATTACAACTGAATATGAGATTTGGGGTAAGGGACACAGCTCCAAACCATATCACCACCTTAATCAAGCACCCAGAGTACTGTGCTTCAGTCATGGGGCAAATCAAAAGTATGCACCTCCTGATAGGATACAATGAAAAGGGCACCGAGCATCAATCACTTCTTGTTTTTCCTGTCAAAGATGCATAACCTGAAACTAACCATGAGAAAACATCAGAAACATCAAATTAAAGGAGCTACTAAAAAAATGCCTGGCCTGTAATTCTCAAAATTGTTAAGGGCATGAAAGTCAAGGAAGAATTGAGGAATGATCACAAATTTGCCTGTTCTTTGGCAAATATTGATCAAGCTTATAGTGTGGCGGGGGTGTGTAAAACTAACAAATAATGTTCAAAAATAAGTACTAATGGGAAAAAAGCAGGATGGGAGATAGGGAGTGGCAGGAGCTGCTCTATTAGGTGGGATGGCCAGGGAACTCCTGTGAGGAGGGGATATTTGGGCAGACAAATGAAGAAAAAGGAGCTTTGCAAATATCTAGGAGATCATTCCAAGCTGAAGTAGCAAGTGCCAAGGCCCTGAGCATAAAAATTCATAGTGCTTTCAAAAAAAGAACAAAAGGGCCAGAGTACTGCAGGAGATTGAGTCAGGGAAAGCATGATAGAAATCAGGCTAGAAGACTGATCAGTGGTCAGATTGTTTCAAGGCTTCGAATACTGGGGTAAGGAATTTAATCTTTATCCTCTGTGTAATGGGAAGCCACTGAAGAGTTCTGATAGTGGGAGCAAAATGAGTCAATTTATGAGTTGAAATTATCACACTAGCTTCTATTTACCAAATAGACTATTTGGGGAACAAGAGAAGAGGCAGGGAGATCCATTAGAAGAGTTACTATAGCCCTGTAAGAAATGATGATGGCTTGGGCTACGGAAGTGATGCTGGGGAAGTGGTAAATGGCTCCAAAATAAGAACATGGGGCATTTCGGAGTCAAAAAGGTCTGCGATTATAAACAACCCTCTCCTATTTGGTTTGGTTTTGTTTTGTTTTCTCAAGGGTATGGGAATTGGGAAGGACAGTATATGCACAGAACAAGGAATCACCTGCACGTTTCCTGACTTCACTGGAGAGCACTTAGTCATTCCTCAAGGCACACTCATGTCCTCCCTTCTACACACCCTTCCACCCAACATTAATCACCTGTCTACACTCCCACAGCACTTTGTTCCTGGGCTGGAAAACAGGGCCTCGCCACTTCCTCTTGTGGTTAGTGGTGTTTGTCTCCACTTCCAGATTTTTCTAAGCTCCTGAATGGCAAGTTCCTGTCTTGGGCAGCAAAGAACCTCAAGACTAACAGAGCCTGAATTATAGTATGTATTTTATAAAATATGTGTAAATGCCTAAAGAGGATAATTGTTAAACAGAAGCAGTTTCCAAAGAGAGCTATTGGACCAAGGAATTTACTAGATGAAGCTATGGTATTTCATTCATCATTCCATTGTTAACCAAAAATCTGGAGAACTGACTGGATAGAACAGGATTTCCAAAGTCATTTCTCTGCCTATCCTAAAAAAAATTCGGTTCTGCAGGAACTATTTCAGAACCTGCCTTACAAACAACCAGCACTGAAAATTCCTTCCAGTTAGGACGTTTGACAGGTTCACTTGTGCTTAATTTAGCAACAGACATCAGGGCTGCCTGTATCAGAGAATGATTGCAATGAAAAACAGGCTTTGAACCAAGGTCAACCCCACAGGTGACTCAGCACATGAGCACTGTCACGTGTGCATTCCATAGATGTCAGCTCCACTCCCGGCTCCTAGTCACAGAGCTTGATTCCATTGACACTATACTTTAGTTGTAAAGGAAGTATACTTTTCTGTAAACTCTTTCAAAAGAGTGCTTAGGCATTTACTATCCCAAACTTATATGAAAAATGTTCAAAGCCACTCTAAATCCCCTATGATGTTTTCATCCAAACATGTTTCTTGATTTTGTTTTTATTTTCCACCTGCTTCAGTGGATTTCCATAGCCCAGAGTTTTTGCCTTTGTCATTGTTGTGTCCTCAGACCCAGAACAGTATAGGAATTGTAAGCACCAGATATAGGTGTTTTCCTTTATAAAGCTAGTGAAACAATGATTTGAAAACTTGCCCAACTCTAACCTGTGATCCCTAATTGATTTGTGTAATCAGCAAGGATATATCTTAACTAAGCCAAGACATACAATTGTCAAAGATTCTCAAAAAAGTTTAAATTCACCTATTTGTATAAGAAATATATATATTTCACCTTGAGAGGAGACTAACTGGTTCTGCTCTTTCAGCTATCCACTCCCTGATCACAGCTTAGAGGGCAAACGGATTTGAAATGTTTTAGGTCACCAAGATAGAGTATACGTTTTTTATTCTCAGAGTTCTCCAAGACATCTTTTCCGGACACAGAGCCAAGAGGCCAGCAAGTAGCCAGAATTACTATATGCGTCTCACAACAGCAGGGAGTGCTCATAGCAGGAATTTATGACCATGGAGGGCCATCAAAAGCCTTGATGGGATCCTCAGCCTAGGCTGTAACACGTGCAGCCTGAAAACTCACCACTCACCCACAATGCCAAGAACACCAATGACCTGGTGGCTTCTTTCAGCTGACTTCCTGCTGTCGGGTTTTTGTATTCTCCACCAACACCAAAATCTTCCAGTTTTCCCTGTGTTAGTCCCGATCTCCTATAAATCACTTTATCTTACAAAAAGTTTCAGCAAAACATTTAATTTGCAAATGAACAGTAATGATTCTAAAGGAGAGGCTTTTCTCCTTATATTTAAATAATGGCTTTAACCTAGAGTAAAACACTCATAGAAACTTCTTTTTAAATTTAAAGTTGTCTCCTTCTAGAACTTTTATTTTTAGCAACAAGTACTCACTCTCTTCCTATATGATGAAAGAAAATGATTTTGAATGCTTCTGTAACTAGCAAGAAAGTTAGGACTACTCAAGTCAGAGACTAAAGGAAGATCGATTCCCAGAGGAAAAAGCAGAGCAGAGAGCCCAGCAGTTGTCATTTACTTTGCAGGCATTGGCTGAACCAGGCAAACTCTAGCATTGGTTTCTAGAGCCTTAAGGGCCTAAGGGACAAAAAACAAAATTGAAGTCCTGCCCAAGATGGAAAGTCTAACTAGAGTCTTCCTTTGAAGGTGAAATATCAAAGGACTATAACCTCTGTGTAACAGTAAAGTAGAAAGGGCCAGGTGCAGTGGCTCATGCCTGTAATCCCAGCACTTTGGGAGGCCGAGGCGGGCGGATCACCTGAGGTCAAGAGTTCGAGACCAGCCTGACCACATGGAGAAACCCCATCTCTACCCAAAAAAAATACAAAATTAGCCAGGCATGGTGGCGCACACCTGTAATCACAGCTACTCTGGAGGCTGAGGCAGGAGAATCGCTTGAACCCGGGAGGCAGAGGTTCCGGTAAGCCGAGATCACGCCATTGCACTCCAGCCTGGGCAACAAGAGCGAAACTCCATCTCAAAAAAAAAAAAGAAAAGAAAAAAAAAAGAAATAATCCATCCTCCACTCTCAAATGTAAGCAAGGTAAATTGCTTGTGTCAAACCTTACTGATAAGTGAAAGGGAAAAATAACTTTCCCCTAAAGATTTAAAACTACTTGGCAATTAAAAAGAATGAATTACTTATAAATACAACGTGGATTTATCTAAAAATAGTACACAGATCATTCAAAACCACAATGGCTCACCTTTGGATTTACAGACTGAATTCTCACTATTTCCATAGCCCAATAACCTCAAGCCAACAATATAGTTTAAAGTAGTACCAGATTGATAGTGCCCTAGAGCTGGGGTGGGCAACCATATCAGATGAAGAAACAGATAGTAAACATTTTAGGCTTTGTGGGCCATGCAGGTCACTATAGCAACTACTCAACTTTGCTTTTGTCATGCAAAAGCAGCTATAGGCAATATATAAACAAATGCTGTCTTGCAATAGAATTGTATTTACAAAAACAGACAGAGGGCAGGATTTGGCCTACAAGCTTTGGTTTGCTGATCCCTGCTCTCCAGGTCTAAGAGAGGATAAAATTCCAAAGATGATAATTATTAAAATTCTCTAAACACACAAAGACTCTATGAACAAGAAGCAGCAGAAAAGATAGACCCAGACCCTCAAAAGATATAAGATTTTGGAGTTGTTGGGAAAAACATAAAATCAATAAGCATAAGGTACTTCAAAACTATGTGAGAGTAATCACATTTGAAAAAGAATTAGATATAACTCTTACAAATGAGAAATAAGGCTGGGCACAGTGGCTCACACCTGTAATCCTAATACTTTGGGAGGCTGAGGCAGGCAGATCACCTGAGGTCAGGAGTTTGAGACCAGTCTGGTCAATATGGTGAAACCCTGTCTCTACTGAAAATACAAAAAAAAATTGCTGGGGGTGGTGGTGCATGCCTGTAATCCCAGCTACTCAGGAGGCTGAGGCAGGAGAATCGCTTGAACCCAGGAGGCGGAGATTGCAGTGAGCCAAGATTGTGCCACTGCACTCCAGCCTGGATGACAGACGGAGACTCAGTCTCATAAAAAAAACAAAGGGAAATAAAGGACATCAACAGAATGGCTAACTAGAGTTACCTGGCACATATCCCTCCCAACAAAAAACAACCAAAACAACAAATAACAACTAACATTCAACTGTAGTGTCTGAGGGACAGCACTGGAGTGCAGAAAGGGACTGGTGAAATCCCTGTGGAGCACAGAAGCCCAGGATGTCAGCAAAAAGAGGGGAGCAAGGCACCCTGCCCCTGCCACCCCATCTCTCCCATTGAGATTGGCTCAGATCCAGGAGGGACTTCTCCATATGGGAAAAAGGTAAGCAGAAGGCCCCCACATGCCTGAACTGCCACTGCAGATTCCTGTAGTACTTACTATAGGAGAATCCCACAGTCCTCAAAAGCCCTTAGCCCAGTTTGGGGAGCTGCTTGGAATTAACATAGCTGCGTTACTCCAGAGTAGGAACACAAGGTGTGCACTCCCCACCCCAATCAACCCCAGTGAGCCAAGCTACTGCAGGACTGTGCCATCTTGAAACTGGAACCACTGCTAGAGTCCACCCTGCTCTGGGGTCCAGCAGCCACTGCATGTCTCCAGCCTTGAGTCTCTGCCATTATTTTACCAAGTCCACACAGGTGGCTGCAATACCACAATGCTGTCTGCTTGGAGCATGGGGCCAGGAACAGCCATGACTTCAGCATTGCACAGCAGGAAAGCCAACCCTTGGCTGGCTGAACTAAATAGTCCAATGGAGCTTCCCCCAGATAGTCCCCCTTCTTGGCACTCACTACCAAAGAAACAGCCTGACAAACCTGCCCCTGAGACAAGCCACCGAACTACTGCACACCCATGTCCCAGCTGGAGAAGCAACAAGGTGAACCCACCTCCAGCAGAAACATTCCTGGTGGACCCACCCCCAGGTACACCAAGCATCTGTATCCCCACACCCATGGCCAGCGAAACTGCATGGAAAATTCACCCCCAGCAAGCCAGTCACCAAACCAACCAACCCACTGCACACTTATGCCTCTGGCCAGAGCAAAAGCTCAATGGTCCCATCCCCGCAAAGATGCACCACTGCCACCATAGATTCTCATAGCCTAGGCCACTGAGGTACTCGCAAAGATCATTAATGTGGATTATAGCCAAAGAATCTTAACAGATTAACAGACTACACTACTGTGTCCACCCAGAACCAAGGCCAACTCAACTTACCCATTGACACCATATGACTCACCTACAGGAATGACTCTCCCTACCAAAGGTACTCCATAAAATTGGAAGAGACAATTGTTTCAGCAGATACACAGGTATCAACATAGAGATACAAGAAAATGAAAATGCAAGGAAACATGACACTTCCAAAAGAACATAATAATTCTCCAATACCAGCTCCCCCCCTAAAAAAAATTTACAAGATGCCAAAAAAGAAATTCAAAATAATGAGTTTAAGAAAACTTGGTGAGATGCAAGAGGATACATATAGACAATTCAACAAAATCAGGAAAACACTTTGTGATCTGAATAGGAAATTTAACAAAGAGATAGATAGAATAAAAGAAACAAACAGAAATCTTGGAGCTTAAGAACTCAATGAATGAAATAAGAAATATAACCGAGACCTTCAACAAAAGACCAGAGCAAGCAGAAGAATTTCTAAACTTGAAGACAGGTCTTTTGACACGACCCAGGCAGACAACAACAAAAACAAAAGAATAAAACAGAATGAAGAAAGACTACAGGATTTACGGGGCATCATAAAGCAAAATAAAAATTCACATTATGAGAATTTCAAAAGGAGAAGCATGTAAGTCCATTTTGCGTTGCTATAAATAAATACCTGCAGCTGGGTCTTTTATAAAGAAAAGGGGTTTATTGCTGTACAAGAAGCATGATACCTGCATCTACTTCTGGTGACAACCTCAAGAAGCTTTTACTAATGGTGGAAGGCAAAGGGGGCCAGCATGTCACATGGTGAGAGAGGGAGCAAGAAAGCAATGGGAGGAGTGCCATGCCTTAAACAACCAGCTCTTGTATGAACTAATAGAGTAAGAACTCATCCATTACCATGGGAAGGGGACCAAGCCATCATTCATTACCATGGGAAGGGGACGAAGCCATTCATGAGGGATCACCCCCACTAACCAGACAACTTCCAATAGGCCCCACCTCCAACATTAGTGGGGATGGGTCACATTTCAACATAAAATTTGGGGAAGACAAATATCCAAACTATAGCAAGAAGAGATGGGAAAATACATAGAAAACCTATTTCATAAATTAATAGCTGAAAACTTCCAAGGTCTTGGGAGGGATAGAGACATCCAGATCCAAGGAACTCAGAGATTCCCAAAGAGATTCAACCCAAAAAGGTCCTCTGCAAGGTGCATATAGTCAAACTGTCAAAAGTCAAAGACAAAGAGAATTCTAAAAACAACAAGAGAAAAATATCAAGTCACATACAAGGGAATTTCCATTAGACTAATGCATAGTTATTGGCAGAAACCTTACAGGGCAAAGAGAATGAGGCAACATAGTTAAAGTGCATTAAGGAAAAAAAAAAAAACTGCCAGCCAAGAATACTATACCCAGGAAAGCTATCCTTGAAAAATGAAGTCCACAAACCCTTTCCCAGAAAAGCAAAAACTGAGAGAATTCATCAACACTAGGCTTGCCTTAAAGTAAATGCTTAAGGGAGTTCTACATCTGGCAGCAAAAGAACAATAACTACCATCATGAAAACACATGAAAGAACATGAAAGCATAAAACTCACTGATACACCAGACATACAAAGGAGAAAGGGAAATAAATCAAATCTTATCACCACATAAAACCACTAAACTTCAAAGATAAATGATAAGAGAGAAAGAAAAGAACAGGGGCTATACAAAGCAATTAGAAAACGATTGACAAGATGACAGGAATAAAGTCCTCACCTGTCAATAATAATCTTGAACTTAAACAGATTAAATCCCCTAATCAAAAGATATACACTGGCTGAATGGATTTTTTTAAATGACCCAACCATATACTGTCTACAAGAAACTCACTTCACCTGTAAAATACACATAAATCAAAAGTGAAGGGATAGAAAAAGATATTCCACACAGAAACCAAAAGTGGGCAGGAATAGCTATAGTTATATCTGATAAAATAGGCATTAGATAAAAAAAACTATTTTAAAAAAAGGGACAAAGGGCCAGCCATGGTGGCTCACGCCTGTAATCCCAGCACTTTGGGAGGCTGAGGCAGGTGGATCACGAGGTGAGGAGATCAAGACCATCCTGGTCAACATGGTGAAACCCCATCTCTACTAAAAATACAAAAATTAACTGGGCATGGTGGCGCGTGCCTGTAATCCCAGCTACTCAGGAAGCTGAGGCAGGAGAATCGCTTGAATCTGGGAGTCAAAGGTTGCAATCAGCCAAGCGCACCGCTGCACACCAGCCTGGCAACAGAGCGAGACTCCGCCTAAAAAAAAAAAAGAAGGTTATTATTTACTGATAAATGGATAAATTTTGCAACAGGATATAACAATTGTAAATGTATATGTACCCAACACTAGAGTACCCAGATATATAAAGCAAATATTATTAGATCTAAAAGGAGAGATAGACTCCAATAAAATAGTAGTTGGGGACTTCAAGACCCCACTCTCAGCGTTGAAGAGATCATCTAGGCAGAAAATCAACAAAGAAACATCCAATTTAAACATACTACAACCAAAAGACTTAACAGACATTAACAACATTTCATTCAACAGCTGTAAAATACATATTCTTCTCATCAGCACATGGAACATTCTCTATGACTGACCATGCATTAGGCCACAAAAAAAGTCTCAACAGATTTTTAAAAACCAAAATCTCATCTAGTATCTGTTCTGACCACAATGGAATAAAACTAAAAATCAACAACAAGAGGAACTTTAGAAGCTGTACAAATACATGGAAATTAAACAACATGCACCTGAATGACCAAGGAGTGAATGACGAAATTAAGGAGAAAATTTAAAAATTTATTTAAACAAATAAAAATGGAAACACAACACCCAAAACCTATAGGATACAGCAAAAGCAGTATTAAGAGGGAAGTTTACATCAGTAAACACATACATCAAAAAAAGTAGAAAGATTTCAAATAAATAACAATGCACCCCAAGGAACTAGAAAAGCAAGAACAAACCAAACCCAAAATTAGTAGAAGAAAATAATAATATCAGAGCAAATATAAATGAAATTAAGACCAAAAAATGCAAAAAAAAAAAGATGAAACAAAAAGCTGCTTTTTTAAAACAATAAACAAAATTTGAAAAGGAATAGCTAGACTAAGAAAAAAGAGAAAAAACCCAAATATATAAAATCAGAAGTGAAAAAAGGACATTACAACTGATAGCACAGAAATACAAAGGATCATTAGAAACTATTATGAACAACTCTACTTCCTAATTTCTGTTAGAAAAACCTAACAGAAATGGATAAATTTCTGGACACATACCACCTACCAAGACTGAACCAAGAAGAAATGAAAAACCTGAACAGAATAATTACAAGTAACCAGACTGAACCAGTAATAAAACATCTCCCAATAAAGAAAAGACCAGGCACAAATGACTTCACTCCTGAATCCTACAAAATTATTTAAAAAGAACTAATTTCACTGCTTCTCAAACTATTCCAAAAAGTTAAAATGGAGAGAATTCTTCCAAAATCATTGTATGAGGCCAGCATTGCTCTGATAATACAACCGGACAAAGTCACAATAAAAAATAGAAAAGTATAGGCCAAAATATCTGATGAACAAAGATCCAAAAATCCTCAACAAATACTAGCAAACCAAATTCAACAGCTCATAAAAAATATACACCATGATCAAGTTGGATTTATCCCAGGAATGCAAAGATGGCTCAATATATGCAAATTCATAAATGTGATACATCACATCAACAGAATGAAAAACAAAAACCATATGATTTTTGAACAAAAAGAACAAAGCTGTAGGCATCACACTACCTGACTTCAAAATATGCTACAAAACTATATTAACCAAAACAGCATGATATTGGCATAAAAAGAAAAATAGACCAATGAAACAGAATAGACAATGCAGAAATAAATCCATGTATTTAAAGCCAACTGATTTTTTACAAAGGTGCCAAAAACATTCAATGAGAAAAAGGACAGTATCTTCAATAAATGGTACTGGAAAAACTAGATATCCATGTGCAGAAAAATGAGACTAGATCCTTAGTATAAAAATCAATTCAACACAGATTAAAGACTTAAATGAAAAACCCAAAACAATGAAACTACTAGAAGAAAATAGAGGGAATGTTTCAGGACATTGGTCTTCTTTAAAAACCCAAAACTATGAAACTACTAGAAGAAAATAGGAGAAATGCTTCAGGACATTGTTCTGAGCAAAAAATTTATGAATTAGACCTTAAAAGCACAGGAAACAAAAGGAAAAATAAACAAATGGAATCATATATAACTAAAATGCTTCTGCACAGCACAGAAAACAATAAATGGATTAAAGAGACAACCTGCAGAATGGGAAAAGATTTTTGCAGACTAATCATCTGACAAGGGAATTTTTTTTTTTTTTTTGAGCAGGGTCTCACTGTCACCCAGGCTAGAGTGCAGTGATCATAGCTCACTGCAGCTTCAAACTTCTGAGCTCAAGTGATCCTTCTGCTTCAGCCTTACAAGTAGTTAGAACTACAGATATGCACCACCATACCCAGCTGATATAAAAAAAAAATTTTAGAGACGGGGTCTCACTGTGTTGCCCAGGCTGATCTCAAATTCCTGGCCTCAAGCTATTCTCTCACCTCCACCTCTCAAAATGCTGGGATTACAGGTGTCAGCCACTGCACCTAGCCACTGACAAGAGATTAATATCCAGAACATACAACAAACTAAAAAAACTCAATAGCAAAATAATAATAATAATCTGATTTTAAAGTGGGCAAATGATCTGAATAGACATCTCTCAAAAGAAGACATGCAAATGATCAAGTTTACAAAAAATGTTCAACATCATTAATCTTCAAGGAAATGCAAATCAAACCCACAATGAGATAGCATCTCACCCCAGTTAGAATGGCTATTATCAAAAAGACAAAAAATAGCAAATGCTGGCAAAGGTCCAGAGAAAGGGGGACTCATACACTGTTGGTGAAGATGTAAATTAGGACAGCTATTATAGGAAACAGTATGGATGTTCCTCAAAAACTAAAAATAGAACCACCATATGACACAGCAATCCCAGTACTGAGTATTTTTCCATAGGAAAGAAAATCAGAATGTCAAAGAGATATCTGCATTGCCATGTTTATTACAGCACTATTCACAGTAGCCAAGATATGGAATAAACCTGTGTCTATCAACAGATGGATGGATAAAGTAAATGTGGTGTATATACACAATGGAATACTATTCTGCCATAAAAAGAATGAAATCCTGTCACTCACAGCAACATGGCTAAGGCTGGAGGACATTAATGGTTAGTGAAATTAGCCAAGCACAGAAAGATAAATACCACATGTTCTCACTCATATGTCGACGCTAAAAAAGCTGATCTCATAGGAGTAGAAAGTAGAATAGTGATTACTAAAGCCTGAGAAGGGTAGGAGGGAGGGGAGTATAGGTAGAGATTGGTTCACAGATACAAAATTATAGACAGATAAGTGGAATAAATTCTAGTGTTCTATTTAGCATTGTAGGTGGCTAGAGTTAACAATTTATTGTATATTTTCTTTTCTTTCTTTTTTTTTTTTTTTTTTTTTGAGACAGTCTCACTGTGTCACCCAGGCTGGAGTGCAGTGGTGCAATCTCGGCTCACTGCAACCTCTGCCTCCTGGGTTCAAGTGATTCTCCTGCCTCAGCCTCCCAAGTAGCTGGAATTACAGGTGTACGGCATCATGCCCAGCTAATTTTTGTATTTTTAGTAGAGCCGGCATTTCACCATGTTGGCCAGGCCGGTCTCGAACTCCTGATCTCCGGTGATCCGCCCACCTCAGCCTCCCAAAGTGCTACGATTACAGGCATGAGCCACCATGCTCAGCTTGTTGTATATTTTCAAATCGCTGGAAGACAGGATTTTGATTGTTTCCAATATAAAGAAACTGTAAATGTTTAAGGTGATGGATTTGCTAATTATCTTGATTTGATCACTACACATTGTACACATGTATAAAAATACCACACTGTACCTCATAAATATGTACAATTATCTATCAATTAATAATAATTTAAAAATAGATATGCTAAGGCTGATGTTGCAAATATCAACAGAGTCTAATTAAAACTTTCAGAAATTATGTGCCATTCGTTCATTATATAAGCTTCCAAAGTTTTTACAAGCCACAAATTAACTTAAATATTACTTAATGTTTTACATTTAATATGAATAGCCTGATGATATATTTTGCAATTTCTTGATTTTCCTTACATTTTGAGCACAGCCACTATACATGAGGAAAGAAAACAACAAAACCAAAGGAAAGCCCTTTCCCTAGACTGCCCAATTTTGAAAAATAGGGCTGCAGGACAGTGTTGTGGATGACTGAAACTATTTTATTTGGGAACAAGTGCTGATTCTGAAGGAAAACACACAGGATTGAGAAGTTACAATCTATCACCTATAAAAAGGGATATGAATATGAACTGAGCTAATAAAGACATATGGCAAGTAGAAGACGTTATGAGCCAATCACCAATGCTTGCTTACAGCAGTAGTAATAATAATAAATATTTACTGAGCATTAAAAAAGGAATGTGTAATAAAAAAATAGAATTGGCCATGTACAGTGGCTCATACCTGTAATCCCAGCACTTTGGGAGGCCAAGGCAGGCGGATCACCTGAGGTCAGGGATTTGAGACCAGCTTGGCCAACATGGCAAAACCTCGTCTCTACTAAAAATACAAAAATTAGCCGGGCATGGTGGCGCATGTCTGTAATCCCAGCTACTCGGGACGCTGAGGCAGGAGAATCACTTGAACCTGGGAGGTGGAGGTTGCAGTGAGCCGAGATTGCACCACTGCATTCCAGCCTGGACAACAGAGTGAGAGCCCGTCTCAAAAAATAAAGAAAATATTTTGTTTTATGACTCTGTATCCCATTAATCCCATTATCTTAACCATTTTTTTTTAAAAATCGTAGCTAGTATCAATCCACTAGAAACAGCTGTTAAAAAACAAAAGCAAACACACAGCTTTTGTGAAGATACTTATTAGGGCCCCTAGCAGTATCAATCCCAGATCCCAGCCTTGCCCCCCACACCTGCCACAACACCTTTCCCCACTTCCCTCCACCCCACCTCCACCCCCAGCCTATCCTCCTATCATAACCTACCCTTTTCTATCATGAAGCAGTTTAGGTTAATAGTGCCACATTGAAGGAAAAAAAAAAAGCCTGAAAGCAGCTTTGGCCAAGAGGCAGTCCTCATGACTACAATACATTATTTGTACTCACAAGAAACCAACAACCCTTATCATGTAGGTTAAAATACCAACATGGCACATGTGTACATATGTAACAAACCTGCACGTTGTGCACATGTACCCTAGAGCTTCAAGTATAATAAAAAAAAAATTCAACAGAATGTGCAAACTGCAACATATGCACTGAGATCATGCAAATCACCAAGACAAAGATGACTATGCCTTGGAAAGTCTGTTG
Organism: Pan troglodytes; assembly: GCF_028858775.2. Lineage (NCBI taxonomy): Eukaryota > Metazoa > Chordata > Mammalia > Primates > Hominidae > Pan > Pan troglodytes. The sequence continues at coordinate 46,533,070 of NC_072401.2, forward strand.
ACGCAAGAAAACTTCCCCTGAGACTGTTCTTTGCCCCAGAGTGGCATCTGAAACTATTTCCCCTGCGCTCCAGGTATATTTACCGTTTCACACATGGCTGCTCATCCAGTCCCAGAATGTGGCATATTTTAGAAACCCTTGGCATTCCTAGAACCTGCTGTCTATAAATATGACCGCAGGACAAATAATTGAAATAAAAATAGGGCAACCTCGAGGCTCAATTAATGAATGTATGCAAGAGTTCGATGAAAGGTCTTACTTATCTGATGAGATTTTTCTACCAAATCCTGCCTTCCCTTCATATTGCCTTACAATTAGGGAAGACTCAGGAATACTAAACTCCGGACACAATATCTCTAAAGTGGGTATGGAATAATATTAGGGAAAGCAAACATAAAAGGAGTTCTAAGGAGCATACACTAAGTCTGAGCAATATCAGCTTTCCAAAAACATGGTTTCAACAACATGGCAATTCCTCAAGCAACCTGAAACCTAGTTGTGTAAATCAGACCTACAAGACAAAAGTTCAGATTGAGACACTATTAGGTTATCTAGTGAATACATGATAGCACTGTTATTTCTACAGTGCTTTTGGAAAGATACACTTGTCTGAGAACTGGGCTAATGAAATAGATTTGTTAATTCAAGCCATAATTAACATAGAATTTACAAAAAAAAAAAAAGGCACTCCTTTCTCTGAGGAAAAAAATTAAGACAAAAAGTCACCCAACATACATATTTGGATTTGCTAATTTTCAGTCAAGACCACTCCTAACAGAGTTTGTGGGGCAAAATTTCACCAAACAACAAAGGGAAAGTGGGGAGAGTGAGAACAGAGAGGTGGATGGCCATGAGAGTAACCTATTTGCAAGGTTTCTTTCGGGATGAAATCCAACTAGCTAGCTAGATAAGAAGAGTATATACTGATAGTGCTATGCCAGGCCTACCTAGATAGTTAGATATAATTGCCTTAATTCACCTGCAAAATAACTGTAGTCTGTGACATTGCTCAAGGTGGAGTTCACAGGGCCAGAGTCCAAATAACTAGACTGAAAAAAAGATTGAAGCGGCGGGAGGGGAGGGGGAGAATCAGTGGCTCATGTTCTTGTTTCCCATTTGTTCCAGTCCAATAAAATCTAACTATGTCACTGAAATGAAAAACAAACAACCCTTGTTTGTAATAGGAAAGAATTTAACTTACTCAAAACCAGAAAAGGGGGGAAGGGAAGGGGAAATAATGCAACACACATTTAGAAATATAGAATTTATTTATATTCATAAGACAGTTTCACATTCTGTACATGGTTACCAGAACAGATACAATACTCTCAGTAGTTTACAACGGCATTATATTGCTGTCAAACATTGCTTATGCTGTGTGAGTTGGGGAAAACTTATTTCCCCCTCTAAAAAAAATTAAGGCTCAGTTTCCAAAAGATAATTATATCAGTCATTTTTCTGTTTAAGAGACTGGGAAAATTCGGGAATAAAAAGCACAAAGGGGTGGAGGGTGAGGGGTAGCTCCACACACTCTCATTCATTCATACTGAAGTTACTCAATGTGATTTTTTTTTTAAGGCTCCTTCTATCTGAAAATGTGTTTGGTTACAAAAACAAACAAATCAGTAGATGGGAGGGGTACTAGGTACAGATCTACAGCATTCAAACAAGGAAAACTAAGCTCTTTGTTACCAGTTGCTGGCTAAAATGTGGTCTACGAGCTGCCTACATATAAATGCACACACACATTAACTTTGACTCACTTTTCTTTGGCGAAGCTTACTGAATAGTATTTCTCTTCCAACACACTAATAACACTAATTTACATTTCCTTTTGACTTTCAGAGCAGGTGGCCACAAAGTTGTCCCTTTTCCTAAATACAATCCTCCGTTTTTCCTTTCAACCTTGCAGTAGACCATAACCATAATGGTCATCTTGCACTGATGTGTAATCTCACCATTTAAGTGACTGAAGAAAGTGGCAAGGCTAATTACAGAAAGAGAGTTTGGGCATTTTTGGAGAATTACCCTATCGATGAGTTCCAAACACACTTTTCAAGCACTTTTTTCTATACAAATATTTCATTCAGTCCACAGTGACGCCATCATTTTACAAAAGCAGAATCTGTTTTAACTCAGTAAACCACCTTACAATCCATGGGGCTAATGTTACAACAACAACAAAAGCCAAAAAGGGCACCTGTAGGTTCTGCCTCTGGCATAAAGAGGTAGAGACAATCATTCTGTAGAAAAGATTAATAATAATAAAAACAAAACAATAAAACAAAACAAAACAAAAAAAGCCATTCCATTTCTAAGGGCTAGTTCTAGATCTAAAGGCTGTCACCGTCCTTTTAGCTGAGAGATCCATTGCCCACAATCATCTTGCTGTAATTTTTCTGCTGCTCTTCCTTAAAGATGTCCTTCACCTTTGCTCTCTTTAGTCCTCCATCCCTGCAAACAGAAAGACAAATACATAAAAGATACTTTACAGCGGTGATTTAAAAGAGTTAACTTAATAATTACATGCTGTATGATACCATGACGCTTAGGCAGCTGGGATGAAATAAGAGAAAGAACACTGGATTTGGAAACAGGAAGACCCAGGTTTCAGTCTCTGTCCTACCACTTGCCAAATACACATTACTTTGAGGAAGGAACAGTCTCTCTGATGTTTGGTTAAAATAAGTAACAATATCCCCAACTCAGTTTCTTTAGAAGTTAAGGGGTGGTGTATTAAATATTTGGATTGGCCAGGCACAGTGGCTCACATCTGTAATCCCAGCACTTTGGGAGGCCGAGGTGGGTGAATCACCTGAGATCAGGAGTTCGAGACCAGCCTGGCCAACATGGTGAAACCCTGTCTCTACTAAAAATACAAAATTAGCTGGGCATGGTGGTGTTTGCCTATAATCCCAGCTACTTGGGAGGCTGAGGCAGGAAAATCGCTTGAACCCGGGAGGTGGAGGTTGCAGTGAGCCGAGATCACGCCATTGCACTCCAGCCTGGGCAACAAGAGCAAAACTTTGTCTCAAAAACAAACAAACAAACAAACAAAAAGTGGATTGAAACAAGGATTATTAAAACTAGGATTATTTCTCTATATTGTTCCTCAAGGAAAACAAAATACTGGTTTTTCGTCTACCTATGTCTTACTAGAAAACCACAGGAAAATTAAAAATATACACAGAAGAAACGGTAAGGGTACTGTATACGTGTGGGTAAATTTCTTAAAGATAAATGATTATTCAAAAAAGATAAATCATTGTTCAAATATAACCCTATCTATGTTTAACAAGTTATATTTTCTTTTCTTTTTTTTTTTTTTTTTCTGAGACAGAGTTTTGCTCTTGTTGTCCAGGCTGGAGTGCAATGGCACAATCTTGGCTCACCGCAACCTCCACTTCCCGAGTTCAAGTGATTCTCCTGTTTCAGCCTCCTGAGTAGCTGGGATTACAAGCATGCACCACCAGGCCCGGCTAATTTTGTATTTTTAATAGAGACAGGGTTTTTCCATGTTTGCCAGGCTGGTCTCAAACCCCCCACCCCAGGTGATCTGCCTGCCTCAGCCTCCCAAAGTGCTGGGATTACAGGCGTGAGCCACCGTGCCCGGTCTAACAAGTTGTATTTTCATTCAAAGCACTATATTTCCAGCATTTATAATCTTTTATATTCCAAAACAGACTCCGAATAAAATAACAAAATCATAAGTTGCATTCAACCAGAAGTGCCTATGTAAGCAGCATTCCTTCATTCAGAGCCTGTAAATCTTTGAACTCTCTCCAGGGTGCCTGCCTGGGTATAAGAACTCTGCATGCTTTTCCTTCTTTGGACTACACATAAAGAAACAACAAACTGGAGTTGCTGGGAGTAGTTTGGACTATCATAGGTCACTATCTGGCTCCTAATCTAAAGTTTTAGATTTTAACTGCTAGGAGAGCATGGGCTGAGAACTTGCTTACTTTATACTCTGACTGTTTAATTTTAACCCAGTTAAGCATGCATGTTTACCAAATGCTTTCTGATGATGGTGAATGATCACAGGTTAGCCAGTGAACTCAATGCCATGTGGACAGAACTTGACCTCCACAGAGACACCGGCTTGAGACAAATGCAATGTTCTGGCTTCTAGACTCAAATCTAAGACACAGCAATAAGTCCTCAACTTAAAAACAGACTGTGATCCACAAATCATCCAGGGGGTCAGTTGTGGGAGGTTTTCATGAAACAAGATTATAAATTGTTGTTATGTCCACAGAATTGTCCACATAAGCCTCTTTTATCCAAATGAGCTTCTTCTATTAACAGCACTTACCTGAATTCTGAATAGTGAGAACTAAGGAAACTAAAGAAATAAGAAAGGCCTTTCTCCTTTCACAAGATCCAAGCCCAAAACAGGCAAAAATGTAAGTCTTGAGCAATCTGACATCATTTTGTACAATTCTCCTTCCCAAGCACCCAGTAAACCTCATACTGCTCTAAGCACTTAAACTGTGATTTGCCACCCCTAGAGACTTCAAAATTTTATCCAATTCCCCTTTGCAATGGCAGCAGGTCTTAGTTCTTAAGAAAGGGAGAAGCCATATATAAAAGCCAGTTTAAGATCATAAAATTATATTTTCACTCAATCTATGAAAAAACAATCTAGATATGTTAATTCATAACCAATAGGTACATGACAAATAAATCTAGAAAGGCAATGAGGCCACTTTCTTTTTTTTAAGAGGGTAGGTAATTAAAAGTAATTTTATTATACAATTGCATATGGCCTGAAAAAAGGACACTGGATAATTCTGAGGATCATTTTTGATGGATTTAGTTCAGCCACTCTGATGGAGAGTCTGTACTTGGCTGACTCCCCTAGGTTGTTCTTGTCTCTCAAGGCTTTCTTCCCTTCCTCTGTGTCTGAGACTACAGACACTGACTTCAGGGTAGAAGCAGGAGGGCTGAGTGTCAGGTAAGATAAAGAGTGAGTAAAGGGTTTTAAATAAGGAAAAGGAACCCAGTTGCACACATGACCATGGGTTATAGGACATTTGTGGACCAAGGTCGTTTTATATAGTTTTGTGATGCTATGATTCTGTCATTTAGTTTAACATATTCCAATGTAGACAGTGTAATACAAATGTTTAGTCTTAACCTATGCCTTAGGACTAGTCAGTTTCATACTCCAGGGTGTATGGAACTCAAGTCATACACCTTGTTAGTCAAGAACTCATACTCCAGGGTGGTCAGCTAGCATTTAATCAGAAGGCCGCCTTTCAGAGATGCCACTAATGGCTTCAGCTATCTTTATCTTTATTGCCCATCGATTTCTCAAGCTTTGTTAATTAGCATAACAAATTTTATTTGTTTATTTATTTATTTGAGACAGGGTCTCGCTCTGTCATCCAGGCTGCAGTGCAGTGGCACGATCTCAGCTCACTGCAGCCTCGACCTCCTAGGTTCAAGGATTCTCAGGCCTCAGCCTCCCGAGTAGCTGGGACTACAGGTGTGTGCCACGGCGCCCGGCTAATTTTTGTATTCTTTTTGTAGAGACAGGTTTTCGCCATGTTGCCCAGGCTGGTCTCGAACTCTTAAACTCAGGTGATCTACCCACCTCAGCCTCCCAAAGTGCTGGGATTACAGGCATGAGCCACTGCACCAGGTCCTTGCATAACAAATTTTAGAAATGAGTTTTCACTGTAGAAATTAGTGGTTTGTTAATTTGCATAATGGATATCAGAAACTGGTTTACCTGGATGCAATTAGTTGTATTCACGCTATGTGAATGGATAAATATTTCAGTGATATTCCCCACCCTTGCATAATGGAGTACAGTAAGTCCTCCCTGAACATTGTTGATAGGTTCTTAGAAACTGCAACTTTAAACAAAATGATGCATAAAAAACTCAATATTTTTTCTCATCAACATTATAAAGAAACAACATTGAACAAAATGATGTTATTTATTCAAGAACCTACTATAAAGTCATTTTGCTTAAGGTCACAGCCTACAAGAACCTATCGATGATGTGAAGTGAATGCTTACTGTGTAATATCTAGCCAGCCCTTCTTCGAGAGGCAGACACCTTAAACCATCCTCTGCTGGTTCAGGAGGGTCCCTGGTTTCCTGGCTGACAGCCTAACTCAGTTGGCCAAATCCTGCTCCTAGAAACATTTGCTACAATTGTCTCAAATAAACTTTTCTTGCAAAGTGTTTTTGAAACACCAAAAAAGACAGCAGGGAGTTTATTAACTGTATAGGACTTGATGTATAGACTGTTTTGTGACAGCCTGCTAATTTAACATCCTGTATGTAAATAAGAATCCAATCTCCCGGCCAGGATCGGTGGCTCATGCCTGTAATCCTAGCACTCCAGGAGGCTGAGGTGGATCACCTGAGGTCAGGAGTTGGAGGGCAGCCTGGCCAACATAGTGAAACTCCGTCTCTACTAAAAATACAAAAAAAATTAGCCGGGGATGGTGGTGCATGCCTGTAGTCCCAGCTACTCAGGAGGCTGAGGCAAAAGAATTGCTTGAACCCAGGAGGCGGAAGTTGCAGTGACCCAGATTGCACCACTGCACTCCAGCCTGGGTGACAGAGAGGACTCCATCTCAAATAATAATAATAATAATTCAATCCCCCATTATAATGTAGGTATAGTTAACCTTCACTGAGATAGACTGAATGTTTTTGTCCCCCCCAAAATTCATATGTTAAAGCCCTAACTACCAATATGGTGCTATTTGGAGATGGATCCTTTGGGAGGTAATTAGGGTTAGATGAGGTCATGAGGGTGGGGCACTCATGATGGGATTAGTGCCCTTATAAAAAGAAACACTAGAGAACTTGCACTCTCTCTTCATGCCTGCACAAAGAAGAGATCATGTAAGCACACAGGAGAATGCAGCTATCTGCAACACAAGAGGAGAGCCCTTATCAAAAACTGACCATGCTGCACCCTGATCTCAAACTTCCAGCCTTTAGAACTGTGGGAAAATAACAGTTCTAAAACTGTTGTTTAAGCCACCCAGTCTGTGGTACAGTAACTCTCCCCTTATCCAAGATTTTGCTTTCCATGGTTTCAGTTACCCACAGTCAACCATGGTCTGAAAATATTAAGATATTTTGAGAAAGAGAGAGACCACATTCACATAACTTTTATTAGTCAGTGTATTATTACAATTGTTCTTGTTCTTCACTTGTTATTGTTGTTAATCTCTATTACTAATTTATAAATTAAGCTTTATCATAGCTATGTACATATAGAAAAAAACATAGTCTATATAGGATTTGTACTATCCATGGTATTAGGAATTTACTAGGGCACTTGGAACATATCCCCCATTATCCAGAGGGGACCACTGTATTTTGTCTGGCAGCCCAAGCAGACTAATACATTCACTATATTCAATCTTCCTCAAACAAACAAAAACTCAAGCCATAGTGATCCATAACTAAAATATTTCACTTATTTCCTTTCTTTCAAGTTGTTCAGTTTTCTTACAATATAGTTATAGCTAGAGTTAAATATGAATGAGCCTGTAAGTAGCCCCTTGCCTCCCAATGCCCACCCCACTCACAAATCCATTCCCCCTTTCTTCATCAGAAAAAGAACCCTAAATGTGAGATAGGCATATAGCCACCCAGAACAAAGACTACATTCCCCAGCTTCCTTTGCAGCTAGGTGTTATCACATGACTTGAGTACTAGCCAATGGATACAAGCATAAGTGGGATATACAACTCTCAGCTTGTGCTCTTAGAGATGGGTGTGTCCTTTTTAAAATTCCTTCCTCATAGCCATTTGCTGTACACACTGAGTAGAGTTGGAACAGCCATCTTAGACCATAAGAGAAGCACAAATTGAGGAGAGTAAAGCAACACAGATTGAGCTGTTACCAGCCTTCACTGGTTATGTTTAAGTGAGAAATAAACTTCTATCTTACTTAAGCCATTGTTATATATAAACCACTATTACTTTCAGCTAAACCTATAACTGACTAGAATGATAGATGACATTATTACCAGTGATTTTTTTAATTAAAAAAAAAAAGGCCAGGAACAGTAGCTCATGACTGTAATCCCAGCACTTTGGGAGGCTTAGGCAGGAGTTCAAGTCCAGGAGTTTGAGACCAGCCTGAACAACACAAGGACACCCCATCTCTACAAAAAATTTTAAAATAGCTGGGCATAGTGGCAAGCACTTGTAGTCCCAGCTACTCAGAAGGCTGAGATGGGAGGATCCCTTGAGCCCAGGCAGTCAAGGCTACAGTGAACTATGATCATGCTACTGCACTCCAGCCTGGGTAAGAGTGAGGCATTCTCTAAAAAAAAAAAAAAAAAAAAAAAGTGATGGTACTTCTGAAAGTTCTCTTACCAGGGAAGTTCAGTCAGGCCTCCTTGTATAGCAATAGCAGACTTAACCCTGTTAGCAAACTGGACTGCATCTTCTCCTTCCTGGTTTAAAAAAAAAAAAATTGCAAGAATATCTTAGTTATCAAGTTTTTAATACCATCTCATAATCATTTGTATTTGTTTTAAAATATAATTCATATTTCAGCTCAAATGCTTTCTATTCTTAATCAATCATAGCAAATATCATTTGTTCTATCAAGAAAATGCAGTGCTGTATTGTTTAATTTTTTACCATGTGCATATATTTATTACGCTCTTTATTAGTCTTACCCAAGATAATATCTGTAGGTTCAATAAACCAACAGCAATGATAAAACCATCATGGAAAATAATCTGTCAATATAAAATGGTCTGATTTAAAGTGAGCTAAATACATTATTAAAAAAATGACCCATTTGCTGAGAAAGCAGAAAAGCATGACATGGAGAAGGGAGACACCCAGATTTTCAGGTGAAGATCTCCTTGCCTCTACCTGATTAGATAAAGTGTTAGCTAAGGAATACCTCTCTGGTCATGGGGGGCATGTACCACACATCACAGACGATGGCCCAGCTGGTCATCATTCGAAGCAGGTAGCTCACCATGTTGTATTTACTACTGTTCCAAAATGCATCACCAAACTGAGGGTTATACTGAGAAAAAAGAAAATACATCTCAGTTATGAAATAAGGGTGGTTTCTCATCCATGCCCAATGTTTTAAAGGTGGTAGGCCAAACAGCTTTATCAGACTCTAAGAAAAAAAAAAGTTATTTCACTTGATAGAATTTATCAAAAAAAAAGTAAACTGGGCCAGCTAACACGTGTGACTAGAGATGACTGCTTTTCTAAATAGAACCAAAGAGCACACCAACAAGAGTTATTTACATGACTATTAAATATCTGTCTCCACACTTAACTAGAAGGCTGATGAAAGCAGGAACAGAATCTGTTTCACTTAACACTACGAGCAAATACAACACCTGGCACAGAGTCACCCAGTATACATCTAACTACAGATAGAGAGCGAGCGCATGAGAAAGCAGGGGAGGCAAAGTGCAGAGGACTGGTGCATCCGAAAACTGGTGTTCCTCGTTCTTGCAAATTTTAAGTCTGAAATGCTACCAAAATAAAATTACCAATCCAATATCTTTATAATAATTATTATTCTTATTATGGTATCTGTTTTACCTTAATTGCAACTGGATGTATGGTTCCTCCAATTTCAAAGCTCCCCTTTTTAAACATCATGACTGAAGTATTGTTGATGCAAGTTCCTGCAAGGGGGTGAGGGTAGGAGTGTGAATATTTTTAAAGGCAGTCATTTTAAAAATAAATTTTAAAAGAAATTATTTTGATATAAAATAATTTAAAATATCAAAATTACAGGCATCGTACTACCATATCACAAACGAACCCCTGCCAAGGTAGTAATCCTATAGTTCTGACTAAGCAGGTTTAAAAACAAGCTTTTACTTTTCTACTGAACACTCTATGGGCCTATGGGAACAACTTCTTCTCAACAGGTGAAATTTCAATACATGCAACCCTTAAAGTCATGGACAATTCTGCTCTCAGTTCACTACCCAGAAATGACTTTTGAATTAAAAAGGTAACATGACTTCTATCAAGTCTCAAAAGAAAGCAAGGAATTAATAACTCAGAGAATGCCATCCCATTCCTCTAAGGGCAGAGATCTGGGCTAAGGTTGCCAATTCTATGGCAATTCTATTCCTCACACACTTTTGATGGTTTGTTGTTATCAACTATAGCTCGGGAGGCAGGCCCATTCTTACCTTCAGGAAAAATTAGTATGGGTAGTTTCTTCTTATCAGCAATATGTTCTTTTAGTCTATGGAAAAAAAAAAGGATCAAAATTCTGCCTTTATAAAGAGAGAGGTGGATGTCCTTTTTGATATTCTTTGCACTTTACTGGCACAATTGTGAAGCAATAAGAAAATAATTGAGATACAGGTAAAAGAAATAAATTTGAGTTGTTTCCTTTCCAAAAAAGTTTAAGAAGATCTGCACCATTATAATTTCTCTAATTTCAAAATAAGTCTTTTTTTGCGGGGGCGGGGAGCGGATGGGGTCTCACTCTTTCAACCAGGCTGGAGTGCAGTGGCATGATCTTGGCTCACTGCAGCCTCCACACCCTGAGCTCAAGCAAACCTCCCTCTTCAGCCTCCCAAGTAGCTGGAACCACAGATATGCACCACCACGCCCTGCTAAGTTTTTGTATTTTTTGTAGTGATGGCATTTCACCATGTTGCCCAGGTTGGTCTCGAACTCCTGAGCTCAAGCGATCCACCCGCCTCAACCTCCCCAAGTGCTGGGATTACAGGCATGAGCCAATGTGCCTGGACCAAAGTAAGTGATTTTCAGTGTCTTCGCCTATTCTTAAAAGAGAATATTAGACAGTCATTTGACTCTAGAGTCATGGACTCTTGAGCCTCTGTGTCATGAGCTTTGTGCCCTTCTCCATGTACTTAGGTTTCCTCATCTGAAAAATGGGAATATTGGGTTGCTGGACCTACCTGCATTATGGCCATTAAGTACAAGACAATCCTTAAATGATTCAGGTTGAACTTTCCATTTGCATACCACGAAGCTGAGAAAGACTGACATTCTTCCAGGCTTATGTCCTGTCCTCCCTGCAACCAACCCTATATTCCCAACTCTTCTCTCCAGAGCTGGTAAGGGCTGAGGTAGCCAGATTGCAGCTGCCAGAGTGTCCCACTGCCAAATGATCTCAAGATAGGGAATCGTTTTTCTAACTTGAAGCAGATTCATCAAGTACTTTTCATTATATTCTTAAGAGTAATGGACCACCTTTGTGTTTATAGAAGCGATAACCAATGTGCCTTCAGTTAAAGGCCTCGGGCCAAAAGCTGTTTCCTAACGAAGGTTTCTGGTAGCTCATCTCTACCCTAAACCCCAGAGGTTCCTTCTCCCATTCCTCTGTCTCTAGCTGGATCTTCTTTTTTTTTTTTAAGACAAGGTCTCCCCCTGTTGCCTAGGCTGGAGGGCAGCAGTGTAATCTCAGCTCACTGCAGCCTCAACCTCATGGTCTCAAGCGATCCTTCCTCCCAAGTAGCTGGGACCACAGGCATATGCCACCACATTTGGCTAATTGTATTTATTTTTTGTAGAGATGAGGTCTCACTATATTGCCCAGGCTGATCTTGAACTCCTAGGTTCAAGCCATTCTCCTACCTTGGCCTCCCAAAGTGCTAGGATTACAGACGTCAGCCACCATGCCCAGCTTCTAGCTGGATTTAAGTGATAACAATCATTCAGCAAACACTTAATCAATCATATATTTAGCAAGTAGTTATCAAATATTTAACCTTCAAGGTGGCTTTTTTTCTTTTTTATATATTTTTTATTGAGGTAAAGTATACATATCTAATTTATTTTTTTAATTGCTCATACTCAAGTGAGATCATATCTAATTCAAAGGTGGTAATTTTTATCTTTGAAAATTCAGTGACTGGACTATATCTAAGTCACAGCAATATAAATACACTGGCCTTCCAATCCCATCATATATCCCACCATGACTACAGAATTACATTTTTAAAAAATCTGGCTAAGACAGGTGATTTGCCAGAAAAATCCAACAGCAAACAGAGCTCTGTTTTAGTTTTGAGACTCAGTGCTGCTCGGCCCTCTTTGGTAGCAAGGCCAAGATTGGTCAGCTTTTATGCTACTCCAGTGAATGCTGAGTAATTTCACTGCTTACCTCTTAGTAACCAGGTGTCGATCCTTCATTTCTGAGCGTTCAAACCAGACATGAGGACAAGCCTTGACCATAGCTCTCTGAATAATTCCCATCAAGCCGCCATGAACCTGGCCAACCTAGAAGTAGCATAAGAAAAGGAAAAAACGTAAAAGGCACCGTTGTGCAAAGAAAGTTTTTTAAGTACCAACAAATTTCTATTCTCCACTCAAAAATATGATTGGCCTTCTACTGACTGAAGTTCTTAGTCTGATCAAATAGTCTGAAAGGCCAAATGTAAGCAAAAAGTTATTCTTTGGTAGCACCTTTGAATTTTAAGTTACGTTGCTGTGCTAGCAATCCTCTAACTTCAAAAAGTAGAGGTTTTTCAACTTGGTCAAGATTAGAGAAATGTAAATTAAAACTACACTGAAATACCTTTTCAAACCCATCACACTGACAAAGATTTAAAAGCTTGACAATACACTCTGACATAAGTCCACGGATAACTTTCAAACATTGCTTGGTGGAAGGGAGCAGATTATAACACAAATGGAAAGAAATTTGGCAATATCTACAAAATTGCATACACACTCATCTTTCATTTCAATAATTCCTCTCCTAGAAATTTACCCTGAAGATATACTTCCAACAAAATGAAAATATATATGCACAAGGCTATTAACTACAGCATTACTTGTTATGGCAAAATATTAGAAACTACCTAAATGTCCAAATATAAGAAATTAGATAAATAGATAATGGTACATACAAATAATGGAGTATTATGCAGCTGGGAACAGAGCAAGGTTGATCTCTATGACTGATAAAGAGTAATTTCCAGGAGATATTGTTAAATGAAAAAGACAAAAGAACAAATACAGTATGCTACCTTTTGTATAAGACTAAAGGGGAAATAATATGCATACATGTGTTTATCTCTACAAAAAGAAATACAGAAAGGATAACCAAAGTCAATGAACCTACAAGAGTAGGAAGGAATGGGATGGAATGAACATGGAAGGTAGTGGCACTTCAATGAGTATACCTTTTCGGCTTAGTTTTGACATTTGGAAGCATATTGATACCCTACATATTCAAAAAAAATTAAATCAGTAAGGAGCGAATGACAGAATAAAGCAAACTGAAGCCAGTGAACCCAATTGGATTTTAAATGAGTAAAAGAACAGCATTGAAGGAAGGGGGAAACATCCAAGAAACTTGCAAAGACAGTATCTGACTACATACCCTCCATCTTGGATGGCATTGTAAGAACTGCAAAACATCCTGAACTCTTTTTACTACCTTTTTTTTTTGTAGTAGTGAAGCAATTCTGAAATAATTTTAGATTTATCATAGAATTGAGAAAATGAGTAAACATATTGATATTGTTGGGAAACAGGATTTTCATTATGAAAATGGGAGATACAAATATTAATTGAAGGAAAGCAAGAAAGAACCTTAAGAGTTGGATGTATTCAGATTTCCAATGTAAATATTAGAAATAAATAGTAAATATAGGCCAGATGTGGTGGTTCACACCTGTATTCCCAGCACTTTGGGAGGCTGAGGTGGGAGGATTACTTGAGGTCAGGAGTTCAAGCTCAGCCTGGCCAACATGGTGAAACCCCATCTCTACTACAAACTACAAAAATTAGCTGGGTGTGGTGATGGGCACCTGTAATCCCAGCTACTTGGGAGGCTGAGGCAGGAGAATCACTTGAACCTGGGAGGCAGAGGTTGCAGTGAGCCGAGATCACACCACTGCACTCCAGCCTGGACAACACAGGAGGACTATGTTTAAAAAAAAAAAAAAAAAAAGTCCTGGCTCGGTGGCTCACACCTGTAATCCCAGGACTTTGGGAGGCCAAGGTGGGTGGATCACCTGAGGTCAGGAGTTTGAGACCAGCCTGGCCAACATGGCAAAACCCCGTCTCTACTAAAAATACAAAAATTAACTGGGCATGGTGGTAGGCACCTGTAATCCCAGCTACTAGGGAGGCTAAGGCAGGAGAATCACTTGAACCTGGGAGGCGGAGGTTGCAGTGAGCCGAGATCACACCACTGCACTCCAGCCTGGGCAACAGAGTGAGGTGCTGTCTCAAAAAAAAAGAAATGTTAAATATAAATATATTAAAAATACAAACATTTTACCCACATTTTTATAGGGAGAGACAGAACAAGAGAGCTTTTCCCAGTACCTGAGAAAGCAAATGACAAAGCAAATGAGGCACAATCTTACCAACAGGTAAATGTGGATAAAGGGCATAAGGGTGCTCTAATGTGATTTTCTTATTATTATAACTTTTCTGTAAGCTTGAAAACATTTCTAAATTTAAAAAAGTAGAGGTCTTTGTCTAGAGGGAAAAACAAGACTAGAAAAGTCACTGAGTGAGGTAATGGATATGTTAATTAGCTTGATTTAGCCATTCTACAATGTATACATCTATCAAAACATCTGTTGTATACTACAAATATATATAATTTTTATTTGTCAATTAAACAGTAGATTTCTTTTAATAAAAGGAGAGTCACTGAGAAGAGATCTTTGATGTTCTTTCAATACAGAGTTTATGTTTAGTCAAAAGAGGCCAATTATGATGTCTGGAGGCTAATGGCATGGTATCATCCCACATCTGCCTTACGCCACCTCCAATTTAAATTCAATCAGCTTTAGTTTTCTACACTCAACCCACTGGACAGTTTACAGTTACTATGCTTTTCTAAATTTTGGCTAATATATTGTAATTGCGGTTATACATGATCTAAAAGTAAAGAAAATGCCAACAAAGTTCTGAGGTCCTTGGTTACAAATGGGTTATACTCAACTCTTTGTTGACCAGAATACAGGAGGAATATGATTTCTGAAACACAAAACCATGACCAAGGAGTGTTATGGTTTGCAACAGTTTTGGGAGGTGGGGCATAACGAGAGATACTGAGGCCATGAGGGTGCTCTCCTCATGGATGGATTAATGCCCTTATAAAATGGCTCTGGGAGTAGGTTTGCTTTCTTGGGCTTTTGGCCCTTCTGCCTTATACCATGTGATGACTCAGCAAGAAGACCATGGACAGATGCTGGCACCTTGATATTGGACTTCCCAGCCTCCAGAACTGTTAGTCAATAAATTTCTGTTCATTATAAGTTACAGTCTGTGGTATTCTGTTGTAGCAGCACAAAATCAACTTAGGCAGATTGGTTGCCTAAGCCTCTGCTTCCTCATCTATAATAAAATCTCAGACCTAACCTGATTGGATTACAGGGAAGGTCAAATATAATGCATGAAAGTGTCCACATAAATACAAGGATTATTACATACACTCAGAACTGTGCTGGGGGGTCTAGGATGTTAACATGAGGGTCCTTGGATGGTCTTTAGGGAGACCCACAAACATCTTGAAATTATACATAAAATTGTTGTTTGTATGATGCAGATATGGTTAGTTTTTTTCTTTAAAAAGGTACATAACTATCAACTAATTCCTAACCTAAGAAAAGATTAAGAACTACCAATCCTCATAAGTCTTTTCATAACGGTGGCTAACGCTTTCTTAGATTCAGAAAGAGCTCCATTATTTAGAGAAATTTAATAACGTGTTAAAATGTAGTATCCAAGAGTTATACATCTGGCCATGTATTTTAGACAGATTAAACACATGGCAATAAGCAGAAATTTTTGCAAAGGCCTTCAAAATCCCCTTAATGATTGTGTAACCTATGCAGAGTCAAATACTTGCACATGTGCCAATACTCTCCACCTTCCTACTTGCAGCGACATTTAATCAAAAATGACTCCCTTCAAATGCCTTCCCAGAAAAACACACCAAACCATGGCTGTCAATCCCTGGAACTGTTAAGTGAAATAAAACCCATCTACTCTCCCTGAAGCCCAACCCACCACCATGAAAATTTGAAAAGGCGATCCCCTAGGACCCTTGTCCAGGCATTCTATGCCAAACACCAACTGAAGGCATATTTAACTACCATGCAGCTTCAATTATCCTGCAGAATTTACCTGACACAGAAAGGAGATGCAAGAAATCTTGACAAATTTGCAAGGGCAACAGAAAACACAGATTTGAAAAAAAAAAAAAAAAGAATATGATTCCTGTATTCATCCCAAGAAAGGCTGTTTTGAGGTGTACAGTTTTACTGTAGGCTTTGTAGTTTGTTCTTGGGTTTGTTTCATTTTCTTTTCTTTTGGGGCTATGGGCAAGGACTGAGAAAGACAACCTGATATAAATATTTGCCTTTCTTGCTAGATCCTCATTAAAGAGCCAGATTTCTTTTAATTGCATATAAGTCCCTGAAGGAAGGAAGAACTAATTGGCTGGCTAGGGGATATGTGCAACTGTAAAAAGAAAGAATTTAATGTTGCAAATATTATTAAACACTGGCAGGGATTTTACAAGGAAAATGGAATCAACTTTACAAGGTCCTATTAAGCTCAAGAATGTCTGCATTTCAGTAAGTTAATTTTTTACCATCTTAAATATAATGGTTATTTTCCTTCCTTTTCTTGCACTACATATTCCTCATGTAAATATATTCCATAACTTAGATAGCTACAATAGTACAATGCAGTCAAATTTCTAACATAAAACCAACTTGCTAATTTATGCCAAAATAAAAAGTTTGATCAATCCATAAAACATGCAACTACTTGAAATATCAATGAGCTGCTCTTACCATAGCATAACATCCATCCGTTGTTAAGATTAAAACATCAATGGGGGAAGTATGGTTGGCAACACAAATGCCTCCCTTCTGGGGTCTGTACTGCCTGCAATTACAAACAATGGAAAATTCGAAGTCTTCTAAAATAGCCACAGCATGTAAATACTCATCTTATTTTTTTAAGTGTGTGTGTGTGTATATATGTAATTTTTTTTTTCGCGTCTCACTCTGTTGCCCAGGCTGGAGTGCATTGGTGCAATCTTGGCTCACTGCAACCTCTACCTCCGGGGGTTCAAGCAATTCTCCTGCCTCAGCCTCCCAAGTAGCTGGAATTACAGGTATGTGCCATCAGGCCCAGCTAATTTTTATATTTTTAGCAGAGATGAGGTTTCTCCATGGTGGCCAGGCTGGTCTCAAACTCCTGACCTCAAGTGATCTGCCCCACTTGGCTTCCCAAAGTGCTGGGATCACAGGCATGGGCCACCGTGCCTGGTCTTTTTTAAGTATATTTTTAAAAATTAAGTTTGGAGGTACATGGGCCCATCTTTAAAAGGTGATCTCTAGGTAGTGTGATGAGAGTCTGGTAGGGGGCCCATGATTTTTCCATTGATAATACACAGCTTTCACTTATTTAATCTGAAGTATTTTCACATTATTTTGATCTTCATATACATCACTTTTAGTGGTTTCATGGTAATCCACGGAGAAAATTCACCATAGTTTCCTCCCTCCTATCCTCCTAGAGCAGAGGTTGGCAAACTTTTCTTATCAAGGGCCAGACAGCAAATACTTTAAGCTTTGCAAGCCAGACAATGCTTGTCACAATTACTTGACTCTGCTGCTGTGACACAAAAGCAGCCACGGCTGTGTTCCAATAAAACGTTATTTACAGAAAACAGCTGGTGGGCCAGATTTGGCCTATAGGCTCCCAGTTCAGTTTGTTGATCTCTACCCTAGAGTGAAACCAGTATTTGACACCAATAAAGCAAAGTAGTTTTGTTTGGGCCTATACAGAGAAGAAAGAACCAAATACACAATTATTTAGCATATTTTCTTCAAAATGAGAAGCAATTCTATAAGAAGTTAGGAACTCCTCTTTATGTAATAAGTGTGCCTTTTCTACAGGTGTTTCTTCTGACTGCACCCCTGCCAGAGTGTTTTCTTTCACTCTTCACTTTAAAACTCATAGTCCAATTGCAACATCATATAATTTAAAATGTTTAAAGGGTCTTTTATGTTGGTACCACATGGTAAAGCCAAATGGCAAAATGTTTCCCTTCTACAAATGAGAAAGAAAGACCAAATCAGTAAAAAAGAGAGGCTTGGCCTAGAACTTTTGAAATGATGTTAAATCTAAAAAAAATTAAGATAATAGAAAAGTAGTTCAAATGCAATCAAAATCACTTTCACTTAGCTAATTACTTTCCTTTGCTGCCTTCATTCTCTACAATTCTGGGAGAGAAAAGCAGAATTTTGTTTTAAGGCTCAATTATGGAATTTTAGAAGTAGCAGGACTAAGAATAGAGACCACATTTCCAGACTCCACGTCTAGTCCTATTTCCACCACAGTACAGACCTGTCAACTTCATTGTTTTTAAAATCAGAGAGACATGGCTCAAAACCTGATTCCATTGTTTATTCACTGTGACCCTAAACAACAAATCCCAAAGCTTACATTTCTTCCCCTATAAAATGGGTTAACAGTGCCTATCTCATAGGGATGAGCTACAAGAAACATAGGGTCTGGCCTGCACACCATAAATGCCCAATTATTGAGCACAACTACGTGTTTATTATTATATTCTTTCTGCAAACACTGCTATTTAGTGTTTTTGTGCATCATGCCTGTGCCACACTGAGAAGTAGAGATGAACACATTGGAAGCACTCTGACTCCACCCACTTCTTCCCAGCCACTTCCAATGCTTCCTTGTCAATCTCATGCTGAATTGACCTAGAAAAAGACAGGCACATTGGCAGCAGATACTCACTTGTTATGATAATGAATGGTACCAGAGAGGGCTCGCACACAGATCCGGCAGCAAGTCAGATGGACCAGTTCACTCAGCCAGTTTTTGAGGCTGAAGGAAATAGAAACATTTTATTGTGCCATTCTGGGCACTCTTAAGAAACAATATAATAAAAGTTTTAATGTGCTTTTTCACAACAGCATACCACATTCTATTCTGGTGAACCAGTACAGTTCAATTCTTATAGTCTTATAGTCAGTTCTTATAGTCTCATTGGCACATTTAGTATTAGATCACAAAAGTCTACCAAAAAAACTGGACATAACTCTAATGAAAAGTAGCTCAAAACCACTAGGCTATTATGACAAATTCCTGAACGAGATAAAGTGAAGCTTCTTTGGTCTTGGTCTTATGAGCTTGCCAATATATAAGACTCTCTTGGGTAACTCAGTTCATTTTCTTTCTTCAATTCTCCTTTGAAAAAACAACTTCTTTCAATTAATATGGAAGTATGATTAAAAAAAATCAAAGACTATGAAGATGAAGTGAGCAGGATTCTAATAAATGAGTAGAGAACATAAATTTAATGCAATGCGGCCTGGTGTGGTGGCTCACACCTGTAATCCCAGCACTTTGGGAGGCCGAGGCAAGCAAATCACAAGGTCAGGAGTTCGAGACCCCCCTGGCCTACATGGTGAAACCCCGTCTCTACTAAAAATACAAAGAATTAGCTGGGCATGGTGGTGGGTGACTGTAATCCCAGCTACTCAGGAAGCTGAGGCAGGAGAATCTCTTGAACCCAGGAGGTGGAGGTTGCAGTGAGCCAAGATCGCACCATTGCACTCCAGCCCGGGTGACAGTACGAGACTCCGTCTCAAAAATAATAATAATAATAATAATGCAATACATAGGAATCAAACAAATATTCTCTTTGTGGACACAGCTAAGAAAAAGGACAGTCCTATGTATGGCTGGATGGAAGGAAACATTTCACCTGCTGTCTGGCAGCTGCCCAACCAGTGTAGTTCCTATAACCAGCAAACTGATCCCAATGAAAGCCAAGGTAACCCTGAAAAAGAAAAGAGAGGGCCATATAAGATTTTGACACATAGTATGGAAGTAACCAAAAAGTTCATAAATAATAAAATTGTAAATAAGTTGTAGAGTATCCACATGATGAAATATGATGCAGCCACTAAAATAACTGGGTAAATCTGTATAGCTCTAACACGGAAGAATGTTCCACGACACACTTTAAGAGGCAAAAAGCAAAGTAAGTTTCAGAATAAAGTACAGAATATGATGCCATCTGCAAAACAACAACAAACACATGTGTAACAAGTCTGTATATGCATAGAGAAGGCCTGGAAATTTTCACAAAACTATCAAGTTAAATCTATATAATCACCAAAGGGTTAACAGGGCTAGTGGAGGGAATAGATTTAAAGGTACTTTCATAATAAGAACACCAAAATATACCACCATGTAGACATCTTTTAATGCAAATCTTTTTGCATGGTTCAAGATAACTCAGAAGTTAGCAAACAAGGTGACTCACAGTACCTCTAACCTCCATATAGACATTGCCTTCTTTTTGAAAAGTGCTTTTAATATACATTCCAATGACTTCAAAAGGAAAGTAGTAATTTCTAGAAATGTAAATAGAATTATTCAAAAAGGAAAGTTAAGACAAAATCTTTCAAAATAAATAGGATTTAGTTAAAAGAGAAGAAAAATCAATAGTTTAATCACATTTTACTAATAAGATTCTTTAAATCATCTTACTTTGTCAAATGGAGAAAGCAGAAACTTTAGATTATCTCATTACTCTCTCAAATCAAACCAGAGGCCTATTTATGTCTTCCTGTTCCCAGAAGAGCACACACGTGTTGCTGAATGCGTGAGGTATTCAATAAGCAGACTGAAGGGGACCACCCCTGCAGTATCAGAAGGACCCTGTGTGTCCGGGGAAGCTACAGTGGTTGCCTAAGGTCAAGGGTCAGGAACAGTAACCCTCTCCAGGGTGAAGCTCATTTACTGCTGACACGTAGCTATCTTTACTTTCTGATCAGATATTTGGAGCATAAAATCGTTTGTCTTAACCAATCCCAGGTTTTACATTAGATGATGATGAAGCAACACCTAACACTATATACCAGGCAATATTCTAAGTACCTTTTGTATTTAACATATTTAATCATCCCCAAGACTCTATGAGGCCATAATATTATCATTATCCCCATTCTACAGATGAAAAAATTGGAGCATAGAAAGGCTAACTAACTCACCCAAAGTTACACAGAAAATAAGCAACAGAGCCAGGATTTGAACCCAGGGAGTCTGGCTCCAGAATTCATTTTCATAAGCATTATGTTATTCTGTCTTTCAGGAGATTATGATTTAACATAGCAGTTTAGCATTATTTAAAACAAGAGAAATAAGCAGTGTCTCACGGCTATAATCCCAGCAGTTTGGGAGGCCCAGGCGAGTGGATCACTTGAGGTGGGGAGTTCGAGACCAGCCTGGCCAACATGGTGAAACCCTGTCTCTATTAAAAATACAAAAATTAGGAAGGCATGGTGACACATCCCTGTAACTAGAACCGCTTGAACCCAGGAGGCAGGGGTTGGTTGCAGTGAGCCAAGATTGTGCCACTACACTTCAGCCTGGGCAACAAAGTGAGACTGTCTCAAAAAAAAAAAAAAAGAAACAGCGTAAAAGGCAGCAGTCTTAACCCATTTGGAGAAACACTCCATCAGTAACACATCTGAACATGCAGCCCAATGTGTTTAAGAATAATGTGCATACGCTGTACTGATATAATGTACATTATAAAACATCTGGAAACAAAGAATGTAAAAAAAAGTATAAATATTTTTATTTAAAAATATAGTATTTTGAAATTATATTAATGTTGCAATTTGTCCTCAAAATAGGATAATAAAGTAATACATTAATATATATTATTAATTTTATAATTATAATTATCAATTGTATAATTATAACTTAATAACATGATATATTACTATAGCTAATAAATATAATTAATACTATTACAATTTTGAGCAAGAAGAAAGCTTTTTGAATATGCTTTCCTATAAATACCTTGATAAATAAGGTGTTAAATCTTGTTAAAGATTTGACATAGCAATTTGAAGGTCAGGTTCTTTTTTCTTCTCGGTTACTGATGCAATAACTAAATTATTGTTTAATCTCATCATCAATTATGCAAAACTTTTAAAATAATGTTTTGCCATCTTGCCGCAATGAGAATCACTTGTTCCCGTCCATTAAATCAGAAGGAGTTTCATTTTAACATGTTTAACAATTGGGTTCAAAACTACTGAAACTTTTTATTTGCTAGATTAACAGGCCAGAACATTATGTATCCCAGTTTAAGTGAGCCAATGTTAGAGTTCTCATAGATGACATAAGTTTTCAGCCACAGTCTGTTTTTTAAGAGCTTTATTGACATACAATTCACATGCCATACAATTCAACCCATTAAAATGTGCAATTCAGTTCAGGCACTGGCTCACGCCTGTAATCCCAGCACTTTGGGAAGCCAAGGCAGGCGGATCACTTCAGGTCAGGAGTTTGAGACCAGCCTGGCCAACATGGTGAAACCCCATCTCTATTAAAAATACAAAAATTAGCCAGGCATGGAGGCACATGCCTGTAATTCCAGCTACTCGAGAGGCTGAGGCATAAGAATCGCTTGAACTCAGCGGGCAGAGGTTGCAGTGACCCAAGATTGTGCCTAAGTGATGGAGTGAGACTCTATCTCATCATAAAAATAAATAAATAAAATAAAGTATGCAATTCAGTAGTTTCTGGCATATTCACAGAGTTGTGCAACCATCACCACAATGTATCTTAATACAATCTGGTTTTTGAAAAGCTCATTTTGTAGTAGGTGCTTCTTTTAAAAAGCATTTACAAAGCAATTCTTCCACACTGAAGAGTATCTACTAAGAGTAGGAGTCTGAACTCTGCATTTTCTTTTTGTTCTTGGATGCTTATATCACTGCACTTGATCTTAGCCCAAAGGCCAAGAAGTAATATATGTTTACATTGCTTTATTATCTTAAATCATAGTTTCTTTGCAAAAATATTTTAAGTCACTTATCTATTTTGTGAGCATTTGTTTAGTAGATAAGGGAATCATAACAGCATTTTCTGGGCCCCCACAGCATGGTGAAAGCTAACCAACAACAAACAAGGGCATCTCAAGCACTGTGCTGTAGAATTCCTCATTCTTCTTCAGGTTACCTTGGATATGAACCAATCCATATATTAAACTTGACTAAAGCTTCATGTGTTTTTTTGTTGTTTTTTTTTTTTTTTTTTTTTTTTTTGAAATGGAGCCTCACCTCACTCTGTCACCCAGGCTGGAATACAGTGTCTCACTGCAACCTCTGCCTCCCGGGTTCAAGTGATTTCTCCTGCTTCAGCCTCCCAAGTAGCTGGGACTACAGGCATGTGCCACCACACCTGGCTAATATTTGTATTTTTAGTAGAGATGGAGTTTAACCATGTTGGCCAGGCTGATATAGAACTCCTGACCTCAACTGATCTACCCACCTCGGCCTCCCAAAGGGCTGGGATTACAGGCAAGAGTCACTATGCCCGGCCCAGCTTCATTTTTTTTTTTTTTTTTTTTTGAGACAAGAGTCTCGCTCTGTCACCCAGGCTGGAGTGTAGTAGCGTGATCCTGGTTCACTGCAACCTCTGCCTCCTGGGTTCAAGTAATTCTCTGCCTCAGCCTCCCAAGTAGCTGGGACTACAAGTGCGCATCACCACACCTGGGTAATTTTTGTATTTTTGGTAGAGATGGGGTTTCACCATGTTGTCCAGGCCAGTCGAACTCCTGGCCTCAAGTGATCTGCCCAACTCAGCCTCCCCAAGTGCTAGTATTACAGGTGTGAGCCACCATGCCCCTGGGCTTTTTCTTTTTAAGAATGAAAACAGAATAAATGGAAGCTCTAGTTATAAAGCGAACAGAAGCTTTTTTTCTTTCTTTCTTTCTTTTTTTTTTTTTTTTTGATACGCAGTCTCACTCTATTGCCAGGCTAGAGTGCAGTGGCACAATCACAGCTCACTGCAACCTCTGCCTCCCAGGTTCAAGAGATTCTCCTGCCTCAGCCTCCCGAGTAGCTGAGACTAGGTGTGCTCCACCACGCCCAGCTAATTTTTGTATTTTTAGTAGAGACGAGGTTTCACCATGTTGGCCAGGATGGTCTCGATCTCTTGATCTTGTGATCCGCCCGCCTCGGCCTCCCAAAGTGCTGGGATTACAGGCGTGAGCCACTGCACCCAGCCAGAACAGAAGCTTTTAGTAAATAAGAGCTCTAATATTTCCTTCCTGCATGCCAATGGATAGTCTTGTACACTCCCAGAGTACATGAACCCTGTTTTGGGGGCACTAGTTTAAGGTTCAAGCAAAATTATATGTGAAACCTTGAATTTCGCTTCATTATCACAGCTGAAATGATTCCCAAAAGACATACTATGCCCCAATGTCTGAACTAGCAATATGGGCAAAAAAAAAAAAAAAAAAAACACAGAAATAATTTCTTAGAAATCTGCATTTCCCTGTAGTTAAGCAATACTTTCCCTGGTAATAAATCTGAATGAGGCAAGCATAGGCCACCCTGGGGGTGGTAAAAAGATTTCAATTCATGTGCCAAGTTTAGTTGGCAGGTAGCCACTGCCTGGAAAGCTCTGCTGAGAGGATGCCAAGGCCATGTCCAGGGAAATGAAGCAAGATGATCAACAATAATGTTGTGGCTGGTATACGTGCCTACTACTGCTACCACCACGCTAATCAGATCTCAGCCACTTACAGCTTCATCCCACCACGCAGTGCCTTCTACTCATGTTCCACATCGTGCTTTCCATAAACTAGGCTTGACACTGCCTCCTCACCAGGTGGCACTCAAGCTCAGAAGCGGAAGGGGACCCAGGTGGGGACACTTTAATAAGAGCAGTCCGTGATCACAATGAATTGGATGGAACAAACATACTTCGAAATGGCTCTCTCCCACGTGTAACCACACTCAGGAATTTTTTCTCTCTTATGCAATTATGAAGTGCTATGGACTGGCAAAGAAAGGCAGTGGGTTCTGGTCAGCTCTTAACAGTTTGGCTGATGCTCTAGTGAATATGAAACTGTTAATGATCTCTCTTCTACTTCTTCCTCTTCCCCTTCTTCTTCTTCTTCTTCACTTCCCTTTTCTCTCCATCCTCAAGTTAGCTCAGACTCTAATAGCAAAGTGGATCCAGATTCTAAGATATACATTGGATTCTGAATATACAACTTCATTTGGGGAAAAATTGTGAAAGGAAAATGGATACGTAATACATTCCTGCAGAGGTCATGTTTGGTGGCATTTCCTACGTGGGAATGGGTGGAATAAGCACCACAGAACACTTACGTGGCCATTATGTACATGATTCAAAAAGAAAGCTGAGTCAAGCGTATCATCAAATTGCCAGGCATATGACTTACCTCAGAGGCAGTAGGACACAATAGCGCACTATGACGCCCAGCACCCACACCATAGTGAGCCGCAGACTGATGTACTGGAAATTTACATTGGTTCTTGTGAGGAGATTCCATGACACTAGCTCCTCTGAGGAAAACCTCTGGGTCACTTCATCTTCTACAATGGCTTCCAATCCCTTCTTGGAGAAATAAAACACGTCAGACAGCTCAAAGTCCCTTCCTCGTAGACCAGAGAGCCCTTTTTCCATGGGTGACTCATCTCTTTGGATAATACCTTAAAAGAAAGCATCAGGACATGAGAAAATGCCATGGGACAGAAGAATTGACCAAAAGGGCAACTTTAACTGTGTAGAAGTTAAATATGCCAAACAAGTAAATAAGTTTAATGGGTGACATCAGCCATCTTCAGAAGTAAGAGACAAACAATTGCAGTGGGAAAAGAGGTGAAATCACTGTGTCTGCATGAAATGGCCTCTACCCCATGATCTTTGTTAATTATAAAGAGGGGTTTTTGGTCCTCCATAATCCTCTTGTTTGGATTTCTTCCCTGCATACCATTAGACAAAGAACTCACACACACACACACACACAAAATTCTCCCCAAGTATAACTCTAGATTGTGTAAAAACAAAGACTTCTGTTCTCCCTGAAAAAAACCATAAAATCAAAAAGCAAGCAAAATGGCAAAAGATTCACCATAAATGGCAAAAAGTTGATTTTTTTTTTTTTTTTGAGACGGAGTCTTGCTCTGTCGCCCAGGCTGGAGTGCAGTGGCGTGATCTCAGCTCACTGCAAGCTCCGCCTCCCGGGTTCATGCCAATCTCCTGCCTCAGCCTCCCAAGCAGCTGGGACTACAGGCACCCGCCACCACACTCGGCTAATTTTTTGTATTTTTAATAGAGACAGGGTTTCACCATGTTAGCCAGCAAGGTCTCGATCTCCTGACCTCGTGATCTGCCTGCCTCTGCCTCCCAAAGTGCTGGGATTACAGGCGTGAGCCACCGCGCCCGGCCGATTTTTTAATATATGAAAATTATTTAATAAGAAAAACACAGCCTCCTGCATAAAAGTAAGCAAAGTTCACAGAAACAACATGAATATTAATAGTTAATATCGTACAACTTTTCACTAGTGAAAAAGGAAATGTGAATTAGACAAAGGCCTATTTACAGTATCAAATCAGCAGCATTTTATTCAATGATAAAATTCAATGACTTGAAATGACACAGGTACTCTCATATTCAACTTGTACAAGTACGGAAGTAGTAGCAACTTTGTCAAAGTTGGTTTGGCATGAAAAGACTGAAGATAGTTTTGCTGATGATCAATAACTCCAATTCTAGGAATCTGTCCTCAGAAAATAATTAGAAATGTAGGCAAATGTAGGCAAGGGTGTTCACTGTAGCATTCTTCATTACAATTAATCCAAACAATGATATAAAATGCACCCATTAACAAATACTATAATGTTAATCAAGAAAAGACGGAATCTAAAACTATAGTTTCACTCTATGAAATACATATACATAGAAAAAATGTAAAAATGAAAACACTAAGTAGCTATTTCTAGACAACAGGATTAGGTTTTCCTCTCTGTGCTGTTACTGTATTTTCCATCAAGAAAATAATTAAATGATTTTTAAAGCAGCATAAATTTTTATGAATTGAAAAATGACTACTGTCATTCAATTCTAACTACTAAATACAAAAAATGAGAAAGTCTTCAAAGAATAAAGAGTAGCTATATACACAGTCATATGATCATTCATTGGTTCCTTTGGGGTGTATCACAAAAGGTTACTTCTGACATTAGACTACAAAGAAAAATATTTTCTTTTGAGATAGTAATTAAGATGTTAAATTCCCTGAAAGAAGATCTTTTTTGATCACCTCATTTTCCAGTTTACTAGGAAATCAATGAGGAAAATGGACAGTGCTGTATTACCTATCCCGGGAAGAGTTATACGTGTATTAGTAGAAAGAGCTGTAATAGTTCAGTTTTCGGAAGGACTAATACTACACTAGAGGAGAAAGGAAAGAGGACCTGGAGTCAAAAGCCAAGTCCTGTTTAGGACAACCACCAGCTCCATGACTGATGTCTTTTATAAACTGAGAGAATGGAAACAATTTAGTTTTCTTACAGGGCTAATGTTTTATGATTTTAGGTTTGGGATATATGGGGATTTTGGAGTTTTTGTCCTACATGCAAAGTTTATACCTAGTCACCTTAAGAATTAAAGCAATAGGGGCTTGGCATGGGGGCTTATGCCTGTAATTCCAACACTTTGGGAGGTCAAGGTGAGCGGATCACTTGAGCCCAAGAGTTTGAGACCTACCTGGGCAACATGGTGAAACCCGTCTCCACAAAAAATACAAAAATTAGCTGGACATGGTGGCATGTGCCTCTAGTCCCAGCTACTTGGGAGGCTGAGGCAGGGGGATCACTTGAGCCCAGAAGATGGAGGCTGCAGTGAGCCATGATCATGCCATTGCACTCCAGCCTGGGTGACAAAATGAGATGGAAAGGGGAGGGGAGGGGAGGGGAGGGGAACAGAGGGGAGGGGCGGGAAGGGAAGGGAAAGGGAGAAAAGAGGGAGAGAAGGAAGGAAGGAAGGGGAGAGAGAGAAAGAGAAATAAAAATTAAGAAAGGAAAGAAAGAAAGAGAGAGAGGGAGGGAGGGAGAAAGGAAGGAAGGAAGGAAGGAAGGAAAGAAAGAAAAAGAAAAGAAAAGAAAGAAAGAAGAAAGAAAGAAAAGAAAAAAGAACAGAAAGAGGGAGGGAGGGAGGGAAGGGAGGGAAGGAAGGAAGGAAGGAAGGAAAAAAGTAAGTTCTTGAATGATTATTAGGTTCTCTTTTTCAGAAGTCAAGTCTAAGTGGTTTAACCTTTTTTCACCATCTCCAAAAGAGGTTTAATCAGTATTAGAGGATGAACCATGATAGTGTCCCTACTGAATTACCCTTTTGCTCTACAGGCACTGCAATACCACTCAAAGCCCGTTACTCAATCTAAGTACTGGCCAGTATTTAGCAGTGCAACAGTTTCATTACAGCAGGAGGGAAGAATACCTTCTTCAGCAAATTTCTGAATGAAATACCCTGGGGACAATAGACAGCCTTCCTAAAAATAACCTTTTTCAGAGGGGCCAGAGATAAGAATGCAAGTTCAATTGCCCCATATTATTTGACTGAGCCAAGAGAGAAGAGATCTGCAAACAATGCCAGCCCTCCAGCCCCTACACACTTGTTGTGCAATGTTTTCTCTGCCTTCTTACCTAGTTTATTCTGTGTAACTTAAATAAAATATAACTCAATTTTATATTTTAGTTAAGCATCTTTCAAAAGTATGTAGGTAACTGCAATTTATCTAGCCGACAAAGGATTAATTTCCCAAAGGATTAATTTCCAGAATATATTAAGACTTACAAAAAATTAATTTAAAAATGTCAAAGAACTCTCTTTTAAAAATGGCTAAGAATATAGCAAGCAATTCATAAAAGAGTAGCCTTATTGATGAAACATTTGAAAAGATGTTCTGCTTCACTATAATGAAAGAAATGCAAACTCAAACCACAGTGAGGCCAGGTATGGTGGCTCACACCTGTAATCCCAGCACTTTGGGAGGCCGAGGTGGGCAGTTCACTTGAGGTCAGGAGTTTGAGACCAGCCTGGCCAACATGGTGAAACCACGTCTCTACTAAAAATACAAAAAATTAGCCAGGCGTGGCGGCACACGCCTGTAATCCCGGCTACTGGGGAGGCTGAGGCAGTAGAATCACTTGAATCCGGAAGGTGAGGGTTGCAGTGAGCTGAGATTGCACCACTACACTACTCCAGCCTGGGCAACAGAACGAGACCCTGTCTCAAAAAAAAAAAAAAAAAAGCCACAATGACATACTCCTTCATACCCATAAGCCTGATAAAGATGTTTAATCTGATAATGTGAAGTACTGGTAAAGATGTGCAAATTCAAAGACATTCAGAGCCTATGACCTAGCAATTCCACTCCCAGGTATAACTTAGGAAGATCTCTTTAAAAAATAATTTCAAACATACAGAGAAGTTGCAACAGTAGGTCACTTCACCCAGATTCACTAATTGCCAACATCTTGCCACATTTGCTTTATTGTTCTACCTTTATATGTATATTAAAAAATTTTCCTGAGCCACTTAGAATATGTAGTAAACATCATACCCATTACCCCCAAATACTTCAGCATATGTTTCCTTAGGACACAGAGATTCACTTATTTAACCAAATTATAATTATCAAAATCAAGGAGGTTGACATTAATGCAATATGAGAATCTAATCTACAGACTGTATTCAAATTTTGACAGTTGTCTCACTAACATCCTTTACAGCAATTTTTTTTTTTCTGGTCCAGGATTGCACCTTACATTTACATGTCAAGTCATTTTAGTCTCTTTAAACGTGGAAAGGTTCCTCAGCCTTCCTTTGTCTTTCAAGATACTGACATTTCTTAAAAGTATGAGCTATTTATTTCATAGAGTAGCTCTTAATTTGGATTTGCCTAACGTTTCTTCATGATTAGATGCAGATTGTATACTTTGGGAAGTAATAATACAATGTAAGGAATGTGGTGTTCTCAGTGCATCTCATCAGGAGACAGTTTGTCATGACTGGTGATGTGTGACTTTGATCACTTGGCTGAAAGTGGTGCTTCCAGGTTTCTCCATGTAACATTAGTATTTTTTCTCTTTATGATTAATAAGTAGGTACTTATTACGTACAAGCATCTATAAAGGGGAGATACTTTGAGACTATGTAAATAACCTGCTCCCCATGGATATTTAGGATATCAAACTTTGTATATTCAAATTTTCACCCGTGGTATTACCATCTATTGATGACTCTGGCCTTAATGAGTAAGTACTATGTGTCTTTTAAAATGATATTTTCTCACTCCATTGGGCATAGTGGTTCACACCTGTAATCCCAGTACTTTGGGAGGCAGAGGCGGGCGGATCACTTGAGGTCAGGAGTTCCAGACCAGCCTGGCCAACATGCGAAATCCCATCTCTAATAAAAATACAAAAAAATTAGCTGGGCATGGTGCCACACACCTGTAATTCCAGCTACTTGGGAGGCTGAGGTATGAGAATCGCTTGAATCGGGGAAGCAGAGGTTACAATGAGCCAAGATCACACCACTGCACTCCAGCCTGGGTGACAGAGTGAGACTCTGTCTCAAAAGTAAATAAATAAATAAATAAATAAATAAATAAAATGATATTTTCTCACTCCTTCAATCTTTCCACATTTATTATTTGGCATTCCACCTTAACGAGCTTTTTCTCTTATTCTCCAGAGAGATTCTTATAAAACTGTGCACAAGGAGACATATACAAGAACACTTTGCCACATTGTTTGCATTAGCAAAATAGTGGAAACAATCTAAAGTCCATTAAGGAGAGACTAGATAAGAGACTTGATAGATATATACAGTGAATATATATGAGCTAAAATAAATTAGCTAGAACATGTACTAATTTAGATAATTCTGAAACATCAGAATGAGCAAAAGTCAGAATGAACACAAAACGATATGTGGAAGACAACATTTTTATCATTTGAATAATGCAAAACAATAAATACTATGTATGAAGGATATATACATATGTAAGGGAAGTATGAAAATACGCATCAAGATAAGCATGAAAGTCAGAGTAGTAGTTCCAAGGAGTAGCAGGGTAAGGGATCAGGAAAGGATACCTAGGAGAATTCCATTGTTTCTGTAATGTTGTATTTATTAAATGAGGTGGCAAGTACACATGTGATATAACCAAAAAATAAAGTGCTACATGGAACTGACAGTTGTCCCTAAGATGAAAATCTGTACTGTAAAAGAGCAGGTACCAGACTATGAGTGCTCTAATATTAGGCACACAATATCTGAAAATGGGTACTATTATAAAATTAGGTGTCAGCCGGGTGCAGTGGCTCACGCCTGTAATCCCAGCACTGTGGGAGGCCGAGGCGGGTGGATCACGAGGTCAGGAGATCGAGACCATCCTGGCTAACACAGTGAAACCCCGTCTCTACTAAAAATACAAAAAAATTAGCCAGGCGTGGTGGTGGGCACCTGTAGTCCCAGCTGCTGGGGAGGCTGTGGCAGGAGAATGGTGTGAACTCGGGAGGTGGAGCTTGCAGTGAGCCAAGATCGCACCACTGCACTCCAGCCTGGGCGACAGAGCAAGCCTCCATCTCAAAAAAAATAAATAAATAAAATAAAATTAGGTGTCAAAAGGAGCACGACTGAAAACATAATGTTACTTTCTCCTGAGATATGTTGACTATTGAGGGTCTGAGTTACAGATCCAATTTACCTAAATATAAGCTCTGACAGGAAAAAATATTCAATTCAATCAACATATAGGGAACACTCACTATGCGTTAGGCCTCAAATTACAGATTAGAAAGGAAGAGAGGAAATACTTGTTTTGGCACCAAGAAATGTTCGTTGGCCGGGCGCGGTGGCTCACACCTGTAATCCCAGCATTTTGGGAGGCCGAGGCGGGCGGATCACGAGGTCAGGAGATCGAGACCATCCTGGCTAACATGGTGAAACCCCGTCTCTACTAAAAATACAAAAAATTAGCCTGGCGAGGTGGCGGGCGCCTGTAGTCCCAGCTACTTGGGAGGCTGAGGCAGGAGAATGACGCGAACCCCAGGGGGCGGAGCCTGCAGTGAGCCGAGATCGCGCCACTGCACTCCAGCCTGGGCGATAGCGAGACTCCGTCGTCTCAAAAACAAACAAAAAGAAATGTTCGTGAGTAGACCGAAAGTCTTCAAAATACATAGAAATAAACACATATCAGATTAGCTGACAGATTCAATTATTATATTAGTTTTGTTATCATTAAAGCAATCTCATTATTTTTAATAAGTTAATCCTGATCCTTCAAAGCAGCCCACAGTTCTTAAATCGGTAAAACTCTAATTCTAAAAAAAAAAAAAAAAAAAAAATTCCTTTTACTTTACAAGTCAGCTTTAAAAGGGTAAAGCCATAAACGTATGAACTTTGTTCTTACACCAAATGCTTTCACCAAGCCAACACAGTCCATGCTTGGATGAAGATAAAATTACAACTGTCTCTCTATCTCATGCAAGCGATTAATTGCACAAGCTGCCCTGTGCCCCTGTGCCTTTAGCAAGTCACTTGTACATAAATAATACCAGATACGAAAGGCCTGTGGAAATGAAGGCAGAAGTTGAAACCATCTCAAACATAATTAACTCTAAATTAGCTGAGTGAACTCTTAGAATAACAGTCCATTTATAAATCACACTAGTTTTTCTGTCCTCCAGTTGTAAAGCAAACTTCCTAAGCAAGCAGTTAAGAAAATCAGGGTCTACTGCAGACCAAAGAAGATACAGTAGCTTATATACAGAAGTAGACCCTTAATCTACCAATGGCCTGTGTTCCAAACACAGCAGCAAAACCTTCAGCATTCAAAACACTTTCTCATGGAAGCCTTGATTGAAGTGGTCTGTGTGAGCAAGAACCCTACCCAGTCATAAGCCTAACTCACTTAAAAACAGGTGATCACAGAGCAGTAATGGCATGAAATAGAAAGTCTCTCTTAACACTGTTTCTATAGGAAATTTTTAAATTAAATCTAGTTTGGAATTGACAAAAATATAGTCCTAAATCCCATAGAGACTGGAAGGGGGGCTTGGGGGAATGTTCTGGGGTACTGGTAATGTTCAATTTATTGACCTAGATGAGAGGTATACAAGCAAGTTCATTTTGGAAAATGCATGAAGTTGTATACTTATTTCACACTCCTGTCTATGTATGTTATTATTTTTAAATTGGGCAGGGAGGAGTTTACCTGTTCCAGCACCAATTATTGGTGGTAGTGTCCTTTTCCTGGCATGAGAAGCTCCTCTGAGGGGCTCAGATCCTTGGCAAAGAAGCCAGGCCTAGATCCTTCCCTACCATCTCCAACTTCCTTCCTGACCCATAAATGTGATTAGTGTGATTAAAGAAGAGACCACGATAAGGTAATATAATGACCAACTGTATGTATACATTGGGGAATGAGATGGACCAGTGCTACTGGGATTAAAGAACAGAAATATTCAATGTCAAGGAAGAGGCCTGGCCCATGCTCAAGCAATCACCTAGATGTAAAGACTAAAAAGATCATTAAGGCCAGGTGCAGTGGCTCATGCCTGTAATCCTAGCACTTTGGGAGGCTGAGGTGGGCAGATCACCTGAGGTGAGGCACTTGGACCCAGCCTGGCCAATGTAGTGAAACCCCATCTCTACTAAAAATACAAAAATTAGCCAGGCATAGTGGCAAGCACCTGTAGTCCCAGCTACTCAGGAGGCTGAGGTAGGGAATCACTTGAACCCAGGAAGAGGAGGTTGC
Source organism: Pan troglodytes (assembly GCF_028858775.2). Lineage (NCBI taxonomy): Eukaryota > Metazoa > Chordata > Mammalia > Primates > Hominidae > Pan > Pan troglodytes. The sequence goes on from NC_072401.2 coordinate 46,566,720, forward strand.
AGTGAACCAAACCAAGATCACGCCACTGCACTCCAGCCTGGGTGACAGAGTGAAACTCCATCTCAAAATAAATAAATAAATAAAATAAAATAAAAGATCATTATACCATCTTAACAAGCTAGTACCAAGGACAGATCCCAGGAATATACAACTGATCTCCATCTTGTCCTTCTACAGTTCATTAATCACTAGATATGTTAATATGTTAATTACTGCATCAACAACATAGTCACCTAACTGCACAGATTTCCAGTCCACGTTTTGCCACCTTTTCTCACAATAATGTAGCTGTAACACTGCAAGGCTAACCTCTAGATATACCAAATCCAAACCATTCCCTGAGCCATTAGTTAAGTTAAGATTTCCAGGACATAAGTTAGGCCACTTGGCTAAGCTCATTTCACAGCGACTCCTTTGTGATCCTGATTATCACTGCTTCCCTTCCCAAACATTTTTAAATTTTTATATTGTTATTAATTTAGTTAAGCGTAATAATGGCATTAGGGTTATATTTTTCAAAAAGTCTATTTTTTGAGGTGTGTCCTGAAGTATGTAAAAGGATATGATATCTGGAATTAACTTTAAAATACTTTCATAAAAGGATATACATGAAGATGAGACTATGGTATTTCTAATTACTTATTGGTGTTCTCTACCTTTCTACATTGCTCATATATTGCTTCTGTAATTAATTTTTTTAATTGAAAAATACTTACACAAAGGAAAACCTGAAAAAAAAGAATAGATGTAGCAAATTCTTGATAACTGTTGAATTTGGGTGATGGGTATAAGGTGACTAATTGTACTATTCTTTCTACTTTTAAAAAATTAATACTATGCTTAAAAATGCACTTAAGAAATTTGTTGGAGATATCAGCTTAGCTGAGGATCAATTTCCTCATCTAAATTTTAATAAATCATTTGCTCATTCATTCAGTTAGTCAATATATAAAGAGTGACAGGCAGCAGACAAGATACTAAGTTATAAGGGAAAGGGAGAAAAAAGGGTTGAGCTAACTCAGTGGTTCTCAAGCTTGGCTGCATTCCATAATTCTCTGTGGAATCTTTTAAAAAAACAGACACCAGGGCCCACTCCCAGATATATTAAACTAAAATGTCAGCTACATTTTAAAATATATATATCAAGCCAAGCGCAGTGGCTCACATCTGTAATCCCAGCACTTTGGGAGGACAACGGGGGTGGATTACCTGAGGTCAGGAGTCTGAGACCAGCCTGGCCAACATAGTGAAACCCCCGTCTCTATGAAAAACACAAAAATTAGTCAGTGTGATGGCAGGCACCTGTACTCACAGCTACTTGGGAGGCTGACACAGGAGAATTGCTTGAACCCGGGAGGCAGAGATTGCAGTGAGCCGAGATGGCACCACTGCACTCCAGCCTGGATAAAAGAGGGAGACTCCATCTCAAAAAACAACAACAACAAAACTATATATGTGTATATACACATATATATATATATGCGTGTATATATATATGTGTGTGTATATATGTGTGTGTATATATATATATATACACATATATATATGAGTGGGGGAAAACTATAAGGAAATACATTAAAATATTAGGCTTTTTCTGATTAATAAGTATTTCATATGGCTGATTTTTAACTTATTTATACTTCTGCAATGTCTAATTTTTCAACAAAGTATATATACTTTGTTGAAAAATACTTACATTGAGAAAAATACTTAAGATGTTATTTTTAAAACTATAATGAGATACTACTACATACCCACAAAAATGGCTAAAATTTTAAAAGGCCAAAAATACCAAGTGCTGGAGATGCTAGGGACCAACTGGAACTCTCAAACTTTGCTGCTGAGAGTGTACAAACATTTTAGAATACCATGTAGCAGTTTCTAATAAAGTTCAACAAATACTTGCTTACCCTATGGCACAGACAGTCATAAGAATGTCTGTACAATGTTTATAGCAGCTTTATTCCTAATGGCTAAAAACTGGAACTAACCCAATTATCATCAATCGACATTATAATAAATAAACAAACTATTGGTATTATATAAAGGAATACTCCATAGCAATTATTTTTAAAAATCCACTGATTCATGCAACATGGAGAAATCTCACAAATATTATACAGGGTGGGAACAAAAACAGACACAAAGAATATATAATGTATGATTTCATTTATGTAAATGTCAAAAACAGTAAAAACAGACGATGACAGAAATCAGAAGAGAGAGTACCACTGGGACTGAGAGAAGAAGGGCAGATACTGAGCAGGGGCTTAAGAGAACTTTGAGATCATAAATGTGTTCTTTAGCTCGACTGGGGTAATCACATGAGCCTACAAATATGTAAAAAATCATGTATCTGAACACTGAATATGTGCATTGTAACAGATGCAAATTATACCTCAATTTTTTTTTAATCAGAAAAAAAAGGTTACCTTTAAGAGTTCTCCCAAGCTGGGCACAGTGGCTCACGCCTGTAATCCCAACACTTTGGGAGGCCAAGGCGGGTGGATCACCTGAGATCAGGAGTTCGAGACCACCCTGGCCAACATAGTAAAACCCTGTCTCCACTAAAAATATGAAAATTAGCCAGGCATGGTAGTGCACATCTGTAGTGCCGGCTACTCAGGAGGCTGAGGCAGGAGAATCACTTGAACCCAGGAGGCGGAGGTTGCAGTGAGCCGAGATCGTGCCGCTGCACTCCAGCCTGAGTGACTGAGCAAGACTCCGTCTCAAAAAAAAAAAAAAAAAAAAAAGAGTTCTCCCAAATTTCTAGCTATAGTTTCAATTAAAGGCTCTAGCCAATCCTATCTTCCCATGTATATTTTAAAATCTTCCTTCCTAAACTAAAAGGCAGCTGACATTGACTGAGTGTCTCCTGATGCCAGGCTGTATATAAAACCCTTGACACCTACACTTTTGTAGTCTTCGCAATCCTATGAGGTATTCTGTATTATCTCCAACTTATACATGAGGAAATTAAAGTGCAGAGGGGTTGAGTAACTTGCCTGGGGCCAGAGAGAAGAAGGAACTGAGCCAGGATTTGCAACCAAGTCGGTGACTCCAAAACCAAGTGCTTCCTCATATGTTATTGCCTCAAGTTTCACATCGCTCTAACCAATACCTGCCCACTGACGAATCCCAAATATGTAAGATATTTCTCGTCAATACAACACCACCCCCAGTTCTTCCTTGCTAAACAGAAAGCCCTGAGTAGCAGCTCTTCCTAGCATTTCTCCTACCTTTGAGGGAAGAAAGAGAACTTTAATTGATACAAGAAAATCTATATATGGCCCCTATCTAACATTAATCTAGACATGCACTTACAATTCACTTACACGTGATCATTCTTCCCAGAAAGTTGTGACTCAATTCACCCTTTTTTTTTTTAACTGAGGCAGGAATCTTTTACAGCTTGGAACCCACTTAAATTCCTCTCATTTAGAATCTCTGGGCCATCCTACAATAAGCCAAACAAACAAACAAACAAAACCATGCCCTGGGCAGTGGTGCACCAAGTGGTCCCCAGTGCTGTAGTTCAGCCAGGTCCACGTTGTCCAAGGAGACCGTTCTGCCCTCTGCTAAGACTCTGTAACATCAGTGCACAGGCATCCTGCCAGTATCCTTACTCTTCAAGGCCTCTACACGGCAGAAGCAGCTTCCCTACACATCTTACAGATTAGTAAAGGTTTAGAAAGGATAATCACCCTTGATTTGTTGTTGGTGTTATTGTTCTTAGATATATTCTCACACCTTCTACCATTTTTACATCTTTATTAACCTGGACCGTCAGCCAGGCAAGGTTTATAGAAAATGGTCTCTCTTTTTTGGTCCAAAGAGCCAAGCAGCCCTGCTATATTCTCAGTCATCACTCCAGGTTTCAGTTCAAGGTCTTTGAGCAAAAGACAGATTGACCATGAAGCCAGTAAGGTTAAACTTCAGGGTCCAGACTTGCATAGGCTCCTTCCAAGGTCCTGTACTTACTTTTGCATGGATCACTTTGTATTCCTTATTAAAGAAGGCCTCTAAATTGCATAAGCTTTAAGCCCCCCAAGACCTGGACTTGCCCCTACCTCTGAATAACATTATCATTTTGTTGATACAAACAACAGATCTATGTTAAACCATTCACCTTACAAATGAAGCTGATTTAGGAGAAATACTTAAGATGAGAGAACCAACTTATTACCAGTAAGTATTAGAACACTGGGAGGTCACAGACACACATAACATCTTTCCACTTAATTTCACATATTATGAATAGTATTTTATCTATTTAATTGTTACATTAGCAATGTACTAGTAAGAGAGGTTGCTCCTTGTTAGGCAGTTTTGTGGTTATTTTAAGGTTTTAAGTTTCTCAGTTATTGGAAGTGGGGGAATTGAAGAGGATGGCAAATGAAAAATGTGAATACAGGCCGGGCGTGGTGGCTCATACCTGTAATCCCAGCACTTTGGAGGCTGAGGTGGGTGGATCACCTGTCAGGAGATCGAGCCTATCCTGGTTAACATGGTGAAACCCCGTCTCTAGTAAAAATACAAAAAGTTGGCCGGGTGTGGTGGCGGGTGCCTGTAGTCCCAGCTACTCCGGACGCTGAAGCAGAAGAATGGCGTGAACCTGGGAGGCGGAGCTTGCAATGAGCCTAGATCGCGCCACAGCACTCCAGCCTGGGCAACAGAGCGAGACTCCGTCTCAAAAAAAAAAAAAAAGTGAATACAAATGAAAAATTAAAAAACACTACATAAAAGTTTCACAGGTTTCCTGGTAGCAATAACCCTGCCTTAGAAGAAATAGATTATGATATACCATACAATAGGTCCATAAAATGAAAAGGGGAAGAAGTCATCACAACTATGATGACCTTTAATATACATGAAATGTGCTCAAAATAAATGCATCTCCTTTGGTTTTCCTAAGCGCTACTCAATCATGATGACTCAATCACAATTGCCTATTTTTAAAAAAAGCATTCGAATTATGAAACTACTCACGCTCCCCCTAGTAACATGGCCTGGGTTGGCACATTTAAAGATACAAGTTACAATCAATTTTTTTTTTAATGTGAAACAGGGTAAAGTTTACTTTAAGCACCTGCACACCCCACTACTTAATCCAATTAAGAAAAATAAAATAAGGGCAGGAGAGAAAGCCCACATATAATACAAAACAAAAATGTGCAAAGAAAAAAACAGAAAATCATAAAAATCATAAGAAAGAATTCTACACAAAGTCTTCTGCAAATAACTTGAATAAAAATCTGGGTAAACAGATAATTTTCTATTTAAAAAAAAAGTTGCTCAAAGCTTTACTGACACCAAGAGATGAACATGCTAAAGAGAACCATTTGCACAGATGAAATAATGTTGCAGGCAGCAAAAAAATACCTACATATGCACCCCTAACCAACCAATAAGCACCAGACCCAGGCTTTTGTTGTTGTTGTTGTTTTCAAATAGAGACAGGATTTTGCCATGTTGCCCAGGCTGGTCTTGAACTCCCGAGCTCAATGATCCACCCGCCTCAGCCTCCCAAAGTGCTAGGATTACAGGCAGAAGCCACCACTCCTGGCCCAGACCTTTTTTTAAGGAATTCTACCAAACATTTAAACTGACAAGGGAAGGAGAAATAAAGGAAGATAGGTAAGTAATACACTAATCACAAGTATAAGAATCAACTGTAAAAATCCTAACTTCAATTTTGGCAGACAACTTCCAGCATCATATTATGACCAGGTAATGTTTATTCCATAAATGCAAAGACAATTCTAATATTTTTAAAGTTATTAATAAAATTCACTACAATGGGTCTAAGAGGGGTAATCTATCTTCACCATCAGACATGCCTTAAAAGCATGAAAATTCAACATTCACTCTTAAAGTAACAAAACAAGAATCAGCAACTATTTAACATGAGATGGAAAAATAGATCAAAGTTGACATGACCTTTATTGGGAAGACCCTAAAGGCACTGAAGACCATCCACATAGGAATGCCAACTTGCCAACTAGCACCACTACTGTTTAGCACTGCAGGGAGTATCAGCCAGCACAACCAGACAAGAGAAAAAAAATGAAGTACAAACTGGGAAAGAAATAAAATGCAAACCAAAGTTGAATAAGAAAGGGCAAGCCTATCAATATCTGAAGATAAAATAATTATATATCTGAACAAAAGGAAATTCCTGAAAAACCATATACAGTATGAGAATTCTTAATTTTATATTCTTCTACCTTACTAAAGTAGAAAGTTTTCCTATACATGAACAACAATTATTTAGAAAATATAATGGAAGAACACACCTTATTTATAATAGCAACTAAAATATAAAACTAAGAGGAAATGTGCAATACCTATCTGAGGAAAATTTTAGAACATCTCTTAAGGATACAAAAGAAAACCTAACAAATGGGGGGAAAAAAAAGAAAAGCTAAACAAATGGGGGAAAAAAAAGAAAATCTAAACAAATGGAAAGATATAATGTCCTCAGAAAGTAAGACCCAACATAGATAATGTCAAACCTTCCTCAATAAATTTACAAACTTAATACAACTCCAGTAAAAATGGGTTGTTGTATTTCCTTGTATCATAGAAAGCTGAATCTCAAGATCATATGGAAAAATAAGTAAACAAGAATAAATAGGAGGCCGGGCGTAGTGGCTCACACCTGTAATCCCAGCACTTTGGGAGGCTGAGGCGGGTGGATCACTTAAGGTCACGACTTCCAGATCAGCCTGGCCAACCTGGTGAAACCCTGTCTCTATTAAAAATAATAATAATAATAATAATAATAAATTAATTTTTTAAAAAAAGAATAAATAGGAAAAGCAATAAGAACAACTATTTCTACCAGACACTAAAACAACAATTGGCCAGGTTTGGTGGCTCACGCCTATAATCCCAGTACTTTGGGAGGCCGAGGCAGGTGGGTCACCTGAGGTCAGGAGTTCCAGACCAGCCTGGTCAACATGGTGAAATCCCGTCTCTACAAAAATACAAAAATGTGGGAAAGAGAGTTTCTGGGATGCCAGATGAGTTGGTCTCCCATGTGTGAGACAGCCATGGGGAGCCATGGGTGGCCTCTGAGGAGAAAAGTCTCCTTATTGCCTTCATGTCTTTATGCCCTGAGAGCATAACAGCTCGGCGGCATTCCACAGGTTGCTCGGGGAAATAACACTCCCTTGAAGCAGTGGAGTATAATCAAACATCTTGGTTTCTCCTGAAACCCACTCCCACCCATGTCAGTTAAAGATCTTAGGTAGTTTAGACACACGCCTTTGCTCGAGGAAATTCACAGAGTTCTCCTTCACTGATGAATCCTTTTCTTCATCCCTTCCTACCCCTCCCATTTGCCCTAAGAACAAAGAGCTTGTAAACCAATAAACTGGGTGGAGGCCCAGAGCTCGGGGCATGAGCAAGCCTCCAATGCTCCGGTCCCCTGGACCCGCCTTTTAAACTCTTATTTTGTCTCTTTCTAATTCCTTTGTCTCCGCTGGACTCGGGGTACCCACCGGGTGGTGTGGGGCTGGTTTCCCCAACACAAAAATTAGCCTGGCATGATGGCAGGTGCCTGTAATCCCAGCTACTAGGGAGGCTGAGGCAGAATTGCTTGAGCCCTAGAGGCGGAGGTTGTGGTGAGCCGAGAGCGCACCACTGCACTCCACCCTGGGTGACAGAGCGAGATTCTGTCTCAAAAAAAAAAAAAAAAATCAATAATTAAGATAATATGATAACAGTGCATGAGAAGACAAGTACACAAATGAAATAAAATAGCTCAGAAACAGATCCAAATGTATAAACTGGAGGCTGGGCATGGTGGCTCACACCTGTAATCCCAGCAACTTGGGAGGCTGAGATGGGAGGATCACTTAAGGTCAGGAGTTCGAGACCAGCCCGGTCAACATGGTGAAACCCCATCTCTACTAAAAATACAAAAATTAGCCAGGCATAGTGGTGGGCACCTGTAATCCCAGCTACTTGGGAGGCTGAGGCAGGAGAATCACTTGAACCCAGGAGGCGGAGGTTGCAGTGAGTTGAGATTGCGCCACTGTGCTCCAGCCTGGGCAACACAGCAAGACTCCATCTCAAAAAAATAAAAATAAATAAATAAATAAATAAATACGTATAATGGAATTCTGGAAATTATTGAAGATGCGTCTCAAATCAGTTGGTTAAAGATCTTTTTCACAGAGTGTTGCAACAACTAGATAGACATCCGGAAAGACACACAAGAATAAATGAATCAAAGATTTTAACATAAAAAATAAAACCATAAAAGTAATCAAAGAAAACTTTGGAGAATTCCCTTAAAACTTGGCAGAGGAAAAAAAAAATGTTTCTACTAAATCCAGAAGTTAGAAAAAGAAAATATTGATAAATTAGACTATATATAAATGAAAAATGTCTGCACAGTAAGAAGTATGATAAGCAGAGGTAAAAATACAAATTGCAAACTGAAACAAATATTTGTCTCTCACCACAGACAAAAGCTAATCCTTTTTTTTTCTTTTTTTGTGACAGAGTCTTGCTCTGTTGCCCAGGCTAGAGTTCGGTGGTGTGATCGCAGCTCACTGTAGCCACAACCACCTGAGCTCCTGTGATCCACCCACCTCAGCCTGCCAAGTAGCCAGGACCACAGGTATGCACCACCATGCCTGGCTAATTTTTTGAGTTTTTGTAGAGAGAAGGTCTTGCTATGTTGTCCAGGCTGGTCTTGAACTCCTGGGGTCTAGCTATCCTCCCACCTCAGCCTCCCAAACTGCTAGGATTATGGGCATGAACTACTACACCCACCATTAATCATTTTAATACATGAGAAGGTCCTAGAAAACAAACAGAATAGCCTGACAGAATAATGGTCAAAAAACATGAGTAGATAGTTCCCAGAAAAATTAATGCAACTGACCCTGAAACATGAAAACATGTTCAAATGTTTTATCAGAGAAATACTAATTAGAACCAAACTATATTTCCACTTCTTGTCTATGGGATTGGCACAAATCCAAAAGTTAGACATATATTTACAACATTGGTGAAGCTGTGGGGAGACAGGCACTTGCACACACTCCTAGTGGGAACTCATAGCCCCACTAGCCTCCATAATAGAGGCCATTATGGAGGGCAGTTTGACACTATCAATCCAAATCACACATGTTCTCTGACAGAGCAATCCTATTGCTAAGAATTCATGTTACAGATATATTTACTTCAGCATCATTTTTGAAGCAGCAAAGGTTGGGAACTACAGGTAAATTGAACTATTTGCATTCATATAATGAAACTTCTCACAACTCTAAAAAAAAGAAGAAACTTTCTAAGTAATAATAGAGAAAGGTTTATGGGATATATTATAAGTGAAGAACACAAGGCTCAGAATACTGTTTATAGGATATCATGTTTGGTGTTAGCAAGTCAAGAAAATAATAAACACTTGGCCGGGCACAGTGGCTCACGCCTGTTAATCCTAACACTTTGGGAGGCCAAGGCGGGTGGGTCACCTGAAGTCAGGAGTTCGAGACCAGCCTGGCCAACATGGCAAAACCCATCTCTACGAAAAACACAAAAATTAGCTGAGTGTGGTGGTGCATGCCTGTAATCCCAACTATTCAGGAGCCTAAGGCAGGAGAATCGCTTGGACCTGGGAGGAGGAGGCTGCAGTGATCTGAGATCACACCATTGCATTCCAGCCTGGGAGACAGAGTGACACTCCATCTCAAAAAAAAAAGAAGAAAGAAAAAATAAAATAATAAAGACTTGCATTAGAATAACATATTTGTAATGTAATAGCATAAAGAAACAATGGAGAGATACATAAGAAACTAACTTGGGATAGAGGTAGTCAGTAACAGGAGTGGAAGCTACATTTATTAAAGCGTATGTTTTCAAATTGCTATAATTTTTGACCCATGTGACTTTATTACTTATGCAAAAAATTAAAACGTTTTTAAAACGATGAGTAAAACCCAAATTTAAAGTGTTTACACAATAACTTGCACACACATATCCTTTGTGTGTTTGTCCACTAGCACTAACCCTCCCAGAAAAACATCAGTCTGATGGTTCAGCATGTCCTCAGAATTGTAAAGATAAAACAAAGTAAACTAGATTATGGTGCTTTCCACATAACTAATGTTACCCTTTCATTCCAAATCTTACATAAAATACTTAATTTCTGTGCTAGCTTTAGAAGTCCCTAATAATCTCCCACCTCATGTGTATAAATTCACAGAAAAGCACAGTTTACAGATAACACATTCAATGTTTTTGTTTCTGAAGAGGAGTTGGTAGACAACTTCTATTATTCTTGGGAGAAAAATATAGCCCACAAGAGTAGCAGTGGACAGAAGAATGAGGAGAGAGAGAATATATATATATATATATATATATATATATATATATATATATATATAGTTAGAAGTCTCTATCTATTATCTATCTATCTATCTATCTATCTATCTATCTATCTATCTGTATCTCTTTCTTTCTATCTCTCTCTGTTTCCATTTTCTCTGCTCTTATTCTCTTACCTGGTTGATCTTTGTCTTGTTCATTCATCTCTTCCTGCCCTTTTTCTATGAATTTTTCTCCAGCCCTTGTAAATGTCTTTCACTTTCTGTGAGTTCATTAAATCTACTATTTCAACTTTCACCCTCTGCAAATAATTCCCAACTATGCATCTATAGTCCTGACTTCTTCCCCAGGCTCACATTATTATATGGCTGCTAGGAAACTCCACCAATCCCACTGCTCTGGTTCAAGCCCCCATTATCTTCCAGAATGGCCTCCTGTCTACTACGCCTCCTTTCTCCACTTCTCCCACACACATCCTGTCTAATCCCACTCATAAAACTGCCAGATTCATCTTTTCAAAACTTTGAGATCTCCTCCTCTAAGGAATGAATTTCCTAGCCTGGCATTCACTTAAAGCCTTTTAGGATTTGATGTAAACCTGCATATTCAGTCTCAAGTCCATCCATGCCCAACTCATCTTCATGCATTCTAGCTGCAGCCAAACTATATTTTATTTATATATATATATATATATATATATATATATATATAATAACTAGAAATCAGTTATTGGGTGCCTAATATCTCCTAGGCTCTCCTAACCTCCTGCCTTTGCTTACAATTTCTTCTACCAGATGCCCCTTTTCCTGAAATCATTCTGAGTTTTCACATCAGTAGAACTGTTTCCTTGTTTCTTATTTTCCTTAAGCTCATGACTCCATTCATCACATAAGGCGTTGTCTTAAATGATCACAAGCAAAGATCAAAAAATGACCAATTACATCAAACTTATGAAATATCATTTCCAAATTTCTAAAATTAAATCAGGCTTGTACTAAAGAACATGATAGATGCTTGTCCTATGGAGATAAGGATGGAATGGCAAGGCAATTCTCTCTCTCTTTTTTTTTTTTTTTTTTTTTTACCCAAAAAGGGGGGAAAAAGGATATTAGTTTTGTTATCTTCCTCAATTACAAAATGCCTGTTTTTTACTCTCTGTCACACAAACCCTGATAAACATGCTTCTTTATCGATTAGCACAGTTGGGCTTATACTTTTTGTACAGGATGCCAGTGGAACATCAGATGCTGAACACCAGCACATGCTGTAATTTTGCAATCCCTGCCCACATCACACACTTGATATCATTTGTGGGAGGTCATGTGGGTTGGCCTACACACTGGCAAGTAAACTCATTGATTTGGACAATGAGTCACTGAAAATGAGGATGTTATTTTATTTTAGCAGATTTGTGCCAACGTCATTGCAGAGGCAAGAAGAAGAAGGGATATGAATGATACACGGACAGATACCAACTTAATAAATAAAAAGCTTGCCAATCTTGAAAAAAAAGGAACATGGACTTACACCTTGCAAAGATTTTAAGTATTTTACATATTCTACCAAGCATGTTGTATAGCCAAAGCCTGTAATCTCTTTCTGGCATTAATCTGCTTTTTTAAAAAATTCTGTTTTGTTTTTGTTTTATTAAAATGATGGCCTCTGGAATTCATTATCAGTTTCTCTCTACTTAAACCAAGAGAGTACTGCTGGTTGCAAAAGGATGTTAGAAATCATCCCCCATTGTGCTGTTTTCTCTAATAATTTGAAGAAGGGTGTTATTTGCTATGTGTATACACTGTCTCCAAAATACATTAACTCCTTGTAAAGGCCTGACGCCAGTTGTATTAGTCTGTTCTCACATTGTTATAAAGAAATACCTGAGATTGGGTAATTTATAAGAAAAGAGGTTTAATTGTCTCACGGGTCTGCAGGTTGTACAGGAAGCATGGCAGCATCTGCTTCTGGGGAGGCCTGGGGAAACTTAGAATCATGGCAGAAGGCAAAAGTGGGGACAGGCACACCACGTGGCCAGAGCAGGAGCAAGAGAGAGAGAGGGAGGGGAGGTACCACACGCTTAAATAACTACATCTTACGAGAACTCATTCACTGTCATGAGGACAGTACCATGGGGATGGTGCTGAACCATTCATAAGAACCTACCCCTGTGATCTAACCACCTCCCTGCAGGCCCCACCTCCAACACTGGGGATTATATTTCAACATGCGATTTGAGCAGGAGGACACATCCAAACTGTATCACCAGTATTCCTCCAAGTTGCTGTCCTCTGCATAGAGTGCTTTTTCCCAGATACTTAAAGGTAAAGGGGCCAAAGTATCCCACCCACAAAATCTGTCCTCAGTATCCCCTGCATCCTCATGCTTCAGAGTCACTCCTATTTCTCAGGTGAAATGAGCAGGTACATATGACTGTGATGTCACTTAAATACAAAAAAAAATACAAAAAAAATTCAAACAAAAATAAATAAGAAATGAGCAGGTACGGCCGCCTGGGCACCACACCAGAGAAGCTCGGAGGCAAGGTCCACCCACCCCAGGGAGAAATGCTGAGGATCAAACTGGTGAAGAGCAGGCCACATTGCACTTTCCTCTTGCTCTTGTTCACCAGCTGTTCCTCAGAAATTACAGGAGATGTAAAGGCCTACTGGTTTGCTCCCTGAGGGACCTTCTGGAAACTTCATGGGCCTCTAGGCAATCGAAGCTCTTCTTTCACCAGCCCAATCTTTGGAGGAAACAGAGCTTTGAGGAAGAGAAGCAGGAAAACCAGGCACCTGGTCTAGAAAAGTCAGTGAAGGGGGTCCACAGTGGAGCTTCCACCATACTATTCTGAGGCTGCTTCACAAAGACCAAAGCTCCTGCCTAAAGGTTTTGCCTGCTCCCCAGGCATCCAGACATCACTGGCTTTTTCCTACTCCAACCCAAGAAAAGGATTCTGTCTAATCACAAGTCCAATTGGCTGTCTCTCTTCTCTGACCAAAATCCTGTTCTCGCCAAACAGAAGCACTGCTATCTACTTTCATCTCCCCAGCCTTCTGTGTACAAAGCATGCCTTGCCACCTGCCCCCCTCATCTTTTTGTTCATGTGAGAATGCATGGGTCCCAGGAGCTTCAGTGAGAGGACAGAGAAAAATGGGAAATTCCATTACCAAAACATTTTAGAGAAAGAAGAAAAGGCAAAGGAGAATGGAAGGATTGTTGTTACTTGCTGGCAGATTAAAAGAACTGATGAAGAACTTTCCTGCTTTCTCCAGATGCACTGGCTCACGCTTGCGATCCCACACTTTGGGGGGCCGAGGCAAGCAGATTGCCTGAGCTCAGGAGTTCAAGACCAGCCAGGGCAACACAGTGAAACCCCATCTCTACTAAAATACAAAAAATTAGCCAGGCGTGGCAGCATGCGCCTGTAATCCCAGCTACTCGGGAGGCTGAGGCAGGAGAATCGCTTGAACCTGGGAAGCAGGGGTTGCAGTGAGCAGAGACTGGGTCACTGCACTCTAGCCTGGGTGACAGAGCAAGACTCCAACTCCAAAAAACAAAAAAAAAATCTTTCCTGCTTTCTCTGCCTATATACTAAGTAATCCACATGAGATAGTCCCATGATTATAAACACTGCCTAAAGAAGGATTTAAAAATAAACAGACATTTAAAATTTTTATAGAGAACTTTTTACAATCAAGATGACCAGGCACTGTTAAGAAAATGAAAAGAGCTTTGTTATATAACTTATACCTCTCCCAAAATTCTAAACTATTTATCCTACTTGGAAAAGATCTCATATAATCTACCTGCTAGTCTGGTCCAGTTTTCTAATCATTTTTTGCTAACAAGAAGTGTTTTCTTATATACAATATAATTCTTTTATTTCCATTTAAGCCAATCTTTTTGTTCCATCTCTTAAGAATTTGAGAAAATGTGGGTTTGCTTCCTCTTTCCAACTTAGTTAACCAACTTAATATGAGTCATCCCTTGGTTTTTCTCTAAATTCAGTAATCAGCCTTCACAGATCTCACTTAACAGATTCACAGATCTCTTAACCATTTTTCAGGCTTCAGAATTTCCTCTTTGCCACCCTTAATATGAACAGTTAACCTGGGTTTATCTATGCTTTTACATCAAATCCAAACTGCTTTGTTTTTAGGGCCTCCAGAACCCAATCTTGCTTTCCCACAACCTTATTTCTATGTTTTGTCCCTTCTATAAACTAAATACACTCCCATTGCTAATTAAGCTATTCCCTCATCCCTCCAGTTTAGACAGTCTTCTCACTTTATTTAATCCCAATCCATCTCCACATGGCCGCTTCAACACCAGTATATCCACCAAAAAACATTTGCCAATGTCCCCCATCCAGAATGATCTCCTTTCATATTGCAGGCAGAAACCAGGGTGAGTGGTTCAGTCATGGCTGTGTGGTTGAATGTGCTGGTTCTGTTAGCACTGCAGCATCTTTTTAGGTTCTGTTTTGCCTTGTTTTTCACTGGTTGTCTAAACCTCTGCCTCTGTCATTCTGTGGCACACCTTTATCACGTAACCCAGCCCAGTCTTTTTAATCCCATTTTAGAGCATCAGCTATGGGTAAACAATCTTGAAAGCAGTCCCGCTCTCTGATGGCTCATTCATCAAAACTGTCAAGATGACTTTTTTTTTTTTTTTGAGACAGAGGCTTGCTGTGTCGCCTAGGCTGGAGTGCAGTGGTATGATCTTGGCTCACTGCAACCTCCGCCTCCCCAATTCAAGTGATTCTCCTACCTCAGTCTCCCTAGTAGCTGAGATTACAGGCATGCACCACCATGCCCGGCTAATTTTGTGTATTTTTAGTAGAGATGGGATTTCACCATGATGGCCAGGCTGGTCTTGAACTCCTGACCTCAGGTGATTCACCTGCCTCGGCCTCCCAAAGTGCTGGGATCACAGGCATGAGCCACCACACCCAGTCAAGATGACTTTAAATTCTATTCCGGTTTCCTACATTGTTTAAAACTCTGAGTCTCCAATCAACTTCATTGCCCTTTACATTATGTCAAATTCATCAATACTACCTCAAACAATAAAATCAAATGCATGCCAAAACCCAGCTACTCAACATGTTCCCCAACTCTCAGTTAGTGACCCTCTCTGGTACACAGCGTGAGAACCCCTGTCTATCCTCCAGATCAGAGGTAGTGCAAAGGCCAACTCCAAAACAATGAGACATGAGTAGCTGTCTGCTGGATTGCATGAAAGAGTTCTGAGGACATATCATGGTTTAGGGCATCTTGTCCAACCCATGGCCTGTGGGCTGCATATAAATGTGTGTTGGGCCACATTCAACAGTAAAACATTATGAAATTTTTTTGCAGTTTTTTTTTAAGCTCATCAGCTATTGTTAGTGTTAGTGTATTTTATGTGTGGCCCAAGACAATGCTTCTTCCAATGTGGCCTAGGGAAGCCAAAAGACTGGATACCCCTAAGTTAGAGTCAAACTTCATCAACTAGTGATGTCTTCCAGGATGATGGCAAGGGAACAGGCAGAATGGATTTGCTGACCCTGTTATTGGGATTAGAATAGAATCAAAAGCTTTACTAAAATAAAGGTAACTTCAATACTCCCATTTCTACATGGTTTGCACATTTGTAATAGAATAATTTGTACCCCTCCCCTTTTTTATAACTGAGTAATTTTCTGCTAGCATCTCTCAGTTATCAAAACCAAGTTAAATGTACTGCCATAGACTAAATGTTTGCATCTGCCAAGACTAGTGTGTTGAAACCTAATCCCCAATGTCAGAGTATTTGGAGGTGGGACCTCTGGGAGGTAATTAGACCATGAGGGTGGAGCCCTCATGAATGGGACTATTGCCCTTATAAGAAAGGTCCTAAAAAGATCCCTCACTCCTCCCATCATGTGAGGTTACAGCAAAAGGACAGCCCTGTACAAACCAGGAAGCTGGGCCTTGATCTTGGGCTTTCCAGCCTCCGGAACTGTGAAAAATCAGTGTTTGTTGTTTATAAGCCACCCACTCTATGGTATTTTGTTATAGCAGCCTGAGTGGACTAAGACAAATACTAGGCTAGAAGCAATAGATTTACTTTTTTTTTTTTTTTGAGAACCGTAGATGAGAAAATCTAGTTCTTTTTTCATCATTGCATATTCCAGTAGTTCTCCAAAAACTTACAAAATAATCAATGCTGATTATAAAATAGGAAAATTTTAACCCCAAATATAAATATTAGCCACATAATTAACTGTGAGTTTTGATGCATAAATGGGGATGGGGTGGAGCTGAGGACACTAATCAATTGTCAGTTAGCACTGACAGTTAGCGTTGAGAATAACAGGCAGAGTTATATATATAACTGTCAGAGAATAACTGACAGTTAGCGTTGAGAATAACAGGCAGAGTTCCCTTTTTTGTTTGTTTCTTTTTCTTTTTTTTCTTGAGACTGAGTCTCACTGTGTCACCCAGGCTGGAGTGCAGTGGTGCAATCTCAACTCACTGCAACCTCCATCTCCTGGATTGAAGTGATTCTCATACCTAAGCCTCCCAAGTAGCTGGGATTACAGCTGTGCACCACCATATCCGGCTATTTTTTTGTATTTTAGTCAAGACAGGGTTCCACCATGTTGGCCAGAATGGTCTTAACAGAGTTTCATTTTAACGACTAACATTTTAACAACCCACTCTTGACCTACATCTTGGCTGGCAGCCCACATTAACTCTGTTGATTTGGATACAGCTAACTTGATTAAACAAGAAATCCCACAGCACAGAAGCATTCATAAAACTCCACTGTCAAATGAACCATTAATTCACTTAAAATGTCAGCCTTGTGGTTTGGTATTTATGTATGGTATCTTTGATTGTAATGCTAAATATTCTTAATAGATTTGTTTCTTCAAAAATTTCATTGATAAGGACAAACTGTTAGGAGCTTCCTGGTAAGTGACTATATAATAAGAAAAAAACAAACTGACTTTTCTTCTACTATACTCTCACCAAAACACAGAACACTCCTGTGACCCCAGATGTGTGGGTTTTTCTCCCACACCAAACAATTCTTCGACACCAGCTAGATGTCCCATAATTCAATTAAATTTTGACACTATCTACCTGGAGTTAGAGTCAAATTCCACAAATGAAGGGCTCAGTTCTACAAGACCACCTCCACTTCAGGTGCCAATTGCAAGTCCAAGCCTTTGGTACTTCTGATCTACCAGCTATAAATTGAGCGTTCCCATAGTCCCTTCCTCAGGTTCAGTCATTTGCTAGAATGGCTCACAGAACTCAGGGAAACACTTTACTTACTAGTGCTGATGTATTACAAAGGATATTTTAAAGCACACAAATGAACAGCCAGATGAATACTGCACTGACGACAAGGTTCAGAAGGGTCCCTAGCACAGAAGCTTCTGTTCCCATGAAGCTGGGGTGCACCTCCCACCAGGCACCTGGATGTGTTCAACAACCTGAAAGTTCTCTAAGCCCTGTATTTTTTAGTTTTTATGGAAGCTTCATGACATCAGCATGATCGATTTAATCATTGCCCTTTGGGGAGCAATATGGAGGGGAGCTGAAAGTTCCAACCCTGTAATCACATGTTTGGCTCCCCTGGCAATCAGCCACCATCCTGAGGCTATCTATCCAGGAGCTCCCAGCCACCAGTCATCTCATCAGCATACACAAAGACACTATCACTTATCACTGCAGAGATGCCAAAGGTTTTAGGACCTATGTGACAGGAACGGGAGAGGGAGCAGAAGTTCAATACATATTTCTTATTATGTCACAGTGACAAAGCCAACTCTCAGAAGAGGAGGCCAGGCGCAGTGGCTCACACCTGTAATCCCAGCACTTTGGGAGGCCAAGGCAGGTGGATCACCTGAGGTCAGGAGTTTGAGAACAACCTGGCCAACATGGCAAAACCCAGTCTCTACTAAAAATACAAAAATTAGCCAGGCATGGTGGCGTACACCTATAGTCCTGGCTACTCAGGAGGCTGAGGCTGGAGAATCACTTGAACCCGGGAGGCAAAGGTTGCAGTGATCCGAGATCACACCACTGAACTCCAGCCTAGGTGACACAGCAAGACTCCATCTCAAAAAAAAAAAAAAAAAAGAGGGAGCTTCCATTCCATTCCATGTGTAGAAGAGGAGTCACCTTAAACATCAAGAGGAGAATCAGAAAGTATGGACCAGAGGAGCTAGTAAGGAAGGCATAGTAAGACAGTAGTAGAAAGTGGTAACAGGGGCTTTTGAGTAGAACAGACAAACTGGGATTCTTTTCAAGCTGCCTTTGACCAGCCATGCAATGTAGAGCAAGTAAAATCATGATTAACAAGACCCCCTCATATATAATAAATAATATGGAACAGTGGGGCCAATGTTTAAAAAATGGTGGTGATTATGATTATTATTATTGACAGGTTCTTGCCTAAAAGATAGAAACAAAATAAAGAAGCTTTGGAGTTTTGATTGGGATTTTTCTCTGGGGGATAAAGAGACCAGGAGATATGCAGAGGGTGGGGAGCCTGGTTTGGGGAATACTTCTAAAATGACAAGCTGTATTTTCAATGTGGTAGATACTGGCTAAGAGGTCTGCTTCTATCAACAGTAAAGAGAACTTCCCTAAATAAATAAGGCAGCCAGCCTTTAATCTGAGCACTCTGGGAGGCCAAGGCAAGAGGATCACTTGAGCCCAAGAGTTCGAGACCAGGCTGGACAACATAATGAGACCCCGCCTCTACAAAAAGGAAAAAAATAGCCAGGCTTGGTAGTGCATACCTGTAGTCTCCCAGCTATTTAGGAGGATGAGGTGGGAGGACAGCTTGAGCCTGGGAAGTCAAGGCTACAGTGAGCAGTGATCCTTACCACTGCACTCTAGCCTAGGCAACAGAGGGAGACCCTGTCTCCCTAAATAAATAAATAAAAGGCTATGTATTCTTGAGTTGACTATAAGGGACTATTGTCTGATCCTATTATCTTCTCCCTCTCAAATAATTTATTTTATTTTATTTTATTTTATTTTATTTTATTTATTTATTTTTTTTTTGAGACAGGCTCTCACTCTGTCGTCCAGGCTGGAGTGCAGTGGTGCGATCTCAGCTCTCTGCACCCTTGACCTCCCGGGCTCAAGAGATCTTCCCACCTCAGACTCCTGAGTCACCATGTCTGACTATTTTTTGTAGTTTTTGTAGAGACAGGGTTTCACCATGTTGCCCAGGCTGGTCTTGAACCCCTGGGCTCAAGCAATCCACCTGCCTCAGCCTCCCAAAGTGCTGGGATTACAGGCATGAGCCACCATGCCCGGCCTCAAATAATCTTTGAATCTCAGTCCTCACTCAACTTTTTCAATCCTCCACAACTCTGAGATGCAGGTACCCTCTTCCAAGCTGCTGAGGGGTTTTGGACTAATGCAGCTAAATCACCAACCAGACCTTCAGCAGTTAGTGCTAGAGACAGAAAATTTTAAAACTGCTTAGTTACATTTTTTTTAACTAGTTTCACTGAAAATAGAGGTAAGGCATAGGAATACTATCCACGTTGTTACTACTATTCGAAAAGAAAAACAATCTAAAAAATAATTCAAGACATTTTATGAATGTCCTAGCTACTTTCCTTAGATGGGAGCCTTCCTTTCTGTGATTCAAGGCTTAATTCCCTCTCTTCACACCCATCACTTCGCAATGCAGTTACGTAGGACCATAGCTCTGATCTGACCTTTTACCTTCTCATTTCCTGCCAGAACCACTTCATCCTGCTCATTCATCAGTGGTCAAAGTTAAATGCTAAGTCATTTACTTTCAGAGGTTTAGAGCACTGCCTTAGTCACTTCAGGCTGCTATAACAGAGTGCCATAGCCTGGGTAGCTTACAAAAAACAGAAATTCATTTTCCCACAGGTCTGGAGGCTAGAAGTCCAAGATCAGGGGGCCAGTGGGGTCAGGTTCTGGTGAGGGCTCTCTTTCCGATTTCCAGATGGCTATCTTCTCACTGTGTCCTCACATGATGGAAGGGGCTAGACAACTCCCTGGGGCCCGTATTTATAAGGGCACTAATCCCACTCATTATGGTTCTACCTTCATGACTTAATTACCTCCCAAAGGCCCCACCTCCTAATACCATCACTTTGGGTGTTAGGATCAACATATCAACATATCAATTTGGGAAGGGGGGGACATAGACATTCAGTCCATAAAGCACAGTTATATGCCAGTCTCTAATCCACTTTAAGTAAAGCTCCCTCCAAAATAGACCAGTATATTCTCATTAGATTATGAGGCAAAGTTTGAAGGAAGATTTCTTTGTCTGCTTCCTACCTTTCCTTAAGGAACCTGCCTCCTCTTCCACCATCTGCTAATCCTGCTGCTCATCTAAGCACCCCCACCTATGCCTTACTTTGTCATTCTATTCTTCCCAAATCAACCACCAAAAACTGTAGCATCAAATTCTGCTCCTTCAAGGGCCTATTTGTTAGAAAACTAAAATCACGCTAACGATAGTGGGGACCAATACACTAATGCATTCTTCTCTAGGAGCAGTGATTCACAAATGAGCAGGGGTGGGGTGAGGGAAGGAGAGAGAAGTGCCCCCAGGGGACAACTGGCAATGTCTGCACACATTGTTGGTTGTCACGAATGGGAGTGTGCTACTACTGTCTGTCATCTACTGGGTAGAGGCCAGAGATGCTGCTAAACATCTCACATTGTACAGGACTGTTGCCCACGACAAAGAATTACCCAATCCAAAGTATCAGTAGTGCTGAGGTTGAGAAAGCCAGCTCTAAGAGGTAATGTATTTTTATTAAAAACTCCTTTGTTCCATAGGTTTGAGTTTCAATTCCAGGCACTGGTCAGGCTGAATGGAGCTGTGTTTTGGAGCAGATAACCATCAAATCACATCCCAAGAAGGTACCTATCTTCCATTCATATATAACTAGTTCTAATTGTCAGAATAAACATTAGCTGAATGACTACTGATGTTTTATTGGGTTGGGGTTTTCTCTTTTTTATGTTTACAATATAAATTTAACCCCCCAAAGATGAGTTTAACAAGAAAAAAAATACTCATTGTCATATTTGCTTCAGATAGATAGATAGATAGATAGATAGATAGATAGATTTTTTTTTTTTTTTTTTTTCCGAGATGGAGTCTCACTCTGTCTCCCAGGCTGGAGTGCAGTGGCGCAATCTCGGCTCACTACAACCTCCGCCTCCCAGGTTCAAGCGATTCTCCTGCCTCAGCCTCCTGAGTAGCTGGGACTATAGGTGCGCACCACCACGCCCAGTTAATTTTCGTATTTTTAGTAGAGACCGGGTTTCACCATGTTGGCCAGGATGGTCTCGATTTCTTGACCTCGTGATCCGCCCGCCTCAGCCTCCCAAAGTGCTGGGATTACAGGCATGAGCCACTGCGCGCAGCCCAGGTATATTTTAAAGAAAAAAAATTATAAATACAGTTAAAGCCCCTCCTCACCACCTCTTGCTCTCCCTCCTGAAGATAACCTGTCCCAGCCAGGCGCAATATACTGCCCTATAGTATATATAATTTCCATGCATATATTATATATTCACATAAATGTATAGTATCTATTTGTGATTCTAAATTTTAAATAAATGTTATTATACTATATATTTTCTTTTCTCTCAATATGGTTTGAAATTCATCTCCTTTTTCTTTCCATGTAAGTCCAGTTAATTCAGTTTAACTGCTGTACAGTATAAATAAATCAGCTTACATATTAACTTTCCTCCTGATGGATTGTCTCCACATTTTCACTGGCTGTAAACACGTGTAACAAGTCACCTAATACATATATGCTGAGGCTCTGGGTACATTTGATATTTTAGGAGATATAGAATTGTTGGGTTGTTGTGTAATTTTCTGGTCTTTAACTTTCCTAAGTATTGCCAAATTGCTCTCCAAAGTGATTGAACTAAATTTTTATAATATTGTACGTAAAAGAAATACAGATGACTAACCTAACAATCAAACTTTTGCCTTCTACAGAGCTATGTTAAGATGTAAAGATTAAAATGCACAGTACTCTAGTGAGTTTTATCAGAATCAGTTGCTATTAAGTAATTTTTGTTCCAAGAAATAAAATTGCACCCCTGCCCCCACAAAAAACTTCCATATTTCCAACTTAAAGCACTGCAAAAAATTAAAAAATAAATGTTTTTGTGAACCATGACTGAAATTCATTTCAAACAAATCAATTATAAAGACATTTTGAGACTGTTAGGGAAATCTAAATATGGACAATATATTAGATGATATTAAGAAATTATTGTTTGCTAAAGGGATAATAGCATTGTGGTTATTTGAAAAAGTCCTTTATGCATTAAAAGACATGAGATTTTGTATCTAAATTTTAAAACTTTACCAAAAAAATGAGAGCGTTGATAAATGAATCAAGCATGGCAAAATCTCGACAAATGTTGAATCTCGTGATATGGGGCTCATTTACTATTTTCTCTACTTTTGTGTATGTCTGAAAATTGTCATCATCATCATCATCATCATCATCATCAGACACAATATTCACAAATAGGGATGGACTAATGCAAGCAGGGGGACATTTGGCCATGCTAAAGAAAAACTCAGCTGGGTGTGGGGGCTCATGGCTGTAATCCCAGCACTTTGGGAGACGGATGCAGATGGATTGCTTGAGCCCAGGAGTTCAAGACCAGCCTGGGCAACATGGTGAAACCTATCTGTATATTTTTTCAATTCTTTAAAATATATTTGAAAAAAAAGAAAAAGAAAAACACAGCTGGGCATGGTGGCTCACACCTGCAATCCTAGCACCTAGGGGGCCAAGGCAGGAGAATCACTTAAGACCATCCTGAGGAGTTCAAGACCATCCTGGGCAACATAGTGAGACCTCATCTCTATTTAAAAATTAAAAAATGGGCTAGGCGTGGTGGCTCACACCTGTAATCCCAACACTTTGGGAGGCTGAGGCAGGTGGATCATTTGAGGTCAGGAGTTTGAGACCAGCCTGGCCAACATGGTGAAACCCCATCTCTACTAAAAATACAAAAATTAGCCAGGTTTGGTGGTGCATGCCTGTAATCCCAGATACTTAGGAGACTGAGGTGGGAGAATCTCTTGAACCCAGGAGGCAGAGGTTTCAGTGAGCCGAAATCACACCACTGCACTCCAGCCTGGGCAACAGAGCCAGACTCCATCTCAATAATAATAATAATAATAATAATAATAATAATAATAAATATATACAAAAATTAGCCAGGCATGGTGTCGCACCCTGTAATTCCAGCTACTCAGGAGGCTGAGGCAGGAGAATTGCTGGAACCCGGGAGGCAGAGGTTGCAGTGAGCCAAGATTGCCCCACTGCACTCTAGCCTGGGTGATAGAGTGAGACCCTGTCTTAAAAAAATAATAATAATATAATGTACTAATAATATATATTTCACATACTAATACATAATATTTCATATATATATACACACACACACACGCAAAATAAAAAAGAAAGCCCCGACCTATAATCCTTCCAACCCCATAACTGAATTATGTTGCTCTCTACAAGTAGCTAGACAAGTTCCTGTATTTTAGCAATAAGGTAACCCCATTACATGCATTACACTTCATATTCTTGAGGGCAACACATACTGGTTTGTATTCACAGAGTTTACACCATAAAATCAAGTTAGCTAATTTAAACTATCAAAAATGGCCTGTCCAAAACAAAATAAGTATATAAAAATATTCCTCAATTTTCTTTTTTTTTTTTTTTTCAGATGGGTCTCACTATTTTGCCCTGGCTACACTCAAACTCCAGATCCTCCCCCTTCAGCCTCTCAAGTATCTGGGAGTACAGGCATGCACGACCCCACCTGACTTGATATTTCTCAAACTTCTGTCACAAAATATGATCCCATATTTTCTGTGAATGTATAAGATTTTATTAATGTTCATATAATCAATGTATACAGGATTTCAAGTAGTTAGTCAATTGCCTCACAGAAAAAAATTCCCAAAGTAAAATTAGAGGGCCATGTTAGGCAACCTGAATTCTCTCCAAATAGGTATAGCAACTGAAATTTCACCTTAGTACCTTCTCCTTTTTGAGTGTTTAGGTGGGCAAAGGGGCAGAGACTTGGGGGCATGAGATACAAGGCAGAGAGAAATTTAGCACAGGAGCTAAATCAACAGCAGGCCATGTGACCACAGTCTCCGTGTGTGGTGCCGCTGGAGCAGGGCATGGGGTAAGACTTGCAGTGGTTGCATGCACTTTGTGGCCAACAATGCTGAGTCACGCCAGCATCAGCCTCTAAGGGAACAATGCCAAAATGACAAGCCACCGCCTTTATGTATTTGTGGTGTTTATGACTCACTCCCAGGTAAATGGAGGCCTTTATTCATGCTTGGTGACTTTTCATGGTAATCATTTAAAATGTCCTAGTGTCATAATGCAATTAGAGTACAATTCATCTTGAGTCACTAAAATTACATAATTACTAATATTAATCACAATTACTACCAAAGCTATGAGCCGATTCAAACTCCAACCTAACAGCATCATAATCCCTGGAAATCAGATGCCCAAAGAGTAAGGCTGGTGCCTCTTAAAAGTCAAACGATCCTTTGTATATTTAAAACAGGCTAAAATAAAAGTTGCTAAGATCTCAGTCAGACCAAGTCCCAGGGTCCAAGGAGATGCATTTGTCCTATGGCTGGAGCAACCAAAGCACAGCTGATAAAAAGAAGCAAACGAGCCATTATTCCTGTATTTTCTTGTGCTAGCCTTCTATGCTGTGGCTCCAGCACTTCTGCTTTCAGGGGACAAAACTAGGGTAGAAGGGTAACTATAATCTCCACTGAAGTTTAATGCTCAGAATAACAGAGTTACTTGAAGTGGGGAAAAAGATTTACCTTTTTCTTTGTGTTAACAATGAGGAAAAGTCCTTAAGCTTAGAAGAGTTAAGATATGGCCCGGCACTATGGCTCATGGCTGTAATCCCAGCACTTTGGGAGGCTGAGGCAGGAGGATTGCTTGAGGCCAGGAATTTGGCACCATACAGCCAGACCCCATCTCAAAAAAAAAAAAAAAAAAAGGGAAGAAGAAGAGGAAGGTGAAAGTGCAATAACAGAGCTTCTTAACGAGATTTACCCATAATCATATCTGAAGTTCAACAAATTAAATAGCTTTTAAATAAAAGACACAGCAGAATATGGCTAAAGACAGAAGATAATTATTTAACCACAAAGATAATAATTTGCCTAGGCTCAGCTTTCAGTTGGCTTATTCAATAAAAGCACAGAAGAAATACAATGCGAGAGGGATTTAACTGGGAAGGGAGACTTGAAATGCATTTCAAAAAAAAAAATGTGTTTCACTAAATGAAAGAGCAGCAGAGGCCAGGCGCAGTAGCTCATGCCTGTAATCCCAGCACTTTGGGAGGCTAAGGCGGGCAGATCACAAGGTCAGAAGATCGAGACCATCCTGGCTAACACGGTAAAACCCCGTCTCTACTAAAAATACAAAAAATTAGCTGGGCGTGGTGGCGGGCACCTGTAGTCCCAGCTACTCGGGAGGCTGAGGCAGGAGAATGGCGGGAATCTGGGAGGCGGAGCTTGCAATGAGCCGAGATCCTGCCACTGCACTCCAGCCTGGGTGACAGAGCAAGACTCCATCTCAAAAAAAAAAAAAAAAAAAAAGAGCAGTAGAAGGAAGTTTTTCAGTGCAGAAAATAAGCATAACTCTCCCTCTCAGCTCCTCAAAATCTATTTTCAGGACTATATCATTCAGACACACCTCAAAATTGTACCCACACTCCTGGGGTCCTTGGCCTGCCTGTGACCCTTGCCTAAACTTTGGTACAGAGACATGGTGCTCTCAAGGCCAAAAACTGCACCAGCCAAGCACACAAGTACTCAATGTTTCATCATCACCCTCTATCAGTCTGTCTAGGATTGTGACACTACTTCTCAGATGACTCCAAATACTAGTATGTATCAACAGGGCACACACCCCTTACTTAATACCCCTGGTACTAAGTACCCCTGGATGCCCAAGCACGAAATCAGGAGGGGAGCAAAGTTGCATACCATGCACAGCTGTGGGATTAGCAGAGACGAAAGCAGTACATATCAGAGCCGAAATTAGATCTCACACTGTCCTTTGCTTATGCACCTATTTCAGTATTTATCACAGTGGTCTGTCCAATGCCTATCTCCCCACAGGGACTATGTCTTAATCAACTTTGGATCCTTTGTCAGCCCTACATGTTGCAGTTGTTCAATAACTGTGAGAGTCAATTTCCAATTTCACAGGCTACAAGGAAGGGTAGACACTCTGAATGAAATATGACAAATTTTGCGGGTATCAGCATTACTCTAAAATACTATGATTTCTATTTTCTCCTCCTGTTCACTTCCATTCTTTCCTGGAGACACCATAGAAAAGACAAAAGATCAAAAACAGAAAAAGCAGATATTTGACAAAGATTATAATAAAAATAGTAATCCAACAAGTATAAATATTCAAAAAGTTCTCATTTCTGTATAGGCAAAAAAAAAAAAAACACTAAACCCACGCTACTAGACCCTCTCATCTACTGATTTTTTAATCCCATCACCTGCCAAATTGAAATACTTTGTGTCCTTTAAAACTCATGGCTGGGCCGGGTGCAATGGCTGATGCCTGTAATCCCAGCACTTTGGGAGGCCAAGGTGGGAGGATCGCTTGAGGTCAGTAGTTTGAGACCAGCCTGGCCAACATGGTGAAACCCTGTCTCTACTAAAAATACAAAAATTAGCCAGGCATGGTGGCGCACGCCTGTAGTCCCAGCTACTCAGGAGGCTGAGACAGGAAAATCACTTGAACCTGGGAGGCAGAGGTTACAGTGAGCCGACATCTCGCCACCGCACTCCAGCCTGGGGGACAGAGGGAGACTTTGTCTCAAAAGCAGAAAATTTAATTAATTTAATTTAATTTAAATAAGAAAATTAAATTAAATTAAAATTCATGGCCCAAAACATGTACCACAATCACCCCAATCTATTAAGGCCCACTGATTTTCTCTCAAGATCAACAGCTCAGAGTCTCACCAAGCACAACAGAAAACCAGCAACAAAGTTTGTTCTTTCCTTAAATCATAAGGACATACATTTTTTAATGAACCCAGAATAATTTTTTTTAAATGATAGAGCTGCTATATTTCAGAGAAGGTATCTGGCAGTTAAAAAAAAGGATAAAATATAGCCAGAAATATCCAGACTTGGTAAAAATGTGATTGGTGATAATATTTGGGTGTTTAAGTATACACCATGAAGCTCTACTAGTTGCTTCAATCATTTGAAAATCATAATCCGATTATACAAAAATACTCCAATGTTTTCAGTCAAATATTTTGTTATTTCCAAAACTCACTACAGAATACAATTTCTACAATTCCTTTTAGAAAAGCTTCCAGAAGATAAATTCCTTCCAGTAAAGTATTTGATAGTTTGACTTTTTTTTCTTTAAATGAGGTTTCACTGTATTGCCCAGGCCAGAGTGCAGTGGCATGATCACAGCTCACTACAGCCTCAACTTCCAGGGTTCAAGTGATCCTCCCACCTCAGGACCCCACTCTGAGTAGCTGGGACTACAGGTGCGCACCACCACACTCAGCTAATTTTTGTATTTTTTGTAGAGACAGGGTTTCGCCATGTTGCCCAGGCTGGTCTTGAACTCCTGAGCCCAAGCAACCTGCCGGCCTCAGCCTCCCACAGTGCTGGGATTATAGGCGTGAGCCACTGCACCTGGTCAAGCATGTTTCTTTATTGCAGGACTTTTCTGAGCCTTTATTAGTAGGCACTAATACTCTCCAAAGGCAAGTATAGTATGTGATGATTCCTAAACTTATTTCACAAGAAAATTATTTTTTATTTCATGTATTACCAATTAGCCTTCAGCAGAAAAGAGTGCTTTGAGGAACATACTTTGAGAATCACAAGTTGGTTAACGAAACCTCAATAATAGGTTTTAACTCCCAGGAACTCCCATTAGCCTGTTTCTTTCTTTTTTTTTTTTTCTTTTGGCCATTGACTACATCTTTAAAACCACAGACAGCCATCTTCAAATACATGCCCTTAGAAAGGAAAACAATACCTATAAGAACACATAGATGAGCTAACACATACTACCACCTTTACAATAAAAAGTCCATGAAAACTCTGGCAGCTGCAATTTTACACTGACAGAATTATGAAAGATCCAAACCCTATAGAACACACTGCTCTCTGCATATTTCAAGTTCAAATTGGGTAGGTTTACATCCACCCAATTTAAATATGGTAACAATCATAATGAAAAGGAAAACTCACCAATAGAAGCAGAGTTTTTAAGAATCGACTCCTTTGGGGTTCCTTTTTCAATTCGTATTGTGGCCCACTGTTCAAAAACAAGAAATATTAATTTAAACTGTCCCACAGACACAACATAAAACACTTCAACCATGATTATACGGACGTGAAATTACACATCAAGCTCTGGCAGTGTCTGAACTAAAGAGCTAACCCCAGGGAATCTCTGATATAGCAATATTCCAAGTCCCAAGTATACTTTTATATCACTTACTGATAATACCCTAATAAAATGTGGAAAGGACAATATTTACCCTTTCTCAACTGCCTCACATGCATTGGTGTCCTGATAAATTACTCCTTGAAAAGGCTGTGAAGCATGGGGGGCACGAGTACAGGTCACGGCATCAAGAATGTCTGGGTTTGAAATTACTTATTCCCCATAGGCCTCCGTTTCCTCATTGTAAAATAAGGATAATAGATCCTATCCCATAGGGTTGCTGTCACATTAAACAAGATGACACATGTAAGGGCCTAAACGTAGGGCGTAAACTGTAACAATTATTTTCACAACAAATTAGACATTCAGGGGTAGGACACGCTCAAAGATGCATCAGAAATAAGCTTGCAGAAAGAGGCAGCACAGACTTGGAAAGCTGGAAAGGACTCGATGAAATCATTAACTAAGGCACGATCGGCTCATGCCTGTAATCCCAGCACTTTGGGAGGCCGAGGAGGGTGGATCACTTGAGGTCAGGAGTTCAAGACTAGCCTGGCCAACATGGCGAAACCCCATCTCTACTAAAAATACAAAAATTAGCCAGGCACGGTGACGCATGCCTGTAATCCTAGCTACTCTGGAGGCTGAAACAGAATTGCTTGAACCAGGGAGGAAGTAGGTGCAGTGAGCAGAGATCGGGCACCTGCACTCCAGCCTAGGCAACAGAGTGAGACTCTCTCAAAAAAACAAAAAAACAAAAAAAAAAGAATGAAAAAGAAATCATGAACTACGGAAAATGATCTGTCCACATGGTTACTTATGAAGATGCATAGGAAAATGTTACAATTATGAAGATCTACAGATTTGAGGGAATTTAAGAACTGGAAAACAACTCTCACTTTGTTTTGAATATACCTAGGAGTATAAAGAAACGTACCCAGATGTGATTTTTTTATTTTTTTCTTTATACATTTTTTACACATTTCCCAAATTATTCACTATTAACATCACAGTTCAAAAACTGCTAGTGAACTTTTCAAGTCTCTCATTCTAGAGAATCCCAAGGGCTTTTATACTAAAAAGTATTGTAATAATTATTATTGAACATAAGCACCCTTGAAGGGGCAGAGACAAAATTTTTTTTTTTTGAGACAGGGGCTTGCTGCAGCCTTGACCTCCCGGGCTGAAGCAATCCTCCCACCTCAGCCTCCTGACTAGCTGGGACCACAGGCCCGCATCATCATTCCCAGCTAATTTTTGTATTTTTTGTAAAAACCGGGTTTCACCTTGTCGACCAGACTGTACTCAAACTCCTGAGCTCAGCAATCTACTGGCTTCAGCCTCCCAAAGTGCTGGGATTACAGGCGTGAGCTACCATTTTATATTTTATTTTATTTTACTTTTTGAGAAGGAGTTTTCGCTCTTGTTACCCAGGCTGGAGTCCAATGGCATGATCTTGGCTCACTGCAATCTCCACCTCCAGGGTTCAAGCGATTCTCCTGCCTCAGCCTCCCAAGTAGCTGGGACAACAGGCACCCACCACCAGACCCGGCTAATTTTTGTATTTTTAGTAGAGATGGGGTTTCACTATGTTGTCCAGTGTGGTCTCGAACTGCTGACCTCAGGTGAGCCATCTGCCTCGGCCTCCCAAAGTGCTGGGATTATAGGTGTGACCCACTGCACCCAGCCCAGAGACAGATTTATTAATATGCCAAGTCAAAAACCTCAGTTATTGCTAAGCTCAAAAGAGTTTGTTGACTAGAGAGGTTAAAAATTTTTTCAAATAAATAAGAACATAACTGATAGAGAATAAATAACCTAAAACGTACATCAAGGTCAGGGAGTAACGCATGATATCTGACTACGTCAGGACCCCTTCAAAACAACCCACAGAGCCAAACAAGAACATGCCATTTGCACTTAGAGAACAGCCTATAAATAGAGGCCAATCTCCCAGCTTCCAGTGACAAGTGACTAAATCATAAGACTCGGTCTTAATCTGATTGCATCCTGTTATCTTTTGCGGATTTAGTGCAGGAGTTCTCAAACTCTGGACTAATACCACTCAGCTTTTCTCAACTGAGGTAACTGTTTCCATAGTTTTTTACTTAAAGCTTTAGTGCCTATTATCATTTGTAAGTAAACCAGATATGATTAAAATAAAATTTTGTAAACAATCATTGTTAATCTCAGACTCACTTTTTTTCACTGTGGGCGAGTGATTTTATATTTTATACAAATAGTAGTTATCTTAGACTAGAACCATTATTCCATGCTCATATGATGGAAAATGCTGGTATTCCGTGCCTGTTATGGGCTGAATTATGTCCCTCCGAAATTCATATGTTGAAGCTCTAACCCCCAGTACCTCAGAATGTGACTATATTTACAGATAGGGTCTTTAAAGAGTGACTAAGTTAAAAAGAAGCCCTTAGGGTGGGCCCTAATCCAATCTGACTGATGTCCTTGTAAGAAGAGGAAACTTGGACATGCAAATAGACACAAGGATGTGAGCACAGAGAGAAAGGGCCATGTGAGGATACTACACCTTCTTGCTGGAAGGCGGCCACATCCAAGCCTAGGAGAGAGGCCTCAGAATGAGGCTAAACCTGCCGACATCTAGATCTTGAACCTCTAGCTACAAGAACTGAGAAAATAAATTTCTGTTGTTTAGGCCACCAGTCTGTGGTACTTTCTTATGGCAGCTCCAGCAAACTAATACAGTGATATTCCTCAAATAGCCTGATCTGCTCAAAAGCACTCCATGTTTTGGCACCAGACAAGTTTCAGAATGCATTCCATCTCCTGAAATGATAGCTCTAAAGGTCTACCCTGCATAACACAATTACTGTGTTAAGATAAGCAAATTTTAGGCCAGACACTGTGGCTCATGCCTATAATCACAATACTTTGGGAGGCCAAGGCAGGAAAATCCCTTGAGTCCAGGAGTTCGAACCAATCTGGGCATCAGGGTGAAACCTTGTCTCTACAAAAAAAAAAAAAAATGTTTTAAATTAGTTGGGCATGGTGGTACACGTCTGTGGGCCCAGCCACTCAGGAGGATTGCTTGAGCTCAGGAGGTCGAGGCTACAGTGAGCTGTCATCATGACACTGCACTCCAGGCTAGGTGACAGGGAGACCCTGCCTCAAAAAAAGGAAAGATATGCAAAGTTTAAGTTTAAGGTTGAAAAAGCAGACATTTAGTGCCTAAGGGAATTTGCACTAGAAAACCCTTTTCTTCTACAGGTTGATGCCCCGTGAAAGTAAAAACATGCCTGTGCCTTGCAGCTAGATAGATATACATTTGAATTGCAGTTCTGCCACTTCCTGGCTGTAATCATCTCAGACATCAGACAAGAGACTTTAACGTCTTGGGGCATCCATTTCATCATCTCTAAAACAGGGACAAGGCCAGGCGTGGTGGCTCACGCCTGTAATCCCAGCACTTTAGGAAGCCAAGGCGGGCAGATCACTTGAGGACAAGAGTCAGAGACCAGCCTGACCAACATAGTGAAACCCCATCTCTATTGAAAATACAAAAATTAGCCAGGCATGATGGCTCCTGCCTGTAATCCCAGCTACTTAGGAGGCTGAGGCAGGAGAATCACTTGAATCCGGGAGGGGGAGGTTGCAGTGAGCCAAGATTGTGCCACTGCACTCCATCCAGCCTGGGTGACAGAGCGAGGCTCTGTCTCACAAAAAGAAATAAAATAAAATAAAAATAAAACAGGGACAATACCAAGGGTTGCCATAAAGGCCAAAAGAGATAATGTAGCTGCTGCCTACCACACAGTAGGCCACAAAGTAGCCTCCTCTTCCCTATATTCCATATTTTAGGCCTCTGAAATGGCCAGTTTTTTCCAGACTGTCCAGCGCTTCTCCCCATAAATAGCTATTTCTCTTTTACCATGCCAGCTTCTCTAGCCAATCAGATCCAACCAAATACAAAGACAGAATATCTCTTTCAGATGTTCTGAATCTCTTACAGGGGTATCTCAGAACATATCTGTCTCAAGGCATCACAAAAGAGGCAGCTCTGTCAGCAAAATGGTCCTAAAGTACAAAAGTGGCTTCTAACAACCCACATTCTCTGCCCCCCAAGGAAAGTTGAAAGATACTTATCAACCAAGTTCTCTTTCCACCTAATTTCCAAATCCTCTTGGAGGGAAAAAGGTAGCTGTCCAAAATTCACCAAAAAGAAATGGCTTTAAGTCTGATTTCTTTTTTTTTTTTTTTTTTTTTTTTTTTTTAGATGGAGTCTTGCTCTGTCACCCAGGCTAGAGCGCAGTGGCGCGATCTTGGCTCACTGTAGCCTCTGCCTCCCGGGTTCAAGTGATTCTCAGCCTCAGCCTCCTGAGCAGCTGGGATTACAGGTGCACACCACCATGCTTGGCTAATTTTTGTATTTTTAGTAGAGATGGGGTTTTACCATGTTGGTTAGGCTGGTCTCAAATTCCTGATCTCAAGTGATCCACCTGCCTCGGCTTCCCAAAGTGCTGGGATTACAGGCGTGAGCCACCGCACCTGGCCAAGTTTCACTCTTCATAATTTGTATTCCTAAAACAATTTTCTCGACTATAAAGCTGTAATATTAACATATGTATCCAACAAATTATCATATATCCCTTGAAAATCACTGGCTTGGAGAATCACTAAACTTATTCCAAGCTAAGTATTCAAGGCTTATCCTCAAGTATCTTGCCATATCAGTGACTTATGCATACATCTAGAGATACCCAGCAATGCAGAAGAAAATAGAAGTAGGTGCTCAATAAATGATAATTACTTGAACCAGTGGGTTAAGAAGGGGTCAGAGAAGAGCATAAAGTTCAGTGAGTTAACAAGTAACAATTACCAAAATCAGCAATTTAGAGGGTACCCTACACACATTTCAACTTCTAGAATTTGAGTTTATTGTCATGAGAAAGTCACCCATTGACAGTAAAACTTGTCAAAGTAAACATATAATAGACAAAACTAAATGATCTTTTTAAATGGTACATAAATTATAAGCAAAGAAACTTGAGAAATATCCAATTATGATCAGAGCCCAAAGAATATTCTTGGGAATGAAATGTAAAGAAAAATACAACTAAATCAATTAAGAATTTACCAAGGAGTGATACAAGGGCTAGGCCTTGAATGCAATCTACAGAAAGGCAGGGTATTTGGCCAGCACTGAAGATGTTCTAATGCTAAACATCAGCATAATCCCTTAAGGAATTATTCCTATAGTTGAGAAAAGCAATCCACCGTATTAACCCCAGTCTAACAGAAATGTCTTTGAAACATCTAACACTGTTCTAGTTGAAGGATAGAGGATCCTGGGTTACTGT
This sequence comes from Pan troglodytes, assembly GCF_028858775.2. NCBI lineage: Eukaryota > Metazoa > Chordata > Mammalia > Primates > Hominidae > Pan > Pan troglodytes. Next base: position 46,600,935 of record NC_072401.2, read on the forward strand.
TCTCCTGCACCTAAAGCAGAAATCACTACAGGATCACAGCTCTCTTTCCTGATGAGCTCAGATGCTCCCAAACATAGGAGTTCCAGGCAGCCGCAACCAACAAATCAGAGCTGGCTCACCCAATGAATCTGTATTCAAATTCCACATATATCAAGCATCTCTTTGACCTAATAACTTAGTCTCAGCAGACAGGGTGGGTTCCTGATGTGTCACCTACCTGGTTTCCAAGTTATCTGGTTTCTCCCACCAGAATTAGAAAACTGGCATTCTTGTCAGTTTGATTGACAAGGAGTTCAGCTCTGGAGTTATCCAGAAGGACAAAAATTAAAATCTCTGGCCTGTCAAACTGAAAGTCAGATCCTGGACTGGAGATCATCCTATCAGGTATAATAATTTGCCAGGCTGACAGCAACTAGCTGGCCTCCGTCCTTAGCTGACCTTGAGTTACTAAAGAAAAACAGACAGAAGTGAGCCCCTGGAAGCCAGTGGGTGTGATTTACCTTTACACCATTCTTACACAGGGTATAAATTCCAAAAGACATTGCTGTATGAGAGAGCAGTTCAATCATTTCAGAGTTCAGAGAAAGAGGGAACACCAGCTGAAGAGGATCATCTGCTATGGGAGAGGATTCTGAAGATCTAACAGTAGGAAGCAGTTAAGAAATTCACAGCATAATGTGACCAAGCTCAGAATGTAAAGTCAATAAGAAGAGTTCAAAACTGAGAAATAGCTCCCAAGTAGAAACAGTAGAACTTTAAAAACATGAGCACTGAGGATGAAGAATCACATACAACTTCAAAGTCTAGGCAAAGAAATAGCCACAAACAAGAGTCTAGGGCAATACAGGAGGCTAGCAAGTACAAGACAATGTCCAGTGGGTTAGAGATGTATACCTGGGAGCCACCCAATTAGCTGAGAAAGAAGAGCAGATAAAGCCACGTCCTAAGGGCAGAGAGAAAACAGGTCACAAAAATGGGAACCAAACTTATTAGAAGGCACTGTGGAATGCCAGAATCTCAGTAATCATATTATTCTTTTAATAGCAACAAGCATTCATACAGTAGGTGCAGGCAGCCTTCTAAGGTGCTTGATACCTTTTAACTCATTTGAACAACCCTATGGAAATAGGAGTTATTGTTACTCCTATTTTATAGATACAGAAAATGAGGCACAAGAGTAGATGACCTCCCTAAGGTCACATTTTGAGAAACAGAGCTACAATTTTGGTACCAAATCTAAGCAAACCTGTATCCAGGGTCCCTAATCCTAACCACTAGGCTGCAGGGCCTCTTCTCAGTTGAGATGCCTGTTTCTGGCCAGGCGTGGGGCTCACACCTGTAATCCCAGCACTTTGGGAGGTGACGGCAGGAAGATTGCTTGAGGCCAGGAGTTCAAGACCAGCCTAGCCAAGATAGCAAGACCCTGTCTCTTATGTTAAATATACACACACACACACACACACATATTATACATATAATTAAATTTTTTTAAAAAAAAAAGACTCCTGCTTCTAACACTTAATTCAAAGAAACCACTGATCTCTGACTCTCAGTTTCCCTCTCTGTAAAAGGGGGTTGGCACTTGCCCTCCCTACCCTACCCAGCCTTTTGACACTTAATAAAACCCTAAGAGTAAGCTGCAGTTGTTCTCTACCAGGCCTACTTCCATCTAACATTTTTCTTTGCAGGATTTGGAAACAGGAGGGTAGGGAGACCTGAGGTCAAAGAATATATACCTTTTCAATGGCATTTCAAGTGCTGTTGGTTAGATAAAATTTCCATGACTCCACTAAAATAAAATAAGATTTCTTTCTGCCATCCAGCAATTGGTCTCTTATCTTGGGCATAAAGAAGAACATGATGCCTTTCTGAACTGGATGGCTTAGTACACAAAAGGACCTCTGAAACCTGGGGCTGTAAAAACAAGCGGGTGAAGCGGAAACTGCACTGCATAATGGATATAAGCAAATCCTCTGATACAAAAAGTTGGTCGCATTGTTGTTATTCTAATCAGTAAAATAATAACGATGCTCAGGGAGTGGAATGATTTTTTCGCCTTCGACCAGAGAAACAACAGAGTGGTCCAGTGGTTCCAGCCTAGATCCCTCCAGCTCCGCGAAAGAAGCCGAGATGCTGACTTTCGCACTGCTGCGGGCAAGGAACAGAAATGCACGCACGCAGGCACACGCGCGCACACACACCCCTGACCCGCGACCACTGACCTTGAGAACTGGACCCCCGGGTTCTCAGCCCGCAGCGGTGTGGGGCTGGCTGCATCCCTCCCGGCACTCACCTCTAAAGTTTTCACTAGGATCTTCATGTAGATCTCGGAGATGCCCAGAGACACTCCGAAGACCGAAGGTAAAAGGATGAAGCCGAGAACCAGCGTCAGCCAGGTGGAAAGGATCTTCCCGGCCAGCTCTGCGCCCTCCATGACTCGGCGCACCCACTCAGGAGAGGTCCGCAGTGGAGGGCCGAGCGCCACAGCAGTCCCTGTCCCCAGGCAGTCCCGCGGGAGCTCCAGGAGCAGAGCGCCGAGCCCGGCACTCACCTCTGCGAAGGGAAGAGAGGAAGGAAAAAAACTTTCAGAATTACGGCAATATCCTTCCTTCCTCCCTGGGCTCCTCCTCGCCCCTGCCAGTTAACTCTTTCTCCGCTGGCTGCCCAGGTCTGGGCTGAAGCCACCGCGGCGTGCGGAGACCTGGGTAGCGCGAGCCAGTGGTCGGAGCTGCGGGTAAGCGGAGGCACACCGCGGCGCGGGCAGAGCGCGCGAGCGCAGCCAGGAACCCGCCCCGCCCGGTGCCTGATTTCCTCTGGGTGGCGATTGCGACAACTCAGCAGATGACTCACGGAGGCCCTCCCCGAGCCAGGTTCCCTGCGGGAGCACCGCACTTTGGCACACCGGTCGCCGGCGGAGCTGGCACCGGGCCGCGGGCTGTGCTGGAAGCTGGCTGCGCTCGGGCGCCCAGCGCCCTATTTCTGCGCGCTGCCCTCGCCCCACCTCCTCCGTCACCCAACGGGGGAGCTCCCTGGCAGGACTTAGCCCAGGAGTGCCGCAGCCTCCTGGGCGGTCTCCGTTCTTCCCCGCGCCCCGCCTCCCCCAGCACTCAGCAAAGGTCCTTTCAGGAGGAGAGTTTTCATCTGAAAAATGTCAATATTTTCTTCACCCGCAGAATGAACTGCTGACGTATCTGGGACGCTTGAGGTCTTGTTTGTGTGGGTGTAAAACGAACACTTGGAAAGGGCTTCCAAGGACAGGAAAACGCAGAGCGCACCACGCAGCCGTGTACGCCGCTTCTGGCTTCCACACCTCCTTCCCCACATGGCCTACAGCTGTGGGGCTCAATCTTGCTTATCCCGAGAGTAGGAAGCTCTCTCCACGCGTTGCCTAGCCCACTGAGCCGCCATCTCCCTGGCACAGAAACCCTGCGGCTAAGTATCTGTCACTCCCTTCCTGGGGGAAGATTCCAACCACACCTTCCCCTACCATTCAGCCAATACTATCCGCGCTTAGGCGTAACAGAGATGCCAGGCCGGCGCAAGCCTTCATTCACCAAGCTGACACGTGTCTCCTGGGTGTTCAGGCTCCGCGCTTCTACCGCGCCAGCCCTTATCAGAGCAACGAAGGGCAAAACCCTGTATGTTATTTACTACATTGCTGTTCTCTTAGAGATCTGAACTATTTTTAAGAATGAGCAGAAGGGATTTTGAGAAGGGATTTTCCAGATTGCCGCTGAATTCGACCAAAATCTCTTACAGGTACTTTTCAGGTGTTGTTTCAAGCTGGAAAAAAACTGAGAGGGCCAGCAAACTGAATTGAAACAGCGCTGATAGCAAATATTGCAGAGAAAATGGTCCCTGCCCAGGGTGTGGAGGAAGTGGGGAGCCAAGGAAGTGAGAAGCCCCTCTGTAAAGAATGTAGATGTCTGCCTTAAGTACTTACTGCCAGGTAGCTGTCACAAGCCCCCTCCCACACTAAGAACGGAAAAAATTATAACTTGATGATTAAAACCAGGTTATGGACCGGGCGCGGTGGCTCACGCCTGTAATCCCAGCACTCTGGGAGGCGAGGCGGGCAGATCATCTGAGGTTAGGAGTTCAACACCAGCCTGGCCAACATGGCGAAACCCCCGTCTCTACTAAAAATACAAAAAAATTAGCCCCGCGTGGTGTCGCATGCCTGTAGTCCCAGCTACTCAGGAGGCTGAGGCAGGAGAATCACTTGAACCCGGGAGGAGGAGGTTGCAGTGAGCCGAGATCGTGCCACTGCACTGCAGCCTGGGAGACAGAGTGAGACTCAGTCTAAAAAAAAAAGGGGGGGGGGGTTATGAATGAAGAAGTTAGGAGCTTGGTTTCTCAAAATTAAACCTCTGTAAGGTTGGCTAGTTTAGAAAAACACGGAAAACACAACTACCGAAAGCTGCCCAAAGTCTTTGCTTTCAAACACTATATATATTGAGTGCAAAACTTCAAATATTATATTGGCATATTTAACACCATATGTTCAGGCAAAACTCTTATTTTCCTTTTATTTCCTCAAACCAAGATAACTAAGGAAGGCTAAATCCTTGTACCAAAGTTTACCCCACAAGGGAGATAATACACACAACTTTGCGTGTGCTGAGTGCACACACTCTCCAGTGATTTTTGGTGCTCATGAACAAACTCCACAAAATGGTTTTGGTTTGGTTTTGTTTTAACTGTTACGGAAGAATTATTCGTCCACAGCTGTATGGTGCAATGGTAATAAAATGGGATCTGGAGTCTTCGATTGAGAGCAGCACGAACACATATAAGTTTGAGCAAGTGCTTCTGTGCTTCACCTTTCTTATCAGGAAGATGGGTTCTTCTCAGGGTTGAAAGTGATTGTGAGCATGAAACTGCATGGTAAATGACAAAGCTCTATGCAGAGATCAGCAGGCAGCCTGGTGCAAGGCAAAAACTCTTCATCTTTTTCTTGCCTAAAAGGCAGGAGAGCCAACACAGGCTCCCCAGGGTAACAAAGGCTCATCTTTGCAGTGATGGAGGAGGGTGAGGGAAGAGAAGAAATGTAGGGTGATCCTGACCCTGTCTCAAGTCGGGGAAAGTTGGTCCCGACTTGCCGCTCTCCTTGTCTCTCTTTCACTCTCCTCACCTCTCCTCCCTCCTCCATTCCTTGAGACTTAAACCTAGGTAGGAACCTACTTTCTCCATCCCTGAAGTCAAGACCCCCTTTACTTACTGTATTTGTTTCCTAGGGATGCCTTCACAAATCACCACAAATTTAAGGACTTAACACAACAGAAATTGATTCTCTCAGTTCTGGAGACCAGAAGTGTGAAATCAAGGTGTCTGTCTGTAAGGTCACACTCCCACCAAAAACTGTAGAGGAGAATCTTCCAGCTTCTGGTGGATCCCAGCATTCTTTGGTTTGTGGCAGCACACACATCTCTGCCTCAGTCTTCACATGACCTTCCTGTCTCTTCTTCCCATCTTTTCTTTTACAAAGACACATTATTCTGGATTTAGGGCCCACCCTCATCCAGGATGATCTAATCTGGAGATTCTTCCCTGAATTAAACTTAATCTGCAAAGACCCTTTTTCCAAATAAGGTCATATCCATAGTTAGGGGTGTTAGGACTTGGACATACCTTTTGGGGAAGGTGCAATTCAACCCGTTATAATTACCATCTCTGTAAAATAAGGATAATAACACCTACCTGCAGAGGTTGTTATTGGGATTGGAGAGTATGTATTAAATGGCAGTTGATAGTCAATGCTTAGTAATGAATTTATCCATAATCCTGTTTTTTTACCTATTAATCCAGGCATGTATACCTCCCCAAAAGATATGTCCAAGTCCTAACACCCGTAACTATGAACATATATACACACCTGTATATATATACACTTACACACCTGTGTGTATATATACACATATATACACATACATATGTGTATATATGTGTATATATATGCATATATATACACATATGTGTATATATGCATATATATACACATATGTATATATATGTGTGTATATATATATACACACAAACAGCTGATCTCTACATATATATGTATATACAGGTGTGTATGGGTATATATATATACAGGAGTGTGTGTATATATACACATATACATATATACATATATAATACACACATATTATATATATTATATGTACACACGTATACTATATATACAGTATATACATACAATATATATACATACATTGTATATATACTGTATGTATAGTATGTATGTATATATACACATATATAGTGTATATATAAGTGTGTATATACATATAGTATACTGTATATATATACATACTGTATATATGCAAAGCTCTATGCAGAGATCAGCAGGCAGCCTGGTGCAAGGGCAAAAACTCTCCATCTTTTTCTTGCCTTAATCTGCAAAGACCCTTTTTCCAAATAAGGTCATATCCATAGGTCATATCCATAGGTCATATCCATAGCGGGGAGATCACCTGCCTCGGCCTCCCAAAGTGCTAGGATTATAGGCTACGTGTATGCGTGTGTGTGTATACATATATATATATATTTTTTTTTTTTTTTTTTTTTCATGACAGCCTCAGGAGGTCCTGACGACATGTACCCTACTGCACTCCAGCCTGGGCAACAGAAGAAGACCCTGTCTAAAAAGAAAAAAAAAAATCCATTGAGGTCCAGCTAAGTGTATGGATATCAAAGCAAAAATAATTGATTCCAAACAGCTGCCCTTACCTGTTAACTCATTGTGTTATTCAAGTCTTCTTCAAGCCTCTGCTTTTACAGCAATTGTGGCCAATGTGAACAGAATTTAGGCTAAAAAAACTTTGAGCAGTTGTCAATATTGTCATGAGTAGAAGCCTATGGCAAATAATACGTCATAGCTGAAGCCAAACAAAGACTATTCGTTCAATTTAAAAGGTATGGTAGAACTCAGAAGTCTGGGGGTGAAGCAGACTTTTGAAGTACTTTATTCAACAGACAAGTTGCATTGCTTATCTCCAGTATCTTTATAAAATCTTTCTTTTCTCTGGTTTTATTTCACACATTTCTTGAGCTTTCATTATATCCTGCCTTGGTTTGTGTATTAGATGAATTTTCCCACTGTGAACTCATTGCTTGATATCAGAAGCTACAGCATTCATCATATCTTTCTGCCTGTTATTCTACCCCTTTTCCACCTGCACAGAATTTCACTTCTTGACACACCCTTGTTTAAAGCCAGCAGCAACTTCTGTAAAAGAAAAACTTCAGCCAAATTAAATTTAAAGGAGTTTAATTGAGCAATGAACAATTCACGAATCGGGCAGCTCCCAGAATCACAGCAGATTCACAGAGACTCCAGGAGTGCCTCATGGTCAGAAAAAAATTATAGACAAAAAAAGTAAAGTGATGTACAGGAACAGAACAGCTAGATTGGTTACAGGTTGGTGTTTGCCTTATTTGAACACAGTTTGAACACTCAGCAGTCTATGAGTGGTTAAAGTATGACTCCTGGGACTGGCCAACACTCAGCTATTGTTACAGGCACATACTCTTTTTTTTTTTTTTTTTTTTTTTTTAGAGACGGTGTCTTGCCCTGTTGCCCAGGGTGGAGTGCAGTGGCATGATCTCAGCTCACTGCAACCTCCGCCCCCCAGGTTCCAATGATTCTCCTGCCTCAGCCTCCCAGGTAGCTGGGATTACAGGCAGGCGCCACCACGCCCAGCTAATTTTTGTACTTTTGATAGAGACGGGGTTTCACCATGTTGGTCAGGCTGGTCTGAAACTCCTGACCTCAGGTGATCTGCCTGCCTTAGCCTCCCAAAGTGCTGGGATTACAGGTGTGAGCCACCACACTGGCCAGGTGCATACTCTTAAGTTAGGTTTTTCGATCTTGTCTGCCTATTAAGTTAGGTTGCAGTTCATCCACAAGGACTCAAATATAGAAGCACAGAGGCCTTCTCAGACCATATTTAGTTACTTTAACACTCTCTAATAGCCAGAAGTTAAAAGCTGAAATATTGAACATCTTAGGTTAGATCTGGAAGCATTCCACAGTCTGCATCCAACCCAATTTTCATCACATGCCAAAAAAAATCTTTCCCACCTTCTGTTTTATGCAGGGTTTCTTCTTCTCTGGGTCTTTGGTCACATCCCAGTGCTTCCCTCAGTGCACATACACACACACCTGTCTCCTGTTCTCATCCACATCCCTCACTTCACAGGTCAGGGATCCATCATGGAGATCCTACCAGTTGCTGAGTATGTCTATTCCAATTTTGCATTCCAGGACTGGGAAAATAACCACAGGATGGGTTCAAAGATTCATTGGGCCCAATATAAGATGGACCTGAGATAAAACTCCATTGATCACCTGCCCTACATAAGCTCCTAGTTTTACTTGTGAACCAGGATGACATGCTCCCACTTCCTTCACGTCATTCCCACACAATTCTCTAGATTTCTTTCAGCATACTTTGCAAAAAATATGCAGTTCTTTGGCCAGGCACAGTGGCTCACCCCTGTAATCCCAGCACTATGGGAGGCCGAGGTGGGTGGATCACCTGAGGTCAGGAGTTCGAGACCAGCCTGACCAACAGGAGTAACCCCGTCTCTACTAAAATACAAAAATTAGCCGGGCGTGGTGGCACATGCCTGTAATCCCAGCTACTTGGGAGGCTGAGGCAGAGAATCACTTAAACCCAGAAGGCAGAGGTTGCAATGAGCTGAGATCACACCACTGCACTCCAGCCTGGGCAACAGAGCGAGAAACTGTCTCAAAAAAAAAAAGCAGTTCTTTTGGAGTACAGTATACTTTCTCCTAGGACATATTATGGAGTATAGTATACCTCACCTTTCATGACCTGCTAGGACTGGAGTCTAGTTCTAGTCTAGAACCAGACAGGAGTGATGGAGGCAGGTCCTGAGGAGAATGAGCAAGGCAAATGCCTCAGGGAAGGCCATGACACATTCTTCAGGCAAAGGAGGGCTAACTTCTTCAGGCAGTGGTGGAAAGCAGCTACAACTGGCAAAGGAGATGCATCAGAACTTAGGGATTCTGTAGCCTCAGCTTCATCAAGATCTGCCTTGTTCCCATACCAAATTCCAGGATCCTGTTCCTTCTCAGTCAAGGACTCACTTTTGTATTTAATTCAGCCCTTGGCAGAGGGAGACTCGGGGGTTGGTTTTCAGAAATCTTTGCCATGTGGCTACAGGAGATGAGGGTTTATTTCAGGACAGACATAGAAGCTTTCAGGTTTTTTATGTGGAGTATGACCTGAGAATTTGAAGGCTTGAGCTCATCCTTTTCTTTTCCTACTACTCAGCGAAGTTAGGAACAATCAGCCAATCTTATTATATTCCGTAGTTTGACTAAAAGCAAATACTTGGCCACCCAGAACCTTGCCTCCAGTAGATATTTTATTAGAAGTATCCAGTGGCCATGACTTGCATATCTCTTACCATATCATAATGTGGACTACCAGTGCCCTCTTTACCACTGAAAATAGAGGCATTGGTGCCTTCAAAACTAATCAGATTAGAAAACCAACTCCAAAAACTCATTCTTATGATTCTGTTTCTCTATAACCACTTCCACTACCAAAATTTCTATCAGTCAAAATCTTTTTTTTTTTTTTTTTTTGAGATGGAATCTCACTTTGTCACCTAGGCTGGTATGCAGTGGCACGATGCCCACTCACTGCAACCTCCACCTCCCGGATTCAAACTATTCTCATGCCTCAGCCTCCCAAGTAGTTAGGATTACAGGCGCGTGCCACCACTGCCGGCTAATTTTTGTATTTTTAGTAGAGACGGGGTTTCACCATGTTGGCCAAGCTGGTCTCGAACTCCTGACTTCAAGTGATCCACCTGCCTCGGCCTCCCAAAGTGCTGGAATTACAGGTGTGAGCCACCATGCCTGGCCTCTATCAGTCAAAATCTTAATCAGAACAGAAGGAAATATGTATTAAGAGATTTACTGTAAACAATCATTTATGCAATTGTGGGGACAGGCAAGGCAAGTCTGAAATCCACAGGGCAGGCTATCAGATGGAGCTGACTGAAATTCTAAGGCACAAGAAGCTATCAGTAAAATATCAATATCAATAAAATAACTTCACAGTAACACCTAGATTGTAACTAGAGGACTATAGCCCCTGAATAACTGGAGACTATATCCTGGCCAATTTGATGCATCAAAAATATAATAAATCACATGTATGAGAGAATGAGGCTAAAAAAGGAAAATAACATCTCAGTATTTAAAAAAAAAAAGATAGTTTTGACCTCATGCACCCTCTGAAAGATTTTTGTTTTCCAGACAGGGTCTCACTTTGTCACCCAGGCTGGAGCACAGTAGCATGACCACAGCTCACTACAGCCTTAATCTACTGGTCTCAAACGATCCTCCCACTTCAGCCTCCAGAGTAGCTGGACTACAGATGCACACCACCATACCCAGCTAAATTTTTAATTTTTCTGTACAAATGGAGTTTCTTTATTCCCAGGCTGGTCTTGAACTTCCAGGCTCAAGCAATCCTGCTGCCTCAACTTCCCAAAGTGTTGGGATTACAGGGATGAGCCACAGTGCCCAGTCCCCCTGAAAGGTGGCGAAGGCTTCCAGGAGTAGCTGGGCTACACTTGGAAAAATGCTGGATTACATGAAAGTAAGTATCCAACAAAAAATAATGCTACTTGGAGGTACATTATTTACAGTGGAATTGCCTAATACCCCGTGCCCTATTTAACATATGTGAATTAAATTATATGACTAAAATAATGTAAATAACAAAAATTAAAATAGTGGTCATTCCACTCGGAGACCTTTTTGAAATGGGGAATATAAATGTGCTTTTCCTTCTAGAACTCTCAGTTCCTAGGGGAGGTTCTCTCAAAATGTGAACATTTTCTCCATGGAGTGCAATCCTAGTGTTTAAAGCTATAGTTTATATTTTCAAACTGCTCAGCCCTAAAAGCCACATAAGTACTTCATTTGTGCTCAGTCCAAGAAGTAATGAATCTATTCCAATAATGGAAGCATAACTGCCCAACAGATTCTTCTTGCCCACTGCCCAAATAAAGCCAATTTATTAAGACAAGAGAATTGCAATAGAGAGTTTAGGCCAGGTGCGGTGGCTCACACCTGTAATCCCTGCACTTTGGAAGGTCAAGGTGGGCGGATCACCTGAGATCAGGAGTTTGAGAGCAGCCTGGCCAGCATGGTGAAACGCGATCTCTACTAAAAATACAAAATTTAGCCAGGCATAGTGGCAGGCACCTGTAATTCCAGCTACTCAGGAGGATGAGGTAGGAGAATCGCTTGAACCTTTGTTATCCCAGCTATCGTCTTTGTTTCAAAGTTAAATGATAAGCTAAATTCCTCCTGTAGTTAGCTTGGCCTACACCCAGGAATGGACAAGGGCAGCTTGGAGGTTAAAGGCAAGAAGGAGTCAGTTAGGTCAGATTTCTTTCACTGTCATAATTTTTCTATGTCAGATTTTTTTTTACTGTCATAATTTTTGCAAAAGGCAGTTTCAGAAGGAAAACTAACATGGTGAGAGGTCGTCTAAAATGATCGCCATGATGGCGAATTTCTAGGGAACTTTTCAAGGATAATATTGATTGATACATCCAACTTTTTCTTAGGCTTTTCTTAGGCTTAAAGCCTAATCCTTGGATCTACTGTTAAAAACTTTAGACAAATTAAACAGAGTTTAATTGAGCAAAGAATGATTCATGAATCAGACAGCCCACCTTCTAAAACCAGAAATAGATTCAGAGCAACTCTGGCACTACTGTCTGGTCAGCGAAGATTTATAGACAGAAAAAAGAATGACACACAGAAAATGCAAGTGAGGTACAGAAAGAGCTGGATTGGTTACAGCTCAGTGTTTGTCTTGCTTAAATAGTTGGCCACCTGTGAATGATTGAAGTATGGCTGCTGTCTTGAGAGTTGGCTTCTTGCTGTTGCTACAAGAGTAGGTTATAGTCTGTTTACACATCCATTTACACATCCAGTTTGCTATGTACAGATAAACCTTTAGGCCAAACTTAAAATATGTAAGGAGGTAGCTTTAGGCTAAACTTTATCTATTTGTTTGTTTATTTATTTAAAGAGAAACTCGCTCTGTTGCCCAGGCTTGAGTGCAGTGGCGCCATCTCAGCTCACTGCAAGCTCCACCTCGAGGGTTCAAACGACTCTCCTGCCTCAGCCTCCCAAGTAGCTGGGATTACAGGCATACGCCACCACACCTGGTTAATTTTTGTATTTTTAGTAGAGACTGGGTTTCACCATGTTGGCCAGGCTGGTCTTGAACTCCTGACCTCAGGTGATCTGCCTGCCTTGGCCTCCCAAAGTGCTGGGACTTAATCTAGTCTTATTGGAACCACTGTCATAGTATCTGATACCTGAACCTACTATATCAAGTCTTCAAAGTAGTAGTGAGAGCTAGAGGTGAGAATTTTCATCCCAGGGCAAACGATGTTGTCATTACACACTTGCTGAATTGAATGGAGGGTCTCACAGGGGCAAGTATGAAGCTTGAAGGAGTGGGTACACAGGTGAAGAGAAACCTCTGAAGAGAAAGCCCAGGCTCTCCTCTTCCCAACTCATTTATATACTGGTTATATGTAAATCAGCAGTCACAAGCCAGAGAACCACAGGCCAGATGCCCTTTACAAAGGTCTCATAAAATGTTCTCCAGAAACTTTGAATTGGCTGGGCAGTGTTTCCCACCGGCAATCCCAGCACTTTGAGAGGCTGAGGTGGGAAGATTGCTTGAGCCCAGGAGTTTGGACCAGCCTGGGCAACACAGTGAGACCCCATCTCTACAAAAACTAAATTTTAAAAATTAGCCAGGCCAAGTGTTATACACTTGTAGTCCCCACTACTCAGGAGGCTGGGGTGAGAGGATTGCTTGAGCCTGGGAGATAGAGGGTGCAGTTGAAAAATTGCCATTGCAAAATTATGACAGTAAGAGAAATCTGACATAGTTGACTCCATCTTGCTTCTAACCTCCAAGCTATCCTTGCTTATTCTTGGGTGCACACCAAGCTAACTTTGGGAGAAATTTGTAGTTTAAATGATAGTAACCCTTCCCAAAACTAAACTGCCTTTCTAAAACTAAAGAAAGTCCAGCAGGTTAGAAGGATGACAGGGGCCCGAATTCTGCTAAAATGTAGGCTTAAACAATTACCAGCCATTATTCTGGAGGTCACAAGACTTGCAACTTCTCCAATTCACTATTTTAGAACCTAAGATTGGCCTTTTGGGACATCTCTTTAGACTTTTGCATTTCTGAGAACTAGATGACTCCACCCAGACCCTCAACTCTTAGTTCAACTGGTCCTGTAGCCCCTATCCAGAAGGAGACTCAGTGCACAAGGACCATTGTCCACAGCCCTATGATTGCTTCTCCAACCAATCAGCAGCACCCATTCCCTTAGCCCACTGTGCACCAAACTATCCCTGAAAGACCCTAGCCTCTGAATTGTCTCCCTATGTGGTGTAATAACTCCATCTCCCTATGTGGTGTGGCCAGCCTTATGTCAATTAAACTCTTTCCTTACTACAATGTCATGGTCACAGTGAATTGATTTTGTCTGTGCAGCCCACAGGAAGAACCTGTTAGGTGATTACACAGTAAGCCATGATCATGTCACCGCACACCAGCCTGGGCAACAGAGCAACACCCTGTTTCAATAAATAAATGGCCAGGCTCAGTGGTTCATGCCTATAATCCCAGCACCTTGGGAAGCCAAGGCGGGTGGATCACTTGAGGTCAGGAGTTTGAGACCAGACTGGCCAACATGGTGAAACCCCATCTCTACTAAAAATACAAAAATTAGCCAGGCGTGGTGGTGGGTGCCTGTAATGCCAGCTACTTGGGAGGCTGAGGCAGGAGAATCACTTGAACCCGGAAGGCAGAGGCTGCAGTGAGCTGAGATCACACCACTGCACTCCAGCTTGGGCGACAGAGGGAGACTTCGTCTCAAAAAAGTAAATAAATACATTTTAAAAATTTGAATTGATTGCCCACATATTAAAATATTGACACTAAAATTAAAATGCCTATATTATTCTAAAATCAGGTGTTGGAGAGGGAAAAAAATTACTTCCCTCCACCCTTCTCGGTTCTCGTATATCTCTTTTGGCTGGGCTATAAATTAAATTGACATAAAGCAGATTAACAGGAGAAAAAACATACTGAATTACATATATATGTACAAGAGTCCCACAAAATATGGAACTTGAAAAGGGGCTGGGTGATTGAAGCTTTCATAGCACTCTGAGCTACTGAAGGGAATACGGGCTTGGAGCTTTTGGGGTGTGGTAAAGACAAGTTATGAGAGGGTGAGGGGAGGAAATGCATGGTAGATAAAAGCTGTCTTGTTTTGGGGGGTTTTGTTTGTTTGTTTGTTTTTGTTTTTGAGATGGAGTCTCGCTCTGTCGCCCAGGCTGGAGTTCAGTGGCACGATCTCGGCTCACTGCAACCTCTGCCTTCTGGGTTCAAGCAATTCTCCCACCTCAGCCTCCCAAGTAACTGGGACTATAGGCGTGCACCACCACACCTGGCTAATTTTTGTACTTTTAGTAGAGACAGGGTTTCACTGCGTTGGCCAGGCTAGTCTTGAACTCCTGACATCAGGTGATCTGCCTGCCTCAGCCTCCCAAAATGCTGGGATTACAAGCATGAGCAACCACACCCGGCCGAAAGCTATCTTGTTATGCAGATGAAGTCTCTCAGGTAATAAAAGTAATCTGAAGTAGCCCTCTTCCTGATACAGATACTTTTACTAATGTAGATTTCCTTTATAGATCTAAATTTCTTTTATAAAATGAGTTTTTCAGAGCTTCCTGATACAGATACTTTTACTAATGTAGATTTCGTTTATAGATCTAAATTTCTTTTACAAAACAAGAGCTTTTCAGAGCTACTCCTGTGTCTGCAGTTCCTTAGAATAACCAGCTTGAAATATGCCAAAGAAGTATATTTTGAGGTGTCATAGTCTGGTCTCCTATAGTCATGTTTTGGGGTGGTGGGTCCTGAGCCCCAACACAGGCAACCCTGAGCTCACATGTCTGCGGAACGTAACCTCTTCAGTGTGTCCCCTCTCCATCTCTTCCACGGTCTTTTGTCATCACCCTGGCATTGACATATCTCTTATATCAAGCAGTGGCTCACACCTGTAATCCCAGCACTTTGGGAGGCCGAGGTGGGTGGATCACCTGAGGTCAGGGGTTCAAGACCTGCCTGGCCAACACAATGAAACCCAATCTCTACTAAAAATAGAAAAATCAGCCAGATGTGGTGCACCTGTAACCCCAGCTACTAAGGAGGCTGAGGCAAGAGAATTGCTTGAACCCGGGAAGCAGAGGTTGCAGTGAGCTGAGATCACAGCACTGCACTTCAACCTGGGTGACAGAGTGAGACTCTGTCTCAAAAAAAAAAAAAAAAGTAGAAGAAGAAAATGACATGTACTTTGTACCTAAGTACTTATCAAAATGTGTCTTAACCCCAGCTTACTTTCTGCTTTTCATCACCTGTCCAGCCTCTTTCAGTAGGCATTTGAATTTAACTGTTGATAAACTTCAGTTAGTGCCAGTTAATCAGAACCTCTTCCCCTGGGACTTCTAATACCCCAACACTACAAAGCTTTAGATTTTCAGTATTCATAAGGAAAGGTGTGATACCTTTCCTCACTCATCACCAGGGTCACAGCCAACAGCCCTATAACAAAAGACAGGTTAACAAGAGAAAAGAACGACAAATTTATTTAATCAAAGTTTAACACGACATAGGCGCCTTCAGAAATGAAGACCTCAAGCCCCAAGGAAAACTGTCTATTTTTATGCTTCACTTCGATGAAGAATGGACAGGTATGTAGAACTTTTGTATGTAGGACAAAAGGCTATAGCCTAATGGTAATAGACTGAGGGCAGACACCCAGCAAGGCCTGTCCATTCAGATTCTTCTTGG
The DNA here is from genome assembly GCF_028858775.2 of Pan troglodytes. Taxonomy (NCBI): domain Eukaryota; kingdom Metazoa; phylum Chordata; class Mammalia; order Primates; family Hominidae; genus Pan; species Pan troglodytes. The sequence goes on from NC_072401.2 coordinate 46,616,894, forward strand.
CCTCTCTGTGTAGCATTCTTTCCTCCCAGGTAAGGCAGGACTGTTACAGGAAAGGGGTCCAGATCCAGACCCCAAGAGAGGGTTCCTGGATCTCACGCAAGAAATAATTCAGGATGAGTCCGTAAAGTGAAAGCAAGTTATTAGGAAAGTAAAGGAATAAAAGAATGGCAACTCCATAGACACAGCAACCCTGAGAGCTTCTGGTTGCCCATTTTTATAGTTATTTCTTGATGATATGCTAAACAAGGAGTGGATTATTCATGCCTCCCCTTTTCAGACCATATAGGGTAACTTCCTGATGTTGCCACGTCATTTGTAAATTGTCACAGTGCTGGTGGGAGTGTAGCAGTGAGAATGACCAGAGCTCACTATTGTTGCCATCCTGGTTTTGGTGTGTTTTAGCCGGCTTCTTTACTGCAACCTGTTTTATCAGCAAGGTCTTCACGACCTTGTGCTGACCTTCTGTCTCATCCTGTGACTTAGAATGCCTAACCATCTGCGAATGCAGTCCATAAATAAGTCTCAGCCTCATTTTACCTAGCCCCTATTCAAGATGGAGTTGCTCTGGTTCAAATGCCTCTCACAGAATCCCTCTGGAATAATGGTGTTCAAGGAAGAAAGGCAAAGAAATAGAGAGTGAATGTTCTAGGTTTTATGGCTTGCTTTGGGGCAGAGAGGTTCTAGTGTCTATGACCCACCTTGGAAAAGAGGAATTGCTTCCGGGGAGAAAGACAGGCAGAGTGGGGAGACAGGAGAATTGGGGAAAGTCAGAAAGACCTTGCTTCTGGCTGAGCATGGTGGCTCACGCCTGTAATCCCAGCACTTTGGGAGGCCGAGGCAGGCTGATCCCCTGAGGTTGAGAGTTCAAGACCAGCCTGGCCAACATGGAGAAACCCTCTCTCTACTAAAAACACAAAAATTAGCCAGGTGTGGTGGCAGGCCCCTGTAATCCCAGCTACTCAGAAGACTGAGGCAGGAGAATCACCTGAACCCAGGAGGCAGAGGTTGCAGTGAGCTGAGATCGCACTACTGCACTCTAGTGTGGGCGACGAGAGCAAAACTCCATCTCAAAAAAAAGAAAAAAAGAAAGTCCTTGCTTCTGAGGCCTTCCAATATCCTTTAGTTCAATGTACTCAAAATGCCAGAGCTGGGCACAGTGGCTCACGCCTGTAATCCCAACACTTTGGGAGGCCAAGATGGAAGGATCACTTGAGACCAGGAGTTCCAGACTAGCCTGGGACTAGTGAGACCCCATCTCTACAAAAATTTAAAAATTAGCTGGGCATGGTGGCACATGCCTATAGTACCAGCTACTCGGACGTCTGGGATGGGAGGATCCCTTGGGCCCAAGAGTTCAAGGCTGCAGTCAGCCATGATTGCACCACCACATTCCAGCCTGGGCAACAGATCGAGACCCTATCTCTAAAAAGGAAAGAGGGCCAGGCGAGGTCGCTTATGCCTATAATCCCAGCACTTTGCAGCCTTTTGGGAGGCTGAGGTGGGTGGATCACTTGAGGTCAGGAGTTCGAGACCAGCCTGGCCAACATGGTGAAATCCCATCTCTACTAAAAATACAAAAATTAGCCGGGCGTGGTGGAGAGCGCCTGTAATCCCAGTTACTTGGGAGGTTAAGGCATGAGAATTGCTTGAACCTGGGAGACAGAGGTTGCAATGAGCCAGGAGCATGCCACTGCACTCCAGCCTGGGCAATAGAGTGAGACTCAGTCAAAAAAAAAAAAGAAAGAGAGAGCGAGAAAGAGAGAGAAAGAGAAAGAGATAAAGAAAGAGAGAGAGTGAGTTGTATGTGTGGGAGAGAAGAGAGAGAGAAAGAAGAAAGAAAGAAAGAAAGAAAGAAAGAAAGAAAGAAAGAGAAAGAAAGAAAGAAAAGAAAAGAAAAGACAAGACAAGACAAGACAAGACAAGACATTACTGAGCATGCTGGCCAGGCGCAGTGGCTCATGTCTGTAAGCCCAGCACCTTGGGAGGCCGAAGAGGGTGGATCACCTGAGGTCAGGAGTTTGAGATCAGCCTGGCCAACATGGTGAAACCCTGTCTCTACTAGAAATACAAAAATTATCCGGGCGTGGTGGTGGGCACCTGTAATCCCAGTTCTTTGGGAGGTTGAGGCAGAGAATCTCTTGAACCCAGGAGGCAGAGGTGACAGTGAGCCGAGATCATGCCATTTCACTTCAGCTGGGACAACAGAGCGAGACTCTGTCTCAAAACAATAACAAAAAAAAACCATTACTCAGCATGCCCTTAGTTTGGGGTATTGTGTTCTGAGCCCCAGTAGCCGATTCCCATGAAGAAGTAAGTTTTTCCTTTTCTTCCCTTCCTTCCTTTCTTTTCTTTTCTTCTTTCTTTCCTTCTTTCCTTCTTTCTTTTAAGGAAAGATTAGAGAAGGAATTTGAGGGCCAAGTACCCTGTGTTGCCAGGATAATACTAGGACCAAAAACTCCACCATAGACTTTGACACCTCTGGGAAGTGAAGAAAGGTGATGAAGGAGAATAAAATGGAAAGATGATAAAAATGTTGTTAAAAGTTTCCACTAAAAAAAAATACTCACTCAGGGAGAGGCTTCTTCCTCAGGAAGTTTTAGCTACATTATCCCCAATAATATCCACCCAGAATATTTCTCTGATTTTAGAATTATTATTATTATTATAACCATGAAAACCTTTAACAGGCTTTTTAAATTTGGCTTTATATTAGAATTTTCTGGATGATAGCAACATTTTATCTAGATGCTGATATAATATCTAGCCTTCTAACCCTACCTGAGTGGGTAAGGCTCTCACCTCTTTAGAGAGAGTATTGCAACCACATCTACACACACACGTGCACACATACACATAGGCATATACATAATGTCCTGATGATTTGGTGACATCGAGCATGATTTATAAATCTCTAATGGTATAATCACACACCACCAAGAGACATTCGTGATTAGAAAAGTCATAGAGATTGACTTTTCTGTCTTTGGTCCTTAAAGTATTAACAGTTCAGGGAAATTAAAAATCTTTAAATCTTTTATTTATTTATTTATTTTAGACAAGGTCTCGCCCCAACGCCCAGGCTGGAGTGCAGTGGTGCGATCACGGCTCATGGTAGCCTCAACCTCCCAGGCCCAAGCAATCCTCCCATATCAGCCTCCCAAGTAGCTGGAACTACAGGCACGTGCCACCATGCCTGGCTAATTTTTTAAAAATTTCTGTAAAGACAGAGTTTCACTATGTTGCCCACACTGATCTCAAACTCCTGAACTCAAGCAATACTCCCAAAGTGCTGGGATTACAAGCATGAGCCACCATGCCTGGCCTAAAAAACTTAAAAATTAGATTAAAAAAAAATGCAGCTGTGAATTAACTATTTAGACAGGCTGCCCAAACTAGAAACTTATCAGTTTCTTAAATGTTATTAAGAGGCATACCCTCCCTTTACTAAAGCAGGATAAAAATAAGTAGATTGATAAAGAGAACAAATTTTTCCCAGAATTAGTCTTGAACTCTTTTATTCTACAAGTTCACAAGCTAAAAGTCTGTTCAAATCAAGAGTTGTCTTTAATTAATGGACTGCTGTCACCACCCTGTAATATAAAGTGCTAAAGTTTATTTCTGCACTTTGAGCAGAGAGCAACTAGCTGATGGCAACAATTAAAAAGAAAATAATTTGCTGACTAATTACTAGCTTCAATGTACCCTGGCCTCTGTTAAAAATAAAATCTCTTCAACTACGGTGATGGCTGTTATAACACATTTCTATTATTCATAATGCCTCAACCATTACTCTTTTTTTTTTTTTCTGAGAAGGAGTCTTGCTCTGTCCCCCAGGCTGGAGTACAGTGGCTCGATCTCAGCTCACTGCAACCTCTGCCTCCCGGGTTGAAGCAATTCTGCCTCAGCCTCCCAAGTAGCTGGGATTACAGGCACATGCCATCATGCCTGGCTAATTTTTGTATTTTTAGTAGAGACAGGGTTTCACTATGTTGGCCAGGCTGGTCTTGAACTCCTGACCTCATGATCCACCTCCCAAAGTGCTGGGATTACAGGTGTGAGCCACCACGCCCAGCCACCATTACTCTTATTTATCCCCTCCTGGTGTCTTCTTCCTAGAGTTCTGAAGGAAAAACACTCCCCATCAAACCAGAGTTTGAAACAGGTAATGGTGTCAAGGACCCTAATTTCCTAGCATGATTCCTATGCTTCACTTATTTCCACTATTCTCATTGTTATTTTAACAAAAACTTTTTTGTTTTACTTATATTTAAATCTATCAGATATTGTTTTCACTAGAAGACTGATAACATTTGGGGCAAGATCTCAATATAAATGCAATGCATGAGTAAATAATCCTATGAAAAGAATTCTCATTGGTTCTCAAAATGGGGTCCCTGGAACTCATGAGGGGCACAGACACACTCTCAAAGGCCTGTAAGCCACCTGTGAAAAATTTTTGTTTTGGTTTTCATTAATAGGATGACCTACAATTAGCACATGCCTCATGAGTAACCATTTAGAGTTGTATATTGCCAAATTTGCACTTACAACATGGCTGACACCTATTCTTTAAATCCAATATTTCTTTTTTAAAAAAAGATTTTTACAGCCTGGCCAACATGGTAAAACCCTGTCTATAATAAAAATACAAAAAAATTAGCCAGGCGTGGTGGCGCGTGCCTGTAATCTCAGGTGCTCAGGAGGCTGAGGCAGGAGAATCGCCTGAACCTGGGAGGTGGAGGTTGCAGTGAGCCGAGATTGCACCGCTGCACTCCATCCTGGGCAAAAGTGTGAAACTCCATCTCAAAAAAAAAAAAAAAAAAAAAAGATTTTTAGAGACAGGGTCTCACTCTGTTGAGTGAGTGGTGTGATCATAACTCAATGCAGCCTTGAACCCCTGGGCTTAAGTGATCCTCCCATCTCTGCCTCCCAAAGCACTGAGATTAATTACATGGATGAGCCACTGTGCCTAGCCTAATATTTATTAAGTTAGAGTTTATAAACAACAACTCTGGGATCTGAGAATTCTCTTGTTTGAGCATCCTAGGAGAATGGTGATATGGTTCTGAATCTGATGAACTTGAAGCTAGAGGAAGTGTTTTTTGAAACCAGGAAAACCTAGCTTATGAGATTATTATAAAAGACCTTAAAAAGCAGGTGATTCACTTACCTACATGTGTCGAATGAATCAAGGAAAATATCTCTTTTCTTACTACGGACTGAAGTCTCAGCCTCTTAAATTTTCCTGTTGATCTGCCTTTTTGTGATGATAGATGTCAACTTGACTGGATTAAAGAATACCTAGAGAACTGATAAAGCATTACATCTGAATGTATCTGTGAGGATGTTCTTAGATGAGCAGTTGTATACCAATTCATGGGCTATAGCCAGTGGTTTGGCTGGATGGTCAGGGACATGAAAGGAACATGATTAGAGAACTGGTGACAAAGCAATTTGGGAAGGAGTTACTGGCTAGACCTCTCTGAGTGGGCAAAAGACATGAAGATATTTGTGTCCCATGTGAATGCTCACCAAAGGGTCACTTCAGCACAGGAAAACTTTGGTAATCAAGTGGCTAGAATGACCTGTTCTGTGGATACCAATTGACTTCTTACCCTAGTCACCCCTGTCAATGGCCAATGGGCTCACAGACAAAGTGGCCATGGTGGGAGGGATGAACAATATGGATTGGGCTCAGCATCATGGACTTTCACCCACCAAGATGGGCCTGGCTACAGCCACTGCTGAGTGTCCAATATGCCAGCAGCAGAGACCAGCACTGAGCCCCTGATATGGCATCATTCCCCAGAGTAGTCAACCAGTTACCTGGGACACTTCCATCATGGAAGGGGCAGCATTTTATCTTTACTGGAATAGATGCTCTGGATATGGATGTGCCTTCTCTGCACACAGTGCTTCTGCCAAAACTACCTTCCATGTACTTACAGAATGCATTATCAGGCTGGGCGCAGTGGCTCACACCTATAATCCCAGCACTTCGGGAGGCCGAGGTGGGCAGATCACTTGAGGTTAAGGGTTTGAGACCAGCCTGGCAAACATGATGAAACCCCATCTCTACTAAAAATACAAAAATTAGCCAAGAGTGGTGGTGTGCACCTGTAATCCCAGCTACTCGGGAGGCTGAGGCAGAAGAATCGCTTGAACCCAGGTGGCAGAGGTTGCAGTAAGCCAAGATTGCTCTACTGCACTCCAGTCTGGGTGACAAGAGTGAAACTCCATCTCAAAAACAAAAACAAAAATACAGAATGCCTTATCCACTATCATAGTATTCCACACAGCAGTGCTTCTGACCAAGGAACTCACTCCACAGCCAAAGAAGTGCATCAGCGGTCTCTTGTTCCTGGAATTCACTGGTCTTACCATCTTCCCTAATATCCTGAGGCATATGGCTTGACAGAATGATGGAATGGCCTTTCAAAGTCAGTTACGGTGCCAGCTAGGTGACAATACTTTGAAAGTCTGGGGCAAGGTTCTCCAGAAGGCTGTATGTGCTCTGAATCAGCATTCAATATATGGTACTATTAATCCCATTGCCAGGATTTATGAGTCCAGGAATCAAGGGGGATATGGGAATGGCGCCAGTCACCATCACCCCTAGTGACCAACTAGCAAAATCCTTGCTTCCTGTTTGTGCAACTTTGTGCTCTGCTGGCCTAGAGATCTCAGTTCCAGAGGGATGAATGTTGCTACCAAGATTCACAACAATGACTTCATTGAACTGAAAGTTAAGACTGCTACCCAGCCACTTTGGCTTCCTCATGCTTCTGAGTCAATAGGCTAAGAAGGGAGTTACAGTGTTGACTGGGATGACTGATTCAGACTACTAAGGGGAAATTGGACTATTATTCCACAATGGTGGTAAGGAAGCATGTGTCTGGAATATAGGAGATCCCTTAGGGCATCTACTAGTATTACCTTACCCTGTGATTAAGGTCAATGGGAAATTACAACAACCCAATCCAGGCAGGATTATGACTGGCCGAGACCCTTCAGAAATAAAGGTTTGGGTCACCCTGCCAGGTAAGGAACCACAACCAAGTGAGGTGCTTGCTGAAGGCAAAAGGAATACAGAATGTGTACTGGAAGACGGTGGTTATAAATACCAGCTATAACCACATGACCAGTTACAGAACTGAGGACTATGATTGTCATGATTATTTCCTCACTATTTTGTTAAAAATATTTTTATAGGCATTGTGGCTTATACCTGTAATCCCAGCACTTTGGGAGGCCGAGGCAAGAGGATGGCTTGAGCCCAGGAGTTCAAGACTAACCTGGGCAACATAGTGAGACTTTATCTCTACAAATGATTTAAAAATTAGCTGGGTGTGGTGGTGCATGTGTGTAGTCCCAACTACTCAGGAGGCTGAGGTGGGAGGACTGATTGAGCCCAGGAGATCGAGGCTGCAGTGAGCTGTGATTTTGCCACTGCACTCTAGCCTGGGCAACAAAGTGAGATCCTATCTCAAAATAAAAAATAAATAACTTTAAAAAAAGAATATGTTTTTGTGTATATACACATATTAAGCAAATGACCTGTTTTTATTCCTCTCTTATTCTTTTATCATATAACATAAAGTACATTGACTTTGTGTCAGTATTTAAGTATTGCTAATTTTACTTCATAGTATTTAAGTTATAGGATATCAGGAAAAGAGTAAACATCACCCAGGGACTTTATTTCCTTTTCTAGGGAAGAGATACACGCACTTTTGTTTGTACACAAGATAGTTTTATCATGTTAATCAGAATTATTACCTTGTTATTGTCTTTACTTGGAAATTAAGTATGTTTTAAGGAGATACATGTGGGTGCCAAGCTGACAAGGGGTGAACTTTTTTGTTTTTTAATTTTTGAGACGGAGTCTCGCTCTGTCGCCCAGCCTGGAGTACAATGGTGCAATCTAGGCTCACTGCAATCTCTGCCTCCAAGGTTCAAGCAATTCTCCTGCCTCAGCCTTCTGAGTAGCTGGGATTACAGGCATGCGCCACCACACCATGCGAATTTTGTGTTTTTAGTAGAGATGAAGTTTCACCATTTTGGCCAGGCTAGTCTTGAACTCCTGACCTCAAGTGATCCACCCAAAGTGGATCTCCCAAAGTGCTGGGATTACAGGCGTGAGCCAACATGGCTGGCTGGGGATTGACTTTTGATGGTTAATTTTAGATGTCAACTTGACTGGATTAAGAAATAGCCAGATAACTGGTAAAGCATTACTTCCAGGCATGTCTGTGAGGGAATGGGCGTGTGAGTTGGTGGACTGAGTGGGAAAGATCCACCCTCAGTATGAGCAGTTGGCTGGGGGCCCACATAGCACAAAAAAGAAGAGAAGCAGGATTTTCTTTTTCCCCTCCTGAAGCGGGGACACTTTCCTCCTCCTGCCGTTGGAAATAAGAACTCCAGACTTGGCCTTGCAACTTCAGACTTACACCAGCAACCCTGCATGTGCTCAGGTCTTTGGCCTCAAACTGAGAATTACACATCAGCTTTCCTGGTTCTGAGGCTGTCAGACTTGGACTGAGCCACACTACCAGCATCCCAGGATCTCCAGCTTACAACTGCCTGTTGTGGGACTTCTCAGCCTCCATAATAACATGAACCAAGTCCTCTAATAAATTCCCTCTATCTGTCTATATTCTATTGGTTCTGCTCTCTGGAGAACACTAACACACTTTATAAAAGTGCTTCTGACGGGCAGTTCCTTTTTCTTTTCTTTTCTTTTTTTTTTTTTTTAAGGCAGAGTCTTACTCTGTTGCCCAGGCTGGAGTGCAGTGATGCAGTCTTGGCTCATTGCAACTTCCACCTCCTGGGTTCAAGTTATTCTCAGGCCTCAGCCTCCTGAGTAGCTGGGACCACAGGTGCGCACCACCATGCCCAGCTAATTTTGTATTTTCAGTAGAGACAGGGTTTCATCATGTTGCCCAGGCTGTTCTCAAACTCCTGGCCTCAGGTGATCCTCCTGCCTCAGTCTCCCAAAGTGCTGGGATTATAGACATGAGCCACCAGCCTGGGGCAGTTTCTTTTCTTTTCTTTTTCTTTTTCTTTTTTTTTTTTTTTTTTGAGACAGAGTCTTGCTCTGTCGCCAGCCTGGAGTGCAGTGGTGCGACCTCGGCTCACTGCAACCTCCGCCTCCTGGGTTCAAGTGATTCTCCTGCCTCAGCCTCCCAAGTAGCTGAGATTACAGGCACGCGCCACCACACCCAGCTAATTTTTGTATTTTTAGAAGAGACAGGGTTTCACCATGTTGGCCAGGATGGTCTCAATCTTTTGCCCTCGTGATCCACCCGCCGCAGCCTCCCAAAGTGCTGGGATTACAGGCATGAGCCACCACGCCCAGCTGGGGCAGTTTCTTACTAGCTCCTCTCCTATCTAGATAATACCAAGAGACCTGGATAATACTGTGACCCAGTCTCCCCAGTATTCCTATAGCCAAGGCCATGCAAATGTATAAATCTCTTGCAGAGATCCTGCAAGATTGCCTAGGAATGAGCTATCCTGATGAGACAGGTTCCTTTTGTAGGAGTCCTGTGTTGTTACAGTGAGACAGAATGCCAAAAACAGGGGCCCAGCACTACCTAAGTGTGATTATCTCCCTTTGATATACATGAAGTGGCTTTCTTTTTTCAGACGGAGTTTTGCTCTTGTTGCCCAGGCTCGAGTGCAATGGCGCAGTCTCGGCTCACTGCAACCTCCGCCTCCCGGATTCAAGCAATTCTCCTGCCTCAGCCTCCTGAGTAGCTGGGATTACAGGTAGCTGCCACCATGCCTGGCTAATTTTTGTATTTTTAGTGGAGACCAGTTTTCACCGTGTTGGTCAGGCTGGTCTCAAACTTCTGACCTCAGGTGATCTGCCCACCTCAGGTGATCTGCCCACCTCAGCCTCCCAAAGTGCTGGGATTACCGGCATGAGCCACCACACCCGGCCGTGGCTCTTAAATTTTAAGATCAAAACCATGATTTCATCAAAAATCTTGTGGCCAGTTCATAATAATCAAATTCACAGGAGACTGAGTTATAAGTCAGAATGCCATGTACAGTGTGCTGTATGTATTTTTCTAGTAACTAGAACATCTTTGAAATATAATGCCTCCTCCTTCACTATGTCAGAGAGATGGAAGTCCAAACTCATCATCAGAAGAAATGAGAGTGAGAGAGCAGTATACTATTGAGGGCTTTTTTATCCAGGCCAGGAAAAGCCTGAAATGAGGCCACTGTTGTGTGGCTGAAGGATGAGTGACCAACATGCAGTGCCTCTGTTGGCCAGGTGACCTGCACACAGTCCAGGTGGGGCTCTCTGGTGTCTCCCTGTGTTCCCGATTCACCTGGACTCCCTGTCTTCCTTCGTTAAACAGATTACAATAACCAGTGATATCACAACTTACTTTCATATTAGTCATATTTTTAGTCATTTATCTGGGAAATCTACTCAGGTCAGCTTCATGGGTGTTCCCCACATCTCTTCAGGACCACATTTACCAGTTTTTTTGTGATGGGATTTATTGCTACAAATGACATTATGCATAGTTTCAATCATCCCCTTGGTTCAGAATAAGTAATTGAGGGGGGAAATGATAGGCAATAAATAAATATATATATTATTCTCATTCTCAAAGAATATTCTTATTTTCAAATTCTGACAATCTGGGGATGTCTTACTCCATACATATAATTACTTTATTAGTAATCTCCTAATGAAAAAGTCCATTTATTCCATAGGCAAATGTGGAAGGCATAATATATTATATATATCCCAGATATGATGATGAATCTTAGGAGGTTAATGAATAAAATGATCCCATGCCTGGTGAAGAAAGGCCTATAAATACAGAGTAACCTAGAAGGAATCCACTTTTGCATCTTTCAAACTATTTTCCACTCTGCTGTTAGAGCCGTCATTTCTAAAGCAAGCATCACTGTATTGTGATTTACTCAGTCTTATAGTCATGTGTAAGTTATCAACAATCCAGCATAGGTTGGGTTATGCCAAGCCCAGTCTCATCCCTCCTTACTGCTCTCCTGGTCGAAGGTAAAGACTCTAGGACAAAATCTCTGATCTTCGGCAAGCAATTCTTTTTTTTCTTTTTCTTTTTCCAACTGGGTCTCACTGTGTCACACAGGCTGGAGTGCAGTAGCAAGATCATGGCTCACTGCAGCCTCAACCTCCTGGGCTCAAGCAATCCTCCTGCCTCAGCCTCCTGAATAGCTGGGACTACAGGTGTGTGCCACTATGCCCGGCTATTTTTAAAATAATTTGTAGGCCGGGCATGGTGGCTCATGCCTGTAATCCCAACACTTTGGGAGGCTGAGGTGGGCAGATCACCTGAGGTCAGGAGTTCGAGACCACCCTGGCCAGTGATGGCCAACGTGATGAAACTCCATCTCTACTAAACATACAAAAATAGGCTGGGTATGGTGGCTCATGCTTGTAATCCCAGCACTTTGGGAGGCCAAGGCGGGCAGATCACTTGAGGTCAGGAGTTTGTGACCAGCCTGGCCAACATGGTGAAACCTCATCTCTACTAAAAACTACAAAAATTAGCCAGGTGTGGTGGTAGGCACCTGTAATCTCAGCTATGTGGGAGGCTGAGGCAGAAGAATCACTTGAACCCGGGAGGTGCAGTTTGCAGTGAGCCGAGATTGCAACACTGCACTCCAGCCTGGGCAACAGAGGGAAGCTCCACCTCAAAAAAAACAAAACGAAACAAAAATTAGCTAGGTACAGTGCCAGGCACCTGTAATCCCAGCTACTTGGGAGGCTGAGGCAGGAGAATTGCTTGAACCTGGGAGGAGGAGGGTGTAGTGAGCAGAGATGGCGCCACTGCACGGCAGCCTGGGCAACAGAGTGAGACTGTCTCAAAAAAAGAAATAAAATAAAATAAATCAATGAATAAATAAATAATTTGCAGAGACAGGGTCTTACTATGTTGTCCAGACTAAAGCAATTCTTGAGTAAGCTCACACCTATCTTCCCAAGGGAAGGTCTACTTTGCTGTACCACACTCATCAGGTGTAAATAAAGTCAAGAAACATCTTTCAACACAGAAGTAAATGAGTCCCAGGGCACAGTAATCATTTAACTATACACAATTACTTAAAATTGGCACTGCCCACCATTTATGTCTAAAACATCTACAATCTTTTCTTTCAGTTTCCTCCTAAAAATGAAGGATAAGTGCTTGCTTTACATTTGTGCAATTAAAGGGTCCATTCACATGATTTCCCACAACAAAGAAACAGTTCACAATTGACTCAAAATGAGATTCCAAAATATATTTTAGTTTTCTCTTTCAGCTCAGGCAACCCTTTCCCCAAGTTTTGATCATCACTGCAGAAGTCTTATTTGTAGTAAGAGGTCATAAGGTAGAGAGCTGCAAATAGTGCTGCCCTAAATTGGAAAGTGGTCTATTTGTCAACAATGTGCTTAAGATTGAAACTGGCCCGCTAACGCCATTTTAGGCCTGAGCCTGCCTGTACCCAGGCGCTCATTAAAACAGCATGTTGCTCCACACCGCCCCATATTGTCTGTCAGCTCGCTCTCAGGGTTCAGACCGATACAAGACTCTTACATCTGGTGCCGAAACCCGGGAGGGGTTCAGGTCTGCATCCCCTGTGGACCTACCCCTCCACCCCAGAAAGCAGGCCACAGTAGCCAGACAAAGGAAGCTCCTCAGCCTCCAGTCACCTCTCTGTGCATGCACATCCATCACTGGACTCGCCTACTGGTAAGTTTCCCCGGGAGCCTGGTTTGGTTTACAGGGGAAAATCTGCACGGCTTCTCTTGGTTTCTCCGGTACGAAAATCCAACATTGGTCCAAGAAGGCTCCCATGTGTGCCAGGCACTTGCTGATCATCTGGTCTTAGGGGGACACCTCTAAGCCATTTGATCCTGTTCCCAAACGAAAAAGGCAGCGGTGATGATTGCTCCTTTCATTGTCTCCCTCCGGCCGTCCAGGACGGTCTACTTTTCCCTGTTCTCCCGAGCCTACCCTCAGTTATGGGAAACTCCTGGTCCTACATTCCAAAAAACAACCCTCTAGGCTGCTTCTCCAAATGGCCCACAATGGAACATTCGAGTTTACAGTTTTAACTGACTTAAGCAATTATTGCCAACGTCTGGAGAAATGGGGAGAAATTCCTTATGTCCAGGCCTTTTTGCATTCAGCTCACCTGACCTCTGCAATTCTTGCTTATCTGTTCAAATACTTCTCCTCCATTCTCACCGCCCTGATAGCCTTTCTCCTCCCGACCCTACCTCTTTTTCCCTCGTTCAATCCAGCTGACTGCTGTCCACCCCTCCCAGCCCCTACCCCTTCCTCTCAATCATCTTCTTTAACCCCCCAAGCCTCCTTGTTATCTTCTCAGCCGCCATCTTCCCAGCTGCCATTTTCCCAGCCAACGTCTTCCCAGTGATCATCTTCCCAGCCACCATCTTCCCAGTCAGCTGTATCCACTTCTTTTCCTACACCATCCCCTCCTCAGGACAATTCTAGTATTGCCTGTACCCATTCTCCTTCTCTACTGCCCTCCCCTGAGGTTTGTAAACCCATTCCACCACCTTACACCCCTATCTATCCTCCACTGCCTGTTAACTCCCCTTCCCCCTTCAAACCCTCAGCAGGAACCACTTCCAAATTCTTCCTTCTCTCCTGCCCATACTGGCTCAGGCGCCATCTTTGGCCCATGCCCCATTCTTACTTCAGCGCCTGTGCTAGAGTGCCCCCTTCAGGAAGTAGCAGGAACTGAAGGTATTGTTAGAGTTCATGTTCCCTTCTCCCTCACTGATCTCTCTCAAATTAACAAAAGACTCAGTTCATTTTCAGAAGACCCGACCTCTTATATTTGGGAGTTTCAGTACCTTATGCAGTCTTATGAACTAACCTGGCATGACCTCTACATTATCCTCTCTTCCACCCTCACCCCAGAAGACTGGGACCATATCTGGACCCTAGCTCAGGTATATGCTGATACAATTCATCACCAAGCTCCTGCCCAGCCTACTGGTGCAAAGGGGGTCCCCAACCAGGACCCCCACTGGGATTATCAAAACGGGGGCCTCTGGATGCCGCCATCAAGACCACATGATTGTGTGTCTTCTTGCAGGACTCAAAAAGGGTTCCCATAAAGCGGTAAACTATGAAAAACTTTCAGAAATCACCCAAGGTCCTGACGAAAACCCAGCCCTTTTTCTCTCTCATTTAACTGAAACCATGAGAAAATATACCAACCTAGACCCAGTCAGCCCAGAAGGAACCACCATTTTAAACCTTCGGTTCATCTCCCAATCCACCCCCGATATTTGGTGCAAGCTTCAGAAACTTGACGACAGCCCTCAAACCCCACAACGAGACCTTCTTAATTTAGCCTTCAAAGTCTTTAACAATCATGATGAGGAAAGTAAAAGGCAAAAACACGCAGAGTTTCAAATGCTTGCCTCTGCCATTAGAGGCCCTGCAGGCCCACGAGGCCACAGCTCCACACAGAAGCCTCCTAGCAATCCACCTCCACTTGGCACCTGTTTCAAGTGCGGCAATGAAGGCCACTTGTCCAAACAATGCCCAAACCCAAGTAAGACCACCAAGCCGTGCCCCCTCTGCAGAGGACCCCACTGGCAGTTGGACTGTGAGCAGCCCCCGCAAGGACTGCCCCATCCCTTCCTGAGCTGGCCAGAACCTCCTACCCGGATCTCATCGTCCTAGCCGCTGAAGACTGATGGTGCCCTGGAACGGACACCCCGGCAACTACCATCGCTTCATCCAAGCCAAGGGTAACCCTGATGGTGGCGGGTAGGCCAGTATGTTTTTTTAATTAATACCGAGCAACCTACTACTCTGCTTTACCTAATTTTTCAGGACCCATCCAGTCCTCCCAAGTCTCTGTTGTGGGAATTGATAGAGAAGTCTCCAAACCCCGAGCCCCCCACTTCATTTTTCTGCTCCCTGAACACCTTTTCCTTCACTCACTCTTTCTTAGTCCTGCCCTCGAGCCCATCTCCGCTCCTAGGCAGAGATATCCTTTCAAAACTTCACAATACTCTCCACTTCCACGTTCCCCATCCTACCCAACACATCAACCCAGACCCCTCTGGGGCTTCTAACTTTCTTCTACTCCTCCAACCTCCCACCTTAAAACATGCAACCTTTTCTTATCCCCCATCCGTAGTTAACCCTGCTTTTTGGGATACTTCCACACCCTCAGTCGCAGAACACCACACCCCCGTCCACATTACCCTTAAACAGCCCACCCATTTCCTATCACAGAAGCAGTATCCCATCCCCCAAGCAGCTCTCATATGCCTAAAGCCTATCATTTCTCACCTCCTCACCAGTCATCTACTCTGCCCAACAAACTCCCCTTTTAACACACCAATTCTACCTGTTAAAAAGCCAGATGGAACTTAATCACTTAGTCCAGGACCTCAGGCTCATTAACCAAGCTGTACTCCCAGTATGTCCAGTAGTTCCTAACCCATGTACTTCACTTTCCGCAGTTCCCTCCAATACCACCCATTTTTCTGTCCTAAACTTAAAGGATGCTTTTTTCACAATTCCTTTACACCCTGATTCCCAAAACCTCTTTGTCTTTACGTGGGAAAACCCCAACACCCACATTTCATGTCCACTCACCTGGTACGTACTACCTCAAGGTTTCAGAGACAGCGCCCACCTTTTCAGACAGGCCCTTGCTTGTGACCTCTGTACCTTATCCCTAAAACCGTCCACTCTCCTTCAATGTGTTAATGATCTGCTCCTGTGTAGCCCCTCCCAAAGAGACTGCAATGCCCATAGTATCTCTCTCTTTTAAACTTCTTGGCAGAATAGGGGTATCAGGTCTACCCTAAGAAAGCACAAATATGCACCCCCTCATTCACTATCTAGGCCTAGCCCTTACCCTGCTAACCCGAGGGCTCACAACCGACCGCATATCCCTCCTCCAGTCCCTCCCACCTCCACTAACTAAGCAAGAAATTCTCTCTTTTCTAGGACTAGCAGGATATTTTAGGCTCTGCGTTCCCTCCTTTCCTCTACTTGCCAAACCGTTATGCCAAGCTGCTAAAGGCCCTCTCCATGGGCCTTCAAACCCTGCACAGCCTATTACCCAACCTTTCCATCTACTCCAAAAGGCTCTCATCTCAGCCCCTCTCCTCACTCTCCCAGACCTCACCAAACCTTTCTCCCTCTATAGCGACAAACGGCATGGAGTTGCATTAGGTGTTCTAACCAAGTCTAAGAGACCCACTCTCCAGGTTGTTGCCTACCTCTCTAAACAGCTTAAAGCCACAGTTCTCGGATGGCCTGCCTGTCTCTGAGCATTGGTGGCAGCTGCTCTCCTTTTAGGCCTTGAAAGCCTAAAACTTTCTGTCCATGCCAACCTAACAGTTTATTCAACCCATAACATCAAAGACTTGCTGGCTCACCACAGTGTACTAAGTCTCTTCTCTGCCCCACGGCTCCTCCAACTGTATGCTCTATTCATTGAAACTCCCCACATTACCATGCTAACCAGCTCCCATCTAAACCCAGCCATGCTCTGTCCCTATCCTTGTTCTCTCCTCTTTACTCCTCAGAAGAAAAGGAGGACTTCGGGGCCCAAAACCTTCAAAAGCAAGGACCATTGTATGTCAAGAAACGGAGCTTTATTCTTCCTCACTCTCAAAGCCTTCCTCACCTCCAAAGCCTCCACAACTCTTTCCATGTTGGTTACAAACCTCTCCTGCAACTTCTCCGCCCTATTCTCACTTGTCCTCACCTTTCCAGCCGTGTTTGAGAAATTACCCAGTCCTGCTCTATCTGCCACTCAGTGTCACCCCAGGGCTCCCTCCTGCCTCGGACTTTTCCTACCCACCAAGCCCAGGGCCAGGTACCTGGGCAAGATTGGCAAGTAGACTTCACTCACATGCCACCCGATAAACAGCTCTGCTATCTTCTAGTCTTTGTCTGTACTTTCTCCGGGTGGGTAGAAGCATTCCCAACAACTTCACAAACTTCAGAAAGTGCAAATATTGTCACACAAACTCTCATCATGCATATAATTCCCAGTTTCGGACTCCCAATAGCCATCCAGTCCGATAACGGACCTGCCTTCACCAGCCAAATTACCCAAGGTGTCTCTACATCCTTAGGTATAAAATGGGTCCTCCACACACCCTACAGGCCTCAATCTTCAGGCAAAGTTTAAAAAGTTATCTCTGTCCTTAAAGCCCAACTCACCAAGCTGGCTCTAGACACCCACCAGTCGTGAACAAAAAAATCTCCCTTTTGCTCTCATGAGACTCTGCACGACACCAAAGACATCCTCTTTTTATAGTCCCTTTGAAATCATGTATGGCCAAACTTTTGTTTTGCGGCCTCCACCCTTACCAGACTCTGAGCCACTCAAGAATTACCTCGCTTCCTTAATCCAGACATGGTCTTTCATTTGTGAAGCAGCAAATGAGGCCATGCCTCTCCCTGTCAACACCGCCTTGTCCTCTCAACATAACTGTCTTGCAGGCACAGATGTGTTTCCAGACAATCCAAACAATGCTCCTGCTACAACGACATGGTGGCTACCAACCCATCTCTCAAGAATACCCAAAAAATTAAGGTTTTCTTTTTCCAAGGTGCCCACGCCACCCCCTATGTCATGCCTGAAGTAGTTATTGAGAAAGTCATTCCTTTTCCCTTTGCTATAACCAAATAGACAAGAATGTAAGATTCTCCCCAGGGCCTGAAAGCTTAAGGGGATGGGTGACTCCTGCCTGCTCAGGCCCAGTCCCAAGGCGCAAGGCCACTTGCATCAGCAGTGTGTGTCAGCAAGATAGCAGAAGCAAGAAGAGAGCTGGCCGGAAGTCATGTACGCCTGAAGCTCAAGAAAGAGGCCATCCAGGTACAACGTAGCAGTTACGTCAGACTAGGACACTTCCTGTTTATAAAATCTTTGCCTCATCTTCACTTGGGGCTGACACCATTTTAGGCCTCAGCCCGCCTGCACCCAAGTGCTTATTAAAACAGCATGTTGCTCCAAAAAAAAAAAAAGATTGAAACTGGCCCAATAGTCTCATAGACTATTGTTTTTGATTAACACAGAAATTGACCCTTCTGGTCTCAGCTTGAAGGTTATATTTATTTTATCAGAGTTCCTTCCTCAGGAAAGGTCCTTCAGGCCTCTCAAAATATAAGCATCAAAGAACTGAAAGTCACCAGATCACGGCACCAGGTGACTGCTTCCTTGCCCCTCCCCAGTTCTTGTTTTCTTACACATTGTTACACTTCATCCCTGATATATAAACCTGGCATTTTAGTAGTCAGGGAGATGGACTTGAGACTGAGCTCACATCTCCTTGCCTGCAGCATCTGACTAAAGCTTTCTTCCTTGGTAATACTCCTTGTTTCAGTGATTGGCTTTCTATGCAGCAAGCAGCAGGACCTAGACCAAACCACTGGTGTTTCAGTAACAAGATCTCTGTCCCCAGGCTACAGGTTCACTCACAGTGAACTCAGGTGAAGGTGCAGACCTTAGAGTCAGTGAGTTTGAGTTGAAGGAAAGCATTAAGCCTCAGTTTCTTCCTAAACAGAAAAAGTACAGCATCTCTTAGGACCTTAGTGAGACAAAATTATGTAATACAATGAATGCAAAGTGTCTGGTCTGAAGTGAGCATGGCCTTCAGCAAATAACTTCTGTGAGCCTAAATTTTTTAATCTATGACTTTGATATAGTAGAATAGTGGTTTGTTATGAAATGAAATAGTGTACAAACACAACAGACACACAGTACTTCTCCACTTCCTGCCCCTGCCCCTGCCCCCAGCCCCAGCCAGCCAATCACAACTTTTACATTACAAAAAAGTCTGTTTCAATTTCCTGATGCATTTCTGTGAAGAGTAACTCACCACAGTAATGAGCAAAGATTAATTTAAAACATAAATAGAGCTTAGGCAACATAGGAAGACTCTGTCTCTACAAAAAAATCTTTTTATTAGCCAGGTGTGGTGGCACATGCCTGTGGTCTCAGCTACTTGGGAAGCTGAGATGGGAGGATCACTGGATCCTGGTAGGTTGAGGCTATGCAGAGTCATGATTGTGCCACTGCACTCCCGCCTGGGTAACAGAGCAAGACCCTGTCTCAAACGCACACACAAAAACACACACACATAAATAGGCTGGGTGCAGTAGATCACACCTGTAATCCCAGCACAGCACTTTGGGAGGCCAAGGTGAGAGGATTGCTTGAGCCTAGGAGTTCAAAGTTTCAGTGAGCCATGATTGTGCCACTGCACTCCAGCCAATGCGACAAAGCGAGACTCCATCTCATAAATAAATAAAATGAAATAGGGATGAAAAATATATGAGTGAAGAAAAAAATGACCATCTTAAGAAAAAAACCTGAAAAGTCCAAATGCATGAGACAATATTGTAGCATATATGCAACCTTCAAAATATGCCCAGTGGTATATCACTGGTTTCTTTCTCCGATTAATAAAGAAAAAAAGTTTGGGGGAAGAGTCTAATTTTTGGAAATTGGGCCACTTGTACCATAGTTTATTCTTCTTAAAAAATTATGACTTCACTTTTATGTTAAATATTTGTTTGAAACAAGCTGAGGCAAGTTTTATTAAAGAAAAATTTTGCTTGATGGCTGGGCACGGTGGCTGATGCCTGTAATCCCAGCACTTTGGGAGGCCAAGGCGGGCAGATCACTTGAGGTCAGGAGTTCAAAACTAGCCTGGCCAACATGGTGAAACCCCTTCTCTATTAAAAATACAAAACTTAGCTGGGCATGGTGGCAGGCGCCTATAATCCTAACTACTTGGGAGGCTGAGGCAGGAGAGAGAATTGCTTGAACCTAGGAGGCAGAGGTTGCAGTGATCCAAGATCACATGCCACTGCACTCCAGCCTGGACAAAAATAAAAATAAAAAGAAAAAAATAAAAAGAAAAATTGTGCTTGTTTTACTTTTCACCAGTCTGCTCTGGCATGCTACTAATGATATCAGAATGGGGTCAATGATAGCCAGTGTGTGTAGTATTTTCCCCACCCCGTGCCCAATTCCAAATTATTGCCACTGTGGTGATGGACACCAGTTTTGGCCAGTGTGGCATTGTACTTTATTTTATATTTCCTCAAAGCTGGGCAGTTGTGGTGAGGTCAACTGATTTCGCTTTGCCTTGTCTGATCATATTCAGAGTCTGCTTGCATCCCAGCATGTACTATCCACTTTTCACAATGAGTTGGAATCTAGAGTTTATCAACTCTAGTGACTTTTTCATCTTCACTGCAGCCAGCATCTTCCTGCCTTAGATATGCAATGCCCCCCAGTCAAGAGCAGCCACCAAGATAGCCAGGGAACAAGAAAGGAAGGAGTTCTCACAATGCAAAGTTCTTCACAGCCTACATTAAATATTTTTTAAAATCATAGTCTCCGGTTCTGCCTTTTGGGTACATTCCTCATTTTTGCAGGCTTTAATGACTTCCCACTAAAATTTAACAGGTTTATAATGGGGTTCTATAGACATATATATTACTGGTATACTAAAACCTGATTTTCCAAGTGCTATTTATACTACTTCCCAATCCCACTATTCAGCTACTTATACAAAATCCTCATTCATATATTCTAGTACTTTCTTTTAGTTGGGATGTAAATGTATTGTTAATTAATTTACTTAAAATGGCATCAAATGCCATTACCTTGTTAAAGGGTGCCAAAGATTTAAGCAAAATATTCAATGGGCCTGGGTACAGTGGCTCACACCTGTAATCCCAGCATGTTGGGAGTCTGGGGCGGGTGGATCATTTGAGACCAGGAGTTCGAGACCAGCCTGGCCAACATGGAGAAACCCCATCTCTACTAAAAACACAAAAATTAGCCGGGCGTAGTGGCTAGTGCCTGTAATCCCAGCTACTCTGGAGGTTGAGGCATGAGAATCGTTTGAGCCTGGGAGGCAGAAGTTGCAGTGAGCCGAGATAGCACCACTGCACTCCAACCTGGGTGACAGAGCAAGACTCTGTCAAAAAAAAAAAAGAGAGAGAAAGGGAGAGAGAGAGACAGAGAAAGAAGAAAGAAAGAAAAGAAAGAAGAAAGGAAAGAAAAGAAAGAAAGAGAGAAAGAAAGAAAGAAGGAAAGAAAGAAGGAAGGAAAGAGAAAGGAAGGAAGGAAGAAAGAAAGGAAAGAAAGAAAGAAAAGAAAGAAAGAAGGGGAAGAAAGAAGAAAGAAAGAGAAATGTTCAATGGGTTCTGAGGCAATTGGTCTAAGAGAGTCGTGGAGGGCAAGACCACACCCTCTGTGATGGTGCAGTTCTTCCCTTGGAGGTGTGGCAGTCATCCTGAGGGGAGACGGATTCTAGAACAGAAAATAATGTGAGGCAGTGCACCTTTCATTAGAAGGAGGAAGGAAAACCTTTCCTTTATCTTGTCTTCTGCCATTCGGCTTAGACTCTGAGAGTAGAGAATCTTAACGCTACACACAGTAGTAGTGGGACTGAGACTTGGGCTATAGCAGTGTTGGTTTGGGGCCAGTCAGAGAAAGTTCCATAAAAGACCCTGAGTAAGGGTCTGGCCCTTATAGTTTTTTGTTTTGTTTTGTTTTTAACTTTAATTTTAGGCCGGGCGCAGTGGCTCACGCCTGTAATCTCAGCACTTTGGGAGGCCGAGGTGGGTGGATCACCAGGTCAGGAGTTCAAGACCAGCCTGGCCAACATAGTGAAACCCATCTCTACTAAAAATACAAAAAAAAATAGCCAGGCCTGGTGGCGGGTGCCTGTAGTCCTAGCTACTTGGGAGGCTGCGGCAGGACAATCGCTTGAACCTGGGAGGTAAAGGTTCGCAGTGTGCCAAGATTGCGCCACTGCACTCCAGCCTGGGCAACACAGCGAGACTCTGTCTAAAAAATAAATAAATAAGTAAAATAAAAAACTTTAATTTTAAGTTCAGGGATACGTGTGCAGGTTTGTTACATAGGTAAGTCTGCGTCATGGGGGTTTGGTATACAGATTATTTCATCACCCAGGTATTAAGCCTAGTACCCATTAGTTATTTTTCCTGATCCTCTCCCTCCTCCCACCCTCCACCCTCCTGTAGACCCCAGTGTCTGTTGTTCCCTTCTTTGTGTTCATGTGTTCTCCTCATTTAGCTACTACTTGTTAGTGAAAACATGCATATTCAGTTTTCTGTTCCTGGATTAGTTTGCTAAGGATAATTGTTACAGGTAGTTAGGCATGAGTGCGGGTGGGTGGGGGGCAGGAGAAGACTCCCCAACCCACTAGGAATGTGGATGATGGTTCAGTAATTATCACATCACCTCTCTAAAAGTGATAAATTGGCAGCCGGTGCCAGGGAGAGGCCATTTCCTGATGGTCCACACCTTTTGCACTAAGGTGTTAATTGAATACAGACACCAGGGCGAAGCAACTTCCCAGGCATGCGCATTAAGAGACAAAATGGTGAAGTATGACCCTCCAAGAAAACACCACCGAGAAAGGGGAGAAAGCTTCAGATGGGCATGTGTACAACTTCCTAAACACATGCACCCAAAGATAAGGAGGGCGCTGTGTGTGTGGGCAGCCCATCCTAAGGGAAGAGTCATGGGAAAGCCAGCCTATAAAGTTCCAGGGTCAAGGTTAAACACCACACTTGATCTCAGTGCCTGCTTGGGTCTCTTACAAGCCTACTCTCCTTTTCTTTCTTTCCTGTTCTAAAGCCTTTTAAATAAACTTCCACTCCTGCTCTGAAATTTGTTTCGGTCTCCTTTTCTGCCTTATACCTCTCAGTTGAATTCTTTCTTCTGAGGAGGTAAGAATTGAGGTTGCTGCAGACCCGTACAGATTTGCCACCAATAACTCAGATACCTTCCACCAGTAACATAATGGCCTCCAGCTCCATCCATATTCTTGCAAAGGACATGCTCTCATCAATGGAAGACTAGATAAAGAAAATGTGATACATATACTCCATGGAATACTATGTAGCCCTTGTAGTTTTGCATTACTCTTAGCTTTCCGTATCTGTAAAGCATTCAGTAAAGCTACATCAATTGTCAGGCCATGAGCCATCCAGCTTCTTTCTCTTTGGAGACCGTATGTCCCAAATTATCATCACAGTCTCATGGATTAAGAACAGCAGATGGCTGGGCACGTGGCCCATGCCTGTAAACCCAGAACTTTGGGAGGCCAAGGTGGGAGGATCACTTGAAGCCAGGAGTTCCAGACCAGCCTGGGCAACACACCAAGACCCCATGTCTACAAAAAAAATTTTTTTTAATTAGCTGACTGGTGGTGGATGTCTATAGTCCTAGCCACTCAGGAGACTGAAAAATACATAAATGGCCAGGTACGGTGGCTCATGCCTGTAACCCTAGCACTTTGGGAGGCTGAGGCGGGTGGATCGTCTGAGCTCAGGAGTTCTCGACCAGCCTGGGCAACACAGTGAAACCCCGTCTCTGCTGAAAAATACAAAAAATTAGCCGGGCGTGGCAGCATGTGCCTGTAATCCTGGCTACTGGGGAGGCGGAGACAGGAGAATCACTTGAACCTGGGAGGAAGGGGTTGCAGTGAGCCGAGATCGCACCATTGCACTCCAGCCTGGGCGGCAGAGCGCGTCTCCATCTCAAAAACAAACAAACAAACCAAAAAAACCATAAACATTTAGGCTGGGTGTGGTGGCTCACGCCTGTAATCCCAGCAGTTTGGGAGGCCAAGGCTGGCAGATTACTTGACGTCAGGAGTTAAGACCAGCCTGGCCAACATGGCAAAACCCTGACTCTCCTAAAAATACAAAAATGAGCTGGGCATGGGGGTGCATGCCTTTAATGCTGGCTACTCGGGAGGCTGAGGCACGATAATTGCTTGGACCTGGGAGGTATAGGTTGCAGTGAGCTGAGATTGTGCCAGTGCATTTCAGCCTGGGTGACAGCAAGACTGTCTCAAAAAAATAAAAATAAACATTTAAACAAGATATTTTAGTTTTTTCTTGCTTCATAAAAAAAAACACTCTAAAATTTAGTAGCTTAAAATAACAATGATCTATTATTTCTCTTGATTCTGTAGGTTGACTGAATTTAGCTGGGTGGTTCTTCCACTCCACTTGTTGTATTTGAAGTCACTCATGAGGCTATGTTCAGCCCGAAGCACACCTGGGGCCAAACCATTCCAGAGAAGCTCATCTTCTAGAGTGTCTCTCCACATGGCTCTCATCATTCAGTGGTCTGGCCTGAGCTTTTGTACAGCACAGTGGCTGACTTCAAAGATGTTGAAGGTGGAAGCTTCCAGAACACTTAAAGCCTAAGTGTGGAAGTGGCAGAGTCACACAGAATGCATTGTATTGATTAAAGGAAGTCACAAGGCCACCTCAGTTAAAAGGAAGGGAAAATAGACTACTTGATGGGAGAAGCAGCATGAGTGCATAGGGTAGGAGAAATTGTTGATGGCCATGTTTGCAGACAAACTACCACACACAGTAATATATAAGATCATTATATGTATTTCCTATCTGTCTCTTTAAACAGCTATCAAAGAATTTGTCCTTATTTTATTTTGTTTTTTAACTTTTTAGCATGAACCCACAGGACATAGAGAGTCCATTTTCCTTCTTTTTTTCCTTCTTTCTCTCTCTCTCTTTTTCTTTCTTTCTTTCCTTTTTCTTTCTTTCTTTCCTTTTTCTTTCTTTCCCTCTCTTCTTTCTTACTCTCTCTCCTCTCCTCTTTTCTTTTCCTTCTTTTTCTCCAAGAGACAAGTTTTTGCTCCATTGCCCAGGCTGTAGTACAGTGGTACAGTCATAGCTCACTGTAGCCTCTTAACTCCTATGCTCAAGCAATCTTCCTACTCCGGCCTCCCGAAGTGGTAGGATTAAGGTGTAAGCCACTGCACCTAGCCTAATTGTCACATCTAAATGCAGTAACTTTTCCACAACTTTGTGAAGGTAGCAATTTATTTTGAAATAAAATTTACATAGCCCAGATCCTCTCTCAGTTGTGTTTGCAGCTGCTCAGCCATCTCTTTCTGGTATCAATGCCACCTCTAGCTTGCTGAGCTCCAGGCAAAAGGCAGGGGGCTGGTAAGGAACAAGTTTTCTATACCACAGCTCTTTTTAAGCTGATTGCCTGCAAATCAACCAGGGAGTGAAGAAATCTTATCACTACAGGCCTGGCACTCTGGCATTCCTTGAAACCAGACATTGTTAGAAGTTCACTAAACTTTTATTTTTCAAATGTCTCATCCAGCATCTCGTGTGAGAAATTGTGTAGGACTTTAACACTGATCTTGGAGTTTCCAGAGTATAGCTTTTGGTGCTTGAAGGAGGCACGTGAAGCCTATCTGACTGCCCTATTTGAAGTTACTAACTAGTATGTGATCCTAGTGTAATAATTATGAAAAAAGACATCCAGCCATTCGCTAGTATATCTACAAAAAGAGCTTAAAATCCACTATGATCAGGTGCATCTCATTCTCAAACAAAACAAAACATGTTTGTCTTCCCTGTTATTATTTATTCTGACCATTAGATATTTGGTGGGGGCAGGGAGAGAAGTCAAAAGGTATCTAAATATATTATTGTTACATTAGACTGGGTGGTTTAAAAAGCAGAAATGTACTTTCTCACAGTTCTGGAAGCTCTAAGTTCAAAATCAATATGTCACCAGGCTTGGTTCTACGAATAAGACCTCAAAAGCACAGACAACAGAAGCAAAAATAAACAAATGGGATTATATCAAACTAAAAATCTTCTGCACGGCAGAGGAAACAATCAAGAGAGTGAAAAGACGACCTACAGGATCAGAGAAAATATTTGCAGACTACTCATCCCACAGGGGATTAATATCCAGAAGATACAAAGAGTTCAAACATCTCAATAGCAAAAAACAAAACAAGAAAACGTCTGATTATAAAGTAGGCAAATGATCTTAACAGAAAGTTAAATACTGCATATTCTCACCCACATGTGGAAGCTAAAAAAAGTTGATCTAATAGAAGTAAAATGTGGAACCAGAGGATATTAGAGACTGGGAAGGGGAGGATAGGTAGAGATTTGCTAAAGGATACGAAATTACAGCTAGATAGGAGGAGTAAGTTCTAGTGCTCTGCAGCATTGCAGGTTGCTTATAATTAACAATAATGCGTTGTATAGTTTCAAATAGCTAGAAGAGAGGATATTGAATGTTGCTCTGTGTGTGTGTGTGTTTGTGTGTGTGTGTGTGTGTTTTAAGATGGAGTTTTGCTCTGTCACTTAGGCTGGAGGGCAGTGGTGCAATCTTGGCTCACTGCAACCTCCACATCCCCGGTTCAAGCAATTTTAGTGCCTCAGCCTCCCAAGTAGCTGGGATTACAGGTGTGCACCACCATGCCCAGCTAATTTTTGTATTTTCAGTAGAGATGGGGTTTCACCATGTTGTCCAGGCTGGTCTCAAACTCCTGACCTCAGGTGATCCCCCGGCCTCCGCCTCCCAAAGTACTGGGATTACAGGCGTGAGCCACTACACCTGGCAGGATATTTGCTAGAGCAGGAGCACCGTCATCTCGGACAAACACCACCACTTTAAGTTCCAGCTCCCTTTCTAGCCTCATGCATTTCAAGGAAATCACTTCTCTTCTAACTACAAGCAGCCAGAAAGAGCAGACAGTAAAACACAGATAAGACCGCTTGGGCACAGAGGGAGGTGAGGAGAAAGTCTCTTGGGTAACTGCCAAACTTCACCCTCATACAATGGGCCCCAGTAAAACAGTGGGCCTTAATAAGCACTTTTCTTTCCCTTCAGGAACACTAAGATAGAGAAGCTAAAAGCAGACTTGGGGGATATGCCTGCAGCTGCAAAAAGGTGTATGGGAATAGAAACGCAACTGTCCCTCCCAGATAAGCACAAGAAAGAGACACAGAAGCAGTCCAAGCCTCTTATAAACTCTCCTATCCTGAATCTTTAGAAACTCTTAGTCTGTAAGAGAGTGTGGCTCTGACCTAACTCAGCCAACCGCCCTTCTCAGGTTTATTTAAAATAAACCTGCTCCTGTTGACTGAAAAGCCATCCTTTGTGTTTCTCTCCTCTTTCTTTAATTCTTACAATATTAAATGTTGTCAACACAAAGAAATGATAAATCTTTGAAATTACCAATATGCTAATTACCCTGATCTGATCACTATGCATTGTTTGTATTAAAACATTATGTAGGGCCGAGCGCCGTGGCTCACGCCTGTAATCCCAGCACTTTGGGAGGTGAGGCGGGCAGATCACGAGGTCAGGAGATCGAGACCATCCTGGCCAACACAGTGAAATACCGTCTCTACTAAAAATACGAAAAATTAGCCGGGCGCAATGGCGGGCCCCTGTAGTCCCAGCTACTTGGATGTCTGAGGCAGGAGAATGGCGTGAACCCGGGAGGTGGAGCTTGCAGTGAGCCGAGATTGCATCACTGCACTCCAGCCTGGGCAAAAGAGCGAGACTCCGTCCCCCCCCAAAAAAAAACATTACGTAGCCCATGAATGTATACCATTATTATTTTTTAAAAAACGAAAAAAAATGTAATATTGACAGCAACTAATTAGATGAGTTTTGTAGCATTTTTAGCTTCTATCCATTCAGTATTCTTTTTTTTAGACAGAGTCTGGCTCTGTCACCCAGTCTGGAGTGCAGTGGAGCGATCTCGGCTCACAGCAACCTCTGCCTCCTGGGTTCAAGCAATTCTCCTGCCTCAGCCTCCCTAGTAGCTGGGATTACAGGAATGTGCCACCATACCTGGCTAATTTTCATATTTTTAATAGAGATGGGGTTTCACTGTGTTGACCAGGCTGGTCTCGAACTCCTGACCTCAACTGATCTTCCCACCTCGGCCTCCCAAAGTGCTGGGATTACAGGCGTGAGCCACCACATCCAGCCCATTCAGTATCTTTTTATAATTTTTTTAAGTATGTTTTTTATATATATGTTTATATATATATGTGTTTATATATTTTATATATGTTTATATATAAAACATAAATATATATTATATATAAAAATATAAAAACTATATATAAAATATATATAAACATATAATGTATAAACATGTTTATATATTTTAAATATTTATATATAATTTATATATATTTATATATAAATATACTTATAAAAATTATATAATTTATACATATTTATATATAAATATACTTATAAAAATTATATATAATTTTTAAAAATATTTATATATAAACATATATATCAACATATATAAAATATATATAAAAACATGTTTTTATATATATATATATATATATATATATTTTTTTATTTTTTTTTAGACAGAGTCTCACTCCGTTGCCCAGGCTGGAATGCAGTGGTGCAATCTCAGCTCACTGCAACCTCTGCCTCCCAGGCTTAAGCGATTCTCGTGCCTCAGCCTCTGGAGTAGCTGGGATTACAGGTGCCTGACACCATGCCTGGCTAATTTTTGTATTTTTAATAGAGATGGGGTTTCACCATGTTAGTGAGGCTGGTCTCCAACTCCTGGCCTCGGCCTCCCAAAGTGCTAGGATTACAGGCCTGGGCCACCGGCCATTTCCACAATGTTTTTTTTTTTTTTTTTTTGAGATTGAGTCTTGCTCTGTCGCCCAGGCTGGAGTGCAGTGGCGTGATCTCAGCTCGCTGCGACCTCCACCTCCTGGGTTCAAGCAATTCTCTTGCCTCAGCCTCCTGAGTAGCTGGGACTACAGGTGCATGCCACCACACCCAGGTAATTTTTTGTATTTTTAGTACAGACAGGGTTTCACCATGTTAGCCAGGATGGTCTCGATCTCCTGACCTCGTGATCCGCCCACCTTGACCTCTCAAAATGCTGGGATTACAGGCGTAAGCCACCACGCATGGCCTTTTCTTTCTTTCTTTCTTTTCTTTTTTTTTTCTTTTTTTTTTTTGAGACACAGTCTTGCTCTGTCTCCCAGGCTAGAGGGCAGTGGCACTATCTCGGCTCACTGCAACCTCTGCTTCCTGGGTTCAAGTGACTCTCCTGCCTCAGCCTCCCAAGTAGCTGGGATTACAGATGCCTGCCACCACTCTCGGCTAATTTTTTGTATTTTTAGTAGAGACGGGGTTTTGCCACATTGGCCAGGCTAGTATCAAACTCCTGACCTCAGGTGATCCACTCGCCTTGGCCTCCCAAAGGGCTGAGATTACAGGTGTGAGCCACCGCACCTGGCTGTTTCCACTCTTTTAAGATAAATTCTGGGCCGGGCGTGTTGGCTTACACCTGTAATCCCAACATTTTGGGAGGCTAAGGCGGGACGATTGCTGGAGCCCAGGAGTTGGAGATCAGCCTGGGAAACATGGCGAAATCCTATTGCTACAAAAATTAGCCTGGTGTGGTGTTGCATGCTTGTAGTCCCAACTGCTCAGGAGGCTGAAGGGGCAGAAACACCTGAACCCAGGGAGGTTGAGGCTGCAGCGAACGATGATCGTGCCACTGCACCACAGCCTGGACAACAAAGTGAAACCTTGTTTCAAAACCAAAAAGACAAATTCTAAAATCCTATGCTACAACAGCCAGCATGGTCTGGCCCTTCTCACTAGCCAGCTTTTACCTCCTGCCTCCCTCCCTCCCACACTCCAGGTTTTAGAATCTTCTAATTACCTCAGGGTGTTCACACATGGTGTTCCTTTAACTGAGAACACTCTTCCCCACTTCTTTTCCTTTTCCCAAGTATCCAGGTCCTTGAGAAGACTTTCTCTGATCCCAGCAATAGGGGAGTGGGTATCTCAGTTACCCTTGCTTCTAGTTTTCTATTTTTCCTACTACGTATTTATTAGAATCGTAATTATGTCATCATATGAGAGATGATGTATGTAATTTTCCTTTCCCCCACTGGATTATAAATACTATTAGGGCAGGCACTATCTCTATTTTGTTATTCAGTGTACCTCCGGCAACTAGCACAGTGCCTGATGTAAAGCAGGCAGTCAATAGCTGTGAATTCATGACCATAAGGAAAATGGAAAGCAAGATTTTTGCCCTTTAAGAGATGAGAATCTTCCTGGGGAAAGAAAAAAAAATCCAGGAAACACTTAGCTGTGCCCAACTATGCCCAGCAGTTCAATAATTAAGAACCAAAATGCCAGGTACAGTGGCTCACAACTATAATACCTAATCCCAACACTTTGGCAGGCCAAGGCGGGAGGATCACTTGAACCCAGGAGACTGAGGCTGTAGTGAGAAGCTGGGCAACAGAGCAAAACCTAGTCTCAAAAAAAAAAAAAAAATGACATGGCCAGGAAAGATATCATAAATCCAGGGTAAGTTTTTTTAATACAGATTAAGGTGATGCCTTTTCCAATGATTAAGTCTCTAAAGATTTAGTCGTCCTTCTCTTCCTGATTCAGAGAGGGAGATACACTTACAAATAGATATTTCCTTTATAGCTTTAAATTTCTCTTACAAAAGGGTAACTTTCCAGAACTTCTCCTATGTCTGTCGTTTCTCAAAATAACCAGCTCAAAATAATTCTTATGACAAAGAGGCATATTTGGGATAGCACATTCTGGATTCTACAGTCCTATTTTGGGGTGGTGTGTCCTGAACCCCATTAATAAGTTTAAATTACAAAAATTAATAATAAAGTATAATATGTATTTTTAAAAGTGAAAATAGATTTTCATTTTTAAATGATTTTCACTCACACCTGTAATCCCTGTACTTTGGGAGGCCAAGGCAGGAGGATTACCTGAGCTCAGGAGTTCGAGACCAGCCTGGCCAGTATGGCGAAACCCCGTCTCTACTAAAAATACAAAATTAGCTGGGAATGGTGCTCACCTGTAGTCTCTGCTACTTGGGGGCTGAGGCAGGAGAATCGCTTGAACCCGGGAGGTAGAGGCTGGAGTGAGCCGAGATAGTGCCACTGCACTCTAGCCTGGGCAACAGAGTGAGAATCTCTCAAAAAAAAATAAATATAATGTAATATAATATAATAATCAAAATATACACAAATACCTATATACATTAATACACATATGAATAGATAAAAACCTGAAAGAATATAAGCCAAACCATTCACTGTAATATCTTTGGATGGAAGGATTATGGGAACTTTCTCTTATTTCATTGTATAAATATATAACATACTTTTTGTCTGTTTGTGACAGCACGTTGCTCTGTTGCCCAGACTAAAGTGCAGTGGTGCCATCATAACTCACTGTAACATTGAATTCCTGGGCTCAAGTAATCCTCCCACCTCAGCCACTCTAGTAGTTGGGATTACAGGTGTGAGCCACCTCACCCAGAGGCAGGTGCTTTTTTTGTTTAACCCAAGCCAGTCACTTATTCATTATTTAAACTAGTGTAAATTATTCACTGAAGCTATAGAAATTAATTTTCTACCAGAAACAACCTTATACCTAGAGTTGTCCATACAAGCTCAGATCAAACTAATGCCTCTTGGAATTTTCTATCTGAATGCCTTCTCAGGATTAGCTGAACTGACACTGCTGAAACTTTTACTTTGCTCTTGGAATTTATCCTAAGGAGGACTCTGTTGGAATTCAAATTAGCTTCTTAACCCTGTCTGCAATAATTCTTAAAGCATCAGTCAGCACTACTATTTCTGCAGTTACTTTATCTCCTTTGCCAGAGTTCTATTGTTTTTATATTTGTGGATGTGCAAGGGTATTTTTTAAAAAAAAAAAAACCAATGATTCTTATCCAAGATACATCATTTAAGTCATTTTTACTAAATCACCATGGATTTTCAAAGTAGCCTATTTTAACACATTATAACAGATTAGGCCCTATTAACTATTTTTACATAATAATAATCTCTGAACCCCAATCAAAGGCCTTTTCCTTCAGAACTACTATCACAGTGTCCCCTGCAGGTCACCAGGTAGAGGTGCATCCTGAGGGGGCATATTTCTTAACGGTGTTTGTGTAATTTTCCTTATGCCTCTTTAACAGATGGAATGAAATAATAACAAGTTGGAATGTTATCACATTAATACATCTTCAAATTTCCCTGGAATCTCAGATAAATTTATTTCTGTGTCTATAATCTTAGAGTTATATCAAGTTTTGTCAGAGATTTTTAAAACTCTCATTACGTTTTTAATACACAAAAATATTACAAAGAAAACAAAATGTGTTTATAATAGTATTTCCCAGATAACATAGCCTTAACAAATAATACTTATCTATGTGCAGTGGCTCACTCCTGTAATCCTAGCCTTTTGAGAGACTGAGGCGGGAGGATTGCTTGAGCTCGAGAGTTTGAGACCAGCCTGGGCCACATAGTGAGACCTCCCCATCTCAACAAACCATCAAAAAATTAGCCAGAGATGGTGGCGTGCACCTGTAATCCCAGCTACTCAAGAGGCTGAGGTGGGAGAATCGCTTGACCCTGGGAGGTGGAGGCTGCAGTAAGCCATGGTCACACAGCTGTACTCCAGCCTGGGCAACAGGATTGAGATCCTGTCTTAAAAAAAATAAAATAAAATAAAATAAAATAAAATAATACTTGTTCACCATTAGAAATAAATCATGTCTATAATTAAAAAATGAAATTCATCATATTATATTTTGAGTATGTTTGTATTTGAAGTTTTTTTTAATTGGCAGATATTTGAAAATGTGATCTTTATGGCTCTGAAAGCCCTTTATAGGTGATATGGAAAAGCAAGCACTTTGTTTCACTTTTGATGCTCTGAAAAGCAGACACAAAGACAGGAGTCCATGTGCAAGAGAGAGACCTATTGGGGAAATGTCTGTGAAAGATAAAGGGAAGAGAGCAGGAGTAAGCAAGGAGAGGCTGCAGAAAACCATGCCTATCTGACACCTGGGAAAGGAGGAAGGGAAGGATAGGAGTCTCAGACTTCAGTGCAAGCTAACATAATCTTAGCCAGGCTGATGGAGAGTCCTTGAGCCAAAGTCCCACTACAGGAATCCTGCATCTTATAAGAATGGGCCTGTGTTAATACCCCACCATGGTCACTGACGCTGTGGCAGGGAAGGTTAGAGGGCAGCAATGCTCACAGGAGCTGAAGGGGGAGGCTTTCTGCCAACCGTGGCTCCCCCAGCAGGTTCAACCAGAGTGGAGCATGTCCATGGCCATCACATTCTCCATTCATTTTGAATAAATAGTATAATTAATAATATGCTATGAAGATAAGATATATTTCCCTTTATGATACTCATTTATTTGCAAGCATATTTGTTTAAAAGTTGATCTGTTGTGAGTGAAATCATTACTTAAAAATCATATTCTTATCCTTTTCATGCGAAAAAATTCAATATCTAAAAATTCAAATAGAAAAGTAAAAGATACAGTTTTTTCTTGCAATTATTTGAGGTTCCATTAACCCTCCTATTTAAAATAGAATACCAAAAATTTAACAGAGATGAATATTATTGGATCCCAATTTAAGCAAGCAAGCACATCCTTCTGAAGCAATCAACTCTATCATTAAAATGATTCTAATATAGCAGCTAAAATGTTTCTCTTATTTTCATAGTTATTCTTCTTTCTAATTTTTTTTTTTAAGAGACAAGGTCTCATTCTGTTTCCCAGGCTGAGGTGGCACAATCAAAGCTCACTCCAGCTTCAAGCTCCTGGACTCAAGCAATCCTCCCGCCTCAGCCTCCCCAGTAGC
This sequence comes from Pan troglodytes, assembly GCF_028858775.2. Classification (NCBI taxonomy): domain Eukaryota; kingdom Metazoa; phylum Chordata; class Mammalia; order Primates; family Hominidae; genus Pan; species Pan troglodytes. Next base: position 46,650,479 of record NC_072401.2, read on the forward strand.
TGGGACTACAGGTGTGCACTACCACACTTGACTGATTTTTTTTTTTTTTTTTTTTTTTGAAACTGGGTCTGGCCCAGGCTGGAGTACAGTGGCATGATCTCAGCTCACTGCAACTTCTGCCTCCTGGGCTCAAGTGATCCTCCCACCTCAGCCTCCTAAATTGCTGGGATTACAGGTGTGAGCCACCGTGCCTGGCCAACTAACTTTTTTAATTTTTTTTTTTTTTTTTGAGACAGAGTCTCACTCTGTTGCCCAGGCTGGAGGGCAGTGGCACAATCTTGCCTCACTGCACCTTTGGCCTCCTGGGTTCAAGCACCTCTGCCTCAGCTTCCCGAGTAGCTGGGATTACAGGCACACACCACCACACCTCGCTAATTTTGTATTTTTAGTAGAAACAGGGTTTCACCATGTTGGCCAGGCTGGTCTCGAACTCCCGACTTCAGGTGATCCACCTGCCTTGGCCTCTCAAAGTGCTGGGATTACTGGCATGAGTTGGGATTACAGGCACGAGCCACCACACCTGGACTAATTTTTTGTTTGTTTGTTTGTTTTTGTTTTGAGATGGAGTCTTGCTCTGTCACTTAGGCTAGAGTGCAGTGGCGTGATCTCAGCTCACTGCAACCTCCGCCTCCTGGGTTCAAGTGATTCTCCTGCCTCAGCCTCCCAAGTAGCTGGGATTACAGGTGCCCACCACCATGGTCAGCTAATTTTTGTATTTTTAGTAGAGGCGGGGTTTCATCATATTGGCAGTCTGGTCTCCAACTCCTGACCTCGTGATCCACCCGTCTTGGCCTCCCAAAGTGCTGGGATTACAGGCATGAGCCACCGCACCTGGCCTAATTTTTTAAAGTTTTTGAAGACATAGAGTCTTGCTATGTTGCCCAGGCTGGTCTCAAACTCCTGACCTCAAGCCATACTCTCTGCTCAGACTCCCAAAACACTGGAATTACAAGCATGAGTGACTGTGCCCAATCTTTTTGTTTGTTTGTTTGTTTTTGAGACAGATTCTCACTCTGTTGCCCAGGCTGGAGTGCAGTGGAAGGATCTCGGCTCACTGCAACCTCCACCTCCCAGGTTCAAGTGATTCTCCTGCCTCAGCCTTCCAAGTAGCTGGGATTACAGGCGCATGCCACCAGGCCTGGCTAATTTTTGTATTTTTAGTAGAGATGGGGTTTTGTCATGTTGGTCAGGCTGGTCTCAAACTCGTATTTCAGGTGATCTGCCCACCTCAGCCTCCCAAAGTGCTGGGATTATAGGTATGAGCCACTGTTCCCGGCCAGGTATTTCTTTATAGCAGTGCAAGAAGGGACGAATACACTCTCCCATGAGTCATTCTTTAGCATACAAAAACCAGTAAATTCCTAAGGTTTTAGAAGCTCCCACGCCAGGAACTCAGGACAAAGACTAAATATTTATTTTCTTTTTTACTATACTACAGACAAATCCTTGATCTTTGACCACTGATTCCTTATAGCAAAGAATCATAAGAGTTAAAAGATAGTTGCACATTTCTAAAACCCCATTCAATTACTAATAACCTGTCCAGTCCATCAGCCTATCATATGAAAATGCCAGGCCGGGCACGGTGGCTCACGCCTGTAATCCCAGCACTTTGGGAGGCCGAGGTCGGTGGATCACGAGGTCAGGAGATCAAGACCATCCTGGCTAACATGGTGAAACCCTGTCTCTACTAAAAATACAAAAAATTAGCCGGGCGTGGTGGCGGATGCCTGTAATCCCAGCTACTCAGGAGGCTGAGGCAGGAGAATGGCGTGAACCCAGGAGGTGGAGCTTCCAGTGAGCCAAGATCACTCCACTGCACTCCTGCCTGGGAGACAGAGCGAGACTCCGTCTCAAAAAAAAAAAAAAAAAAGAAAAAGAAAAGAAAATGCCTCCCAGGGTGTGGCCACTCAGGCTTCCATTTGATCTTTTCAGGTTTCAAAAGCAGAGTTCTTAGCAATATATATCTTCATTATTTCAGGCATCTGATATAATTAAGATGAGACAATATCATCCCTTGCTTTGAGTTTCTTTGGAGGTCTTAATGAATATTGGATTTCCCTCATTATATAACCCATTTATTTATTCCTTTACTCTCATCTACTATTTCTCCTTATCTCCACTCATACCCAAGCTTTTTTGGCTTCCGAAGGAGTATTTGGTTCAGCTACTGTGCTGCTCTGGGTTGCAGGAAGTAAAACTAGTGATGTGGTTCAGGACACACTACTCCAAAATATAGCACCTGAGCATTTGAGAAAACAGCAGAGCAAAGAGGTCATTTTCACCTTCCCCTCACTCCTTTTGCCCTGAAGCAGGCCATAAACCATAGAAAGAATACTCTGGCCATCTCCCTTGAGGCAGGCCATAAAACCTGGTGTCCTTCCCTGAAGTAGGTCGTAAGACCATCATTTGAGAGGTACCCTCCCTTTACATAGAGAAAAGGAACATCCTTACCTCTGAAGACACCAGGACACAGAGAAGAACCTGAACAAACAGCCCATTCTAAGTTCCCCCAGTTTGTTACCATTACATCATACTCCCTTTGTGTAATCATACTCCTGCACGACTGTCCACTCTTTATCAACCCTACGACAATTGTCTTCCACCCCTTCATTGAAATTTCATTATCTACTGACTGTGGGAAGAAGACTGAAAGTCAAACATCAAATCTAGAGCCCAGAGGAACTTTGTACTAAGTTATTGACTTCTGTTTGGGCTCATCCAACTTCCACAAAGAATTCTTTGCAAGCAATCCCTCAAGCTCATCCACAGAATCAATTGTGATCCTCAAAATTACTTACATTCCACCATCTCCCTCTCCGTTATGAAAAAGTGTACATAAGCATCTGAACCTCATTGGATTATTGGGTAATCACTCTACTGTGATTTTCTCCAGGGCACATTAATAAATTTGTATGCCAGCCGGGAGCGCCTGTAATCCCAGCACTTTGGGAGGCCGAAGGGGGCAGATCACCCGAGGTCAGGAGTTCGAAACCAGCCTGGCCAACATGGTGAAAGCTTGTCTCTAATAAAAATACAAAAAAAATAAATAAATAAGCCTGGCTTGGTGGCACGTGCCTGTAATCCCAGCTACTCAGGAGGCTGAGGCAGAAGAATCGCTTGAACCCGGGAAGTGGAGGCTGCAGTGAGCTGAGATGGTGCCACTGCCCTCTGGCCTGGGTGACCGAGCGAGACTCAGTCTCAAAAAAATAAAAAATAAAATAAATTCGTATGCCTTTTCCTTCTGTTCATCTTTTGTTAGTTCACTCCAGTGAACCTTCAGAGGGCAGAGCTTTCCCTTCACCCCTACAAAATGAAGGCAAGAAACTTAATTCTAGGGAATAAATATATAATCATTAATTATATACATATGTATTGTGTGTTACGCAGCCACAGACAACTGCTTGACAACAAAACCCACAAATGTGCCACACTAATTCAGTAGTCTGCTATTATGCTTACTTTCAGTCATTTAAGAAACATAGCTTTACGTGTGTGTGTGTGTGTGTGTGTGTGTAAAATATATTTGCCAAGCCCTGGTCCACTCACCTTACCATTTACATTAAATGAACCAGCTCACTATGATTATGCCTATCATTAAACTGTCAGAACATTAAATATCCATGTATTGTTTAAATTAGGCTGAAGTTTTCTAAAAGCAAGGGAACACACACATGCACACACACAAACACACAGACACAGAACATGGCTAGAGAGTTCTAGCAGAGACAATCCCCAAATGGTTATTAGTATTCTGTAAGTTTCAGTGAGTGAAGGGTGCTAAAATGCAGCTTGAAAACCAAAACCGTGGCATATCCATTGTGGCATCGTAATGTTGCTACTCAACTCTTTTATTCTTGTAATCATTGCTTGTCTTAAAATGACCCTGTCAACCGTGTTCATTTTGATAGCTTTGCATGTTTGTGACAGGTCGCTCAGCAGGCGCAGGCCACCAAAAGCAATTCGCAGCCCTCTGCAGTGGTACCGACATGCTGCGGCCTTCCGGGAGAGGCCGGCAGCAGAAGTGAAGGAGGAGCCGAGCGCGCGGCTGGGGACCCGCCCGCGCCCGCGCCCGCGCCCGCCCTCAGCCCCCTCGCCCCGCCCCTCTGCGGAGCGCGCAGCAGCCCGTGCGCCGGCGCAGGCCCCGCCTCCTCGCTGGGCCCCGCCTCGCTGCCACCACAGGGTCCTGGCTCCGCGCGCCCCGCCCTCGTCCTCTTGTGTAGCCTGAGGCGGCGGTAGCATGGAGGGGGAGAGTACGTCGGCGGTGCTCTCGGGCTTTGTGCTCGGCGCACTCGCTTTCCAGCACCTCAACACGGACTCGGACACGGTGAGCCGAGGGACGGGGCGGGGTCCGGCGTCGCCTGGGAAGAGTCCTGCGCGCGGCCTGCCTCCCCGCTGTTGCTCCGGTCCCCGCCCGCTCCCCCGACGCCGCCGCGCCTCCTCCCTGCGGTCGCGGCTCTGCCTTCTCTCCTCCTCAGCGGTCCCTGAGGTGCCTCGTGCCCACGAAGTCTTCTCCAGCATTAGCCCTCCCTCTGCTATCCTCCGTTATTTCCCTTTTCCGACCCAAGTGTCCCACACGCTCCCATCTTTCCTCGGCGCCCCTGTAGCTGTGGGAACTTGGGCGTGAAAAGATGGAAAGTTCACGGAGCGTCTTTCCGCTGCTCTGCGGAGCCTGCGGTAAACTTTCCGTTTCTCGCGACGCCCGACAGGCGTTTGCAAAGCCAGCCGGACCTTTTCATGCAGAGCAGCGTCTGTGCGTGTTTGTTGAGATGGTAGGATGGTAAGGGAATAAAAACAGATGTTGCGTCCAGTGGCAAATCTTAGTGGATGGAACAGCTTAATCTGGTGTATCAGATATCTTTTTATTTGCGTTATTAAATTTGTTAAAACAGTTTTTAAAAGTACGTTGCCTATTTTCTAAAAGTTCTATGAAATTAAAGAAACGCTGTAAAACGTTGAGCTCGGAAGTAGTTAATGTCCTGTAGTACTTTCAGTAACTTGCAGAAAGAAAGTCTAAGCATCTAAAATACACTTCCCTGCTGTGTGGTACAGTTCGGAGAATACTCTGCTGAACAATGCCTAGTAATTTCTGCTAAGTTCATTTTAAGATATAACGTCTGTTTTACTCAAAATTGCCTTAATATAGGTCGGGCGCGGTGGCTCACGCCTGTAATTACAGCACTTTGGGAAGCCGAGGCGGGTGAATCACCTGAGCCCACGAGTTCGAGACCATCGGGGACAACGTAGTGAGACCTGGTCTCTACAAAATCTAAACCTTACAAAATTGCTCTTTAGCACAATCCTAATAAAGGTTGGAATTGGTATGTTTTATGTATACAATTTCAGATAACCTTACAAAGTAATACCTAATAAAGAACAAATATATGACCATTTAAAATATATGTGTAGCTGTGGAAATTATTTTGGAATGCCTGTAGTGTAGATAGAGTGGGACCGTAAGTCCTCAGTAGCTTAAACGATTAGCCCTTGGGAAGTACCTGAGTGCTAGGGAGGCCCCTGTTTCTCAGATCTTTTTCCTGAAGTCTTTAAAGGGTGGTTTTTCTGGCTAGTTGCACTTGCATTGCCCCCCTGCTTCCCTTCCCTGAGTTCGTCTTTTGAGTATCAAAATCAAGAACACTAGATTCTGGATATCCCCCCGCGTGATTCCAGTAAAGACTCACATTATGGAAATAATCCTTTTTTACTTTTAGGGGAAAAAAGCATTATTAATTATAAAGAATATAAAATATTTCTGTAATCACAGCACTTTGGGAGGCGGAGGCAGGAGGATCATTTGAGCCCAGGAGTTCAAGACCAGCGTGGGCAACATAAGGAGACCTCATGTCTACAAAAAAATTTTAAAAATTAGCCCGGCGTGGTGGCACGTGCCTGTAGACCCAGCTGCTTGGAAGGCTGAGGCAGCAGGATTGCTTGAGCCCGGGAGGTCAAAGCTGCAGTGAGTAGTGATTGCACCGCTGCACTCCAGCCTGGGTGATGACAGAGCTAGACCTCTTCTCAAAAAAAAAAAAAAAAAAAAAAAACATATAAAATCTTCATTGTCAAGCACATTGGGTCTTTAAGTGTGCCTAGAGAAATTGAATTCTCCAAAACTCAAATAAATTACCACTGGGGTGGCAGAATACAAGTAGTTTTAAAAGAATCGGGCTCACAGCACTCCTTTTAGAAAGCAGACTCTGAAATTGAATTTAAATCTTTCATGTTGTGCATGAGTTTTAATCAGAAAACACTAATCATGTCATTTCGTACCTTAGAAGCTTTCTGTAACTCCCAGAAGCACATGTGGTTAAATCCAGAGTAGTCATTCGGGGTGTCCCATTATTGGCTCGTTCTTATTTATCTTTGATTTCCTTCTGCTCCAAGACAAAGTGCTCTGCTCATTCTTCAGTGTGTGCTCATTTCTGGCTTTAAGTCTTATATGCTTCCAAGTGTGCCGAGTGCTTCATGCTCTGCCTACACAAATATTGCCCATAGCTTTAGTCTAATCTGTAGCCTCCCCAGGGCTACAGGGCTAATCTGTAGCCTCCCCAGGGCTACTCTGATTATTTCAGGCTAGACTAATCTCTTTCCCTTCCTCTCCTCTTTATTTCTACTTTTTTTCTTTTGAGGCAGAGTCTCACTCTATCGCCTGGGCTGGAGTGCAGTGGCGTGATCATAGCTCACTGCAGCCTCAACCTCCTGGGTTCAGGTCATCCCAAGTAGCTGGGACTACAGGCATGTGCCACCATGCCTAACTAATGTTTCTCGTATTTTTTGTACAGACGGAGTTTTACCCTGTTGCCCAGGCTAGTCTTTAACTCCTGGGTTCAAACTATCTGCCCACCTTGGCCTCCCAGTGCTAGGATTACAGGCGTGAGCCATCTTGCCTAGCCTCTTCTCATTTTTATTTAACTCTTCATCTTTCCCAAGTAAACTAGAAGCATCTCAGATCTTTCATATGTGCCCCCGACTGGTAGCACATACTTGTATACATAGTAAAATACTCAGAAAATACGGTTAGTTAAGTGAACAGTAGTTCTATCAGTGTATTCTATATATTGCCTCTTTATCTTCATAGGAAGGTTTTCTTCTTGGGGAAGTAAAAGGTGAAGCCAAGAACAGCATTACTGATTCCCAAATGGATGATGTTGAAGTTGTTTATACAATTGGTGAGTTATTTATTTCTCCTATATTTGAATCATCTGTGTCTCCTATATTTGATAGTTTATGCTGAAAGGCGTCAGCGTAAGTTATTGTTTTTAAATTAGGAAATACAGAGGCTGGGCAAGGTGGCTCACACCTGTAATCCCAGCACTTTGGGAGGCCGAGGCGGATTACCTGAGGTTGGGAGTTTGAGACCAGCCTGGCCAACATGGTGAAACCCATCTCTACTAAAAATACAAAAATTAGCCAGGTGTAGTGGTGCATGTCTGTAATCCCAGTTACTTGGGAGGCTGAGGCACGAGAATTGCTTGAACCTGAGAGGCAGAAGTTGCAGTGAGCCGAGACTGTGCCACTGCACTACAGCCTGGGCAACAAAGCGAGACTCTGTCTCAAAAAAAGAAAAATAAGAAATATATATTAATTTTAAAATAATTTAAAAGGATATGTTGTACTCATTTTGCAGTTAAAATTATGACCATGGACTGGTCTAAAGTAAGAAATAGTATGAGACTTAGGAAGCAGATAAGATTACTGCCAGGGAAACAAGGATGAAACACCTGCTGTTTAGTAGGAAGATGGCCCGGCAATAGGAAGACCAAGGAAAAAGATAAAATGTTAAATGCTGCAGAAAAGTTGGAAGATGAGAACTGAGAAAATGCAGTAATTAGATTATTAGATGACTGAAAATCCTCAGTAATTTCTGGAGCGTAATGGGGAAGAGACCAGGCTGTAAAGGGTTTGAGGAGTGGGTGCTAAAGCAGTTATAACTGGTGGCAGCTTCTCTTTTAGGGAAAAGCAGGGGAGAACCTTTAAAATGCATAGGGAAAAAAATGTTTAAAAGAAATAAAATGTATAGGGAGTTTTCTGATTGTCTAATATAGTTTTTCTCTATATATGTGTATGTATTTTTAAACAAAATTGGTAGTGTACTTTATAAAAGGTTTGGCATCATATTGTGTCATGATCACTTTACAATGTTGCATAATCCTCTACAATATTATTTTTCTTTTCTTTTCTTTTCTTTTTTTGAGGCAGAGTCTCACTCTGTTGCCCAGGCTGGAGTGCAGTGGCGCAATCCCGGCTCACTGCAACCTCCGCCTCCCAGGTTCAAGTGATTCTCCTGCTTCAGCCTCCCAAGTAGCTGGGATTACAGACGTGTGCTGCCACGCCCGGCTAACTTTTTGTATTTTTATTAGAGATGGGGTTTCATTATGTTGGCGAGGCTTGTCTTGAACTCCTGACTTCAAGTGATCCACTCGCCTCGGTCTTCCAAAGTGCTGGGATGACAGGCGTGAGCCACCATGCCTGGCCTACAATACTATTTTTCATAACTGCATTGTGTTCTACCCTGTGGCCTTACTGTGATTTAAACATTCCATTAAATATGTTATAATCAGCTGTTTCTAGTTTTTCATTATCATAAAGTATACTACAGTGAATGTCCTTGTATATCAATATTTGGCGTTATCTATTATAGATTCCTAGATATGGTATTACTGTGTCACAGGGTATGAACACTTGTAAGATTTTTGATCTGCATTAGCAGATTGCTTTCTGGAAAGATTATATCAGTTTGTACTCATACTGTATGTTACTTTTGTTTGCTACTTTCAAAGTTTAAAAATAGAAATATATAAAGTAGGAAATAAAAAATTTAAACTCTCATTAGTTTCCTTAGTGGCAACTACTGTTTCATGGATTTTTACTAGCTTGCAATATTCATAAAACACACAAATGTAAATGTGTGTGTGTATATATATACACATACATATGTGTATATATACATTTTGTTTTTGTTTTGAGATGGAGTCTCATTCTGTCGCCCAGACTGGAGTGAAGTGGCATGATCTTGGCTCACTGCAACCTCTGCCTCTCGAGGTCAAGCGATTCTCCTGCCTCGGCCTCCGGAGTAGCTGGGATTACAGGCACACGCAACCATGCCCGGCTAATTTTTTTGTATTTTTAGTAGAGATGGGGTTTCACCATGTTGGCCAGGCTGGTCTCGAACTCCTGACCTCAAGTGATCCTCTCACCTCGGCCTCCCAAAGTGCTGGGATTGCAGGCGTGAGCCACCATGCCCGGCCAAATGTGTATACTTTTTATTTACACAAATGGGATCTTACTATATGTGCCTAATATCTCCCAAGATATCACAAGTACAGAATAGTATCTGTGTGTCTAATTCATCACTCTTTGTTTTTTTTTTTTTTGAGATGAGGTCTTGCTCTTTCAGCCAGGCTGGAGTGTAGTGGCACAAACACTGGTCACTGCAGCCTTGACCTCCTGGGCTTAAGCAATCCTCCTGCCTCAGCCTCCTGTATTGCTGGGACCATAGGTATGCACCACCATGCCTGGCTAATTTTTTATTGTTTGTAGAGACAGGTTCTCACTTTGTTGCCCAGGCTGGTCTCAAACTCCTAGGCTCAAGCAATCCTCCTGTCATTACAAAGTGTTTGGATTACAGGGGTGAGCCACCATACTTGGCCCATCATTCTTTCTGCTGGCTGCATATATCCTGTTGTATAGACGTACCATAATTTTTTTAACCATCTAAGAATGATTTTCTGGGTTTTTTTGTTAACATAAACAGTATTACCATGAACATTTAGTATTGTACATTTCTTTGTGCTGTTGAGTGTATATTTGAAAGTCACACTCCTGGAGGTAGACTAGCTGATTGCCTTTTGGAAAACTGATGCCATTTTAGGCTTCTCCACAATATATACAAGTGCCTAGGTCCCCATACTCTTTTTTTTTTTTTTTTTTTTTGAAACAGAGTCTCACTCTGTCACCCAGGCTGGAGTGCAGTGGTGGGATTCCGGCTCACTGCAACCTCTGCTTCCCGGGTTCAAGTGATTATCCCTGTCTCAGCCTCCCGAGTAGCTGGGATTACAGGCGACTGCCACCACACCCAGCCAATATTTGTATTTTTAGTAGAGATGGGGCTTTGCCATGTTGGCCAAGCTGGTCTCAAACACCTGACCTCAGGTGATCTGCCCGCCCTGGCCTCCCAAAGTGCTGGGATTATAGGCGTGAGTCACCATGCCCGGCCCCCATGCTCTTGCTAACACTAGGTATTATCAAATCTTTTAATCTTTGCCAATTTGATAAGTGAAAAAAATAGCATTTTAATTTGCATTTCTTAATTACAAAAGAGGTTAAGTATTTTTTTGATACTTTTTACTTTTTTTCTTGGCCATTTTCTTTGAAAAGGATAGGCCTATCCTATTCTTTGGCTGCATTTGTACTGTTTTGCTTTTAGTGATTTGTAATCACATTACTTAAGGAAACTGGGCTTTTGTCATGTTTTATACATATGCTAATACAGTTTATAATTTTTTTTCTGTCAATAAACACTTTAATGAGAACCAAGGTCTATAATATATATAGCAGTAACCACCCTGGCCTATGCCTTCTGCTCTAGCCCAAGTCTGGGGCCCAACCAGTTACATTTAACCCACATTTGGAAAGCAGGCCATTTTCAGTGTCATCCATTAGTATCCATCTTCATAGAAGATACCAATCTGGGGCTAGAGTCTCAATGTTAACACTTTCTCTCAGGGAAAAGTTAACATGGTAACACAAACATATAAATAACTTTGAACCAACATCCTACTGTTCTTCCATCAGGAGGCCCTTAGGAGACCAACGGTTTGGTAAACACTTACAACTTTGCCAAAATACATTAGAACACGGGAAAAGGGAAAAGGAGTAGAAAGGCTGGCAGGGCTGGGCTCACATATAATTCAGTCCTTAGATTTAAAGCCTCTTGAGCTACTCATATGTAATTTAAAGAATGATGTTCCAAGGTCCAAGCCAAAGCCAGTTTGGCCAAAATCCTTTAGAATACAAAAAAGCCCTCATGTTTCCACATTTTTAAAATACCATCCAAAGTGCCCTTATAGAGATCCACATATCCCACGAGCCCTCTGGTTCATCACGTGAGTGCCTGCCACATCACCTGGATTAGAGGCAAGAGCCCCAGCCAAACCACATGTAAAGCTGGAAACAAAGTGAGTTAAAGTTGTGTCTTCCATCATTCCTGACAATATTAAGTGCTTCTTAGTAAAATCATAGACTGGTAGCTCTACTCCCACAACGATGGCAGCATGCTGAGCAGTTGGAACCACACTCCTCCACAGACCCCTGGTGCCTTCCTGTTGGTATATATCGATGAAGCTGCCAGTCATGCTCCCTTGGAACAAACTTCCTTGAGCCTGCATTCGAATCTTTAGAACATCGGTGGGATTGGCTATAGTGGAAAATATCACCCCTGACACTACCCCACAGGTCATGTTGATTAAAAGAGTTTCATCTTCTAAACGTTCTACAAATAATTGCTTCAAGCTTTGGTAAATCCCAATTTTAATGGTGCCATATGATGCTTGTCTTTGCAAAACAGGAGCAATTCCTGAATACAGAGCCAATACACCTTCCTCTTTATAGATCCAAAACAAAGCATGAAACATCTGTCTATATTTTGTTTCTTTGAAACGGACATCAATGCTTTGGCCTTGAACCTACCTGAAGTCGTGTTTTGGCAAGGTCCATGGGGAAAGTTCCAAACTCAGCAGTGATAGAGGCAAGGTGTCATATACAAAGGGTTTCCAGTTCAGATGAGACATCTCATGGCTTACAGTGGTACTTTGCTGCTGCTCAGGCTCATCAGATGACTGGGAAACTGAGGCTCCCACAGTCAGAAATGCCACTGCAGTGGCAACCCAGAAGCATTAAAACCCTGTAGTTTATAATTTTACTGTAGTTTTTTTTTTGGTTCGGACACTTCAGTTTTAAAAACAAGCCCTTTATAGCAATACAAGATTATTTTTTAAAAATTAAAAAATAAAAGCAAGCCCTTAGAGCATTTTTTTTTCCCTAATTGAAATTAGCGTGCCGCCCAAAGTATCTAACATAGTTCTAGGCATTTAATTAAGCAAATGTGTACTGAGCAACTGCATTGTGATATTAGGTACAGTGCTAAGCTCTAAGGTATTTGCTCCAGTTATTTTAAATGTTGGATTATCACAGATGTTTAAACACGTAAAATCCAAGATCAACATATTATTCCATTGCTTTGGTTAAGGAGATTTTCATCATTTTAAATTCCTTTAACAGGTGAGTTTATTAATTGGGCACATTTAGAGCACAGCCTTTTTAGAACTCGGTGAAAATGTGACAACTTTGAATTTATCTTTTGTGTTGGACTTATTAGACTGTTATTTAGAGGAAATATAGCATTGTGGTTCCAGGCGAGGCTCTGGGTTTTGAACTCTGGCCCTACCACTGGATTGGGCAAGCCACTTATCTCTCTTTACCTGTTATATCATCTTTGAAAGGGGAATAATGATAGTATATGTCGCAGATTTGTTGTGAGGATAAAAATCAGATAATCAATGGTAAAGTACTTCCTGGCATGAGGTAAAGGCTCAATATGCAGTATTCAGGTGATTCTGAATTGAATTAATGTAATCAGAACTAAAAATCCTTTTCTTCCAGACATTCAGAAATATATTCCATGCTATCAGCTTTTTAGGTAAGTAGTAGTGCTAGTAAGTAAATGATCCATTGTGAAAATTACTCTCTGCAAGTGAAATAGTTTTTAAAACTAACAGATTATCTTAGTTATAACCTATACATGGTGGTACTGAGTAGAATGGAAAGTTTTTTTTAAATAGCTGAAAAAATCACTTGTGTATTGTCAACCCTAGTAGTTCTTTCTCTGTATTTATATTACTTAATGCTGATCTTCATTACCTTTCCCAGGCACCAGTTTACCTTAAGAATTGCTTTTTCTTCTCACACCCAGTCACCTCATTGCATATTATAAACTCAGTAAATGAAGTGTTCTTATACATCATCAATAGCAGCCCTTTTTTCTACCCTTTTATTTCAGCATATTTTAGCAACTGGTTCCTCACTTATATTTTTTAGTGTTATTTTTTGTCTGTTAGCTGGTTATGTTCTTTTTCTTTTTGAGACAGGGTCTCACTCTGTCACTCAGGCTGGAGTGCAGTGGCGTGAACACAGCTCACTGCAGCCTTCACCTTCTGGGCTCAGGTGACCCTCTCCACCTCAGCCCCCAAAGTAGCTGGGACCACAGGCACCAGCCACCACACCCAGCTAATTTTTATATTTTGGTAGAGACAGGGTTTTGCCATGTTGCCCAGGCTGGTCTCAAACTCCTGGGCTCAAGCCATCCTCCTTCCCCTGCTTCACAAAGTACTGGGATTACAGGCGTGAGCCATTGCGCTCAGCTGGTTATGTTCTTTAACCTGTTTCTTATTGCTTTTCTAGGATGAATGCTTGCACTTAGTCCTACAGATAGTCATAGTACTGTTAACTCTAATACATTGTGTATTTTTTAGCTTTTATTGAGTATAACATACACGTAGAAAAGTACACAAATAAATGAATTTTCACAAAGCAAACACATGTAATCATGTAACCATAGCATGGTGTAATTTTAATGAAATAGTTTTATGATTTATATAAACCACGCAAGAAAAGTCAGCACAAACAGCCTGGGCAACATGGTGAAACACTGTCTCCACTAAAAATACAAAAATTAGCCAGGAGTGATGGCATGCTTCTGTAGTCTCAGCTACTGGGGAGGCTGAGGCAGGAGGATCACTTGAGCTCAGGAGAAAGAGGCTGAAGTGAGCTGAGGTCATGCCACTGCACTCCAGCCTGGGTGACAGAGCAAGACCCTGTCTCCAAAAAAAGGAAAAGAAAAATCAGCATAACTATCTTACAGACTATGTACTATACACATCTTTAAAGTTATATAAGAATTACAGTGGAGCATATGGTTAAGGTGAGAACTAACTGTAGGAGGAGAACAGAAAAAAGGAGCTTAGTGTGGTCTTTTAAACTGCTATACCAAGAAAAGGCACAGTTCCTATACTGCCTTATGTGTAATGGACATACAAAAATATTTGTTAGATGACTGAGGAATTCTTAGTGGAGACTCATAAAAAGGACTTTATTGAAGGATCTTCTGGACCAACAAAGGATTTAAAGGAACAGCAAAAAGTGATTCAGTACCTTTTTCAACCACATTAATAATTAGACTAACTTAATAGAAGCTGAGACCTGAAGAAACCATCTATTTCAGTGATGGGAAACCAATGCCTGAGCCTTTTAGCTCTTACAGGATTAAAGCGGGGTGGAAAGGCATTAGAAGAGACATGTGAAATACCTCTCATTCAGAGGGTAACTACATACTTCATTAAACAACACAATAATAGGCCTGAAAAGTTCATGATTTAACCAAGACCACAGATCTAGTTAATGGTAGGGCAAAAATGAGAAGAATAAGGATTTCTTGAGCTCTAATCCAGCATCATACTATGCAGTTTCTTCCTCTTCCTGCTCTAATTACAGGGGTTGCTAAAATAGAGCCCCACGATGTAGTTTTTATGTGGCCCTCAATCTGAGACTGTTTACTACTTTTTTTTTTTTTTTTTTTGGAGACAGAGTCTTGCTCTGTTGTCAGGCTGGAGTGCAGTGGCGCAATCTCGGCTCACTGCAACCTCTGCCTCCCAGGTCCAAGCAATTCTTCTGCCTCAGCCTCCAAGTAGCTGGGACTCCAGATGGGTGCCACCAAGCCCGGCTGATTTTTTTTGTATTTTTAGTAGAGATGAAGTTTCACATGTTGGCCAGGATGGTCTTGATCTCTTGACCTCGTGATCCGCCCACTGCGGCCTCCCAGAGTGCTAGGATTACAGATGTGAGACACCCACGCCTGGCCTTGTTTACTACATTTTTAAAGGGTTGTAAAAAAAGGAGGAAAAATATGCAATAGAGACTGGATGTGGCCATCAAAGCCTGAAATATTTTCTATACAAGCCTTTACAGAAAGTTTGTTAACCCTGCACTAAATACATTAGGATGCAGACTTCCACTGAAATACACTGATTTGGTTACCTCAGAAATCTGGAGGAAGTACCTGGGAAATAGCCTACTGAAACTTAGTGTGTGGATGGATAGAGATTTTATTTATTTATTTATTTATTTATTTATTTATTTATTAGACAAGGTCTCACTCTGTTGCCCAGGCTGGAGTGCAGTGGTGTGATCTCAGTTCACTGCAGCTTCCCAACTCCCAGGTTCAAGCGATTCTCCCACCTCAGCCTCATGAGTAGTTGGGACCACAGGCCTGCACCACCACGCCTGGCTAATTTTTTTTTTTTTTTTTTTTTTTTTGTATTTTTAGTAGAGATGGGGTTTTGCCATGTTGGCCAGGCTGGTTTCAATCTCCTGACCTCAAGTGATCCACCCACCTCAGCCTCCCAAAGTGCTGGGATTAAGGCGTGAGCCACTGTGCCCGGCTTCTGAAACTTAAAGTCACTTTTTAAAAAATTATGCAGGTGGGTCATGGTGGCTCACGCCTATAATTCCAGCACTTTGGGAGGTGAGGTGGGTGGATCACTTGAGCTCAGGGAGTTGGAGACCAGCCTGGTAACATGGCGAAACTCCCTCTTTACAAAAAATACAAAACAGCTGGGTGTGTTGGCATGCCTGTAGTCCCCGTTACTAGGGAGGGTGAGGTGAAAGGATTGCTTGAGGGCAGAGGTCAAGGCTATAGTGAGCCCAGGTGACAGAGCGAGACCGTGTCTCAAAAAAAATTATGCAGTTTGACATGAATTCTGCATGTTATATCAGTTTCTACATAAAATGCCACCCCCTTCATCTTCTCCCCAGAAACTTCACATAAACCTAGTGCTTCCACAGATGATGTGCAGTTATCCTGTTACTAATCTTACCCTAATATACTGCTTTATGCTCCGATTTGAGCTCAGAAGTGGACCATTCTAGGGAAATATAGGAATAAATTCTTGTCTTTAGAGAAGAATTTCTTGTATTTTCATATTGGAACTGTAAGTAGACAAATATTGGAAATATAAATAGATGACAGAGACTGCTCTGTTGCCCAGCCTGGAGTGCAGTAGTGCCATCTCATCTCACTGCAAATTCTGCCTCCCAGGCTCAAGTGATCCTCCCACCTCACTCTCTCTAGAAACTGGGACTACAGGCACACACCACCACACCCCAGCTAATTTTTGTATTTTTTATGTAGACAGGGTTTTGCCACATTGCGCAGGTTGGTCTCAAACTTCTGGGCTCGAGCCATCCACCCCCCTCAGCCTCCCAAAATGCTGGGATTACAAGTATGAGCCACCATGCCCTGGCAAAAATTATTTATAAAGGATTTTGTATAACATATTTAACCATCATAGAAAATATTGTTGATCTTAATGAGTGGTAAAAAGAAGAAAATATTATTTGCAGTCTCTGTTATTGGAAGGGAAAGAAAGCTGGAAGTAGAATCACTTGGAATTATCTTTTAATTCTTCCTACATTTTGGATATTCCAACTCCTGAACAAACTGTTCTAAACCAAACAAAACCTATTCCCTTCCCCCACCCCAAAAAACCCAGCCACCTCCTAAAATACATAGCTTTTGTAACTAGCAGTGAATAATAGTCTTTTTGTTATTGTGCTTCATTACTGGTTATACATTCTTTTGTATGTATCAATGTTATAAAAAATATAAATGAGTAAACTGAATGAATTGTGAACCGGTTATGTGAACTTACATTTTAATACCTGTATTTCATGGATAGTTTACTGTTTTAGGTTCAAAAAAAAGATTCCCAAAACTTGTCTCTTAAGTTACTCCTTTTTCCTTTTCATTTCTTTATGGACTTTATGTTTCTACCACTTTAAGTCAGTTAATTTGAGAACTTTCTCTACTGTTTATTTTAGGACTTCATCTGACAGGCAAATAGGTATATGGGCTTTGGTAGTTGGGTTAGGAATAACTAAAATTTAAAATACTAATAAAATTACTTATATTTTTAGCATATTTGAAATACCTTTAATTTTGGCTTTTACAGCTTTTATAATTCTTCAGGCGAAGTAAATGAGCAAGCACTGAAGAAAATATTATCAAATGTCAAAAAGGTATTCTCTAATTTATCTTCCCTTTTTTTGGTATTATTTGCATTGTTTTTGGTTCTTAAAAACACACAGTACTTTGACAGAATTTTTAAGCAGTGTTTGACATCATAGTATCCTGTAAAGTAAGAAAAGGTTTGTTCTTCCCAGAAATTGAAAGTGGTTGCTCTGAAAATAAAACTAGTAATTAAAAATACTAATTTTGTTCTCATCCTTTCTTTGACTACTATAATTAACATTTATCTGTTTCTCTTATATTTCCACCACACCTCTTCCCGCTACCATTTATTCTGTGACCTAATCAGTTCTGTTATTTTACTTGGCTGTAGTGTTTTGGTTTTTTTTGTTTTGTTTTTTTGAGACGGAGTCTTGCTCTGTCACCCAGGCTGGAGTGCAGTGGTGTGATCTAGGCTGACTACATCCTGTACCTCCTGGGTTCAAGCGATTCTCCTGCCTCAGCCTCCTGAATAGCTGGGATTATAGGCACCCGCCACCACACACCATGCCTGGCCTCAGTTATTATTTTTGATAGATACTGCAGGGATGTTTCCTATATAGCACTGAATTTGGATCCTCTATAACATACTTTGTGTTTGGTTAAAAGTTGTTGAATGATCAAAATGGATTTTTTCCCCAAACACAAAATTTTTTCAAGGCACTACTTTTTCTCTTAAAACTTTGATTTGAAAATAAAAATAGATTAATTGAAAGATGTTTCTTGGCTGGGCACAGCGGCTCATGCCTTTAATCCCAGTACTTTGGTAGGCTGCGGAGGGCGGATCACGAGGTCAGGAGTTCGAGACCAGCCTGACCAACACGGTGAAACCCCATCTCTACTAAAAATAGAAGAAAAAAAAAAAGCCGGGCGTAGTGGCGCATGCCTGTAATCTGAGCTACTCAGGAGGCAGAGGCAGGAGAATCACTTGAACCCGGGAGGCAGAGGTTGCAATGAGCTGAGATCGTGCCATTGCACTCCAGCCTGGGCAACAGAGCCAGACTGTCTCAAAAAAAAAAAAAAAAAAAAAAAAAAGATGTTTCTTTCAACAAATATGTTTGGCTGAAAATGCTTGTGTTTTTTTCCCCCCAATTATTATTTGAGTATTTAAAATTGCACCTGTAAAAATGCCTTATTTTTAAAAACTAATTTTAATTTCCTCAATTCAAATGTGCAAATATATAATTTAGTTGCTGAAACTCACAGATCTCTAAGCAAAGTGATTGGTTTTCTCTTTGTCTTAAGTAAAGGAGAATTATTTTCCGAGTTAAAAAAAGGTCTAGTAGTATTAACACATTTGCTTAGTATGTTGTAGTTTACAAAACCCTTTAATGTGATCTTAATCTTGAAACCAAGTTTGTCGGGTAGGTGATATCATTCCCATAAAAATTTTAGGTAAAAGCTGTAGGGTTCAGCTTAACTTATTTAACAAACCAAGTGTCCATACAGGCGATTAATTTATTTTCAGGGAGGGATTGCCTTTTAAGTGAATCAATGGCATTGATATTTTTTTCATTTAAATTTTGACTAAAGAGTGAGATTGCAAGATAGCAAATGCCATAAAAGAAACTACAGAAAGTCAAGAATTTATTTCTCCCTTTTAATCTATATTGATGAAAACCGTACCCTTTTAAATGAATGGAAAGTAAGTCAGTTTGTATGTTTTACAAAAGTAAAGCATATGATTAAATGTATTCTTTGTTTATATATGCCCCAAATCTTTCTAAATATTAAGAAAGCCATTTTAAGGTTGTTTATTTTATTTAATTATAATAGTAAGACATATCATTGTAACTATTAAGATGTATATCCTTTTTTTTCTGTATTTCAGAATGTGGTAGGTTGGTACAAATTCCGTCGTCATTCAGATCAGATCATGACGTTTAGAGAGAGGCTGCTTCACAAAAACTTGCAGGAGCATTTTTCAAACCAAGACCTTGTTTTTCTGCTATTAACACCAAGTATAATAACAGAAAGCTGCTCTACTCATCGACTGGAACATTCCTTATATAAACCTCAAAAAGGGTAAATGTTGGCCAGTCACTGGCTGTATTAAACTAATAGAAAAATATATCTAATACTTAGTACTTTTTGCAGCTTACAAAGTGTTCTCATATATTGTCGCATCAGATTGTCACGATAACCTTCAGAAGTAGATCTTACCATCTGTTAATTTATAGGTGGGAAAATAATGGTCAGACAAGGAAATTAGAAGCCCAGTGTGGAATGATGACTTGTATTCTGGCACTGAAGATTTGCTCTTATTTACTACTTAAGGTGGAAAAAAACTTTTTTTTAATTGATTGATAAAGGGTATAATTTAGAATTTAGAATTTAAGCCTAGATACTTGAGCAGTTTTTCTATAACTGAACAAAGAAACAAAGTAGCTCTTGATGGTCCAGTAAAATGAGTCTAACCAGGGACTCCTTACAGGTTATATATAGCAAACTACATTTTCGTGGAATATGAGAATTACGTTAAAAGAGTACCAACTAAGAATAATTTTATTGTTCATGGAAGATAGGGTAAATCTCAATACAGCCTTATTTATACATGTACTAATCAAAAGAGCCATTAAACTGTTTTTCCACACTATTATACTAAGCACATTTCACAGCTTTACATGTCATCTGGGCCCAGTGTGGTGACTCATACCTGTAATCCCAGCACTTTGGGAGGCCAAGGCAGGAGGATCACTGAGCAACATTAGGAGACCTCATCTCTACAAAAAACTTAAAAATTAGTCGGGTGTGGTGATGGGTGCCTGTAGTCCCAGCTACTTGGGAGGCTGAGGCAAGAGGATTGCTTGAGCACGGGAGGTTGAAGCTGCATTATTGAGCCATGATCGCACCACTGCACTGCAGCCTGGGAGACTGAGTGAGACCCTGTCTCAAAAAAAAAAAAACAATTGTTTCAAGTCAGTAAATTCTATTTTGGATAAGTAGTAAAGAATGGGTTTTGGGGGGTGTATTTTTTTAAATCTTGTAGGGGACAAGTAGTCTATTCCAGCAGGTAGATACTAATCTTTCTTTTCATTCTAAGTTTATACTCTAAAGTTTTATTTTGTCAGACTTTTTCACAGGGTACCTTTAGTGGTTGCCAATCTGGGCATGTCTGAACAACTGGGTTATAAAACTGTATCAGGTTCCTGTATGTCCACTGGTTTTAGCCGAGCAGTACAAACACACAGGTAAGATTCAACTGCTTTCTCACAAAACTTCTGTTCATCTTTGAAATTAATTTTCTTATTTCTCAAACAACAGCAGAATAAAAATTCAAGGGAAAATTAATCCATTACTCAAGTAAACTAGGCTGTTTTTACCTTCCTCATACTCCTGTTACTGCTTGTCTACTTACAAGATACAAAAAAGGTAGTGGTTAGTCCAGGCATGGTGGCTCACACCTGCAAATCCCAGCACTTCGGGAGGCTGAGGCAGGAGGATCACTTGAGCTGAGGAGTTGGAGACTAGCCTGGGCAACACAGCAAAACCCCATCTCTACAAAAGAAATTTTTAAAAAATAGTACTGGGAGGAGCTTGTTGCATATCCTGTAAAGTTTAGCATATCTATTCTAGGTTAGAATAAGTATATAGCCTAAAAATTATAATTTTCTAAGGCAATGGTTCGGATTAAAGGCGTGAAATTAGATATTTGTAAAAATCAGACTTTAGCCAAGACTCACTCATACTATAGGCTGCTTATATATAACTTTCTTTGTGGCCATTAAGGAAGTAATGTCAAAAACAGCAACACTGGTACTATAGGATACCTACTAGAGTGTAAACTTTGAGAATAAGGGGTTAGATTTTACTTACTTTTGTGTCCCCACAGTGCCAGCAGTTTAAAAACTGAATACCGTATTTCATTGATTCTGAGGTGCACATTTTCCTTTTTTTTTTTTTTTTCTTTTAAAGACAGAGTTTCACTCTTGTTGTCCAGGCCGGGGTGTAATGGCATGATTTCAGCTCACTGCAACCTGTCCTTCCTGGGTTCAAGTGATTCTCCTGCTTCAGCCTCCTGAGTAGCTGGGATTACAGGCATGCACCACCATGCCCGGCTAATTTTGTATTTTTTTTAGTAGAGACGGGGTTTCTCCATGTTGGTCAGGCTGGTCTCAAACTCCCGA
Source organism: Pan troglodytes (assembly GCF_028858775.2). Lineage (NCBI taxonomy): Eukaryota > Metazoa > Chordata > Mammalia > Primates > Hominidae > Pan > Pan troglodytes. The sequence continues at coordinate 46,671,722 of NC_072401.2, forward strand.
CCTCAGGTGATCCGCCTGCCTCGGCCTCCCAAAGTGTTGGGATTACAGGCGTGAGCCACCGTGCCCGGCAAGATGCACATTTTTCATATTTATCTCTGACATTGGGATGTCCTACAAGTCATGCCTTCTTAGAATTACTTTCTTCATTATTTTATGGATCATAAAATAATGATGTCTCTTTCAAGTAAAGGTAACTTGAATTCAGTAAAATATTTTAAAAATTGACTCCAGTTCCCATTGCCAATAGACTTTTTTTCCTTCCTTCAATTTTTATCTATTTTTATGCAATCTTCCCCCATCCCCCGCCCATCCTTGCCTTTTTGGGAGACCTGGCAATAGTACTTAGGAGGCTAAAAAGTTTGCTAATGTGAAGATCAATGAAGTAGGTTTTGTGGTTGGTTTTTCTCTATACACATAGATTGACAAAATTATGGTTCCTACAAAACCAGTAAAAAGACTCTTCTATTGCTCCTTGACAATGAAGAAGTTTTTCACCTTATCATTAAAATGAGTTTTGTGTATTTGCCTGAGGAAATGGTAATTTTTTACAGCTCTAAATTTTTTGAAGAAGATGGATCCTTAAAGGAGGTACATAAGATAAATGAAATGTATGCTTCATTACAAGAGGAATTAAAGGTAAGTTAACATATCAAACACGTCAGCCACTTCTAGATAGAGTTCATATCAAGTTAATGACTGACATTTTTTAGGATAACCTGACATCTTGATTAGATTTATACAGTTATGAGTTGCTTAATGAAGGCTATATACCTTCTGAGAAATGTGTCATTAGGCAGTTTTATCATTGTGCAAACATATACTTACACAAACCTATATGTATTTTTACTTTTTAGTTTTCATAGGGAAAACCAAATGTCCCCAAATTATTATTGAATATCAGTCATTTCCCCTATTTGATCTGTAATGCCAATATCAAGTGCTATATATCAGCTTTCTATATGTGCTCCATTATAATCTTGTGAGACCCCATCATAGATGCTGTCCCTTGTTGAAAGAGATGTCATTATTCCTTTAGCTTCATTGACTGAGTTGTATTTCTTTAGCTGTAGTTAACAAAGATTGCAATCTCAGTGGCTTACAACAACCATGGTTTAGTCTTGCTCACATTTTATCTTGGCTGTAGCTCTACTCCTTTTCTGAATGTCATCTTCATCCAGGATCCAGGCTGAAGGAGCAGCCCTTATTTGGGACATGTTCTCATGGCATAAGGCAAAGAGCAAGAAAGCTAGTGGAGCCAGGCGCAGTGGCTCACGCCTGTAATCCCAGCACTTTGGGAGGCCGAGGCGGGCGGATCACGAGGTCAGGAGATCGAGACCATCCTGGCTAACACAATGAAACCCCGTCTCTACTAAAAATACAAAAAAAATTAGCCGGGCATGGTGGTGGGCGCCTGTAGTCCCAGCTACTCGGGTGGCTGAGGCAGGAGAATGGCGTGAACCCAGGAGATGGAGCTTGCAGTGAGCCGAGATCGTGCCACTGCACTCCAGCCTGGGCAACAGAACGAGACTCCGTCTCAAAAAAAAAAAAAACTAGTGGAAATTCACAACAGCTCTTAAAACTTTGCTTAAAACGGCCATGTCACTTCTACTCACATTTCACTGGCCTGAACACATCACATGGTAATAGGCAGGGATATATAATCCTTCTTACAGAATAGAGGGAAGTATATTTGGGAACAGTATACTTCCCTCTACTTCATGTGTCAGTTCTTCTTCATGTGTCAGTTCAGGTCCTTTTAGAACTAGATGTCAAGATGGGATTATAAGTGCAGGAGATTTATTGGGCCTGAGAAGGATAAAGAAGAGGAAGAAAGAACAGGCAGGAAGAGCCTTCAGACAACACTGCAAGTCTGACCCCTGAGAAAGGAGAGGGGGATAAGAAGACAAGTGGTTAGGAAGAGTCTCCAGACTGCAGTGCCATTTTAAGAACGTTCCACTAGGCTGATAGGGAGTCTTTGAGCAAAGTTGCCCGAAAATTGTTCTATAGGCATGGACTTGCACTAATACCTGCAGTGTGCTTAGTCATTGGCTAGGAACAGCCCAGGGGAAGTGTGGCTTAACACAGTGGTAGGTCCAAAGCTGGGGCTGTTAAGTCAACTATGCTTCCCCCAGTTGGAGATCTTACTAAGGAGTATATTTCCATGGCCACCATACTCATCAGTAGAGCACACTAACAGAAAAGCAGTTAAAATAAATATTTTGATTCATATTACACTACTTTTTCATATGAGACAGGAATTTTAGATGGTAAAAACATCCAGAATCTCACCATCTTATTTTTTAGAGACAGTGTCTTGCTCTATTACCCAGGCTGGAGAGCAATGGCATGATCTCAGCTCACTACAACCACCACCTCTTGGGCTCAAGTGATGCTCCTCTCTCAGCCTCCAGAGTAGCTGAAACCACAGATGTGCACACTACACCCAGCTAATTTTTTGTATTTTGTGTAGAGACAGGATTTCACCATGTTGCCAGGCTGGTCTCCATCCCCTGCGCTCAAGCAATCCACCTTCCTTGGCCTCCCAAAGTACTGGGATTACAGGTGTGAGCCACCACATCCAGCCTGGAATCTCACCATTTTAACATAACTATTTTCACTCTGCCATTTGCTCCAGTTTTTCCTTAATAATATGTATACTTTGATATAGTCAATAGTCATGGTGACATAAATTTGTCATATGATTTTTAAAAAACTTGGTACATAAAACATTGTTTCTGTTGCTACATATTCTTTAGTTGTTTTTTGTTTCTTCTTTTTTTTTTTTTTTTTTTTTTTTTTTTGAGACAGAGTCTCACTGTGTCGCCTGGACTGGAGTGCAATGGCATGATCTTGGCTCACTGTAACCTCCGCCTCCCTGGTTCAAGAGATTCTCTTGTCTCAGCCTCCCAAGTAGCTGAGATTACACGCACCCACCACTACGCCAGGCTAATTTTTGTATTTTAAGTAGAGACAGGGTTTCGCCATGTTGGCCAGGTTGGTCTCGAACCCAAGACCTCAGGTTATCTACCTGCCTCAGCCTCCCAAAGTGCTGGGATCACAGGTGTGAGCCACCTTGCCCGGCCTCTTTATTTTTAATGGCAGTATATTTCATAGAGAATGTTATGGAAAAATACCAACTTGGGCTAAAATAGGGAATGTAGAGGTATATCATAAGAACTGTAGGCAGAAAGCAGCTGAACTTTAGGAAGGAATTGGAACCAGGAGCTAGAATGCCATAGAACTTTCTGTGTCTGCACATTGCTATCCTTCCAGACCTTTTTGTTTCTTCATCCACTGGCAGGCCAGAAAACAGCCAACCCACAGCTCCTGCATTTAGATCTCTTCTAGAGCATAAGATCTGCCAATTGGCTATGTAATACCTCCAGATTGCCAGGCAAGAATCTCATTGGTTCTGTTTGGGTCAGCTCTGGTGAAAGGTGGGTACAGGGGTAACTGGCAAACTCTTATGTCAGGGCAAAAAAAAGTTTGTAAAAAGTAGGCTTGGCAGACATCCTAAAAAGTGTCCACTAAAACTGGCAAAACAACTATTACCCTACAGTTGGAAATTAGTTGCTTTTTTTTACTAATTAGTTGTTCTCCCCCAGTTGTTTTATGTTATACTAAGAAACATCATCTTATATTTTTGTTGTTATTCAGATATATTCCCAAATGGAATTATGGCATCAAAAGTTATTGGTATTCACACTTTTAAAACTAAAGACACACAGAAGTGATCTGCTTTTCAAAAGTAGTTTCTCTTACAGGAAAAAATCTTCAATAGTATCCTTTCGTAATAGTAAGATAGTCACTTTGTTTCACTTACTGTGAGTTTCTTAGTGTTAAATTTATGCAGTAACTCTGCATCTGTATTTTTTTTGTTTCAGTTTTTTTGTTTGTTTTTGTTTGAGACAGGGTCTCACTCTGTCGCCCAGGCTGGAGTGCAGTGGTGCAATTTTGGCTCACTGCAACCTCTGCTTCCTGGGTTCAAGCGATTCACCTGCCTCAGTCTCCTGAGTAGCTGGGACTACAGGCATGCATCACCACACCTGGATAATTTTTTATATTTTTAGTAGAGACAGGGTTTCACCATGTTGCCCAGGCTGGTCTCGAACTCCTGAGCTCAGGTAGTCTACCCGCCTCAGCCTCCCAAAGTGCTGGGATTACAGGCGTGAGCCACCGCAGCTGGCCCATGAGTTAATATTTCAGTTTATTTCTGTATATTTTCAGCGAACTAACTGGCATGATAAAAACTGTATAAATGAGAAGTTACATGTGAAAAAGCATTTTACAACCTATAAGGCTTATTTATAACCTACAAGTGCTTGTTACTGAGATCCTCCAGAAAATAAATAAAATTTATATAAAAGGCAAATAGTTTTGGGTATTATATACCACCAATGATTTTATATTATTTGTGAATCTAGACTGTATTAGTACACAGCTTGAAATATTACCTATGCCCTTAAATTACTTTATTTTGCAGAGTATATGCAAAAAAGTGGAAGACAGTGAACAAGCAGTAGATAAACTAGTAAAGGATGTAAACAGATTAAAACGAGAAATTGAGAAAAGGAGAGGAGCACAGATTCAGGCAGCAAGTAAGTAAACAACACATCTCTACTTTCTGTGCTAAAATTTTTTATTTATTTATTTATTTTTGAGACGGAGTCTCGCTCTGTCGCCTAGGTTGGAGTGCAAAGGTGTGATCTCAGCTTACTGCAACCTCTGCCTCCTGGGGTCAAGCGATTCTCCTGCCTCAGCCTCCTGAAACGCTGGGATTCCAGGTGCCTGCCACCATGCCTGGCTAATTTTTTTTGTATTTTTAATAGAGACAGGGTTTCACCATGTTGGCCAGGCTGGTCTTGAACTTCTGACCTCAAGTGATCCACCCGCCTCAGCCTCCCAAAGTGCTGGGATTATAGGTGTGAGCCACTGCGCTCGGCCCTTACTGTGCTTTTAAAGAACATAATACTATGGTAGCTATATTGCTGACATGAAAGAACACAACTTTAATTTTGTCTTAGAATACTGTGGCATATAAATTAGAATTCAGAACTATGTATGTTATCCTCACTTTAGATAATACAACTGTTAAAATCTTTTTGACTTAATTTTACTTACAAATAGTTAATTATAAAAGCTTTGTAGAAGAAATGTTATATGTTGAACTGTTATTCTATTTTGTTTAGGAGAGAAGAACATCCAAAAAGACCCTCAGGAGAACATTTTTCTTTGTCAGGCATTACGGACCTTTTTTCCAAATTCTGAATTTCTTCATTCATGTGTTATGTCTTTAAAAAATAGACATGTTTCTAAAAGTAGCTGTAACTACAACCACCATCTCGATGTAGTAGACAATCTGACCTTAATGGTAGAACACACTGACATTCCTGAAGCTAGTCCAGCTAGTACACCACAAATCATTAAGCATAAAGCCTTAGACTTAGATGACAGATGGCAATTCAAGAGATCTCGGTTGTTAGATACACAAGACAAACGATCTAAAGCAGATACTGGTAGTAGTAACCAAGATAAAGCATCCAAAATGAGCAGCCCAGAAACAGATGAAGAAATTGAAAAGATGAAGGGTTTTGGTGAATATTCACAGTCTCCTACATTTTGATCCTTTTAACCTTACAAGGAGATTTTTTTATTTGGCTGATGGGTAAAGCCAAACATTTCTATTGTTTTTACTATGTTGAGCTACTTGCAGTAAGTTCATTTGTTTGTACTATGTTCACCTGTTTGCAGTAATACACAGATAACTCTTAGTGCATTTACTTCACAAAGTACTTTTTCAAACATCAGATGCTTTTATTTCCAAACCTTTTTTTCACCTTTCACTAAGTTGTTGAGGGGAAGGCTTACACAGACACATTCTTTAGAATTGGAAAAGTGAGACCAGGCACAGTGGCTCACACCTGTAATCCCAGCACTTAGGGAAGACAAGTCAGGAGGATTGATTGAAGCCAGGAGTTAGAGACCAGCCTGGGCAACGTATTGAGACCATGTCTATTAAAAAATAAAATGGAAAAGCAAGAATAGCCTTATTTCCAAAATATGGAAAGAAATTTATATGAAAATTTATCTGAGTCATTAAAATTCTCCTTAAGTGATACTTTTTTAGAAGTACGTTATGGCTAGAGTTGCCAGATAAAATGCTGGATATCCTGCAATAAATTTGCAAAACATCATCTAAAATTTAAATTTGTCCTACATTTGTACTTGCTAAATCTGGCAGCCTTAATTATTACACAACTATAATACAACACAAACAGTAATCTCTCCCCTAGTTTAGAGTCCTTTGCATGAAATTTAGCAAATCTATCATTTTGAATACAGTACAAGCCTGGTAATCCAGTGTATTTGGGATAGGCCAGTGGAACTCAGAACTGATACATATATACATGTATGTCTATCATATTCAATGTCTATTAGGTGTAAATCATCTCTTCATGTAAAAGACACTACTGGTTTGAGGATAGACTCGTCTAGGAATATTTTGTCCTTCTGTGACAGCACCACTATCCATCCCAATGTAACATTTCTACAAAGGGAAGATATCTTAACCAGGCATACTTAAATTTGCTAGTTGGAAAATCATTCTGAACAGTTTTAATTCCATTCTATTGAATGGATTATTGTATGAGCTATTTGGGGATCAGATATAAATGACAATCACACAGAACCACTTTTATTCAACATAGATAAAATGTGATGAGTGTTAACATTTTAAATAAGCAATCTGCTTAATGGACATTGGTATGAAGGGGAAGTGTCATTCTTTACCTCACTCCTGAAACACTTTTCTATCCAAAGGTTGGTTTGAGTCAGTATTGGCATCATAGAACCACTTACTGTAAAATAAGTTTATTAGTGGTAACGTGATAGAATTTATTCCCGATATCTGATGTTACAAACTTTAGGGTCCTTGAGATATGCAGGATCCTTGTATGTAACTGGCATAAACCCTGTAAAGAGATAATTAAAGTTCTTGACAAAACATAATGAGCAAAATTTCAGCTAGCTCAATTCAGTTGTTGAGGTATTCTTTCTTACCCATTATTTGAGCTCTCTTAATTGCTTTTGTGATTTCTTTCTGTTTCTTCCCACAAAGACCTGTAAAATAAAAAGCTTTCTTATTCATAAAAAATGTCAATATTTAAAGTTTGCAATTTTTTTTTTGAGATGGAGTCTCCCTGTGTCACCCAGGCTGGAGTACAGTGGCGCTCTCTCGCCTCACCGCAACCTCCGCCACCCAGGCTCAATCGATTATCTTGCCTCAGCCTCCTTAGTAACTGGAATTACGGGCATGCACCGCCACACCCGGATAATTTTTTTGTATTTGTAGTAGAAACGGGGTTTCACCATATTGGCCAGGCTGGTCCTGAACTCCTGGCCTCAGGTGATCTGCCCACCTCAGCCTCCCAAAGTGCTGGGATTACAGGTGTGAGCCACCATGCCCAGCCTCAACAAGTTTTTAAGTCAAGGATTGGTAAATCATTTTTGTCAAGGGCCAGAATAATAATATTCTAGGTTTTGTGGGCCATACAGTCTCCATCACTGCCACTCAACTCTGCTGTTGTAGCTCGAAAACAACCATATGGCACTATGTAAACAAAACTACAAAAACAAGTGGGGTTGGGTGCAGTGGCTCACACCTGTAATCCCAGCACTTTGGGAGGCCTAGGCAGGTGGATCACCTGAGGTCAGGAATTCAAGACCAGCCTGGCCAACATGGAGAAACCCCATCTCTAAAAATACAAAAATTAGCCAGGCGTGGTGGTGCATGCCTGTAATCCCAGCTATTAGGAAGGCTGAGGCATGAGAATCACTTGAACCCAGGAGGCAGAGGTTGCAGTGAGCCGAGATTGTGCCACAGCACTCCAGCCTGGGTGACAGTGAGATTCCATCTCAAAAAAAAAAAAAAAAAAGTGGCATTTGTATATGATGAACCTAATCAAGATAAAAAGGGAGCAGGTCGAATTTGGCCTATGGGCCATAGTTTGCTGACACCAAGTTTAAGTATCAATCTAGGAATGATTATAGTATATTCCAAAACATCAACAACAGTTTTTTAAAGCCCAATTTTTCTATATAGTTAACTCTGCATAAGACAGCAAAATAATAATCCTCTTGGCCTAAGAGACTTTTTCATAGTAACTAGCTCTAGTCCCTGTAGTATCTGATCTAGTAGTAATTTATAGCACAATTTGAAAATTTGAGTTTTCTTAAATGATAGAAATAGATTGATATAATTCGTATCTACATTTATATTCCCATAATAAAAAAGAAAATACCTGTAATGTGCCTTCCATAAATGCATCCAGTAAATGGAGAAACAAACTGGGACAAAAGCTGTTTTGGAGTTTTATGTGGAGGGGAAAAAAAAGTATCTGTTATTTATTTCTGAATGTGTAAATTTCAAAAAACAACCTTCAAGTTATATAAAGCTTTACTAAATTTCAGACACATTTCATAAAATATAAGAAAAAAATATTGTTATCCTCCTATTACCTTTTAAATATTTTCTATCCAGTGTGTCAAGTCTATATATAATTAAACAGCAGATTAATCAGCATATTCATTCAATGGTAAATCTGTTTTCTTGACTTCCACAGATACCTTTCTAAAATATTGCTTGAAACAAGCTACTAAAAAATTTCATCTATCCTGACAAGCTATCACATTACCCTCTGATAATCATTAAGATAAATTATCAGAGGGTAATGAGATTTTCAAGAGGTACAAGTACACCAGGCATTTGCTATAATTTATGTTTTATTTAAATACTTCTTTAGAACCTTTCTAGGTGCTAGTCATTATTCTTGGCACTTTGCATAATCTTCCTAGTATGTGTGTTTTTGTAATTTCTTGGTTCTTCCTCAAAGGCAGCTATCACTTTATACTATTGTCAATATACGGAATTCTTTTTTTTTTTTTTTTTTGACAGAGTTTTACTGTTGTCACCCAGGCTGGAGTGCAATGGCATGATCTCAGCTCACTGCAACTTCCGCCTCCTGGGTTCAAGCAAATCTCCTGCCTCAGCCTCCCAAGTAGCTGGGATTACAGGCATGCACCACCACACTCAGCTAATTTTTGTATTTTTAATAGAGACGGGGTTTCACCACGTTGGCCAGGCTGGTCTCAAACTCCTGACCTCAGGTGATCGGCCCGCCTTGGCCTCCCAAAGTGCTGGGATTACAGGCGTGAGCCACCACACCCAGCCAACATACAGAATTCTAGCGCTATTCACTTGCCCCAAATTTGCAACTTCTAACTTGCTGAGAGTTAGACAAGAGATAAGTAATATGTGAATCAGTGATATGGGTGGTGAGATAAAGAGATCAGCTTCACCAGATGAGCTTTTTCCAAAGTTCTGACCCTCACCAATTGAGAATTACTGCCACAGGGAGCTATTAAGATGTTTGGGGTAGTGAAAAAAACAGAGTGGAAATAACAGTAAGTGGGGGAAAGCCAAGGTGCTTTTACTTGAATAAAGCAGAGATAAGCTTATACATAGAATTATAACCAAATTTGAAATTATGAAGTTGCTAAAACAGTTACCTCTACAAAAGCCTGCTATAAACTGACTTGATTCTCTTTAAGCAGATCTATCAGAAGCAAAACCCTAAAATATAGTGAAGTAAAACCAGATCTCACCTGTACGTTCTTATAATCTACATGCTTTCCACACAAGATACATTTCTTAAGAGGTTCTTTATAAGGATTTTCCATTGAAATGGGCTAAGGAAAAAAACGAAAAGTCTGATAATAGGATGTGTTAATTCTGAATTTTAAAAGGTTACTATTCTACATTCAAATCCATTCAAAGGATTAGTTATACCTTTCTTACTGTGTACATATTTTGTATAAGCACTTTATTTTGTTTTAGTTTAGCCTACAAATTAACGCACGGGAAGATTCTGGAATAAAGTACAATCTTCATAGGATAAAATTTTATGGCAGAACAAAAATGATGTCTGATAAGAAAGTGTTCCAATGCTTTGCTCAGATTGTAGATAATGAAAAAATTTTTAGATTTAAGGAAACTTACAACACAATAGATAACATATGCCATTCTTAAATGAGTACAATCCCTAATTTATCCATCCCCATGTCTCTATCAAGTATTTTATCACTATTTTTATACACAGATAATGGCCCATGACTTACTGTAATAAAAGGTTCTTTGACTTTATCACCCCAGGCTACTATATAAGTTTGTATCAGTCTTTTTGGCTTTTCTGTTACCACCACTGCCTCTAATGCTTTTGTCACAGTGCCTCCTTCCTACAGTCAGTATGGCTGTCTCCAGGATAGAGGTTCTTAATCTAGAAATGGCTTTGAAGCCCATGACTCCCTGTAATCGTATGCAAAACTTCAAATGAATGGGACTGTGTGCCTTTTTCTGTGGAGAGGGTCAATAACTTTGATTAGAGACAAAGTGGGATTTATGAACTAAAAAAGAAAGAATGTCCCTTTACTTTCTTAAAGTATGGTGCATGGATTAGATTACCAAGACAGATGCTCAGAGAAACTAGACAAGTTCTTTTGTTTTTTCCAATTCCTCAAACTTTCCAATTTACATTCAGCTTACGTAACTACTCTTCAGCTCTGTGCCAAGTGCTTTGTATGGTCTAATTAGTGTCAAAATACCTTTGCATGTAGTAAGAACCTGTGCTTTCAGAAAGTCCATGTTAATACTATAGACAACCTATAGCTAAGCTTTGTACAGTCTCTTTTCAGTTATCTAAAATTCTACTCACCCAAACTACCTTTTAAAATTCCCATATCATTTGCTTACAAAGGGCTATGTAAAAAAAAAAAAACAATTCCCAAATCACATATCCTTAAATTTAAGATATAGGAAGAAAAATATGGTATTATAGCAGCTTTGCTTCTAATCTAGGAATTCCCCTACTTCAAAACTCAGCTGACTACATGACTACAATCAATTCATCATCATTTCTGAACTCAGAGTAATTATCAAATTGTTTTGTCCTACGGCAGAACTCTATTCAAGTAGCTAAAATAAAAGATGTTAGAGTCTAATACCAGATCTCGTTTTAAAAAGAAAAACATTTTGGTCATATTTGCAAAGGCCTTACTAATAGAAAAAAAAATTCTTACCAGGTCCTCATTGCTGGATACCTGTTGTGAACAACCTCTTCTCCAAAGCACTGCGATTAAACAGAAACAGCAATTAACCATTTCTTTTTCTTAGCTGAATAGCTAAAGATTTTTGTTTTTATGGAGACAGGATGAATTAAGGGACACGGTATTAAAGAAAGGTTTTGTATTATATTCAGAATGGTTAAAAACTTTTGTATTTGGGACAGAGTAAGACTCAACATGGGTGTGCTTTCCAGGGCTTAGGGGGAAAAGAACATATTTTCCCGCCCATACCTGCTCTTTCTGACATTTATTTTCCCTTCATTCCGTGGTTAGAGAAAATTCTTAATGCAAATTCTTATAGGAGAAGCAACAGAAAGGCACTGTCATACCAAAAAGAAAGTAACAGACCCGTCCCAGAAAGAATTTATAGAGAAGCACAGAGAAGATAAAATTGCAAAAATTATGCAATTTTGTTCTGTTTGGGGACCTTAGACATCTGGAATTTGCTGCTGGGCGACTCTGGAAATGTCCCTTCCTCACTAAGATTATCCAGAGATCTTAGGAAAGTCTCTGCTTTTTAAGAACCACTCCAACTTCCTCATACGTTTAAATACTTTAAAGGAGTGGATTAGACGACACTAAAACAGTCAAAGGCAATTACAGATTCCCACCCATCTTGGAGAAACTTCATCGCCTAGAAACCAGAGTCGTTTTGCTAACAGGGACGACTCCAACCATTAGGACTAAGGTTAATGCCTGCAACGCTACAATGGAGCATAGGATATGGAGACTTTACCCGTGTGAGTCCCGGGATGTGTAAGGCTGACAGCAGCCGTTACCAAGTGTGTCAACTTCTTCCTCCCTAGACCACCGCAAACAGCAACCACAGCGGCCATGGTTCCGCGTTTCTTCCACTTCCTTTCATTCCAAATCGTTCCGAAAGGCCCCTTCCGCTGCTCTTCCCCTGTGGGCTCGAGCACCCCGTTCAAAGGTTCCGCAGGAGAACGCTGAGGACCCGCGAGAGTAGGTGAGGTTTTTCAATACGCATGCGCAGCACCTTTCTGTTCGTGCCCTCGCTACGCGGCAGGTCACGTGAGGCTTATGATTGGACAGGGTAGAAGTTTATGCGTGCTTCCGGTCCGCGAGCCCTGAGAGCTAACTTGGGGTCTTTTCCCAAGGTGGATGTAGAAGCGGGCTCCGGCGTCCCACTCTCCCTTCCATATGGGCTTAGCGTCTGGGTCACTGAGAACGACGTCTGAATAGGGCCCTGGGTCCTTGCCATGGATGAATGTGGTTCCCGCATCCGCCGGCGGGTGTCTCTCCCCAAAAGGAACCGTCCAAGCCTGGGGTGTATTTTTGGCGCTCCCACCGCGGCCGAGCTCGAGCCCGGAGATGAGGGGAAAGAGGAGGAGGAAATGGTGGCTGAGAACAGGAGGCGGAAAACCGCGGGCGTACTGCCGGTTGAGGTACAGCCCCTTCTACTCTCAGATTCCCCGGAATGTCTCGTCCTTGGAGGTGGTGATACAAACCCGGACCTCCTACGTCACGTGCCCACTGACAGAGGGGTGGGAGACCAGGTACGGAGGACTTGGAACTTGAAACTGCAAACTTTTGGCATCCTTCCCAGATGCGAAGAGTTGACCAGTTTTATCGCCTTCGTTTACTTCTCTCGTCTTCGTTACCACTGTTAATCGGCATTTAGGAGGTATTGATTGCCTTGTTATTTACATTTCTATATAAATATGAAATGTAAACCCCGAGACAGAAAAGTTGTACACGCAGCAGTTAAGTGGCATGACTGAGACACAAATTTAGGCTTCCAGATAACTGCAGCTCCTACTGTACAAATAAAATCTGCTGTTTATTGAAGACCCGTTATGTTAAGCTAGTTATATTATCTAGATTTTACGACTGTAATCAGGCCCTGAAAAGTTGAGATAATACAGTTCTTGCTCCAAATCCTGTTGTCTTAATCACTTTACTGTATTGCTGCCTCCAGGTTTGTGTGTCTTCTGTGTAGCAGACCACTCCAAGTCAGTATTCAGTTTCTCAGTCTCAATTCCAAATTCCTAGGAACTCCTTGGAGTGTCTAGTGGTACAACCATGTTTCTGTTAGAGGCCAGTCACTGTAGATTGTAGTCTGGGAGGGAAGCGCTGCAGTTATCAGAAACTTCGAATGCGCTGACATTTCAGTAGACGTCTACCAGTCTTCCTGCTGTTTTAGTACAGCTTTAAGAATTACAATCTGGCCGTGTGCGGTGGCTCATGCCTATAATCCCAGTGCTTTAGGAGGCAGAGATGGGAGGATCACTTAAGCCCAGAAGTTCGCGTTCAAAACCAGCCTAGGCAACAGAGACCCAGTCTCTACAAAAAAAAATAATAATAATAATTTTTTTTTTTTAATTAGCCGGGTGTGGTGGCCTGCACCTGTAGTCCTAGCTACTTGGGAGGCTGAGGCAGGAGGATCGCTTGAGCCCAGGATGTCAAGACTGCAGTGAGCTGTGATCGTGCAGTGGCTGGAGCCACTGTGCTCCAGCCTGGGTGACAGAGCCAGACCCTGTCTCAAAAATTAGAATCTCAGTATCATCGTAACACTCCTGAACCTGCTGTTTAGGCAAGTAATTTAACCTCTTTGGGCCTCCATTTTTTCAGCTGTAAGATATCTATTTACATATAGGTCTGTGATCCATATGTGACCATATAATTATATACTTGGTACAGCCCTAGGCTGAAGTGTTTTTTGGGGGTTTTGTTTGTTTGTTTGTTTTGGTTTTTTTGAGACAGAGTCCCACTCTGTTGCCCAGGTTGGAGTGCAATGGCGCGATCTGGGCTTACCGCAACCTCCACTTCCCAGCTTCAAGCAATTCTCCTGCCTGAGCCTCCGAGTAGCTGGGATTACAGGAGCGTGCCACTATGCCCGGCTAATTTTTGTATTTTCTGTAGACACGGGGTTTGACCATGTTGGCCAGGCTGGTGAAGCTTTTATTCTTAATGAAACTGGAATTGACCATAAGCGTTTTTGTTCTCTTTGCAGCCTGATGACAGTGAAGTGGACATGTTTGGTGACTATGATAGCTTTACTGAAAACTCCTTTATAGCTCAAGTTGACGACCTGGAACAAAAATATATGCAACTCCCTGAACATAGGAAACATGCTACAGACTTTGCCACTGAAAATCTTTGCTCGGAAAGTATCAAAAACAAACTCAGCATTACTACCATAGGCAACCTTACTGAATTACAAACTGATAAGCACACAGAGAACCAGAGTGGATATGAAGGTGTCACTATTGAACCTGGAGCTGATCTTTTGTATGATGTACCTTCGTCACAGCCTATATACTTTGAAAATTTGCAGAACTCTTCAAATGATTTGGGTGATCATTCTATGAAAGAAAGGGATTGGAAGTCATCCTCTCACAACACTGTGAATGAGGAACCGCCCCATAATTGCATAGAGCAACCCCAGCAAAATGATGAGTCCTCTTCCAAAGTCAGAACTAGTTCAGATATGAATAGGAGAAAAAGTATTAAAGATCATCTAAAAAATGCCATGACTGGAAATGCCAAGGCCCAGACACCAATATTTTCTAGAAGTAAACAGCTCAAAGACACTCTCGTATCTGAGGAAATTAATGTTGCTAAGAAAACAATTGAGTCATCATCAAATGACCTTGGTCCTTTTTATTCATTACCCAGCAAAGTGAGAGACCTTTATGCCCAATTCAAGGGAATTGAAAAATTATATGGTAATGCTTTTTGCTGGAATAAAAAATTTTTTTTCCTATCATTACCATAATATTAGTGCAAGTAAATAGAAGCAAATGCTTTCATGGTCCATACTGTTTCTCATTTTGAAAACAAAATATCAGTGATCTCTCAGCCCCTTCCATTCCTACCTGTCCTGCTACCACTGAACCTCTTTCCTTCCCTCACAGTCACACTTATCAAACCAGTTATCCTTTCTGTCTGTTTCCTTACCTGACATAATTCCTCATCTATAAGAAAGGGATAATAAGTTGTTAGCAAGTCAGATTCTGGTTCAAAGACATGCCAAATTCAATGTTGGTAATGATTTTCAATAATTATATTGGTAGCTTCTAAGTAAGAACTTCAGTAAATTACCCCACTCTTAATTCTGGGTTCTGTGCTCTCATTCTCTCACTTAAGATCTGATGACAGACGTCTAAACACAGTGTTACTTTTAATGTTTACCTTACCTGACTTCTCAATAACTTACCTGATGCTATTGACTACACCCTTCTTGAAATTCTTGTTTCTGGATGTCCTTACAACCACTCCTGTTTTTTGACCCCGATTGTCTAGTAGAGATCCTCAGCTTTCTTAGTTGTATTTCCTTGGCTGGCTCTGTCTTCTCTACCAAAACCTAGCTGTTGTGGTATGTCTTTGACACTCACATGTCTTGAGTGAAAGAAGTCAGTTATTAGTAATACTGTTGATTAAACCAAACATCTTTCCCCCCACACCAGCAGCCGCAGCCACCTCTCCCCACGGGTGCATCCCTGCCACCACCCAGATGCTCTGCCTTGTGCTGCCTTTCCCAAAGCTAGACATCTTTAAAGACAGCTGCAATTAAGTTTTAAGTCAGGGATGTCCAATCTTTTGGCTTCCTTGGGCCACTTTGGAAAAAGTATTGTCTTGAGCCACAATAAAATACAGTAACACGATAGCTGATGAGCCAAGAAAAAAAATTGCAAAAAAAAATCTCATAATGTTTTAAGAAAGTTTACAAATTTGTGTTGGGCCACATTCAAAGCCATTCTGGGCCTCATGAGGGCCGTGGGTTGGACAAACTTGTTTTAAGTGCAAAGAAGCAATAATATTAAGAAGGTATCTTGTAATGTTTTTCAAAAATCCAGGGTCCTTGCATATATTTCAGATATGTGTCATTTTAGACCAAGAAGGGACAGTTGCTGCCATACTGGAGGGTCAGCCTCATCAACCTTCCACTTCGTAAGTTTTCTGGAACTCCTGTTAGGATCTTATGAATGATATGAAAACTTGGGTTCTTGCAGAGAAGACAATCAGGTTGGAGAAGCAGAACTACCGGAAACAAAGTCTAATAAAGACTCTACAAGAATCCAAATTGTGAGGTTCATGGCTTAAGAGCTAATGGTGTGTATTACCCTGGAAGTAGACGTTAACTTTCTTCCCTCTGTTCTTCCCTCTGTTTTTCTGCTAGCACCTTGCTTTTTGTTTAGTCTGCCAGAATGAATATCCTGAGGACAAGGCTCTATCTAACTCATCTTTTTTTTTTTTTTTTTTTTTTTTGAGACGGAGTCTCGCTGTGCTGCCCAGGCTGGAGTGCAGTGGCTCATCTCGGCTCACTGCAAGCTCCGCCTCCTGGGTTCACGCCATTTTCCTGCATCAGACTCCCCAGTAGCTGGGACTACAGGCGCCCGCTACCACGCCCGGCTAATTTTTTTTTTTGTATTTTTAGTAGAGACAAGGTTTCACCGTGTTAGCCAGGATGGTCTCGATCTCCTGACCTTGTGATCCGCCTGCCTCAGCCTCCCAAAGTGCTGGGATTACAGGCGTGAGCCACCGAGCCCGGCCTAACTCATCTTTGTCTTAACTAGCACTGTGCCTGGTATACTCTGGTAGGTTCTCAACTGCTGGGGATTGTCACTTAAAAATGCAACTTTAGCACTTTGGGCCTAGTTCCTCATCTATAAAAAGGGATAATTTTTTTTTGCAAGTTAGAGTCTGTGTTAAGGACATGCCAAATTAGATGTTGGTAATGATTGTCAGTAATTACATTGGTAGCTTCTAAGTAAGAACTTCAGTAAATAACAACTTTTTAAATCTTTTTACCTCTAAATCTGGCTTAATAACATGACCAGATTAAAGCATAAATACATGTGCTACTTTTTATTAAGCTAAAGCAGTGGTTCTCAAGTGTGGTTCCTGGACTGCAGCATCAACATCACCTGGAAATTTGTTGAAGTGCATGTTCTCAGACACTTCCCTAGACCTACTGCGTCAGAACCTCTAGGAATACGACCCGGCAATCTGTGATCGTGGCTCACTACAGCGTCAACCTCCCAGGCTCAAGCAATCCTCCCACTTCAGCCTCCCAAGTCGTGGGGACTATAGGCATGCGCCACCATACCCAGCTAATTTTTTTATATTTTGTAGAGATAGGGTCTCATTTTGTTGCCTAGGCTGGTCCTGAACTCCTGGGCTTAAGCAGTCCTGCTGTCTCAGCCTCCCAAAGGGTTGGAATTACAGATATGAGCCATTGTACCCGGCTAGTTTTTTTTTTTTTTTTGATGTGAAGATTGTATTCATAAATATTAGTTATTTTGTCATGTTATGCTTAAAAATCTGAATTGGATAAAATGTGGCTATGGTTAAGTTATACTTTGGCATAAACATCTAATTTGATAACTCGGGTGATACCAATCTGAAGTATTTTTCAATATTTATTGAATATTAAATTTAAGTATTTTTAAAATATTTTTAAAGAATATTCACAGTCACTTGTAGTATTTGGGAATCACCCAAAAGCACAATAAGTTAAAGTTACTTGTAACTGTCATTCAGATATAACTTTCTTTTTTTTTTTTAATAGAGATGGGCTCATCTTGAAATCCTGGTCTCAAGTGATCCTCTTGCCTTAGGCTCCCAAAGTGCTGGGATTACAGACATGATCCACCACTCCGGGGCAATGATCTGCTTTTTTTTTTTTTTTTAACTTAACTGTATATTGAACATACATAGATCCATCTATTCTTCATTTTTAAACTGCAGAGAATCTCATTGGTTGATTGTACAATAATTCATTCGGCCTTTACCCCCACCACCATGGCACTTTGTTACCTACAAACAATGCTGTGTTTTATATGCTTTGGCTTCCGTTCTATAGATGTAGAATCCCAAAAGTAATACTACCAGATCAAAGGCAATGTGCAGTTCTATTTTATACTAGGTTACTTTCCACAAGGATTCTAGCAGTTTATGTTCTCACAACCATACATGAAAATGGCTGTTTTTCCCCACATTAGTCAGCTCTGGATTTTGCATGTGTGGGGCTTTTTTTTTTTTTTTTTGATAGTTATTTGTTTTTTATTTTAAAAATTTATTTTGCCAACCCAGTAGAGAACAGCTGAGCATCTTCTCATGTATTTATTGGCCATTTGCATTTCTGCTGCTTATTGGCCATGTATTTATTGGCCATTTGCCATCTGCTGTGAAATGTCTTAAATTTTTTGCCCATTTTTCTAGTGATAAAACACTGAAGCACATTTTTAAAGATTTCTGATTATTTTTATTGTCAGATTATCCTACAGAGTAATTAATACTAGTTTTCACACGGTATCTTGGATCTGATGATCTATTTTCATGAATCCCGCCTTGCCAAATTGTGGGAATCCTAGACGTGTCAGTTAATAATCCTAGTCTTTTGTGGTTTAAAGAGTTTTAACAGTTTAAAATGGTTTTGGACCCATTCGAAGTTCAGGTCTCCATGAGAGCTAGTTAAAGTTTTTATTAGTTTGTGTAAAACCTAATAGATTTGTTTCCCTCCTTCCCCTGCTTCTCTCTGAGATGGCTTTTGGCTGAATGAGGAAGGGAATCTTATATAATCTCCTTGCAGAACGTAAGAGGAAGACATTAGAATTCACATAGGTCCTTGTACTGTCCCTTTGTTCCTCTGATATCTCAGATGGCATTCCTTGTCCACGAGGCTGCTACCTGCCCTGCTGTAATATTGGACCCAAGTCTGCAGCTGGTGAATAAATGGGCTGGTTGCCCACCTTGCTGCCTAGGCCTGAACTAGGCTCTCACTGGCTGTACTACTTGCACATTTGGGATTTTTGACATGTAACATTGGTTATAATTAAATTTATCCTTATGAGAGGATTGCTCCACAGGAAGGGATTTGATTTTTTTTCTTAGAAAACTTTTGAGTTTCAAAGTTTGGAAGGGGAAAATAATGCCTTTTTTTTTTTAATTCCACAGAATGGCAACATAGTTGTTTAACATTGAATTCTGTGCAAGAAAGAAAAAATTTAATATATTCCTTGCCAACAAGTGGTGGAAAAACCCTCGTGGCTGAGATTTTAATGCTGCAAGAACTGCTTTGCTGTCGGAAAGATGTTTTAATGATTCTTCCATATGTGGCAATTGTCCAAGAAAAGGTGTGTGTGTGTATGTTTTAAAACAAATGTTATTTGCTAGTACTTTGACGTTAAGATCTGTAAATGTGATAACTTTGTATTGTTGAGAAGTACCTCTTTTTTTTTTTTTGAGATGGAGTCTTGCTCTGTCACCCAGGTTGGAGTGCAGTGGCACCATCTTGGCTCACTGCAACCTCCGCCTCCCAGGTTCAAGCGATTCTCCTGCCTCAGCCTCCCGAGTAGCTGGGATTACAGGCCCATGCCACCATACCCAGCTAATTTTTGTGTTTTTAGTAGAGGCAGGGTTTCACCATATTGGCCAGGCTGGTCTCAAACTCCTGATCTCCAGTGATCCACCCGCCTCAGCCTCCCAAAGTGCTGGTATTACAGGCATGAGCCACTGCGCCTGGTGAGAAGTACCTCTTGATGGAGAATTAATATTTTTAGAATGTATAAAAGCAGTATACACTACCTAAAATATCTTCAAAT
Source organism: Pan troglodytes (assembly GCF_028858775.2). Lineage (NCBI taxonomy): Eukaryota > Metazoa > Chordata > Mammalia > Primates > Hominidae > Pan > Pan troglodytes. The sequence continues at coordinate 46,691,470 of NC_072401.2, forward strand.
ACTAATTACCAGTTGTTGAAAGTTTTACTTTTTCTAAACTGGTGGATTAAACATCATCTTAAATGTTCTATTACTATTTACCCTGCTTTTTCTTTTTTGAGATGTAGTCTCCCTCTGTCGCCCAGGCTGGAGTGCAGTGGCACAATCTCTGCTCACTGCAACCTCCGCCTCTTGGGTTCAAGTGATTCTCCTGCCTCAGCCTCCCAAGTAACTAGGATTGCAGGTGTGTGCCACCATGCCTGGCTAATTTTTGTATTTTTAGTAGAGATGGGTTTTCATCATGTTGGACAGGCTGGTCTCAAACTTCTGACCTGAAGTGATCCTCCCACCTCGGCCCCCCCAAAGTGCTGGGATTACAGGTATGAGCCACTGTGCCCGGCCTTACCTTGCTTTTTCAAGCAGAAACTATTACTAAAATGAGTTATTCTGATGCTTTTTTTTTTTTTTTTGAGACAGTCTTGCTCTGTCACCCAGGCTGGAGTGCAGTGGCATGATCTCAGCTCACTGCAGCCCCCACCTCCCAGACTCAAGTAATTCTCATGCCCCACGACCCCACCCAGCAGCCAGAATCGCAAGCACACGCCACCACGCCCGGCTAATTTTTTTATTTTTAGTAGAGATGATGTCTCGCCATGTTGGCCAGGCTGATCTCAAACGCTTGTCCTCAAGTGATCCACCTGCCTCAGCCTCCTAAAATGCTGAGATTACAGGCATGAGCCAACACACCCCTGATGCTTTTTGGTATCAAAGGCGACAGTTGAAATTTATTTTCACATGTATTTTAGAAGTTGCATTTATTTTGCAAAGATCGAGACATTACAGCATTTCTTATGTATGTCTTGCCTGTGACCTTGTTCCTGTTGATGGGTATTAAACACTACTTTAGCTTTTTTGAACCTCATGAGCGCCTAATGGGGGGTTTTTTACTTGTGTTTTTTGGTTTTGTTTATTTATTTATTTTTGAGTCAGGGTCTTGCTCTGTCGCCCAGGCTGGAGTGCAGTGGCATGACCAAGGCTCACTGCAGCCTCAATTCCCTGGACTCAAGCAGTCCTCCCACCTCAGCTTCCCAAGTAGCTGAGACTACAGGCCTGTGCCACCACAGCCAGCGAATTTTTTATTTTTTACAGAGATGAGGTCTCACTGTGTTGCCCAGGCTGGTCTCACCTTCCTGGGCTCAAGTGATCTTCCCGCCTCAGCCTCCCAAGGTACGGGGATTACAGGCATTGGCCACAATGCCTGGCCAATTTTTCTTTATTTTAACTAATATTCTAGATTTCAGGTTTGTCAAGTTTTGGTATAGAACTCGGTTTCTTTGTTGAAGAATATGCTGGAAGCAAAGGAAGATTTCCTCCAACTAAAAGAAGGGAAAAGAAATCACTCTATATTGCCACTATTGAAAAAGGACATAGTTTGGTGAACTCCTTGATTGAAACTGGAAGAATTGACAGTCTGGGTCTGGTTGTTGTAGACGAGGTTGGTTAATACTTTTGTAATTTGTCAATATTTTTATTATACTAAATATTTATTATTCTGGTTATTGTGTGGATCTACTTAGTACCTTAGTACCTCTATAAAAATAAATTTATTTGAAAATATAGACAATATAGGTGAAGACATTCTATGCTTGATAATCTTAAATTTGGTTTTGTGTCAAGTGTTTCTTGAAGTATGAACACGTATGTGTGTAGTATACAATTTTATAGGCCGGGCGTGGTGGCTCATGCCTGTAATCCTAGCACTTTGGGAGGCCGAGGCAGGTGAATCACTTGATGTTAGGAGTTCAAGACCAGCCTGGCCAACAGGTGAAACCCTGTCTCTACTAAAAATACAAAAATTAGCCGGGCGTGGTGGTGGGCGCCTGTAATCCCAGCCACTCGGGAGGCTGAGGCAGGAGAATCGCTGTAACCCAGGAGGTGGAGGTTGCAGTGAGCTAGGATCACGCCATTGCACTCCAGCCTGGGGGTCAAGAGCCAAACTCCGTTTAAAAAAAAAATTTTTTTTAGTAGTACTTATGAATCCCAGATTTATAAGGATTTTGTACCAAAAGCTCATTAACCTAAATACCAGTGAAATAATATACATGTATTATAGTTGTTATATTCAAAATACTTAAAAGTTATAAGCAACTCTTTACAAACAAATTTCATATGAATATATGCATGTTTTATATGAGCATTATATGAAGATTTACTTCTCTGTCCTTTTTAAAAAAAATCTCGAAGTTGCACATGATTGGTGAAGGAAGCCGTGGAGCTACACTGGAAATGACCCTAGCAAAAATCCTCTACACTAGCAGTAAGTATTTTTTCAAATGAGGTCATGAATTGATTTATAATCAAGAGACTTATAAAATACTTAATTCTATCACTAGCTACAGTATGTAACCTAAAGCAAGATACTTAAGCTTTTTGCCTTTGTTTTAAAATTTCTAATGAATAGAATTTTGAAGGTAAATGAAATTGGTATTTGAAGAAGTCCTCTATTATTATCCACCACTTACTAGCTATGTGTGCCCAGGCACATCCCTCAACCTCTATGTTTCTTTATCTGTAAAACAAGGATAATAATGGTACCAGCCTGATGGGATTGTTGTAAGGATAGTGTGAGTTAACACATGTATTGCATTCAGCAGTGCTTAGCACACTGCATTCGGTAAGGGTTTGCTGCTGCTACTGTGGCCATCATCATCATCACCATAATAATACATATAACATAAATATTATAATAATAATATTGTAAAGCAATACATTTAAATAGGTCACATTAAGGAGCTATTTTGCAGCATCAGGTAGTCTTTAAAGTTTATGAAAAATTTATTCTAAATGTCATAACCTACTATTGATATGCTATTGCAATATTTACCTTATATATGGAAAAATTAACGATAAAGGTCAAATCTTAAAAAGTATTTAAAAAATTTCAACAGCAATAATATTTAAGCAGGTTATAGCATTTTATAATTGTTCATTCAAAAAAATATTGATCACCTACTGTGTGCTAGGCACTATTTTAAGTGCTAGGGATACAGCAGTGAATAAAATAGTCCCTGCTTTCATCAAGCCTGTATTTTAGGGCATCCCTATTTGAATATTCTTTGAATAGCTAAGCCTAACTAAGGCTTAGTCTGAGCCAAACTCATTTCCTTCAAAGCCGTTCTTCAGCCTGAATTCTCAGCCACCACTCTCCAGCCAGCCAAGCCAGGGTCCTACATATTCTATCAGCAACCAAATCCTATCTGGTTTACCTCATAAATATATTGTTACTTCTGTCTCTCCTATCCCTCATTACCACTAAGTCTTTAGTTCAGTACCTCATCCTTTCTACCTGGATTGCCACAGAAATCACCAAGTTCTTCTGTGTACCCTCTGCCCTTCATCCACCAAATCCATCTTTCTTTAGCACAAGTAGAATGATCTTTCCCAAATGCAAATCCAATTAGTTTATTTTACTGTTTACCATTCTTTAATAGCTCCCCTTTGCTTTCTGCATAAATCCCTAATTTCTTAGCACAGCCTTTCTTGATTTGACCCCATGCCCACCTCTTCAGCTTTGTAGTCTATGCTTATGGAATAAGAAGGATACTCCCACTTATTCCTCTTTCAGCGAGTTTCTTGAATGATCATTTCAAGACATAGGAGCAATGAAGAAACATTTGCAAAGAAGGCCTATTTGGGTTTTCATTCAATAGCTAAGTCTATAGAAAGCAGCCATTTTGTATTGCCCAGGATGTCATATGGCTTCATAAGCTTCACTCCACCTTTATTTAAAACAACATCAACAAAAACTATAGTCCCAACTACTCGGGAGGTTGGGGCAGGAGAACTGCTTGAACCCAGGAGGTGGAGGTTGCAGTGAGCCGAGATCATGCCACTGCACTCCAGCCTGGGCAACAGAGCAAGACTCTGTCTCAAAAAAATAAATAAATAAATAAAATTAAAAGTTAGCTTGATAGCAAGATCTCATAGAGGACTTTTCATGGGCCAAGAGTTCGAGACGCATTTAGCCCTCTATCCTACTACCTCTACATCTGTCTATAGCCATACCTGTGGAACATATCATAGCTCTTCGTAAAGGGGATCCAGATAGACAGTTATAAGCAAATTTATACTCATTTATTATTGTTTAGAAGCCTTGATATCCTAGTTCTTGCCAAGTTTGAAACTCTGTAAACTTCTAAGTAGTAACTTTCAGGATACCTGAAAAATTTCATTCTTCAAATGCCAGATTAATACTCTGGTAATATATTTGTAGTTTTCTTTTTTTAAGAGGTCAGGTCTCACTGTTGCCCAAGCTGCAGTGCAGTGACACAATCATGGCTCACTGCAGCCTTGACTTCCTGGGCTCAAGCGATCCTCCCACCTCAGCCTCCTAAGTAGCTGGGACTACAGGCGTGCACTACCATGCCCAGGTAATTTTTAATTTTTTTGTAGAGATGAGGTCTTACTATGTTGCCCAGGCTAGTGTTGAAGTCCTGCCCTCAAGCGATCTTCCCACCTCAGCCTCCAAAAGTGTTGAGATTACAGATGTGAGCCAGGCACCCAGCTATTTGTATTTTTCTTACTTACCTCTCCCACCCCTTTCCCAAATCACTCAGGAAGAATTCAGAGCACAAAAGACTTGCTAAAATTACTTTATGATATATTAAATAACATATTTTCCTTAACACTTTGGCTTTTGTTTGTTTGTGTTTTAGAAACGACTCAAATTATTGGTATGAGTGCAACATTAAACAATGTTGAAGACCTACAAAAGTTTCTTCAAGCAGAATATTATACCAGTCAATTTAGACCAGTATGTACCTAAGGTTTGCACTGTATTGATTTGTTTCGTATTCATCTAACTTAGAAATGAAAGTAGTAAACATAGGATTTAAAGAATTCTGTAGAGTAGTGAAGGGGCATATTTTACTCACCATGACTATATGCTAATAAGAGGTTGTGTATAGAGAATTTAAGAGTTTGTGTATAGGTCAGGGATCTTGGGTTGGGTCACTAATGTATCTATAGCCTGGCCCACAGGCTCTCAATGAACGTTCATTGAATGAGTTTTCCCAAACCCCCATTTTATTTTTTCACTTCTTATTCTGTAAACTAAATTTTTTTATTTGGCAAAATTTTAGTGAGACATGTTTTGAGTTATTGGCACATTAAAAAATATATCTTAAAATTTAAAATATTTTTAAATATTTATATGTTAGTAGTTATAATACTTTTTTAATAAGTTAAGGCTTCACATGGATTTACATATAAACTCCTCAACAGCAGCATTCACAAAATGCTTGAAGAAAGTAAACAAATGTAATTTGTGGTTATTTGAAAATAGCTTGTAATGTATATATATTTTTGTGTGCAGTACTAGTGTGTATGTTTTGTGTCTAAATAGCTTTTCAGTGTCTAAATAGGTTTTCAGAAAATATTTTTTTAATTGCCAAATTTTAATTTGAAATTTGATGTTTTAACTGGGTGCAGTGGCTCACACCTGCAATGCCAACACTTTAAGAGGCCGGGGCATGAGGATTGCTTGAGTCCAGGAGTTCAAGACCAGCCTGGGCAACATGGCGAGACCCCTGTCTCTACAAAAAATTAAAAAATTAGGGCAGCCAGGCGCGGTGGCTCACACCTGTAATCCCAGCACTTTGGGAGGCCGAGGTGGGCAGATCACGAGGTCAAGAGATCGAGACCATCCTGGCCAACATGGTGAAACCCCGACTCTACTAAAAAATACAAAAATTAGCAGGGCATGGTGACGCACGCCTGTAGTCCCAGCTACTCTGGAGGCTGAGGCAGGAGAATCGCTTGAACCCAGTGGGGCGAAGGTTGCAGCGAGCCGAGATTGCGCCACTGCACTCCAGCCTTGCAACAGAGAGAAAAAAAAAATTAGAGCATATTAGCACTCACATATAGTCCCAGCTACTTGAGAGGGTGAGATGGGAGGATCACTTAAGCCCAGAAGGTTGAGGATACAGTAAGCTGTGTTTGTGCCACTACACCCCAGCCTGGACTACAGAGTGAGACCCTGTCTCAAAAAAAAAAAAAAAAAAAAAAAAAAAAAAATTGATGTTTTTACATTTGAACCAGATAGGAACATTTTCAAGAGATATTTTTTAACTTAATTGCCACAGTAGACATTGTTATTGTTATTATAAAATGCAATGAGCTGTGTTTACAAACTGTTTTTGTCTACAAATAAAGAAAAATAGTGTGGTGGTATTTAGAATTAAAACTGATGAATAATAAGACAGAAAGTTTTGGCTGGACACGGTGGCTCATGCATGTAATCCTAGCACTTTGAGAGGCTGTGGCAAGAGGATCGCTTGAGCCCAGGAGTTCAAGACCAGCCTCAGCAACATAGAGGAACCCCATCTCTATAAAAATTAGCCTGGCGTGGTAGCGCATGCTTGTCATCCCAGCTACTCAGGAGACTGAGGTAGGAGGATAGCATGAGCCCTGGAGGTTGAGGCTGCAGTGGGCTGTGATCATGCTACTGCACTCCAAGCCTGGGTGATAGAGTGAGACCCTGTCTCAAAAAAAAAAAAAAAAAAGACAAAGTTTTAGATCTTGAGACATAAATCAGATGATACCTTAGTAAAAGTTAAGAACACCAAGACTCACACTTTTTGTGACAAATACAGAAGTGTGTGGTTTCTTTTTTGGATATGATGTTTACTGAATTCAAACATATTTCTTCAAGGATATTGATCTCTATTTTGATTTTAAGGGAAAAAGAGACCAAAACAGAAGAAGAAGAAGAAATGGTAAAGCAAGAACTTTTAAGTTGAAGCATGTTTTATGTATCTTAGAAAAGCTAAACTCTTTTATAGCTGTCCTTTCTTAACCTATTTTACAACATTTAAAACACTGGAAAGATGAATTTATATGTCGTATTAATTGCAAATGTCCTTTTAATTCAAGGTTGAGTTAAAAGAATATCTGAAAATAAATGATACAATATATGAAGTTGACAGCAAAGCTGAGAATGGCATGACTTTTTCACGTCTTCTTAATTATAAGGTAACGTTGATAACCTTTAAATTCCAGGTTACCAGACTTTGTGTCTGGGGCACAACAAGAGTTTCCAATGGATTCCGTAGAATAGTCTAGATTTTTCAGAGAAACAGCTGATGCTTGACATTTGTTGGACACCCTGCAGACTGCCAGTTCAAGATAGCTCGTTTCCAGTTTCAACATTAGATCACACCATATTCTTTTCTATGACATCGTATCTTTGTGAAGTTGGGGTTTTTACAGTTGCTGTAAGCAAGTACCGTGTGAAAATCAATCTGGAACAGAAGAGAATAGCTGTGTCCAGTCTTATTTCAGAGTTTGAAAGACAGTACCAAGTTGTGCACACATCCCATTAGTGAGCTGTTGTGGTTATTTAAGAATGAAATAAAAATATTTTTTCACTCAACTGATGTGTATTATTTATTCTAACAGCTACTAAATTGTGAGGAAGTACGTATTTATTAAGTTGTTTGGACCTCACTATTTAATTAACAAAACTGTAAAGTATTTCTTTGGGCACTGGGGCTGTGAACAAAGAAAATTTGGAAAACTCTCCTGTAAATGTTTATTCATACAACAACAACAACAAAAGAATAATTTATGGACCATGTAGTTCAGATATTGGTGTATAAAATGTTAATGTCTACTATGTAAATTTTAGTGTTTTATGACTTGTATGAAGGATATTAAAAAGGGGAAGAAGGGATTATACAGTAGTTTTAGAATTCTGTGAAGATGTGTTATTCTACAGCTATGTCTTTAGTAAAGTTGAAGAAATAGATTTTAAATAACTTCACATTTTTTCTTCATGTTCTTTGTGTTCCTCATGTCACTACAAAAATTGTCATAATTCAGTAGTATGATTGAATCTGTGTTTTTGAAAACTTAATGGTTGTAAAGGGCATGTCTTATTTACACAGTCCGTTAACTATTATTAGGATCAATCTGTGTTTCTCTCTGTGGACTTTTTTGTTCTGCTGTGGTGGAGATGGGCATGTAGTGAGGCTATTAATAACATTAACTATTTTCACTTCTTTAATTTTCTTTAATTCACTTGTTTAATTCTAGGTTTTTTTTTAGACTAACTAGACCTAAGAAAATCATAATAACCTAAAAGAAAAGTGAGATTGAACATTTTGATGTTTAATATAGATTTCATCTTTTCTTTTAAATGATCAGATTTATTAAATTAGAAGTTTAGAATTATAGATGGTTTATTTACCTTTCAAATCACACTGGTAAAAAATTGACAGGGTTTCATGTTTACTAACCACTTTGTTCCTACATCTTGTTGTTTTGCAGTATTCTGATACCCTAAAAAAGATGGATCCTGATCACTTGGTAGCATTGGTGACAGAAGTTATTCCCAATTATTCCTGCTTAGTTTTTTGTCCTAGTAAGAAGAACTGTGAAAATGTAGCAGAAATGATATGCAAATTTTTAAGCAAGTATGTTAATATTTTTTAAATAGCCTGTTTTATTTTTATTAGGAATTACAGACTATGTATTAATTTTATTGGGCAAACACTAATTATGCCTTGCAAAACATCATATTAAGTTGTTTTAGTATACTGAAGGCCTTGACCTTGAAGAAAGAAATTTTAACTGTGAAAAATCACATATGAAATAGCCAGAGAAACATTCTAAGGTGGCTGGGCACCATGGCTCATGCCTGTAATCCCAGCACTTTGGGAGGCCGAGGTGGGTGGATCACTTGAGGTCAGGAGTTTGAGACGAGCCTGGCCAACACGGTGAAGCCCCATCTCTACTAAAAATACAAAAAATTAGCTGGGTGTGGTGCCTTGCACCTATAATCCCAGCTACTGGGGAGGCTGAGACATGAGAATCTGTTGGACCCGGGAGGCGGAGGTTGCAGTTAGCTGAGATCGCACTACTGCACTCCAGCCTGCGTGACACAGCGAGACTCCGTCAAAAAAAAAAAGAAGGCCAGGCACGGTGGCTCATGCCTGTAATCCCAGCACTTTGGGAAGCCGAGGTGTGCGGATCATGAGGTCAGGAGTTCAAGACCAGCCTGGCCAACATAGTGAAATCCTGTCTCTACTGAAAATACAAAATTAGCTGGGTGTGGTGGCGTGCACCTGTAGTCCTAGCTACTCGGGAGGCTAAGGCGGGAGAATCACTTGAACCTGGGAGGCAGAGGTTGCAGTGAGCTGAGACCACACCGTTGCACTCCAGCCTGGGTGACAGAGGGAGACTCAGTCTCAAAAAGAAAAGGAAAAAAAAAGACAAAACCCTAAGACTATATGTATGAGAATGTTAAGTAATAGGTCAGTGATTCAAAACCTTGGGTGCATAGTGAATCATCTTGGAGGCTTTTAAAAATTCCAAAGTCCAAGCTACATCTGAGACAAATTAGAATCTCTGGGAGTGACACCCAGATATCATTTTGTAAAGCTCCCCAGGCAAGTCCAACATGTAGCCAAGGACAGGAACAACTGGCTTAGTCAGTCAAAGGACTAATCACTGTTACCACTGTGGAAATGAATTGTATCTTCCATTGCCTTTTTTTCTCTTTTCCTTTTTTTTTTTTTTCCTGAGACAGGGTCTCACTCTGTCACCTGTGCTGGAATGCAGTGGCACAAATTCAGCTAGCTCACTGCAGCCTCTGTCTCCTGGGCTCAAGTGATCCTCCTACCTCAGCCTCCCAAGTAGCTGGGACTACAGGCACACACCACCACTCCCAACTAATTTTTTGTAATTTTCATGGAGATAGTATTTCACCATGTTGCCCAGGCTGGTTTCGAACTCCTGAGCTCAAGCAATCCGCCCCGCATAGCCTCCCAAAGTGCTGGAATTACAGGCGTGAGCCACTGCGCCTGGCCTGCCTTTGTTTTCTTAGTAAACTTCACACTTAGTTGTATGGACATTTGGATATAATTTCCTGAGTAAGAAATGTGTTGTCTTGTAATTTTGTAGTATCTTAATATTGGCTCTGTCATATTCATAGAGAGAAGTATGAAGTTACTTTAACTACTAACAGTTCAGTTTTTTATACACCTGTTTGTCCCATGTGTGGTTTTATCATTTTCTGAGATTTCTTTCAGCCCCTTAGCTAATGCTGTATAGTGATACTATTCATAGTCTATTAACCTGAATGCTAATCTAGTCAACCTCTACCTCCTCTTTCAATCCTGCTACCATGGATTGGTCTAAGATAGACTTAAATTTATTGAATAGCAAAATATAAAAATGTTTGGAATAAGATGAAGGAGTTGCTCATTTTGGTAACAGTCTGCTTTTACAATGATTTTGATTATAAAAGCTTAAGGAAATTAAATTATCATTAAAAAAATTCTCAGTAAATCATTCATTTTCTTAGAGTAATTCAAGGTAATAAGATGGAGACACTGGCTAAGTGATGGAAACATTTGTAGGATGTGAAGTTTCTAAAGTGCAAGTGTTTAGGCAGTGTTTTACCATAGAAGTATGATTTAATAATATGTATGTTTCTATCTTCAGAAAAGAAAATTTATGTCTTTAAAAAAACTATCCCCTATAAAGATATATGTTATAAAGAAAAAAACAGTTATAACATCCAGAGCAAAGGTCTAAACCTGGTGTCCATGGATTCAAAGGAAGTACAGGAATGAATTTTAGGAAATCCACGAACCCTCTGAAATTATATGTAAAGTGTTGTATTTATGTAAATAGTTATATTTTTCCTTTTTTTTTTTTTTAGACAAGGCTTTGCTCTTTCACCCAGGCTGGTAGGTTCATAGCTCAATGCAACCTCAAACTCCCGGGTTCAAGCAATCATCCCACCTCATCCTCCCCCATAGCCTGGAACTGCAGGTGCATGCACCACCATGCCCGGCTAATTTTTGTTATTTTTTGTAGAGGTGGTCTTGCTTCACTGCCCAAGCTGATCTTGAACTCTTGGGCTCAAGCGATCCTTCTGCCTCTACCTCCCAAAGTGCTGGGATTACAGGCATGAGCCATCGCATTTCGCCTTTCCTTAGTTTTGATAAGATTTTCACAGGGTTCTGTAATCCACAAAAAGATTGAGAGACTGCCTAATAGTTAATGAAGTCAGAATCAAAATTCTAAGAACATTTAATGTACTTAACTCAATGGAAATAGTACATTAAAGAATGTTTACATTAGCATCTACTAAAATGAAAATGGTAGAAATTTTGTCACTAAAAGATCAAGGGCTCATATTTCTAACAGATCTTTTTCATAGGGAATATCTGAAACATAAGGAGAAAGAAAAATGTGAGGTGATTAAGAACTTGAAGAATATTGGCAATGGCAACCTGTGTCCTGTTTTAAAGCGCACTATCCCATTTGGAGTTGCCTATCACCACAGTGGCTTAACAAGTGATGAAAGGAAACTCTTGGAGGAGGCCTACTCCACAGGAGTGCTCTGTCTTTTTACCTGCACATCTACCCTAGCGGCAGGTGTCAACCTACCAGCTCGAAGGTAAGAGATAAGTAAGTGTTGACCAGGCTCAGAACTTTTCCATTTCTAGCTTGCGAGGAGTTTTGTTGTTTTATGCTTTCTCAGTAGTGGATGAGAATTTATCAAATGTTCTTTTAGCATATGCTGAGTTGATTGGTTGGTTTATTTTCTTTAATATTTTAATGAATATGTAATGAAATATGTAATGAAAAATAACGTTAATAGATTTCTTGATATTAGAATTCCATCCTTTCTGCTCTTTATATCTGGTTTTGATGTTAGGGTCTATTAATCTGGTTTTGTAGAAATAGTTGGCAAGTATTTTGCCTTTTTTATGATATGAAAGAGTTTATTTAACATAGAGATTTCCTTGAAATCTTGGAGAGCTGATCCATAGGCAATTTGTGTCTAATATATGTATTTTAAAGCAGACCCTTGATTACCTTTTCAGTTATTACCAAAGGTGTAGGCCTGTGTAATTGACTTCTACCCTTTATAATTTATGATCATGGGGTATTTTGCTAATAAATGATCAATTTTTATAAACTTTCCATGAATATTTAAAAAAATATGTATTTTCAGTTGAATATGCAGTTTTGTACATCTCAGCAAGATCACAGAGGTTCATTGTGTTATCAGCTTCTCTATTTTCTTACTATATTTGATTCCTTGGTCTATCAATTTCAGAGAAGTGTGTTAGTCTCCCACTTTAATTATGTAGTTATCAGTTTCTCCTTTTTGCATCTCTAGAAGTTATTACTTTTTATATTTCAAAACTATTTAGATATACAAAGGTTTACTTCAAATATCTTATTGCCGAATTATACCTTTTATCAATACAATAAATACTTGTTTTTCTCATTTAATAATTTTGCTTTGAATACCAGGACTCATTTTTTTTTTTGCCACGTATGTACCTTTTTCCATTCTTTTATTTTCAATTTCTGTCTCTGATTAAGTTTTCCATTTTTCAGACAATTGAAGAAAAAAATGAAAGTTAAATATCCTGTTTCTGTTATTCCAGTGGTTACTCTTAAAATTTTAAGTTGTAACCAAACATTTTTTATTACTTTAGAATTAATCAATAACTCTCCTCTCCTGAACATAAAAAGAGGCTTAGCATGTCCTTAGTATATTCTACTCTGCCCCATGAATGTTGCAATTACTTAGAATTTTAGTGCCAGATTTAAACATTTTCTTTCATCTTATGTAGTATTTAAACTTACCTGTAAATCATACTTCTTTTTTGCTTACCACTGCCTCTTATATCCCACATCTTTCTTCTCTGATTTTTTTTTTTAATTTTGCCTTCCTTGAGTAATCCTTTTTAGAATACCGCTTTAGGGGGTAAAACATTTTGACTCTTTGCATAGTTGAAGATATCTGTATTTTGGCCTCACACTTTTACACTTCACTAGCAAAAGAATTCTAGATTCAATTTTTTTCCTTTAGGGATTTTGTAAATATTGTTCCATATTTTCTAGAGGCCAATGTTGCTCATTTTTGTCTCTGCATGGATTTTCTGTTTTTCTTTTCCAGAAACTTTTAGACTTTTCTCTTTAACCTCCCAATTTCGTCATGGTGTATAATAATAGTTGTAGTTACTACATTCCCCTCCCCTTCATGTAGTAACAACTTTACATGCATTGACTTGATACAGCTTCACAACAACTCTGTGAGGAAGGTCATATTTTATTACACACCTATTATAGAAGGGGAAACTGAGGCACTAAATAATTAAATAATTTTCCCAACTTTAAAAAGTTACATAACTTTTTCCCAACTCATTTTCCAACAAATGAGTTTTAAAGCCAGTGTTTGAACCCAGGAAGTTTGATTTTACAATCCCAACAGTACTACTTTTCATTCATAGGGCTTAGCACTTGGGTGAATGCTTTTAATCTAAGCTTTATGCCTTTCTTCTTTGAGTAATTTTTTTTCTGTTATTTCTTTTTCTTCCCATTATCTCTGTTCCTTGCTTTTATAATTTCACTTAGGCAGGGTTGAGGCCTCTTAGATTCAGCTTTCATATCTCTTTTCTTACACATTTTTCAGAATGTGGAAGAATGTAAGCACACGTTTGTGCCGTGTAATTTTTTTCAACTTTACCTTCCATATCAAAAAATCAGTTTTTTTGTAATCCCAGCACTTTGGGAGGCAAAGGTAGGAGGATTGCTTGAGCCCAGGAGTTTGAGACCAGTCTGGACAACATAGCAAGACCTCATCTCTACTAAAAAATTAAAAAATTAGCTGGGCATGGTGGCATACACTTGTGATCCCAGCTGCTCGAGAGGCTGAGGTGGGAAGGTTGCTTGAGCCCAGGACATCGAGGCTGCAGTTAGCTATGATTGTACCACTGCACTCCAGCCTGGGCAACAGTGAGACCCTGTCTCAAAAAAAAAAAATGAATTTTTAACTGATATCCATTAGCTACATTAACTGTATCCATTAACTATTTTCATTCATTATTCAGTTCTTCAATTGAATTTTCTTTTTTGTGAGACAAAGTCTTACTCTGTTGCCCAGTGGCCAGGCTGGAGTGCAGTGGTGCGGTCTCGGCTCACCGCAACCTCTATCTCCTGGGTTCAAGCGATTCTCCTGCCTCAGCCTCCCAAGTAGCTGGGATTACAGGCGCCCACCACCACACCTGGCTAATTTTTATATTTTTAGTAGAGTCGGGGTTTCGCCATGTTGGCCAGGCTGGTCTCAAACTCCTGACCTCAGGTGATCTGCCCACCATGGCCTCCCGAAGTGCTAGATTGACAGGTGTGAGCCACCACACCTGGCCCTTCAAATTTTTTATGAATTTTTAAATAAAGTTAATTTTTTTTATTTCTAAGAACTCTCTTTTGTTGTTCTTTCCTTATAATAGTCTACTCCTTTTTTTTTTTTTGAGACAGAGTCTCGCTTTGTCGCCAGGTTGGAGTGCAGTGGCATGATATCTGCTCACTGCAACCTCTGCCTCCCGGGTTCAAGTGATTCTCCTGCCTCAGCCTCCCAAGTAGCTGGGATTACAGGCACACAACACAATGTTTTTTAGTTTTTGTGTTTTTAGTAGAGACAGGGTTTCACCATGTTGGCCAGGGTGGTCTTAATCTATTGACCTCGTGATCCTCCTGCCTTCGCCTTCCAAAGTGCTGGGATTTACAGGCATGAGCTACCACACGCGGCCAATAGTCCACTCCTTTTTTTTTTTTTTTTTTTTTTGAGACGGAGTCTCGCTCTGTCACCCAGGCTGGAGTGCAGTGGCGCAATCTCCGCTCACTGCAAGCTCCGCCTCCTGGGTTCACACCAGTCTCCTGCCTCAGCCTCCTGAGTAGCTGGGACTACAGGCGCCTGCCACCACGACCAGCTAATTTTTTTATTTTTAGTAGAGACGGGATTTCACTGTGTTAGCCAGGATGGTCTCCATCTCCTGACCTCGTGATCCGCCCCCCTCAGCCTCTCAAAGTGCTGGGATTACAGGCGTGAGCCACCACGCCCCGCCAATAGTCTACTCTTATATTGTGGATATAATACTCTTTGGAATTTTCTGTTAATGCTAATTAGGATTTTTAAAAGTTCTCTTCTGATCCCTATATTATCTGGTTTTGTGGTCATTTATTCTGTATATTCATGTTATGTTTCTTTTATGTTATTAGTTTTCTTCAAGTATTTGGTAATCTCTTCTGCATATGAGATTTGTAAATAAAGAGGAAGTTGACTAGTATAGGTAAACAATAGGTTTTTTCTTCCCTTTGGATAAGAAAGCTGACTAACTGACTATAGACTTCTGTATATATGAACATAATTGAAATTGCTTTTTTTTTTTTAAGAGATGGGGTTTCACTCTGTTGCCCAGGCTGGAGTGCAGTGATATAATCACGATTTACTGCAGCCTCAACCTCCTAGGCTCAAGTGATCCTCCCACCTTAGCCTCCCAAGTATCTGGGGCTACAGGGGCACACTACCATGCCCAGCCAGTTTTTTGTTGTTGTTGTTGTTGTTTTTGTAGAGACTGCATCTCACTATATTGCCCAAGCTGGTCTCAAACTCCTGGACTCAAGCAAACCTCCCGCATCAGCCCTCCAAAGTGCTGGGATTACAGGCATGAGCCACTGAGCCTGGCTGAAATCACCGTTTTTGTAGGTCAAAAACAGTTGACATCTGCAATTTTATACAGTTCAAAATAATAAAAATTCATAAATAGATATGTATATGTTAGTGGTGTATGGTCATATTTTTTATTTATGGACTATAAAGTCCAAACGCTTTGGAGACTACTGCTACAGATTGATCATAGGCATTGCAGCTGGGCAGACTTGAGTTCAAATGATAGCTCTGGTAATTACTAATTTTTTAGTTTAGGATAAGTCAGTTAACTGAGTTGTAATTAATTCCTTTATAAAAATGAAATAAAAAAGTATATTATAACTAAGAGTTTTGTAAGGATTATAGATAATATGTGTAAAAACCTAAGAAATCATAGATTCTTGGTAAACACTAGTTACCTATTATTTTGTGTTAGTATGTCATTAAATTTAATATCACAAATATATAATGAAATTAAGAATGTTTTAAATTGGTGCTGTTTGCTGTAGAGTATCACTTTTCATTAATTCCACAGAGTTATTTTAAGAGCTCCCTATGTTGCTAAGGAATTTTTAAAGAGGAATCAATATAAACAGATGATTGGCAGAGCTGGTCGTGCTGGAATAGATACTATTGGGGAGAGTATCCTCATATTGCAAGAAAAAGACAAACAACAGGTAATACTCAATTTGGTTGGTTGGTTGTTTTTGTCTTTTTCTTGGTTGTTGGTCTAGCCCTTTTATGAAATCATCTTTTAAAAATTAATTATTAATTTTCTTTAAATGATGCTTTCTTTCCTATATGATTAAGAATTAGAGTGGTTTGAAAATGTATGTATTTCAGACAATGAAAAAATATTTTTCCTATTTGTTTTTCTTCCATTTTTAATGAAGATAAATGTTAAATTCTTTTGTCTTTACTTTTTTGGTCTCCTTCTGGCTCCACAAGATTTATGTAAAGTATAAAATATTTATATTAAATGCCATTTATTTTTAATAATAACACAAGGCATGGTTTTGCTTTAACCTTTATAGGTATTGGAGTTAATAACTAAACCATTGGAAAACTGTTACAGCCATCTTGTTCAGGAATTCACCAAGGGAATCCAAACATTATTTCTCTCTTTGATTGGTTTGAAGGTATTTTTCTTAAATTTTTTATCTTATTACTGTTATCTGAGACAATAGAGGTTAAAAAGTTATGCAATAACTTTATATATGCAACTGTGTAGATTTTATACTAATTTTTTATTTAATAATTTTTTCTTTTAATTTTTTTCTTTTTAATTTTGTTTGTTTTCTCATCCCCTTCAGTGATTAACGTAAATAATTTTTAAAAGATCATGGAATGATTAGGTGCAGTAGCTCACACCTGTGATCCCACCTCTTAGGGAGGCTGAGACAGGAGGATCGTTTGAGCCCAGGAGTTCAAGACCAGCCTGGGCAACATAGCAAGACCCCATCTCAAAAAAAAAAAAGATCACTGAATCCTAATGCTTGGCAAGTGGTTGGCACTTAATAAATACTTGAATTAATGAAATTGGCTTTTTTTTTCTTAGAGATGGGGTCTTGCTATGTTGGTTAGATTGGTCTTGAACTCTTGTCCTCAAACAGTCCTCCCACCTTAGCCTCCCAAAGTGCTAGGATTATAGGCATGAGCCACTGCGCCTGGCCTGTTTTGTTTGTTTGTTTGTTTGTTTTTTCTTTAATCTGGGACATGGTGATGAAATTAACTTTGGAACTGAGCGTGGGTGAACTTCCAAGTTGGGGCATCAGTGGAGAATCTGGATTTGAGAAGCCAGAAGCAGAGGCTGGCCCAGTGGGTTTCAATTACTATGTCAAAAACTTTTTCAGGGAGGAATAGAAAGATAACATGATGGTAGATAGAGGGATCAAGTAAAGGTTCCCCTGCCCCCCTGCACTCTTCCACCCCCAGTGTTAACTCTAATCATTTAGGTAGGAAACAGTACAAAAACAAAGTACATTAATAATCCAAAAACCAAGTATCAGTTCTTAAATATCTTAAAAGTATAATTTTAGCTTAATTGAATACTATATTAATAATGATTTTTATTAAAGTGGGAAGAAGCAATAGAAAATGTCTGTGCTCCATTATATTTTTCTTACCCCTTATATTGGTTTAATATGAAATTACGACTTAAATTTTCCAGTTGAAATAGCATCAGAATTGTAAGAGAGAGAAATATACTTATTGATTGACTATATTTTAGTATAACATGCTGATTTCATTGAAATTGGCTAATAAAAATTATTCTAATTCAGAGTCAGCTCTACATCTGAATACTAAATGGAGGGTTAAGTATTCCTTATGATTGCCATTGTAAGTTATAAATAGTGAATAACAGTGAAAGAACAAGAAATGGAGATAGGAATGAGAGAGACAAAAATAGGTAGAGATCAACTATTTTTAGGTAACATTTTAGGCAAAATATTGTCTGACGCTGTTTTAGTGGAAACTTGTATTTTTTTTCAGTTCTTTTTTAAATTTATTTTGTTTGTTTGTTTGTTTTTATTATACTTTAAGTTCTAGGGTACATGTGCACAATGTGCAGGTTTGTTACATATGTATACATGTGCCATGTTGGTGTGCTGCACCCAGAAACTGTTGTATTTTCCTTTTTTTTTTTTTAATGCAACTTTTAGAGCTAAAGGATGTTTTTACAGATGGGTGGAATGCAGTGCAGGGAAGATCCCTAAAGGAGGCTGAGTGAGAATTAGTGAAAATTGGTTGGGGAGTAAATAGCACAGTTCTGGAGATATTGTGAAAAATTATTTAAAGATCTATTCAAAGGAGTTTTGGAATGAAAAAGGAGTACATGTTTTCGTAAAAAGCATGACTATAATAACTATCATCCCCCTAAATTTTTTGTTAATTTTTAATTGCCATTATAAATTTATATATGCAACTGTGTAGATTTAATACTAATTTTTTATTTAAATAGCTTTGAGGTATGGAAATGGGTTATCCTGATTAGTATGCATTCAAGGTGATGCCTTGAATTAAGGAAAATGCTCCAATGATGTCCTGAATTGTTTCAGATTGCAACGAATCTTGATGACATCTATCACTTCATGAATGGTACATTTTTTGGTGTTCAGCAAAAGGTTTTATTGAAAGAAAAAAGTCTCTGGGAAATAACTGTTGAATCACTTAGATATCTGACAGAAAAAGGACTCCTACAAAAAGACACTATTTATAAGTCTGAAGAAGAGGTCCAATATAATTTTCATATTACAAAGTTGGGACGTGCTTCATTTAAGGGTAAGAGTTTACCTAAATCTTATTGATCATAGGAAACACATTGGAAAAAATGAAAATTAAATTATACTTTCTTTAAGCTGGGCACAGTGGCTCACGCCTGTAATCCCAACACTCTGGGAGGCCAAGGGGAGCGGATCACTTGAGGTTGGGAGTTTGAGACCAGCCTGGCCAATATAGTAAAACCCTGTCTCTACTAAAATACAAAAAAAATTAGCCAGGCATGGTGATACATGCCTGTAGTCCCAGCTACTCGGGAGGCTGAGGCACAGGAATTGTTTGAACCTGGGAGGCAGAGGTTGCAGTGAGTCGAGATCACACCACTGCACTCCAGGCTGGGCAACAGAGCTGAGACTCCATCTCAAAAATAAAAAAATAAAAAATTATACTTTCTTTAAGTTGTATTTATAATTTTATATTAATTACATTAATCTTATTTTATAAGCTGATAACTCCTTCAACTTTCAAAAGTTGAAAAATGTTTTGAATTATAAGTAAAGTACTGCAGAAGTATATAGAGAATAAGGTAGGCATCCCTCCTTCATGCTTCCCTCCCAGCAACCATACAAATCTTAATATTCTACCAAGAATAACAATTTGGTGTATATCTTTCCAGACCTTTACTGTACATTTCATTTCAGTGCATAATATGTACATATGTACAGTTTTAAGTTTTTGTCTTTAAACAAATAATCATTTATATTATTCTGAAACTTTTTATAAATTAAAAAAATTTTTTTTCTTTTTTTAAATATGGAGGCAAAATCTCGCTATGTTTGCCAGGGTGGTCTCAAACTTCTCACCTAAAGTAATCCTCCTCCCTCCCAAAGTGCTGAGATTACAGGCATGAGACAACACATTTGGCCTGCAACTTGCTTTTTTTTCTGAATATAATGTCTTAGAGATTGTTTCATGACAGTGAATAAAGTGTTGTGGGGGTTGTTTTGGTTGGTTTGTTTGTTTGCTTGTTTTTGACAGGGTCTTGCTCTGCTGCCGAGGCCAAAATGCAGTGGCGCAATCTCAGCTCGCTGCAACCTTCGTCTCCTGGGCTCAAATGATTCTCCCACCTCAGCCCCGCAAGTAGCTGGGACTACGGGTGCATGTCACCATGCCTGGCTAATTTTTGTATTTTTAGTAGAGATGGGGTTTCACGATGGTGCCCAGGCTGAGGCTCTTTTTTAATGAAAAATAATACATGTCTGTTGTTAAAAAAAAAAAACCTAAGAACTCAGAATTATGTTAAGGAAAGTGCCATATTCCTGTCCCATTTCAGGAGCTACTACTACCAGTTTGATATGTATTCTTCCAAATATTTTTATGTGTGTATTTATTTTTCAAATGGAATGATCATTTAAATATTTTTTTCCAAATTACATTTCTCATAAGATATCATGAACATCTTAACAGATGAGTCTCTTTAAATCTATCTCATTTTTCTTTTAATACTACAGTCATCTATAGTATGGATGTACCATAATTTATTTAACCATTCGATGTTGATGGACACTTGCATTCTTTTTGATTTTTCTCTGTTATAAACAAGGCTGCATGGACATCTCTATGTATTTTGGGGTACATATGGAAATGTTTCTCTGGATTAGATTCCCCAAAATAGTTGGTTCAGAAGGTATGTACTTATAAAGTGTTGATGAGTACTATCAAAATGACCTCCAAAATAGTTATATAGTAAGATGTTATAAGAGATTTTGAAGACTTTTTGCTATATTTAAGCAATTTCTACACAATATTTAAAACCATCTCTTTGCCCCTCTGGTAATTGTGAAAGATTGAATATTTGTATCTTTCTTTTAGGAACTATAGATTTAGCTTATTGTGACATTCTGTACAGAGACTTGAAGAAAGGTCTTGAAGGACTTGTGCTTGAAAGCCTTCTTCATCTAATCTACCTAACAACCCCCTATGATCTGGTTTCACAGTGTAACCCTGATTGGATGATATACTTCAGGCAGGTGAGAATATAACGTTTTTCAACTTAGGCTACTTCGTTTATGAATTATTACATGCTGTTTTGTTTTGTTTTTTAGAGATGAGGCTTTGCCATGTTGCCCAGGCTGGTCTCAAACTCCTAGGCTCAAGCAATCCTCCCACATTGGCCTCCCAAAGTGCTAGGATTACAAGTGTAAGCCACTGTACCCGGCCTATTATATGCTTTTTATGAAGTGATTATTCACTTTTTTTCTCTATTAAAATATATTTGGAATTGGATATTTTTTTCTTTCAGTTTTTAAAAATTATAATCTGGCAACAGCATTTATGGTTCGTTTAACTTTAATGTTACTTTTCTCTTAAATATAAACATATTTGTTATTGAAAAAAGTAAAGGTTAAAAAAAAGAAAAAAAGATTATCCGTGGTCCTATTTCCCCATAGAAAGTTACTGTTATGATCACTGCATTTGATAATGCCTAGAATGCAAAGAAAACAGTGAAAACCATCTCTGATGATTTAGAGTTTAATTACATGAAAGCTCGGTCAGAGCCAAGTATGATAATACATTAAACCCAATGACGTTAATAACTGAAAAGGAATATTTATTTTACAACCCATCACAAAGTAGAACTGTCCATACTTATTATAAAGCCAAGTGGTAACATACAGTATATTATGATTTTACTGTGAACAGGCTAGCTGTATAAATGTATATTAGGGCTGCATGTGGTGGCTCATGCCTGTAATCCCAGCACTTTGGGAGGCCAAGGTGGGAGGATCACTTGAGGTCTGGAGTTTGAGACCAGCCTGGCCAACACGGTGAAACCCCGTCTCTTCTAAAAGAATACAGAAATTAGCCGGTCATGGTGGCGCACACCAGTAGTCCCAGCTACTCAGGAGGCTGAGGCAGTAGAATCACTTGAACCCAGGAGGCAGAGGTTGCAGTAAGCTGAGATCATGCCACTGCACTCCAGCCTGGGTGACAGAATGAGACTGTCTCAAAAAAAAACAAAAACAGAAACAAAAACGTATATTAGACAGAGGTAGTATACATCTTTTAATCACAGGAAATTAACTTTCTTTTTAATGTCATATTTTTAAATCATTACTGTTTTTTTTTCTTTTCTCCATCTCTTCTCAACTTCCTGAGTTTACATTACTCAGGAAGTAAGTTTTTTTTAAGTAGCACTATATAATGCAATTACTCTCAAAACCTTTCCTTCTCCTTCCCCTCAGCCATCTGGTATTAAACATAGTCATATAGTCCATGGAAACCAGTACTTGTGGCTACGCCTTTAAGTAATTCTAAAGTATGTTATATCCTAATGATGTAACTTTAAAACCTGCAACATTTACAAATATATTTATCTTGTTTTTTGTATCCTGAATCATGAGAACGTGATATCAAAAAAAATACTGGATTTGGTTCACATGACAGATTTTTTGATGTTTCCATCTATTTGCTCTTTTTCCATGTAGTTCAGCCAACTCAGTCCAGCAGAACAAAATGTAGCTGCCATTCTTGGAGTCTCTGAAAGCTTTATTGGGAAGAAAGCATCAGGCCAAGCCATCGGAAAGGTACCACATTCTTTTTTTCTTCCTAAATAATAAGTTCACTCAACACTTAGTTCACTCACTAAGTTCACTCAACAAAATTAGTACCATTATATTGATCTTTTTTGGTTTACATTTTTTCCTTTAAATTAGTATAATGTTCATTTTACTACTTAAAACATACCTGAGCACCCAAAATGTATGAATATTTTTAAACAACATTTATTTCTGGGTAGTGTGATGACCTTTTTTTGGGTAGCATGAAATGTTTTCATAATATTACACAATCCTGATATAAGTTCAATTCAAATGAGGAAATACATTTTCTAGAAACTATATTAGGCTTTCTATTTGGTCTCAAGGATTCTAAGATAGGACAGGTCTGGGTTTTTTGTTACTGCTTTTGTCATCCTCAAGGAACTCCTAGTCTAGTACTTATATTACATAAAGCATTTTAGAAGGTTAAAGGGGATAAGCTAATACTCGTTGGTGTGATATCTTATATTTTGGTGTTTTAAAATTCAGTCTGCAGGCATGAAGCAAGTTATCAAATGCATACACTAACTTTAAGAGAAATTGAAGTAATTCTTTCATAACCATACCTTCGATTTCCTTAAGAGAATGTTATTTTCCCCCTTGTAATACACTTTTTTTTTTCATTTTAAATTTTATTTGGCAATCCAATTTACATTGAAACCTAGTTACCTTCCATTTTCCCCCACACCTTTTTTTTTTTTTGAGGTGCAGTCTCACTCTGTCGCCCAGGCTGGAATGCAGTGGCATGATCTTGGGTCACTGACACCTCCACCTTCCAGGTTCAAGCAATTCTCCTGCCTCAGCCTCCTGAGTCACTGGAATTACAGGCGCCTGCCACCACGCCTAGCTAATTTTTGTATTTTTAGGAGAGACAGGGTTTCACCATGTTGGCCAGGCTGGTCTCAAACTCCTGACCTCAGGTGATCCACCCGCCTCGTTCTCCCAAAGCACTGGGATTACAGGTGGCTCTCAGGTTGGGAGCCACCACACCCAACCTCCCCTATACCTTTTAAATTTACATAGACAGTACAGATTTCATTTTGTAAAATGGAAGATGATGTTTACATACACTTAAATTGATGATGCAGTGTCCCATGCATCACTGTGTCATAAAATCAAAAATATTGGGCCCGGCACAGTGGCTCATGCCTGTAATCCCAGCACTTTGGGAGGCCGAGGTGGGCGACCATGAGGTCAGGAGTTCAAGACCAGCCTGACCAACATGGTGAAACCCCATCTCCACTAAAAATACAAAAATTAGCTATGTGTGGTGGTGGGCACCTGTAATCCCAGCTACTCAGGAGGCTGAGGCAGGAGACTCACGTGATCTGGGAGGCAGAGGTTGCAGTAAGCTGAGATCACACCACTGCACTCCAGCTTGGGTGACAGAGCAAGACTCTGTCTCAAAAAAAAATTCCATGAGCCCAGCACAGTGGCACACACCTGTACTCCTAGCTTCTCAGGAAGCTGAGGCAAAGGATTTGCTTGTACTCAGGAGTTTCAGGATAGCATGGGCAACATAGTGAGACCCTGTCTCAAAAATAAAAATAAAAGTATCTGTAGTACTTAAGCATTCATGTTATCACAATTTTTAGATTGGGTCTTTTACTTTGGAAATGGCTATGCTGTTTAGACCTTCAAAATGCTGAATAAAAATATTTCTTAAAACAAACCTTTTATATCAAACTCTGAAATGTAAAATAAAAACAATATCATTAATTTGGAACTAATTATCAAATAATAATAAACATGCAAAAATCTTATTAGAATAATATATCTTTTTAAGCTTGAATCCAGAATTTATTTTTGTTACATTTAATGTAATATAGTCAACAAATATTTGCCAAATTGATAGATATTTAAAATAGTATGGACATGAACTTCTCTTAATTACAAATGGATTAATTACTAGTTTAATGTTTTGGAGGTATAATTTTTTAAAACTCTGGAGAACATATTTAAATACTTAAAATCTAATTGATTTCTCCACATTGAAAAAGAGGCCCCCCACCTGACCTTTTTTGAACATTCTTGATTTCTTGCAAAAGATTTTTTTTTTTTTTGATACAGAGTCTCGCTCTTGTCACCCAGGCTCCAGGCTGGAGTGCAATGGCACGATCTCAGCTCGCTGCAACCTCCGCCTCCCAAGTTCAAGTGATTTTCCTGCCTTAGCCTCCCAAGTAGCTGGGATTACAGGTGCCCGCCATCATATACAGCTAATTTTTGTATTTTTAGTAGAGATGGGGTTTCACCGTGTTGGCCAGGCTGATCTTAAACTCCTGACCTCAGGTGATACGCCTACCTCAACCTCCAAAAGTGCTGGGATTACAGGCGTGAGCCACCGTGCCCTGCCACAAAAGATCTTGACATTGGCATAAAGCATTGTATTTTGCCATATAATAATTATATCATTTTTCTTGGCTTAGGAAATACATTCTAAGAAAAAACCTACATTGACTCAATTTATAGTTAGTACTGAAGATGCACTAAAATTGGGAAATTAAATAGCTCTCTTTTCCTACTTGATGTTCAGCTGTCATACTTTTTCAGCTTAATGCTTTTAAAAAAGTGATCCAGTATCAACATGCAGAATATGTAACTCATACATCCTTCAATTTGTCACCGTAAGTTCTCATTTCATTCTTTCACTATGGTGGAGGATATAATTTTATATTTTATTTTATTTTTTATTATTTTACAGTTTTTTTTAAAATAGAGACAGGGTTTCACCATGTTGCCCAAGCTGGTCTTGAACTCCTGAACTTAAGAGATCCTCCTGCCTCAGCCTTCCAAAGTGCTGGGATTACAGGTGTGAGCTACCACTCCCAACCTCTATTTTATTTTTTATACCTACTTTTTCTTTTTTAAGTTCATCTTTTTGCCCTCAATTTTAAGAATTAATTAGTTTCTAAGCTAGCTATGAAATCCTTTATGCACAAATGTGGTCATCAGGCACCACAGGCCAAAGCAGGTATACAGAATCGAAATCATCAACTACAGGAAGCATTTTTCAATCTCTTTCAGGTGTTTTAGCTTGGACCATGTGGAAATCATAGGATCTAATATTTACTCTTAGTTTATAATATAGACAAGCTTATTAACATATTTATCTAAAGTACATTTGTCTAATTTATAATAATAATCACATATGTACACAATTTACAAATACCAACTAACTGTAAAAGTCTCTCTCCCCAATTCCTTCCTTTCCTGTATTCATTTTCTACAACCGCCATAACAAATTACCACAAATGGGTGGCTTAAAACAACAGAAATTTATTCTCCCACAGTTCAGGAGACCAAAAGTCCAAAATCAAGGTATTAGCAATGTTGATTCCTTCAGGAGCCTCTGAGGAAAGAGCCATCCGTGCCTCTTTCCTAGCTTCTGATGGTTACTGGCAGTCCTTGGTGTTCCTTGGCTTATAGATGCATCCCTCCAATCTCAGCCTCCATCTTCACATTGCTGCCTTCTCTGTGTCTCTCTGTGTCTTCACCTCTTATAAGGACACTAATCATTGAATTTAGAGCCTACTGTAAATCCAGGGTGATTTCACCTAGAGATCCTTAACTAATTGTATCTGCAAATATCTTGTTTCCAAGTAAGATCACATTCACAGGTACCAGGGGTTAGGATTTGTACATTTCTTTTTGTGGAGTGATGGAGAGGGGGTACAATTCCTTCCCTGTAGAAGGAAGTTTAATTTAGATTGGAAATAATTTGGTTTATCTTTTAACTTTTATTTATTTTTATTTTTATTTTTTTGAGACAGGGTCTCACTCTGTCTCCCAGGCTGAGTGCAGTGGTGCTATCTCGGCTCCCTGCAACCTCTGTCTCCTGGGCTCAAGTGATCCCTCAGCCTCCCAAGTAGCCAGGACTACAGGTGCGCGCCACCGCACCCGGCCACGTTTTTTGTTTGTTTTTTTGTGGAGACAGAGTTTTGCCACGTTGTCCAGGCTGATCTCAAACTCCTGGGCTCTTGTGATCCATCTGCCACAGCCTCCCAAAGTGCTGGGATTACAGACATGAGCCACTCTGCCTGGCCTTATCTTTTTATTATAGTTGGAAAAATGATAATAAATTTTAATTAATCTGAAGTACATCTGTTAGAAATTAGTTTTGTTTCTATGGAATTATTCTATCCTTGCTATTCTGTAATACAACTTCAGTTTTCCTTTTGTCCAATTTTAATAACATACATTTTTAGCAGGTCTAGTAAACGAATTTATTTGATTGTGTCTTTCTAGAAGGTGGACAAGGACATTGTCAACAGGCTATATCTGTCTTTTGTTCTTTATACCTTGCTCAAAGAGACCAACATTTGGACTGTATCTGAAAAATTTAATATGCCTCGAGGATATATACAAAATCTTCTCACTGGAACTGCCTCATTCTCATCTTGTGTGTTACATTTCTGTGAGGTAATTTCATTGAATATATGATATGTACTTTGTGCATCTTCTAGTTTTAACTGTTACTAAACTAATAAGCCAGTTAGTCAGTATGTCAGCATTTTCTCCTTGTTGACATATTCTGTTATTACAGAGCACTAAAAAACTATTTAAAATGTACATTTGTTTTTATCTGTTTATGAAACTACTATTATGTACTTATGGTAACAATACAAAAATTCCTGAGTCAACTAAAACACATAATGAAAAGTGTCTTTTTGACCCAACTCTTAAAGCCACCATTAATAGTTTCAGGTATTCAGAATTAACTGTTAAAAACAACCTATTGATGTAGATTCCATGTGAATGTCTTTCACCTGAGTAATAAAAATGTCAGGTGTTTGGTTAGAAAGTTACCTATATCCAACAGCTACCATGTGACTATTTAGTACCATATTCTCTTTTTTTAAAAATTTAATTTTGACTGGATGCCATGGCTCCCGCCTGTAATCCTAGCACTTTGGGAGGCTGAGGCAGGAGGATCACTTGAGCCCAGGAGTTCGAGATCAGCTGCTTGAGCAATGTGGGAAAACCCCATCTCTACAAAAAATAAGAAAAATTAGCCAGGCATGGTGGCACACGCCTGTGGTCCCAGCTACTTGGGTCTCACTCTGACGCCCAGGCTGGAGTGTAGTGGTGTAATCCAGGCTCACTGCAGCTTTGACCTCCAGAGCTCAGGCAGTCCTTCTGCCTCAGCCTCCTGAGTAGCTGGGATCACAGACATGTGCCACCACACCTGGCTAATTTTTTTGGTTTTTTTGAGATGGAGTCTCAGGCTGGAGTACAGTGGTGCAATCTTAGCTAACTGCAACCCCCGCCTCCCGAGTTCATGCAGTTCTCCTGCCTCAGCCTCTAGAGTAGCTGGGATTATAGTCACACAACACCACTCCCAGTTAACTTATGTATTTTTAGTAGAGATAGCATTTCACCATATTGGCCAGGCTGATCTCGAACTCCGGACCTCAAGTGATCCACCTGCCTGGGCTTCACAAAGTGTTGGGATTACAGGCATGAGCCACAGCGCCCAACCAATTTTTAAAATTTTTTTGTGCAAAGGGTGGGCGGGGTGGGGGTCTCACTATGATGCCCAGCCTGGTCTTGAACTTCAGGCTGAAGCGATCCTCCAGGTTGGCCTTCCAAAGTGCTGGGATTACAGGCATGAGCCACCACGCCTGGCCCATATTCTCTTGATTGCCACTGTAATTTAGTATATTTGCTTCCAGTGTCAGGCAGCTATTTTAAAGCTTTTACATCAAATGTGTATTTTATAGAACAATTTAAGAAGGAAACCTTATACTGGCCATATGCATTTGTGATGGATTTAAGACTTTATTAAAATAAGCTTTCAGAATTCCTTTAAATAGCACAATAAAGCTTACCAGGCTTTTACATCCAGATACTTTTTTTATGTGTTTATAATATAAGCCATTTTTGCTGCATTTAAATTTCTTCTTATTGGGTGGCATAATAATCCTTTCCATATTTGTTTCCAAGTCAATTTTTTAAAACTTTTTTCCAATGAATTGTTTTCTAAATTTAAAATTTACTTCATTTTCCCTTTCTTAAACCTTCATATTCTGTATATGTATATGGCAATTAATTCTATCATATGTGCTAATGAAAGGAGTAAATAATTCAAAAAGACTTGGCTTTCAATTGAATGATAATTATTTTAACAAATTTAGCTTTCTAAATATCTTTTACTTGTGCTGATTTTTAAATGTTGGTTTATACCCCCTGAGCACATGCTAGTTAAACAGAAGACAAAAATTATGGGTAATAAGAAGAAGCTAGCCTTTAAAATGTATTTTCTTAAGTCTTCTATATTTGTTGTTTTGTATATTTAAAGATGCTTTCCCTAATATTTTTTCCCTTTGTTTTCATTGCGACTATGAGGACTTGAGCCTTATAGAATTGTTTAAGTAAAAAACTCTATGAAGCATCAAGAAAAACAGCAATAATTTGATGACTAATCCTAAGAAAAATCTAGCTGACAATTTGTACTCTAATTAATTTACTTCATTTATATATATCATAATTATATAATTACATATAATATAAATATATAATTATATGATATATATTACATGTATATAATTTTTCAAATTATTATCAATAGAGGCAGGGATCTTGCTGTGTTGCCCAGGCTGGCCTCAAACTCCTGGACTCAAGCGGTCCTCCCACCTTGGCCTCCCAGAGTGCTGGGATTACAGGCATGAGCCACCACACCTGGTCTACTTTCAATATTTCAAGGCAGGAGTGTTCAATCTTTTGGCTTCCCTGGGCCACATTGGAAGAAGAATCGTCTTGAGCCACACATAAAATACACTAACAATAGCTTATGAGCTAAAAAAAAAAAAAAATCTCATGATGTTGTAAGAAAGTTTACCAATTTGTTTTGGGCGACATTCAAAGCCATCCTGGGCCGCATGTGGCCTGTGGGCCACAGGTTGGACAAGCTTGTTTTAAGGTATTTTTTATTTTAAAAAGTTATAAATGGTATGAAATGGTACATTAATTGTGTTAGTTAAGATGCTTTTAACTACAAGTTACAGAAAAACCCATCAAGGTTTAAACAATAAGAAAAAAATAATTATTTTATATAACAGGCATGCCAGAACTAAGGCAGCTTCAGGATTGATTGATTCAATAGTTCTGTTCAAGGTTTTCTTCTTTTTACTCTGCCATCTTCATTACGTTGATTTCTTTCTTAGTAGTCACAAGATGGCTAGCTAATGCTGTTCCATTCATCATGTACTTTCACAGTGATATCCAAAGGCTAGAAAGGGACCTTTAAAATAAAATAAACTACTATAATAGAATATTGCAAATATCTATGACAAAATATTATATTGAATTCCCATTTACCCTTCTAGCTTTAACAGTTATTGACTCATGGCTTCCAGTATTTTTATTATTGTATTGTTGCATTGAACATCATGTTACATTTGAATATTTCCATATTTAATATTCATCTTCCAGATAAATTCCAGATGTAGGAATTGTTTTTAGTCACTTGGGAAAGAAAAACTATGCATTTTCTTCCAGGTATTTTGATTAAAATGACCAGAACTCTTTTTATTGACTTATTTTTCAATTTTCAATCTTTTCCTCATCCTAAAACCAGTTCCTCAAATTCCTCAGGGTCCTCCCCATGTTTCTTCACATCTGTTTTGCTTAGAATCATCTTTCATCTCTGGCTTAACTCAAGTTCCAGAACTTATGTAAGGAACATTCTCTCTGAGCCCCCTATCACACAAACCAAACTTTGAAATAACTTACAAAATTTAAATTTTATATATTTCTTTGTGTTCTACAGGAGCTTGAGGAGTTTTGGGTTTACAGAGCCCTTTTGGTAGAACTTACCAAGAAGCTGACTTACTGTGTAAAGGCAGAATTAATCCCTCTCATGGAAGTTACTGGAGTTTTAGAGGTCAGTAGCTTGCTGGTTTCCCAATTGAAATTATGTTGAATTAATACAGAAGCCAGGTTTTATTATTTTCTGAAGTCTTAATACAGAGGAAGTGATAGCAAGAGCCTTAATTGCTCATTTGTCATGGGAATCTTTTATTTAAAACAAATAGCTGTTATGGCCTTCCAGAAATCCGCTGTTACTAGATGGCATACCTGATGAAAAATCTCAGTTGTGAAAAAAAAAACATAACAGGAAGGGTGGGAGTGACTGTCTCCAAGTATGTTGTGCTACCGGTTGTCCTTAACACTTCTTCCTTCCTCCACTCCTTTGAAGAATTACCTTCTGTCAGTTTGGACTCAGTGCTTGTTTAAGATAATGGTGATTCAGTGGCAGAAAGGGTCATTTGTATTTTTTCTAAGAGAGTAAGAAGAAAGGGTTCGCAACTGGTTTTCCAGCTTTCTATTTTCAGCCAACCCTCAACTTCAGTTTATTCTCTGTTATTCAGTTCTTGAGTCAGAGGAGTTCTGCTTAGGACACACGCACACACACAGAGAGAGACACCAGTGGTCCCCTGAGTAGATGGTGAGAACACTGAAAGATATTGGACTTGGCCTGATGATGTGGCTCATGCTGCAATCACAGCACTTTGGGAGGCCAAGGTGGGTGGATCACTTGAGGTCAGGAGTTCAAAACCAACCTGGCCCACATGGTGAAACCCCATCTTTACTAAAAATACAAAAATTAGCCAGGTGTGGTGTCGTGCGCCTGTAATCCCAGCTACTTGGGAGGCTGAGGCAAGAAAATTTTGTGAACGTGAGTGGTGCAAGTTGCCATGAGCCAAGATCGCACCATTGCACTCCAGCCTGGGCAACAGAGCAAGACTCTTTCTCAAAAAAGAAAAAAAAAAGAAAAGAAAAGAAAAAGAAGAAAGAAAGAAAGATACTGGACTAGAACATTTTACTTGAGGATATGAGATGATGCCACCAACCTAAGTGGGTTTCTTTTCTTGATTGCAGCACACATCAGTTGACTCAAGCTGCATAGAAATATAGTTACCTTGTAGTCAGTTTGGAACCACCCAAATGCATTTTTAAAAATTCCTCAGTATTCTCATGTCTTGTCTCTTCATATTTACTTTATTTTATCCCAGTCTCTTACATGCAGTTTTTGTTCTTTTCAGTAAAGTGCTTAATTTTCTTTTTTCTAATCCCAAACTATTATCCTACTGATTTTTGTAACACTTTTCAGGGTCGAGCAAAACAGTTATACAGTGCAGGTTACAAAAGTCTAATGCACTTAGCTAATGCAAATCCTGAAGTGCTCGTAAGGACAATTGATCATTTATCAAGACGCCAAGCCAAGCAAATTGTTTCATCAGCAAAGGTAAGCAAACAAACCATTTTTTAACCTTAATAATCTTGCGTAGTGTTATTTCCTTGTATTATAGACATCAGAACAAAAACATTTCACATTGCATAACTGTTTATTTCTATAGATACAAAAGTACATACTCTTATTTGTGAGTAAAAATAGTGCATCTGTTGTGACACAAGCCTTGCTAAACAGAAAAAGGACCTGCTAAAAAATAAAGAAAATTTCAGTGGTGGCTCATGCCTGTAATCCCAGCTCTTTGGAAGGTCAAGATGGGAGGATGGCTTGAAATCAGGAGTTTGAGACCAGCCTGGGCAACATAATGAGACTCTGTTT
Organism: Pan troglodytes; assembly: GCF_028858775.2. Lineage (NCBI taxonomy): Eukaryota > Metazoa > Chordata > Mammalia > Primates > Hominidae > Pan > Pan troglodytes. Next base: position 46,723,358 of record NC_072401.2, read on the forward strand.
CTGCAAAAAAATTTAAAAACTAACTGGGTGTGGTGGTTTGTGCTGTAGTTCTAGCTACTCCGGAGACTGAGGCAAGAGGATCGCTTGAGCCCAGGAGTTCAAGGCTGCACTGAGCTAGGATGACAGAGTGAGACCCTGTCCCCCCCCCCAAAAAAAAATGCCAGGCATGGTGCCTCATGCCTGTAATCCCAGCACTTTGGGAGGCCGAGGCAGGTGGATTACCTGAGGTCAGGAGTTCGAGACCAGCCTGGCCAACATGGTGAAACCCCGTCTCCACTAAAAATACAAAAATTTAGCCAGACTTGGTGGCACACGCCTATAATCCCAGCTACTCAGGAGGCTGAGGCAGGAGAATTGCTTGAGCCCAGGAGACGGAGATGGCAGTGAGCCAAGATCATACCACTGCACTCCAGCCTGGCCGACAGAGCGAGATTCTGTCTCAAAAAAAAAAAAAAAAATGGCTGGGTTCGGTGGCTCACACCTGTAATCCCAGCACTTTGGGAGGCCAAGGCAGGTGGATCACTTGAAGCCAGGAATTTGAGACCAGCCTGGCCAACATGGTAAAACCCTGTCTCTACTAAAAGTATAAAAATTAGCCAGGCGTGGTGGCCCACACCTGTAGGCCCACACCTGTAATCCCAGCTACTCAGGAAGCTGAGGCGTGAGAATCACTTGAACCCAGGAGGTGGAGGTTGTAGTGAGCCAAGATTATGCCACTGCACTCCAACCTGGGTGACAGAGTGAGAGTCTGTCTTAAAAAAAAAAAAAAAAAAGACAATTTCAAGGGTTCATTGAAGTATAAAGAACCCTGGAAGTCACTGAGCTCTGTCTCCCAAAGTTCTCTTCACAGGAATCCTTTCCTCAGCATCCCAGCATCTGGTCTCTCCACCTTTGAGCACCAGCACTGACAAGGAGCCTGCATCATCAAAAATTAGGTTGTCTATTTTTGTACACTCTTAGTGTTACAAAAATTATCCTGATATACTGAGGCTAAATTTTGCCTTCTTAAAATTTCTACCATTGCATCAGAGTACCACCTCTGGAACTGGACTCTTTTTTTGTTTGTATGCTGTTTTTCACATATTCAAAAACAGCTCTTATTGCCCCCAAGGGTTTCTCTTTTCTGTTGCTTTTATCTGTATTAAATAATCAAGTTTTAGGCCATTCACTGTCCTAGTTACCCTTTGCTAGATGCAACCCAGTTTGCCATTGCCTGCTGCTCCCTGTGGGTAAAGCCATTCCACAGCAATTTGAGATTGTTTCCTTCTTGATCTCAACTATAGTTCTAAGTCTGAAATTGCTTGGCTTCTTTGAAGCTTCATTGTTTTACTATTTTCATATATAAATCAGAATTAGCTTTCCATCATTTTTTAATGGTGCTCACATTGCTTACATTACCTTAATTGTTCTTTACAACAAACCTACGAGGTGGACAAAGTCAGTGTTACCCCCAATTTATAGATGAAACCACTAAGATTGACCTTGTCCCGTTAAATTAGGAGTTCTTGGGGTTGGTAGGGATGAAGTTATAGTCATTTCCTTTGCTATAGCACCTAAAAAAAAAAAGGTTCATTAAACTTTCACACACTTGTTTCAGCATTTACTAGTGATGTTTGCCTAACTCCATTATTTCCATGATGCTTATCAAGAGGTGATTTTCTAACTTCATTATTCCTTCTGGATTTATTTACTGATGTTTTACTGTGAGGAAAAGCTTTTCCTTTATTTATTCATTTATCAGTATGTGCTCATATACTGATGAGCACAGAAGATTTCTGTGCTCATATATTCAACGGGTTATAACCCATTAATAACATTACTTATTTTGGTGCTCAAATGGCCTCAGATTTGGCCAGTGGAAGCCCCTGAAAACTGGTTTGTGTGGCTTTTTGACCTGTCATCATCATTCTTGAAGTATTTTCTTACTTTCTGGCTGTGTCTGTCAGCATCTAATCATTAGGAGGCAGAAACCACACAGTAATTTGAACAGGCGTCTAAGGGGTCAACAGAACTTAAAGAATTCAGGAAGGAATACATTTGAGAGACGGTCCACCCCCACCCCACAGCACCCCTGTGGATGGGATCTGGACTTCATTGCCACTGGATGCTGGGAAGTTTGTTGTGGTGCTACAGCCAAGGCAAATAAGCAGAAACTGCCCACGGAGTGCTGACAAAACTGCAAGGAAGCTGCCTACAATGTACTGTTGAACTTGCCCAGAAGTCAGCTCTAGGGCCCATGGAACTAGGGCACTAGCTAGGACCACCCTAGCTGATGTATGTCTATGTATTTTTCTATACTTATGTGTAAATTACTGAAGGCCATGAGCTCATACTGATAACCCTAATTCTGATTTTTCCACATACATACGCTACATAACAGAGTCTAACTCCAAAATTTAGTGGCTTAAAACAGCCATCTTATTTTGCTCATGTTTTTGTAGATTAGGAATTCTGGAGGGGTGCAGCTGGGTGCTTCTCACTTGAGTCTCAGGCAACTGTAGTCAGAAGTTGACTGGAGCTATAGTCATAAGGCCCAGCCGAGCTGGATGACCCAGGTGACTCACTTACATGACCAACAGCTGATAATTGGAGGCAACTGGGGCTTTTCAGCTTTCGACTGGAGCAACTGCATATGGCCTTTCCATGTGGCTTCAGTCTTTATGGCATAGAAACTAGGTTTTGAGAGGGAATGTCCAGAAAATGAGCATTTTAAGATATCCAGGCAGAAAATGCAAGAAGTCTTCTGAGCCAACCTCAGAAGTTAAACAGTGTCATTTCCACTGCATACTGTTGGTTACTAGAAAACCGTTAAGACCTAGATTGAAAGGAAAGGGGATCAGACCACCTCTTCATGAGAAGAGTGTCAAATAATTTGCGGTCATCTTTAAAATCTGCCCTCTGGTCACAAATTGTTTCTGTTCCTCCCACATGCAAAATATATTAACCCCCAAAAGGCTTTTCCATTATAGTTTCTATTAGGAAAAACTCAAAGTCTTTTTTGTTGTTGTTGTTCCCCCACTCAACACTCAACAAACACAACACAGGCAGAAGATTTCTGTGACCAAATGTGAGGGATTTCTCCCCAAAAAAACAAGCAATCATTTCTGTAGCAGACATCAGCTGGGTGTCCTGACACTATCTAGCTGGAGTCTGGGCTTCTAAAACTTCTTACCAATTCAAGTTGGGGTTCCCTCAACCTCTTCTCTGGCTTCAGTCAGCTCACGAAACTCAGGAAAACATGCGTATAATAAAGGATATCACAAAGATACAGATGAAGAGATTCATAGGTCAAGGTATGGGGGAAGTGGCACAGAGCTTTCATGCCCTCCCTGGGCACAGCACCCTCCATGTGTTCAGCTGTCTGGAAGCTCTGTGAATCCTGTACTCTTAGACCTCTTACGGAAACTTTATTGGGTTGGCATGATTGACAATCATGTAGAAATGTGACTGGACAGAAAGTGTATGATTTATTAATAATACTAACAGATTGAGTGGGGAAACCCAGCAAGACGCATCTGTTCAGATTCTTCTGGCCTCTCTGTGCAGCATTCCTTTCTTCAGAGTATGGGGCAGGACACTCTGGGATGAGGGTCTTTTTACTTGTTTTTGGAGACAGGGTCTTGCTCTGTTGCCCAGGCTGGAGTGCAATGGCACAATCATAGATCACTGCAGCCTTCCCCTCCCAGGCTCAAGCAGTTCTCCCATCTCAGCCTCATGAGTAGCCAGGAATAGAGACAGGTGCCACGCCTGGCTAATGTTTTTAATTTTTAATAGAGACAAGGTTTTGCTATGTTGCCCAGGCTGGTCTTGAACTCCGGGCCTCAAGCAATCCTTCCATCTTGGCTTCCCAAAGTGTTGGGATTACAACATGAGCCACTGCACACAGCCTGGAATGAGGGTTTTAAGACCCAATGATCAGATTAGAGTTCTGCCTTAGGCAGGCAAAAGGAGGGCAGAAGAAGGTCAGAGAGAGAAATTCTGTTTTCTGAGGTCTAAAGTGCCCCATCATTGTAAGAAGGGCTGTGGGAGTTATGAGCCAGGAACCGTGGATGAAGACCAATATATGTCTATCATAATATCTCAGCATCAGACTCAGATCCAGTATTCTAAATCAAGTCCGAGTGTGAGTGATACACCTTCAGTACAGTTTCACAAGTTACAGTTCTTCTTAATCTGAAGACCAGTGAACTAAAGAGACACTACATAAAACAGTGAAACTAGAAATACGATAACCATAGTATACTCTCATTCATAAAGAAGGGAAATGGGTAGTGCATAGCAGCAGTTCTGAAATCCAGCCAGTCATATGTGGCCAGTTCCTTAATTATGTCCCAGTTCTTCTCTCTGGGAATGGTTTTTCTTGGCTTTAGGTTCTCTCATTTGAGTCATTCTCCCTTTTCCATAAGCAATAAACCCATGTTTGCTGCTAGGTAGCTTTCTCAATGTGCTTCCTATATGTAGTTCAAGAATATTGAAGTTCAAGAGTTCAGGCTCAGGTGTAGTGGCTCACACCTGTAATCCCAGCACTTTGAGAGACCAGAGTGGGAGAATCACTTAAGGCCAGGAGTTTGAGGTCAGCCTGGGCAACATAGCAAGACCCTGTTCCTACAAAAGAAATTTTTTTTTAAAATTAGCCAGGCATGGTGATGTGTGCCTGTGGTACTCATGAGGCTGCAATGGGAGGATCATTTGAGCCTGGGAGATGAAGGCTGCAATCAGCTATGATCGTGCCACTGCACTCCAACCTGGGCAACAAAGCGAGACCTTATCTCTATTTTATTTTTAATTTAATTAAATTAATTAATTTTATTTATTTATTTATTTATTTTGAGACAGGGTCTGACTCTGTCACCCAGGCTGGAGTGCAGTAGCATGATCTTGGCTTGCTGCAGCCTTAACCTCCCAGGCTTAAGAAATCCTCCTACTTCAGCCTCCCAAGTAACTGCGACCACAGGCGGGCACCACTATGCCTAACTAAATTACCTTTTTAAATTTATTTTTCACCATGCTGCCCAGGCTGGTCTCCAACTCCTGAGCTCAAGCGATCCACCCTCCTCAGCCTCCCAAAATGCTGGGATTACGAGTGAGCCACCCTGCCTGGGGGAAACCCTATCTCTAAATTAAAAAAAAAAAAAGTTCAAAGGCACTTGATGTTTTGTATTGTCTGTCTCTTTTTATTCAATCTGGTATAATATCTTTTAAAACACTGCAGTTTCTTATTTGTCTATTTATAATCTCTATGTTGCTTGACTTTCTTTTTTTTTTTTTTGAGACAAGGTCTCCCTCTCACTCCAACTGGAATGCAGTGGCACAATCATGCCTCACTGCAACCTTAGCCTCCCAAGCTCAGGTGATCCTCCCACTTCAGCCTCCCAAGTAGCTGGGACCACAGGCATGCACCACCACACCCAGCTAATTTATGTAATTTTTTTTTTTTTTTTTTTTTAGAGATGAGTTTTCTCCATGTTGCCCGGTTTGGTCTCGAACTCCTGGGCTCAAGCAATCTGCCCACCTTGGCCTCCCAAAGTGCTGGGGTTACAAGTGTGAGCCACCTTGCCTATCCTAGCTTGGCTTTCTTACAGTGTGGATGCTAGGGTCTGAGGGGGAGGATTCACATGACCTTGGAATGATCTCATTTCAAGACCCCAAGGCCTTTCTTAAACTGAGCCCTGTCATGTGGCATCATTTCTTCTGCATTCTATTAGTTATAAGTGAATCACAAAGGCTAGCACAGATTCAAGAGGAGAATTAGATCCCGTCTCTCAATGAAGGTGTCAAAGAATTTCCAATCATCTTTAATTTGCCACACTAATCCCGTACAGGACTTGCTATATAGTCTTCCTCTTTTTCATATTTGTACTTCCTTTCTCCAATAATGAGAAACCTCATCCCTGTGTTTATTAATATATTTCTCTGTTTTCCTCAATCTTAGAATGCACTGAAAGTAACTGCAGAATTGTTAAATTATTACTCCAAAAAAAACAAACATTCAGTATTTATTTACAGCACTTTTTGTCTTCAGTCTGAGAGTATATAATTAAAATAATGTGTTAAAATGTTACTTGGTTTGGGGTTTAAAAAAATCTGCTTCAGTGTGGCTGCTATACATTTGAAACACAAATTCTACTGGTATTCCATTTTAGTTCCTCTCCTTCCCTCACAGATATTTTTTTAGGGGGAGTGGGGAGGAACTAGGTCTCTGTCACCCAGGCTAGAGTGCAGTAGCACCATCATAGCTCACTGCAGCCTTGAACTCCCAGGCTCAGGTGATCCCACCTTAGCCTCCTGAGTGGCTGGGACTATAGGTATGGGCCACCATTCCTGGCTAATTTTTTGTTGTTGTTGTAGAGGCTTGGTCTCACTGCATTGCCCAGGCTGGTCTCTAACTTCTGGCCTCAAGCAATCCTCCTGCCTCAACCTCCCAAAGTGCTGGGATTATAGGTCTGAGCCACCATGCCCGGCCTATCTCATTTTTATTCTCTTTATTGTTTTCCTGCTTTTTAAATTTTTTCAGTGGCCCTAATTAGCTTTTTTATTTAAATCTGTTTTTCTATGGACACCCAGTTATTTAGTTATAGTTATTAGTTTTTATTTCTAATATGATTTTGCCTTTTTCTTTTATTTCATTCCTGAGCTCAGTCAACTTTTGTATCATTTCTTCCAGTTTTTGTCCATGTCGGTTCTTAGTTTTTTAACTTCTTATTTAGAGAGCATTTCTACTCCTCCTCATATCTCCAGATTTTTATTTGAGAATATTTAATTTTGTTTGGAGTGTTGTGTTAACAGTTTTTCTGCTTCATGGTTTGCTTTCAGGAAGGGAAATTTTTATGAGATGAAGAGTTTGGGTTCTTATTTGTTTTCTTTTCTCTTTTTTTTTTTTTTTTTGAGACAGAGTATCGCTCTCTTGCCCAGGCTGGAGTGCAGTGGTGCAATCTTGGCTCACTGCAAGCTCCGCCTCCCAGGTTCACGCCATTCTCCTGCCTCAGCCTCCTAAGTAGCTCGGACTACAGGCGCCGGCCACCTTGCCTGGCTAAATTTTTTTTTGTATTTTTAGTAGAGATGGGGTTTCACTGTGTTAGCCAGGATGGTCTCGATCTCCTGACCTCATGGTCTGCCCACCTTGGCCTCTCAAAGTGCTGGGATTACAGGCATGAGCTACCATGCCCAGCCTTGTTTTCTTTTTATATAGTAGTTTTGTATAGATGAGAACTGCTTGTGCCTCTGCATATCTTGGACAACACAGTCATTTGGAATGATTTATGAGATCCCAGTTCAAGAGTGTTCTCTTCTATCAGAGTAGCAAAGTATTTTTCTTTAATGGATGACTTGGGGTGGGAGAGGAATGCAAGTTTGTTTGTTTGTTTGTTTAATTTCCTTTTGCCCTACAAGATTGTAAATTTTGTCCTTTTTTCCTCTTCCTCTCATGGCTGAGCTTCCATTTTCACCCATTCTCTCCCCTAAAAGCATTGCCTTTCCAAGACTGCCTCCTAGAGTCCCACATGCATTTTAAATATCTTCCTATAAACAATGCTTTAATCAACCAACATTCTTTTTTCAGTATTTTTATATTTGGGTAGGCTTTTTCTCTCTGGAGGTGATCTTATTTCATTTTAGACCCTCTATTTCCCTCTTATCTTGTTCATGTGTTTTTTTTTTCTCAACCCCATCTGGATCTCTGCAAACACTTGGGTGGGAGCTCAAGAAACTGGTTTTGGCCGAGTGTAGTGGCTCACACTATAATCCCAGCACTTTGGGAGGCCAAGGCAGGAGGATCGTTTGAGCCCAGGAGTTTGAGAACAGCCTGGACAACATAGGGAGATCCAGTCTCTACAAAAAAAGCTTTTTAAATTTTTTCTAATTAAAAAAAAAAAAGAGGCTGGGCATGGTGGCTCACACCTGTAATCCCAGCACTTTGGGAGGCTGAGGCAGGCAGATGATGAGGTCAAGCAGTGGAGACCATCCTGGCCAACATGGTGAAACCCCATCTCTACTAAAAATACAAAAATTAGCTGGGTGTGGTGGTGCGTGCCTGTAGTCCCAGCTACTCAGAAGGCTGAGGCCTTCTGAATCACTTGAACCTGGGAGGCGGAGGTTGCAGTGAGCTGAGATCACGCCACCGTGCTCCAGCCTGGCGACAGAACAAGACTCCGTCTAAAAAAGAAAAAAAGGCGGGTGGGGGGGAGCGGAATTTATTCTTCCACAAATTGGTGGGCTTTTTTAAACAAGTAATTTGAGGTTCTTGATATTCTCTGTATTATAGTAATACTAACACAAGGGTTTTGTGTAGTTTACTTATTATTCTTATTGATCTATATAGCTTATTATTCGGCAAAAATTCATTGACATCTTTCATATGCCACGTTTGGAAATACTTTTTTTGCTCATTATGTTGCTTTTGAAATTAACAGTTTTAAGTTTAGGAACTTGAATAAAACTTTTATTTGAAATACTGGTAGCTTTTTAAAACATACTAAATTTTGAGGAATAATAAAATGCATATATATAAAGGATAACATTTTTCAGGAGCTAATTAAATTTTTGCAAAATTGTCTTAGATTTTATAGATTAAAAGTTAATTTTTAAGTGGCTGAGTCTTCAATAAAACAAATCTTTGGGAGAATTAAAGCTCCTTTATTTTTGGTATACTAAAAGGCAGTGATCAGCTAAAATGGTTTTAACTAAATGCCTCATCTTCATTGACTATAATCGTTTATTCTTAAGTGGCCATTTTTCAATCTCATTATAGTTTTAATGTCTAGATTTCTGATGTGTAAGGATTCAGGTGTTCAATGGACAGTGGTAAAATTGTTGGCAATTCTCTAGCAATGCATATTTTGGCCTCACGTCTTAATTTTTTAATGTAGATGCTGTTGCATGAAAAAGCAGAGGCCCTGCAAGAAGAGGTAGAAGAGCTACTAAGATTGCCTTCTGATTTCCCTGGTGCTGTGGCTTCTTCCACTGACAAAGCATGAAGCTATCTGATGAGCATTTTCATATATGAATTATTTATTGTACATGTGTGTTATTAAAGATAACTTGTACTTTATAAATGAAAAAATACATTTCAGTTATACATTAAGAACTATGAATAATGTTTGAATATACCTCTTCCCACTAACAATTCATTCTTTGGAATACTTACACATTATTTCTCTGCTAAACAGACTATAGTGTCCACCACAAAATGAAATTCAACTTCATCAACATTGTGCTCAACCTTTTTATCCAGATCTTTCATTATTCTCTTACCCATTTCTTTCATCAAATTGGACTATTTGAAATCCCCAGAATTTTCCTTAGGATTTCCAAACCCTCCATTTCCTAACTGCTTTATGTTATTTCCAGTGCATGAAAATTATCTTTAAAATGCACTAATACTTCAAGGATTAACTAAAAAATGCTAAAATACTGTCTCTTCTATGAAATTATTCCAGGTTCATCCTCACCCCTACCCCATATCTGGGTGCTCTTTCCCTCCTATAAGCATCATAGACCCCGCATTTATACCCAGGTCTTTTTGCTGCCGCTACTTTATAATCTGGATGTCCAAGTCCTGCATGTGTGTATGTGACCAGCACCCACACACTTCACTGCACGAAGTAGGAATCTCAGAGAAGAATGAATACTACCCACAATTAACAATTGGAAGCTTTTCTTTAAACACAATTTAAATATTGCCTCTCCCTTTTCACAATCATAGCTCAAATGTAGATGACACTAGTGCAAGAAAGAAAGTGTTAACTAGCAATATTTATGAGTACTGAACTTGTTTGATTAATGATTAACCCACCTAAGAAACATCCTTTGGAAACTTTGCAAATAGATCCATAGTCTAAGTTATTTGTGCCTTAACGTTTTAGGCCATTATAATCTGCTAGTCATTTACCTAGAGTACTAGGTAAATACACAGAAAATATCTATGTGCCAGGAACTCTTGTAAGTGCTTTATATGAATTAACTAATGTAATTCTTATACAATAGTACCTGTAAGACAGGTACTATTATTATCCTCATTTTACAGATGAATAAACTGACACACAGAGAAACTAAAGTAACTTTCCCAAGGTCATAAACTAGTTAGTCACAGAGCAAGGATTCAGACCCATGCAGCCCCAGTGTAACATCCACACACTTAATCATTATACAATAGTGTCTTGGTAAATTTGTCCATTTTATTCCTTCCTAAGTGTTCCTTACACCTGTCCTTGATTTTATCTTTAGCATTACATTCCATCATGCTTGCCCCACTCCCATCCCTGCATTTCCTTACATATGTCAAAGTATGGCATCCTAATGTCCTACTAGAATTCTGGGCTTCGCCGCACATGTTCCATTTGTTGCAGCTAAAAAGATTGTGAAACAGCAGCTGGCTAGCCTGCTGGCTGTTTGGACCAGCCTCTGAGTTGCATTCACAATGGGCCATAGTCCAGTCTTGAGGATTTTTTTAAAGTCTAGAAACCCCAGGTTTACTAGTTAAGTAAAGCTCTGATTCTTTTTTTTTTTTTTTTTTTTTTTTTTTTTTGAGATGTTAGGGTCTTGCTTTGTCACCTAGTTCGAGGCTCACTCCCGGGCTCAAGTGATTTTCCCACCTCAGCCTCCCAAGTAGCTGGGACTACAGGTGCGTGTCACCGCCCAGCTAATTTTTGTAGAGTAGGAATTTTGCCATGTTGCCCATGCTGTTCTCAAACTCCTGGGCTCAAGTGATCTGCCCATCTTGGCCCCCAAAGTGCTGGGATTATAGACATGAGCCACTGTGCCAGGCCAAAGGTCTGATTCTTGCTAACCAATTTGTAAAAAACTGATTTATAATCCAAGATTAATGTATTAATTTAAGATTAGAGGTGAGGGGGCAGGGAGAAGGGTACCTTTACAGTAACTTGAATACCTGTATCTGCAGTTCAGGACAATCACACACACACACACACACACACACACACACACACACACACACACTCCTATCAGTGTTTCTCCAGGTCAATCTCAATAAAAGATTGTATCACGTGTAATGGTGGGTGATTAGCCCTAAAAGATATTAAAATGTAAAGAAACTGAAACAGTTTAGTTATAGAGAAGTAGATAAGTGGGAAGGAACAAAGTGGGGAATAGAAACAGACCTAAATATGTTTAAGAATTTAATGTAATAGACTGGGCAAGGTGGCTCATGCCTGTAATCCCAGCAATTTGGGAGGCTGAGGTGGGAAGATTGCCTGAGTTCAGTAGCTTGAGACCAGCCTGGGCAACATGGCAAAACCCCGTCTCTACTAAAAATACAAAAAATTAGCCTGGCGTGGTGGCACATGCCTGTAGTCCCAGCTACTCGGGAGACTGAGGCACGAGAATCATTTGAACCCGGGAGGCAGAGGAGGCAGTGAGCCGAGATTGCACCACTGCACTCCAACCTGGGCGACAGAACAAGACTCCATCTCAAAAAAAAAAAAAATAGTAATAATAATAAACATGGTTTTTCAGTTTTTAGTAATAGAAATGCAAGCATATGTAGCTTAAGCGAAAAGGGACATTTAGTGGCCATGCTCTCAAACAGTAGGCAGCAATAGAATTGGCCTTAGGGCAGCTAGAACCAGAGAATCCTAACACCGTCCATACTCACCATCTCTTCTTTGTGGGGCAGCACCAGACTTTCTTCCTTATGGCTTCAAGATGAAAGCAAAAAGAGCTCTCTGCTGCCAACTCTAGTTAGAAAAATCCCCAGGAAGGGTTCTCATTAGTCCCTTGTGGGTCCATTTCTCACCCCTATGAGCAGGATATAGGGTTTAGGTTTGGGTTTTGGTTCTTCAGAAGACAGAGAAGTGGGGTAAGCAGAGAAAACAGCTAATACAGATGACACTTCAAGTCACAGTGGAAAAGATGGATAACTCAGTGAATGGAATTGAGACAAATGGCTACCACGCCATTTAGAAAAATATTAAGCTTAGCGTGGACAGCATGGCAAGACCCGGTCTCTACAAAAAATTAAAAAATTAGCTAGGCTTGGTGGCACATACTTGTGGTCCCAGCTCCTTAGGAGGCTGTGGTGGGAGGATCACTTGAGCCTGGGAGTATGAGGCTAGAGTGAGCTGAGATTACATGCTACTGCACTCCAGCCTGGGCAACAGAGCAAGACCCTCTCTCTCTCTCTCTACATATACGTATATTGAGCACTCTATCTATAATATATATTTTATATTATAAATATAAATAGCTGATTTCTAGCTATTGCTTTAAACCAAATTAAACTTTAGGCAAATCAAAGATTCAAATGTGGAATTTTTGAAGGTGTCATCTGACTATGCTGAAGCATCAAAGAATGTATCTGCAGTTTCTTCTTATAAGGCTTTAAAACAGTAAAATGTCAGTAATTCCAGTGTGGTGTCAGGTTTTATTATTTTTTCTTTTTTTTATTATACTTTAACTTTTAGGGTACATGTGCACAACGTGCAGGTTAATTACATATGTATACATGTGCCATACTGGTGTGCTGCACCCATCAACTCGTCATTTAACATTAGGTATATCTCCTAATGCTATCCCTCCCCACTTCCCCAACCCCACAACAGGCCCCAGTGTGTGATGTTCCCCTTCCTGTGTCCATGTGTTCTCATTGTTCAATTCCCACCTATGAGTGAGAACATGTGGTGTTTGGTTTTTTGTCCTTGCGATAGTTTGCTGAGAATGATGGTTTCCATCTTCATCCATGTCCCTACAAAGGACATGAACTCATCATTTTTTATGGCTGCATAGTATTGCATGGTGTATATGTGCCACATTTTCTTCATCCAGTCTATCATTGTTGGACATTTGGCTTGGCTCCAAGTCTTTGCTATTGTGAATAGTGCCACAATAAACATACGTGTGTATGTGTCTTTATAGTAGCATGATTTATAATCCTTTGGGTATATACCCAGTAATGGGATTGCTGGGTCAAATGGTATTTCTAGTTCAAGATCCCTGAGGAATCGCCACACCGACTTCCACAATGGTTGAACTAGTTTACAGTCCCACCAACAGTGTAAAAGTGTTCTTATTTCTCCACATCCTCTCCAGCACCTGTTGTTTCCTGACTTTTTAATGATTACCATTCTAACTGGTGCGAGATGGTATCTCATTGTGGTTTTGATTTGCATTTCTCTGATGGCCAGTGATGATGAGCATTTTTCATGTGTCTTTTGGCTGTATAAATGTCTTCTTTTGAGAAGTGTCTGTTCATATCCTTCTCCCACTTTTTGATGGGGCTGTTTGTTTTTTTCTTATAGATTTGTTTGAGTTCATTGGAGATTCTGGATATTAGCCCTTTGTCAGATGAGTAGATTGCAGAAATTTTCTCCCATTCTGTAGGTTGCCTGTTCATTCTGATGGTAGTTTCTTTTGCTATGCAGAAGCTCTTTAGTTTAATTAGATCCCATTTGTCAATGTTGGCTTTTGTTGCCATTGCTTTTGGTGTTTTAGACATGAAGTCCTTGCCCATGCCTATGTCCTGAATGGTATTGCCTAGGTTTTCTTCTAGGGTTTTTATGGTTTTAGATCTAACATTTAAGTCTTTAATCCATCTTGAATTAATTTTTGTATAAGGTGTAAGGAAGGGATCCAGTTTCAGCTTTCTACATATGGCTAGCCAGTTTTCCCAGCACCATTTATTAAATAGGGAATCCTTTCCCCATTGCTTGTTTTTGTCAGGTTTGTCAAAGATCAGATGGTTGTAGATATGCAGCATTATTTCTGAGGCCTCTGTTCTGTTCCATTGATCTATATCTCTGTTTTGGTACCAGTACCATGCTGTTTTGGTTACTGTGGCCTTGTAGTATAGTTTGAAGTCAGGTAGCGTGATGCCTCCAGCTTTGTTCTTTTGGCTTAGGATTGACTTGGTGATGTGGGCTCTTTTTTGGTTCCATATGAACTTTAAAGTAGTTTTTTCCAATTCTGTGAAGAAAGTCATTGGTAGCCTGATGGGGATGGCATTGAATCTATAAATTACCTTGGGCAGTATGGCCATTTTCACAATATTGATTCTTCCTACCCATGAGCATGGAATGTTCTTCCATTTGTTTGTATCCTCCTTTATTTCCTTGAGCAGTGGTTTGTAGTTCTCCTTGAAGAGGTCCTTCACGTCCCTTGTAAGTTGGATTCCTAGGTATTTTATTCTCTTTGAAGCAATTGTGAATGGGAGTTCACTTATGATTTGGCTCTCTGTTTGTCTGTTATTGGTGTATAGGAATGCTTGTGATTTTTGCACATTGATTTTGTATCCTGAGACTTGCTGAAGTTTCCTATCAGCTTAAGGCGATTTTGGGCTGAGATGATGGGTTTTCTAGATATACAATCATGTCATCTGCAAATAGGGACAATTTGACTTCCTCTTTTCCTAATTGAATACCCTTTATTTCTTTCTCTTGCCAGATTGCCCTGGACAGAACTTCCAACACTATGTTGAATAGGAGTGGTGAGAGAGGGCATCCCTGTCTTGTGCCAGTTTCAAAGGGAATGCTTCCAGCTTTTGCCCATTCAGTATGATATTGGCTGTGGGTTTGTCATAGATAGCTCTTATTATCTTGAGATACGTCTGATCAATACCTAATTTGTTGAGAGTTTTTAGCATGAAGGGTTGTTGAATTTTGTCAAAGGCCTTTTCTGTATCTATTGAGATAATCATGTGATTTTTGTCTTTGGTTCTGTTTATGTGCTAGATTATGTTTATTGATTTGTGTATGTTGAACCAGCCTTGCATCCCAGGGATGAAGCCCACTTGATCATGGTGGATAAGCTTCTTGATATGCTGCTGGATTCGGTTTGCCAGTATTTTATTGAGGACTTTTGCATTGATGTTCATCAGGGATATTGGTCTAAAATTCTCTTTTTTTGTTGTGTCTCTGCCAGGCTTTGGTATCAGGATGATGCTGGCCTCATAAAATGAATTAGGGAGGATTCCCTCTTTTTCTACTGATTGGAATAGTTTCAGAAGGAATGGTACCAGCTCCTCCTTGTACCTCTGGTAGAATTCGGCTGTGAATCCATCTGGTCCTGGACCTTTTTTTTGGTTGGTAAACTATTAATTATTGCCTCAATTTCAGAGCCTGTTATTGGTCTATTCAGACATTGAACTTTTTCCTAGTTTAGTCTTGGTAGGGTGTATGTGTTGAGGAATTTATCCATTTCTTCTAGATTTTCTAGTTTATTTGCATAGAGGTGTTTATGGTATTCTCTGATGGTAGTTTGTATTTCTGTGGGATTGGTGGTGATATCCCCTTTATCATTTTTTATTGCATCTATTTGATTCTTCTCTCCTTTCTTCTTTATTAGTCTTGCTAGCGGTCTATGAATTTTGTTGATCTTTTCAAAAAACCAGCTCCTGGATTCATTGATTTTTTGAAGGGTTTTTTGTGTCTCTATTTCCTTCAGTTCTGCTCTGATCTTAGTTATTTCTTGCCCTCTGCTAGCTTTTGAATGTGTTTGCTCTTGCTTCTCTAGTTCTTTTAATTGTGATGTTAGGGTGTTGATTTTAGCTCTTTCCTGCTCTCTCTTGTGGGCATTTAGTGCTATAAATTTCCCTCTACACACTGCTTTGAATGCGTCCCAGAGATTCTGGTATGTTGTGTCTTTGTTCTCGTTGGTTTCAAAGAACATCTTTATTACTGCCTTCATTTTGTTATGTACCCAGTAGTCATTCAGGAGCAGGTTGTTCAGTTTCCTTGTAGTTGAGCACTTTCGAGTGAGTTTCTTAATCCTGAGTTCTAGTTTGATTGCACTGTGGTCTGAGAGACAGTTTGTTATAATTTCTGTTCTTTTACATTTGCTGAGGAGTGCTTTACTTCCAACTAAGTGGTCAATTTTGGAATAAGTGCAGTGTGGTGCTGAGAAGAATGTATATTCTGTTGATTTGGGGTGGAGAGTTCTGTAGATGTCTATTAGGTCTGCTTGGTGCAGAGCTGAGTTCAATTCCTGGATATCCTTGTTAACTTTCTGTGTCGTTGATCTAATATTGACAGTGGGGTGTTAACGTCTCCCATTATTATTGTGTGGGAGTCTAAGTCTCTTTGTAGGTCACTAGGGACTTGCTTTATGAATCTGGGTGCTCCTGTACTGGGTGCATATATATTTAGGATAGTTAGCTCTTCTTGTTGAATTGATCCCTTTACCATTATGTAATGGCCTTCTTTGTCTCTTTTGATCTTTGTTGGTTTAAAGTCTGTTTTATCAGAGACTAGGATTGCAACCCCTGCCTTTTTTTGTTTTCCATTTGCTTGGTAGATCTTCCTCCATCCCTTTATTTTGAGCCTATGTGTGTCTCTGCACGTCAGATGGGTTTACTGAATACAGCACACTGATGGGTCTTGACTCTTTATCCAGTTTGCAGGTCTGTGTCTTTTAATTGGAGCATTTAGCCCATTTACATTTAAGCTTAGTATTGTTATGTGTGAATTTGATCCTCATCATGATGTTAGCTGGTTATTTTGCTCATTAGTTGATGCAGTTTCTTCCTAGCCTCGATGGTCTTTACAATTTGGCATGTTTTTGCAGTGGCTGGTACCGGTTGTTCCTTTCCATGTTTAGTGCTTCCTTCAGGAGCTCTTGTAGGGCAGGCCTGGTGGTGACAAAATCTCTCAGCATTTGCTTGTCTGTAAAGGATTTTATTTCTCCTTCACTTATGAAGCTTAGTTTGGCTGGATACGAAATTCTGGGTTGAAAATTCTTTCTTTAAGAATGTTGAATATCGTCCCCCACTCTCTTCTGGCTTATAGAGTTTCTGCCGAGAGATCAGCTGTTAGTCTGATGGGCTTCCCTTTGTGGGTAACCTGACCTTTCTCTCTGGCTGCCCCTTAACATTTTTTCCTTCATTTCAACTTTGGTGAATCTGACAATTATGTGTCTTGGAGTTGCTCTTCTCGAGAAGTATCTTTGTGGTGTTCTCTGTATTTCCTGAATTGTATGTTGGCCTGCCTTGCTAGATTGGGGAAGTTCTCCTGGATAATATCCTGCAGAGTGTTTTCCAACTTGGTTCCTTTCTCCCCATCACTTTCAGGTACACCAATCAGATGTAGATTTGGTCTTTTCACATAGTCCCATATTTCTTGGAGGCTTTGTTCATTTCTTTTTATTCTTTTTTCTCTAAACTTCTCTTCTCACTTCATTTCATTCATTTCATCTTCCATCACTGATACCCTTTCTTCCAGTTGATCGAATCGGATACTGAGGCTTGTGCATTCGTCACATAGTTCTCATGCCTTGGTTTTCAGCTCTGTCGGGTCCTTTAAGGACTTCTCTGCATTGGTTATTCTAGTTAGCCATTCGTCTAATTTTTTTTCAAAGTTTTTAACTTCTTTGCCATGGGTTCAAACTTCCTCCTTTAGCTCGGAGTAGTTTGATCACGTGAAGCCTTCTTCTCTCAACTCGTCAAAGTCATTCTCCATCCAGCTTTGTTCCGTGGCTGGTGAGGAGCTGCGTTCCTTTGGAGGAGGAGAGGTGCTCTGATTTTTGGAGTTTCCAGTTTCTCTGCTCTGTTTTTTCCCCATCTTTGTGGTTTTATCTACCTTTGGTCTTTGATGATGGTGACGTACAGATGGGGTTTTGGTTTGGATGTCCTTTCTGTTTGTTAGTTTTCCTTCTAACAGTCAGGACCCTCAGCTGCAGGTCTTTTGGAGTTTACTGGAGGTCCACTCCAGACCCTGTTTGCCTATGTATCAGCAGCGGAGGCTGCAGAACAGCAGATATTGGTGAACAGCAGATGTTGCTGCCTGATCGTTCCTCTGGAAGTTTTGTCTCAGAGGAGTACCCGGCCATGTGAGGTGTCAGTCTGCCCCTACTGGGGGGTGCCTCCCAGTTTGGCTACTCGGGGGTCAAGGACCTATTTGAGGAGGCAGTCTGTCTGTTCTCAGATGTCCAGCTGTGTGCTGGGAGAACCATTACTCTCTTCAAGGCTGTCAGACAGGGACATTTAAGTCTGCAGAGGATTCTGCTGCCTGTTGTTTGGCTGTGCCCTGCCCCCAGAGGTGGAGTCTACAGAGGCAGGCAGACCTCCTTGAGCTGCGGTGGGCTCCACCCAATTCGAGCTTCCTGGCAGCTTTGTTTACCTACTGCAGCCTTGGCAATGGCAGGCGCCCCTCCCCCAGCCTCGCTGCCGCCTTGCAGTTTAATCTCAGACTGCTGTGCTAGCAATGAGCGAGGCTCCGTTGGGGTAGGACCCTCCAAGCCATGCACGGGATATAGTCTCCTGGTGTGCTGTTTGCTAAGACCATTGGAAAAGCGCAGTATTAGGGTGGGAGTGACCCGATTTTCCAGGTGCAATCTGTCACCTCTTTCTTTGACTAGGAAAGGGAATTCCCTGCCCCCTTGCACTTCCTGGGTCAGGTGATGCCTCGCCCTGCTTTGGCTCACGCTTGGTGAGCTGCATCCACTGTCCTGCACCCACTTTCCAACACTCCCCAGTGAGATGAGCCCGGTACCTCAGTTGGAAATGCAGAAATCACCCGTCTTCTGCGTTGCTCACGCTGGGAGCTGTAGACTGGAGCTGTTCCTATTCGGCCATCTTGGCTCTACCCCTATTTTTTTTTCTTTTTAGATTCTTTTCAAGCTACAAGCCAGCTGGCCCATTTCTAAGATGCTTAGCTTCAAGATCTTTCTAATGTCCAAGCCTCTTCTGCTTTGCATTATAAATTTAAACAACCACCCAAAAGAGGCTTTTCTGTTGGAGCACACCCATGTTTTGGTCAAGTATGAGCCTTTTCAAACCTAGCCACCCTCTCCTCCAATCTCCATACTGGTATTTTTTCAGGAAGGACTAAGGTAAGGCCCTCCTGACTTTATGCTTTCATTTGTGAGAGCCCTTCCACACAAGCATCACTGCAGCTTTTGAACTCCATCTCATTATGACAAGAAGTAACACCAAAAATATATAAGCATTGTTATACTTGGTTTTATATAACAATTTCTAGTAATTTATAATCATGTTGACAAGTGTGCTTTTTTTTTTTTTTTTTTTTTTTTTGAGACAGGAGCACAGAGTTTCCCTCTTATTGCCCAGGCTGGAATGCAATGGCACGATCTCGGCTCACCACAAACCTCCGCCTCCCAGGTTCAAGACATTCTCCTGCCTCAGCCTCCTGAGTAGCTGGGATAACAGGCATGTGCCACCACGCCCAGCTAATTTTGTATTTTTAGTAGAGATGGGGTTTCTCCATGTTGGTCAGGCTGGTCTTGAACTCCCAACCTCAGGTGATCCGTCTGCCTTGGCCTTCCAAAGTGCTGGGATTACAGGCATGAGCCACCGCGCCTGGCCTTATTTTCCTTTTTTTGAGATGGAGTCTCACTCTGTTGCCCAGGCTGGAGTGCAGTGGTGCAATCTTGGCTCACTGCAACCTCCATCTCCCGTGTTCAAGCAATTCTCTTGCCTCAGCCTCCCCAGTCACTGGGACTACAGGCATGTGCCACCACGCCTGGCTAATTTTTGTATTTTTAGTAGAGACAGGGTTTCACCATGTTGTCTAGGCTGGTCTCTAACTCCTCACCTCAGGTGATCCGCCCACTTCAGCCTCCCAAAGTGCTGGGATTACAGGTGTGAGCCTGCACCCAGCCAGAAGTGTATATTTTCTTTTGTTACACTCAATGACAATAAGGGTGACAATAAACTACCATTTATTGAAGGTTTGTCAAGTGCTGGCACTATGCTGAACACTTTCATGCTTTGTGTAGATGATTCCTTGCAGCCATCCGAGATGCTGTTTTTTACCTCACATTACCAATGTGGAAAGTGTGGCTTGCCAGGATCACCCCATTATCAAGGGACAGAGCCTAGACTCATCCCTGATCACACTGATAATTCTGTTTTTGATTGTGTTCATTTGCAGCACAAGCTACTCTACATGTGTTTGGAAAGAAGTGGATCAAGATGGCCGACTGAGCATATGTGTTTGTCCTTCCTCTTGCCTAAAATCCCATGAAATGATTTAAAATAGAGATTTGGGCAAGGCACGATGGCTCACGCCTGTAATCCCAGTACTTTGGGAGGCTGAAGTGGGTGGATCACTTGAGGTCAGGAGTTTGAGACCAGCCTGGCCAACATGGTGAAACCCCTTCTCTAATAAAAATACAAAAATTAGCTGGGTGTGGTAGTGGACGCCTGTAGTCCCAGCCACTCGGGTGTCTGAAGCAGGAGAATCGCTTGAACCCTGGAAGCAGAGGTTGCAGTGAGCCAAGATCGCGCCATTGTACTCCAGCCTGGGCAACAGAGCAAAACTCCATCTCAAAATAAAAAATAAATAAATAAAGTAGAGATTTGAAAATAGCCCAAGTATATAATAGTGCAGAAAAACAGTGAAGACTGGCACTAACACATAGGGTCACGATGATTAAAAAGCCAAATGGAGCATCCTAGGCCAGCAGGCTTTTCCTACTCCCTCACTGATGCAGAATAGTACACACTAGTGGCATTTCCTACAAAGCTAAAATGGTATCCTACAGGATCCAGCAAGGAGTGAAAGATAGAAGATAACCTCCACACACCCACAAGAAAAGCTACTGGCTCAAGCCCTCAGCGTGTTACCACAATCTGGTAACAGAAAAAGCAGAAAACAAGGATTCTCAGGTACTAAGTTGCTCAGAGAACCAAGAATGCCAAATGTTTATGAGTAAAGTCAACACCATAAAATAGAGACAGCAATTCAGTGAACAGAAGAATTGCAATCTAAGGAGGCAATTAATAAGCAACAGATCAAGATTTTAGAAAACCGTAATTAATATTTTAGGGTGGATGCTACATAGAAGGAAAAGATCAAATTATCATACCAGAAGTTAATATTTTGATCAAAATGAAAAACTCAATAGCTGGCTGGGCACAGTGGCTCACGCCTGTAATCCCAGCACTTTGGGAGGCAAAGGCGGGCAGATTGCTTGAGTCCAGGAGTTCGAGACCAGCCTGGCCAACATGGCAAAACCCCATCTCTACTAAAAACACACACACACACACAAAATTAGCCAGGCATGATGGTGCGTGCCTGTAATCCTAGCTACTCAGGTGGCTGAGGCAGGAGAATCGCTTAAACCCAGGAGGTGGAGGTTGCAGTGAGCCTTGACTGCACCACTGTACTCCAGCCTGGGCAACAGAGTGAGACTCTGTGTCAAAAAAAAAAAAGCTGTATTAGATAGCAGGAATAGTCAGACCTGGAGAGCCAATTAGTGATTTCCAAGTTTGAGTTGAAGAATCTTTCTGAGCTGCATAACTATAGAACAAAAAAAATTGCTAACTATGAAAGAAAACAATGAAAGGCATGGAGGAGAGATTCAGACATCTGTATGTCTAAAAAGCATACCAGAGGGAGAGAACAAATAAATACAAAATAAATTTCCCTGGAGCTGATGAAAAACAGATTGAAAGGGCCCCACCAGGTCCTGACCAATACCTAGACACATGGCAATGAAAAACCAGAACACTCAGGATAAAGCCTCTAGAGAGAAAAGAATAAGAACAGATTACAGTCCAAAGGAATGAGAATTCTATTAATACCTATATATTGCTGTGCTGAAAGACAATAAAGCCATATCTTCAAAGGTATAGAGAAAAGACCCTAGTAATCTATGCCCATCCTAGTGTAGAGATAAAATAAACACCTTGAGACATGCAGGAAATTACAGAATTAGACATTCTCTCTGAGACTTCAGGCTTTTTGTGAGAGAGAATTAAACCAATATATTTAAGCCATTTAAATTTCTGGGGGGCACAACAGTTTATCCTTTTTTCAAAGGATGTAACCTGTTAGAACTCTGTGGCTTATTCTTCATTGACTGTAGATGTCAACACAGCGAGAGCTATTTTAGCACAATTCAGAAAGATCAGATTCAAAGGAAAATATCTAATTTGTGACTTCACCTTTCATACCTAACCTGGAATAGGAATATGTCAGTCTCTTAGAAAGGTTCTGATGTTAGCTTTCTATCTCTGAAGCAGTCTTCACTCTCTAAATACAATGGAAAATGTCCAGGTTGAAGCAAGTTCAAGAGATAAATTATTATTTCTCTTCTACTTTTAAAACATGTAGGTAGGCGTGAAGATCACAAGAAACGCAATATTGACAAGCGACAATGATTTTTTAATGTTCCTCTTGTGAAAATGTAGGATCTATCAGGATATTATATGATGGATTCACTCAAATGTTCCTGAAAGACATTAATATATATGAAAAAGGACAGTGGGTTAAAGCTGTATTGCACCAGACTAAATAAAATGAGTGGATAGTTTTCTAGAGCCATACCCTCCAGACAGCTGGAATAATCACACCAAAATATTGGGCAATTGTTTTCTACCACTGACTGTGCACCAACGAGGGACTCTGCACTGCATAGCAGGGAGGTATGATCTGCCTTCCCCACTGAGTTGGTGGCTTTGAGCTCTCTGTTGTCCCTTATGATTATGTTTAGAATGTTCTAAAGCAAACTTGGAGGAGAAAACCGGGTATGATGAATTAGTGGGCTTCATTTCTTTCATTATTCACTGTTAAAATAGTCCTTCGATCCTTGTCTTCAGAAGCTATGGAAGTGATATGTGGCCACTTGAAGTACTTCTTGAAGATGTGATAAATGTCTTTCAAGATAACTACAGGTATGCAATTTATAACAATTTTGCTATTCAGAATAGGTATTACTCTGGAGGAAATAACTGGATTTTGCTTTAACTGAACCACATGTATTAAATGATTAAACTCCCCACCAAAACAAGGTATCTGCACATCGATGGCAGCAGAAGTTTTTGTCTAAGGTCTGTGCTCAAACAAACGAGTGACCTAGCAGCACAAGTTAATACACTGGTAGACTCTGGTGTTTAAAATTCAGTACATTGCCTGGGCACAGTGGCTCACACCTGTAATCCCGACACTTTAGAAGGCCAAGGCTGCAGGATCTCTTGAGGCCAGGAGTTCAAGATCAGCCTGGGCAACATAGTGAGGCCCCCTTCTCTACAAAATATAAGAAAATTAGCTGGGTGTGCTGTTGCACACCTGTAGTCCCTGCTACTCATGAGGCTGAGGCAGGAGGATTGCTTGAGCCCAGGAGCTCGATATTGCAGTGGGCTGTGATTGCACCACTGAACTCCAGCCTGGACAACAAAGTGAGACCCTGTCTCCAGAAATAAAATAAAATAGAAAGCTGTACATTTTGCATTTGAGTGTGTGTTTTGTTTCTTCTAAATATTTTAAATAACTTGTTTTTGCTGTTTTAGAATTTGAACTCAAATCTGTGAGATACCTGATGTAGTAGGCAGTAGAATGGCCAACGATAGAAGTTCAACTCCCAATTCCTGGAACGTATAAACATGTTTTATTACAGGGCAAGAGGAAATTAGAATTGTGGATGGAATTAAGTTTGCTAGTCAGCTGACCTTGAGATGAAGAGATTGACCTGAATCATCTGGGTGGGCCCAACGTAATCACAAAGGTTCTTATAAGTGAAAGCAGGAGACAGGCAAGTTAGTCAGAGTGATCTGATCTGAGGAAGAAGCCACCAGCCAGATGGAAAGGGCCTCAAGCCAAGGAATGCAGGTGGCCTCCAGCAGCTGGAAAAGGCAAGGAAGCGGCTTCTCCTCTAGGGTTTCCAAGAAGGAACACAGCCCTCCTGACCCCTGTTGTTAGCCTAGAAATACCTTTTTCAGACTTCTGACCTCCAGAACTGCAAGGTAAATAAAGCCGTGTTGTTTTAAGCCACTACATTTGTGGTAATTTGTTACAGCAGTAACAGAAAACCAATATACCTGAAAATAACTCTTCAGCATCCTGGGGTTCTGTGGAACACAAATGGAAAACCACCGTTCTGGAAGGTTCCTTCTGGATCTTAGCACATGAGTAATCTAAGTTAAATACCCATGACAGGATTATTTTATATTCCTGAAAACTATATGGAAGTTAACTGTGGCGGGGCGTGGTGGCTCACGCCTGTAATCCCAACACTTTGGGAGCCTGAGGCGGGCAGTTCACAAAGTCAGGAGTTCGAGACCAGCCTGGGCAACATAGTGAAACCCCATCTCTACTAAAAAATACAAAAAATTAGCTGGGCATGGTGGCAGGCGCCTGTAATCCCAGCGACTAGGGAGGCTGAGGCAGGAGAATGGCTTGAACCTGGGAGGCAGAGGTTGCAGTGACCCGAGATCATGCCACTGCACTCCAGCCTGGGTGACAGAGACTCCATCTCAAAAAAAAAAAAAAAAAAGAAGTTTACTGTGATGGATACCTAACATTTTTATTGATTGCACTTTTCTCCAGTGAAAAGATTTTATTTATAGTATTAGTATTATTTATTTATAGTATTATAACAGTTTAAGTAAAATGTAAAAGTCCTATCCTTAGTTGATTAAAACAGAACAACAAAGATCCAATTAACACAGAAGTTTGAATTACTAACTGCAGAGGAGTTTTTATGAGCCATCTAGTTAGTCTCTAACACTTTCCCAAACCTTTCTTCTCTTTTTAAAATGGGTAGAAAGGATACTATCATAAGAAAGATATGCATAAAGTTATGAAAATGTAGGCTAACAGCAATGAGAGTGTAAAGAACTAGCTATTATAATGCCAAATGCTAAACGTTTTTCCTTTGTGGTAAAATATAATATTACTGTATGATCACACATAAAATTGGAAAAAAAATCCATAGGCAATAGACTACTTACTCCATACAAAGTGCAGCAACACTAGTTTGATTTTGCATAAATTTGTAAGCATTTTGAGAGTTGTAATAAAAGTTTAATGTCCATCCTAGAAATGATGAAGGGATTCAACATCATTTTACTGAAATTTGTCAAAGCCATTGAAAGCTCATTTAAAATATTTAAGTGCATTTTACTGAATAGTTTCAACATACT
Source organism: Pan troglodytes (assembly GCF_028858775.2). Lineage (NCBI taxonomy): Eukaryota > Metazoa > Chordata > Mammalia > Primates > Hominidae > Pan > Pan troglodytes. Next base: position 46,748,184 of record NC_072401.2, read on the forward strand.
AGCCTGATACTAGTAGAAGGCAGGAGGTGGAATACTTGGTCCTTATTTCTTTTAGGAGTAGTAAAATTTTGTTACCCAGGGTAACAAAACAAGATGTAGAGTATGCAAGATAAATGTTCTAGGCACCAGAGTGAGCAAAGTGGGAGGTAGAGTCTGGGAAGGAACTGTGGTAGAAGAGGACCATGAACTAGATGCTAAAAGGACAGGAGAATTGGGGATGTCAGAGAGAAGGCATTTGGGGGAGCAAGAGCACAGGTACTCTTCCAGCTGAGGCGTACAAAGAAGAGGCTATGAGCTGCACCATCTGTATACTGGAGCTCTTAAAGCAGTAACGAGAAACCAAATGAGCAGCAGCAGTCGTTTGTGCTGAGCCAGCACTACTTTCTCATCTGGTCTCCCTTGTGATCAATGGACGCCATGTGTGAAACGCCTGACAGCGGTGTGCACATGCCACCGCAATATGGGCAGAGCCATCTGGAGGTCAAGTTCATAATAACCTTGGTCTTGTTAGCTCCATGGTCTGTCTGTCTAAACTAATCCCTGCTCCCTATGACAAAAAGAAAATGTATCTGACCTTTGTCAAAGACAAAGTCAGACACTAGTAAAGTACTAAGATAGACATTATTCTGTCATAACCACTGCAATAGGGAAGAGATACAGTGTGAACTGAGCTTACTTTGATTGTGCAGAGTTGACTGGGTGTTTGAAAGGGAGAATGAGGGAGTAGGATGGGAGAACCAGACCGAGCTTGAGCAGGGACTGGGTTTGTTGATTGGTGCTTATGTGGAAGAAAAGCAGATTTCCCCTCACATCTTTATGACAGGAGATAGTGCTGCTAGTTAGAGCGCAGTGGTCACCCTACTGGGAGATGTGGTAAGGAGAGCAGAGTTATTTCCCTGAATTTTTGCATTTCAAAGAGATGGCCAGCAGGCGCAGTGGCTCACGCCAGTAATCCGACCATTTTGGGAGGTCTGGGCGGCCAGATCACTGGAGGTCAGGAATTTGAGGTCAGCCTGGCCAACATGGCCCCGCCTCTACTAAAAACACAAAAATTAGCCAGATATGGCGGCAGGAGCCTGTAATCCCAGCCACCCAGTAGTCTGAGGCAGGAGAATCACTTCAACCATCTCAAAAAAAAAAAAAAAAGGAATGGCCCTCAGGTTCTTGAGGAGACAGTTCTGGATGGTGGAAATCAACATCACAAAGAGGGAGAGAAAGCATCTACACTTGCAAACTTTCTAAAGGTACTGCTCTAAGGCAGGCAGGTGAAGGGGCCTATCTGTCTATTACCAGGTTTGGGCTGGAACAAACAGTAATTCTCCAGCAGCCTTGAGCATTCCCAGGCAGGAACTTTAAGGGGAGTGAGGGGTCATCCTAGGGGTTCAGCCTTAACTGTTAGAGACTATATTACTGGTGGTTCGAGTCTTTTAGTGGGGAAGAGAGAGTGTGGATGAAATCATTTGTTCTGAGAGTCTGTAGTTTTTACAGGCCAAAGTTGAGGCCTCATCAAAAAGAGGACTCAGAGGAGTCTTTCTAAAGTTTGAGCCGGGCATGGTGGCTCACGTCTATAATCCCAGAACGTTGGGAGGGTGAGGTGGCAGGATCACTTGAGCTCAGGAGATTCACACTGCAGTGAGATATGATCATGCCATTGCACTCCAGCCTGGCAACAGACTGAGGCCCTGTATCTATTTTTAAAACATAAAGTAATAAATAAACTTTGGTCAAGAAGAGAGTTTTTGTCACCCTCCAATATTTGTTCAAAATGCTCCACTTAGCTCGTTTTTTAAAATACCATCACTAAGCTTGACATTTGGTTGTTATAAAACCTGGGTCTTGGTCTTTAACTTAATTTTAGTTCTTGGGTTTTTCTCAGTATGATCACAGGGGAGTAGAAAGAGGGTTTTAACATAAGTTATTTCAGCCCTTTGCATAGCTCTTAAGTTCATCTTTCAAGACTCCAGCTGCAGGAGGAAGCCTTTAGAAACTGGAATGACCTTGAAAAGCTTCTTCCACCCATCGCTTGGGCCTGAGCAGGTGCAATTCAAAATGACCTCAAGGGGGGAGTTGAGCTTTTATAGGCAACAGGCTGCACTTTAGTTGTCCCAGCCTGTGCAGACATACTAAATCAAAATTAACTGTTAATGATGGTGGTGTCAGTACCACTCTGCTGGGGAAACTAAAAGGCAGAGAAACGAGGCTCTAACAGCTGTCAGTAATTGGGTCACTGCCTTCCCCTGAGCCCTGGCTGCCTACACTTTTGCCAGCACCTACTATCATTAATGGCCCTGCTGCCAAAAAGACTTACCTTTGCCAAGATGTTGGGCTGGATGAACACGTGTTCTTTCAGGAGAAGCCGAAAGTCCTTGAGAGAAGCACAAAAGCAGGACATGAGTCCACACACAGAAAAATGTGAGAAAGGTCTGATGCCTCACTAAATAGTGCCGTGGGCAGAACACGCTAACAGTGGCTGCATCCGCACTTTTGTTACTGTGGGCAGAGTGAACGGCAGGTGGAGGCTGGCTTCCCTACAAGTTTCATGTGTCCTTTTTTGTTGTCTTTTCCTGAAAAATGAGCAGACACTGTCAAAACTTCTTTATTATCAATTCAGCAATGAGAAAAAGTCTTTCCCATTATTTATTCCAAATGCGTAATTGGCATGTTACTGATTCATAATGGCGAGTGGTTTCATCCATAAATAATGATCAATTGAGTTCCTGTGTCTGATACAGACCACTAAGCAGACTAAGATCAGAGAAACCCACTCAATATTTCGCTTTTCCTTAGTGAATGTCAATGATCTGTTGAATGAGAAGCTTGAATCCCACCCTTGGTAACAGACGTCCTGGCTGGTCTCTGCTAGAATTGCAGATAAATTGTTCCACAGGTAATTCAAGTGGCTTGGAAGGAAATGAGTTCCACTCCTTATCCCTGGGAACACTCGCCACATCTATACTGTGAATTAAGAAGCTTCAGAGTGTTATTGGGGTGTTTTATTTAAGCACCTCAGTTTGGTGTTACTTACAAACCAATGTAAGTTAGTAGTTACATGTATGCGACTATGGAGGGCGGTGGAGTTCTCTCAGATTAAAAGCTCTTCTTGCTTTTCAGGCAGTACCATCAAAGTGGCAATTCAAGGAAACCCGGAAGTGAACTGCTGGGCTTGCTGTCTGGGGGTAGGCAGTGTTTCCTGCATGGTGGAGTACTCCAAAAGGGGCAACTGTGGAGCTACATCACTGGTGACCACAGAAAAAGAAATGGGATGGCTGTTTATTTGTTCTCAGAACCATCCCCTGCTCTTTTCTTCTCGGAATTGTAGGGGCCAGAGCCTGGACATTTCCATTTCCTAGTCTTCCTTGTTGATCTGGTGCTCAGTTAGGTTTATTCTGTGGGAACCCACTTGGAGCTCCAGAGCTGGTATTGTGAAAGATGTCAGAGTCAAAATGGAGTCACTGATGTTAAGAAAACCCTGACAATAGAGCCAGGGAAGGCCATGAAGAGAGGGTTTCATGCTTGTATGCCTGATCATGAAAAAGACTCTACAACAAAACACAACTTTGTACATAAAATACTTCTGCAAGGACTTCTGCCCAGCAACTGCCAGTCCAACCTTGGACTGGTGCCACCATTATTATTGATCTTCATAGCCAAGGATAATTATTTCAAAACAATTACATAATCCTCATTTTTTCCTTTGAAAACCTTTGTGTTCCTTCACCTCCCTAAATATGCACATAGTTTACTACGGTATGTGCCTTCCTATTGCAATGTTCCATTCCCAAATAAACATCTTTTCTTTTAGAGAGCCTCTCTCTGTCATTTAGGTTGAAAATATAAAGATTATTTTAAGCTGAAGACATTTGAGATTCAACAGATACAGAAAGGAGCCCTCTCAGAGCTTCGTTTCTCTGACAAAAAGCAGAAACTTCTAAATGAGGGTGCCATAAATTTCCTCTTTGAAGCAGATTTTCTCCCATGAGAGAGACCAAGAGTTAACCTACCATAAATCCCCTCTTCAGTGTGGTTTCATGGCCAGAAAGAAGACGGAAAGACTACTTACAAACAAACATTATTACAAACTTTCTTTTCTCCTGTTTTCTTTCCCCTAAAAACCTATTTGTCTTTCCTAAAGAAATCTATTTGTTCTTTCATGAGGAGACTTTTCTCCTTTCTCCCTTTCACCTATGAAGTTAGGAATGTAAGCCCCAAATTCTAACCACCACACCACACCCAGTGACTCCTCACTGAGCACTCATGTGTGCATTGCACACACAAACTGTCTTTTCTCCTGTGACTCTGTCTTTTGTCTGTTAAATTGACAGGCCCTGAGCTACTGAACGTAAGATAGTAAAGGAAAAGTTTTTCCTTCTCAATAGGCCAGTGAGAGGCACTGGCAGGAGATCTGGCAGCATCTCCAACTGCGTCTCCTCTAAGGTCCCAGCTTTTTTGAGGCAGTCCCTCTGCAGCCTCAGCTCCTTGGGCAGGCTCCAAAGTGGTTAACTCCCACCAATGGTGGTGGTTCTGGCTCCTGGCTTCCCAATACCACCTTTTCTCTTGTTCTTTCTAGTCCTATGGGTAGTAGTAGCCTCTTGCTGTTGCTAATATCTGGCTTGCCTCCTTGTCCTTTGTTTGACTTTTCAATTCTCTCAAGACTTTTGTATTTGGTTCCCTATATCAAATTCCCTCAACAAAATTATCTGAGATGGGCTCTGTTTTCCAAACAGGACACTCTCTGATAAAAGAGGTAGGCATGGCTTGGTCTTCCTCATCACTATCAGGGACTTTCCAATGCCAGTCTTCCTTAAATTCTTTATAGGAACAGGAAATTGGTTAGTGTTTGGGGGATATAGAGAAAAAAAATCTTTTTCCTTCTATCCTCCTAGCTTCAATGGCTGAGGCCCACAAATCAAACTGATAAAGGCAGATGAACAAGAAAGAAAAAACACTTTAATTTATATATGTACAAATGAGAGAAAATGTGACTCAAGGAGGTAGCCAGATGCTTGATGCTTTGACACAGCCTAAGCTACACAAATAAAAGGGTCTTTGGGCTTCTGAGCAGAGGAAGCAAGTTATGGGTAGGTGAGGGGAGAAATGTAAGGTAAAGAAGACTTGTCCTGTTATGCAGATAATACTCTCTGGCGGTGGGGGTGGGGTGGAGGGGATAAGACTTGTCTCCCTGGAGTAGCTGTGTCCTTGGTACGGAGACATCTTTACAAATGGAAGTGTCCTTCAAAAATATAAACTTTTTTACAAAAAAATTACTTTGTGGTATGGTTTGGATTTTTGTCCCCTCCCAAATCTCATGTTGAATTGGAGGAGGGGCCTGGTGGGAGGTGATTGGATCATGGGGGCACATTTCCCCCTTGCTGGTCCTGTGATAGTGAGTGAGTTCTCAGGAGACCTGATTGTTTAAAAGTGATGTGGCGCCTCCCCTCCTTCCCCTGCCACCATGTGAAGAAGGTGCTTGCTTCCCTTTCCAACATGATGGTACATTTCTTGAGGCCTCCCAGTCATGCTTCCTGTTAAGCCTGTGGAACTGTGAGTCAATTAAACCTCTTTTCTTTATAAATTATCCAGCCTCAGGTAGTTCTTTATAGCAGTGTGAGAACAGACTAACACAGAAAATTGGTACCAGGAGTAATGCACTGCTATAAAGATACCTGAAAATGTAGAAACAATGCCAGAACTGGGTAATGGGCAGAGGTTGGCACAGTTTGGAGGGCTCAGAAGAAGACAGGAAGATATGGGAAAGTTTGGAGCTTCCTAGAGACTTGTTGAATGGCTTTTGACAGAAATGCTGATGGTGACTATGGACAATGTAGTCCAGGCTGAGGTGGTCTCAAATAGAGAAGAGGAACTTATTGAAAACTGAAGTAAAGGTCACTCTTGCTATGCTTCAGCAAAAAGTCTGGTAGCATTTTGCCCCTGCCTTAGAGATTTATGGAATTTTGAACTTAAGAAAGATGATTTAGGGTATCTGGCAGGAGAAATTTTTAAGCAGCAAAGCATTCAAGATATGACCTGACTGTTTGTAAAAGTGTATGTTCATATGCACAAACAAAGAGATTGTCTGAAACTGGAAGCAGAGCGTGAAAGTTTGGAAAATCTGCAGCCCAGCCATGTGGTAGCCAGCCATTTTCTGGGGAGAAATTCCAGTCTGTTCTAGAAATTTTGATAAGTAAAGAGGAGCCAAATTTTAATAGCCAGGACAGTGGAGAAAATGTCTCCAGGGCATTTCAGGGACCTCCATGGCAGCCCCTCCCATCACAGACCTGGATGCCTAGTAGGAAAAAATGGTTTAGTGGGCCAGGCCCAGGGCCCTGCTCCTCTGTGCAGCCTTAGGACATGGCATCCTGCATCCCAGCTGCTCCAGCTCCAACTGTGGCTAAAAGGGGCCAAAGTACAGCTCTGGCCATGGCTTCAGAGGGTGCAAGCCCCAAGCCTTGGCAGCTTCCATGTGGTATTGGCCTATGGGTGCACAGGTTTGGGAATTGAGGTTTGGGAATCTCCACGTAGATTTCAGAGGATGTATGGAAATGCCTGGATGTCCAGGGCAGACGTCTACTGCAGGTGGGGGGGTGCCCTCATGGAGAACCTCTTCTAGGGCAGTGCAGAGGGAAAATGTGGTGTTGGAGCCCCCACACAGAGTCCCCACTAGGGCACTGCCTACTGGAGCTGTGAGAAGAGGGCTACTGTCCTTCAGACTCCAGAATGGTAGATCTACTGACAGTTTGCACTGTGTGCCTGGAAAAACCACAGGCACTAAACTTCAGCCGTGAAAGCAGCCATGTGGGCTATACCATGCAGAGCCACAGGGGCGGGGCTGCCCAAGGCATTGGGAGCCCACCTCTTGCATCAGTATGACCTGGATGTGAGACATGGCATCAAAGGAGATTATTTTGGAGCTGTAAGATCTAATGACTTCCCTGCTGGGTTTCGGACTTGCATGGGGCCTGTAGCCCGTTTGTTTTGGCTAATTTCTCCCATTTGGAATGGGAGCATTTACCCAATCCCTGTACCCCAATGTGTCTTGGAAGTAACTGTTTAATTTTACAGGCTCATAGATGGAAGGGACTTACCTTGTCTCAGGTAAGACTTTGGACCGTGGACTTTTGAGTTAATGCTGAAATGAGTAAAGAATGGGGGACTGTTGAGAACAGATCATTGTATTTTGCAATGTGAAAAGGACATGAGATTTGGAAGGGGACAGGGGCAGAATGATATGGTTTGGATTTGTGTTCCCACCCAAATATCATGTCAAATTGGAGGAGGAGCCTGGTGGGAGGTGATTGGATCTTGGTGGCAGATTTTCCCCCTTGCTCTTCTCATGATAGTGAGTGAGTTCTCATGAGATCTGATGGTTTAAAAAGTGTGGGGCACTTCCACCCCACTCTCCTGCTGTCATTTAAGATGTGCCTTGCTTCCCCTTTGCCTTCCGCCATGATTGGAAGACTCCTTAGTCCTCCCCAGCCATGTGGAACTGAGTCAATTAAACCTCTGTTCTTTATAAATTGCCCAGTCTCAGGTAGTTCTTTACAGCAGTGCGAAAACAGACTAACACACTTTGTTTTCAGGCAGTCCTCAGGAGATAAAGAGCTTTTCCTGTATCTGCTGGCTCTTAATTGCCTTTAGCTCAAAATAATTCATAAGCCAAAAAGGCATATTTTGGGCTGAGATATTCTGGTACCCTTTAAGGACAATGGGAACTGGAGAAACAGTTGTAGGCCAGCACAGGGAGGAAAAATAGAGCTGTTTGGCCACGGTGTGTTTCCATAAATATGAGCAAGAAATGATACAGAGAAGGGAAAGATGAAGTCCAGAGATCTAAGGGGGAAGAAATGGGCCTAGCTTCCAGAATCTGAACACTGCAGAAAACCTTTCTCTCATTTTACTGTGGAAACCAGAAAGGCATCAATTTAAGACCAGGTAGATTACAGTTTGGTTCCTGTTTGAAGTTGTTTCATGACACCCATACTTTCTATTGAGGGTTTGCTGTGTGCTACAGAGGATACAAGGGTGAATCTAATAGGATACAGTCCTAATGAAACATGCAGCTTAGCAGCAGAGATAAGGCATCCTCATAAATAACTGTATCAAAAGTATTAAGAAGAGGAATTGAAGAGGAGAGGTAGGAACATAGTGCTGAGGGAGATTAGGAGAGGATGTTAAAGGCGTGTGCTTCCACCTCCACCTCACTGACCCATTCGGAAAAAAGGACGGCATGGGTGTCAGAGGCATTCGAACCAGAGTGACTTTATCTTGAATAGGTGCTGGATAAAATAAGGCTGAGACATACTATGCTGCATTCCAGTAGGTCAAGCATACTTAATCACAGTATGAGATAGGAGGTTGGCAGAAGATACAGGTCACAGAGACCTTGCTGATAAAACAGGTTGTGGTAAAGAAGCGAGCTAAAATCCACCAAAACCAAGATGATGACGAAAGTTACCTCTAGTCATCCTTACTGCTCATTTTATGCGAATTACAGTGTATTACCACACTAAAAGACACTCCCACCAGTGCCATGACAGTTTACAAATGCCATGGCAACATCAAGAAGTTACCCCATATGGCCTAAAAAGGTGAGGAACCCTCAGTTCCAGGAATTGCCCACCTCTTTCCCAGAAAACTCATGAATAATCCACCCCTGTTTAGCATAAAATCAAGAAATACCTGTAAGTATACTCAGTTGAGCAGCCCATGCCACTGCTCTGCCTATGGAGTAGCCATTCTTTTATTCTTTCACTTTCTTAAAAAACTTGCTTTCACTTTACCATATGGACTTGTCCTGAATTCTTTCTTGCATGAGGTCCAAGAACCCTCTCTTAGGGTCTAGACTGGGACCCCTTTCCAGTAACATGGGGAACCTGTGAGTGCTGCGTGCCAGTGGCACACTAAGTTCTGCTAGAGAAAAAATTATTTGATGATCCTTATTAAACACAGTAAGTGACAGGGCTCAGGACATACCACTCCAAAATATGACTGCCAGAGTCCAGAATATGCCACCCCAAAATAGGCCTCTTTGGCATAAGGTTTATTTTGAGCTGGCTATTTTGAGAAACTGCAGACACAGGAGAAGTTCTGGAAAGTTACCCTTTTGTGTAAGAGAAATTTGCAGCTATAAAGGCAGTCTCCATTTTTAAGTGTGTCTCCCTCTCTGCACCAGGAGGAGAAGGAAGACTAAATCTTTAGAGATGCTTAATCAATAAAGAAGGAAGGCATCAACTTAAATCTGTACAACAAATGTGCCTTTGTTTAAGATGCTTTTTCTGGCCATCTTATCTTAGCTGGCCATTCTCTCCATCCTTATTTCTTTGTTTCAGAGAATAATGCTATTCAAGCCTGAGGTTTTAAAATCTTTCTTTGAGATCTACTCTAGAGATTTACTCATTTCTCTGGGTTATCTCCCATGTTACAGGGGGTACACATGTTATTAAACTTCCATTTGTTCCTCTCTTGTTAATCTGTCTTTTGTTATAAAGCTCATGAAGGTTGGAGGAGGGCATTATTTTTCCTCCCATACATAAAGAGAGGCAAAATGCCCTCAGGATTTGTTTTTTTCACCCCCCAAGCTGAGAACTAAATTGACATAAGAGGGATCAACAGGAAAAAAGCATACAGAAAATTTAGTACGATTTCACATGGCACAGGGGACTTCGTAAGGAAATGAAGACCCAAAGACGCTGCTAGAGATGAACACTTATATAAAGAATTAAAGAGTAGTAAATTGTGAAAATGTGATGCAGCAAAGGGTATTGGGTAGTGCAGTGGCTAGGAAGATAAGGATTAGTCTATGGTTTGTTCAGATTCCCCTCAGCCTCAACTTCCCATCCTTGATGATAAGAATGATACTTTCCTTCTGGAATAGGCAGAATATCCCTCATGTAGGAATTTCATCTCCTGCTTTTAGGAAACAGAAGGAAGGTCAGAGTTATCTTCTCGCATCTGCCGTTTTTTGAGTGCCTCTAACTCAAAATACTCAATATGCCGGAACATATTGTGGGGTGGCAGGTTCTTAACCCCTTCATAAGGCAGACTTTATTCAGGACCATTCAGATACGTATAGGGACCACCGTGATGGGATTTTTCAGTAGGGGAGAAAGATTGGGCTCAACTCCAAATATACTGTGGGCAAGTGGGAATTTAGAGCCAAGAAGCAGGAAATGGGTCAGTGGATGGAAAATTATTAAAAGGAAACATGCAGGGTAAGGCGGGTTCTGGCTAAACCAGCCTAACAGGATTCTTGCTGAAGGCAGGCCAGGGTAATCAGACATCATCTGGGGGTGTTACAGAACTGAACCGGAGTTGCCTGGCACAGCAAAGCCAATCACTGAAATTAGAATGATGTAGGGGAGAAAAAGTAGTATCTTCTCCTCACTTGTCACAAGGTTCACAGCTGACACCCCTATAGCAAAAAACAGGCCAGGCATGGTGACTCATGACTGTAATCTTTGCACTTTGGGAGGCTGAGGTGGGTGAATCACTTGAGCCCAGGAATTTGAATTCAGCCTGGGCAATATAGCAAGACCCTGTAAGAAGAAGGAAGAAAGGAGAAGAGAAGAGAGGAGAGGGGAGTGGAGGGCAAGGGAGGAGAGGAGAGGAGAGGAAAATGGGAAGGAGAGGAGAGGAAAATGGGAAGGAAAGGAGAAGGAAAAGGAAAAAACCTGGAAAGGATTTTCTGAACTTCCCCTGAAGCAGATCATAAGACCTCATATGAGAGGTGTCCTCCATACACCAAGGGAAATGAAACATCCTTATTTTCAAAGACACAGAGACACAGAGAAGAATTAATAAGGAAGACTTGCTGTTTCCCCTAGTTTACTACCATTAGATCATACTCTTTGCCCTATTATATTTCTCCAAGACTGTCCACTCTTCATCAAACCTAGCAAAAACAATGCTCAGGTTTACTCCATTTCTTTGGGTCTTCATTTCCTTGTGAAGGCTCCTCTGTCATGTAAAACTTATATTAAATAAATTTGGATGCTTTTCTCTAGTTAATCTGTCTTTTGTTATGGGGACCCCCAGCCAATGAACCTAAAATGAGGGAAAGGAAAGATATTTTTCCTCCTTTACAGTGCCAAGGTTGAAAAACCCTGGCCTCGGCAATTAGGAAAGTAAGTATGTTTCTGCTGCCTTGCCAAAAAGGAAAACTGTATCCTTGATATTTGCTGAATTACCTTTTATCCCTCATTATCTAACATGAATTCAGTTTATTAACTAACCCCAGAGTGTGTGTAAGGGTGAATAAGAAACTTAATTCTTCCTGTTGAAAATAAGGAAAGAGACCCACCTCTCTACTTCGCCCCCTCTTTTTTCTAAGAATTTCTTTCTCAGCCCTTTTCAAATGTATGTAAGTCTTTTAAATAGCTAAATAAGCCTCTTTCCAGGCTCATGATTCAAAAATGTTTTCTCAAGGACCTGGGAGTCATTTCTTTGAAATGTAACCATCAAGGAAGATAATACCCTATCTTCCCAGTCTCCTGGGAGGAGGTGGGCTAAATTTGGCTATCACCTGACTCAAATTCACAAATCACCTGCCTAATGTGATGGGTTATGTCCAGCTAGCTATATGTCGGTGGATTTCTTTCTGTCTTTGCAATCTCTTCAGCAGATTGTCTGAGCTGCACATCACATTCTGATTTAATGCTTATTTAATCATAACACTGTTTTCTTTCTCCTCTTTGTAAAGAAGTTTTCTGAAATGGGAGTTTTTTGTTTTGTTTCGGTTTTTTTTGTTGTTGTTGTTGTTTTTTACTTATATTGCCCAAACAAATGCCATTTTACTTACAATGGTTAAAGTGCAAGATCTGTCAGAGATATGGACACACAAATTTCTTCATGGTTTCGTGACAGGCTATTTGACCAAATTATTGTTTTTTTTTCTTTTTCTTTTTCTTTTCATTTAACAGATGAGGAAATGGAACACAAAGTTATTCTTATTTTCTTATTTCATCTTGATTGGTTTAAGATCAAGTCCTCTGTTGTTTAAATGTTTTTAGAAAGCTATTATATTATATAAATGTTCTTAGAGAGCTATTATATATGACATAAAATGTATGTATGTATTAATGAACATATATAAATGTTCTTAGAAAGCTATTATATAGTAGCTCAGAAAGCTACTATATCTATTATAATTTGGTTAAAGACCAAATTATAACAGACCAAATTATATATAATTATATATAATAGACCAAATTATAATAGATATTAGTATTATTTTCAAATAAATTGTATGTGATCTTAAAATCACCTTTGTTTCAAAAAAGTGGCAACTGAAGAATGATGAGGTTCATAAGTATGGAAAGGAGAGCTTTATTTTTCATAAAGGGTTGCAGCCTGCAAGTGGCCATTTTGACAGGCTGGGAAGCATAATCTCCCATCGGAAGCCAGAGACAAGCACTTCAAGGGTGAGAAGAATAAGACAGGAATTTATACTGAAGTGGGTGGCCAAATATACATATTCAATAAGCTATAGGAGGAGTCATGAATATTTATAAAATGAGAAACGCATGTGCAATTGACCTTCATGCCTCTTGTCACACCAAGTGTCAGGTTCCAGCCTATGCTGAGGTCCAAGGGGAGTGGGTGGATGGGTGGTAAATAGCTGAAAGAACACTCAGGGGGCCATAGGCAGGTGAAATATGGTTTTATTCAGCAGCTCTCGTACACTGTTCCTTTGTCTCAGCTGTCTGCTCTAGCTGCACCCCTTCTCGGCAGCCAGCTCTGCAGCTTTTGTCACTCCCACACTTACAGCTGCATTCCCTGACACACTTGCTGGTTTCTGGCTCCCCTCATCCATCTGCAAGATAGTTGGCTCTCCCTACAGGGTCAGGAGCTTCACTCTCTCCCTCTGAGTGTGTGTCCCATGTACAGTGTCTGCAGGGCAGTTATAGCTTTTAAAAGCATAGTGGCTTTAAGCCAAGTATGAGCTTACACACACGCGTTATACAACAAGTGGAGTTGTGCACCTGCACTCCAAACTTGCTGAGTCATGCTGGCCTGCATGTCTGCCTCGGCCTATTCTTGACCAAAGCACATTCATTTACCTTACACCTCTCCATGAGACCCATGTTCAAAAATGGTGGCCTTCGCATGATCCCAGGGTTAAGTTTTTGGGCCTCTGATGTCAAAAGGTGAAACAGGCCAGGCATATTGGCTCAAACCTGTAGTCCCAGCACTTTGGGAGGCCAAGATGGGCAGATCACTTAAGCCTAGGAATTTAAGACCAGCCCGGGCAACATGGCAAAACCCCATTTCTACAAAAAATACAAAAATTAGCTGGGGAGACTGCTGTGATCATGCCACTACACTCTAGCCCAGGAAACAGAGTGAGTGAGACTGTCTCGAAACAACAACAACAAAAAAACAAACAAACAAAAAAACAAAATATGAAGCCGAGGACATGAAAACCCTCACTGCACATCCTCCTTAGGCTGGCAAGAACCATCCCATGGTGGAAGCCAACTTCTGGTGCCATGTTTTCTCACCAGGTCCCTGTGACAAGGAAGTGGCAGTGACAGCCATGATACAGAAGCACCACCTTGAAGCTTCAGAGCAGGGACTGCACAACAGCTGCCAGGGCCAAGCCTGCTATCTCCTATGATAAGAGTACTTTTGAAGAAACGTGTCCACACTGTTTGCAGTTGCTGATTCTGGATAACTCTTGAGTGTGTCTCAAACCCAAAGCCACATTGACACCCAAAATACAGAAACTGATTAATCGAGAAGCATGAAATTATACACTCAGTTTTAAAGAAGCAAAAATTGTGAAAAAATTCAAAGACGACAAAAGTGTATTGTTGATTACTTGTAAAACATGCCGCAGAACAGTGAAACATCATGGTAAGAGTAGAAGCTTTCTATCAGCATTGAAGAGCAATCCTACTACTCCTCAAGTAAACTCAGCCTGAAGACACCAAAGAGAAGGACTGCAAACCCAAATCATGAGATGTCTGGTTCCAAAGGCAAAAGCCCAGTATTGATTTCCAGAACACCTACATCTGGAGAGTCAGTATTTTCTTGCTCCCCAAAGAATGTGAGCAAAACAAAGAAACATTTCCCTCAATGAAATGTTGGCTCCCTCTTGGCTCCCTCCCAGTTTGGGGAAATGTTTTTCTACATAATTCCAGGTTTTTCTTGTAAAAAAATATTCCTTAGTCAGAATGAATCCCAAAAGAATCCAAAGATAGACTTCAGAAATTTCTTATCTTCTCTGAAGGGTGGACTTTGACAATAAGAAATGCCTGATGTCAGTCAGTTCTGAAACTGAAGTTAGTGAAACAACTTTTTAAACTTATTTATTTTTTGAATACATGGAAACTTGATCTGAGTGAAAAACAACAACAAAAAAGAACCAGCCCATGGTTGGTGATCTCTTATCATGAAGGAATGCTGGTTGGTTGTTTTGTGGAAGCTGCAAAAGGGAGGGGCAGTGTCAGAGTGTTGGTTAAATGAAGGGTGAAATGAGTCTTTCCAAAGGGCTGGTTTCTGTTTAATCCTTAGGGAAAAAAGTCTAATGGTGGTTAGTGAGGGAGGGGGTATAATGAGGCGTGATATGGTTTTGCTGTGCCTCCTCACCAAATCTCAACTTGAATTGTATCTCCCAGAATTCCCAGGTGTTGTGGGAGGGACCCAGGGGGAGGTAATTGAATCATGGGGGCCAGTCTTTCCCATGCTATGCTATCCTTGTGATAGTGAATAAGTCTCACAATATCTGATGGGTTTATCAGAGGTTCCGCTTTAGCTTCTTTTTTTTTTTTTTTTTCTGAGATGGAGTCTAGCTCTGTCACCCAGGCTGGAGTGCAGTGGCACAATCTCAGCTCACTGCAACCTCTGCCTTCTGGGTTCAAGTGATTCTCCTGCCTCAGCCTCCTGAGTAGCTGGGATTACAGGCGCCCACCACCACGCCCAGCTAATTTTTGTATTTTTAGTAGAGACGGGGTTTCACTGTGTTGGCCAGGCTGTTCCCAAACTCCTGCCCTCATGATCTGCCCACCTCGGCCTCCCAAAGTGCTGGGATTACAAGTGTGAGCCACTGCGCCCAGCCCCGCTTTAGCTTCTTCCTCATTTTTCTCTTGCCACTGCCATGTAAGAAGTAACTTTCACCTGCTACCATGATTCTGAGGCCTCCCCAGCCATGTGGAACTGTAAGTCCAATTAAACCTCTTTTTGTTCCCAGTTTCGGGTATGTCTTAATCTGCAGCATGAAAACAAACTAATACAGTAAATTGGTACTAGTAAAGTGAGTGGGACATCGCTGAAAAGATACCTGAAAATGTGGAAGCAACTTTGGAACTGGGTAACAGGTGGATGTTGGAACAGTTTGGAGGGCTCAGAAGAAGACAGGAAAATGTGGGAGTTTGGAACTTCCTAGAAACTTATTGAATGGCTTTGCCCAAAATGCTCATAGTAATATGGACAGTAAGGTCGAGGCTGAGGTGGTCTCAGATGGAGATGAGGAACTTGTTGGGAATTGGAGCAAAGGTGATTCCTGTTATGTTTTAGCAAAGAGACTGGCAGCATTTTGCCCCTGCCCTAGAGATGTGTGGAACTTTGAACTTGAGAAAGATGATTTAGGGTATCTGGTGGAAGACATTTCTAAGCAGCAAAGCATTCAAGAGGTGACTTGGATACTGTTAAAGGCGTTCAGTTTTATAAGGGAAGCAGAGCATAAAAGTTGGGAAAATTTGCAGGCTGAACATGCAATAGAAAAGAAAAACCCTTTTTCTGGGGAGAAATTCAAACTGGGAGAAAATTGCATAAGTAGTAGGGAGCCTAATGTTAATCCCCAAGACCTTGGGGAAAATGTCTCCAGGCCATGTCAGAGACCTTCACGCAGCCCCTCCCATCACAGGCCTGGAGGCCAGGAGGAAAAAGAATGGTTTCGTGGGCCAGGCCCAGGGTCCCTGTGCTGTGTGCAGCCTATGGACTTGGTGCCCTGTGTCCCAGCCATTTTAGCTGTGGCTGAAAGGAGCCAACGTAGAGCTCAGGCTGTGGCTTCAGAGGACAGAAGCCCCATTTCTTGGCAGCTTCCACTTGGTGTTGAGCCTGCAGGTGCACAGAAGTCATGAATTGAGGTTTGGGAAACTCCGCCTAGATTTCAGAAGACGTATGGAAATGCCAGGATGTGCAGTCAAAAGTTTGCTGCAAGGATGGGGCCCTCATGGAGAACCTCTGCTAGGGCAGTGCAGAAAGGAAATGTGGGGTCAGAGCCCCCATGCGGAGTCCCTCCTGAGGCACTGCCTAGTGGAGCTGTTAGAAGAAGGCCACCATCCTCCAGACCCCAGAATGGTAGATCCACCAACAGCTTGCACAGTGCACCTGGAAAAGCTGCAGACACTCAATGCCAGCCTGTGAAAGCAGCCAGAAGGGAGGCTGTACCCTGCAAAGCCACAAGGGTGGAGCTTCCCAAGACCATGGGAACCCACCTCTTGCATCAGCATGACCTGGATGTGAGACCTGGAATCAAAGGAGATCATTTTGGAGCTTTAAAATGTGACTTCCATGCTGGATTTCAGACTTGCATGGGCCCTGTAACCCCTTTGTTTTGGTAAATTTCTCCCATTTTGAACAGCTGTATTTACCCGATACCTGTACCCCCATTGTATCTAGGAAATAACTAGCTTGCTTTTGACTTTACAGGCTTATAGGTGGAAGGGACTCGCCTTGTCTCAGGTGAGACTTTGGACTGTTGACTTTTGGGTTAATGCTGAAATGAGTTAAGACTTTGGGGGACTGTTGGGAAGGCATGATTGGTTTTGAAATGTGAGGACATGAGATTTGGAGGGGCCAGTGGTGGATTGATATAGTTTGGCTGTGTCCCCACCCAAATCTCAACTTGAATTTTATCTCCCAGAATTCCCGCATATTGTGGGAGGGACCGACGCATGGGGAGGTAATTGAATCATGGGGGCCAGTCTTTCCCATGCTATTCTTGTGATAGCGAATAAGTCTCACAAGATCCGATGGGTTTATCAGGGGTTTCTGCTTTAGCTTCTTCCTCATTTTTATCTTGCCACTGCCAAGTAAGAAGTTCCTTTCACCTGCCACCATGATTCTGAGGCCTCCCCAGCCATGTGGAACTGTAAGTCCAATTAAACTTCTTTTTGTTCCCAGTTTTGGGCACGTCTTTATTAGCAGCATGAAAATGAACTAATACAAGGTGTGTCTGACTTTCTGTCCTGTCATGTCCAGGAACTCAGTGTTCAAAGTTTCTCTGGGGTCCTCTTGGCCAAGAGAGGGTCCCTTCAGTCAGTTGGGGGACTTAGGATTTCTTTTTTGTTTCTCAGTCATAAGACCTTCGTGTGACAGCCAGAGAAAGGGAATGAACACACAGAGACACCAAGATAAATCTGAACACACAGCCCTTGTTAAGTCCCCCAGTTTATTACTGTTAGATCATACCCCCTTATCCAATCATGTTTCTCCACAAGTATCTACTCTTCATCAAACCTAAACATAAAAGTGCACAGTTTCCTCCATTTTTGGGGTCTTCATTTCTGAAGGCTGCCTTGTCACATAAAACTTTGGTTAAATAAATTTGTTACACTTTTCCCTTGTTAATTTGTTTTTTGTTATGGGGCGTAAGTCATGAACCTTGCAACAAGCAAGGAAAAAATATTACTCTTTCTTCCCTACACCATTGTACTAATTTCTTTTTTAAAAAATTATTCTATCCTTCATGAATAGGAGCTATGCTTAATAAAAATAATTCCCATAGCTGAGCTTACATAAGAAGTAGTGATTAGCTGTGCAATTGCAAAAAACTAAAATAAAATAAGCTCTGATTCAGGTTGGGAGGCAAATGTTGAACCCCTGCAGAGACTGCAAAATCCCAAAGAAAGACCTTCCCTTCTGCTACCTACATAGCCATCCAAAGAGCAAGGAATGCTGAACACGTGTAAGTGCTTCAACAGCAATGTCAAATCTGGACTGAAGGTTAAAAAAAGACAAAAATACTAGCAAAAGAGTGATCTAGAGGATATTGCCTGTCTTGTAACTTTTAATTTTTTTGTTTTTAAATTAATATTTATTAAGAGGAAAGAGCTTTCTTATCATAAAACTAATATTCACTGCTGAAAATGTAGAAAATAAAGAAAAGCCAAAAAAAGATTCATTAAAACATTTCCTCATCAGGAAATAACTCATGCTAACCCTTTGGGTTGCATTCTTCCCACATGCACGTTTTAATTGTAGTGTGATGAGTCCTGCACCAGGTCACTGAAGGGTGCATGCCTGCTGCTGGAACCTCGAAGGCCAGGTAGTGAGCCAAGGCCATGCTGTGCAGCTGAGGAACAGGTATCCCTGAGAACCTAAGCATCCTGAGGAGTATCTGAGAACCTACCAAGAAAAACAGTCTCATCACTCAAACACGGTAGACAAAGAGCCAGAAAATCAGCTTAAAGATAGTTCAGAGATGGGAGGTGGCACAGATCTCTAGAGCAGTCCTGCTGCTGTCCAGGAGTGCCCTGTATGTAAATCTTAATAAACACATCTACTTGCCAAGCTGGACTTTTCTGAATAATTCTTTGGTTTCTTGGCTCCCTCCCACTTTGTGGGAACATTTTTCTATACAATTCCAGGTTTTTCTTGTAATATTAATGCACTTAAATGTGCTGTTGTTAGTCCTGTGTAAAGGAGACAGGGTCACTGTGGACACCTGTGGTTCAGACGTAGTACAGAAGTTGCTGGAAGCTCATGAGAGTAATAATGATCATACCATTCTTGGTAGAATCATCCATCCTTGTTAAGAAAATACTCCAAGATGTTTGTATTTGTACATAGTCAAGTCACAGCCACGAATGAAAAAAATAGGCTCTTTTCCAAAGACTTTGTAGGGGAGGAAAAAGCTTTTTCCTCTTCTCTCTTATGTTCTGTAGTTGAGGCCTGTGAATTAAACCAACAAAAGGCAGATTAGCAGAAGAAAAAGTGGCCAGGTACAGTGGCTCACACCTGTAATCCCAGCACTTTGGGAGGCCGAGGCGGAAGGATGACTTGAGGTCAGGGGTTCGAGACCAGCCAGGCCAACATGGTGAAACCCTGTCTCTACTAAAAATACAAAAATTAGCTGGGTGTGGTGGTGGGCACCTGTAATCCCAGCTACTCAGTAGGCTGAGGCAGGAGAATCGCTTGAACCCAGGAGGTGGAGGTTGCAGTTAGCTGAGATTGTGCCACTGCACTCCAGCCTGGTTGACACAGCAAGACTCTGTCTCAAAAAAAAAAAGGAGAAAAAGGTTTATTCGTATGCACCCAGAAGCCAACAAAAGGAGTAGCTGGCTTGTCAAATGGTTAAAGTTAAAGGCTTATACCTAAATTAGCAGGGGAAAAGGAGGGAGGAGAAAAGGCTTCTATGGGAAAAACAATTAGGTTTCTTTAGGAAAGACAAATGAAGTTTTAGGAAAACAAATAGGAGATAAGAAAATTTGTGATAATGTTGTCTATACAGGCAAGTGGTCTTTCCAGCTTCTTTGGGGCCGTAAAACTCCCCTGAAGAGGCACTTTATAGTAGATTTACTCTTTCTCTCTCTCCTGGGAGTAGAAGCCACCTCGTGAGGGAGTTTATGGCAGTCCTCATTTCTCAGAGGTTTCTGCTTTAAGTCAGATAAGAGAAGCTCCAAGTAGGTTTCTTTCTGCATCTGTTGAATCTCAAATGCCTTCAGCTCAAAATAATCTTCGTATCAAATCTGGGGTTCCAAATGGGTCTTCACACCTTCAAAGGGGAGAAGCCACAAAGGCATGGAAGCTAGTGCTTTTTGAATCATGCCACTGGGCTGGGCTCTGGACTCACAAAAGTTCCATGAAAGTGTTACAGGAAATGGGCCCCAATCCAGACCCCAAGAGAGGGTTCTTTGATCTTGCCCAAGAAAGAATTCAGGGCGAGTCCGTAAAGTGAAAGTTAGTTTATTAAGAAAGTAAAGGAACAAAAGAATGGCTACTCCATAGACAGAGCAGCCCCCGAAGGCTGCTGGTTGCCCATTTTTATGGTTATTTCTTGATGAAATGCTAAACAAGGGGTGGAATATTTATGCTTCCCCTTTTAGACCATATAGGGTAACTCCCTGACATTGCCATGGCATTTGTAAACTGTCATGGTGCTGGTGGGAGTGTAGCAGTGAGGATAACCAGAGGCCACTCTTGTGGCCATATTGGTTTTGGTAGGTTTTAGCCAGCCTGTTTACTGCAACCTGTTTTATCAGCAAGGTGTTTATGACCTGTAGCTTGTGCCAACCTCCTATCTCATCCTGTAAGTTAGAATGCCTTAACCATCTCGGAATGCAGCCCAGTAGGTCCCAGCCTCATTTTACCTAGCTCCTATTTAAGATGGAGTTGCTCTGGTTCACACGTCTCTAACAAAAGTGGAAGCATTCTACTGTTATTCCACAAGCATTTAGTGAGTGAACCCTAAGTGGAAGATTTTTACAACCAGGCACTGAGGATGCAAAACCAAATAATAAATTGCTACTATCTTGAAGGCATTGAAGTCTAAGGGAAATCAAAGTGGGTTGATGATTACTGTACACTGTGGCTGGTGCCGTGATAGAGATGGGTATTCTGCACACAAACAGGTGCCACAGAAACACAGAGGAGGAACACCTGCATCTGCTGGCTGACAGCCCTCTGGCTGAATCTGAACCTGAGAGGTATCTTATTTGACCTATGCAATTGCTATGGGTTGAATTGTGTCCCCAAAAAGATATGATGGAGACTTAACCCCCTGTACCTCAGAATATGATCTTATTTGGAAATAGGTAGTTGCAGATGAAATTAGTAAAGATTCATACTGGAGTAGGGTTGGCCCCTACTCCAATATGACTGATGTCCTTATAAAAAGATTGTAGGCCGGGCATGGTGGCTCACACCTGTAATCCCAAGACTTTGGGAGGCCAAGACAGGCGGATCATGAGGTCAAGAGATCGAGACCATCCTGGTCAACATGGTGAAACCCCATCTCTACTAAAAAGTACAAAAACTAGCTGGGCATGGTGGCGTGCACCTGTAGTCCCAGCTACTTGGGAGGCTGAGGCAGGATAATTGCTTGAACCAGGGAGGCGAAGGTTGCAGTGAGCCCAGATTGTGCCATTGCATACTAGCCTGGCAACAGAGCGAGACTCCGTCTCAAAAATAAATAAATAAATAAATAAATAAATAAATAAATAAATAAATAAATTTTAAAAATAAAAATAAAGACAGTAGGCCGGGGCAGTGGCTCACACCTATAATCCCAGCACTTTAGGAGGCTGAGGCAGGCAGATCATTTGAGGTCAGGAGTTTGAGACCAGCCTGCCCAACATGGTGAAACCCTGTCTCTACTAAAAATACAAAAAAATTAGCTGGGCGTAGTGGTGCATGCCTGTAATCTCAGCTACTCAGGAGACTGAGGCAGGAGAATCGCTTGACCTGGGAGGCAGTGGTTGCAGTGAGCCGAGATCGCGTCATGGCACTCCAGACTGGGTGACAGAGTGAGACTCTAGCTCAAAAAAAAAAAAAAAAAAGAAAAAGAAAAGAAAAAACTGTAAAAGAAAATAAAATTTCAGGATCCTTTAAATTTATTATGCCCAGGGGAAAGTTAACCCCTGGAGACTGAGACACAGAACATGTTTACAACTTCTGTTTCTTAGATTATAGATTAACTCTTTTCCATAAATGTTCCATTAATGACTAGAAAAGACCAGAAACCAGGCCCCTCCCCTTCCAATCAGTGGTTTTTGTTATAGATTAACTTCTTCCTTCATTGTCCCATATCTAAAACAGACCAAATGATGCAGAAGACCCCGTGACTGTTACCTCTTCAGTATGGAATGTTAAATATACCTTTCCTGAAAAAAAAGACCACCTCAACTAATCCAATCATTGTAACTATGCACTACGCCTCATGTAGAAAGATACTGAAATTCTGTTATGCTTCTCTATGTTTTGTCTAAATAAATGATCCTAAACTTCTACACTTCAGAACACTGACTTTCATTCTTTGGAATCTGTGTTTTCTCAGTAGCTGTCCTCAAACTTTGCCTTTGAACAAACTCTTTTTTGTTTGTTTGTTTTCTGATTTTTGAGACAGGGTCTTCTCCTGTCACCCAGGCTGGAGTACAGTGGCATGATCATGGCTCACTGCAGCCTGGAATTCCCTGGGCTCAGATGATCTTCCCACCTCAGCCTCCCAAGTAGCTAGGACTACAGGTGTGCACCACCCTGCTTAGCTAATTTTTGTATTTTTGGTGGAGACAGGGTTTCACCATGTTGCTCAGGCTGGTCTCAAACTCCTGATCTCAAGTGATCCTCCCACTACGGCCTCCCAAAGTGCTGGGCTTACAGGTATGAACCACTGTGCCCAGCCTGCGCAAACTCTTTAAACTAGATTCTGACCCTTTGGATGATTTTTAGGTTAACAAGATGATGTGAAGACACAGCGGGAGAACATCACATGATCACAGAGGCAGAGACTGGAGTGATGTGTCTGAGAGTCAAGGATGTCTCCACTGACACTTTGATTTTGGAATTCTAGCCTCCAGAACTGTGAGAGAATATATTTCCATTGTTTTAAGCCATCCAGTTGGTGACACTTCATTACAGCAGCCCTAGGAAATGAATACGACAGTGTCACATTGTTAGACACTGTGATGCCTTGTCCCCCTTCCTGGTGTTCTCTTTCGTGCAGCTGAGGTGAGCTCCACAATCATAATACCCCTGCCTCTCTCTCGCCCTGCACCCACTCTTCCCCAGCAGGGAAGAAGTAAATTGTGATTGCTGAGTTTGGGATACAGGAATAGGGCTCATGTCCTACTTCTGTCTTATCCCATGTCCTCTTTGCTCTAGTTCTGTCTTATCCCATTGTCCTCTTTGCTCCTGCCCTGAAGGTCTCCCTTCTTTCTGCTCAGTTCTGCCATGTTCTGAGTTAGAGCTCTAAATGTAATTGGGTTCCCAAGAACCTGAGCTTGAGATGAAAGTTCTTGTTTCAGTGCTTCACTAGTGGATGCTCTCAGGAGAAGCAGAGTGAGGAATGCAGGATGGCATGGAGGATAAAGCTAAGTGAGGAAGTGGTCTCAGCTGCAGCCTGTCTTCAGTCTAACCCCATGAAGGTGCTCTGGAGCACAAATGGCCACACTGAGTCAGTTTCTTTGAGGAGAGGGGGCTGGGCTTTTTTTCCTTCCCTGTGAGTCAGTCATCAGACCAGGGGCAGATGGATGAGAATGTGGCAGAGCCTCCTGGGGAGGTCAGGTCCAAGGCAGCTCCTGTGTGGCTGAGGGCAGTTCTCCAGCAACAGGGCAGCTGTGGAGTCCATCAGCCCAGAGTCACAGCAGCTGGGAGGCAAGGGTGACGGGAGCACCTGATGGCAAAGGGGATCTGGGCCTGCAGGCACCTCATACCTCCTCCACAGAGAGGCTGTTATATTGTCCAGTGCTTCTCCTGCCTGGGGGTCACATGAATGGAAGAATCAGAGCCAGAAGTCCCTTCTTCTTGCAGTGTCCTTCTTGCACCCTCTATTGACAAAACCTAACAAAGTGCTTGTTGCAAAGGAGAACCGCTTACAGGGTCCAGCTGGTTAACACAGAGCAAATAGTAGAGTAGCTTTTGAGCTGAGCAGTAATACACTGATAAGTGGCACACTCACTAAGATCGCGTTTATGAAACCCATCTAATTGTTCCATAGAACTGATGTTTAATAGTTTCTTTTGAATAAACCTAGAAATTGACCCTCCCAATCTTGAAACTTAAGAAAGTTACATTTCTCTTATGTGAGCTCCTTTCTCAGGAAACCAACCATCAGGATCTCCCACATGCTATCCAGGAAGTGAAACTTACCAGATCACCACATCTGGACAATGAGACACCAGACCCCTCATCTATCATGATTGCATAAGTGACCACTTACTTCCTATGGATGAACCCTTCCTTACCCCTCCCTAATTCTTGTTTTTGTGCGTGAAGTTTCATTTCTTCTGTGCTATATAAACCCTTGATTTTAGTTGGCCAGGGAGATGGATTTGAGACTGATCTCTCATTTCTTCAGCTGAAACACCTGATTAAAGCCTTGCTCCTTGGCAATACTCATTGTCTCAGTGATTGGCTTTCCGTGCAGCAAGCAGCAAAACCTAGACTGAACCCCTGGTATTTCCATGACATTTAGACACTAAACCTTCTTTTGTGTTTCTTCTCTTTCTTCCTTTTGAAAATCTTTTTGTGTTTTTATAATAGCGATACAAAAATTAGCAAAAGAGCTTCTCCTGTCTTGTTCCTTTGCTCAGGCCTGCAGGATGGGCAAGCATCAGGGTCTTTGAACCGCCAGGATTGAGTGCTATAGCTACTAATGGGATGAGAAATATCATGATAAACATACAAGGAGACCCATCTGGGCACAGCCCTTAAGGCCAGCCCCTTTGGAGGCACTTCCCATGCAAAGGGAATTGTGCTGGTAAAGTAGGGATTAAAGCCAAGCAGCCCAATTTGGCCATGCATCTGTTCAAGCAGTGATGGCTGCTCAAACTTTAATGAGGAAAATGATGGAGGCCGTTGGATGTGGCTACAGAGAAGTCCCCAGTATTCAAAGATACCGCAATGTTACCCAATTTACTTACCTACACCTTACCTCTGGTGGCTGGATTTGATCACAAGGATCATGCTGTTTGTGACTTTCCTGGAGTCAGCCTTTGCCAAAGGAGCCAGTGCTTCTCTTTTGAGAGACAAAAAAAGGCCAAGATCATAAGTTTTGATGATGTTAACATGGCAGTAATACATTTTCATAAAATGTAGTTATCATATTTATATTCTACATATTTTCATATTAAAATATATTTTAAGATAAGCCTGGGCAATATAGTGAGACCTCATCTCTATCAAAAATTTTTAAAAATTAGCCTGGTGTGGTGGCACACACCTGCAGTCCCAGCTACTTGAGAGGTTAAGGTGGGAGGATCATTTGAGCCCGGGAGGTTGAGGCTGCAGTGAGCCATGATTGTGCACTGCACTCCAGCCTCGGCAACAGACTTTGTCTCCAAAATATATATATTCTTTTTTCAAAAAAAATTGCCAAAGAAAATAGAATCACATTGTATTTTTCATATTTTTTCCATTGTAGAACACATTGTCATTATTATACTGAGAGGAGATAGAGAGGAGACCATGCAAAGCACCATAAAAAGTTTTTTCATGTTCTGTTGTCTGTGTTGATTGACCTCCAAAGTTAATTTCAAATAATGTGCTCAGCATTTACATGTGACTTCAGAGCTGAGCAAACCCATCAGGCACAGAGCTTATTTAACTCCTGAAACTTGCAAAAATTTTTTAAAAAGTCTGAACCACTCACTATATTATACGCTTCCTGTTCCCATATATTAGGAAATAGCTTTACATTACTTGTATTGCAGGATTTTTTTTTTTTGGTGTTTTAATTGTGCACTTACATGTATTAGAAAAGCTATTCATTTTTCTAGTGATCAATAGAAAAATGTTCTGAAAATCATCAATTGCCTTCAGCTTTATGGGGTGATTTTAGAAATTATTATTATGTTCTTCCATTTCTGGGAACATTACCATTTAGAGGATTAATGGTAATGAGTGAGAAGCATAATACAGTATATTTAATGAAAGATACCATTAATGTTATTCTATTTATGTCAACTTTTGTGAATGAAAGAAATGCTTTAAAATATTTGTTAATTTGATGACCGGATAAGTATAGGTAAATAGATTGGGGAACACTCTGGTGTCTTTGAATACTGGGGACATCTCTGTAGCTGCATCCAATGGCCTATTCTCAGTCCTCATTCTCTCTGACCTCTTTGAAATGGTGAATTCTGTCCATCAGTCCCACATCATTCTTTATTCTATGGGGCCTAAAAGGCACTTAGTCTCCTCTTCTCTGCCCACTACTCCATACCTCTGTTTGCTCGTCTTTCCCTCTAACCTGGGGGTACATCAGACAGTCCTTATTCTCCTCCTCTTCACTACAATTATAGGATTAAAAGACATCTTGCTGGTCATACATTCCAAATTCTTTCCCCCAAATTACCTGTCTTTAAAGGTTTCCACAAACAAACCATGAAACTCACATATCCATCTACATGCTCACAGCTAGGGCTCTAGAAGAACAGAACCATGAATCAGAAAATCTGGATTTAAATCCCATATTTATTCACTCCTTATGTGAACCTCAGGGTGCCACTTTGCCTCTGTGAACCTCAGATTCCATATCTGTAAAATGGAGATCTCTGCACTACCTTGCTGTGAAGGTCACATGGGAAGATAGACACGAAAGTGCTTTGCAAGGAATAATTCCTTCAGCAAGACCTTACAAAAATGCAGGCATGACTGAGGCAATTTTACACTTACTATTTCATTTGATTCTAACAACAATCCTGTAAGGTATATATTATTATTATTATTTTACAAAATGAGAGAAATTGGAGCTTAGAATGCTTGAGTATCTTGTCAAGGCCACAAAGCTAGTATGACAGCTGAGATTAGAACCTTCTGTGTTTTAATTCCAAAGCTCCCCGCAAAGCATCAGTCAAGGTTCTTGGTTGCAGGTGACAGAAACTGACTCTGACAAGTCTAATAGGAGAAAAGTGGAGGTTTACAATATTGGCCAGAGGCCTGAGGACCACACTTGGAAAACTAGCTGGAACAAAGACAACTCCAGAGAACAAGGGAGGAGGAAGTGTATAGTCTTCTTTTCACCATGACAGTCAAGAGGGACACTGTGACACCAGACACTGCTGTCATCTCAACAGTGTCACTGCAGTGGTCATGAACAAATCCTCAGTGTCACATGGTCCAGATTCAAAGTGCCAAGTGAGCATCAGATTGGTAGAACTTGGAACATACAACCTGACCCTGGCCACAAAGGGAAGCGAGAGAGGTGTCCTTCCAATTCCTCTTCGACAATAAGAAGGAGGGCACTGTGACATGCCAGGCAGGGCCCCTTCCAGTTTCTGAACACGCCCCCTTGCCCCCCACATACACCCCCACACACTCACACACACCTTTTCTTTCCTACCTCCTCAGAAGATGAAGTGTTTTCTCTCTTGTTGAAAGCTAATCTTTTTTATCTCTTTTTGGAGCAGATATCTTCCCTCTTTCTTCATCTCTCCCTGATTTTAACTTCTCTACTCTACTTGTCTTCAATCCTTGAACAAAGGAGTTTAAGTCTCTCCAATAGCTACCAATGAGATTCACACAATGAAGCTGCAGGGTTCCACCATAAATTCATAATCCACAACCTCAAATGGGCCTCAGCCCTGCCCAGAAGTCACATGCGTTTCTCACATCACCTCCCTCTTCTACCCACCAGAACAACAGCTTCACATCTCCATACCCATCAGATCCCTGAAGGATGTGAGTTTTGTTGCCCTCCAGGATGGAGGGGAAAACCTATCTTCCCTCTCTCAGAAGTGAACGGTAAATGACTTCACAGCCTCAACTAGGAGTGGAAGCAAAGTGTGGACTCTGGGGGCACAGTAGAGGAGACAAGAGCAAGGAAGGAAGTAGATTTGCGTAAGACCCTCCTAAGCTGCTTCCAGATGGGCTGAGACATGACCCAGCCAAGAATGTAAAGAAATGTTTTGCAGTTCTTTCTGGTAATGGTCTGAATCTATATCTAGGTCCTGGGGGCAAAGCCCCAGAGTTACATAAGAATACGGTTTCTATAAAGGATGTATCATCACATGTCAGATGAAGAAAGGAGGGCACATTCAGAAGGTGGTGTTGGAATAATTAGTTTAAAATTCAGATAAATAAAAACTGTTTAGGTTCTTACCTCAATAATACCAAAATAAGCTCAAGATACTTTAAAGATACATAAATTACAAGAACAAAAATTAATAAACTAAACTATAATTCAAAAAATGAGAAACTATAAGTT
Organism: Pan troglodytes; assembly: GCF_028858775.2. Lineage (NCBI taxonomy): Eukaryota > Metazoa > Chordata > Mammalia > Primates > Hominidae > Pan > Pan troglodytes. The sequence goes on from NC_072401.2 coordinate 46,776,049, forward strand.
GAAGGAAAGCCGACAAACTCTAGGGCATACTTAACTACATTAAAAAAATTTAACTCTTATGTGTAAAAATATAACTAGAACTGGGCACAGTGGTGTGTGCCTGTAATCCCAGCTACTTGGAAGGCTGAGTGGGGAGGATTGCTTGAGCCCAGAGTTCAAGGCCAGCCTGGGAAACATAGCAAGGCTCACTGCAACCTCCGCCTCCTGAGTAGATTGTAGTGGCACATGCCTATAATCCCAGCTACTCGGGAGGCTGAGGCGATTCTCCTGATCCGCCCGTCTCGGCCTCCCAACGTGCTGGGATTACAGACATGAGCCACCACGCCTGGCCAGTTAGTGTATTTTTACCAAAATTGCCGCGTAAGTATGGTATGAAAAATGCTGAGAGCAAAATCGTTTCGTTGGCAAAGGACATTGTTGCAGGCTGAATTAGGTCTCCCCACAAATTCATTTGTCGAAATCCTAACCCCCAGTACCTCAGAAGGTGACTGTATTTTGAGATACGGTCTTTAAAGAGGTAACTGAGGTTAAAAGAAGTCATGAGAGTTGACTTCAACACCAGTCATGTTGACTAATCCAACATGACTGATGTCCCTCTAAGAAGAGATTAGGACACAGACACACACACAAAGGGAAGACTGTGTGAAAGTGCAGGGAGAAGATGGCCATTTACAAGCCAAGGGGAAGAAATCACACCTGCCCGACACCTAGATCTTGGATTTCTAACCTCCAGAACTGTGAAAATTTTCTGTTGGTTAAGCTCCTCAGTCTGTGGCACTTTGTTATGGCAGCCCTAGCAAAGTAATACAGACATAAATGATAGTTCACAGACGAGAATACAATTAATAAATAAAAGTATGTATTCAACAAGCCAGAAGGGAAACCTTCACAAACGTGGTGACATTTGAGCTTGATCCTGAAAAATAAAGAACTGTTGACATGCAATCCTCCTGTAATTATTACTCTGTGTTGGTTTGCTTGTTTTTAAAGAAAACATGGCCGGGCGCGGTGGTTCACACCTGTAATCCCAGCACTTTAGGAGGTCAAGGCGGGCGGGTCATCTGAGGTCAGGAGTCTGAGACCAGCCTGGCCAACATGGTGAAGCCCCATCTCTACTAAAAATACAAAAATTAGCTGGGCATGGTGGCGGGTGCCTGTAATCCCAGCTACTCGGGAGGCTGAGGCAGCAGAATCATTTGAACCCGGGAGGCGGAGGTTGCATTGAGCCGAGATCATGCCATTGCACTCCAGGGTGAGACTCCGTGTCAAAAAAAAAAAAAAAAAAGCACTTCACATTTTGCCAAAGATGAGTACATTTGAAACACCAAATTTAATTTTGTAATTTTATATGTACAAAATAAGCACAGGCAAGAAACTCATTTCAGGCTTGTTCAAACAGGAATGTGTGCCAGATACAATCTAAAAGTCATCTGCATTGCTTTGATAGGGTTTTGTGGTGAGCTAATCTTAGGGCAACAGATGACAGATAGATTGGATACTTTGAATGACCATTCACCGTTGCTGTGGCATTTTTGCCATAGTCAGCACTGGGTCTGCAGCTGCCTCATGGGGGTGGATGTGGTGGACAGCCACACGGCTGCCATCCTAACTCCCTTCTAGTGTGCCCTCATGAGCTGCAGAGTTGGGAAAATCAAAACCCGCACTTTGCTTCCCAGACTTCCTTGCAGCCAGGTTCTAGACATGAAGCAGATTAAGCAATGAGCCACATGCACCACTCTACTGCTCTGACCACCCAGATCACCTGGGGATGCTTGATTTTGCCTTACCTCAGCTTCCATGTCTGTAAAACGGGGATAATAACAGTATCTACCTCATCTTTTTTTTTTTTTTTTTTTTTAGACTGAGTCTCATTCTGTTATCCAGGCTGGAGTGCAGTGGCATGATCTTGGCTCACTGCAACCTCCGCCTCCCAGGTTCAAGCAATTCTCCTGCCTCAGCCACCCGAGTAGCTGGGACTACAGGCACGTGCCACCACTCCCAGCTAATTTTTTAATATTTTTAGTAGAGATGGGGTTCCACCATGTTGGTCAGGCTGGTCTCAAACTTCTGACCTCAAATGGCCAGCCCGCCTTGGCCTCCTAAAGTGCTGAGATTACGGGCGTGAGCCACCGCACCCGGTCTTCATCGGGTTTTTATGAGAACTGAGTGAGTTAAGCATACAAATTGATTACCCTGGTACACAGTTAAAATCAATAAATGTTAGTGCTATTATAATTATTATTGTCATTGTTTTGAGGGTGGGAGTGAGGCAGAGGCCATCTTTCCTGTTGTGCTGTCTTCCTCTGGCAAGCACTGCTCTCAATCCCCAGGGGCTTTCTATAGCAGGGTTCCAGTGGCCACCATTAGCTTCATGGGTGTCCAGCAGCAGCTGCCCTGGATCAAGGTTGTGGAGGTGTGTCCTTGAAGTCAACACACCCTCTTCTGCCTCTAATTCCCTGTTGGGCCAATTCTGCAGTGTGTTCCTGAGAATCATCTCAGAGGCCCAGCCTACAGCCCTTTCTCCTAGCCCCTTCAATAATTTTATAAGTGCTTAATTACCTTTCAAAAAAATTCTTTTCTGCTTAAAACACACAGAGTGGCGTCTATTTCCTATAACTGAATCTTGAATGATGTACCCATGTGAACCTCTTTCTCAGTTTCTCTTTGCCCCATTTCTAGTTGTGAAGATACACAGGAAGATTAGTTTAGGAAAAGGATTCTGCGTGCTAGATACAGGAACCGCAGAGCTGTGTCAGTGTGGACAAAGCCCAGCCTGGAACACAGGTCTCCATTCTTCTTTTTTGTTAGCTCAGACTCCAAAGAAGGCGGCCTGTCCAAATCTGCTAGCTGATCCTGTGATCACTCCCATCTTCCCATGGAGCCCAGCCGCAGAGAATGGGAGGAAAGTAATTTACATTTAATTTATTGACTTAGTTCAGGCTGCTGTAACAAGTACAAAGTACCATTGACTGGGAGGCTTATAAACAGTAGCTGCTGCTCACAGCTCTGGAGGTTGGAAGTCTAAGATCTAGGTGCCGGCAGAGTCAATGTCTGGTGAATGGATGGATAGATGACACCTTCTCACTATGTCCTCACATGGTGGAAGGAGTAAGAGAGCTCCCTGGATCCCTTTTCTAAGGGCACTCATCCCATTCATGAGGGCTCTGCCCCCATGACCTAATCATTTTCCAATTTCCCCACCTCCTAATATCATCCCCTTGGGCATTGGGTTTCAGCATATGATTTTTAGGGGGACACAAACATTCAGTCTATGGCACTGACATTCTCTATTTATGTGTTGGACACTCCCTCTAGAGGCCAGAGACCATTCTTAGTCATTTCATATCCCCACTATTGGCACGATCTATTACATGCTCATTAAATGCCGAACTGAGCTGTTAAGCAGGGTCTATTATGTTATAGAATTCATGGATCTCCACGGGAAAGTAAAAGTTTCTGAGTATATGAAGGGAAAATTGCAATGTGGTTATTTCTATGCAGGTTCAGTTTGGTTTTTTTGGTTGAACACTTTATTTGCTTTGATCTGGGAAAGGAAACCCTAATCTGGTAAAACTTAATGAAACTGTTTGGTCCATAATCCTTATTGCACTATTTTTCTTCTAAATAAGTTAATTTTTTTAAAGATTCAGATTCTGTGACTAATATTTAGTAAATTGCCTTTATTTCCTAGTCAGAGTTCTTTGGATTACAAGTAAGAGAAATCCAAGTGAAGTAACCTAGGATGGAATGGAGGCTTTACTGTAAAATGCGGGGGTATTTCATAGATCCCAAGGCAGAATATACACTCACGTTCACAAGGGACTGGCACCAGGAACCAGAAGTCTACCAGAAACCAGCTGCTTTGTCTCCTCCAGGCTACTAGGCCATTATCTACCTTTGATTTTCTAGGCCTAGCTGCTTCCCTTTCTCTCTCTGCAAATGGGCTCCCTGGCCTCTACAGATATGTCATGTGAGGGATGATGACAGCACCAAAATAGTAGCCTCAGAAACCCATTTACAAGGCCTTGCATTTGCATATCAATAGGTACTCTCCTGGGTCTGTCTCAATTTCCCAGAAAACAGCGACCGAGCTTAAATTAGATTCCCATTCTTGGTCCATCAGCTGTGACCAGGAAACAGTTGCTATCACATAGAACAAATGCACAGAATCAACCGCACAGAAATGAACTCTGTGGACTGGTGGGAGGAGCAGTTCTTGGAGGCAGGAAGCAGAGGCAAACATACCAGAACATTTGGGTGACAATATCCCAGAGAACAAAGACTTTGTAAGTTTAATGTGAAATTAATGTAACTGTTAAACCGCATATAGGAAGACCATGACCTTCACATTTACAAAGTGGTGCTCTTTGCATATGAATATGTACACTTGGCCCTCCACATCAACTAAGCAGCTGATCTAATTCAACCAACTGCAGATCAAAAATATTAAGAAAAAGGCCAGGCATGGTGGCTCATGCCTGTAACTCCAGCACTTTGGGAGGCTGAGGCAAGTGGATCACTTGAGGTCAGGAGTTCAAGACCAGCCTGGCCAACATGGTGAAAACCCGTCTCCACTAAAAATACAAAAATTAGCTGGGAGTGGTGGCACACACCTGTAATCCTAGCTACTGGAAAAGCTGAGGCACAAGAATCACTTGAACCCAGGAGGCAGAGGTTACAGTGGGCCGAGATCATGCCACTACAGCCTGGGCAACAGAGCAAGACTGTTTTAAAAAAAAAATTCGAAATAACAATATATCAGTAAAAAAAAAATGCAAATACAAATATAGTATAACAACTATTTACATAGCATTCAGATTGTATTAGGTATTATCTTTTTCCTTTCTTTCTTTTTTTAAATTTTTTTATTTTTGAGACAGGGTCTCTCTCAATTACCCAGTCTGGAGTAGAGTGGTACAATCATGGCTCATGGCAGCCTCGAACTCCTGGGCTCAAGGGATCCTCTAACCTCAGCCTCCTGAGAAGCTAGGACTACAGGTGCAAGCCAACACGCACAGCTAATTTTTAAATGTTTTTGTAGACACAGGATCTGGTTTTGTTGCCCAGGTTGGTCTTGAACTCCTTGTCTGAAGTGATCCTCCTGCCTCGGCCTCCCAAAGTGCTGGGATTACAGGCATGAGCCATGGTGCCTGGCCTGTATTAGGAATTATAAGTAATTTACAGACAATTTAAAGCATGCAGGAGGATGTAGATAGGTTATATGCAAATACTACACCATTTTATATTAGGGATTTAAGCATCAGGGATTTTGGTATCCATGGGGGTCCTGGAACCAGTCCCCCCATGGATACTGTATTAGTCAGGGTTCTCTAGAGGGACAGAACTAATAGGATATATATATATATGGGAATTTATTAAGTATTAACTCACATGATCACAATATCCCACAATAGGCCATCTGCACGCTGAGGAGAAAGAAGAGCCAGTCCGAGTCCCCAAACTGAAGAACATGGAGTCCGATGTTCGAGGGCAGGAAGCATCCAGCACAGGAGAAAGATGTAGGCTGGGAGGCTAGGCCAGTCTCGTTTTTTCACATTTTTCACCTGCTTTATATTCTAGCCATGCTGGCAACTGATTAGACGGTGCCCACCCAGATTAAAGGTAGGTCTGCCTTTCCCAGCTCGCTAACTCAAATCTTCTTTGGCAACACCCTCACAGACACACCCAGGATCAATACTTTGCATCCTTCATTCCAATCAAGTTGACACTCAGTATTAACCACCACAGATACTGAGGGAACAACTGTATTCTCATATAGCAACTTAAAATAGCCCACATTAGCTCAGTGGCTTTACTGTTTCCCTTATGCAAGCAAGATGATGTGGCTACTCTGAGAATAGTTATCAAAGTAACTAGAAAGTTAATTAATGAGATAAATAAAAACAGAACTCTAGATGTTGCTTGGTGGCTAAATCGTGCTCAGCATGCAAATTAGGCCATTTGAAAGGGGCATCCATTTATTCAGGCCACTAGGGCACCATTTAAGAAATTATTATTCCGGTAAATGAGGGTAAATAGGACCCTAGTGACCGAAAAATTTGAGGTTATTTCCAAAAGCACTAATTTGTACCCAGGGAGTACAAAGAAGAATCTGGGTGGAATAAATAGCTGGACAAATAATGCAAAAGCAGAGAGTCTGGGCCAAGGTGGAACCCTAGTTGAAAGATCAGGTACTGATGGTAAGTTTTAAAGTGTCTTTTACAGAAAGATGATAATAGCAAATTGATTGACACAGTGCTTTGACATTTGGGTGTCAGTATTTAGGGCAGGTACCGTATGAATTCACAGATAAATTCACAGCTCAAGCTAAGTTTGAGTTTGGGACTGAAACCAAAAAATGGCAATGTGAGCTTTGGGCAAGAGGAGCAGGTTCTTATTCTCACACAGTTCCTGGTATCGATGCTTTCTGCAACCTGCCCTCCTCACTGCTTATCTAAAGCAGATCCACTGTGGCACATGTATTGTTAGTGCAAGGGTTTTTTTTTTCCCTATGTCCACATGGGTGATTTTTGTGCACAGAAAGTTATTTTTATTTAAAAATTAACATTCAAATTGTTCAAAATCTAATTATTTCTTTAGCTTTCAAGAAGTCACCGTTGTTTTTTGTTTTCTGTTTTTAGATGGGGGTCTCACTCTGCCGCCCAGGCTGGAGTGCAGTGGCATGATCATAGATTACTGCAGTCTTGACTTCAGGGACCCAAGTGATTCTCCCACCTCAGCCTCCCAAGTAGCTGGGACCACAGGCGTGCACCACCATGCCCAACTAATTACTTATTTTTTTCCTTTTTTTTGTAAATATGGAGTTTTCCTATGTTGCCTAGGCTGGTCTTGGGCCCTTGGGCTCAAGCAGTCCTCCCACTTTGGCTCCCAAAGTGCTAGGATTACAGGCATGAGCCACTGCATTCAGTCAGAAGTCACGGTTTTAAAAACATATAATACTCCTTATAAATCTAGACAATTTCAACACTTACTTTAAAGAACAAAGGTTAATTTAATTGAGTAAATTTCCTTAAATATTTCCAACTATATTTATACATTTAACATATTTGATTTTCCTTTCAAGTACTGCTTAAACAAAACTTTCCCATTTTCTTAGGTAAGTTAATATCTAATAAGTTAAACCAATAATATTTTAACTTAAAATCATGAGCTAAATCTATTGCTCAATTACACACTTTATTGAGAATTACAAAGCTAAAGTATTACTCTAATCGGCCAAATTCTCTTAAATGTTTCCATATCAAATATGTACAGTTTCTTTAACCCCAAAATATTCATGTATAGGTGTAATTTCTCGTAAACATTCCTATACTTAATGCTCTCTGAGGTTGAAAGATGCTTACTCACCAAGGAAAAGATTATGTCATTCCACATTCTTGCAGAACAACCAGAGGTTTTAGCTAGGACATTAGGCCTGGACTGCAGACCTCCAGGATGGCTTTCCTCACAAGCCTGACCTAGGTTGAAGTCCCTTTTGTAATTTCTATAGTTTTTCATGCCATACCTTAAAAGAGGCATGGTCACTTACAGGGCTGACTTACTCAGAATTAGGCAGAAGGGCATAGTGTCTAGAGCCTACGATACTTACAGATGCCCACAAATGTGTTCTAATTTTTATTTATTTTTAAATCAGGACAAAAATTAATAAAATAATAATGCACATATAACATTTAATCCATTTGGATTATGTTTATCTGTATACCAATGCAGTGCTAAAATATAATTTCTAATTCATTTTCCCACAAAGGCAAAAGTGCCCAGAGCCCATGAGAGTCATAATGTGGCCCTGGTCACTTAGCCCACATCCCTGAGTGTGAATCCTATCATGACCCAATTATTATTATTATTATTTTTTTTTTTTTTTTGAGACAGAGTCTAGCTCTGTCGCCCAGGCTGGAGTGTAGTGGTGCAATCTCGGCTCACTGCAAGCTCCACCTCCCAGGTTCACACCATTCTCCTGTCTCAGCCTCCCAAGTAGCTGGGACTACAGGCACCCGCCACCATGCCCAGCTATTTTTTTGTATTTTTAGTAGAGACGGGGTTTCACCGTGTTAGCTAGGATGGTCTCGACCTCCTGACCTCGCGATCCACCCGCCTCAGCCTCCCAAAGTGCTGGGATTTCGTAAAGCAACTTACAGAATTCTGACACCCCACTTAGACTGGCCCATTGTGCCAATGCACTTTGCATTTCTTTGGCTCTGTAGATATTTATGTATCTGAATTCACAGAATTCTGAATTCTTTTTAAATTTTTGCTATCTTGAAGGGTATACAACCCTTATATATGTTAAAATGCTATCCAATTAGCAAAAAATTCAACAGTCATTTCATAAAGGAACCTATTCAAATGGCAAATAAGCACATAAAGAACATTATTAGTCATCATAGAAATGAAAAAGAAAACCACAATGAGGTGGATTATACACCCACCAGAATGGCTAAAATTTTAAAAACTGGCAACATGAAGTGTTGGTCTAATGGAACCACGAGAGCTCTCATACATTGTTCATGGGAGTGTAAAATGATACAACCACTGTGGAAAAACTTTTGGCAGTTTCATACCAATCCTATGACTCAGAAGTTCCACTCCTAGTTATTTACCCTTGAGAAATGAAAACATAGCTCTACAAAAAGAGTGAGATAAGAATGTTCTTAGCAGCTTTATTCATAATACCAAAACTTGTCAACAACCTCACATGCCCATCAATAGGAAAATAGATAAACAAGCTATGATATATTCACGCAATGGAAACTACTTAGAAAAAAATGAATAAACTCAGATACATGCAATAGCCTGAACTAATTTCAAAAAACATTGTGCTGAGTAAAAAGAACTTAACACAAAGAGTGTGTAACCTGTAATTCTTCTTCCTCTTCAAGTTCTAGAGCAAGCTAAACTAATTTATGATGGACAAAGTCAGAACAGTGCTTGCCTCTGGGTATGGGGGCGGGGATTTATTGGGAAAGGGCTTAAAGGGACTTTCTGGAGTGATAGACATTTGGATTTATGAATTTGTCAAAATCCAATGTTACACTCAAGATTTGTATATTTTATTGTAGGTAAATTTTACCTAAAAGCAAAAAGAACCATAAACAAATGTTGAACTCTAGCTAATAATACGAATGTTGAAGTCTTTTTTTTTTTTTCTTTGCTTAGAGATAGGGTCTCACTCTATCACCCAGGCTGGAGTGCAGTGGTGCAATCATAGCTCACTCTAACCTTGAACTCCTAGGCTCAAGCAATCCTCCCACCTCAACCTCCCAAAGCGCTGAGATTATGATTACGGTCAGATGGAGCAAGAACCCTCTCTTAGGAGCCTGTGAGCCTCCAAACATGGAAATAAAGGAAAATTCTGAGTTCCTTCAAATGAAATTCCAGGCACTTAGCTAGCCCTGAGAAGTAAATAAGCAACTTGACAAGCAGAAGGTAACAGTAGCCTAAAACAATAGACAAGGAAGTTAGAGTCAGATGCTTGGTTCCTCTATAGAAACTAAAGATAACAACTTTCTTTTTTGTTTCTTCTTCTTTTTTTTTTTTTTTTTTTTTTTGAGACAGGGTCTCACGCTGTTGCCCAGGCTGGAGTGTAGTGGCACGATCTCAGCTCACTGCAATCTCCGCTTCCCAGGTTCAAGCGATTCTCCTGCCTCAGCCTCCCAAGTAGCTGGGATTACACGTGTGCACCACCAGGCCTGACTAGTTTTTGCATTTTTAGTAGAGATGGGGTTTTGCCATGTTGCCCAGGCTGGTCTTGAACTCCTGAGCTCAGGCAATCCACCTGCCTCCGCCTCCCAAAGTGCTGGGCCTGGCCCTAAATATAACATCTTAATATATATCCCTGATTTGTTTTTCAGAAACCTGGATCTCCACCAAATGGATCCACTGACACATCGACCTCAGATAAGCAGGAACTGAAGACTGAACTCTGAGCACCGTTCTTTGTTCTAAATTTCTTCCTGAGGGGTCTGGAGGGAGTTGCACCCATAAGCCAGAGCTAACATTCTTTTCTGCTGATCCCAAATTTTTAAATAAAGCTTCCCTTCCGGCCAGGCACGGTGGCTCACGCCTGTAATTCCAGCACTTTGGGAGGCCGAGGAGGGCGTATTGCCTGAGCTCGGGAGTTAGAGACCAGCCTGGTCAACATGGCAAAACCCCATCTCTACCAAAAAATACAAAAATTAGCCGGGTGTGGTGGCGCACACCTGTAATCTCAGCTACTCAGGAGGCTGAGGCAGGATAATTGCTTCAACCCAGGAGGTGGCGGCTGCAGTGAGCCCAGATCGTGCCACTGCACTCCAGCCTGGGCGATACAGTGAGACTCCGTCCACCACTCCCACCCCGCCCCCCAAAAAACTTCCCTTCCTTAACCAATTGCAAATCAGAAAATCTTTGAATCTACCTCTGACCTCTAAGCCCCATCCACTCTTCAAGATATCCCACCCTTTTAAGGCAAAACCAGTGTGTTACCTTCATGTATTGAGTTACAATTTTGCCTGTAACTTCTGCTTTCCTGAAATTTACCCCTGCCTTTAAAAACCCTTACTTTCAAGCCATCCAGGAGGTCAGGATTTAAGCATTAGCTGCCTGATCCTCCCTGAAAATAAATGTCTTCCTTACTTTTTTTAAATTTATTTTTGTAATATAGAGATAGAGGTCTTGCTATGTTGTCCAGGGTGGTCTCAAATTCCTGGCCTCAAGCGATCCTCCCACCTCAGCCTCCCAAAGTGCTAGGATTACAGGCATGAGCTACCACACCTGGCCCACATCTTCCTTTCTACTGCTGTAAAACCTCAGTGTGGATATCTGGTTTCACTGCTCCAGGCAAGTGAACCCCACTTTGGTTCTCTTTTTTTCACCCTTTTTTGAGATAGGGTCCCATTCTGTCACCCAAGCTGGAGTGCAGTGGCTCACTGCAGCCTCAACCCCCTGGGCTCAAGTGATCCTCCCACCTCAGCCTCACAAGTAGCTGGGACTACAATCACATGCCATCACGATCAGCTATTTTTTTTTTTGGTAGAGACAGGGTCTTGCTATGTTGCCCAAGCTTGTCTCAAACTCCTGGGCTCAAATGATCCTGCTGCCTCGGCCTCCCAAAGTGTTGTGGTTACAGGTGTGAGCCACCACACCTGCCCCAAGTTCAGTTCTGTAACAACAGGCATGAGCCACTGCACCTGGCCTGAATGTTGCGGTCTTTGAGGGTAAAGTATACTAAGGTCTACAGCTTATAGATATTCAAATATTTCAAAAAATAAGATAGTCGACAAATAATTTAAATAGATATTTCCCCCAAAGAAGAATGACCAATAAGCACATGAAAAGATCAGCATCATTTTTCACTAGGGAAATGTACATCAAAACCACAATAAGATATCAACTTGGTAAAAGAGTTCAGAACATAACCCACCAAAATATACCACTTTTGCATATCGATTATTTTGAACTAAAAGCACTTGAGTAACAGCAGATGTAGGAATTATCTGATCTCCCCCCGCTTTTTTTTTTCACCAAATAGCAGATCATAAAGCTTCCTGTGAGAAAGTTGTCCTCCTTGTAGCAGGAAGAAAAGAACATTCTTATCAACAGAAACTAAGAGTTACCCTGAAAAGGATCTGTACAATTCTGAACATACTAAAATAGCTTTTATCTTCCACTAGTTTACTCATATTTCCTAATCTCTATACCACAATTTACTGCTCTAGCCCAAGCCCCTTTGTCTTGTTACATCTCCACTAATTTAGTATTCTTTGTGGACAAAGGCATGTAAGCTTTAGGACCCAGTGGCTTCTTTGGGTCTTTATTACCCTTGTGAAGACTCCTATGTACATGTAAACATATTGAATGAACTTATATGCTTTTCTCCTATTGATCCATCTTATGTCAGTTTAAGTATTAGGCCCAGTCACAGAACCTAAGTAGGTAGAAGAAAATTTTTCCTTCCCTACGATGGATATAATTTAAAAAGACACACGATAATAAGTGTTGGTGAGGATGTGGAGAAAATAGAACCCTCATATATTGCTGATGGGATTATAACATGGTATAGTCACTGTAGAAAACAGGTTGATATTTCTTCAAAATGTTAAACGTAGAGTTATATGACTTGGCAATTCCACTCCTAGGTATATATCCAAAAGAATTGAAAATCTTGTACATGAATGTTCATAGGAGTATTACACATAATAGCCAAAGAGCAGAAGCAGCACAAATGTCCATCAACTGAAAAACTGACAAATACAAGTGGTATATCCATATAAATGGAATATTATTCAGCCACAAAAAGGAATAAAGTACTGGTTTATGCTATAACATAGCATAACCTTGAAAACATTGTGCAAAGTGAAAGAAGCCAGACACAAAATGATACATATTGTATGAAATGTCCAGAATAGGCAAATCCATAAAGACAGAAGGTAGATAGCAAGTAAGAATTACTGCTAATGGATATGGAGTTTCTCTTTGGAGTGATGAGAATGTTACGGAATTAGATAGTATTGATGGTTGCACAACCTTGTGAATATACTAAAACCCCTGAATTGTACACTTTAAAATGGTGAATTTATGCTATGAGAATTGTATCTCAATTTAAAAAAATAAGATAGATTGATGAATAGAGAGAGGGATGATTGAATGGATAGACACATAGTTAATTGTAGAATCTAGGTGGCGGTTACAAACTTTTATGTATGTTTGCAATTTTTATTATAATAAGAGGATAGAAATGATAGAAAACTTAAAATGTTTCCCTGTTCCGCAGGGTTGTGTCTGAGTTCTGGGGCACTTGCACAGTGCTGAGGAGTGATGCATGTCAGGAGTGAGGCCAGGAGCAGGCAGATGACAGGAGGAAGTGATCTTCCACTCATCTGTCCACCCAGGTATCACCTGGAACATCCATTGGTCCACCTGCCCCTGAGCCATCTGCAAGCCTTTTCTGTCAATTGCAGCTTCATCACTATTTTACAATATGTAATGTGAAAATGTTCGATTGGATCTAAAATTCATTTACTTTATCACAAAAAATTTCAACATTGTCTTTTTTAAGATTTGACTCTGGGTCAACATTATCTTTCTCATGAAAGAAAGGAATTGCTGTGAGATTCTTTTAATAAATACAACTGTTAAAATTTTTTAAATTGTTTATTACCTACTTGCATGAGCAAAGTTTTTATTAGGAATTTGAAGAGATTATTGAAAATCATTAATTAAGATGGTGGACAGACATTTCAAATACACTGAATATTAAAAAGTTATGTTCTAGCCAGACATGGTGGCTCACACTTGTAATCCCAATACTTTGAGAGGCCGAGACAGGAGGATTGCTTCAGCCCAGGAGTTGGAGACCAGCTTGGGCAACATAACAAGACCCTGTCTCTACAAAAAAATTTTAAACTTAGCAGGGCATGATGATGTGCACCTGTAGTCCCAGTTACTTGGGAGGCTGAGGCAGAAGGATTGATTGAGCCTGGGAGATTGAGGCTGCAGTGAGCCATGATTGCACCACTGCACTCCAGCTTGGGTGACACTGTGAGACATTGTCTCAAAAAAAAAAAATGTTATCTTCATGAACTCAAGCTTTTATTAAGAAAATGTAAGAAACAGCATTTGGAGGTTGTTTACAAATAAAATATTTAGCAAACGTGTGGCCTGTATTTTATGTTTCTTATCATAATTATATAACATACAAAATGTATTTTACACCAAGGGTGTGCGGATTCCCTCGAAAGCATCAGCTTTCCCAGAGTGCTCTACAAATGCTGTCATTTTCTATGTGTGTCAAGGTGTGCAGTAGGTTAGGAAACTGCACCATGGTGAGGTGTTAACTCTGATGCACCTCACAGAATCTTAATGGATTTAGGTTTAGGCTTTTGAAAATAAAAGCTTGTTCTCTCTTTTTTTTTCCCCCGCTATGTCACATCCTACATTTGAAACAATGAGCCAAGCTTGCTACTTGTTCAAAAAAGAAGACTAGAAAGAAAAAAGGGACATAGAGTAACATCTCTAAAACAATTCCTAAAATGTGGTCCACAGACCTCCTAAGAGTCTGGAGACCCCTGCAAGGGGTCTGTGAAGTCAAGACTCTTTTCATAATAATATTAAAATGTCATTTGCTCCTTTCACCCTCATTCTCTCCTGAGAGGACAGTGCAATTTTCCAGACACTACATGATGTATTATGATGTAACAAATTTACTGTTGATATTCATGTAAGAATCCAGCCACCTTTTGTTAAGTGAGAATCCAGCCGCCTTTTGTTAAGTGAGACACTAAAGTGATTTGCAGATAAAACAATGCTACTTTTCTCACTGATTTTCTTGTTTTAAACATAGTTTTTTTAATAAAAATATGCTATTTATATTAATATGAAATGTGTTTATGGCCAGGTGCAGTGGCTCATGCTTGTAATCCCACCACTTTGGAAGGACAAAGCAGGAGAATCACTTGAGGCCAGGAGTTCAAGACCAGCCTTGGCAACATAGCAAGACCCCCATTTCTACAAAAGATGTTTTTTTAAAAATTAGCCAGGAGGAACAGAAAACCAAACATGGCATGTTCTCACTCATAAGTGGGAGCTGAACAATGAGGATACATGGACACAGGGAGACATCACACACCGGTACCTGTCGGGGGGTTTGGGAGCTAGGAGAGGGAGAGCATTAGGACAAATACCTAATGCATGCGGAGCTTAAAACCTAGATGACAGGTTGATAGATGCAGCAAACCACCATGGCACATGTATATCTATGCAACAAACCTGCATGTTCTACACATGTGTCCCAGAACTTTAAAGTAAAATAATAAATACATAAATAAGCCAGGTGTGATGGTGCTTGACAGCAGTCCTAGCTACTTGGAAGGCTGAGGTGAGAGGATTGCTTGAGCCCAAGAGTTTGAGGTTACAGTGAGTTATGATCATGCCACTGACCTTCAGCCTGGGTAACAGAACAAGATCCTGTCTCTAAAAGAAAAAAAAGTATTTGTTATAGTTACTCTTAATTATTTAACAAATATTTTTTAAATGTCTCAGTTTTAATTTTTAGTGCATCAAATATTGCAGTGTAACCCATGCGAAAAAAACTCTTTGGAATCCCCAGTAATTTGTAATAGTGTAAATGGTTCTTGGGATCAGAAATTTTGAGAACTGCTGCCAAAGTTTTACGCTGCCACACATCTAATATGTAAAAAACTCTGCAGCTATTAAAATGGAGCATGAAAACATGTTTATTACAATGAAAAGATATCCTTTTCAATTGTTAAGTGGGTATAGTGTGATCTCATATTTAATTGAAATAAATATGTGTGTTTGTGTATGTATGTGTCTATTCATAGGGAAAAAAGTATGGAAGAACACATACCAATAATGCTAATTATTTCTAGCCTGTAAGATTATGACAATATTTACTTTATTCTCTATTCCTTTGCTATGTATACTAAATTTTAAAGCTTTTAAAAATCGTGGTAAAAAACACATAAAATTCACCATCTTAACCGTTTCCAAGTGAACAATCTAGTAGTGCTAAGTATATTCACATGACTGTGAAACAGATCTACAAAACTTTTTATCTCGTAAAACTGAAACTCTATAACCATTGAAAAACAACTCCCCTTTTTGCCCTCCCCCTCATGCCTGGAAATCACTGTTTTACTTTCTGTTTCTATGTATTTGACTACTTTAGATACCTCATAAAAATGGACTTAACAATACTTGTCTTTTTGTGACTGGTTTATTTCATTTAGCATAATATCCTCAGGGTAGTAGCATGTGTCAGAATTTCCTTCCTTTTTAAGACTGAATAATATTTTGTTGTGTGTACAAGAGGACTTCAAAAAGTTCTTGGGACCATGCGTGGTGGCTCACGCCTGTAATCCCAGCACTTTGGGAGGCCAAGGCAGGCACTTGAGGTCAGGAGTTCAAGACCAGCCTGGCCAACATGGTGAAACCCTGTCTCTACTAAAAATACAAAAATTAGCTGGGTGTGGTGGCATGCACCTGTACTTCCAGCTACTTGGGAGGCTGAGGCAGGAGAGTGGCTTGAATCCTGGAGGAGGAGGTTGCAGTGAGCCGAGATTATTTGATTAAAATACACAAATAAAAAATGTAAACTTTGACCGGGCATGGTGGCTCACGCCTGTAACCCCAGCACTCTGGGAGGCCAAGGTGGGCAGATTGCTTGAGGTCAGGAGTTCAAGACCAGCCTGGCCAACATGGTGAAACCCTGTCTCTACGAAAAATACAAAAATTAGCCGAGCATGGTGGCACGCACCTATAATCCCAGCTACTCAGGAGGCTGAGGCAGGAGAATTGCTTGAACCCAGGAGGCGGAGGTTGTCATGAGCCGAGATCATGCCACTGCACTCCAGCCTAGGCGACAAAGTGAGACCGTGTCTCAAAAAACAAACAAACAAACAAACAAACAAACTATATATATATATATATATATATATATAAACTTTATTTCTCAACATAAGCTCCAGCAAAGATACCCTTCATTTAGTTTATCCCTAAAGAACGGAGGGTCCTGGGAATGTAACCATGTCAATGCAGTCTTTTTAAAATTATCGACTGAAGAAAAATGGGTGCCCTTGAAAGATTTTTTAAGATTAGGAAACAAAAAGAAGTTAAAAGGTGCCAAACGGGACTTTAAGATGGATACCTAATGATTTCCCATAGAAGCTCTCACAAAATTACCCTTGTTTGATGAGAAAAATGAGTAGGAGGATGGTCATGGTGGAGAAGGACTCTGTGCTGAAGCTATCCCAGGCATTTTTCTGCTAAAGCTTTGGCTAATGTTCTCGAAACACTCTTATAATATGTAGATGTTATTGTTCTTCGGGCCTCCAGAAAGTCAATAAGCAAAATGCCTTGAGCATCCACAGAAAAATGTCGCCATGACCTTTTGCTCTGGCCCAGTTCACTGTGCCAGTTGACTGGACCACTTCATCTCTTGGTAGCCATTGCTTTGATTGTGCTTTGTCTTCAGCCGTGTTCCATGTCCTGTTACAATTTTTCAAAGAAATGCCTCAGGATCTTGATCCCACTTGTTTAAAATTTCCATTGAAAGCTCTGCTCTTGCCTGCAGCTGGTTTATGTACACACCGAGTGGAAAGTTTGCTCAACTTTAATTTTTCAGTCAGAATTTTGTAAGCTGAACCAATTGAGATGTCTAATGGTGTTGGTTATTTCTCCTGCTATTAATCATCAGTCCTCTTCAGTTAAGACATGAACAAGGTTAATTTTCTTTTTTTGCAAATTGATGTGGATGGTCTGCCACTGTGGACTTAATATTCAACACTGTCTCAACCCTTCTTACAACAAGTAGTCCACTTGTAAACTGTTGATTTCTTTGGGGCATTGTCCTCATAAATATTTTGTAAAGCATCAGTGATTTCACCATTCTTTTATCCAAGCTTCATCATAATTTTTTTTTTTTTTTTTGAGACAGACTTGCTCTGTCACCCAGGCTGGAATGCAGTGGTACAATCTCAGGTCACTGCAACCTCCACCTCCTGGGTTCAAGCAATTCTCCTGCTTCAGCCTCCCAAGTAGCTGGGACTATAGGCGTGTGCTACTGTGCTTGGCTACTCTTTCTATTTTTAGTAGAGATGGGTTTTTGCCATGTTGGCCAGGCTGGTCTCACATGCCTGACCTGAAGTGATCCACCCACCTCAGCCTTCCAAAGTGCTGGGATTACAGGTGTGAGCCACTGCACCTGAGTCATACATTTTGTGTTTGTTCTTGTTTCAATTTTTGCAGAATTCATGTTGCTCTGATAGGGCTTGATATGGTCTGACTCTGTGTCCCCACCCAAATCTTATCTTGAATTGTAATCTGAATTGTAATCCTCTTGTGTTACGGGAGAGACCTCACTGGAGGTGATTTGATCATGGGGTGGTCCCCTCATGCTGCTCTTGTGATAGTGAGTGATTTCTCATGAGATCCCAATGGTTTTACATGGGGCTTTTCCCCTCTTTGCTCTGCACTTCTTTCTCTTGTCACCATGTGAAGAAGGATGTTTGCTTCCCCTTCTGCCATGATTGTAAGTTTCTTGAGGCCTCCCTGGTCATGCAGAACTGTGAGTCAATTAAACTACTTTTCTTTATGAATTACCCAGTCTTGGGTATGTCCTTATAGCAGCATGAGAATGGACTAATACAGTAAATTGATACCAAGGTAGTGTGGTCCTGCTGTAAAGATACTCAAAAAAGTGGCAGCTACTTTGGAACTGGGTAACAGACAGAGGTTGGAACAGTTTGGAGGACTCAGAAGAAGACAGGAAAATGTTGGAAAGTTTGGAACTTCCCAGAGACTTGGAGGGCCCAGAAGACAGGAAGATGTGGGAAAGTTTGGAACTTCCTAGAGACTAGTTGAATGGCTTTGACCAAAATGCTGACAGTAATATGGACAATGAAGTCCAGGCTGAGGTGGTCTCAGATAGAGATAAGAACTTGTTGGGAACTGGAATAAAGGTCTTCTTGCTATGCTTTAGCAAAGAGACTGGCAGCATTTTGCCCCTGCCCTAGAGATCTGTGAAACTTTGAACTTGAAAAAGATGATTTAGGGTATCTGGAGGAAGAAATTTCTAAGTGGCAAAGCATTCAAGAGGAAGCAGAGCATAAAAGTTTGGAAAATTTGCAGCTTGACAATGCAATAGAAAAGAAAAACCCATTTTCTGGGGAGAAATTTAAGCCTGCTGCAGGAATTTGCATAAGTAACAAGGAGTCAAATGTTAATCACCAGGACAATGGGGAAAATGTCTCTAGGGCATGTCAGAGACCTTCAAGGCAACTCCTCCCATCACAGGCCTGAGGACTAGGATGGAAAAATGGTTTCATGGGCTGGGCCCAGGGCCCCCTTGCTGTGTGCAGCCTAGGGACTTGGTGTCCTGCATCCCAGCAGCTCCAGCTGTGGCTAAAAGTGCTCAAGGTACAGCTAGAGCTATGGCTTCAGAGGGTGCAAGTCCCAAGCCTTGGCAGCTTCCACATGGTGTTGAGCCTGCAGGTGCACAGAAGTCAAGAATTGAGGTTTGGGAACCTCTGCTGAGATTTTAGAGGCTGGGTGGAAATGCCTAGATGTCCAGGCAGAAGTTTGCAGCAGTGGCAGAGCCCTCATGGAGAGCCTCTTCTAGGGCAGTGCAGAAGGGAAATATGGGGTTGGAGCCCCTACACAGAGTCACCACTGGGACACTGCCTAGTGGAGCTGTAAGAAGAGTGTCACTGTCCTCCAGACCCCAGAATGGTAGATCCACCAACAGCTTGCACTATGCACCTGGAAAAGCTGCAGGCACTCAACACCGACCCATGAAAACAGCCAGGAGCAGGGCTGCACACTGCAAAGCCACAGGGGAGGAGCTGCTCAAGGCTATGGGAGCCCACTTCTTGCATCAGCATGATCTGGATTTGAGACATGGAGTCAAAGGAGATCATTTTGGAACTTTAAGATTCAATGACGTCCTTATTAAATTTCAGACTTGCATAGGGCCCATAGCCCCTCCGTTTTGGCCAATTTCTCCCATTTGGGATGGATGTATTTATCCAGTGCCCGTACCCCTATTGTATCTAGGAAGTAACTTACTTGCTTTTGATTTTACAAGCTCAGACGTGGAAGGGACTTGCCTTGTCTCAGATCAGACTCTGGATTTTGACTTTTGGGTTAATGTTGAAATGAGTTAAGGATTTGGAGAACTGTTGGGAAGGCACAGTTGTGTTTTGAAATGTGAAAAAGATGAGATTTGGGAGATCAGGGGTGGAATGATATAGTCTGGCTCTGTGTCTCCACCTAAATCTCATCTTGAATTGTAATCCCCACATGTTGGGGGAGGTACCTCATGGGAGGTGATTAGATCATGGGGATGGTCCCCCATGCCATTCTTATGACAGGGAGTGAGTTCCCACAAGATCTGATGGTTTTATAATGCACTTTTCCCAACTTCATTCTGCACTTCTCCCTCCTGCCACCATGTGAAGAAGGAAATGTTTGCTTCCCCTTCCACTATGATTGTAAGTTTCCTGAGGCCTCCCCAGTCATGCAGAACTCTGAGTCAATTAAATCACTTTTTTTAAATAAATTAGCCAGTCTCAGGTATGTCCTTATAGCAGCATGAGAATGGACTAATACAGGGGTCTTTTCAAAGTGATGTCTTATCCTTCTTAGTGCATCATATTAGATTCTGTCCAGACTTGTTATAACAAGTTAGTAGGACTTTATTTTAGTACAAAAAATTCAAAATCTATGCATAGTTTTTTCATAATATATATTTTCCATGAATGTTTTGAAGACCTTTTATATATACCACATGTTCTTTATTCATTCATCCATCTATTGACAATTGGGTGGTTTCTAAATATACTAACTTTTTTTTTTTTTTGAGATGGAATCTTGCTTTTTCACCCAGGTTGGAGTACAATGGTGCAATCTCGGCTCACTGCAACCTCCACCTTCTGGGTTCAAGTGATTCTCCTGCCTCAGCCTCCCAAGTAGCTGGGATTACAGGCATCCACCACCACGCCTGGCTAATTTTTTGTATTTTTAGTAGAGACGGGGTTTCACCATGTTAGCCAAGAGAGTCTTGATCTCCTGACCTCATGATCCGCCCACCTCAGCCTCCCAAAGTGCTGGGATTACAGGTGTGAGCCACCACACCTGGCATAAATAAACTAACTTTTTAAAAAGAACATGTATTCACTTTATAAACAGAAATAAAATAAAGCTATTTCCGTTTTGGAAAAACATAAAACATACTCCCTCACAAAGCACAGGTAACAAAGGGAAAAAAAAGAGAAGTACATAGGTCTTCAACTTAGTTGATCAGCCCTTTCTGCAGGACTCCTAGGAAGTTAATCAACCATGATGGGGTGGGGAAGAAAGACTGTCCTGAATCCCAAAATCCATGAAGAAATAAGGGTTTGGGCTAGTTTTCTGCATATAAAATCTAGCAAAGCACCTGGAAGCTGAAATTTATTCTAATTTGACCCTTTCACTTTGAATATTGTATTCTCCCTGCTGGCTACTCACCATAGTCTCTTCGCTCCCATTTAATACAAATAAACCCATCCAGACAGTCACTGACTTTCACACATGCTGCAATGTGTATGACTGAGGAGTCTGTGAAAGTTTTCCATACTGTAAGGAGGACTCTGTCTCCAAAGAGCTAAAATCATTGTAAAATTCCCAATCGTATCTCACCTTTTAGAAAAGTCTGATGGTGTATTTCTAGCATTCTTTTTTAATGGCCATACAAGTTTTTAAAAAATGTTTTATTACAGACAATTTCAAATATATACAAAAGTAATAAACAGAATGGCATAACACATCCCAATTTCATTTATATTTTGCTATGTAACAAGTTACTCCAAATCCATGATATAAATCAAGAGCCATTATGCTCATAGATTCTGAAGATCAGGATTTGAACAGTGCATGGTAGAGATGGCTTCTTTCTGCTCCATGATGTCTGGGCTTCCACTGGAAAGACTAGAAAGGCTAGTGTAACTTGAATCACTAGGACCAGAATAATCTGCAAGTTTCTTCAGTCTTATGTCTGGTTCCGGGGTGGGATAACTTGAAGGCTGGGCTTGGTTGGGACTATGGGCTGGAACATCTACACATGGTTTGTCCATTTGACTTGAGCTTCTCTCTTCCTTAAATAATGTTTTTCTTTAAAATAACTTTTTAAAAGTTTCTTTAAAATAACTTTTTTCTTTTTTCTCTTTTTTTCTTTTCTTTCTTTTTTTTTTTCCAAGAGATGTGGTCTTGCTATGTTGCCCAGGCTGCTCCTGAACTCCTGGGCTTAAGAGATCCTCCTGCCTTGGCCTCTCAAAGTGTTGGGATTATAGGCATGAGCCACCACGCTCAGCATGATTTGAGCTTCTCATAATATGGCAGCTGGGTTCCCAGACAGAGCATCCTCAGAAGAAGTGTCCGGGGAATAAGCATGCCAAGAGAATCAAGGTGGGAGCTGCGTGGCCTTTCATAGACTGGCCTCAGATGTCACATTGTGTTATTTGTTTTACTTTATTGATTAAAGCCTGCCTAATAGTCATGGGGAAAGGGCATAGATCCTTGCCTTTCTATGGGGTGATGGAAAAGTCAAATTACAGACGAACATGGGTGGAAAACATTATTGCTACATTTAAAAAATAAAATCTGCCACAACCATCATGTACTCATCACCCAGCTTCAATAATTTTTCACTCAGAGTCAATCTTGTTTTATCCATATCTGTACCTACTCCCTTTCTCCCTCAGAAATTATGTTGAAGCCAATCCTAAACATCATATCAGTTTACCTATAAATACTTCAGCAGATATCTCTGAAAGACAAGCATACTTGAATAGCCACAATGCCAATATTCTATCCTTAAAAAATTAACAATAACTTGTTTAATATCATTCAATATCCAGTCCATGTTTCCTTGATTGCCTCATAAATGGTTTTTAATAAGGTTTATTTGTTTGGGTTGGTACTGAAATAGGATTATTTCTAACATTCTTGAATAGGTTCTTTAGCATGAGTTTTTCTTCAGAAGTGAAAACACATTTCATTTCTGTTTTAAATCTTGAGTATCAGACCGAGGATAAAGATTTGTCTCTACTAGCATACCTAATGCTTTTCCACCTGGTTGCAAATGAAATAAGTTAATGAGACTCATGTTTCTTATCAATAGCATTTTCCATTTTCTATTCATTTTATAAAATAATGACAAAGTCTAATACAATATACAAACAATTGGACAATCATGCCTATCTTAGTCTGTTTTATGCTGCTGTAACAGCATACCCGAGATTGGGTAATTTATAATGAATAGAAATTGATTTCTCACAATTCTGGAGGTTGAGTAATCCAAGATTGAGAAGCCCACATCTGGCGAGCGCATTTTTTTGCTGCATCGTCCTATGGAGGGAGGTAGAAGGAGAAGGCGAGAGAATGATTAAAGGGAGCTATATTTGTTCTTTTATAACAAGTCCACTCCTACAATAACAGCATTAATCGATTAATAGTCTAATCATCTCTTAAAGGTCCCACCTCCTAATAGTTACAATGGCTATTAAATTTCAACATGTGCTTTTTGGAGGACACATTCAAACCATAACAATTCCTGAATCAACTATTCAATTAAAGTTGTAAAAGCAATTGCCTATCCAGTTCTTTGGCCACTCCAACATGCACCTTGGCTGAATCTGGGTGCAAAGGGTAGCCATTACAAGGCCTTAGTCACCAGTGATAAAGGAGATCTTTCACAAGGAGTGTTTCCTACACAGTCCACTTCCCTTATTGACTCCTTATTTGGAGTCCACAAAACAGAAAGTATTTTTGCCCTACTTCGAAGCACATGTTTCTTGAGAGAGCCAAAATACTGACATCTGGCCAAAAGCCAAGCACATAGCAGAAGTCTAGTCTACATATAATATCAGGATGGGACACTTTCTCCCAATCTACCCACCCCAACCACTTCTTTATGTTCAACGCACTTGGTAGAGTTCTTCCTTCTGTGCTGTGATATTATGATATATATTGGTTTTCAATCATGGTTCCTGGCTCATAACTCTGATAGCCCCTCTTAGAGTCTTTTGTCATAATGTTGGGTGCGTTAGGCCTCAGGGGCAGGCCTCTGACCTTCTCCTGCCCTCCTTTCACCTGACCCAAGGAAGGACCCTAATGTTTCACAATATGGTTTGGGTCTATGTCCCCACCCAAATCTCAGGTCGGATTGTAATCCCCAGTGTTGGAGGTAGTGGCTGGTGGGAGGTGATTGGATCATGGGGGCAGTTTCTTATGAGTGGGTTATCATGATCCCCTCAGTGCTGTTCTCATGAAAGTGAGTGAGTTCTCCTGAGATCTTGTTATTTAAAAGTCTATATCCCTTCACCAGTCTCTCTCTTCCTCCTACTCTGGCCATGTGAAGTGCCTCGCTCCCTCTTTGCCTTCTGCCATGATGGTAAGTTCCCTGAGTCCTCCCCAGAAGCTGATGTTGCTATGCTTCCTGTACAGCCTACAGAACCATGAGACAATTAAACCTCATTTCTTTATAAATTACTGAGTCTCAGGTATTTCTTTTTCCTTTTATTTTCTTTTTCATTCTTAGGTATTTCTTTATAGCAGAGTGAGAATGGACTAATACATTCTGCCTTTCTGATTGTGGGTGTTAAGACCCTCTCCAGAGAGACTCCTGTGGTATACCTTGGGGGAGGGAATGCTGACATCATAAAGTTTCCATAAAAACCCAAGAGGACTGCGTTCAGGGAGCTTTCAGATAGCTAAATGTGTGAGGGTTCCTGGAGGTGGCACTCAGGGAGGGCATGGAAGCTCTGACCCCTTCACGTCTCTTCACCGTATCCTTTGTACTATCCTTTATAATAAACCAATAACACTTTAAGATTGCTAAATATTGTCTTCATGAGAGGTTGATAAAGAATTTTGGTGGTTGATCTCTTTCTAGCTGCAGTTTAGCGTATGCTGAGGCCAGATATTTTCAAGCAAAAGTAAAATACCTGAGAAAATGCCTGGCCAGAGGACAATCAGATTTTGGCTGGCTCAAGTGACAAGCAAGTGTTTATAAGCTAGATGGGAGAGGAAGGGATGAATAAACCAATAAATATAAGTAAGTGTTTTCCTGAGTCCTGTGAGCCACTTCAGCAAATTAGTCAAATCCAAAAAGGGGGCCATGGAAGCCCCAACTTGAAGCAAGTTGGTAAGAAGTTTCAGAGGCCCAGACCTGTGACTAGTGTGGAAGGGGGAGGCAGTCTTGGGGACTGAGCTCTCAACTTGTGGAATCTGACACTATCTCCGGGTAGATAGTGTCAGAACTGAATTAAAGAACACCCAGCTGGTGTCTGCTGCTTGGTGTGTGGGGGAAAAACCACACACACCTGTGGTCACAGAAGTGGTCTTATGTTGATGATTGTTGTGGTTTGAGAGTAGAGGAAAAAGCATGGTTAGAGAGAGAGTTTTCCATACACACATATGCCCTGTGTTTATACTGTATATACCATTTACAGAGCCTGAGAGCAACATAAACAATGTCCCCCTCAATTCACTTGATTATGCTTTTTTTGGAATGAGTATAATTAACATCTTGCAGGGCCTTCATATGCCAGAGACAGGTGACCAAACTCGGGCAGTCAGCTCTTTAGGGACTTTTGAATTACCCCTCAGCCTACAGGATAATAATCTATCTGGTTAGACTGTGTGGTCACTGAGTTTATTAGTTCTTGCTCTAGGGATGCTTCCTGCTTTCTCTGTCATCCTCTAGTTCACTTGCTGATTCCCAGTACCCAGTTGCCCACAGGCACAGAGAGAAATAAATATTAATTGTGTGTGTATAAGCTTATGTGTATACATGTGCATGTAGGTATATATATATACATAAAAGCATAATTTAAAAAATAGAGACTCTATATCTATAGAGAAATGCACATCCATGTTCTATGAACAGGCATCTATATAGCAGAGGAAACAGAACATTTATAGTTTACCCTTTAAAATATGAATCTGAGGCAGAGTATGATGGCTCACACCTGTAATCCTAGTACTTTGGGAAGCCAAGGTGGGTGGATTGCTTGAGTCCAGGAGTTCAAGACCAGCCTGGGCAACATGGCAAGACCATGTCTCTACAAAAAACACAAAAATTAGCCAGGTATGGTGGTATATGCCTGTGGTCGCAGCTACTCTGGAGGCTGTGGCAGGAGGATCATTTCATCTCGAGAGGTGGAGGTTGCAGTGAGCTGAGATCATGACACTGTATTCCAGCCTGGGTGACAAAGTAAGAGCCTGTCTCAAATAAATAAATAATTTAATTTAATTTAATTTAACATTAATCTGATCCTATCACAGCACCCACCCCAGGCTTGAAGCCCTTTCAATGGCTTCTCATTGCTCTAAAAATATTGCAAGGCTCAGCAATGTTTGTTCCTACATCCTCAGCTGTCCCCTTGCTCTCTCTAATCCAGACACCCCAGCCTTCTCTCAGTCCCCTCACTATCCATGCTCTCACACACCACAGGACCTTTCCACAGGCCATTCCCCTAGCCTTGAATGATTTCCCTCTACCTAGTTGTCTACTCATCTTTCAGATCTTAAGTGTCACATCCTCAATGGCCCCTCTCCCCAAATCGAAATTCTACCTCATACACACGTAAAGCACCGTGATCACCTTTGAAGCACCTACCACACTTGCAATTTCACTTTTGCGTGATATTTTTAAATTCATTATTACTATTATTATTATTATTATTATTATTATTTTGAAACAGAGTCTGTCTCTGTTGCCTAGGCTGGAGTGCAATGGCGCAATCTTGGGTCACTGCAAACTCTGCCTCTCGGGCTCAAGCAATACTCCTGACTTAGCCTCCTGAGTAGCTGGGACCACAGGCACATGCCACCATGCCAGCTAATTTTTTGTATTTTGGGAAGATATGGGGTTTCACTACGTTGCTAACGCTGGTCTTGAACTCTTGGAGTCAAGTGATCCACTTGCCTTAGCAGTGAGATTACAGGCGTGAGCCACCACCATCCTGTGATTTTTAAAATACCTTCTACTTCCCCAGTAAGACTTCAGAGCACAGGAACAATCCCTGCTTGCTGCTTACAGTTGCCTAGCTCAGTGCTTGGTACATAGTAGGCGCCCAATAACTACTTGAATGAATAGATGAATAAACGAATATGTGAAAGCACGTTGTAGAACACCATGCATGCAATAGATGTTAACTTCCTTCCTTTCACCATTCAGCAAAAATTTTCTCTTAATTTCTCCTTGCTTTGAAATACAGTTTGATTGGCAAATAATTAAAAGCAAAACTTAACTTTAGAAAGTCATAACCCAATAACTCAAAACAACACATTTGTAACTATTTATTTGCCTGGAGATAACTACAAATGCCTAAAAGTTTGCCCACATTCAGAGATTTCTGCATTAGAAAAGTCTTAATTTTCTAAACAGACAAGTGATAAGATTATCATTTTCTGAAAATATCCTGAAATCAGTCTGTTGTTTTACAAGTGTTTGTAATTGTTGACCAGGTAAACCTTGTGTGAATCCCTAAAAACCCAATGCCAGTACTGAAAATCAATCCACAGACCACATGGAAATGAGATCACATTATAATTATTTTTTGTATTTTTATGCATTTATTTTTTATTTATTAATATTTTTTGAGACAGAGTCTCACATTGTTGCCCAGGCTGGAGTGCAGTGGCATGATCATGGCTCACTGTAGTCTCTATCTCCTGGGCTCAAGCAAGCTTCCCACCTTAGCCTGTGAAGTAGCTGGTACTACAAGTGCATGCCACCACATCCAGCTAATTAAAAAACATTTTTTTTTTTAGAGATGGGATCTTGCTATGTTGCCCTGGCTGGTTTCAAACTCCTGGGCCCAAGTGATTCTCCCTCCTCAGCCTCCCAAAGCACTGGGATTACAGGTGTGAGCCACTGCACCCAGCCCTATAATTAATAAAGCGTTCACATAAACTTTCTAGTTCATTTAAAGTTTTTTATTTCTAAATCATTTTCATCACATAATTTGTGAGTCCCTAAATCTGCGTGAGGTAGTGGAAAAACTCTGGGCTTGGAATCAGAAAGCTGTAAATCTACTTTACAAGGTTATTGCAAAGATTAAGTGGGGGTAATAATTTTTTTAAAAAAATCTCTCATCTGTTAAACACATACCTCACATTGCAGATGGAGCTAGCTGTGTTACATTATTGTCAATTAATTCTTTTAAAAAAGACTATGGGCCAGGCATGGTGGCTCATGCCTATAATCCCAGCACTTTGGGAGGCATAAGTGGGTGGATCTCTGAGCTCAGGAATTTGAGACCAGCCTGGGCAACATGGAGGAACCCCATCTCTACCAAAAATGCAAAAAATTAACAGGGCATGGTGGGGCACACCTGTGGTCCCAGCTACTTGGGAGGCTGAGGTGGGAGGATTGCTTGAGTGTGGAGGTGGAGGTTTCAGTGAGCCAAGATCACACCACTGTATTCCAACCTGGGTGACAGAGTGAGACTCTGTCTCAAAAAAAAAAAATCCTATGAAATATGTATTATTACCCCTACTATATAGATGAAGAAATTGAGGCTCTTGGAAATTGACGATCTGGCCCAAGATTGTACATCCCATCAAGCTGCAGGGCTAAGATGTATGAAAAAGGGCTCTAGCTAGGATGTATGTAGCTGTAACTTGCTATAAAAATTAAGGTGTCTTATTATAAAATATCTCTGAAATGATAGTTCCTATTAATATTCCTATATGTTCCTCCTTCCTATGTATCCATATCATACATCCTTATCAGACATTGTAAATCAAACCAAATTAGAAGCAGGAGCAAGATCTCAGCCAACAGATCATCATGTGTGCAAATTGCTTCTCTGCCCCCTCGTTTTTGTTTTCCCAGTTTCTTTTCTTTTTCTTTTTTTTCTTTTTTTTTTTACGGGGTCTTGCCCTGTCTCCCATTGTGCAGCGGCATGATCTTGGCTCACTGCAATTTCTGCCTCCCATGCAATTCTTATGCATCAGCCTCCTGAGTAGCTTGGATTATAGGTCTGTGCCACCACTCCTGGCTACGCCATGTTGCCCAGGCTGGTCTTGAACTCTTGGGCTCTAGTGATCCACCCGACTTGGCCTCCCAAAGTGCTGGGATTACAGGTGTGAACCATCACACCCGGCCCCCAGTTTCCATATTAGTAACTCACATGTAGACCACAAGGATGCACTATTTAGAAAACTTGCAATGGTCCACTTTTCAAATCACCCAAACATGTTAAAGAAATTGGTATGACTGGGCATGGCACAGTGGCTCATGCCTGCAATCCTAGCATTTTGTGAGGCTGAGACGGGCAGATCACGAGGTCAGGAGATTGAGACCATCCTGACAGACATGGTGAAATCCCATCTCTACTAAAAATACAAAACAATTAGCCGGGGGTGCTGGCAGGCCCCTGTAGTCCCAGCTACTCGGGAGGCTGAGGCAGGAGAATGGCGTGAATCCAGGAGGCAGAGCTTGCAGTGAGCCGAGATGGTGCCACTGCACTCCAGCCTAGGCGACAGAGCGAGACTCCGTCTCAAAAAAAAAAAAGAAAGAAAGAAAGAAATTGGTATGACTGTTGACTCACAACAGGAGGCAGGGGCATGGGGTGGGGTGTAAGATTAATGTCATGACAAATGTGGAAAAGAAACTTCTGTTTTTCCAACTCCACGTCTGCTACCATATTATTACACTCTTCTGGTAGTGTGGTGTTTATGTGTGAATTTTTTTTCTTATGTATACAGTAATTGTAGGATATGAACCTGATTCTAGTTGCAAAACTCACTATGAGCTTAGCTTTTAAGTTGCTTAAGAATAGGTAGATCTATGCAAATAATGATAATAAGTATTATTATTTTAAGAGAGGGTCTCACTTTGTCACCCAGGCTGGAGTGCAGTGGTGTGATTAAGGGTCACTGCAACCTCCACCTCCCAGGCTCAAATAAACCTCCCACCTCAGCCTCCCCAGTAGCTGGAACCACAGGCACGGGCCACCACGCCTGGCTAATTTTTTGTATTTTTTGTAGAGATGGGGTTTCATCATGTTGCCCAGGCTGTTCTTGAATTCCTTGGCTCAAGCAATCCTCCCACCTTGGCCTCCCAAAATGCTGGCATCACAGGCATGATGGCATCACTGGCATCACATACCATGCCTGGCCTGATTTATGCAAATTAGACATGCATTTCAAAATAATCTATTTTTATTTGTTGCCTTATTGGTGGTACAATCTCAAGTGGAAAAATCTAAGGGTTTTGGTGTTATTTGCTTACTCAACCAATATTTATTAGACTCTTCTAAGCACCAACATGGTCACATGCCTGAGCTATGGCTAGCATAGCGTGTGAGACAAACTTAATCTCTGTTTTGGTGGAGCATATAATCTAGTAGATGAAGCCAATGTTGAGCAACATCACAATACTAACAAATTGAGGATGCTACAAGAGTATCTAACAAATTGAGGATGCTATGAGAGTGTGCCATGGAGAGCTGCCTGGAGATTGAGAGAAAGCTTCCTTGAGGGAAGTTACATTTCAGCTGAAACACACTGCCATCTGCTCGAGGTTTTGTAACTGCATTCACATCCCGATTCTGACACTTCACATCCCGATTCTGACACTTCACCCAGTTACTGTCTCAGAGCTTGGGTCCGCATGTGTAAAACAAGGACAGTATGCACTTGGCAGGGTTGTGAGAAGGGAAGAGAACACAAGTAAAGCACCTGTATCAGGCATACAGTAGGCACTAAGCGTGCGATGCTTGCTATGATTATATATCAGTGTAAGCATCATGGAAAAGCTGAAGAAAAGTCTGACCAACAGCGAAAGATAAATGCGCAGAGGAGAAATTTGGCAAAGGCTCCAAATTCAGGGGCAGTCCATACTCCACACTTTGTACGGGGGCTTCAGGTCCTGAGTTCCAGACATTGGAGCAACTAACCCTTTAAGATTGCTAAATATTGTCTTCATGAGAAGTTGATAAAGAATTTTGGGTGGTTGATCTCTTTCCAGCTGCAGTTTAGCGTATGCTGAGGCCAGATTTTTTCAAGCAAAAGTAAAATACCTGAGAAACTGCCTGGCCAGAGGACAATCAGATTTTGGCTGGCTCAAGTGACAAGCAAGTGTTTATAAGCTAGATGGGAGAGGAAGGGATGAATACTCCATTGGAGGTTTTACTCGAGGGTCAGAGGGATACCCGGCGCCATCAGAATGGGATCTGGAAGTCGGAAACGCTGGGTTCCCACGAGAGCGCGCAGAACACGTGCGTCAGGAAGCCTGGTCCGGGATGCCCAGCGCTGCTCCCCGGGCGCTCCTCCCCGGGCGCTCCTCCCCAGGCCTCCCGGGCGCTTGGATCCCGGCCATCTCCGCACCCTTCAAGTGGGTGTGGGTGATTTCGTAAGTGAACGTGACCGCCACCGAGGGGAAAGCGAGCAAGGAAGTAGGAGAGAGCCGGGCAGGCGGGGCGGGGTTGGATTGGGAGCAGTGGGAGGGATGCAGAAGAGGAGTGGGAGGGATGGAGGGCGCAGTGGGAGGGGTGAGGAGGCGTAACGGGGCGGAGGAAAGGAGAAAAGGGCGCTGGGGCTCGGCGGGAGGAAGTGCTCGAGCTCTCGACTCTCCGCTGCGCGGCAGCTGGCGGGGAGAGCAGCCAGGTGAGCCCAAGATGCTGCTGCGCTCGAAGCCTGCGCTGCCGCCGCCGCTGATGCTGCTGCTCCTGGGGCCGCTGGGTCCCCTCTCCCCTGGCGCCCTGCCCCGACCTGCGCAAGCACAGGACGTCGTGGACCTGGACTTCTTCACCCAGGAGCCGCTGCACCTGGTGAGCCCCTCGTTCCTGTCCGTCACCATTGACGCCAACCTGGCCACGGACCCGCGGTTCCTCATCTTCCTGGGGTAAGCGCCAGCCTCCTGGTCCTGTCCCCTTTCCTGTCCTCCTGACACCTATGTCTGCCCCGCCAGCCGCTCTCCTTCTTTTGCGCGGAAACAACTTCACACCGGAACCTCCCCGCCTGTCTCTCCCCACCCCACTTCCCGCCTCTCATTCTCCCTCTCCCTCCCTTACTCTCTGACCCCAAACCGCTTTTTGGGGGGTATCATTTAAAAAATAGATTTAGGGGTTACAAGTGCAGTTCTGTTCCATGGGTATATTGCATTGTGGTGGCATCTGGGCTCTTAGTGTAACTGTCACCCGAATGGTGTACATTGTGTCTAATAGGTAATTTCTCATCCCTCATCCCTCTCCCACCCTCCCACCTTTTGGAGTCTCCAGTGTCTACTATTCCACTAAGTCCATGTGTACACATTGTTTAGCGCCCACTCTAAATGAGACTTTTTGTTTCATTCATTCTGTAAGTGTTGAATAAGCACCGCCTAAGGTCAGGTATAAGTGGAAATTTGAAAAAGAAACTGCCCACTTGCCTAGCCAAGAAGAGGGAAACCAGGCAGGTGCACCTGAAGGCCTGTGAGTGCTTGATTTGCTGTGCAGTGTAGGACAAGTAAGATTGTGCATGGCCTTCTGTATTTAAGGCTGTGTTGGGAAGATTTCTTTTTCTTTTCTTTTTTTTTTTCTTTTTTCTTTTCTTTTTTTCTTTTCTTTTTTTTTTTTTTTTTAGGCAGATGAAAAGGGCTTCACAGAACAGGAATAAAAATCTAAATATTCAGTAAATGAGACCTAGGAGACTACTGCAGTGACTTACAAAGTCCTAATAAAAAGATGTCTCTCCAAAATGGGGCTGCAAAATGTGGTGCTGCCTTATCAGCTCTAAGTTTTTTTCTTACCTGAGAAAGAAGGAACCTGATGCAGGTTCAGGGCTCCTGCCCCATGAATGCAGGCTGACTCCAAGATGGGGAGCTACAGGGACAATCCCAGGTCTTCTACGCCTCTTATTTAGGCCCTGGGAGCCTCCAGAGATGGCCACATCTTGACCAGCCCAGATAGAGGGACCGATCACCATTATCTCACCTCTGTGTCAAATACCTAGATGCTGTCCTCCCTGAGCCCACACTATAGTTGCCAGCGCTAATTTAATGGGTAGTGTACTGGTTAAGAGATGGACAGACCATCCTGGCTTGACTCTCAGCTCTGGCAAAGATGAGTGACTTGGTTTTTCTATGTCTCTTGGCCACACCAACCTTGATTTCTTCAGCTGTAGAATGGAATTTCTCAAGCTTGCCTCAAGGATTATTGCCCGAGGATTTGATGATATGGTAAGAGCTTCTCAGTGTTTGACCCATAGTAAGTGTTTGACGTTTCAAATGAATTGTTTCTTTCTAGGACATGGTGAGCATTTGGTAGCCATTCACCGGTTTTCTGTTTCTTTGGATCATAGTTAAACTCTCCTTTTCCTTGTGGCACTACAATTTTCTGGTGGGGAAGAATCCTCACTTTCTGTCCTTCCCCTTAAGGATAGGAAGCTGATACTAGGCAGCAACTAGTTGGGGGATAGGAAGATTGTTCCAGAGAAATGCTGAACCACAGGGCTCCAGATCGCAGGACCCCAGTCTTAGCTTGCTAGGGTGTGGGGTGGGGGGGGCAGTTACTGAACATGGGTATGAAGTAGATGTCCATTTACTGAAATGTGAGGACCTGAGGCCTCTTCTATTGCTGTAGCCAGCATATTCCCCAACCTCTCCCCAAGAAAGGACAGATGGGGGTTCCCCCCTGGAGTAACAGGTCCAAAAGAAAAAACATACAGTGGGACTTCCAGGATCTGAGCCTGATCACCCAGCAGTCAAGCTCCCCGCAATTGACTAACACCCCCCTAACACGTAGAAATTCCAATCTGCAATTTAGTGAGGATGATACCTTTATTCTTCTTAAATACATCTCTTCATTTCCCAGAGCACCCTTTTTTCCCCTCCTCTGCACCTTTTTGTTAAAGACTGGAGTATAATGAAATACCAAGAGAGCATAACATGTGATACATAAAACTTTTTTTCTGGTTTACAAAACAGTTTATTCTTGTCCATACGTGCTTCTCTCCGAGGCTGGCTGCTGTCTGTTCCAGCCCGCTTCGCTTGGAGAGGCCATCTGCCATACCTGCTCCCCAGACGCATCGACAAGCACACCCAGAGTGTTATCTGCTAAGACCTAAAAGAGGGAGGAACCCCCTCTCCTCATCTAAGACCTAGCTTCTAAATTAGAGTGTGAGGGTCCATCTCCCCAGGAGAGGCACAGGGCCCAAACAGCCCAGCCATCTCAGAAGACAACACTAAACTTTGTAGGGGTCCACAGTAGAGGAGAGTAAGACGCCTGTTGTTTAATTTATTACAGTTCCTCAAAAGTGAAGAGGTGTGGGCGGGATGGCAAGAGCTGAGCAGACGAAAGCTGAAGGAATAAGGAAAGAGAGGAGGACACAAACAGCTGACACTTCCTCAGTTCTTGTCATTTGCCTGGCCCTGTTCTAAGCACCTTCTAGGTATTAATCCATTTAGTCTTGGCTACAACACTGTGAGTGACTAGTTTTGTCACCCCCATTTTAAAAATGAAGAAAGTGAGGCTCAGGGAGGTTAAGTAACTTGGCCACAGTTTGAAACTAGACTCTGATCACATGAGATAATAGTGCCCATAAAAAGGGAAAGCAGATTATATTTTTTAAAGGAAAGAGAGTAGGATATGGTAGAAAAAGATTGTTTGGAAAGGAATTGAGAGATTGATATAATGAAAAGAAGCATTCACATGAGAGTAACAGTATCAGGGCCCAAACCTTCATCTAAGGTACTTCAAAGAGGCCTAAGCAAACTTAGTCACTGGCGTGGTTCTAGTCTCCATGATGGCAAATACATTGTGTACAGCCCAACTCCACACAAAACTTAAATACCAATGATAGAGCAATCTAAAATTTGAAAAAAAAATCTTTCAATTTGTCATCTTCCCAGAGGGACTTAATCAAGAAACCAATCAAAGTACTTCCTAAGCCTAACTGTGTGCAGAACTCCAAAGAGAGCCCAGCCCTAAATCAACACTGTCCAGTGGAAATATAACATAATGTGGGCCTCATATGCAAGGTCATATGTAATTTTAAATTTTCTAGTAGCCATATTAAAAAGGTAAAAAGAAACAAGTGAAATTAATTTTAATAATTTTATTTAGTTCAATAGATCCAAAATGTTTTCTCAGCAGGTAATCAATATAAAAATATTAATGAGGTATTTATTATTCCTTTTCTCAAACCAAGTCTATTCTATAATCTGGCGTGTATTATTTACAGCACTTCTCAGACTATATTTCTTTCTTTCTTTTTTTTTTCCGAGACAATTTTGCTCTTTTCACCAAAGCTAGAGTACAATGGCGTTACCTCGGCTCACTGCAACCTCCCCCTCCCGGGTTCAAGTTATTCTCCTGCCTCAGTCTCCCAAGTAGCTGGGACTAGAGGCATGCACCACCATGCCTGGCTAATTGTGTATTTTTAGTAGAGACAGGGTTTCACCATGTTGGCCAGGCTAATCTCAAACTCCTGACCTCAGGTGATATGCCCACCTCGGCCTCCCAAAGTGTTGGGATTACAGGCATGAGCCACTGCACCCGGCCTCAGATTAACTATATTTCAAGCGTTCAGTAGCCACATGTAGCTAGTGCTATGGTAGTGGACAGTACAGATCTGCATTTCAATTAAGACACATATACAAGCATAGTTCACTAATGCACGGTAAAAAAAAGTATAGTGCTGAGTCGGTGGTAGAAATCCTAAATACTGCAGAGCAAAAGTGGTACGAACAGCAATCTCAGTGATAATGCAACCATGCTTGCTTTTCGTTGCAATTTGCTTATTTTCCTTCAGCAAAGTTTATCCATTTTTGCCAATTCAATAAATATTTACTGATAAAAACTTTCAATATTAGATTCTTGCATCTTCATAGACAGAGTTGCTTTTCACATTTAGAAAATTACTTATCAATGTTAAACACACATTTTGATAACCAGTGTTGGAAAGAGGTGCAGACTCCCCATGTGCCTATTGATGGCAGAAATATTCACGGCCAAAGGGAAACAAAGGGCTGCGGACAATCACACACCTCATGTCTCCTAACTCCTGGGAAGTGCTGTCCCTCTGATTGAGCTCTTATTATTGCCTTCCCCACTAACCCTGTCCACTGTGCCCTGGAGCCCTTTGCAGGGTTACCTGCTCTGTCCTCCTCACAGAATATCTCCTCTACCTCCTTGTCCAAGCTACAACTTGGCTATTCTCTGATGACACTGTCTTCCCTGTAGCCCTTTTGAGTAATGGCTGCATATTCTCCCATAGTCCAGTTCTTTTCCTGTTCTCCAGTCTGGCTTCTGGATGACAGCCCACTAGTTTGAACTCCATACTGCTATAGTTCAAATCCCTTTTGACTTGTTACCTTGGGCAAATTACCTCCTTTTGTTCAGGTTCCTTGTTTGTAAAATGACGATAATAATGCCATTTGCTTCAGTGGGTTATTTTGAAATTGAGTGAAAGAAGGCGGGTAGCTTCCCTACACACTCAGTGTAGACTAGCCTGATGTGCATTACGGGTGATGCCATGACTCAGTGTGTGTTTCCTCATCTCCACATCTGGCTCTCATCCAGTGCTCCTGCTTACGGCACTCTGTCCCCCTCTTACTTACTCCCCCTTATTAACTGAAGACTGGCACTGATCTCACAGTTTCCTCTCCACTTCCTAGTCTCACCATCATCCTAGATGACTTCAAGTCACCTAGATAAACTGTCTCAGTTTCTTCACTCACATTTTTTTATAACAGATAATGTTACACTCAAGTTGTAACAGAACCAGCTTATCCAGCTCATGAAATGTATGCATTTCATCTCAACTCTGTATTCAGTGACATCCTGTGGGTATCTGGAAATCAGCCATGGTGAGAATATTTACCATGGAAATTGGCAAATACTAAAAAGCAGAGCACCTTTTTTTCTGAGAGCCAGACCACAGCCCTTCTACTCCATAGCACCCATCATAACAATTTTTAAATACCTCCACTGAACAGCTTCTTCCTCTCTCTACTTCTTCCATATCTGATTTGAGCTTCTTAATTTATCATGTGAACCACTCTTGTAATAATAACCCCAAATCCCTGTTCCATTGTTCTTCCTGCTAAAATACTAAACCTGGTTTAGTCCAACCATATTTTCTCTCTTTGGAATCTACAGGGTGGCCCAAAAACCTGGAAATGGAAAAATATTACTTATTAATTTTAATGTATATTAATAAGCCATTTTAATGCTTCATTTCCAGTCTCAGTGGCCACCCTGTATAGCTGGGCTATTGAGCTCTTGCGGGAGGAGGGAGTGGACAGTCTCCCAGCCACATAGACTGATGTTGCACCAAACATTTTTTAGCTTCCAGACTTCCCTGGCCCTTAGTGTTACCCTTAACTCTCCATTTCTCTGCCTTTCACATTCTCTACTTTTTAAAAATCTCTGACTCCACCTTCACCTTATCATTCTTAGCACATGACCATACTTCTGCTTCCCAAAGAAAATGAGCAATTCCTTCCTTTTCCTTTTCCTCCTGTCATCAAATCTGCAGACATGTCATGCCTAAGTCCAGCTTTCCTCCTTTCTCTGATCTCAGTCTGCTTCTTCCATTTCTGCCCTGAATCCCGTCCCCTCCCCAACCCCCAAGGACTTCGCTCTATCAGTCACCTCTTCCCTCTCCTGTATCTTCAACTCCTCCCATTTTACTGGCTTCTTCCTCAAGCCTTTCCCCAAGGCTTTCCCATCTCAATTACCTCCTCGCACACGTGCCTCTGCAGAAACCACCCCGTTTCTTCCCTCCCCTCGGCAGCCTGTTCTTCCTGTTCTGCCCTCATGATGGCACCATCATTGTGTCACTAAAATCAATCTCTCCGACATCATCAATGGCCTTCCTTTGTTGGGAAACCTAATAAACACTTTATCTTATTTGGTCTTTGTTATGGGTTGAATGAGGTTACCCCAAAATCCATATTAGAAGTCCTAACCCCCAGTACCTCAGAATGTGACTTTATTTGGGAATAGGGTCATTGCAGACGTTATTAGTTAGGATGAGGTCATACTGGAATGTGATGGGCTGCTCATCTGATATGACTGATGTCCTTATAACAAGGAGAAATTTGGAGACAGACACGCACATAGGGAGAATACCATGTGATGACAGGAGTTATGGAGTTGGAGTCAAAAAGCTATGGGAACTTAGGAGAAAGACCTGGAACAAATCCTTTCCTGCGCCTAGAGAGGGAGTATGGCCCTGCCACTACCTTGAATTCAACGTTTCGGCTTTTCAAAACTGTAAGACAATACATTTCTGTTGTTCAAACCAATTAGTTTGCAGTACTGTGCTACCGCAGCCCTAACAAACTAATACAGTCTCTTGGAGGCATTTGGCAAGGTTGACAATGGAAGCACTTTCTTACCCCTTTAGGTCTGTCGCCTTTCTTGTTGGGGGGTGTTCTCTAACAATTCCTCTCCATCTCTCTCTCTCTAGTTTGTCTTAAACATTGGTGTTCCTCAGACTTCTGACCTAGGCCTTCTTTTCACTTCACATATTCCCCTGGGTGGTCTCACCCACTTCCAGAAATTACTTAAATTACTGCTCATGCAGTACTGTGCTGGAAACTGTTTAACAACTGGCTCTCTGGGAAGAGGGGAGACTGGTTGATGGTTTTTGCTGATTTCTGTGGTGTAAATACTCCCTCCATGGCCAATTCCAAACTGCCAACAGTTTAACAACTGGCTCACAAATTCTCTCCAAATTTAACATTTGGCTTTCACAGGCCGACAACGTGGTACAGCCGACTCCAGCACACCTCTGCTTTTGTGTCAGAGAGAAGTAACTTATTTTTGTACAAAAGGTAAAATAAAAACACCTGCAGGCCCCCTTTTTTTCCTTAACAAACTGCTCTAGAAATAGAATAGCTGAAGCTTCTTTTATGCGTTCATCTGTTATTTCCATGTCACTGTGGTGGTGGGATTATTTTTCATTTATTTTTCTTGTATATGATTGAAATACTGTACCTTTGATCAGTTTTAGTTTTATGGCATGTTTTGCACCCATATTAAATCCAGTTTTTGTCAGAGGGCGTCAATATTATTTTCTCAAAACAAGAAAATATTTCATTGCAAAGGAGACAAACAAAAAGGTCCTCAATACCAAAACTTTGAAATGTGATTTCTTGTACTTGGCAGTGTCCAAGTGGTAAACCCAAACAGTATTGGGTTTTCATTTTGTTCAGGAAACAGTCTTTGTCTGGCAGCGACTTACCCTTACATCAGGTGGGCCTTGCTCATTCATTCACTTAAGTATTTATTAAACACCAGTGGTGTGCCAAGTACTTATCTAGGTATCGGGTAGATTCTGATAAGTCAGTCAGGTCCCTGCTCTCAGGGAGCTTGCAGCAGAGATGGGGGCTGCAATAGAGAGTAAGCCAAGGAAATGAAAAAGGAAGTTGATTTCAGAGAGTGATGAATGCTATGAAGAAAATGAAGGCAGGGCAGTGTGATGGAGAGTGACCCAAGGTGGTACAGTTTGTACCTCTAACGACCAGGCTGTGACCCAGGTCACTCACAGATGCCCGTCATGTGATGCCA
Organism: Pan troglodytes; assembly: GCF_028858775.2. Lineage (NCBI taxonomy): Eukaryota > Metazoa > Chordata > Mammalia > Primates > Hominidae > Pan > Pan troglodytes. The sequence goes on from NC_072401.2 coordinate 46,815,117, forward strand.
CAGCAACTTTTCCAGGTGCTCGTTTCCTCCCACTTCCCAGTCTCTTGCCCAGCCGCGACTGCTTACAAATACAGCTAGAGGAATCTAAATGAGGTTCCTCTATCATCAAACCCAATCAAAATGCCAAGGAACAGAATCAGTGCCTGGCTGAAGGCAGTGGAACAGGGCCAGCCTGGAGTGGTTCTCTCTGAGGAAGTTCCTCATCTTGGTTTTAGGTCCATACCTTGTGACCTGTGAGCTAGGGGTTGCCAGTCCCTGACATTTCTACTGAGGACTCGCCTGTCTATATTCCCGGCCTGTATGTGTCTCTCGAGTTCCAGACACACAGGGCCAAGCGCCTGATGGATGGAAGTACATTTTTTGGTGTTCCATTGGTATCTCAAATTCTACAAAACTTAGCGCCCCTTCTCCTCCCTGTTCCTCCCCATCTTCAGTCTATCACCTGTTCCTCATCCAGCAAATGATATTACCATCTTCCAAGGAGCTTCCCAGGAGTAATCCTTGACTCCTCCTCAACATCCAATTAATAATCAAATCTAGGCCAGGTACAATAGCTCACGCCTATAATCCCAGCACTTTGGGAGGCTGAGGCAGGTGGATCATTTGAGGCCAGGAGTTCAAGACCAGCCTGGCCAACAAGGTGAAACCTGTCTCATTTAAAAAAAGTTATTTTAAAAACTCAAATCTATTATTTCTACCTCTAAGTGTGTCTTGAATTTATCCATCTCTCTCCATCTCTGAGCTGTTACCTTACCTCAGTCCATCACGTTTTGTCTACGTTAACATGACCAGAGTCTTGTTCTTAGTCTGGTGAGGTCACTCCAGCTGCTTCAGATCCTTCCATGGCTCACCGTTGCCCTCATATAAAGTTGGCACTCCGGGACATGTGGCTTACGGGGGGCCCTCCGTGATGTGGCCCTATTTGCCTCTCCATTCTGTTCTCTCCCAGCCTCTCTGCCCCCATCTCTAGGCACCAACCACACCCTTCTGCTCGTCAATGGTGCCAGCTTCTCTTCTATCTCTGGTCTTTGCACAGACTTTTCCCTTCACCTGGAATGCTTTCTTCAATCCTACCCCACTCTCTTTAATCTAGATAAGGTTTATTCTTTTTGAATGTCTAGCAGTGAAACCATTTCCCCTGAAAAACCTTCTCTAACCAACCCCCTACCCTCAGCCCAAGGTCTAGATTAGGAGTCCCTCTGAATGTTTCCATAGCATTTTTAAAGAATTGCCTATTTACTTGTTCGTATCTATCACTAAACTACAAATTGTATGAGAACAGCCACTATCTCTGCTTTGTTCACCATTCATCTCCAGCAACTAGCATAATGCCTGGCAGAGTCAGCCTGCAACAAATATTTGTTGAATAAATTAACAGATGGCTTTATCTCCTTAAGTAAATCTTGCTTTTTTCACCTATTAAAACAGATGCACCGGCCAGGTGTGGTGGCCATGCCTGTAATCCCAGCACTTTGGGAGGCCGAGGTGGGCGGATCACCTGAGGTCAGGAGTTCAAGACCAGCCTGGCCAACATGGTGAAACCCCATCTCTAATAAAAATACAAAAATTAGCTGGGCATGGTGGTGGGTGCTTATAGTCCCAGCTACTAGGGAGGCTGAGGCAAGAGAATTGCTTGAACCCAGGAGGCAGAGGTGGCAGTGAGCCGAGATCATGCCACTGCACTCCAGCCTGGATGACAGAGACCCTGTCTCAAAAAAAAAAAAAAAAACACGCACACACACACACACACACCAAGTTGTAGAATTTAAAATATAACGTGCTTGTTATGGAACACTTGTAAAATACAGGAAAGTAATGAAAAAGTCTACCATCTAGCTCACCACATAATGACCATTGCTATCATCCTGGCATAATTCTCTCCTGTATATAAATATATATTCTCTTATTGTTAAAATTACACTATGAGTACTATTTATTTATTTTATTGTGGCAAAATGCGCAAAACATAAAATCTTGCCATTTTAAGGTGTGCAGTTTGGTGCATTCACCACACTCGCATTGTTGTGCAAATATCACCACTATCTATCTCAGAACTTTTTCGTCTTCCCAAACTGAAACTCTGTACCCATTAAACAATAGTGCATCCTCTGTTTTCCCCTCCCTACAATTTATTTTTATTTGGGTTTGTACCAAACTGAAAATAGCTGCTTCTTCCTTACTTAGTTCAGATTAGCATTTCCATTTATTTAGCCGTGGTTTTGAGGATGCCATGGCAGATGCCATCCTTCCTAGAGCTCTTTGGGGCTGTCAGGTATTTCAGTCAGGGTGAATTCGGGTTGATAACATTTTAAAATCTCACTTTATTCTGAGGTTCCTAGTGTCAGAGCCCACCATATTTTTAGGGACTCCCAAGTTACAAACAAAAATATGGTGAGGAGGAATCACTGAAGTTTTAACACAAGAGACTTACATTTTGTTCAATTTCTATCTTTTAGTTTATTTCCTAAGCATAAAGAAATACTTTGAAAATTTTACATAGCATTATACATATTTAATTAAGCATGAGCACATCTTAAAACTTTAAATTTTAGATCAGATCTTTAATTCCTAGGATATTAAGAGGTACTGGCAATTTGGCCAGGTGTGGTGGCTCACGCCTATAATCCCAACACTTTGGGAGGGTGAAGTGGGCGAATTGCTAGAGCCCAGGAGGTGGAGGCTGCAATGGCCTGAGATCACGCCATCGTACTCCAGCCTGGATGATGAGAATGAAATCCTGTCTCAAAAAAAAAAAAAAAAGAAGAAGAAGAGGAGAAGTATTGGCAATCAGTGCTCCAGGAATAATTTCCTGACTTGAAATAAACCTACATGTAGACAAACTAATTAGGCCATTCCAAGAGTTGCTAGCATTGGTTTAATATATTTTCAGAGCATTCCAGGAAGCAGTGTGGCCAGCATTGCATGTTTGATACTTCAGAAATGTATGACAGGTGTTTCTCTTACCCAGGTCTTCTGTTTTCTTAGTTTTGCTCATGTAAATATTTATGAACATCCTCATCTTTTTGAGGGAAGGGATTATAGATCATTCTAATTCCATTTTCTAGCATTTGGTACCATTCTAAGCACGTGATAGGCACCCATTTGGAGCATTTTTGGCTTGACAGAATATGCATTTAGAATTGTTCAAATTAGAGGTGTCAATGATGGGAAATAGAATACTATATAATTCTAAGTCATTTGACTTAAATACAAAAGAATGATTTTCCTTGGTGGGGAATGGTGAAGGGAGGCAGGAGTTAAGAAGAGGAGAAGAGATCCTAAGTCATTTATAAACTTCTCTGGAAAGACAGGTGTGTGAAGACTTTTTAAAAAGTCATTCACCAAATTGTGTGTGTGTGTGTGTGTTTTAAATAGACTTTATTTTTTAGAGCAGTTTTAGGTTCACAGCAAAATTGAATGGAAGGACAGAGATTTCCCATAAACCCCCTGCCCACACACATGCATAGCCTCCCTCATTATCAACATCCCCACCAGAGAGGTGTTTGTTCTAGTTGATGAACCTACACTGACACATCATTATCACCCAAAGTCCATAGTTCACGGCAGGGTTCACTGTTGGTATACATTCTATGGGTTTGAGCAAATGTATAATGACATGTATCCACCGTTATAGTAACATACAGAGTATTTTCAGTGCCCTGCAAATCCCCTGTTCTCCACCTATTCATCCCTCCCTCTCTGCATTTCCACCCCCAGCCCCTGGTAACCGCTGATCTTTTTACTGTCCCATAGTTTCGGACGATCTATTTTTCAGACAGACGCAGAGCTGTCTTTCCCTTAGTTTCTATTCTATCATTTCTTTCTCCCCATCCATCATAAAAGGCTATGAGTTTTTTTAAGTGTTGAACACCATCCTACTTGTCAAGTTAAAACATAAGCTCCTGGCTGGGTACAGTGGCTCATGCCTGTAATCTCAGCATTTTGGGAGGCTGTGGCAGAAGCATCACTTGAAGCCAGAAGTTTGAGACCAGCCTGGGCAACATAGCAAGACCCCATCCCTCCACACACAAACACACACACACACACATACACACACACACACAAGCTCTTGCCAGAATTAGAGCTACAAATTGCCCTCAGGTTCCTAGAAGATCAGTCCTTCAATTAGATTCAGATTGAGATGCTTCCTCTTTTAAACAATGATTCCCTTTCTATCATGCCCAATAAGAAAACAAATAAAAATTAAACAATACTGCCTGTAATCTCAGCTACCCAGGAGGCAGAAGCAGAAGAACTGCTTCAACCCGGCAAGCAGAAGTTGCAGTGAAGTGAGATCGCGCCACTGCACTCCAGCCTGGGAAACAGAGCAAGATTCTGTCTCAAAAACAAAACAATGTGATTTCCTCCTCTAAGTCTGGCACAGGGAAATGTTAAGAAATAGGTCCACCAGGAAAGAAGGAAGTAAGAATGTTTGACTAGATCGTCTTGGAAAAAATAGTTATACTTTCTTGCTTGTCTTCCTAACAGTTCTCCAAAGCTTCGTACCTTGGCCAGAGGCTTGTCTCCTGCGTACCTGAGGTTTGGTGGCACCAAGACAGACTTCCTAATTTTCGATCCCAAGAAGGAATCAACCTTTGAAGAGAGAAGTTACTGGCAATCTCAAGTCAACCAGGGTGAAAATTTTTAAAGATTCACTCTATATTTTAATTAACGTCAGTCCGTCATGAGAATGCTTTGAGAAAACTGTTATTTCTCACACCTAACAATTAATGAGATTAACTTCCTCTCCCCTCATCTGACCTGTGGAGGAATCTGAACAAGAGGAGGAGGCAGTGGGCAGGTTTCCTTATCATGATGTTTGTCATGTTCAGTGTGAGGCCTCACAAAAAAAAAAAAAAAAAAAAAAAAAAAGGCATCCTGGATATAACTGAGAGCTCCTTGTACAGTAAATATTAATAAAACAGTGATTGTAGCTGAAGGATAGAACTGCTTGGAGGGAGCAAGTGGGTAGAATCGCGTCAAACTAAAGAGAGTATTTCTAGCCAAAGACACAATGATAGATTGAAGGATATTTATTCTAAATATAGAATATGGGTGAACGAGATCTGTGGACTTCTGGGCTCCAACGTTAGATTCTGATTTTAGCAAGCTTGTCAGGGGATTCTGATATTGAAAGGCTGTGGCCTTCACCTGAGAAACCTGCCCTAGGGAGCCATGAAAATTTGTCCTGTCTTTCAGAAGTGCTATCAGACATCAAATGGAAGTTAAATCGTATCTTAACAATTACTAGGATGGGCGCAGTGACTCACACCTGTAATCCCAACACTTTGGGAGGCTGAGGCAGGAGGATCACTTGAGCCCAGGAGTTCGGGACCAGCCTGGGCAACATAGAGAGACCTTGTCTCTATTTTTTAATAATTTAAAAAGAAAAAATACTGAAAATATTGTATACACCACTGAATTATAATAATGCGTATATAATGTATATATTCATTATGAGGAATATTTGATTATTTCATATATTATATATTTTCCTTCTGTTTATTTTATCCAGTTATGAAGTATTTAGAACAATTCATCAGTAATTGGGGCTAAATTGACAGAATAGTAATCAGAGAAAATAGAAAAAGACAGATGGGTTATCTTTGAATACCAGGTTGGAGTTGTTTATGGGTTTGTTTTTTGTTTTGGGGGCGTTTTTTTAGACAGAGTCCCACTCTGTTGCCCAGACTGGAGTGCAGTGAAACAAGCATGGCCCACTGCAGCCTTGACCTCTTGGGCTCAAGCAATCTTCCCACCTTAGCCTCCTGAGTAGCTGGGACCACAGGTGCATGTCACCACACCCAGCTAATTTTTTTATTTTTTGTAGAGACAGTCTTTCTGTGTTATCCAGGCTGATCTCAAACTCCTGCACTCAAGTGATCCTCCTGCCTTGGCGTCCCAAAGTATTGGGATTATAGGCATAGCCACCACACCCAACCTAGTTTCTATTTAGACTTGGCCCTTTCCCACCAGTCATTTGTGTCCAAAAGATCTCATAAGTGTAGACAGGAAACTGTCCTTTGCTCATCAGTTTTCTTCATCCTGTGTCTAGGGGGATGGTCGGTGGGGGAAACTGGGGTTATCCAAGTTCCTCTGAAACATCCTCTGTGAGCCCAGGGATGGATGAGGCACCAGCCGCCAGCGAGTCAGTGTGCAGCTTTCCAGAAAGGAAGTCATCAGCCAGTCAGCCGGCCCTGGCAGCCAGCACCCGGCAACCCTGCTGTCTTGTGATAAAGAAATGGTCTGCCTGACAGGATGGTGTGGATTTTTCTTTTTTCTTTTTTTTTTTTTCTTGAGACAGGATCTGGCTCTGTCGCCCAGGCTGGAGTGCAATGGCGGGATCTTGGCTCACTGCAGCCTCTGCCTCCCAGGCTCAAGCCATCCTCCCACCTCAGTCTCCCGAGTAGCTGGGACCACAGGCACACAACACCACGCCCAGCTAAGTTTTCGTATTTTTAGTAGAGGCAGGGTTTTACTATGTTGTCCAGGCTAGTCTCAAACTCCTGAGCTCAAGCTATCCATCTGCCTTGGCCTCCCAAAGAGCTGGAATTACAAGCGTGAGCCACTGTGCCTGACCAGGGTGGATTTTTTCAAGTGCACATGTTGTGGTCCCAGAAGCTCTGATGGTACCAAATTCAAAGCGAAAAAAAGTCAACGGTTCCCACCCATCCTACCTCCCATGATGGCAAGAGGAAATCACCACACTGCAGATACAGTCCATGTAAAACAAATTGCTATGGATTTTGAAAGTGAACCTTAAGAGAACTGCACTATGTTTTCTTCATTAGAGTTCTCTGGTAATTTCCAGCTTTTTTTTCAGACAGTGTCTCGCTTTGTCGCCCAGTGTCACCCAGGCTGGAGTGCAGTGACGTGATCTTGGCTCACTGCAACCTCCGCCTCGTGAGTTGAAGTGATTCTCCTGCCTCAGCCTCCTGAGTAGCTGTATTTTAGTAGAGACGAGGTTTCACCATTTGGCCAGGCTGGTCTCGAACTCCTGACCTCAAGTGATTCGCCCATCTCAGCCTGCCAAAGTGCTGGGATTACAGGTGTGAGCCACTGCACCCAGCCAGTAATTTCAAGCTTCTGAGGAGCCCTTTGAATTGTTAAATAACTTGTAGCTATGTCCAACATATCCATGTTCAGTGTATGTTCAATATTTCTTAGGAAACCTGCCCTTGGTTGTTTTCTTTGTGGTAATTCATGAGCCGGCAAATTTGACATGTGTTACAGAATATACCTTTTCTCTGCTCTCCTACTTCATAACCAGAACTTAATTATCCTGCTTTAGTCACATAAATAGCTAACTAAATAAATATATGCGATTTCAGTCTGCTCACTGTGAAAATAGACCTTCTAAATGATCTCTTCCACTTGCAGATATTTGCAAATATGGATCCATCCCTCCTGATGTGGAGGAGAAGTTACGGTTGGAATGGCCCTACCAGGAGCAATTGCTACTCCGAGAACACTACCAGAAAAAGTTCAAGAATGGCACCTACTCAAGTAAGAAATGAAAGGCACCCTAGAGATGTTCCAGCCCCAAAGATATTTGAATAGGTTGGACTCGGGCACCAATCTAGCAAGTCCTACGGAAGTTGTATAAAGCTGAAAATACTGAAGCATTTCCCAAATGGGAAATCCTAAACTCAAAACTTGCTTTTTGGTTTTTTTGTTTGTTTGTTTTTTCTTTATCTGACATTGCTTAGTAGCCACAGAATGAAAGATAAATCAGTCATTCATGATCTAACAATGACCTTCAGTGCTCTAAAAAACTACGGAGTCAAGGAAAACATGAATATATTCCTCATGTAAAATTAAAATACAGACATATAAAGGGCAAAACATGAACATCATTCATACCTTGAGGTCCGTCCCCCTCCCAGAAATAACCCCCAGTATGCCTTGGTTTAGAGCATTAGGCAGGAGGGCCCTGAGTCACTCCAGACAGTCTTGGCCACCAAGCAGCATTCTCTTTTTGTTTCCTCTGTGGCTTTTGCAAACACAGGGCTAGCTCAGCTACCCATTAGTATGTTTTCAGTCACTAAAACAGTCTTCCAGTCTTCAAATTAGGATGACATTGTCACATGGGGCTTTAAAGCAAGTGAAACAAGGAACCCCCCCCCCTTTTTTTTTTTTTTTTTTGAGATGGAATCTCACTCTTGTCGCCCAGCCTGGAGTGCAATGGCACAATCTTGGCTCACTGCAACCTCCGCCTCCCAGGTTCAAGAGATTCTCCTGCCTTGGCCTCCTATTCATTATGAGGAATATTTGATTATTCAGTTCCTGTAGGGTAAAGATATTACCCCCGATCATATTATTGATTATTGAGTAGCTGAGATTACAGGTGCCTGCCACCACAACCGGCTAATTTTTTGTATTTTTTAGTAGAGACAGGGTTTCACCATGTCGGCCAGGCTCCAGGCTTGTCTCGAACTCCTGACCTCAGGTGATCCACCCACCTCAGCCTCCCAAAGTTCTGGGATTACAGGCGTGAGCCACCACTCCTGGCCACAATCCTTTTTTAACTATGAAATATATTTTTATCTGAAGTTTGATGTTTATACCCAACTGAGGGATGATGTTCCCATATCTCAGTTAAAGAAACAACCTGCTCAGATACTTCAAGCTCTTCTTTTGACTTTTGAAAATAAATGATCTTGAAGTTACTATACTTTGTTTGGGTTAGTTAACATTATTTAAAGTATATTATTTTAATTAATTATCTTTGTAAGATTTTACTGTATACTACCTGGAGTTCAATGTATCAGATGGATTTCAAATTTATATACATTTTTTATGTATATGGTACAGAAAAAAATGTGATCCATGAGAAATCAGAAAATAGCGCATATGCTAATAGCTAATGTTGTCCTCTAAAAAACTTTTTTTTGCATTTTTAAGAGGGGGATCTACTCTGACACTTTAATAAGTGTAATTAATTATTGACTGGAATTTGGCATGAGGCAGGGCCATTTCAGATCCCATTAAAGGAATGACACATACCAGAGAACCACAGAAGTAAGGCCACATTTGTAATAAATCATTATAGCTCTGCTAGGAGAAGACCCAGTTGTATTAGGTAATTAATGGATTTGCTCTTAAAACACATGTCCCGGAAGATATAGGTGAGTCTTGGGGGGTCGCATTAAACATTATACCAATGTATCTTACATTTCTAAGAAAGTTTTACTACTTTACAGGATCTTTCTGTTACCAAAATGGTAGGTTTCCAACTCCAGGACTTGGCTTTCATAGTTCCTACACGAGGGGAAATGCCTTCCTTTGCTAACTATGCAACCAGGTTAGTTAGTGTAAGTCCAGCCACCCTGTTGGCAATGCTAAAAGGTACAACAAACACAGAATTTTATTTGCATTTGTAAACATTTGATTTCTGGCTCGAAATTTTCAGTTTTCATGGGCACGTCATGGAAACAGAAATCTTCCGTGTTTAGTTTGGGCACCTACTCATTGTAGTGACAAATATTTCAGAAGCCAATAGGGGATTCCACAAATTGTTCTGAACCTGTGGCTGAGACTGGTAATGGCTGAGTGACATGGGGACATACCACAAAAGAAGAGGTAGCAAAAGGCTGCTGAGATAAGGACATGTTCATTGCTTAGCTAGTGGCCTGCACCCTTAAAACACATGTCCCAGGCTGGGTGCTGTGGCTCACGCCTGTAATCCCAGCACTTTGGGAGGCTGAGGCGGGTGGATTACCTGAGGTCAGGAGTTCGAGACCAACCTGGCCAACATAGTGAAACCTCATTTCTACTAAAAATACAAAAATTAGCCAGGCATGGTGGCGGGCGCCTGTAGTCCCAGCTACTCAGGAGGCTGAGGCAGGAGAATTACTTGAATCTGGGAGGCAGAGGTTGTGGTGAGCCGAGATTGCGCCACCGCATGCTAGCCTGGGCGACAAAGTGAGACTCTGTCTCAAAAAAACAAAAACAAAAAACAAACAAACAAAAAACAACAACAACAAAAAAAACAGGTGTCCCAGAAGATACAGGTAAGTTTTCTAACACAGGTCCTCTTGTATGGTGTGTTCCACTTAAGTAGAAGATGACAAAAACATTTGTCATGAGAATATAGACTCACATTTTAAACCTGTTTGAGCAGGAAAAGGAAGCAATGTTACAGATGTAATTCTGGGTGTGACTGCAGAAAGGATGACTCCCTTATTAAAGTAATCATCCTGAGTGAGCTAACTCTTTGTACTTCCTCTTCTCCTCCTGTTCCCCTCATCACCCCATTCTTCCGTTGCCTACACCCAGGCCCACACTGGATGCTGACATAGACTTACATGGTACAGTCCAAGGGAAAGATCTGCCATTTTTTTCAATGTGTCGTCTTGGTTATCTTCATTCCAAGGATCTCTCCACTCTTTATACAGTAAGAGATGAGAGTCTGGAAAGGATTGGGAATAAGATAATGAATTGTAAGTTTTAAATTGTTCTTCGTATTTTGGGGAAGGAGTAGGCTAGGTGGTCCTTCTGTTTTTTTTGTTGTTTTTTTTAAAGTAGATGTGGCCAGACGTGGTGGCTCACGCCTGTAATCGCAGCACTTTGAGAGGCTGAGGCAGGTGGATCACTTGATGTCAGGAGTTCAAGACCAGCCTGGCCAACACAGTGAAACCCCGTCTTTACTAAAAATACAAAAACTAGCCGGGCTTGGTGGCGTCCACCTGTAGTCCCAGCTACTCCAGAGGTGGAGGCAGGAGAATCACTTGAACCCGGGAGGTGGAGGTTGCAGTGAGCCAAGATCATGCCATTGTACTCCAGCCTGGGCGACAGAACAATACTCTGTCTCAAAAAAAAAAAAGAGAGAAAAGAAAAGAAAAAAAGAATGGATTTGAACTCAGTCGTCAATAGCCTCTATTCCAGGAGATGTTACAGTTGATTATGTTATAGGGGGTGTATAATAGAATTTCGAGCTATGTAAATTCCAAGTGCATTTGGAAGAATGAAGAAATGGAGGAAGGGTAAAGTATGAGTGCAAGCATTCCAGGTTTTTTGAAAATGCTATAATCTTTGTTCAGGGCTAGTACAAAGTGCTATTTAGCTGTAAGGGTTTTTTGTGATTTACAGACAGTTTTCACATATGTCATTTCAACCTTGGTTTTATGGCGAAGGCATGTGATGGTGCTTGTCCCAGGACTTTAGATCCATATCTGAGGTTCCTGTCGGGCAAAGATATTACCCCTGATCATATTATAGTCTATAAGTGGGAGAGTTGTGCCTGGAGCTCAAGTCTTATGATTTCTGATCCAGGGCACTTCCTACAACATGATTTTGCAATATAAAAGCCTATAATGTGTGACTAAAGCAGGTCACTCACTCCTTGTAACAGACTCTAGTAATGGTACTGCCACCAAACGGCTGCGTGATATTGGGCAAAGACTTAACTTATTTGAATCTCAGTTTCCTCCTAGAAAAATGAGGGTGGAGGTTAAGCATAGGCTGATGATCCTAAAGCCTCCATACTGCCCTAAACTGTGGCTCTAAGATCCAGTAGAATGCTGGGTCACAGGACTCTAGGGAGCTTTTCAAACCCAAATGTCTGTCATTCCTTGATGGTAGGCAGCAGATTATGGAAGTGGGTGACACAGCAAATATCAAAATACCTAAAGCAGCTTGCAAGAGTTGTTTCTGCCTAGTGGTCTTTATAGTTAATATTAAATAGTTAATTGTTTTTTTTTTTTTTTTTTTTTGAGACAGAGTCTTGCTCTGTTACCCAGGCTGCAGTGCAGTGGCACAATCTCAGCTCACTGCAACCTCCACCTCCCGGGTTTGAGCAATTCTGTCTCAGCCTCCCAAGTAGCTGGGACTACAGGTGCATGCCACCACACCCAGCTAATTTTTGTATTTTTAGTAGAGACGGGGTTTCACCATATTGAGCAGGCTGGTCTCGAACTCTTGACCTCAGGTGATCCACCTGCCTCAGCCTCCCAAAGTGCTGGGATTACAGGCATGAGCCACTGCACCCAGCTTAAATAGCTAATATTTAATATTATTCTATAGTTATTCAAGTAATTCAGGCCAAAGACTTAGAAACAAAACAAAAAGCCACTTTTAAGGAGAAAGGGTGTAAGTTTGCCAGATAGATAGAGATCTTTCTTTTTTAACTACAAGAGTTCAGGAATGAATTACTCTTTAACAAACGACTATAGATATACATGAAAATTGGAAGGACTTATTATGCATATGATAATCAATTTAAAGACAACACTTAAAATTATATTGTTGCCACTCTCAAAAAGTGGTAATAGAACAGCTAATAGTTTAAAAAGCAGAGTACAGAAGTTCCCAAACTTATGGCACCTTAATATCGCAGAAAACTTTTTAAAGCATGCCTAGGCCACAAAAAATACCTGTATTTTGATTATTAAATTGTAAGGTCTACACAACCTAATAGTAATAGGTCCAATAGTAATGCTGTCCAATAGATGTTGATGTTTTTTTCCTTGCAAACTTAAAAGATCCTACAGTGCCTCTGTAAATAGCACTGCCTGGTTAGAGTTGAATTTCAGATAAATAATTATTTTCATGTTAATTATTTTTCTTTTCTTTACTTTTTTTTTTGTTTTTTTTGTTTTTTTGGTTTTTTTTGAGACAGGGTCTCATTCTGTTGCCCAGGCTGCTGTGCAATGGCATGATCATGGCTCACTGCAGCCTTGACCTCCCTGGGCTCAGGTGATCCTCCCACCTCAGCCTCCCAAGTAGCTAGCTGGGACTACAGGTGCTTACCATCATGCCCGGCTAATTTTTGTGTTTTTTGTAAAGATGTGGTTTTGCCATGTTGCCCAGGCTGGTCTTGAACTCCTGGGCTCAAGTGATCCGCCCGCCTCTGCCTCCCAAGGTGCTAGGATGACATGCATGAGCCACTGCACCTGGCCCCTGTGTGAAGTATTTCTTAATGGTTACATAGGACATACACTAAACATTATTTATTGTCTATATGAAGTTCAAGTTTAACTAGGTGCCCTGCACTTTTAGTTGCTAAATCCTGCAGCTGTACCCATGCATTCACTGGTGCTCCCCAGCTTGCCTTGCACAGAGTTTGGAAACCATAGTCCTATAACTCTAGGCCAATTTTTTAATGTAAAATTTGATTCATTTTAAATTAATAAATCATATACAGGAATTTTTTAAAAAATTGTTTTAAATATAATTAAAATTATCAAAATATTTTTTAACTGAACTTGTGACTAGAGATATTTAGATTATGAAGAGTGGGGTTTATGCTAACTAATGACAGTCTAGCTATGCATGTGGAGCACTGAGCTATAAATTGTGGCTTCCCCAATTCTCCTGATGTCACTTGAACAAAACCTAAGTGTCAGACTAGAGCTTCTGGTATCTTCCATGGGATTTCATTCAACAGCTGGAGCAAATGAAGTCAGATTGATTTTTTTTAATTTGTCCAATTTTGTTGTCTCAAAAACATAATTATAATCATTTATTAGAACTAGAATTTCTTCAGTTTAACAACAGAAATAGTTATTCATTATGAAAAGCGAATCTGGAGGCCTTTCATTGTGGTGCCAATCTAACCATTAAATTGTGACGTTTTTCTTTTAGGAAGCTCTGTAGATGTGCTATACACTTTTGCAAACTGCTCAGGACTGGACTTGATCTTTGGCCTAAATGCGTTATTAAGAACAGCAGATTTGCAGTGGAACAGTTCTAATGCTCAGTTGCTCCTGGACTACTGCTCTTCCAAGGGGTATAACATTTCTTGGGAACTAGGCAATGGTGAGTACCCCAGGGAACAATTCATTAATGAGATTCCCCACTAGCATTATTTCTTTTCTTTTCTTTTTCTTTTTCTTTTTTTTTTTGAGACAGAGTCTCGCACTGCTGCCCAGGCTGGAGTGCAGTGGCGCCACCTCGGCTCACTTCAAGCTCTGCCTCCCAAATTCACGCCATTCTCCTGCCTCAGCCTCCCGAGTAGCTGGGACTACAGGCACCCGCCACCGCGCCCGGCTAATTTTTTTTTTTTTTTTTTTTTTTTTGCATTTTTAGTAGAGACGGGGTTTCACTGTGTTAGCCAGGATGGTCTTGATCTCCTGACCTCGTGATCTGCTCTCCTCGGCCTCCCAAAGTGCTGGGATTACAGGCGTGAGCCACCAGGCCCGGCTAGCATTATTTCTTATGACACTTTTTTTTTTTTTTTTTTGAGACGGAGTCTCGCTCTGTCGCCCAGGCTGGAGCACAGTGGCGCCATCTCGGCTCACTGCAAGCTCCACCTCCCAGGTTCGCGCCATTCTCCTGCCTCAGCCTCCAGAGTAGCTGGGACTACACGCACCCGCCACCACGCCCGGCTAATTTTTTTGTATTTTTAGTAGAGACGGGGTTTCACCGTGTTAGCCAGGATGGTCTCTGTCTCCTGACCCCATGCTCTGCCCGCCTCGGCGTCCCAAAGTGGTAGGATTACAGGCGTGAGCCACTGCGCCCGGCCAACACTCTTTTTATTATTAGCAAATATACTTCTGCCTGGGCACATTCTTGCAAGTGCTCAACAATGCAACTTTTGGAAGTGCATGTGGCAGAAACTCCTACTGTATTTATTCCAGAACCTATTATTGCTAATCCCAGTTTATGTTACATTTGAAGTGAGAACCAGTTGGAGCCAGCAACGTTCCCAGCTCCAAAGTTCCCTTGAGATTTTCAGAATCACTTAACCCTATTATGCTTGGCAAGCTGGACTCAGCAAAACTGGGAAGTCAGCAGTTTGTTTTATTCATCCCTTCCTTTCTCAGTTTCTCAAATGTGTCAGTTAATCTCAGTAATCCCATTGCAACCTTCATTACCTGCCCAAGCGGTCTAGAACTTGCCAGTATAGAATCCTACGTGGGTCAAGCTCCTGACTGTCTCCTTCTTCACTCTTTTTTTGCAAAGAACTTGTAAATTTTAACTATAAGTATTCATGATTCGCCACATTTATTCAAAACATAGAGTGCTTTTTCCACATATCAACCAATGGAAATAAGGATTAAATGGGAAATGAAATGTAGTAATAGGATAAGCACAAGTCTTCTTCCTGCTCAAACTTTTTTTTTTTTTTTTTTTTTCAGACAAGATCTTGCTCTGTTACCCAGGCTGGAGTGCAGTGGCGTGTTCATAGCTCAATGTAACCTCCAACTCCTGGGCTCATGCAATCTCTCACACCTCAGCCCCCCTGATTAGCTAGGACTACACTATGCCTAGCCAATTTTTTTTCTTTTGTCTGGTTGTGTTGCCCAGGCTTGTCTCGATCTCCTGGCCTCAAGTAATCCTCCTGCCTCGGCCTTCTAAAGTGCTGGGATTATAGGCATGAGCCACTGTGCCCGGTCTCAAACCTTTTTTTCCAAAGTAAATGAAGTTATTAGATATGGAATATAGTCTAGTTCCCAGATATCCATATCCATTGGTTTATTACCCTCATTATTAACTTCAAATTGTTTAATAGACCCTCATATCTCAGTTATACAGTTAAAATTTTTGTTTTGTTTTTCTGGAGTATCTTATTTATAACTATGAGTTTTACTTTAATTATTTATTTTATTTTTTGAGACAGACGCTTGCTCTGTCACTCAGGCTGGAGTGCGGTTGCGTGATCATGGCTCACTATGGCCTCGACCTTCTGGGCTCAAGTGATCCTCTCCCTCAGCCTCCCAAGCTGAGACTACAGGCATGCACCACCACATCTAGCTAATTTTTTTTTTCCCCATGGAACAGGGCTTTACTATGTTACCCAGAGTGGTCTCAAACTCCTGGCCTCAGGGAATCCTCCTGTCTCAGCCTACCAAAATGCTGGGATTACAGGCATGAGCCATAGCGCCAGACCTGGTTTTACTTTTCTTGACTTTGAATTACAAGTTTTTGTAATTTGGAAAATGTTTTGTTGCTTTTATATACTGCTGTATGTTTGCTTTTAAATACAACATTTCTCGATATATATTTTGAGAATTGCTGTCTTTCAGAACCTAACAGTTTCCTTAAGAAGGCTGATATTTTCATCAATGGGTCGCAGTTAGGAGAAGATTTTATTCAATTGCATAAACTTCTGAGAAAGTCCACCTTCAAAAATGCAAAACTCTATGGTCCTGATGTTGGTCAGCCTCGAAGAAAGACGGCTAAGATGCTGAAGAGGTAGGAACTAGAGGATGCAGAATCACTTTACTTTTCTTCTTTTTCCTTTTGAGACAGAGTCTCACTCTGTCAGCCAGACCGGAGTGCAGTGGTACAATCATGGCTCACTGCAACTTCGACCTCCCAGGCTCAAGCAATCCTCCCATCTCAGTCCCACAAATAGCTGGGACTACAGGTGCACATCACCACACCTGGCTACTTAAAAAAATTTTTTTTGTAGAGATGGGGTCTCCCTGTGTTGCCCAGGCTGGTCTCTTGAATTCCTGTGCTCAAGCCATCCTCCCACCTCAGCCTCCCAGAGTGCCAGGATTACAGGCATGAGCCACCACACCCAGCCACCACTTTTCTTAAAAAAAAAAAAAATTCTCTCTGGTAGACAATCCTCAATAGTCCACATGTTATTAAACAATCTGATGCCTGAATACATGATTTACCAAAAAAAGGAAATTTTGACGGGTTCAGAATATCAAGGGATCTGAGGCAAATGTCACCTATGATAAAATTTGCTATCAAAATTAGGAAGTTTGTGTTTACCTGATCCTAAAGCAGTAACCAGCCCATTTCTAGGGAATAAAACTCTCATGCATATATTGTGCATATATATGTATTATATGACTGAGTGATAATAAAATTTTTTTTCTAGCTTCCTGAAGGCTGGTGGAGAAGTGATTGATTCAGTTACATGGCATCAGTAAGTATGTCTCCTATTCTTAATACTAGGAAAGTAAGGCTAGCTTTATTTATTACCTAGTATTCAAAAAGTTAGTTCATTTAACTGCCAATTGACTGCAGTTCAAATAAGAAACAAATAGTGTCTCAAGTAGCACTGTACTCCAATTTTAATATTAATAAAAAAATTTAAAGTTATTTTAAATAATGTAGTGGTTTCTATAAAGATCACTTTATACAGAAGAACAGTGCCAATTAACCCATGGAACATATAAGTAGCTAAAACCAATTGCTTGCCAAAGAACCAGTAACCCAGGAGTACATGTACTTGCCACTGTGTTTTTTCAAGACAGAGTAACTGATTTCTAGTTACTTGCATAGAATGGACTCCTCCTCATAACTCCCTTCCATCTTGGTCTTTCCCTAGTAGAACTTCTACCTTTTTTTAGTAACAGGTGAGTGGGAGAGGTAAGAAGGAGAATAAGGTCAGCAATTAACCTAAAAGCAGAAAGTAAAATTTGTTATTTTTTTTCTGAATATTTTCTGTGTAATTTAGCTACTATTTGAATGGACGGACTGCTACCAAGGAAGATTTTCTAAACCCCGACGTATTGGACATTTTTATTTCATCTGTGCAAAAAGTTTTCCAGGTAATAGTCTTTTTAAACTTTTTAATGTAAAACCAGAATCCTTATTTTATAGTCTAGCTAGTTCTAAATTCTATAGGTATGTATATTTACATGTTTTTCTAATTTTAGAGAACAAGCACTATGACTTATCCACTGTTAGTTTTCCCCTTAGCATTGGGTCTTACCCCATGTACGTGATTAGAAATTTGAAATATTTCCAATAGCCTTTAGTAGAATTAACTCACATAGATGATAAGAATGGGTTGGTTCACTTCATGTTCCTTCCACAGCCTACTATTTCAATAAAAGAAAGTTTCCCAAGACCTAAATGACTATGAACATATTTTATAACTATATAGGAGGGGTGGGTCTAGGAATACAAAGTTTTGAATGCTGTTAATCTTCAACACCACAGTTGAAACCACAGGTCAGCTTTTTTGCAATTACCATGGATACTTTTCTGTTCTATAGGTGGTTGAGAGCACCAGGCCTGGCCAGAAGGTCTGGTTAGGAGAAACAAGCTCTGCATATGGAGGCGGAGCGCCCTTGCTATCCGACACCTTTGCAGCTGGCTTTATGTGAGTGAAGCAGCGCTGGCCTTAGGGGTCAGAGTGCAGCTCTTCTCCATCCTTCTATTCTGCTGAAATAGCTCCCCAGCCAAAAAGCAGATCAAAGACCGTTTCAGTGGCTGAGCCCCAAAATTCATGCCAGATTTTGCAAGAAAATGATTTACTAAAGCTTGAGGGACATCTTTAACAAGTGTTCCAAATTAATCACTATAAGGATGAATTGTTTTAGAAATTTTGTCCTTTAATTATGGCCCATAAATATGTCAAGTAGTCCTTACTCTAAAGAAGTACACTGTAAAAGAATGCATATAGCCGGATATGGTAGTTCCCTGTAATCCCAACACTTTGGGAGGCCAAGGTGGGAGGATTGCTTGAGCCCAGGAGTTTGAGGCTGCAGTGAGTTATGATGGTGCCACTGCACTCTAGACTGGGCAACAGAGTGAGACTCTGTCTTTTTTTTTTTCCCCTCTGTCACCCAGACTGGAGGGCAGTGGCACGATCTCACCTCACTGCAACCTCTGCCACCCGGGTTGAAGCGATTCTCCTGCCTCAGCGTCCTGAGTAGCTGGGACTACAGGAGTATCACCGCACTGGACTAATTTTTGTATTTTTAGTAGAGACGGGGTTTTGACTTGTTGCCCAGGCTGGTCTGAAACCCGTGAGCTCAAGTGATCTGCCTGCCTCAGCCTTCCAAAGTGCTGGGATTACAGACATGAGCCACCACGCCCGGCCACACCCTGTCTCTTAAAAAAAAAAAAAAATGCAAGTTACAGCATATTACAGCTTTGTCTCTCAGGAGGATACTTAGTGTATGTAGCTATAATTCATAGATTCCCAAGAAGTTTAGAGCCTAAAGTATGAGGTCCCACCAGAGGGGCTATCATTAAATATAAAGATTTGTTAAATCATCTCATTGTCCAACACCACAAACTTGATTGCTTTAAAATACTGGTTTAGTTACATTTAGTAACTCTATTAGTGCTTTTAATCTATAGTGCTATATCCTCACATTGAGATTTTTTTTCTTTTCTCTTCCAACTTCATTCTTTTTTCTCTCACCCTCATTCTTATAAGCCTAGAATACATCACAAATCCTTTATGCCCATGGAAGCAAGAGGAATAAAGAATGGAGATGTTTGTTTTGCCATTAACTAAAGATCTGGGGTGTCGGGGAGAAGGGGGATAGAGAATGAGAAGTGGGAAGAGGTGTTCATAATAGCTTAGGTGCAATTCTGCTTATTTTACATTTTACCCCCCGCTGACTGCCACTTTTTCTTCAGCCCTCACACATTGTTTGTGCAGGGACCTCATAGGACCAGGAATTGTCTATAGAGGTGGGAATTTGTCTACTCTGCTTTGTGGAAGTTGTCTCACCCTGAAAGGGATACCTCTAGCATGGTAATAGTCTTCTAGGATTTGTTATCATATGGAAAGATGTAAAGGGAGGGATTCTGCTGCTGCTGCTGCTGCTGCTGCTGCTGCTGCATGCAGTTGCCATTTCATTTAAATGACTTATTTATAATTGATGACACTTTTCTGGCTTCCTGTTAATTCCTCCCTCAAAGATCAATAAACCAGAACCAGGCATGGTGGCATGCACTTGTGGTCCTGTAACCACCCAACAGATTCACCTTGCCTGCTGTCTAGATAGAGCCAATTATCAAGACAGGGGAATTGCAAAGGAGAAAGAGTAATTTATGCAGAGCCAGCTGTGCGGGAGACCAGAGTTTTATTATTACTCAAATCAGTCTCCCCGAACATTCGAGGATCAGAGCTTTTAAGGATAATTTGGCCGGTAGGGGCTTAGGAAGTGGAGAGTGCTGATTGGTCAGGTTGGAGATGGAATCACAGGGAGTGGAAGTGAGGTTTTCTTGCTGTCTTCTGTTCCTGGATGGGATGGCAGAACTGGTTGGGCCAGATTACCGGTCTGGGTGGTCTCAAATGATCCACCCAGTTCAGGGTCTGCAAGATATCTCAAGCACTGATCTTAGGTTTTACAACAGTGATGTTATCCCCAGGAACAATTTGGGGAGGTTCAGACTCTTGGAGCCAGAGGCTGCATTATCCCTAAACCGTAATCTCTAATGTTGTAGCTAATTTGTTAGTCCTGCAAAGGTAGACTTGTCCCCAGGCAAGAAGGGGGTCTTTTCAGAAAAGGGCTGTTATCATTTTTGTTTCAGAGTCAAACCATGAACTGAATTTCTTCCCAAAGTTAGTTCAGCCTACACCCAGGAATGAAGAAGGACAGCTTAAAGGTTAGAAGCAAGATGGAGTCAATGAGGTCTGATCTCTTTCACTGTCATAATTTCCTCAGTTATAATTTTTGCAAAGGCGGTTTCAGTCCCAGCTACTTGGGAGGCTGAGATAGGAGGATTAATGGAGCCCAGGAGTTTGAGGTTGCAGAGAGCTATGATCACGCCACTGCACTCCAGCCTGGGTGACAGAGTGAGACCCTGTCTCTAAATAAATAAATAAGTAAATAAATAAATACATAAATAAAATCAAGATGGTGTGCAATTAGAATTGAGCGATTTTGTTTCCAAACCTCAAGAAAGCTTGGTCTCGCTCTGTCCCAGGTGGCTGGATAAATTGGGCCTGTCAGCCCGAATGGGAATAGAAGTGGTGATGAGGCAAGTATTCTTTGGAGCAGGAAACTACCATTTAGTGGATGAAAACTTCGATCCTTTACCCGTAAGTGACCATTATTTTCCTAATTCTAGTACAGTAGATTAAAGTCAACTCAGGACCTCTGGTGTTAACCTCCTATGAATAGTCAGTCCTCTCAGTAACTAGCCAAATCATGAGATGATGAATTAGAAGGAGCCTTAGATATCATCCAATCTAACATTTTTTTGTGTATTTGAAGAGAAGAAATCAAGAGCTAGGAATAACTTTTTAAAGGTAAGCCATTTGCAGTATAGTGTGGATTTTGTTTAAAAGGGGATAATTTGAAATTTTATGATTCATTATACAAGACAAAATAAGTTGGATTTTCAAATGTTTTACAAAGTAAATCAAAGTTATAATTGCCTACAGTACGAAAAGCTTCAAAACATTTTTTATGTTATGAAATTGTAATTTATTTAACCTTAAAATGAGCCAGTACCATGTGTTTGCTTAAAAATCTCATGCTAAGAATTTACTATGTTGTTAATAATCTTCAAGATATTTATGAATAAAGTCTTATTTCTAATCCTTCCTCCAACTGTATCTGGTGCTAAATCAAGAAATGTTTCTTCCCAAAAAGCCTCATGGAAGATCTGTATGTCTAAATATATGTCAGGGATAATACAGATGTAGCCCTGAGAAGCATGACCTTGATTTTTATAGTCTAAAATGTCATTTGCAGATATCTATTTTCTAAGAATAATTCCTAAAAGAATTATTTGAATGTTGTAGGAAAGCTAAGAAATTTTGCAAAGAGCGTATGTGAAAATATAAGCTAGGCTTTTGTGGTTTGTGGATAGACTTCCCAACAAAATTGCTTTTTATCTATAGTGGTCCAAGCTTGTGGAACATATTACTCATCTTTTTTTAGAAAATTCTTAGAAAAGTGATCTTACAAAAATGGAATTTATCTTTCCCCAAGTATATTCTGTCATGTATAGAGTTAAACTAAGCATAGTAATTTCACCAGACAAACATTCAAAATCTACTCCTGACCTTTTTATCTCATCCAAATTTTCCCAGGGCCCAGACATAAACCTTTGCCTTACAAACTCTTTGTATATGCACTAAATATGCTTCTCCTTCAAGGTTCTCAGTCAGCTAGAAAAATGTGCAAGAGTAAATGGTACCCTTCTCACTTGTAGATCCAAGAGAATTAGACTTAAACTCACTCTACATGTCTGTGACTTTATTTTATTTGCATGACAGTCCTGTGAGGTGGCAAGGCAGGTATCTTGGATCCATTTTTTAGATAAGGAAGTTCAAATTGAGAAGAGGTTGCATGATTTACAGGAAGCCACACTGTAGTCCTATGTTACTCTTAAAAATCCCATTCAAATCCTGCCTCTGAGGCCTGCATACTTTCTACCCTACCAGTCATTGACCCATGCTTATGTCTCCTTTGAAAACATTGATTCCACTCTTGTCTCCAGTGAAAAAGTGGAATTTAAGCAGAGAAACAAAAGCCATTTGTCTTGTTAAGTCTACTTTCCCTCTACTTTCAAGAAGGAAAGTTGGGGTATGTGTTGAATGGTGATTTATTTATTTATTATTTTAAAAATTGATACAAGGTCTTACTGTATTGTGCAGGCTGGTCTCAAACTCCTGGGCTCAAGTGATCATCCCACCTCAGCCTCCCAGTGTTGGGATTACAGGCATGAACCATTGTGCCCACCACCGATCCGCAGTTTTTTAAGAAAAACTTTTACTATAGAAAATTTTAATCATATACAAAATACAGAGGAAAGTATATGAACCCACTTTAGGAGACTAGAATATGCCACCCCAAAATATGCCACTTTGGCATAAGGATTATTTCGAGCTAAAGGCAACTGGGAAGAAACACATAGAAGAAAAGTTCTCTGTCCTTCTCCATTTGCCTAAAAGCAGGACATGAATCTTAAAAGTCCCCCTCCTTCCCTTTCTACCAGGAAAAACAAGAGTTAATCACTGAAGATAACTTCAGACCCTTATCAGTGTAGAGCTGGCACTAGAAGAATCTATATTACATACTCATTTATTTTCCTTCCCACAACTTGCCACCCCAGAGACTAAAAATCCTTTTCCTTTGTCATGTCTCTTGTCCAAAAATTTGCTCTATAAGCTGGAGTTCTAAGCCACCTCTTTGAGAATTACTTGTTCCCTGGTATTTTCTGTTAACATACATGTATTAATATACATGTTAACAAGCTTCTGTTTGTTTTTCTCCTGTTTTCTGTCTTGTTACAGAGGTCCATCCCAACTAAGAACTAAAGAGTAGGAGGAAAATATAATTTCCTCCTGCATACTTTGATCTCGTTTAATCCGTAATCCTTCCCATTTTTTACCTCCTACCTATTAGATTACTTTGAAGCAAATTTCAGATATATTACTTTATCTATAAATATTTCAGTATGTGCTAGGTGTGGTGGCTCACACCTGTAATCCCAACACTTTGGGAAGCTGAGGCAGAAGGATCACTTGAGCCCAGGAGTTCAAGACCAGCTACGGCAACAAAAAATCAAAAACTTATCTGGGCATGGTGGCACATGCCTGTGGTCCCAGCTACATGAGAGGCTGAGGCAGGAGGATCGCTTTAGCCCAGGAGGTTGAGGCTGCAGTAAGCTGCATTCACACCACTGCACTCCAGCCTGGGTGACAGAGTAAGACCATGTCTCAAAAAAATACAGATTTTAGTATGTATCCTTTTTGTAAAAACACAATACTTTTATCATACTTTAAATAATAACAATAATTCCTTAGTATCACCAAATATTTTGTCAGTGTCTCACATTTTCCTTATTGTCTAAAATATTGTTGATAGTTATTCAAATCAGAATCCAAACAAGGTCCATATATTACATTTGGTTGATAAGTCTCTTAAGTTTGTTCATCTTTAAGTTCTTCCTCCCTCTCTTTCATCTCTTGTAATTTATTAATGTGAAAAAACAGGTAATTTGTTCTATAGTATTTCCTACATTATAGAGTTTGCTAAATTTATTCCCTATGATATCATTTAGCATGTTCCTCTGTCCCCTGTGTTTCCTGTAAACTGGTAGTTATACCTAGAAGCTTGAGTTTATTCAGGTTTTTAATTGTATTTTTTTTGCAAGAATTCTTTATTATCTGCTTCTGGAAGCACAGAATGTCTGGTTGTGTCTGGTTTTGATCTTGACAGCTAGCGATGACCATTGCCTAATCCATTACTTTATTGGGGTGGGGGGAATAAGGTTTTAAAATAAATTTTTTTTAAGATTTTTTTAACTGTTATTTTGAGACAGTGTCTCATTTCGTTTCCCAGGCTGGAGTGCAGTGGCACAATCACGGCTCACTGCAGCCTTGACCTCCTGGGATCAGGTGATCTTCTCACCTCAGCCTCCTGGGTACCTGGAACTACAGGTGCACACCACCACACCTGGCTAATTTTTTGTATTTTGTGTACAGAAGGGGTTTCATCATGTTTCCCAGACTGGTCTTGAACTCCTGGGTTCAAGTGATCTACCCACTTCAGCTTCCCAAAATCCTGGGATTACACTTTGGCCACCGTGCCTGGCCTAAATGAAATTATTTGTCTCTAAACAGACAGAAGTTTTACTTTAAAAATTTGTCTTTGTGTGTACATGTGTTTGTGTATGTGTGTGTGTCTAAAAGTTTGGCTTTGAGCTTTGCTTTGAATTCTTGGATGAACGATAACCAAGAATACTTAAACTCTGATCATTCTTGACAGATATCCCCTACAGGCTATGGCCTTTTGAATTGTGTCCTCCAGTGATAAAAAGCAGCAAGCAAGATACTGCTCTCAGATTCATGGTGGTCACATGTGAGGGGAAAAAAAAAAAATGAATCCTATTTAAATGCCCCCAGGATAACAGTGATACTCTTTGTAGGATAACTATTTGCTTGCCACTGGTTTCATTAAATAAGGACATAAGTAAAGATCTATTTTTGTCTCTTTCTCCCCAACCACCACAACTAGGATTATTGGCTATCTCTTCTGTTCAAGAAATTGGTGGGCACCAAGGTGTTAATGGCAAGCGTGAAAGGTTCAAAGAGAAGGAAGCTTCGAGTATACCTTCATTGCACAAACACTGACAAGTAAGTATGAAACACGCCCTTTACCAATCATCAAGTTTTAGTGGGTAAGCCTGTAACTTTACTCAAACACCCTGTTGCATGTGTCTATACATTGCATAAGTATAGGCATTTGCAATTTAGTAAAGTTTTATACAACGATTTTATTTTATTTTATTTTTAGAAGAACAATGCTACTTTTGTTGTTGTTGTTTTTTGAGACAGGGCCTAGCTCTGTCACCCAGGCTGAAGTGCAGTGGTGCAATCTCAGCTCACTGCAACCTCCGCCTCCCGGGTTCAAGTGATTCTTGAAGAGGAGAACAATAATAACAACAATATTATTTTCAAAAGTTGTGACCGCAGTTTCTGGAGTTGAGAAGACATCCAGATTTTTGTAGCCTCATACTCTTGCTTTAGGTAGCAAAAAATGTTCCTAAATCTCAGGAATATTCTCTAGATAGGTTTCAATCTATCATTCCTGATAAGATGATGCTGAAATACTCATTCTAGCCAAAAAAGACCAGCTACCATTTCCGATTGTTGGTGACTGGGAACTCTGGATAGTGAGGACCCCAGTAGGAAGTAGCGAGGGGAATGGTTTGAATGGATAAATTCATAAAAAATTTCAGTAGATTTAATTTTCTTATACATTTCAGTCTTTTTATAAGGCTAGGAAAAGCCCCTGTTTTTATGGTTTATAATTTGAATTCACATGAACCCACAAAATTTGCCTTTTACCTTCCTATGTCTGAAAATGGATAGTCTGGCTGGCCTCTTAACAACCCAGCTGGCAGAGCTGTGAGGATCTCAGTGTGCTCTAGCCCAGACATTGGTAGCATGAACAGCAACATTTTTAATTGTGTTTTCAAAATAGGAGCACATTAGCGGTCTAAAACGATCATAAAAGAAGGATACTAATAGGGCCCACTGTCATTATGGATCCTAATACTTAGGATGCATTATGGATTGTCATTATGGATACTAATACTTAGGATCACATTTGTAATTGAGTTTTTAATTGCTTAAATTAGATACATATTTTTATTAAGGTAACCTCTTTGCTTTTAGTCCAAGGTATAAAGAAGGAGATTTAACTCTGTATGCCATAAACCTCCATAATGTCACCAAGTACTTGCGGTTACCCTATCCTTTTTTTAACAAGCAAGTGGATAAATACCTTCTAAGACCTTTGGGACCTCATGGATTACTTTCCAAGTAAGTAATTTTCCTTGTGCATTCCAAACTTTGAATAAATTTATTGGTGTTTATCAGAATAGAGAGTTTGGACAGGGAGCAAAAGACAAAGTCAACTATTTCAAGTTCTAATAATTCTTAATATTCAGGAAATTTATGTATGAATACTTACTAATATGAGTATAACTCACCCTAAGAGTCTAAAGGAAAAGGATGTGAACACAAACTAGCAGTTATCTTAGAGAATAAGTTTGCATTTCAAAATAACTTGACATATCAAGATCCACTCAACGCATGTAAATTATTTACTCTAAAAAGACATAATTCTTGGTAACACATTCACTAAAGCAAAATATACCTTTATATAATTGCTATCAAAGGTATGTGGGTTGGTATAAAATATCATACCATGTGAGATCAGTGTGATTCTTTTACAGCATTAATTTTTATTGGTTAGAGTAAGAAAAGGAATAGCTAGAGTATACTTCTTAAGTAGATTCTCATACACTTTGGTTTCAAAAACCAATTATTGACTACATCTTATAAAAGCCTGTATTCAATGGAGTGCCAGAAAATGACTATGAGTCTTGAAGAGTTAGGCATATAAATATTTTAAGGTTTCTGTTCAATGTATGTTGGAAGGAGTTCCTTTCTCATGACTATTCTCATATTGGAGCATAAAAAGAGTTTATAGGCTTGGCACAGTGGCTCATGCCTGTAATCTCAACACTTTGGGAAGCTGAAGCAGGCAGATCACTTCAGCCCAGGAGTTTGAGACCAGCCTGGGCAATATGGCAAAACTCTCTCTACAAAATATACCAAAATTAGCCAGGCGTGGTGGCTCATGCCTGTAGTCCCAGCTACTTGGGAAGCTGAGGTGGGAGGATTGCTTGAGCCCAGGGGGGTCATGGCTGCAGTGAGCTGTGATGGTGCCTCTGTCACCCAGCCTGGGTGACAGAGTGAGACCCTGTCTCAAAAAAATAAATAAATAAAAATTAAGGGTTTACAAAATTCTCACCATCTCCTCCCATCTTTGCAAATGCCACATAAGTGATGTGTTCCAGGAGTATTAGCCTCGGAACCTGAGGCAGTACAGTAAGCACGCTTTCTCCAAAGTCCTGTCCCCCACAGACAAACCTTATTTACACTGGGTACTCCTCTTTTATTTTTTCCCCTCTATGCTTTATTTTACTGTAACTATAATCATATAACATGTAACAGGAAAAAGGCAGGGTCGGGGGAGAGATCCAGAAGTCTTCCCAAGAGCCTTTCCAACATAGCCTCTGTAGACATTTTTTCTTTCTTCTTTTTTTTTTTTTTTGAGACAGAGTCTCACTCTGTTGCCCAGGCTAGAGTGCAGTGGCATGATCTAGGCTCACTGCAACCTCCGCCTCCTGGGTTCAAGCAATTCTCCCACCTCAGCCTCCCTAGTAGCTGGGATTAGAGGCATGCATCACCACGCCTGGCTAATTTTTGTATTTTTAGTAGAGATGAGGTTTCACCATGTGGGCCAGGCTGGTCTTGAACTCCTGACCTCAAGTGATCCACCTGCCTTAGCCTCCCAAAGTGCTAGGATTACATGAGTGAGCCACCGTGCCCTGCCCCTATTACATTCTGATCACACATTTCATGTTTTATAATTGGAAAACTGGTGAAATTATAGACAATGTTTTGTTCCCCTAAATTCTCTTTGATGAGTATATATTACTTACACTCTTCTGTCTTTAAAATTTTGCAAAATAGTATCCTAGATAAGTTTATGAGTGCACAGTCTGTACGCTTACTCATATTAATGACCTCGGAGAGTTAAACAACAGTCACCTTTAAAAATTATTACTATCATTATCATTATTTTTGAGGCGGGGGTCTCATTCTGTCTCCCAGGCTGGAGAGTAGTGGTGCGGTCACAGCTCACTGCAGCCACCGCTGCCTGGGCTCAAGTGATCCTTCCTCCTCAGCCTTCTGAGTAGCTGAGACCACAGGCTTATGCTACCACACCTGGCTAATTTTTTAATTTTTTGTAGAGACGAGGTCTCATTATGTTGCCCAGGCTGGTCTCAAACTCCTAAGCTCAAGTGATCTTCCTCAGCCTCCCAAAGTGCTGGGATTACAGGCATGAAAAACTGCACCCAGCCCTAAAAATTATTAGGGTCCTGCATAGTAAGACTTTAATAAATATTTAAATGAACATATGGTTTTTTTTAAAAAAAAAAATAGAGACAAGGTCCCACTATATTGCCCAAGCTGGTCTCGAACTCCTGGACTCACGCAATCCTGCTGCCTTAGCCGCCCAAAGTGCTGGGATTACAGGCATGACCCACCTCATCTGGGCTGAGTGAACATATTTTTAACATAAAGGCAGTATTTTATATTTATCTCATACATTTTGCCCAGCATCCCCATTTCCGCCGAATCTGTTGCTTGCTAATTCCTTCCAGCTTCATTTCATCTGAAATTTGACAAACATCTTCTATTTCTTTGTCGTCATGTTATTGACTTCAGAATATAAAATAAGACACTACACCCAAATTAAACCCCACCCTCATTGCCCAGCCTGATGTGAAAATAATCAGCATACATTAAGCTTACCCTTGATATATGTGTAGCATCTTTTAGATAAATATACAGCTGATTAAGCAATATAGCCTGATGGTATAATATCTTGCCCATGTACCTCATCTTATCCCCAGCAGGATTAATTCACAGTGATCAGATTTACCTTTAAACTTTGTAGCAAATTATCCTCTCCAAAAGCATATCTAAAACTTTTGTGTGTACTCTTGCAAGGTTCTTAATTTCATGCAGAACAGGCTCTTGCCACTGTTAGCTGGAGATATTTTCAAGACCTATTTTTGTTTGTGGTTTCCTGATGATGGTCATGGCATTTCCCCCTTCACTCCATCTAAAAATTGAGGTGATACAGGCTTTTAAACAAAACCAACTCATATAGACTGAGTACAACTGCAATGCAAGCATGCTAGCCTCTGCTACAATCATGGGCGTGCTATTGATATGTCTTAAGTTACAAAACACAGGGCTGAGCGTCTCATTAGGTCAAAATGGAAACCAGTGTTTCTGCTCACTGATGCTTAATGAGGACAGGGTGTGAGAGATTTCTTTAAGGAAAAAAAATATATAATAATGCTACATGGAAAAATATCTAACATTAGAGAATTAAGTAAATAAACTAATATACTCACACCATGGAATCCTGTGCAGACATTAAAATTATGTAGTGGATGAATGTTTAATGGTGTGAGAAAAAGTTAGGATGTGCTGGGGTGGGGGGAAGAATCAAGTTTTAAGAAAATACAGTATACCCATACTTAAGTAAAAAAAAAAAAAAAAGGTATGTACAGTCATGTGTTGCTTAATGATGGGGATACATTCTGAGAAATGTGTCGATAGGTGATTTCATCCTTGTGTGAACATCATAGAGTGAACTTACACAAACCTAGATGGTCTAGCCTACTATATATCTAGGCTATATGACTAGCCTGTTGCTCCTAGGCTGCAAACCTGTAAAGCATGTTACTGTAGTGAATATACAAATACTTAACACAATGGCAAGTTATCATTGTGTAAGTAGTTGTGTATCTAAACACATCTAAACATAGAAAACTAATGTGTTGTGCTACAATGTTACAATGACTATGACATTGCTAGGCAATAGGAATTATAATTTTATCATTTTATGGAACCACACTCATATATGCGGTCCGTGGTGGACCAAAACATCCTTATGTGGCATATGACTGTATACATGTACATAAAAAATAGATGAAAGAATGAATATACATCAAAATATTCAAAATGGTTATAATGACTTAGGTTACTTTTCTTATATTTATCTTAGTAATAATAATGATGATAGATAATACTTTTATAGTGTTTACTATATAAAAGACACTGTTATAAGTGTTCTACATACTTTACATGTATTACCTAAATGATATAAATATAACTCTGACAGTAACTAGTCTTATACGTTCTCTTTTCTTTTTTTTTTTTTCTTTTTTTAGACAGAATCTTGCTCTACCAGGCTGGAGTGCAGTGGTGCAATCTCGGCACACTGCAACCTCCGCCTCCCAGGTTCAAACGATTCTCATGTCTCAGCCTCCTGAGTAGCTGGGACTACAGGCACACACCACCATGCCCGGCTAATTTTTGTATTTTTGGGTAGAGATGGAGTTTTGCCATGTTGGCCAGGCTGATCTTGAACTCCTGGCCTCAAGTGATCTGCCTGCCTCAGCCTCCCAAAGTGCTGGGATTACAGGTGTGAACCACTGTGCTCGGCCTAATCTTACAAGTTCTCAATATTTAAAGAGTGCTAACTTTGTTCACAATATAAAACATATTTGAGAAAAAGAGATATAAGCATCTTATTTAGAATTATGAAAATATCAATAGACCTACAGCCGACTAAAGCTTTTCTTCATAAGCTCTTGCCTATATTGATTTGCTCCTGTGAATATGCATTAATTTGATTTAAATAATAAGTATGTATAAGAAATAACACTTTTCCTCAATTTTTAAGAACGTTCAACCGTTTTTAATTTGAATTCCAATAGTGAAATACATAGAAAATATAAAATTTTCTGTAGTTTAGCCAAATTGTTTTTGTTTCACCACAGCGTTCTACCAAAATTTCTTAATAACAGTAAGAAAATGAATGCATACCTCCTGCAGGGAGAGGGGAGTTAGGCAGTCTATGGGCATAGTTACAAGTGAGAAATTTCATTGGCTACCATTTATGCTAAATTCATAAAAACTGCATTCAATTCTATATATCTATTTTCTTTACATAAAAAAGGTTTCAATTATTGGCCATTAAATAAAATAGCCACCATTCCAGAAGTTGTGTCATGTTTTTCCTTTTTATACCGCCATCATATTGCCTAGTATAGATTGTGTGTGTTCCATTTTCTGTAATGGGCCAGACAGTAAGTATTTCTGGCTTTGGAGTCCATATGGTCTCTATCATAACTACTCATCTCTGCCATTGTAGCTTAAAGATTATCTAGGTCAAATGCCTAACTGATAAAGTATTGAAATACAAGTTATCTAATATAGGCTGCCACACACACAAAAAATTTATTTGGTCTAAAAAAGATTTCATGACTTTTGTAGCAGCATGGGTGAGGCACGCATCACTTGGTTAACTCGGTGTATCTTTCTCCTTTGCAGATCTGTCCAACTCAATGGTCAAACTCTAAAGATGGTGGATGATCAAACCTTGCCACCTTTAATGGAAAAACCTCTCCGGCCAGGAAGTTCACTGGGCTTGCCAGCTTTCTCATATAGTTTTTTTGTGATAAGAAATGCCAAAGTTGCTGCTTGCATCTGAAAATAAAATATACTAGTCCTGACACTGAATTTTTCAAGTATACTAAGAGTAAAGCAACTCAAGTTATAGGAAAGGAAGCAGATACCTTTCAAAGCAACTAGTGGGTGCTTGAGAGACACTGGGACACTCTCAGTGCTAGATTTAGCACAGTATTTTGATCTCGCTAGGTAGAACACTGCTAATAATAATAGCTAATAATACCTTGTTCCAAATACTGCTTAGCATTTTGCATGTTTTACTTTTATCTAAAGTTTTGTTTTATTATTTATTTATTTATTTATTTTGAGACAGAATCTCTCTCTGTCACCCAGGCTGGAGTGCCATGGTGCGATCTTGGCTCACTGCAACTTCAAGCAATTCTCCTGCCTCAGCTTCCTGAGTAGCTGGGATTATAGGCGTGTGCCACCACACCCAGCTACTTTCTATATTTTTTGTAGAGATGGAGTTTCACCATATCGGCCAAGCTGGTCTCAAACTCCTGTCCTCGAACTCCTGTCCTCAAGTGATCCACCTGCCTCAGCCTCTCAAAGTGCTGGGATTACAGGCGTGAGCCACCACACCCAGCAGTGTTTTATTTTTGAGACAGGGTATCACTCTGTTGCCCAGGCTTGAGTGCAGTGGTGCAATCATAGCTCACTGCAGCCTTTTAACTCCTGGGCTCAAGTCATCCTCCCACTTAGCCTCCCAAGTAGCTAGGACCACAGACACATGCCATCACACTTGGCTATTTTTTTAAAATTTATTGTAGAGATGGGGTCTCGCTATGTTACCCAAACTGGTCCTGAACTCCTGGACTCAATTGATCCTCCCACGTTGGCCTTCCAGGTGCTGGGATTTCTTTGGGAGTACAGCATGGTACAGCAAGAGATCATTTGATGTTACCTCTGTGCAGTGTTGCTAGTCAGCGAAATACCTGTGGGGACAGCGATTAGCCACCGCAACCAGTCTTTATTTAAAGTTATTAAAAATGGCTGGGCGCAGTGGCTCACACCTGTAATCCTAGCACTTTGGGAGGCCGAGGCAGATGGATCACCTGATGTCAGGAATTTGAGACCAGCCTGGCCAACATGGTGAAACCCCGTCTCTACTAAAAAATACAAAAATTAGCTGGGTGTGGTGGTGCACACCTGTAGTCCCAGCTACTTGAGAGGCTGGGGCAGGAGAATTACTTGAACCCAGGAGGCAGAGGTTGCAGTGAGCCGAGATTGTGCCACTGCACTCCAGCCTGGGTGACAGAGCGAGATTCCATCTCAAAAAAACAAGTTATTAAAAATGTATGTGAATGCTCCTAATATGGTCAGGAAGCAAGGAAGCGAAGGATATATTATGAGTTTTAAGAAGGTGCTTAGCCGTATATTTATCTTTCAAAATGTATTAGAAGATTTTAGAATTCTTTCCTTCATGTGCCATCTCTACAGGCACCCATCAGAAAAAGTGTACTGCCATTACCGTGAAACTGGTTGTAAAAGAGAAACTATCTATTTGCACCTTAAAAGAGAGCTAGATTTTGCTGATTTTCTTCTTTCGGTTTTCTTTGTCAGCAATAATATGTGAGAGGACAGATTGTTATATATGATAGTATAAAAAATGGTTAATGACAATTCAGAGGTGAAGAGATTCTGTAAACTTAAAATTACTATAAATGAAATTGATTTGTCAAAAGGATAAATTTTAGAAAACACCCAATACCTTATAACTGTCTGTTAATGCTTGCTTTTTCTCTACCTTTCATCCTTGTTTCAGTTGGGAAGCTTTTGGCTGCAAGTAACAGAAACTCCTAATTCAAATGGCTTAAGCAATAAGGAAATGTATATTCCCACATAACTAGACGTTCAAACAGGCCAGGCTCCAGCACTTCAGTACGTCACCAGGGATCTGGGTTCTTCCCAGCTCTCTGCTCTGCCATCTTTAGCACTGGCTTCATTCTCAGACTCTGGTAGCATGATGGCTGTAGCTGTTTCATGGGCCCCTTCAAACCTCATAGCAACCAGGAAGAAAATGAGCCATTTTTTGAGTCTCCTTCATAGACTTGAATAACTCTTTTTCAGAGCTTCTCACAGCAAACCTCTCCTCATGTCTCCTCATGTCTTATTGTTCAGAAATGGGTAATGTGGCCATTTCACCAGTCACTGCCAACAACAACGAGGTTCCTATAATTGTCTCTGAGTAACCCTTTGGAATGGAGAGGGTGTTGGTCAGTCTACAAACTGAACACTGCAGTTCTGCGCTTTTTACCAGTGAAAAAATGTAATTATTTTCCCCTCTTAAGGATTAATATTCTTCAAATGTATGCCTGTTATGAATATAGTATCTTTAAAATTTTTTATTTTCATAGCTTTAGGGGTACACACTTTTTGCTTACAGGGGTGAATTGTGTAGTGGTGAAGACTCGGCTTTTAATGTACTTGTCACCTGAGTGATGTACATTGTACCCAATAGGTAATTTTTCATCCATTACCCTCCTTCCGCCCTCTTCCCTTCTGAGTCTCCAACATCCCTTATACCACTGTGTATGTTCTTGTGTACCTACAGCTAAGCTTCCACTTATAAGTGAGAACATGCAGTATTTGGTTTTCCATTCCTGAGTTACTTCCCTTAGGATAACAGCCCCCAGTTCCGTCCAAGTTGCTGCAAAATACATTATTTTATTCTTCTTTATGGCTGAGTAATAGTCCATGGTACATATATACCACATTTTCTTTATCCACTTATCAGTTGATGGACACTTAGGTTAATTCCATTCAATTTCATTCAATTTAAGTATATTTGTAAGGAGCTAAGGCTGAAAATTAAATTTTAGATCTTTCAATACTCTTAAATTTTATATGTAAGTGGTTTTTATATTTTCACATTTGAAATAAAGTAATTTTTATAACCTTGATATTGTATGACTATTCTTTTAGTAATGCTAAAGCCTACAGACTCCTACATTTGGAAGCCTTGTTTTCCTTCACTGCTTTATTTATACCTGGAAACAGGATATAGAACCACTAGTGTGTTGTGTCACCCCTTATACTATCAGGATCAGAAGTGGGGGTTTTCCAATGCCCAGTCTGAGACAAGGACTTGGGTCAGGTGGGTTATTTGGGAATAAGGAATGAAAGAACAGGGAGTGTGAGAAGGAAGTGAAGAAAAAACCAATATTAATTTTTGCTGTTGAGTTTGCTGCTGTGGGCAATGAGCGTTCAGTTCCACCAGCACTACCGAGAATTGTAGGGGATGCCTCCCAAAATTTGTCTCTTATTATTCTCTTATTTCTCATCAGCTATCATTTTATAGTCACATTATTGTCAATTACAATTTCTACAAAGAACACCAGTTTCACATAAAATTGTTTTAAGGCCGGAAGCAATTATAGTTAATGATTGTATTTGTTAAGCTTGAAAGTCACTTTAACGTCTCATTTGGGAGTCAAACGATAAATATTTTCTTTTCTATTTTCTCTTTTTTTGAGAAAGGGTCTCACTCTGTCACCCAGTCTGGAGTGCAGTGGTATGGCATGCTCATGGCTCACTGCAGCCTAGGCCTCCTGGGCTCAACCCACCTTAGCCTCCCTAGTAGCTGGGACTACAAGTGCATGCCACCATGCATTTTTGTATTTTTTGTAAAGACAATGTTTTGATATGTTGCTCAGGCTGGTCTTGAACTCCATGGCTCAAGTGATCTGCCTGCCTCAGCCTCCCATAGTATTGGGATTACAGGCATAAGCCACCACACCTGACCAATAAATATTGTTTAAACCTAAAACACCTTCTCTAGGGCCAACCACAAAAATCAGATGAAACATAGTAGAGACGAAAAATATGAATGTAGAAGTGCTTCAAACATGTAAATCTGCTAAAATGAAGGGTACATGTAAAGTGGAATGAATGTTCTGGTTGACGCACCATTTAAACAAATATTTGTGGGATGAATGAATTTATTCTCCATCCACTAGGTGCAACATTTCTGCATTAGCGTTCTCTAGAGAAGAGAAACAGTACCAATAGGATATATATAAAGATATAAAGAGTTTTTTTTTTTTTTTTTTTTTTTTGGAGACAGAGTCTTGCTCTGTCACGCAGGCTGGAGTGCAGTGGCGTAATCTCGGCTCACTGCAAGCTGTGCCTCCCAGGTTCACACCATTCTCCTGCCTCAGCCTCCCCAGTAGCTGGGACTACAGGTGTCCGCCACCAAGCCCGGCTAATTTTTTTGTATTTTTAGTAGAGATGGGGTTTCACCATGTTAGCCAGGATGGTCTCAATCTCCTGACCTGGTGATCCGCCCACCTCAGCCTCCCAAAGTGCTGGGATTACAGGTGTGAGTCACTGCGCCCAGCTGATTTATTTTAAGGAATTAGTTCAAGCAATTATGGAGGCTGCTGAATCCAAAATCTGCAGGGTAGGCTAGCTGGCAGGCTGGAGACCCAGGAAAGGACCGATGTTGCGTTGAAGTCCAAGTCCAAAGGCCATTTGCTGGGAGAATTCCTTCTTGCCTGAGGTAGGTCAGTCTTTTGTTCTATTCAGGCCTTCAGCAGATTGGATGAAGCCCACCCACATTATGGAGGGCAATCTGCTTTACTCAAAATCCGCCAATTTAAATGTTAATTTCATCCTAAAACACCCTGTATTAGTCTGCCCTCATGCAGCTAATAAAGACATACTGCAGACTGGGTAATTTATAAAGGAAAGAGCTTTAATTAACTTACAATTCCACATGGCTTGGGAGGCCTCACAATCATGGCAGAAGTTTAAGGAGGAGCAAAGGCACATCTTACATGGTGGCAGGCAAGAGAGCTTGTGCTGGGGAACTCCCCTTTATAAAACCATCAGTTCTCATGAGACGTATTCACTATCATGAGAACAACACAGGAAAGACCCACCCCCATTATTCAATTACCTCCCACTGGGTTCCTCCCACAACACATGGGAATTATGGGAGCTACAGTTCAAGATGAGATTTGGGTGGGGACACAGAAAAACAGTATCATTCCGCCCTTGGCCCCTCCCAAATCTCATGTCCTCACATTTCAAAATCAATCATACCTTCCCACAGTCCTCCAAAGTGTTAACTCATTTCAGCATTAACTCAAAAGTCCACAGTCCAAAGTCTCATCTGAGACAAGGTAAGTCCCTTCCCCCTATGAGCCTATAAAATCAAAAGCAAATTAGTTACTTCCTAGATACAATGGAGGTACAGGCATTGGATAAACACACCTGTTCCAAATGAAAGAAATTGGCCAAAACGAAGGGGCTACAGGTCCCATACAAATCTGAAATCCAGCAGGGCAGCCAAATCTTAAAGCTCCAAAATGATCTCCTTTGACTCCATGTCTTACATCCAGGTCACACTGATGCAAAAGATGGGTTCCCATGGTCTTGGGCAGCCCCAGCCTGTGGCTTTGCAGGGTGCAGCCCCTCTCCTGACTGCTTTCATGAGCTGGCATTAACTGACTAAAGCTTTTCCAGGTGTGCAGTGCAAGCTGTCAGTGTATCTACCTTTCTGGGGTCTGAAGGATGGTGGCTCTCTTCTCACAGCTCCACTATGCAGTGCCCCAGTGGGGACTCTGTGTGGGGGTTCACACTGCACATTTCCCTTCTGCATTGCCCTAGCAGAAGTTCTCTTATGAGGGCTCTGCCCCTGTAGCAGACCTTTGCCTGGACATCCAGGCATTTCCATACAACCTCTGAAATCTAGGCAGAGGTCCCCAAACATCACTTCTTGACTTCTGTGCACCCTCAGGCACAACAACACATGTAAGCCACCAAGGTTTGGGGCTTGCACCCTCTGATGCAATGGGTTGAGCTGTACGTTGGCCTCTTTTTGCCACAGCTGGGATGCAGGACACCAAGTCCCAAGACTGCACAAAGCAGCAAGGCCCTGGGCCTGGCCCACAAAACCATTTTTTCTTCCTAGGCCTCCTGGCTTGTGATGGGAGGGGCTGCCGTGAAGACCTCTGACATGCCCTGAGACATTTTCCCCATTGTCTTGGTGATTCACATTTGGCTTCTCATTACTTATGCAAATTTCTGCAGCCCCCTTGAATTTCTCCTCAGAAAATGGGTTTTTCCTTTCTATCGTATCATCAGGCTGCAAATTTTCTGAACTTTTATGTTGTGCTTCCCTTTTGAACACAAGTTCCAATTCCAAACCATATCTTTGTGAATACATAAAACTAAATGCTTTTAACAGTACCCAAGTTACCTCTGGAATGCTTTGTTGCTTACACATTTCTTCTGCCAGATGCCCTAAATCATCTCTTTCAAGTTCAAAGTTTCACAAATCCCTAGGGCAGAGGCAAAATGCCACCAGTCTTTTTGCTAAAATATAGCAAGAGTCACCTTTGCTCCAGTTCCCAAGTTCCTCATCTCCATCTGAGACTACCTCAGCCTGGACTTTACTGTCCATATCACTATCAGCATTTTGGTCAAAGCCATTCAACAAATCTCTAGGAAGTTCCAAACTTTCCCACATCTTCCTGCCTTCTGAGCCTTCCAAACTGCCTGTTATCCAGTTCCAAAGTCGCTTTAACATTTTCGGGTATCTTTACATCAGCACCCCACTATACCAGTACCAATTTACTGTATTAGTCTGTTCTGATGCTGCTAATAAAGACATACCTGAGACTGAGTAATTTATAAAGGAAAGAGATTTAAGTGACTTACAGTTCCACATGGCTGGGGAGGCATCACAATCATGAAGTTGAAGGAGGAGCAAAGGCACATCTTAACGTGGCAGCAGGCAAGAGAACTTGTGTAGGGGAACTCCCCTTTATAAAACCATCAGATCTTGTGAGACTTGTTCACTATCTTAAGAACAGCATGGGAAAGACCTGCCCCCATGATTCAATTACCTCCCACTGGGTCCCTCCCACGACAGGTGGGAATTTATGGAGGCTACAATTCAAAATGAGATTTGGATGGGGACACAGCCAAACCATATCACACCTTCATAGAAACAACCAGAATAATGGTTTACTTGTCTAGTTTTTTTGAGACAGGGTCTTGCTCTGTCACCTAGGCTGGAATGCAGTGGTGTGCACTGCAACCTTGACTGCTCAGGCTCAAGTGATCCTCCTACCTCAGCCTCCTGAGCAGCTGGGACTAAAGGAGTGCACCACCACGCCCAGCTAATTTTTTTAAAGATTTTTGTAGTGATGAGGTCTCACTTTGTTGCACAAACTGGTCTTGAACTCCTGGGCTCAAGCAATCCTGCCTCAGCTTCCCAAAATGTTCAGATGACAGGTGTAAGCTACCAACCTGAGCTTCATAAACCTCTTAACTAATATCCCTACTCATCTCACTGCTTGCCTACAGTTTACTCTCAACCCAGTAGTGAGAGTAATTATTGAGAATATAAGTCAGTGTGAGACAAGAACTATGAGAGGAAAATAAAATAAAATAGAAGTCAGGTCATGTCTCTGTTCTGTTCACAATCCTCCAATGGCTCCCTCTTATTTCACTTAGAGAAAAGCCAAAGTCCTTACCATGGTATGTAAGACCCCACACAACCTGGTCCCTAGTCCTCTCTGCTCTCATCCCTGATCTCTCTCCCTTTTGCTCACTCTACTCTATCCACACTGTCCTCCTTGCTCTTATTAAGAAAATACTTCAAGCTTGCTCCCATCTTAGGGCCTTTGCACTAGACATCCCTCTAAGAGTATCTAGTGATATTCTTCCCTCAGATCTCTCATAGCTACTCCCTTACCTCCTTCAAGTCTTTGAGAAAGTGAGATCAGGGCTGCCCTACCACCCCAATTACCATATTTAAGTATACATACAGCCTGTCCCTACTTTTCCCTGTTACTCTTCTTTTCTCCATACCACTTACCACCTTCGAACATACTGCAAAATCTATTTGATTACCTTTCTCAGTCCTTGTGATGTGGGGAGGGGTTGTCTTGTTTCCAAAGCCTTGTCAGTCATTGTAATT
Organism: Pan troglodytes; assembly: GCF_028858775.2. Lineage (NCBI taxonomy): Eukaryota > Metazoa > Chordata > Mammalia > Primates > Hominidae > Pan > Pan troglodytes. The sequence continues at coordinate 46,854,290 of NC_072401.2, forward strand.
CATTCTTCTGGCCACCATAAAAAAGATGAGAGGTCTATTGTTTGTTTTTTTGAGACAGGGTCTCACTGTCACCCAGGCTGGAGTGCAGTGGCATGACCATGGCTCACGAAGCCTCAACCTCGGGGGCTCAAGCAATCCTCCCACTTCAGCCTCCCAAGTAGCTGAGACCACAGGCATATGCCATTATTCTCAGCTAATTTTTGAATTTTTAGTAGAGATGAGGTCTCACTGTGTTGCCTAGACTGGTCCTGAGTTCCTGGGCTCAAGCAATTCTCTCACCTGGGTCTCTCAAGTGTTGGGATCACAGGTGTGAGCCACAGTGCCTGGCCAGAATAATTTTTGACCAAATGTTTTGGCACTATGGCCTAGCCAAATTGACATGTAAAATTAACCATTTCAGTTCCTGTGGGTAATAGGTTTAAAACAAAATGAGTTTCTGCCCAATCCAAAATGAGGAATCGCCGTTGTGCACATGTAGCCTAAAACTTAAAGTATAATAATAATAAAATTTAAAAAAAAGAAAGTAACTTCAAAAAAAACAAAAAACAAAATGAGGAATCGGAGCCTTACAGGCCCTTTTAGAGAAAGCCTAGTCCCTTCCTTTTCTGAAGAGTTTGCAGCAGTTAAATGGCTTTCCCAAGGGCATACTGTGCCTTGGCATTAGTCTAGAGGAGACTCCTGAAAGTTAGGGCTCTACTCTATGTGACTGTTCTCTTGTCCTACAAATTAGCAGAGTGACATGTGGGTACCCATCTCAGTTTCCTGTGCACTTTAATTGGACCAAATATCTTAGGATTGAATCACCTCTGGGCAGGGTCAGCATCATGGGTACATGTGCAGTCACCCAGGGCCTACGCTAAGAAGGACCTTGTACTTGGTTTAATGTCCTGCTGTTGCCATATTGAAATTCTTAATATATTTTTTTAAACAAAGAGTTTGGACCTATATTGGAAAGTCATGGATGCAATACATGACTGATACTACACCCTTTTCAGGTTTGAGTCAGATCTAAATCATCTCCAATCTAACAACTAGGAGTGTTACTAAATTGCCTGTTGGCCTTTATTCTTTGCAGGCAGGAGAAAGGCTAGGTACCCCCTGCCTCATTGCACCAAAGTGGCCAGGCATCCAACTTGCTGTACTTGAGCCACGCAAGAAGTCACAGAATCATTGTACATGTTTTACAGAAAGGAGCCTAAGGACTAAGTCAACTTCCTAGAATATTAAAATCCAGATGAGTGACTTGCCTAGGGTTACTCAGTGAGAGGTTAAATGAGTTGATACATGTAAAGTGCCTGGCACACAACGATATACAGAGTTGCTTATGAAGAGGAGTGCTGACCATCTGAGGCAGGAGGATCTCTTTAGCCAAGGTGTTCAAGACCAACCTGGGCAATATAGTGAGACCTCCTATGAAAAATTAAAAACTTAGCCAGCCACGGTGGCTCGTGTCTGTGGTCCCAGATATTTAGAATGCTGAGATGGGAGGATCGATTGAGCCCAAGAGGTGGAGGCTGCAGTGAGCCATGATCCCTCCACTGGTCTCCAGCCTGGATGATAGAGCAAGACTCTGTGCTGACCAGACTTTTCAGCTTCAGGTTCTTAGCATCACACATGCTGGTTGTCTGCTGATTACAAAAACTCCTTTGAAGGGCTGTCAAACTTAAAATTTTCACTTGTGTAATGAACATCCCTTAACCCTGAATGCGATTTTAATTTACAGTCTTGTATGTGGCCACTTGGTGCCCTTTTTTTTTAATGGCTAAACGTGTACGCAAATTCTTCTTTTGGATTCAGTAGGTTTTTCAAAGCTTTTTTTTTTTCCTGGTACAACTGTTCCATATAAATAAACACTATCCTTTTCATTTTATGGAGAAAGCTGATAATAGGGTTAAATTATAGGGGGCCATTGTTTTGAACTAAGTTCCTGCACTAGGTCCCAACAGATCAGACTAAGAATCAAGAGGCACCCATGCTAAAGTTCCAAGTCACCAAACTAAAACTAAGTTGTATCTGACATTCTGAGAAGTCAGGAAAGAGAGACAACAGCCAATTTTCCAACCAGGCCGTTTCAAAATGCAATCATCATGACAATTAAGTTTCCTGTTTTAGTCCTTAACCTGGTGTAACCTAATGTTAACCAATCCGTTATTTCTCTATTGTTGTTTCCCTGTCCCCGCCTCGCAATGAAAGTAATTTGAAGTGACCAATCCGCTTTTGGTTCTCTGCTTCTGCTTTCTTCAGCCCTTTTTCTGTCTATAAAGCCAACTTCCTCCGCTCGACTCTTTGGAACACTTATTCTATTTTACAGAATAAGGTGTTACCCGATTCTATTTTTTGTTTGTTTCCTCAGAGACCCCGTTCTGAGTGTTGCCCGATAATGGAACCACAAAGTCAATCGAGATCGAGTTGTAAAAAATTACAACTAAATTTATTGTAATTTTTTTGCCTTTTGCCAGTAGAAATTCCTTTTTCATTAAGTATTCCTCCCTAGAGTAAGCGACCACGATGACCCCAATTTCACAAGTAAGGATGAGGAAAGGTTCTGCCCACACCGCCGCCCAGCCTGGCCGACTTGGAGTGCATCCTGCGGATGCCACTGCGCATGCCTGCCGGGGAATGACGTCAATCCGAGCTCGTCCCGGCCTCACCAGCGCCATGCTGGGCTCGCGAGCCGCGGGGTTCGCGCGGGGCCTGCGGGCTGTGGCACTGGCGTGGCTGCCGGGCTGGCGGGGCCGCTCCTTCGCCCTGGCGCGTACGGCAGGCGCGCCCCACAGTGGGGACTTGCAGCCCCCCGCCTGTCCCGAGCCGCGCGGGCGCCAGCTCAGTTTGTCCGCGGCGGCGGTGGTGGACTCTGCGCCCCGCCCCCTGCAGCCGTACTTGCGCCTCATGCGGTTGGACAAGCCCATTGGTGAGTGCGGGCGGGCGGGCAGCCCGGGAATTTGCAAGTAGCAGCCTCCGAGTCGGCTCCGCGGAGCTGTCCGCGGCGGCCGGCCGGGGCGTGATGGAAATGAGAACCTGAAAGCTTGGGCTTGGCTGCCGGGTGCCGTGCGCCCTGGGGCGAATCACCTCGGGACACTTTGAAATGAGAGCCTGAAAGCTTGAGCTTGGCTGCCGGCTGCCGTGCGCCCTGGGGCGAGTCACCTCAGGACACGCAGTCGGGACAGTCTCCTAAAGGACCCGCCAGTTTCACGTCTTTCTGCATCCTGAGCACCTGAAGCGGGCAAGATAATTCTCATTCCACAAACACTTGTTTAAATGGTGACTCAAGCGGAAGGTTCCGTTCTCGTGGCCCTCCTTCATTTATTAGAATGTTTGATCCTCCCCGCAATCTTGTAAGGCCCACAAAGACAATCCTTAAGACAGTTAAGACGCTGAGGAAACTAAGGCTCCTCGTCAGAGCCAGACCAGAAGAACTCTGTGTTTTGATGCTGAGTCGGAGCTCTTTTACCTGCATCACCCATAAGGCAAAGATTTAATTCATTTGAACGCAGCAGGGACAGCACTTACGGACTGCCTGTCAGCTGACAATCGCCCCCGACAGAAAGATTTTCCTGACCTTCCTATTTTAATTAACACCTACCAACCTCACTTTCTATCGCTTTATCCGCAATTTTTCTTAATAGCACTCACCACTAACTAACCTTATGCGCTTGTTGATTGATTGGCTTCTCCAGTAGTGTTAAGTGAATTAATAAGTTCCTACTACGTTGTCCGGCCATAGAGATAGAAAAAGCTATGGAAACCCTTTGCTTTCAAGGAACTCTGGTCTAGTTGAAAAAGACTATTTGGTGAGCTAGGAAAATATGGATCAAATATGAGTGATACAAAAGCAAGTGCTACAGGAAAAAGAGAAATTACTGTGGATCCCTTGCTGGAAAGTTTCGAGAAGAAATTATACTCCAAAGGACAAGTTGATTTTGCAGAGGAGGGAAGAGATCTTAGTGCGGGAAGTACTTTTGCAAAGACCCAAGGGTGGAGTGTTAGAACACTAAGAATACAAGCCTGACCTGGAACACCAAGTGGGTGTGGAAAATGGGAAACGAGACTAGACAAGAACGTATCTGAAGAAGCTGGATAGCGTGGAGGAAGAAGTGAAGGATGAACTCCAGCCAATCTAGATGATGACATTTGCCATTGCAGTGTATGGAGATGTAGTCAAAGGCCTAGGTACATTTACTCCACTTTTGCCCGTACAAGACCCGAGTTAGGCCTTGCTTTTGGTATTCTAGATTTATGCACGACCTATTTGGGATTAGAGCACTAAGTTATAACAATCAGCTATCAAAGCATAAAAGCCTACTGAATGATAGGTACAGCCCTGCCACCATTGGGAGGCTGTGTATGACCCCCATGAGTTCTGGGGCCACATTCACGTTGAGAGGCATGCATTTCCAAGCCCAGTTCCAATCTGAAGCCTGGCTGTAATTCTGTTCTTGGAGTCTGTGGCATGGAGTGGCAGTGTAGCCTTATAGATGAACATCTGCCATTATTCCCATTTCCCCAGTTAAACCTCTGGCTTCTATCTTAGTGGCTGGACCTTCCGCCATGTAACAGAAGGCAACAAAGGGGTTATGAGCAAAACTTTGGAGCCAAACCTCTTGGATGTGAACCTCCACCCTGCTCATCTGAGGGACCTTGGATAAATTACTTCACCTCTCTGGGCATCCGTTTTTCATCTGTAAAATGAAGATACTATTAATGATAATATGGACGTTATGAGGTCACGAAAATTCATTAATATATGTTAAGTGCTTAGAACAGTGCCTGTCATAATATGTGCTGAAGAAATAGCCATTATTATCTTAGAAGTGGGGAATGGAGAAAATTGTACTTACAGATTGTGTATGTTTGGAAGATACCAGCCTGCATGGTTTGGTTCTAAATAAGGTGATCATTACAGGATTTTTCAGAAAACTAAATAGTACTATGTTAGAATTCACTCAACAAATGTATTTTGAACCCCTACCATATGCCAGAAACAATAATTGACAGGAGTAGAATTCCAGGTTTGATAATTCTTTATTTAAATTCTTATTTTGTGGGATAATTATGTGTTCGTTGTTTTACTTTGTTGAAGTTATATCTTGTTACCTTCATTGATCAATAGTAGGTTTCATTGTTTTTGAGAAGGCAATACAGCTTCTTTCAAATGGGCTAAACTACCTCATTCCAGAAAGTTTCAGCAGGTGGCACTCTTTCCACCAAATTGGAAGTGTAATTTTTTGTTTTACCACGTTTATGGGTGATTATGTTGTCTTGAAGATCATCTGTCTTTGATCTGTCCATCACCCCTCAGAACTTGCTCATTTTATTCCATCTCCCATAGAGTTTTTCCCTTTTCTACAAAAACATTTCTTTTTGCAATCTACTTGTCTCTTGTCTTTGCTACCTCTGCGTCTTTCTTCACAGAAAAGTATGGGGAATGAAAGTGTCATATGGAAGACAAAAAAAAAAAAACATTGCTAGGAATCAGTAGGGACAAAAGAACAGGTGAAACTGAAGTGTGTGGAGAGATTTAGGGAGTACAGAGTGACAGCATTGGACTTAGGACACAGACTGCAGCCAGACTGTCTGGGTTGGAATACCACCTTAGCCTTTTTTTACCTGTGTGGTCTTGGGCACAATTACTCCCTCTCTGCGTCAGTTTCTGTATTTGTAAAATGGTTGTAATAAAAATAGTGCCTATCTCATAGGCTTGTTGTGAGAATCAAAAGTGTTCTGTGAAACCACCTGGTACAGTAAGTGCCATGTATCTGTTATTACGGTTGTCATAGCATCATTAATATTGTCATCTCTTAACGACTCTGTGAGGTAGCTGTTCTCTTCCCTCATTTACAGATGAAACAAAGACTTAAGCCTTAAGATACTTTACTGTCTAGTGTCACTCAGCTTACAAATGGCAGACATAGAACTGAGAAGTCTTCTTACTTTCCCCTTCACTGTAGGAACCCTTGTCATCTGTAGGGGAGCTCTACAGATTCCTATCAGTAAGTGAATACGGTACTTTTAATACAGATTTTTGGCCAAGGAAGTTTTGTTCCTGACAGAAAACACTATAAGTGGTTACACGTCTTTCTGTCTAGAATTTTTTTCTTTTTAGTGGAACCTTCTGTTCTAATTGTACCAGGAAATAATAGCTGTGAAGTGGTATTCTCTCTTCTCTAGCCTAGGAGGATAGGATCAGCTACTCCTCTGTCCCTTGTGAACTATACTCATAGCTCCAGGGTAAAGAAAGTAGTTAAACCTACTGTGTTTTACTTAAACCACTCTGTTTATCTGTTTCCTCATCTGTAAGATAGGGTTATTAACAGTACCTACTATGTAAAGATGTTACTTGGGAGGCTGAGGTGGAAGTATTGCTTGAGCCTGGAAGTCAGAAGCTGTAATGAACTATGACCTTGTTACTGCACTCCAGCCTCGGCAAGAGAGCCAGACCCTGTCTCTAAATATATAAATAAATAAGTTTAATATAAAGATGTCATTGAAGATTAAATAAGTTTAGACATATAAAGCATTTAGAACACTGCCTGATGCTTTGTGAGCACTCCGTAAATGTTAGCCATTGTTACTGTGGAGTGCACCAAGTATGAGTCTGTCCAGGACAACCTGAATTCAGGTCTGGACTGACCATTTCTCAAGGTTTTAGCTTGAGGCTTCTCCTTGACTTCTCTGTTGTGTAAATTTAGATCCCCTTTGGAAAAGACCCTGATTCCTCTCTCCCTCCTCCTAAAACTAGCTAACTAACTTAGATAGTTTTGTTTTATGCCTTTGCAGGACCCTGTGCTTGTCCTGTTGTTGGATTGATCTTTTATTGTTATTGCTTATTTAACTGTATTTCTTTCTTTTGATTTATGAGCTGCATGAAGGCAGAAGCTCCCTTTCTGTTAGCCACCATTGTATTTCCAGTTCTTAGCGTAGTTCTGGCACAGAGTATATGCTTCATAAATATGTCTAAATGAATAAAGCTTAAACTTAGTGAAGCTTAAACATGATTACAGGGACTTTAGTCATTTGACCATTTTTCTTCAGGATCTGAACTTTCTTTAGCCCCAAATCCCTTTTCTCTTGTATCCCTCTATAGGGAAGGAAAGCTCAGAATTTATCTAATAGGCAGCATATCCAAACATCAGTTGAAAGACTTTCTTTTAGAAGGAGAATATTAAAGTTCATATTTGAAGTCTTTTATATAATCTATTTGCTTTTATCTTAATTTCATCTAGTTTATTGGTTAAGTACTAAGAACTAACCCCATTTGTACATGTAGCTGCAAAGTACTCCGTTCAAAATAACAAAAAAACTAACACTTATAATCCCAGCACTTTGGGAGGCCAAGGTGGGACGATTACTTGAGGCCAAGAGTTTGGAACTAGCCTGGGCAACATAATTCCCTGGGCATGGTGGCTTGCACCTGTAGTTCTAGCTACTGGGGAGGCGGAAGCAGGAGGATCACTTGAGCTCAGGAGTTTGAAGCCACAGTGAGCTACGATTATGCCATTATACGCCAGCTTGGGTGACAGAGTGAGATGCTGTCTCAAAAAAAAAAAACAAAAAAAAAAACTAGACCGTCTAAGTGTATTGTACTAACAATAGTAAAGGAAATTTTACTAACTTTTTTGAGTAGGTAATGTGTGTATGTGATACAATATTCAGAAGGTGCCAGGGTATAGAGTGAAAGGCAAGTCTCTTACTCCTGTCTCTTGTCCATGCAGTTCCCCTACCCAGAAGCAACCATTATTATATGTTTCTAGTGTGTTCTTCCTGACACAGTCTTTGAGCATATTAACATTCACGCATGAATGTTTTATATGTAGGTACATATATATATATATATTTATATACACATGTAAACACACAATAAACAATTTTTAAGTTGTCCTTCACAAAAGTAGGGCCATTTTGTAACCTCATTAGAAATACATAAGAGTATTCAACTCCCTAGAGTGTGTTGTCAGACGTAGGGTTTTGCCAGTGATAGGTGAAAATTTTTATCTCAATGTAGTTTTCATATGTGTTTCTCAAAGTTGAGTATCTTTTCATATGTATAAGAGCCATTTGTATTTCTTTTTATGTGAATTTTTATTATGTGTTTTGTCTATTTTTTAATTGGACTGTTGATCTCTTTCTTCTAGGCACTCTGCGTAGTAAGGGGTCCTTTGTGATTTGAGTTGCAAATTTATTTTCTCAGTTTTGTCATTTGTTTTTTTGACTTATAGTGTTCTTTATTTCTTTGGTATGTGGTATTTAAACAAATGAAAACAGTTAACTGACTTAAATTTGTACCTTTTTTGTCTTTTTATTTTTGCTTAGGAACCTGGCTTCTGTATTTACCATGTACCTGGAGCATTGGTTTGGCAGCTGAACCAGGTTGTTTTCCAGATTGGTACATGCTCTCCCTCTTTGGCACTGGAGCTATTCTGATGCGTGGAGCAGGCTGTACTATTAATGACATGTGGGACCAGGACTATGATAAAAAGGTAATTTCATCCTGAAAAGGAATAGAGAGGCTCTTCTCAATTCTGCAGAATAACATAGTGGTATCACTTTTGAATGCCATATAAAGCAACAGGATCATTCAGTGACCACAGAAATCCAGCATGGAAAATGCCAGGATCAGTTGAATAGCTGGTATTGCAAAGTGCAGAGTACAATACTTCCTTTCTCAACACAAGAGTGGCCCCAGGGGCAAGATGTGTACTTTATTATTATAAAGTGAATTGAGAATTTGGAAGACTGAGGGTGAGGGAGTTAAAGGTTAGGAGCGAAAGGGAAAAATCCATCCTGAACCTTCAGGTGTCCAAAGATCTGTCATCCCTTCCTTTGAGATGTATTTTAGAGCCCTAACTATTCTTACGTAAATCAAGCGAATCAAGGCAGCCCTTGTTAGTGTTTCCTATAATTGTTTCTTTTAAAAACATAACTTTACCCATTTTTTCTCCTTAGAAAAATAATACATGCTTGTTCTGAAAAATGTAGATAATATAGAATTGCAACCAATGAAAAGTGCAAGTTGTCCTTATCTCCTCCTCTTATCTCCTAGAGAAAACTTTGGTTAAGAACTTGATGCATTATTTTTCACTGGATTTTTTTTTGTACCTGTTCTAATGCATGTGTATATTTCCTTGTTCTTCAACAGACAGTTATTTTCTTAAGGAAAGGGGCCATCTTATTTGCCTTTTTATCTTAGCAACTATGCCATAATTAGTACAAGATCATTAAATGCTTGAGTAAATAATCAATTGAAATTTGATTTTAAAAGAAACCCACATTGAATTATAAAAAGTGAATAATCTTATATAAAGTTAATAATCAATCCTAGTTTACCTTTTATGTAGTCTGAATTTTCCTTAAGCAAGGCATATCTATAATAATTTTTAGTTAATAGAATAGTGTTACGTGTGTGTGTGTGTGTGTGTGTGTGTGTGTGTTTTGAGATGGAGTTTCACTCTTGTTGCCCAGGCCTGGAGTGCAGTGGTGCGAGCTCAGCTCACCGCAACCTCCGCCTCCCAGGTTCAAGCGATTCTCCTGCCTCAGCCTCCTGAGTAGCTGGGGTTTCAGGCATGCAGCACCATGCCCGGCTAATTTTGTATTTTTAGTAGAGACAGGGGTTCTCCACGTTGGTCAGGCTGGTCTTGAACTCCCGACTTCAGGTGATCCACCTGCCTCGGCCTCCCAAAGTGCTGGGATTACAGGCGTGAGCCACCGCACCTGGCCATTAATCTATTTTTTTAATTCAAAAACATTTATTCAGTACTTGCTATGTGGAAGACCCAGTGGCAGGTTCTAGGATTGCATCAATGAAATACAACATTCCTGACATTCAGGGTTTAGTTATTATAAAACAGTAGAAGTCTTTTGAGAATAGTGTTCACCAGAGAACTTGCTGAAGACCACTTACCTCAACCTAAGGGAGAGGGTTAGAGATAACTTTCCAGGCCGGGGTGACCTTTGAACCCTGAAAGAATAGGATGGCAAAAAAAGAGTGGGCTAGAGGGTGAAGGTGTCTCTAGACAGAGGGAACAGCAGGTCCAGAGGCACGGCTGTGAGATGAGTATGTGTTTGATAGCAGCAACTACATGGTCTGCGTGTGGCTGGAGGATATGGGGTGTAGTAGAAGAGTGGCAGGAGCTGTATGGTAAAGCATTTCTCTGACACAACTGGGATGCCTTAATTTGCCAAGACATGCACACTGTCCTTTTTTTTTCTTTAAAAATGTTTTTGTTTTTATGGATTTAGGGGTACAGTTACAGTCAGGTTACATGGATATAGTGTGTAGTGGTGAAGTCTGGGCTTTTAGTGTACCCATATGTAGTATGACCTAATGGGTAGTATTTCATCCTGCACTCCCCTCCCACCCTCCCACCTTTTGGAGTCTCCAGTGTCTATTATTCCACTCTGTATGTCTCTGTGTACCCATTGTTTAACTCCCACTTATAAGTGAGAACATGTGGTTTTGACTTTCTGTTTCTGAGTAATTTCACTAAGAATAATAGCCTCGAGTTCCATCCATGTTGCTGCAAATGACGTGATTTTATTCTTTTTTATGGCCTTGTATTCCATGGTGTATATATACCACATTTTTAAATCTAGTCATCCATTGATGGACACTTTGGTTGATTCCACGACTTTGCTATTGTGAATAATGCTGTGATATTGTATGAGTGCAGGTGTCTTTTTGGCAAAATGATTTCTTTTCCTGTGGGTAGATACCCACTAGTGGGATTGTTGAATTAGTAGTTCTGTTTTTAGTTCTTGAGAAATCTCCATGCTGTTTTCCGTAGAGATTGTACTAATTTACAGCCCCACCAACTGTGTATAAGTGTTCCCCTTTCTCCACATCCTCACCAACATCTGTTTTTTGACTTTCTAATAGCCATTCTGACTGGCGTAGAAGATGGTATCTCATTGTGGTTTTAATTTGCATTTCTCTGATGATTAGTGATATCTGACTAAGTCCCCAAAAGGAAACACAACAGAAACAAAAATAGACAAATGAGACTTAATTGAACTAAAAAGCTTCTGCATAGCAAAAGAAATAATCAACAGAGCAAACAGACCACCTGCAGAATGGGAGAAAATATTTACAAACAATGCGTCCAACAAAGGGCTAATGTCTAGAATCTACAAGGAGCTCAAACAACAAGAAAAAAATAACCCCATTAAAAAGTAGGCAACGCACATGAACATTTTTCAAAAGAAGACATACAAGCAACCAACAAACATATGAGATACACACTTTCTTGATTTGGAGGTTCACACATCCTGGTCAGTTTTATTCTGTACACTCTATATGTATATATATGAATATGTGTATATATATATTATATAATATATTATATTATATTATATTATAATATAATATAATATAATATAATATATTATATTATATATTATATAATATATAATATTATATATTATATAATATAATATAATATAATATATAATATATTATATTATATATTATATAATATATTATATTATATATTATATAATATATTATAATATATATAATATAATATATTATATAACATATAATATAATATATTATATAATATATTATAATATATTATATAATATATTATATTATGTATTATATAATATAATATAATATATTATATTATGTATATATTGATATATTATATATACAATATACAATATATATTGATATATTATATGATATAATATATTATATATTATATGATATATTATATTATATATTATATGATATATTATATGATATATTATATTATATAATATAATATATCATATAATATATAATATATTTTATAATATATAATATATTATATATTATATAATATATTATATATTATATATTTTATATTATATTATATTATATATAATATAATATAATATATATTATATATAATATATAAAATGTATAATATATATAATATATTTTATAGAATATATATTTTATATATTATATATAAAATATATATTTTATATAATATATAATATATATTTTATAGAATATATATTTTATATATTATATATAATATATATTTTATATATAATATATTATATATTTTATATATAATATATTCTATATATTCTATATATTATATATATTCTATATAAAAATATATATATAAATATATATGAATGAGGCTTCTGGCATGTATCACTTCAAGATAATTCTTGAACATGTTAATAGTAGTTCATCACTTTAAAAAATTTCTAGCTTAGTATAAGCCTTCCAGAAAATGAAAAATAGTCCCATAAATTAGTAACAGTTTATGAAGCATGGGTTTGTTTAAATAACTGAACATTTGAGATTAAATATTTGAAGGCAAACTGCAAAATTCTGAATTGCTTTATCTTATTTGGTAGACAGACTCTCCTCTAAACGTTTACATCCCACACTCTTGACTAGAGTTAAAACTAATTACATAGATTTTGACTTCTGCTTCCAGGAAGATGGAATAGATGTATTTTCCCTATTCTTTCCACTAAGTATGACTAAAACGCCTGGACATTATACATAAAACAAACATAAGAGGACTGTGGAGAAAAGGTGGCAGACTGGCTAGGGACCTCAGGACCCAAAGAATTTCCTAGATTTTGTTTTTCTTCATATATCCCAGACTTGGAACTGAAGAAGCCAGAAATCTGGAAATGTCATTGGGCACAGACAGGAAAAAAATAAAAAATAATTAAAAAAAAAAAAAAAGCCTACTTGGCAGGGGCCAGTGGAAACCAGGTTGGGAACGTGAGCTTGTAACCCCAGCTGGTAGCAATTAGGCAGCATCTCCCACCCCTTTCTTTTGCCAGAGCAGTGTCAGAAAAAGTCAACTGAAATAAAAGGTTTAAATAAGATTCATAGTCTCATGACATAATACTTAAATGTCCAGATTTCAGTTAAGAATCATTTGTCATACCAAAAACTAGGAAAATCTCAACTTGAGTGAAAAAAAGACAATCAGCAGATGAACAACACTGAGATAGCAGAGATGTTAGGATTTCTTAGAAAGATTTTTAAAGCAGCAATCATAAATATGCTTCAGTGAGCAATTACAAACATTCTTGAAACAAATGAAAAATACCACCTCTCAGTCAAGAAATAGAAAATATAAAGGAGAACCAAATGGAAATTTTAGAAGTGAAAGATATAATAATTGTAATAATAATTCAGTGGATGGGCCCAACAGCAGAATGGAGGGGACAGAGGAAGGAATCAGTGAACTGGAGATAGAATAATAGAAATGACACCATCTGGAAAACAGAAAATAGACTGAAAAATTGAAGACCTTTGGACTATAACAAATGATCTAATATTTGTTTCATGAGTCTTGGAAAAACAGGAGAAAGGGGTTGGGGCTGAAAAATGATTGAAGAAATATTGGCTGTAAAATCCCCAAATTTAGCAAAAGACATAAACCTACATATTTAAGAAGGTGAGCAACCTCCGGACACGATAAACACACAGAATCCTCACCTGAATACATTATGGTCAAACTTCTGAAAACTAAAGAAAATTTTAAAATCTTGAAAGCCGTAAGAAATACGAAAAGCACAACCCATAATAGGAAAAATTGAATTTGCACTTCATCAACAAATTTTTATCTGTTAAGGACCCCGTTAAGAAGATTAAAAGGGCTGGGCACCATGGCTCACACTTATAATCCTGCCACTTTGGGAGGCCAAGGCAGGTGGATCACTTGAGGTCAGGAGTTCGAAACCAGCTTGGCCAATATGGTAAAACCTTGTCTTTACTAAAAATACAAAAAATTAGCCAGGGGTCGTGGTGGATGCCTGTAATCCCAGCTACTTGGGAGGCTGAGACAGGAGAATCACTTGAACCCAGGAGGCAGAGATTGCAGTGAGCTGAGATTGTGCCACTTCGTAAATATTTTAGGCTTTCTCTGTGGAAATTGAACATGTTATAGCTAAATAGCTGATAAGGAAGTTGCTTTGTTTTTTATTTATTTGTTTATTTGACACAGGGTTGCTGTGTCACCCATGCTGGAGAGCTTGGTGCAATCATGACTCACTGCAGCTTCAACCTCCTAGGCTCAAGCAATCCTCCTACCTCAGCCTCCCCAATAGCTGGGTACAGGGACACATCACCATACCTGGCTAATTTTTTTTTTTTTTTTTTTTTTTTTGTAGAGACAGCGCCTCCCTATGTTGCCTAGGCTGGTCTTGAACTCATGGCCTCAAACAGTCCTCCCGCCTCAGCCTCCCAAAGTGCTGGGATTACAGGCTTGAGCCACTGCACCCAGCCAGGAAGTTCCTTTGTTTTGTTTGTTTAGAGATGGGGATGGGAGAAAAGAGAATGAGTGATGGGAATTTTTAGTTCTTTTCAAAGCTATTTTAAATATGAAGTTTTGATTCCTGACAGTACTTAAAATGTTGATTTCTCTCTTCATTCATATTTGTGCCTACCATGGGCCAGTCTCTTCATTAAATGTTTAAATAAATGATTGAGTCATTACATGAAGCTAAGGTATCTGTTTTTATGTTTTAAGGTTACAAGAACAGCCAATCGTCCAATAGCCGCTGGAGACATTTCAACTTTTCAGTCCTTTGTTTTTCTTGGGGGACAGCTAACCCTGGCACTGGGTGTTCTTCTGTGTCTAAATTACTACAGGTATATTAAACGTTTTCCACATCATGTATAAAATCTCTCCTTTGAAATGGAGAAAATAGGAATAAAATGAAATATCTTTATCACAAAGTTGTTCATTTGCTACTTATTAAGCATCTGTAAGTTAGCAAGTGTAAGTAACTCACCACACATTTTTAAATCTGCTTCAAGAATGCTTTCAGCCAAAGGAGTTAAGAAATGAACATTTAATTTGTTTTGAACCACCTTCAGTATTTGTACTACATTCCCTAAGGGACACAAGGCAATTTCATAGGTTTTCTAAGTGCGTGCATGGATGTGTGTGTATACACCCACACATATATGTATAATTTTATTTATGTTGACAGTATCTCTAAAGTAGACTTAAAGCAGAAGTGATTATACTCATTTTGCAAAAAGAGGAACTATGTCTTTCCCAGGGTGGTGTTACTAATCAATGACTGAAGAAAGAAGTGGGAGGACTCATTCCTATATCTCTTAAACAAGACAAAACGAAACTTTTGTGTATCAGATTGCGGTTTACAAAGTGCTTCAATGCGAGAGAAGAAAGACAAAAAGAGTTACTTTATGGAGACTAGACTTAATTGCATGTCTTGCCCTGATAGCCTCAATTACATGAAAATACCTTTGGAAGGTTATTTCTGGAAGGGGTAGTGTTAGATAAACTTTGAGGTCCTAAGAACATCTTATTTTATCACATTTTCGTAGGTGTTTCCTTTTTTCTAGAAAAGTAACACTGCATCATATATATAAGGAGGGATATCTTGACTCTAATTATTAGTTAGGACATCTCAGTTTATTAGATGCCTTAATGTTTGCAAACAGTTCAGAGAGGCAGTAACATTTGGTAGTTAACATTTGGTGGTTGATAGGTTGGACTCTGGAGCCAGACTGCCTTAGGTTTGAATCTAGGCTCTTCTATGACTAGCTATATGACAATTAGCAAACTACTTAATTTCTTTGTGCTTCAGTTTTCCCATCTGCAAAAAAGGAAGAGAATAAAACTTTATATTATAATACCTGCCTTTTGGAGTCATTGTGAAGATTATAATGAATTAACAAGTGTGATTCACTTAGAATAGTGCCTAATACATGATAATACTGTATGTGTTAGCTATTATTTTGTTTGATTGTTTTATAACATTTAAAGTAGTTTTCTACTCATCCTTTATAATAGGGAAAGTCAAAGTCTAGGAAGATAACTTACATAAAATATAATTTAAGATAAAATATATCTTCCAATTAGTATTACTTATGTCATTGTCTTAAAGTATTTCGTGGTTTCTAAGAGGTAGTGGTAATAATCACTTTAATGGTTTTTCCTCTTTTCAGTATAGCTCTGGGAGCAGGATCCTTACTTCTTGTCATCACCTACCCACTAATGAAAAGAATTTCATACTGGCCTCAACTAGCCTTGGGTGAGCTTACAATAACTAAAAGTATTTCCTTTGATACTTGCAAACTACACTTTTATGGAGAGATAGGTAAATAGGTAAAGATGAAATGACAAATCAGTCATGTAATTTTCCTAACCAATAGTAGATTTTCATATTTTAAAGGAGAGCAGTTAGCTATTTTTATTAGTTCAGAAATATTGCATATTTATTAGGGTTATCATCATCATCATTATTTTTTCCTCTCCTCTCTCCCCCACTGCTCCCCTCCCCTACACTCTCCTCTCCCCTCTTCTCTGAGACAGGATCTTGATCTGTTGCCCAGGCTGGAGTGCAGTGGCACCATCTCAGCTTACTGCAGCCTTGACCTCCCAGGCTCAAGTGATCCTCCCACCTCAGCCTCTTGAGTAGCTAGGATTACAGGCATTGACAACCCTGCCTGGCTAATTTTTGTATTTCTTGTAGAGACAGGGTTTCGCCATGTTGCCCAGGCTGGTCTCAAACCCCTGAGCTCAAGCAATCTGCCTGCCTTGGCTTCCCAAAGTGCTGGGATTATAGATGTGTGCCATCACGCCTGGCCGTTGCTTTCTGAAATGCTTTTTTAAAAATCTAGGCATGTCATGAAAAAATGTTTGATCTAGATGCCCTGAAGAATTTGGGGAATGGGGTAGGAAGCACTCTGTGGCAGGAAAACAAGGGTTAAAGTGTGTGTGATAGCTTAGACAGCTCATATTCTGTGAAGCCTCTCAGGAAGAAGTTAGACAGTCTCTTCTGGGCTACCATAGGATTCTAATCCGGCACTTACTTATTTCAGCAGCATTAATTCAACCAAGAATACGTTGAGAGCCTCCTATGGTCTCCGGTTAATAAATTGTGGCCCAGCATTTAGCATAGCACTTGGCACGGTGTAGGTATTGAATACATACTTGTTGGTGAAAAGAAAGGAAGATAGTTAGGTAAGCAGGTATCAGAATCTGCTGCAAAAATATCTATTCCCAGACTTTTCTATTCTATTCCTAGAATGATTCTAGTTCTTTGAATCATTTTTCTCAGTAAATGAAAGAACTCAAAGCAACTCAAGAAATTGATGTGAGCCTGATTTGCGGGAAAGTTGTGGTAGAATATTTATCTTTTTCTAAGATCCTCTCATTGACTGTTCTCTTTATTAAATTTGAAATTATATTCTCAATATAAGCATTTCCTATCTATAAGATAATGTTAAGAAGCTGGTATATTTACTCCAAACATTTACTGGACCCCTACATTTACTTCGTGCTAGGAATTGCAGCAGGTACTGGGAAAATAAAAATGACTAAAACACCCTGACCATCTTTAAGGAGTTGGAGATGGAGATGACAGATAAACAGGTCATTGCAGTACAACGTGGCAGGCAGGAGTGCTATGGGACCACAAAGGAGAGGCACTTCATCAGTTAAGGAGGGGACATGAGTGGAAATAGGTAATACAGGAGGAGAAAAGGGGTTTCTGAGAAAAGATATCTGGGACACATTGAGTTTAAGGTACATGAGCAACTTGCAGGCAGAGAAGTCCAGCAGACTGTTCAGTATGCAGTCTGGAGCTTAGGAGAGTTATCAGGCTTGCAAGTGGAGATTTGAGAGCTGTCAACATGTAGGTGTTTGTTTACAGTCCTCAGAGATGATGCCCTTGTGGAATAAATCAGTGTTCCTATGTATATTCATGTTTCTGTAGCTGATAGGGGAGGCAGAGTGGTAACAGAAAGAACATGGGTTTTTGAGTCAGATAGATGTAAGTTCAGATCCCAGCATCTACTGTTATTGGTAGTGCCGTGCACCATATTAGGTGGGATAAATCTTCTCTTTAAACCTCCTATTTACTTAATTAGGGGATATTATTCTTTTTATTAGCTCTGTTACTTTAGTTGTTAATTAACCTCTCTGAGCTTGTTTTCTTTTTTGTAAAATGGAGCTAATAAGTACCACCAAGAGTTGAAAGGGTTTAAGGAAGGAACCCACAGAAAGCAGCACACACAGAGTCTGATACCCAGGAGCACTGAACACACTCCGATGCCACTCCTTCCCTTTAGGATTCTAAAGTACATACAGACTTTCCCCCTTTTTGTGTTTTGCTAATTGTAGGCTTGACATTTAATTGGGGAGCATTACTTGGATGGTCTGCTATCAAGGGTTCCTGTGATCCATCTGTTTGCCTGCCTCTTTATTTTTCTGGAGTTATGTGGACACTAATATATGATACTATTTATGCCCATCAGGTAAAGAAATTATCTTTTCTTAACTTTGGTTTAGTTGTTGCTGTTTTTAAAGAACCAAATTAAGGAGAAAGCATTTTTTTCTAAAATTTGTTGTTGTTTTTTAAGAACTTTAAGAACCAAATTAAGGAGGAAGAATTTTTTTTTTCTAAAAAGAAAGTCATTCACAGTTCCATGGCTCCAACAAAATTTTTTTTATGTTTATGTGTGTTTACCAAAATTCAACTCATTTATTTTATTTACAAGCAATAAAGTAGTATTTACTACGTGCCAGGCACTGTTTTAAGTAGTTTACAGACTTAGTCCCCCAGCAGTCTTTGAGGAAAGTACTTACATTATCCTCATTTAACAGAAGAGGAAATATGTGAAGAAGTATTTGTCCATGTCACACAGTTAGTGGGTGGCAGAACTGCGATTCAAACCCAGTGTTCAGAGACTGCTTTTAACCACTACATTCTTCTGTCCCTCTAATCATTGAATTATGCAACTTTTTTACTTGGTGTAGTTAGTGAACATTTTCCCATATTTTTACCAATTCTTTGTCATTGTCACTTTAAGACTGTGGACTATGAGATAGTCCATGCCCCAATTTAACATGCCATAAATTCGATGTACCATAATTGAAAAAAAATTAACAGTTTCTCTATTTTGGCTACTTAAGTTGTTTCTGAGTTTTCACAATTATAAGTAATATTGTTCTAATCATTAATACTTCTTGAATAGGAGTTTTTCAGTTAAATTTTTAGAAGTGGTATTATTGACTTAAAGGATTATATGCATTTTTATAGCTTTTGATATTGCCTTTTTGATAAATTCCATTTTAAAAATTCATTTTTTTCTTTTACATTTATAAACTCTCCCCCAGCTTTAATGAGAAGTAATTGACAAATAAAATTATGCATATTCAAGGTATACAGTGTGATGATTTGATAGTACATGTTCTGAGAATACATTTATAAACTTTTCAAAAAAGTTTTTCTCAGTATTTTTCTGAAATATGATGATGTATTCTCAGTCATTTACTTGAAGAATATGTCTGGATTTCATTCTGTTTTCTTCCACTAAACCCCCTATGCCCTGCTACATTTGTAGTATCATGAAAAGGCAGATCTGTAATCAGTCTTACTTCCAAAGTGAAACTTGACTTACAGGTTAGAAGAGATGCCTGTACTTTTTGCAGTAAGGTCTGGAATGAGTGCTTAGGATACCGGTACTCCAATTAGATTAACAACTTCAGGAAAACACCACATACTCATTGGCACTTTTGTGGTTCACATAATAACTATAGACACAGTTTGCACCCTGAAGGTGATTCTAGTATGAAAGGAAAAACAGAAACACCCACACTCATTGTTATTTGGATTTGGGCCCCAAAAGAGAGCCTGTCAGGTTGCTGTCTGCCGGTAGGTCAGTGCAGAGTTCAGCATACAGCCACTGATACTACGTGACCATCATTATTTACAACAGTATATGGAGATGCTTACAAGTAAACTTGCTGGGAGAAACCAGGCAGCTACATGTGGTTATATCATCAAGACCTAGCTCTACCTAAACAGGATTTGATAGGAAAGGCAAGGGATAGGTTGTAGGGCTAGAAGTGGGAAATAAGTGGATGTGGTTAGGTGGTAAGTGAGCATTTTTCTACATCTGTGACTTTTGCGAGATTGAAACTAAAATGTATAGGAGATTATTGAGATTTGAGAACTCTGAGGTAGAGAGGAGCTGTGGGAAGAATTAGAGCTGAATTTTAATCCTAACACTAAAAATATGGTTAAGAGTCATTATAGGATTATAACAAATATAATGGTATATAGAAATGAAGCTGGATGGTGATTTTAGCAGTGGTGTTTAGCTTTGATTGGCCTGCACGTTCATTACTGATCAGCCTGTTTCTGAGTTACTGTCATCTTTCACCGCTTATGGTATATCTGCATGTTCTTTAAAAGACAGTTTCTTCTGAAAGTAGTTAGTGGTAATTGGTTGCACAACCTTGTGAATATACAAAAAAGCACTAAATCTGATACTTCAAAATGTGAATTTTATGGTGTGTGAACTAAATCTCAAAAAACAGTTTATTTTTCTTTCTGATGTTAGGACAAAAGAGATGATGTTTTGATTGGTCTTAAGTCAACGGCTTTGCGGTTCGGAGAAAATACCAAGCCGTGGCTCAGCGGCTTCAGTGTTGCAATGCTGGGGGCACTGAGCCTAGTGGGTGTGAACAGTGGACAGACTGCTCCCTACTACGCTGCCCTGGGTGCTGTAGGAGCCCATCTGACTCACCAGGTTTGACCTTTTTCTTATTTGTCCCTCATGTTTCCTTGGTATAAATTATAAAAATTATTTAAACAGTATGCCCTCTGTGTTTACCTGGCAAGGAATTTCTTAAACAACTACTTGGCTTCTACTACCTTTAACAGACCCCCCCTGCCCTCCGGCCTCAACTTATAAGAAAGCTAGCTATAGTATTTTATTTTATTTTTAAATTTTTTTTGAAACAGGGTTGTCCAGCCTGTCATCCAGGCTGGAGTGCAGTGGTGCAATCACAGCTCACTGCAACCTCTAACTCCTGGACTGAAGCGATCCTCCCACCTCAGCATCCTGGGTAGCTGGGACTACAGTCATGCACCACCATGCCTGGCTAATTTTTTTATTTTTTGTAGAAATGGGGTCTTGAGATTTTGCCCAGGCTGGTCTGAAATTCCTGGCTTCAAGCAATCTTCCTGCCCTGGTCTCCCAAAAGTGCTGGGATTACCAGTGTGAGCTACCAACCCCAGCCAACGTATATTATTTTTTAAAAATAATATAGGCCTAAATCCAAATTTTCCCCTCTGATTTTCCTGGAATTACTTCTGATTCATGTCTGGAAAAATTTCAGTGATATCTGAAGCTTGTGGTTTGAGTTGAATTACTCTAAAAGCAAACTGACAGATAAAGCTTTTAAAAAAAAATCTGGGTTTCTAGTGATGGTTAGTAGACTAATTATTCATAAATTTGGTTTCTGCTGGCATAAAGACCAAGGCCAGATAAGACATGAAATGCGGAACATGTCAAAGTTCTGCCAGTAGAGAGCAGGAAGCTGTCATTTCAGGATATTCACCCACACCACATCCCCTACCTGTCAGAAACTTATGTTGAGAATCTACATTGTTGACTTGTAAATGAATGAACTAAATCTAATTTTGATTAAATCACTTGCTAATAAATTGACTATATTTTTATATCAGTGTTATTGTTATTTTCATTAAACAGAATCAAAAAGGTATTCATGGTGGATCACCTGAGGTCAGGAGTTTGACCAGCCTGGCCAACATGGCAAAACCCCGTCTGTACCAAAAATATAAAAGTTAGCTGGGCATGGTGGTGGGCACCTGTAATCCCAGCTACTTGGGAGGCTGAGGCTGGAGAATCGCTTGAACCCAGGAGGCAGAGGTTCCAGTGAGCCAAGATCACACCACTGCACTCCAGCCTGGGCGACAGAGCAAGACTCCATCTCAAAAAACACAACAAAAAAAGAAGATATTCATGAAGCTGTATTTAGATGACTGATTTTATACAGATTATTGCCAATTACTATCAGTATAGGCAAGACTCACATAACATGGTATGAAGGAAATCAGAATCTGATGTCTGTAAAGTAAACCATATGCTGTGTCCCCTCCACTGTTTTCCTCACTGTGAAAACTAAAATGTGAATTGGTGACTTTCCAGGATGTCACCATTTTTCCCTTCAGAATTTCTCAGCATCCCTTTTTGGTCATAGCTCAGCTCCATGAGGGCTGACATTGTCATTTGATTGTCTGGTCTGGATAATGGGTATATGTTAATATTTAAACACCTGAATATTAAATAGTACAGGAAGGCAAAAATTATTAAGACAATCACAAATACTATAAGGAATATTCGGCCAGGCGCAGTGGCTCACGCCTGTAATCCCAACACTTTGGGAGGCCGAGGTGGGCAGATCACTTGAGGTCAGGAGTTCAAGATCAGCCTGGCCAACATGGATAAACCCTGTCTCTACTAATAATACAAAAATTAGCTGGGCATGGTGGTGTGCACCTGTAATTCCAGCCACTCGAGAGGCTGAGGCAGGAGAATCACTTGAAACCCGGGAGGCAGAGGTTACAGTGAGCCAAGATGGTGCCACTGCACTCCAGCCTGGGTGACAGAAGGAAACTGTGTCTCAAAAACAAAGGAAGAAAAAAGAAATACTTGGAGCCCACTTTATATTTTAAATCGCATTTATGGTCCTCTGTCCAGTTTTGTTGTTGTTGTTGTTGTTTGTTTTGAAACAGAGTCTTCCCTCTGTCACCCAGGCTGGAGTGAAGTGGCACGATCTTGGCTCAGTACAACCTCCACCACCTCCTGGTTTCAAGCGATTCTCGTGCCTCAGCCTCCGTAGTGGCTGGGACCACAGGCACACGCCATCATGCCCAGCTCATTTTTGTATTTTTTTAGTAGAGACGGGGTTTCGCCATGTTGGCCAGACTGATCGCAAACTCTTGGCCTTAAGTGATCCGCCCGCCTCAGCCTCCCAAAGTGCTGGGATTACAGGCATGAGCCACCACGCCTGGCCTCTCTGTCCAGTTTTCGATACAGTATTTAAAGATGGACGTAGCCTTTTAGTATTTAAAGAGAAAGGAAATCATGATAATTGTAAGTCTGCAGACCACATAATAAAGAATAGTCCCCCATGCCTAAGGAAGATAGGAACATACGTGAGACTTCCTTAGTGTATTTGCAGGGCTACCATGGGGGAAAAGGAGTACGCTTGTTCTAGATTACTAGCAACAGATTTAGGTCTCTAGCTCCCCTTCCCTAAATGTAGGTCCCTGAACAGGAGAGATTTAGAAATGTGGGAGGGCATTTTTGGTTATAATAAACTAGGAGGGGTGACTATATGGATGATGGCCAGATACAGTCAATATCTTGTGCTGCACCAGATTGCCCTGCATTATAGAGAGTTGTCCTGCCCAAATGGGACTTGTTCTCCATTGAGAAACTTTGCTGCAGACGCTAAAACCAGAACTGGAGGGTAGGAGTTGCAGGGAGACAGACTTTAGATCAGTCAGTATAAGGAAGAACGTTCTAAATAGTTAGAACTAAAAACAGTATGGGTTGCCTCACAAGCATTCATGCAACCCTCAACCGAAAGTTCTTAAGAAACAGCTTGGATGATTCCAAGTGAAAAATATGGTAAATTTTTCTTTTTCTTTTTCTTTTTTTTGAGATAGAGTCTCACTCTCTCACCCAGGCTAGGAGGGTGCAGTAGGGTGATCATGGCTTATTGCAGCCTTGACCTCTTGGCCTCAAGCAATCCTCCCACCTCAGCCTCTTGAGTAGCTGGGACTACAGGCATGTGCCTTCGTGCCCAGCTAATTTTTCATTTTTTATATTTGTATTTTTTGTATTTGCTGTTTTCTCCTCCGTGTTAACATGTTTATTTGTTATGACCCAAAGTCCAGACTAGGTATTAATACAACTTTGTATTCCTCTCTTGCAGATTTACACTCTAGACATCCACAGACCTGAGGATTGTTGGAATAAATTTATCTCCAACCGAACACTGGGACTAATAGTTTTTTTAGGGATTGTCCTTGGGAATTTGTGGAAAGAAAAGAAGACAGACAAAACAAAGAAGAGTATAGAGAATAAAATAGAAAATTAATGAATGAAATTTATCTAGGAATTTTTAAAACATTTTTTACAAAATGTAATTAGATTTGAATACAAAATCTGATACAATATGTTAAAGAATTAAGAACCTGAAGATGAAGATTTAGAGCATATTTACCTGGATTTTATTTATTTGCTAGCAAAATTCCCCCTTGTCACAGAAACCAGGGACTCTTCAGGATTTGAGATGGCCTTGAGTATTTTAGTTGATACATTCTTCTGCCCATTATAATTCTCACCTGAAGTTATGGGGATTGTACGGGTTTTGGCACTTTAGAAAAAGCCTGATGTGGGTCTTACATAAATGAATGTCTGTATAAGAAAATGGACTCTTTTTTTTAGGGAAAAATAAAAGCAACTATGGGAAGTTGGGCCTTACTGTTCCTTATTGTGACCTTTAGTCACTGCCAAAAACTGTAATTTAGGAAACCAATTCTGTTTTTTTATGTTTTAGGATAATTTAAATAACCAAATAGAAGTATTTAGCTATTATAGCCACACGTACCACTGTTTACCAACTCTGACTTTTATTTGGGAGATTTGGTCTCTGTGTGCAGTCACAGTGACCAGAACAAATAAGTGGGCAGTCACCAGAGACTACCTTGATTTTCTGTCTATATCTTTTTTATCTTATCCCATTATAGTTTATAGGATAGTGATATTTAAATGTTTACTGTTTTTTCCTTTACCTGCCCTCACCTTCACAATGTTCTCAACACAGTAACCAGAGTAATTCTCTTAAAACCTAAGTAAGGTCATGTCATTCCTCTCCCCAGAACCCTCCAGGATCTCCCTAGGTCACTCAGTACAAAACGAAAGTCCTACCACCTGCCAGGCCCTCCATGACTTGGCTTCATGTCTGACTTCTCACACTCACACCTGTAGCCCCACTGGCCTCACTCTTCCTTAAACAGGCTGGGCAGACTCCTACCCCAGGGCCTTTGCATTTACTGTTCACTTTGTCTGGAAAGTTCTCCCCAGATCATGTCTTACTCCTTCACTGCAGAACCTTTCTTAAATGTCACCTTCTCTAAGAGGCTTTTCTTAGCCATCTTCAAAAATCTCACCTACAAATACCACCCATACTTCTGTCCCCTTGCTTTTTTTTTTCTCTTCAGCTCTTAATATTAGCAACCTGAACTATATCTTACTTGATTTAAATTGCTCTCATAGACAGTAGGCTATAGGGCAGACAGTCATTTGTATATGTGGGTGTGGGCAGCAGTAAATATAAAATTGCATGATGAGGGCGACGATGATGATGATGATGATGAAGATGATGATGCAGCTAACAGCACTTACATATGCCAGGCACTGATAAGCATAGGAAAAATTATTTAACTGTACTCAGCAAATACTGAGCCACTGAAAATGACTTGGGTCAGTTGTTGCAGCTGTAACTTTGCTATAGCAGCAGTGAGTTGAAGGGGAGAAGAATTAGGAACATAGTACCCTACTTTTGAGGAAATATGATTGGCTTTGATTTTAACAGAATAGACAGAGTTTAAATCTATGTTGATTTCTGTTTTCTTACAGATACGACCCTATATTTTAAAATGCTTAAAACATCTTAACCCATTGCACTGGTTCCAATTAAAGAAGGGTGAGTACAATGTACTTCAATTTTACAACATTCTCCTTAGTTTATGAAAGTTAAAAATGGAACAAATTTTAAAATCACTAAAAATCCTGCAGCTTTTTTGTGATACAGGGGACAAGAGAACATAACATTAATTCATACATGCTCAAAAAGCTTATTCTCAAAAAGCTGCTTAAACATAATTGAATTATTTTAGTTCTTTTTCATTTTTCCTCCCTTCTCCAGTAGAAAATGCTGAAAAAATAATATAAATGGGTAAGGAACAGATTTTTGGAAAAGAAAAAACGATGAAGTAGATTATTAGTCTCTAGAATCACAGACTTAAGACAACTCGAGTTGGAAAGACACACAGCAGTCATCCATCTAGATCAGGAGTGTCAGTCCCTGGGAGAGTTGAAATGAGCATTGCCAGGAGTTTGTGATAGTTGAAATGACCAGCATTGCCATGGGAATTTATTCAGTGAGGAGGGCCCTTGCCCTACTCTTCTGCTTCAAAGTCACTGTGAGTTTTTCAATAGAAATCATGTGAAAGAACTTTTTAAACTGTGGACAATTATCTACCACAATTTCATGATGGGGGTGGAGATAGGATGGGAGCTACAGGGTCTAAAAAGTAAATGAATACAACTATTCCAGCTCTAACTGACCTGTCCTCTGAATTCCCAGAGCACTTGGTGGGTGCCAGTGGAGCAGGAGCTGTGAATGCCAGTCACAGCCACAGCTTGCCAGGGTTGGAATCTGCTTTAACACCTATCAGTTGGTTGATCTTGGGCAAGTTCCCTGACCTCTCTGTGGCTCACTCGGGGATAATCATAATACCTTTCTCATGCATTTCAAAATTTTCTGTCTTCCCCTGCGAATGGAGATTTCATGGTAAGTGGGACCTTGTTTGTCTTATTCATTGAAATATCCCCGATATACCGTATCACAAGGGCTGCCTCTCCCTCTTCCCAGATTTCTTTGCTAAATTGTTTAATGCCTCTACCTGATTTTTATAATCTGGCCTCACCCTAATGTTTCCTTCAACTCAAAGTACACCCTCCACCCTCTGGGTGCCAGTGGAGCAGGAACTAAGAACGCTATCATGACGACAGCTTGCCAGGGTTGGAATCTGCTGTAACACCTGCCTACCAGTTGGGTGATCTTGGGAAAGTTCCCTGACCTCTCCGTGGCTCAAATACTCAAATAGGTATAATCCTAATACCTTTCTCATGGATTTAAAAATTCTCTGTCTTCCCTTGCGAGAATGGAGACTTCATGATAAGTGGGACCTTGTTTGTCTTATTCATTGAAATGTCCCCAATATACCACACTGTAAGCACTCAGTAAACATTTGTAATTTTTGTACATCGGGTGAACTAACATTAGAGTTACTTGTCAGACCTGGTGTTAGGTGCAACCATTAGAAATTATTAATGCTGGCCAGTCACGGTGGCTCACACCTGTAATCCTAGCACTTTGGGAGGCCGAGGCGGGTGGATCACAAGATCAGGAGATCGAGACCATCCTGGCTAACACTGCAAAACCCCGTCTCTACTAAAAATACAAAAAATTAGCCAGGCGTGGTGGCGGGCGCCTGTAGTCCCAGCTACTTGGGAGTCTGAGGCAGGAGAATGGCGTGAACCTGGGAGGTGGAGCTTGCAGTGAGCTGAGATCGCGCCACTGAACTCCAGCCTGGGTGACAGACCAAGACTTGTCTCAAAAAAAAAAAAAAAAAGAAAAAGAAATTATTAATGCTGTTCAACAACATAAAAAGTTGACTATGTGAGGTAACGTTACAAAAACATTTTCATGTACATATCATCAAAACTATATAAGAATATAAGTAATGCTGCTGTCTGCCCACCAGGTGGCCTTGCTCTGCAGGAGCAGTCACAACTCTTAACAACACTGGAGCGTAACACTGCCTTTTCGATAAAGCTGTTTTATTCTATCTCTGGCTTGCCCTTTGCCCTTCTTTCCTGGGCAAAGCCAAGAACCCTCATGGACTAAGCTCCGCTTTGGGGCTCATTTGCCCTGTATCAATGGTAACACCTATTTCTTAGGGTTAATGTATAATTTAGAGACTATGCAACACATTTAATATAGGTGCTGGCATACAGTAACTAATTTTTAACTTTAGAAATTAATCAGGCCAGGAATGGTGGCTCATGCCTGTAATCCCAGCACTTTGGGAGGCCAAGGCAGGTGGATCACTTGAGGTCAGGAGTTCGAGACCAGCCTGGCCAACATGGTGAAACCCCATCTCTACTAAAAATACAAAAAAAATTAGCCGGGCTTGGTAGCACACACCTATAATCAATCCCAGCTACTCAGGAGGGTGAGGGAGGCATGAGAATTGCTTGAACCTGGGAGGCAGAGGTTATACTATACTTCTTTTGTAAAATCTACTTTTTTCACTTAATATTTTCCCATGTCATTAATGCTTCTTTCAAAATATTGATGTTTTTTGGCTGCATAGGTTTTTATCATATGTATGTACTGCAATTTAATTAATCCTATCATGGATTTCAATATTTGCATTTTTTCCTTCTCACAAGCAGTACGGCCATGAATAGATTTGTATCATTGGGCATATCTGTGAATATTTCTGTAGGAAAAATCCTAGAAGCAGAATGTCTTTGTATGTGCATGTACATTTCCAGGGATTGGAGGGTAGGTATGGAGGGTGGAGTATGGTGGTATGCACATTTTAAAGGTTTTGGATTCATTTTCTCAAATTACCCTACAGAAAGCTACACATTGCTAATAGCAGTGCATGAGAGCCTCTTTCTCAGACCTTGGCCAATATGAAAGGATACTATTTTTAAAACTTTGACACATAGGCAAGAACAATATGTGGTTTCACTCACAACTCTGTGATTACTAAAGTAGTTGATCTTTTTCAAAGTGTTTATAGAGCATTTTTATTTCTTCTGTGTGAGTTGCGTTCATGTCTTCGCCCATTTGGTTATTGTTGTTGTTGATGTACGCTGCCTCATTCATTGATTATATCCCCAAGATCTGATATCTGACATACTTAGACTTGTGCTCTCATTTTTCAAGATTATCGTGTTATTAATTGTGATGGGATTTTGGATTTCATGCTTTATACTGAACTATCTCTTCCATGGAGAAGGTAACATTTAACATTTTTATAGTTGTTCCAATTAATATGTATTATTCAGACAGTCCAAACATTTGTTGAACATCTGTGTGCAGGCACAGGCTAGTTGCTGCAAACACAGAGATTAATTAGAGTTTCTATCTTCAAAAAGCTCAGAATCAGTAGCTGGGATTACAGGCACGTGCCACCATGCCTGGCTAATTTTTGTATTTTTAGTAGAGACGGGGTTTCACCATGTTGGCCAGTCTGGTCTCCAACTCCTGACCTCAAGTGATCTGCCCACCTTGGCCTCCCAAAGTGCTGGGATTACAGGCATGAGCCACTGCACCTGGCCTCTCTCTCTTTCTTTCTTTCTTTTTGTAGAGACAGGGTCTTGCTTTGTTGCCCAGGCTGGTCTTGAACTCCTAGGCTCAAGCAGTCCTCCTGTCTCAGCCTCCCAAGTTGCTGGGATTAGAGATGTGAGTCAACCTCACTCAGCATAAATACTTTTTTTTTTTTCAAATAAAATCGTACATAAAACCCCAACAAATACGTACAGATGGAAATCAGAGACAGTCCCCTTAAACTGAACCTTCCTTTCTTTTAGGATTGTCACAGAGCCCAATTTGAAAACTATCTCTTAGAGATAAGAATGAACATTGGAGTCCCTACAGTTACTAACTGAATGACTTAGAGTGAACTATTTAAACCTCTCCAGCCTATCTCTTTATATCTAAAATGGGGATTAAAATAATATCTACCTCATGCTGGTGTTTTAAGAATTGCATGAGAAAATGATCTCATCTAAACTCCTGACTTTAAATGTCATCTGTATACTGATTATTCCCAAATGTGTACCTCCAGCCTAAACTTCCCTTTTGAACTTGCACTTGGCAGAATTGAATATTGAACTGCCTACTTGATATTTCAACATGAATGCCAAATAGGCACCTCCAATTCAATATGTTCAAAACTGAACTCCTGATCTCAGCCTCAAACCTCCTCCTCCCACCCTTCTTGCCATCTCATTAATGGCATCTACTTTTCCTTTTGCTCTAACCAAAACCTTGGAATCAACCATGACTCCTTTTTCCCACATTCCATATTCAAGACATTAAAAAAGCCTATTGGTTCTACCTTCAAAATACATGCAGAATCTAATCTTTTCCTACCACCTCCACAGCTGCCACCCTGGCCCAAGTCCCTATCTTCTCCCCGCTGGATTAACGCATTAGCCTCCTCACTGGTCTCCCCCCTTCTCCCTTGCCCCCTTTCATGTGTCCTCACCATAGCAGCCAGGCCGATCCTGCTACAACCAAAGCCAGCGTATGTCATTCCTCTAACTCAGAACCTCCCCATACCTCCCCATTTCTCCCAGTGTAAAGCCAAAGTCCTTAGCATGGCTGAAGGACCCTCAGTGAGCGGGCTCCTGCTGCCTTCTGGCTCTTCTTCCACTCCCTCCCTCGCCAGTGCTGCTGCAGGCCTTCTGCCGCTGCAGCCTTCTGGCCTCGTTGGGGTTCCTGGAATGCTTTCCTAGATGTTGCCATGGTTACTTCCTCACCTCCTTCAGTATTTGCCCAAAAGTCACCGATTCAGTGAAACCATTGTCTAAGACTTAACACACACCATTACACAAACTTCTTTTTCTCTCTCACTGCTTTATTTTTCTCCGTATTAAAACATATGATATACAGTCATGTGTCACTTATAGATGGAGATACTTTCTGAGAAATACATCATTAGCCAATTTCATCCCTGTGCAGACATTATAGAGTTCATGTACACAAACCTAGATTGTCTAGCCTACTACACACCTAGGCTATGTGGTATATAGTCTATTGCCCCTAGGCTACAAACCTGCGTAGCATACTGTACTTCATGCTGTAGATAATTGTAACACAATGGTAAGTATTTGTGAATCTAAACATATTTAAACACAGAAAAGGGCTAGGTGTGGTGGCTCACACCTGTAATCCCACCACTTTGGGAGGCCAGGGCAGGAGGATCACTTGAACCCAGAAGTTCAAGACCAGCCCAGGCAACATGACTAAACCCCATCTCTACAAAAAATACAAAAATTAGCCGGGTGTGGTGGCATATAGCTGTAGTCCCAGCTACTTGGGAGGCTGAAGTGGGAGGATTACTTGAACACAAGAGGTAGAGGCTGCAGTGATCGCGCCACTGCACTCCAGTTTGGGCAACAGAGTGAGAACTTGTCTAAAAAAAAAAAGAAAGAAACACAGAAAAGGTACAGTAAAAATACAATATAATCTTATGGAACCATTGTCCTATATGTGGTCCATCATTGACTATAACATTGCTGTGTAGCACATGACTGTAATTTGTTTTACTTATTTTCTTTGTTGTGTGTCCTCACTAACAAGAACCTAACTTCATGAGGGCACAGGTATTTTCTGTTTGAATCATCATACTTTATTTCCAGTGTCTGGAATACTGCCTAGCACATAGTAAATTCTTAAAAAATATTTGTAGAATGAATCACGTATATAAAGCTTTTAACAGCACAGTATGTGATTCATTGCCTTCAGGCATTTTTAGCACTCTTTTTCTTCTCCAAAGGATTTATCTTTCCAGAAACCATCTATGAGGAACTGTTCACTTAAGAGGAAGCTGAGGCCGGGCACGGTGGCTCACGCCTGTAATCTCAGCACTTTGGGAGGCCGAGGCGGGCGGATCACGAGGTCAGGAGATCGAGACCATCCTGGCTAACATGATGAAACCCCGTCTCTAGTAAAAATACAAAAATTAGCCGGGCGTGGTGGCAGTCTCCTGTAGTCCCAGCTACTCGGGAGGCTGAGGCAGGAGAATGCCGTGAACCCGGGAGGCGGAGCTTGCAGTGAGCCGAGATGGCGCCACTGAACGCCAGCCTGGGCGACAGAGCGAGACTCCATCTCAAAAAAAAAAAAAAAAGAGGAAGCTGATTTTTCAGATTCTATTTCAGGAGAACAATTTTAACATTCAGTTTCTAAGCCTGAGTTTTTTAAATGGTGTCAGTTTAGAGGGGTGGGGGAAAGGTGGGGACAAAAACTGGAGAATTTGTAAAAATTATAGATGAATTTTAAAAGGGATATCCCACTGGCTACAGTGGCTCAGACCTGTGTCAAAAAAATAAAAAATAAGGCCAGGCACAGTGGCTCAGGCCTGTAATCCCAGCACTTTGGGAGGCCGAGGCTGGTGGATCACCTGAGGTCAGGAGGTCAAGACCAGCCTGGCCAACATGGTGAAACCCCGTCTCTACTAAAAATACAAAACAGCCTGGCGTTATGGCAGGTGCCTATAATCCCAGCTACTTGGGAGGCTGAGGCAGGAGAATCGCTTGAACCCAGGAGACAGAGTTTGCAGTGAGCCAAGATCACGCCACTGCACTTCAGCCTAGGGGACAGAGCAAGACTCTGTCTCAAAAAAAAATATTTAAAAAATATATATATATATCTAGGGATATCCTACCCATTAACAAAGTATAAATTCATGTAAAGAAATGGAAAGTAATGCATGCAAATGTTAACTAGATTTATATTTGTTTATCTCGTTTAAAACTCTTCAACAATCTTGAAAATTCAAGTTAGTAATTTTTTTCTTAGGCAGCATTGGCATAGTAACAAACTGAAATAATCATGGCTTTTACTTGCTTTATACTTAAGCAGTAGAAATGTCAACACAGCATCTGGGAAAGAATTATTGGGATCAGAGGTCATGTCCCATTGCAGGAATGCCTCATAAACATAAATTGCTTTCAGTTTACATCATTTCCCTGAAGAGAGGAAAGTGTTAAAGACACTTTAGCACTTTAGAATCTGCAGGAAGTTTATGGCTCTGATCAATATTTTTTAAATACTGCTAAAAATACACACTAAATATTTTATTTTATTTTATTTTATTTTATTTTTGAGACAGAGTCTCACTGTCACCCAGGCTGGAGTGCAGTGGCATGATCTCAGCTCACTGCAACCTCTGCCTCCAGGGTTCAAACGATTCTCGTGTCTCAGCCTCCCAAGTATCTGGGATTACAGGCGCATGCAACCATGCCTGGCTAATTTTTTATTTTTAGTACAGGCAGGGTTTCGCCATGTTGGCCAGGCTGGTCTCGAACTTCTGACCTCAGGAAACCTGCCTTCCTTGGCCTCCCAAAGTGCTGGGATTACAGGCATGAACCACCGTGCCTGGCCAAAATACACACTGAGTATTTTAAACAAATCCACTTAAAAACATGTTACAAATCAAAAAGTTTTTAGCACAGATCAATTAATTACTAATTGAAAATTGTTAAGATCTCTGAAACATGGAAGAATGTAATGAAAGGGATACAATTTTATAATTTTTTCTCATTCATGTATTCATGTTTCTGATTTTCTTCATTCTGTTTTTAGCTGGTCTTTATGTGTGCATAGATAGGCTCTGCTTTAAAATAAAATGTGAATGGAAGTTACACACATGAACGTTTTCCAAGAAGTTAGAACAGCAAGTGCATAAGCCTTGACATGGGGATGAATGAAGCAGATTTGGGTAACAAGAAGGCCAGATTTCTAGTCTTGTTTCCATAGTCCATAGCCATCCCATTATTATAGCAAGTGGTAGTGAAGATGTAGAGTAACTGGAACTCTTATACATTGCTGGTAGAAATGCAAAATGGTTTTGTCACTTTGGAAAACAGTTTGGCAATTTCTTTTTTTTTTTTTTTTTTTAAGTCAGAGTCTTGCTCTGTCACCCAGGCTTGAATGCAGTGGCGTGATCTCAGCTCACTGCAACCTCCACCTCCCAGGTTCAAGCGATTCTTCTGCCTCAGCCTCCCAAGTAGCTGGGACCACCCATCCCAAACTCCTCAAGTGATTTGCCCACCTCGGCCTCCCAAAGTGCTGAGATTACAGCCATGAGCCACCACACCTGGCCTGGTTTGGCAATTTCTTATCATTGACTATGCACTGAGTATAAGACCCAGCAAAATCACGCCTAGGTATTTACCCATGAGGAAAGAAAACTTACGTTCACATAAAAACATGTCCATGAATGTTAATAATAGCTTGATTTATTATAATCCCAAATTGGAAAAAAAAAAAAAGCTTTAATGTCCTTCAGCTGGTGAAAGAATAAACAAACTACGGTACATATATAATGAAATACTATACGGCAATAAAGAGGAACAGACAACTGATATATGTAGCAAAATGCATGAATCTCAAATGCATTATGCTAGGTGAAGGAAGGCAAACCCAAAAAACTATATACTACATGATTCCATTTGTGTGATAATCTGAAAAAAGCAAAACTGTAAGTACAGAAAACAGACCAGTGGCTGCCAGGGACTGGAAGTCAGAGGAGTATCTGACTACAAAAGGGAAGGAGGAGATTTTGGAGGATGATGGAACTGTTCTATATCTTGATTGCAATGGTTTTACATAGTTATAGGCATTTGCCAAAACTCTTAGGATTGTACCCACACACAAAAGGTGAATTTTACTGTATGCTAACTATACCACAATTTTTAAAAAGTGAACAAAAGTCATTTTTACCAAGTTAGGGTGAGAATAATCAGAAGTATATTGTTGCCATCCTAATTAAGTTAGGGGCTAAATTTTCATTGCTGTAGATATGCCTGCATATGGAGTTGTGTTCTGGAAAAACCAACTCTTTTCTGAAACCTACAGCCCTTCACTTAATCAATATTTATCAAGTACCTATTATATGCCATACACTATTCTAGGTTCTGAGGATACCTCAGTGAACAAGACATATCCCTACCCTCCTAGAACTTGCATTTTAATAAGTGAGTAACTCTGTAGGTAAGTAAGTGCATAGGCTACTTTAAATAATATAATGTAGTGGTAAGTTGTTATAAAGAAAACTAAAGCCTGGTGAAAGAGAGTTATGGGGAAAGGAGGCTATTTTTGATAGAGTACTAAGGAAGGATTTCCGAGTGACAGTTGAACAGAGGTTTAATTGATGTGATGGAGCTATGTGAATACCTGACAGAAGAGAGTTCCAGGAATAAGGAAAAGCAAGTGTATCAGCCTTGAAACAGGGATGAACCAGGCAGATACAAGGAACAACAGGAAAGCTAGATTTCTGCTCTTGCTTCCATAGCCCATTACCATGCCACGTTAAATGGAGATAATTTTAATTTATACTTATCATAATAGTAAAATTCCAGGGAAAATTGGTTTATCCCTCCCAAAATGAGAACTTGAAGGTACCATAATGCATAACTACTGTCAAAAAAAAAAAAAAAAAAAAAGGTGGGAAACTGCAAATTTGCCAGTGTTCTCAGTTGTAAACCGGTCAGTTTAGGCACACATTTTCTCTGGAGGACATTAGAAAACTCACAGAAATGCTGGGAAAGCTGAAGAACCAGTGTGCTTGTTATTAATTTATTGCCTCTCAGCTCTAAATCCGTCCTTCATTATCTACTCTGCAATAGTGGAGTTGAATCCTGTAGACTTTTCTCCTTTGCAGTGAGTGGGATGTCAGACTTTTTCAGTAGAGGGCGCTGGAGGGACCCTGCAGGAGGAAAGGGCTTCTTCCTGGTCCGGCGTGTTTCCATTTGCTTCTTGCTTCTGCTCCTGGCTGTAAGCAACATATGGCAGGGACATCCAGTAATGCTCCTCCCCAACTATTACAGGCCAAATTGTGTCCCCCCCAAATTCATGTTGACATCCTAACCTGCAATACCTCAGAATGTGACTGTATTTGGAGATAGGGTCTTTAAAGAGGCTATTAAGGTTAAATGAGATGACTAGTGTGGGCCCTAATTTGATATGCCTGGTGTCCTTACAAGAAGAGGAGATGAGGACACAGACTCCCACAAAAGGAAACATGTGAAGGCACTGGGGGAAGACAAGCCAAGGAAAGATGCCCCTAGAAGAAACCAGCCCTGCCAACACCTTGATCTTGGACTTCTGGCTGCAGATTGTGAGGAAATACATTTCTGTTGTTGAAGCCCCCCAGTCTGTGGTATTTTGTTGTGGGAGACCTAGCAAACTAACATACCAGTGTGCACAGAGAGGGCACAGTCCCTTGGCAAGCCACCAGCTCCATCTCTGTGACCACCTGGCTGCATGCAGCCCTCCTAACACCAGGCTTCATGACAAGCAGTCAGTAAAGGGGTTCTTGATGCCCTCAATCCCTGCACAGGTCCATCCGCTAGCCTCAGCCCTCTCCTACACCTCGGAGTGGTTTGCCAACCTTCTCACGTGCATCCCAGAGACATGTTTCCCACTTGGTAGTCCTAACTGTGGTTTTCTGGCCAGTCTCCGTCCCCCTGCTCCCTAGAAGAATATTAACTGCCTGTCCAGTGACTTAGACTGGCTCTGGCCTGGATCAACCCAGCAAACTTGTCCACCCTCCAGTGGACTGCAGCCACACCTTCTCCAGCAAAGCTTGAATTCCAGCTTGACGAGAGGAATCCCTTCCAAGTTTGCTTCTTCCTCAAGTATTTTTCTCAGCTCTAGAGTATTCTTTAGCATTCTGCTTACCCCATTTAGTTATTCCCCTCCTCTAGTTAATAATTCTATTTATTAAACTTTCCGTGTTCAAATTATACTCCGATTCTGGACTAGTACAGAATCCAACTGCCACAAAATGGTGCTGGGAGTAGTCCTAGGAGATAGACCTGTGGAGGTGGGATTTGAGGGCTGACCCTGTCCTTAGAGTTCAGCACAGTGCTGAACTCCTTAGCAATGGGAAATGGGAAGCTAGTGACCTGTGGCATGCAGGGACATCACACATCAAGCTAGCACTTGTGGCTAATTGTAATGAAGTTGTAACCGAAGCAAGTGTCTTAGGAGCCCAAATAGCAGTTGCAACTAACTCTTATGGCAGTACATGATGACTGTAAGGAATGTGCTGTGGGACAGATTTTTCTGAGCATACTTGAGTAGTAACAGAAAAATGACAAACCCAAATCCTTTAACTCTGAGCTCAAGTCTGTTAGAGGACGACAGAGCTTTGAGGATAGCCTTAAAAGAATCTTTTATTGCTCACAGCCAGAGGGCTGATATTGCTAAAAAATTAAACATAAAATTTAAGAGTGTGGGTTGCTGACTTACAACAATCGTTGAATGTATAGTTTTGAGCTTCCCTCTCCTGTGGAAGTAGCTTGCTCTTGGTAGAAGACTAGCCTTCCTCTGCTTAAATATCTGTGTTAAGCTCATCTGGGGACAGATGCCTTAAAAGGAGTTACTCATTCTCTAAATCTACCACAACCACCCCTTGTTGCCACTAGACTCATGATTATTGCCAAATCTCAGCAAGTTCCAGTAGGACAGGGATCCACCATGACCCAGCAAGAAATAGTTTATACGCCAAAAGAATTGCCACACTTTTCTAATGTGTATCTTCAGAGACCTGGGGAACATGTGTGGAAGTGCATCCTAAAGATGTTCGAATGAGAATAGTGGGATAGAACACTAGAGCAGGCTAAATTCATTCCTATGAGCGCACTTTAACTAGACAGCTTTCCTGTCACAATATGGAAGAGAGACTCCAAAGGCTTAGAGAGATAGGCAAATGGGACTGGATTTACCATGTGCAAACTGCATGCCCAGCCCCCAGCATGTTCCAGGAAAAGAGTCAGGAGACAACTCCCTGCACTAAGGCACCAGCAGACTGGAAAAGCTCTGTGGGTGTCTCCTTTGCAGGCTACGTGTGGCTGTAAGGAATGCGACCATTGAGAGAGGCTTCCTGATTTCAATGGGGATAATGGAATCCCAGACAGGCAGAGTCAAAGTGACTGCATTTAACCACCAAAGACAAGAAGCGTGGACATATTTACAATACAGGGCAGCAGGAACATATTGCTAACCAGTTGCCTTAGCTCACGAAGATCTGTGGTGGTAATTGATCATAGTGTTCCTAGGAACAAAATGGATGGGTAGTCAAAAATGTAGCTTGCATCATCATAGTACAAAGTCACAGCCTTTTACCCAGTTTTCAGACTTAATAAATTTACAGATGCAGAGGGTCTTGATTGAAGAATGTCTCTGGTGGCCCACCCTAACCAGAGCCATGCAGGCAGAAGAACTGTGGGACATGTAGTTCAGTCTAGCCAAGTTGACAATTATAAAGCCACCACTCCTAAGGAAGGCGCAGAGCAGCGATTTGACCGTAGGTGGTCAGGAGTCGCAGCCTCCACTCTTGACTGTTACTCTATTTTACCTCCTTGGGGTACAAGGTGAAAAAACCCTCAACCCTGGTCTGGAGGGCCTGGAACTCCAGCTGACACCCACCACAGTGTGAGTGATGAGGAAAACACAAGGCAACTGGATCCAGTGGCAAATCTGCCATTTTAAGGGGGATGATTATCTTGTCTTTTCTTCTCTGAGGAAAGAGGCTTCTAGGAAGCTGTACCTGGTGGCTGTTTGTTCATGATGCTACTGTACTGATAAACTCAGACCTTCCTAGGTGGGCACATAAGGCCTGCTTATCCCCCAGCTAGGGTGAGCAAACCTCCTGGTTTGCCAGGGCATGGGAGTATCTGCACTCAACTATGAAAATACTGGGCAAACCAGCACCCCCAGAATCTGGCAATCCAGCCACCACTCAGCTGCTGCATTGTTTGGGAGGGAGGACAACAAAACAGTACGATGATTTGCTCAGATTTTCTCTCTACTATTTTGAATCTATTAAACAGATTACAGAGACTTTTGGCTCTACTTCAGGATAGAATCAGGTGTGTTAATGTAAGTGTAATATTTTGTAAAGCATACATACTTTTGCTGGGTGCGGTGGCTCATGCCTGTAATCCCAGCACTTTGGGAGGCCGAGGCAGGCGGATCACCTGAGGTCGGGAGTTCGAGACCAGCCTGACCAACATGGAGAAACCCTGTCTCTACTAAAAATACAAAATTAGCCGGGCGTGGTGGTGCATGCCTATAATCTCAGCTACTTGAGAGGCGGAGGCACAAGAATCGCTTGAACCCGGGAGGTGGAGGTTGCGGTGAGCCGAGATCGTGCCATTGCACTCCAGCCTGGGCAACAAGAGTGAAACTCTGTCTCAAAAAAAAAAAAAAAAAAGCATACATACTTTCGAGTCTACATATTCTTTGGCCGTTAGTGTGGATTCCAATAAGATGGTGGAACATTTACCATAAGCTCAATAGATGGAGAGTTCATTGAGGCAGCCTCGCGGCCCAGAACTACATAAGGTCAGTCATACATTTTCTTTGTAAATAAACCTGAGTTAAAAGTAACTTTCTGGCTGGGTGTGGTGGCTCATGCCTATAGTCCCAGCACTTTGGGAAGCAGAGGCAGGAGGATCACTTGAGCCCAGGAATTCAAGACCAACCTGGACAACATGATGAGCCCCCATCTCTTTAAAAAATACAAAAATTAGCCAGGTGTGGTGGTGCATGCCTGTAGTCCCAGCTACTTTCAGGGCTGAGGCGGGAGGATCATTTGCGCCTGGGAGGTGGAGGCTGCAGTGAGCCATGATCGTGCTGCTGCACTCCAGCCTGGGTGACAGTGAGACCCTGTCTCAAAATAATAATAATAATAATTTCCTCATAATTTTTAGAATATTTATTTTTAAGAAGGAAGTGTGTTTAATTTTTTTTTCAGGATTTAGTGGAGGCCATTATTGGATACCAGGGGCAAAGGTCAGCCCAGGGTAAGGTGAGTCCAGGAGAAAGCCCAGCCTGTCCTACAACAGCCCTGCGGCATAGAACCGGTGGTGAGCCTGCCATGGTTTGCTTCTGGGCAGCAGGCTGGACCACCTGGGGAGTGTGGAAGACTGCGTCTGTGTTCCCTCAACCATCCCCAAGTTTACAGCAGCCCCACTGTGAGTCAGGAGTCATTCCTGACTCACGGTAGGGACAATTTGCATTTATGGAAAGCAAACTGGAAGGAGTGGCCTGAGCCCATACTGCCCATGGTAATGACTCCTTGCAATGCGAATAACCAAGGTGAGGCAGGTTGGGCAGGTTTTATCCTCCCCACAAAGGCGAGCCTTTGTGCCACAGCCAGCACCTGGCAGAGTGGGAGAGATAGCAGAACCAGAGCTGCTCATTTCCCTCCATCAGGCTAGAGTGGGTCAGTGGGATCATGGACCGAAAGAACACATTGAATGGCTGGTCTGTCGCTCAGAAACAGGGTCCTGGAGCTGGAGTGGCCATGGGTTGGGTGGAGAGAGTAGGTGGTATGGCCCCCTTAACCAGACAACTAAAAGCAACCTCCCCCTTAGCTGCCCACCCCCAGTGAGTTCTGCCTCAGCTTCCTGCCTAAGCCCTTGTAGAATGCCCTCTAGGGCAAGACTTCTGGAGGGGATGGTCCTGCCCTGAGCCATCCTCACACAAGGGTAGAGCAGTTCATGGGCGCAAAGGGCATCTTGCTGACTGCGCCCATCTGCTGCTTCTGCCGCACCTCTACCAGCAGCATTGTCCCTGGCTGACTACTGGCAGGGCATGTAACCCATTGCCACAGTCTTCTTCAGGTAGGGCAAGGGACAGCCACTGGTCACAGTACCAATCATGGGCCCTCCATGCTCAGGTGGGACTGTGTGCCTGCATCAGGGCCCCCTCACACATCAACCCCACACGCCTCCACTGCACTTTCCCTTCATCTGGGGAACAATGACCTTGGCTCCAGGGAAGTCGAGAGCAGCTCAGTGGCACTTCCCCAATGTCCAACTGAGGCTGCGCTCCACAGGGGTAGTGTGTTCATCAGTGTCACTCCTGTACAGCCGGAGGCCTGCCTCCAGGCGCAA
Organism: Pan troglodytes; assembly: GCF_028858775.2. Classification (NCBI taxonomy): domain Eukaryota; kingdom Metazoa; phylum Chordata; class Mammalia; order Primates; family Hominidae; genus Pan; species Pan troglodytes. The sequence goes on from NC_072401.2 coordinate 46,894,614, forward strand.
GCTGCCAGCACTGCCAGCTTTGCCTCTGGGTTTTCCAGAAGAGCTGATGCCGGGTGAACTGCCCCCGCTGCTGGCACCAAGATGTCCACGCCATTCTCTCCTGTGCAGCCACAGTGGGTAAGGTGGCGGCCAGACACGTCAAACACCTCCATCACAGCACTAGTCATGAAGGCAGTTTCCTCAGGTCAGCTGCCGTGCTGGCCTGTAGCACCTGGGCCACAGGGGGCCCTTTCAGGGCTAGCAGGGCAGTATCCACTACCTCCAGGCCCACATCTCTGCCCTGCCTCTGAAGTTCTCTGACCTTGTCCTGCATGAAGGCCAAGTCTTTTTCCCAGCAGCCAGTGTTGGACATCACATATAGGTGCCCCTCAGAAGTGCTGGTCACAATCAAGTCATCTAAGGTGCCTCCAGTCTCATTGGTAAACAGCAACAGTGTCCTCTGGTTTGGCCTCAGCTCTGCAGTGTCTCCAGCCACTAGACTCTGCATCAGCTTCACCGGGTCACCACCACGTATCTCGGTCTGTGCACAACTAAGCGGATGACACAAGGCAGGAGGGAATGCCTGCAGGAGAAAACCCCGATTGGCCACCATGCTCACAGCCCACTGCATTGTCGCCTCTGACGGGTGCAGATGGTGCACGGAGGCCACCACTCTGCCACACACGCTGGGAGATGTAGTTCTTAGAATATTTAAACACCAGCAAAAACTACAGTTATTAAAGAGAACAGGTAAGCATGTAGATAAACTTAATGCACAGGAGGTGGGGAACTCTCTTTTAGACTTTCTTTCAAAAGCTGCCCACTGAGCACTTTTTTCTTTTAAAAAATTATTGCTGTTTTTTTTTTTAATTATACTTTAAGTTCTAGGGTACATGTGTACAATGTGCAGGTTTGTTACATAGGTACACATGTGCCATGTTGGTTTGCTGCACCCATTAACTCATCATTTACATTAGGTATTTCTCCTAATGCTATCCCTCCCCCAACCCCCCACCCCACAACAGGCCCTGGTGTGTGATGTTCCCCTTCTTGTGTCCATGTGTTCTCATTGTTCAATTCCCACCTATGAGTGAGAACGTGTGGTGTTTGGTTTTCTGTCCTTGTGATAGTTTGCTCAGAATGATGGTTTCCAGCTTTATCCATGTCCCTGCAAAGGACATGAACTCATCCTTTTTTATGGCTGCTTAGTATTCCATGGTGTATATGTGCCACATTTTCTTAATCCAGTCTATCATTGTTGGACATTTGGGTTGGTTCCAAGTCTTTGCTATTGTGAATAGTGCCGCAATGAACATACATGTGCATGTGTCTTTATAGTAGCATGATTTATAATCCTTTGGGTATATACCCAGTAATGGGATCACTGGGTCAAATGGTATTTCTAGTTCTAGATCCTTGAGGAATCACCACACTGTCTTCCACAATGGTTGAACTAGTTTACACTCCCACCAACAGTGTAAAAGTGTTCCTATTTCTCCACATCCTCTACAGCATCTGTTGCTTCCTGACTTTTTAATGATTGCCATTCTAACTGGTGTGAGATGGTATCTCATTGTGGTTTTGATTTGCATTTCTCTGATGACCAGTGATGATGAGCATTTTTTCATGTGTCTTTTGGCTGCATAAATGTCTTCTTTTGAGAAGTGTCTGTTCATATCCTTTGCCCACTTTTTGATGGGATTTTTTTTTTGTAAGTTTGTGTAAGTTCTTTGTAGATTCTGGATATTAGCCCTCTGTCAGATGGGTAAATTGCAAAAATTTTCTCCCATTCTGTAGGTTGCCTGTTCACTCGGATGGTAGTTTCTTTTGCTGTGCAGAAGGTCTTTAGTTTAATTAGATCCCATTTGTCTATTTTGGCTTTTGTTGCCATTGCTTTTGGTGTTTTAGTCATGAAGTCCTTGCCCATGACTATGTCCTGAATGGTATTGCCTAGGTTTTCTTCTAGGGTTTTTATGGTTTTAGGTCTAACATTTAAGTTTTTAATCCATCTTGAATAAATTTTTGTATAAGGTGTAAGGAAGGGATCCAGTTTCAGCTTTCTACATATGGCTAGTCAGTTTTCCCATCACCATTTATTAAATAGGGAACCCTTTCCCCATTTCTTGTTTTTGTCAGGTTTGTCAAAGTTCAGATGGTTGTAGATGTGTGGTGTTATTTCTGAGGCCTCTGTTGTGTTCCATTGGTCTATATCTCTGTTTTGCTACTAGTACCGTGCTGTTTTGGCTACCAGAGCCTTGTAGTATAGTTTGAAGTCAGGTAGTGTGATGCCTCCAGCTTTGTTCTTTTTGCTTAGGATTGTCTTGGCAATGCAGGCTCTTTTTTGGTTCCATATCAACTTTAAAGTAGTTTTTTCCAATTCTGTGAAGAAAGTCATTGGTAGCTTGATGAAGATAGCCTTGAATCCATAAATTACCTTGGGCAGTATGGCCATTTTCACGATATTGATTCTTCCTATCCATGAGCATGGAATGTTTTTCCATTTGTTTGTGTCCTCCTTTATTTCGTTGAGCAGTGGCTTGTAGTTCTCCTTGAAGAGGTCCTTCACATCCCTTGTAAGTTGGATTCCTGGGAATTTTATTCTCTTTGTAGCAATTGTGAATGGGAGTTCACTCATGATTTTGCCATTTGTCTGTTATTGGTGTATAGGAATGCTTGTGATATTTGCACATTGATTTTATATCCTGAGACTTTGCTGAAGTTGCTTATCAGCTTAAGGAGATTTTGGGCTGAGAGGATGGGGTTTTCTAATTATACAGTCATGTCGTCTGCAAACAGAAACAATTTGACTTCCTCTTTTCCTAGTTGAATACCCTTTATTTCTTTCTCTTGCCTGATTGCCCTGGACAGAACTTCCAACATTATGGTGAATAGGAGTGGTGAGAGAGGGCATCCTTGTCTTGTGCCAGTTTTCAAAGGGAATGCTTCCAGTTTTTGCCCATTCAGTATGATATTGGCTGTGGGTTTGTCATAAATAGCTCTTATTATTTTGAGATATGTCCCATCAATACCTAGTTTATTGAGAGTTTTTAGCATGAAGGGATGTTGAATTTTGTGGAAGGCTTTTCTGCATCTGTTGAGAAAATCATGTGGTTTTTGTTGTTTGTTTTGTTTATGTGATGGATTACATTTATTGATTTGCATATGTTGAACCAGCCTTGCATCCCAGGGATGAAGCCAACTTGATCGTGGTGGATAAGCTTTATGATGTGCTGCTGGATTTGGTTTGCCAGTATTTTATTGAGGATTTTCGCATCGATGTTCATCAGGGATATGGGTCTAAAATTCTCTTTTTTTGTTGTGTCTCTGCCAGGCTTTGGTATCAGGATGATGCTGGCCTCATAAAATGAGTTAGGGAGGATTCCCTCTTTTTCTATTGATTGGAATAGTTTCAGAAGGAATGGTACCACCTCCTCTTTGTACCTCTGGTAGAATTCGGCTGTGAATCCATCTGGTCCTGGACTTTTTTTGGTTGATAGGCTATTAATTAATGCCTCACTTTCAGAGCCTGTTATTTGTCTATTCAGAGACTGAACTTCTTCCTAGTTTAGTCTTGGGAGGGTGTATGTGTCCAGGAATTTATCCATTTCTTCTAGATTTTCTAGTTTATTTGCGTAGAGGTGTTTATAGTATTCTCCAATGGTAGTTTGTATTTCTGTGGGATTGGTGGTGATATCTCCTTTATCATTTTTATTGCATCTATTTGATTCTTCTCTCTTTTCTTCTTTATTAGTCTTACTAGCGGTCTATCAATTTTGTTGATCTTTTCTAAAAACCAGCTTCTGGATTCATTGATTTTTTGAAGGGTTTTTGTGTCTCTGTCTGCTTCAGTTCTGCTCTGTTCTTAGTTATTTCTTGCCTTCTGCTAGCTTTTGAATTTGTTTGCTCTTGCTTCTCTAGTTCTTTTAATTGTGATGTTAGGGTGTTGATTTTAGATCTTTCCTCCTCTCTCTTGTGGGCATTTAGTGCTATAAATTTCCCTCTACACACTGCTTTGAATGCGTCCCAGAGATTCTGGTACATTGTGCCTTTGTTCTCATTGGTTTCAAAGAATATCTTTATTTCTGCCTTCATTTTGTTATTTACCCAGTAGTCATTCAGGAGCAAGTTGTTCTGTTTCCATGTAGTTGTGTGGTTTCGAGTGAGTTTCTTAATCCAGAGTTCAAATTTGATTGCACTGTGGTCTGACAGTTTGTTGTGATTTCTGTTCTTTTATATTTGCTGAGGAGTGCTTTACTTCCAACTATGTGGTCAATTTTTGAATAAGTGCAATGTGGTGCTGAGAAGAATGTATATTCTGTTGATTTGGGGTGGAGAGTTCTGTGGATGTCTATTAGGTCCGCTTGGTGCAGAGCTGAGTTCAAGTCCTGGATATCGTTGTTAACCTTCTGTCTCTCTGATCTGTCTAATATTGACAGTGGGGTGTTAAAGTCTCCCATTATTATTGTGTGGGAGTCTAAGTCTCTTTGTAGGTCTTTAAGGACTTGCTTTATGAATGTGGGTGCTCCTGTATTGCGTGCATAGATATTTAGGATAGTTAGCTCTTCTTGTTGAATTGATCCCTTTACCATTATGTAATGGCCTTCTTCGTCTCATTTGATCTTTGTTGGTTTAAAGTCTGTTTTATCAGAGACTAGGATTGCAAACCCTGCTTTTTTTTGCTTTCCATTTGCTTGGTAGATCTTCCTCCGTCCCTTTATTTTGAGCCTATGTGTGTCTCTGCACGTCAGATGGGTCTCCTGAACACAGCACACTGATGGGTCTTGACTATCCAATTTGCCAGTCTGTGTCTTTTAACTGAGGCATTTAGCCCATTTACATTTAAGGTTAATAATGTTATGTGTGAATTTGATCCTGTCATTATGATGTTAGCTGGTTATGATGTTAGCTGCGCATTAGTTGATGGAATTTCTTCCTAGCATCAATGGTCTTTACAATTTGGCATGTTTTTGCAGTGGCTGGTACCGGTTGTTCCTTTCCATGTTTAGTGCTTCCTTCAGGAGCTCTTGTAAGGCAGGCCTGGTGGTTACAAAATATCTCAGCATTTGCTTCTCTGTAAAGGATTTTATTTCTCCTTCACTTATGAAGCTTAGTTTGGCTGGATATGAAATCCTGGGTTGAAAATTCTTTTCTTTAAGAATGTTGAATGTTGGCCCCCACTCTCTTCTGGCTTGTAGAGTTTCTGCTGAGAGATCCGCTGTTAGTCTGATGGGCTTCCCTTTGTGGGTAACCCGACCTTTCTCTCTGACTGCCCTTAACAGTTTTTCCTTCATTTCAACTTTGGTGATTCTGACAATTTTGTGTCTTGGGGTTGCTCTTCTCAAGGAGTATGTTTGTGGTGTTGTCTGTATTTCCTGAATTTGAATGTTGGCCTGCCTTGCTAGGTTGGGGAAGTTCTCCTGGATAATATCCTGAAGAGTGTTTTCCAACTTGGTTCCATTCTCCCTGTCACTTTCAGGTACACCAATCAAACGTAGATTTGGTCTTTTCACATAGTCCCATATTTCTTGGAGGCTTTGTTCATTTCTTTTTACTCTTTTTTCTCTAAACTTCTCCTCTCACTTTATTTCATTAATTTGAACTTCAATCACTGATACTCTTTCTTCCACTTGATTGAATTGACTACTGAAGCTTGTTCATGCGTCACGTAGTTCTCATGCCATGGTTTTCAGCTCCATCAGGTCATTTAAGTTCTTCTCTACACTGTTTATTCTAGTTAGCCATTTGTCTAATCTTTTTTCAAGGTTTTTAGCTTCCTTGCAATGAGTTCAAACATCCTCCCTTAGCTCGGAGAAGTTTGTTATTACTGACCTTCTGAAGCCTACTTCTGTCAACTCGTCAAAGTCATTCACTGTCCTGCTTTGTTCCGTTGTTGGCGAGGAGCTGCAATCCTTTGGAGGAGAAGAAGTGCTCTGGTTTTTAGAATTTTCAGCTTTTCTGCTCTGGTTTCTCCCCATCTTTGTGGTTTTATCTACCTTTGGTCTTTGGTGTTGGTGACCTACAGATGGGGTTTTGGTGTGGATGTCCTTTTTGTTGATGTTGATGCCATTCATTTCTGTTTGTTAGTTTTCCTTCTAACAGTCAGGTCCCTCAGCTGCAGGTCTGTTGGAGTTTGCTGGAGGTCCACTCCAGACCCTGTTCCCCTGGGTATCACCAGCAGAGGCTCAGTTGGAAATGCAGAAATCACCCGTCTTCTGCATCAATCACACTGTGAGCTGCAGGCCAGAGCTGTTCCTATTTGGCCATCTTGGAATGGGAAAAACTCTTTTTTCTTTTTTTTTTTACCCTATTTATTCCTTTATGTAGGAAGACTGATAGTTAAATGTCTAAAAGACAGACAACAGATAAAAGGCAAGAGAAAAGTAATTTTTTTTAATCCTGGCATCACAGGCTTAATCATGTCAAGTTTCAAAACAACCCCAGCAGCCATCTGACCCTGTTCCTGCAGTTACCTAGTGGAAGGGTAGTGTCAAGAGTGATAAAAGTGTAAGAATATTTACCTGTGGTTTCCTTCTTAAAATAAAGTGGAAGCCAGGCACAGTGGCTCACACCTGTAATGCCAGAGCTTTGGGAGGCCAAGGCAGGATGATCCATTGCAGTCAGGGTTTCAAGACCAACCTGGACAACATAGCAAGACCTCATTTCTACAAAAATTTAAAAATTCGCTGGGTGAGGTGATGCATGCCTGTAGTCCTAGCTACTCGGGAGGCTGAAGCAGGAAGATTGCTTGAGCTCAGTTGTTTGAGGTTACAGTGAGCTATGATTGCTTAACTATACTCCAACCAGGACAACAGAGTAAGACTCTGTCTTTAAAAAAAAAAAAATTAATTAATTAATTAATTAAAACAATAAAATAAAGTGAAGAAGATTCAAAGTTCCACTATCTACAGGTCTGTCAGGAGAAACAGATAATAGAGAAATGATAACAGCCGGCACCCACAGAGTGCTACTTACTACATGCCAGGTGCTGTCCTAAGCACTTTACATCTGCCAACTCATTATTCAGATGAGGGAACTGAAAGAATCTTCGCTTTCAACCGTCAGTTATATTGCCTTTTCACAGGCAAGGCAATTGCAGTTATATTGCAATTTTCAATTGCATCTGCAATCAGATGCAAAGGAATTGCTAAAGACTCAGTAGTTGAGGGCTATATTTTGAGCCAGGACCAAAGCAAAGAAGAACTACTTTCATTTATAATAAGGGCCCAGATGCAGGAAGTAGACATCTCAAACAGTGTGGTGTGAGAGCAGTGTGGGATGGCAAAAAGAGGATCCAGGCCATCCTGGAAATAGTCCTTTGGCCACAGAAGTTAATTGTTACCATCAGTGCCTTAGAAAGTAAGAAGTAGTGACTGACATCAGGACTCCAAAACTGGGTAAAGTTCAGAATAGATGCAGTCATTCTTCTTTTGTCATCTTCACGAAATCCTGAATTGTGAAATTCCTCTGGGAATATTTATATGTTGATACCTGCACAAAATAGACCCTACGTGATAATAATCATCTCTATTTTGGTGCATAGTTTTCTGTATTTCCTGTGTGCATGTGTGTGTATGTGCACACACATGTGTTTGCGTGTGTGCATGTGTATGTGAGTGTGTGTGTGTGGTGTGAATGTTTTCAATATGCATCAAGGGCCTGGACAATGTGATATATGCGTGTTTGTTACTTTTAATCTAGAAATAGGAATTTAGCATTTGAAGTGCCCCAATCAGGAATATACTCTCCAGGATAGGTTTGAAATGTTTTTCTCAGGTCTCCACATTCCAGAGGACCTGTTACAAGTGGTTTGACTATTGCTATCTCAATGTACTAGTTGTTAATATACTTTTAAAATGATAGAAATAGTTTTCAGTTGGCAAAATGTGCGATGTTTAAAATATGTGGATTAGCCAGGCACAGTGGCATGTGTGTGTGATCCTTCTCAGGTGTCTGAGGTGGGAGGATTCCTTAAGCACAGGAGGTTTTTGTCTGTTTTTGTTTTTGTTTTGTAGAGAAGGTGTCTTGCTATGTTGTACAGGCTGGTCTCAAACTCCTGGCCTCAAGAGATCCTCGTGCCTTGGCCTCCCAAAACACTGGGATTATAGGAATGAACCACCATGGCCAGCCAAGCCCAGAAGTTTGAATCCTGCCTGGGCAACACAGCAAGACCCCATCTCTAAGAAAATAAAATAAACTTAAATTTAAAAAATAAAATGTGTGAGGCCGGGTGCGGTGGCTCACGCTTGTAATCCCAGCACTTTGGGAGGCTGAGGCAGGCAGATCACGAGGTCAGGAGATCGAGACCATCCTGGCTAACACGATGAAACCCCATCTCTACTAAAAATACAAAAAATTAGCCGGCGTGGTGGCAGGCGCCTGTAGTCCCAGCTACTCGGGAGGCTGAGACAGGAGAATGGCGTGAACCCAGGAGGCAGAGGTTGCAACGAGCTGAGACCACGCCACTGCACTCCAGCCTGGGCGATAGAGCGAGACTCCGTTTCAAAATAAATAAATAAATAAAAATAAAATAAAATATTTGGATTAATTAGCAATACTGTAGAAGAATCTGTGTCCTTATATGTATAGAAGTGCATAAAATTTATGAGCCCAGCAGCCTATCTATATCTTTCAGAGTGGTCTTTGTGGCTCAGGCTCTGATTTGGACCTGAAGATTCTGCTACCTATTCTGAATAGTAAGTGAGCTTAACTTGCCTCTAGAATATTATTGCATCTGCCTTGATTAATTCTTTCCTGCAAGATACTTGGCAGTGTGCCAATGGTGGAGACAACCAGTTTTCTACCAAATAGTCCATTCTCCTCTTCTTCCTAGGTGCTTGACTACACCACCCATCCAGCTCACCTAACAGATAGCTGTATTCATGTGGCCAAGTTTCACCTGATGGCATGTGAGTAGAAGAATGTATACCTAGATTTCTGGGCCTACACCTTAAGAACGTGAATATGCCTATTCTGAGTTCTTGTTCCCTTCTTGCCATTTGGTTGGCTAGAACTTTGCTATGCAGACAACAAAAGGCCCAGAGAGTAGTGCAGAATCATGTTGGAAGGAACCTGAGCCCCTGAGTAGCTCATGAAGCAGACCACCTGCCACCTTGGAACATTCACCTTGGACTGTTGCTTTAAACCACTGTATTATTATTACAGCAGCTTTTCCTCATCTCATCCGATACAGTGCCTAAGGGACTGAGCTGAGCTTGTAAGAAGAGCACGCCTGCTTGCTAATGATGACAGCGGTAGCAGAATTCCATCTAGGGCTGGATACCAAGGTAACATGCAAACATTTAGTGAGTTTGGGGGGAACAGCAACACAAAGCCCTACCCTATCTCTTACTTTTAGAGGCCTTCAACATCTCCCAGTAAGAATCTAACAGGTGTTTAAAAATGCAGATTTTGTTCACAGCTAATATTATACACTACAGTGAAAATAGAAAGCCTTTCTTCTAAGATCAGAACAACGCAAAGATGTCCATTCTTGCCACCTCTATTCAACATAGTATTGGAAATCCTAGCTACAGCAATTAGGCAAGAGAAAGAAATAAAAGACATCCCCCAAATAGGAAAGGGAGAAGTTAAATTACACCTGTTTGCAGATAACGTGTCCTTATATATAGAAAACCCCAGAGACTCCACCAAAAAACTGTTAAGATAAACAAATATAGTAAAGTTGTAGGATCCAAAATCAACACACAAAAATCAGTACACTGAAAACTATTTAAAAAATCATTAGAAAAATAGAAGAAGACACAAATAAATGGAAAGAGCTCATGCTCATGGACTGGAAGGATTAAAGTTGTTAAAACGTCCATATTACCCAAAGTGATCTATACAATGGAATACTATTCATCTACGTCTGGGTGCCTTAGACTGCAGAACTATCTGCCCAAACCACTTGGAGCCTATTTACAGGGCTAGTACATCCTCTTTGCTGATTAAGTCCTCCTAAGGGCAGACTGCACAGCTGGAGTACACAACCCTAATGGCTAAGGACGCCCAGGGGACACACATTTTATGAAGTGGGTGTGGTTAGAGCTTAGCTATGCAGCATCAGGTGTCCACACATGTGTCCACAAAGCCCTTTGTAGTGTAGGATGGGGCATAGGTAGAAATAAAAGAGGAACTGCCCTCAGACCAGGGATGGGCAGCCAGGGAGCCAGCTGTCTCCATAATCTGGAGACCCCAAGAAGTCTGAGAATTCTAAATAGGAACCTGCCCTTCCAGGTTATTATAAAAGTGTATTTGTCAAGATGTGAGGGTAGAACATATTTTATTTAACAGTTTGTTACAAATATTTAGACCTGGCCGGGCACGGTAGCTCACACCTGTAATCCCAGCACTTTGGGAGGCACCTTTGCCCTAAGGGCCTTCAGCAGAGGCATTTCCACCAATGAACAAGTCATCAGTGTTACCCTGCGTCCTACTTACATCTTTCCCTCCAACTCCAGGCAAGCCTGTCTGCAATCTCCCAAATCTTATACATGTTGAACTATTGTGGCTGATGATGCCAGGGTAGATAATCATGAGAGCAGCTAAAGGGAGACCATGGTGTTGCTAACTTAGCAGAAGCCTGGAGCTCAGAGCGAGTGCAGGGTAGCCAGAGTGGCACTGGGTGGGGAAGTGGGTGGAAATGCGGGATTGCTTTCTTGATTTCTTTTTAATTAGTTCATCCTGGTTATATAGAAACTACCAATTTTTGTATATTGGTTTTTGTATCCTTCAACTTTACTGGATTTACTTATCATTTGTAAGACTTTTTTGGTAGTCTTTAGGTTTTTCTAAGTATAAGATCATGTCATCTGTAAAGAGAGACACTTTCACTTCTTTTCCAACTTGGATTATGTCCTTATTTCTTCCTCTTTCCTAATCGATCAGGCTAGGACTTCCAGCACTATGTTGAATAAGAATAGTAAAGGTGAGCATCATTGTCTTATTCCAGTTCTTAGAGGAAAGGCTTTCAGCTTTTCCCCAGGTGGTATGATGTTAGCTGTGGGTTTGTCATATATGGCTTTTGTTATTTTGAGGTATGTTTCTTTTATGCCTAACTTGTTGAGACGTTTTATCATGAAGGATGTTAAATTTTATCAAATGCTTTTTCTGTGTTTATTGAGATGATCATATGGTTTTTGTCCTTCCTTTGGTTAATGTATCACATTTATTGATTTGCATATGTGGAACCATTTTTTGCATTCCTGGGATAAATCCCACTTGATCATGGTGTATTATATTTTTGATGTGTTGTTAGATTTAGTTTGCTAGTATTTTGATGAGGATTTTTACATCTGTGTTCCTGAGAGATATTTTTCTCTCATAGTTTTCTTTTTTTGTGTGTCCTTGTCTGGTTTTAGCATCAGGTAATGCTGGCCTTACAGAATGAGTTAGAAAGATTTCCCTCCTCTTTAATTTTTTGGAATGATTTGAGAAGAATTAGTGTTAGTTCTTTATAAGCTTGATAGAATTCAGCAATAAAGTGATCCAGTTCTGGGCCTTTCTTTGTGGGGAGACTTTTTATAACTGATGTAATCTCATTATTGGTCTGTTGAGGTTTTCTGTTTCTTCCTGGTTTAATCTTAGAAGGTAGTATGTTTCCTGGTATTTAATCAATTCCCTCTAGGTTTCCTAGTTTTTGAGCATATAGTTGTTCATAATTCTCGCTGATGACCTTTTGCATTTCTGGTGTCTGTTGTCATGTCTCCTTTTTCATTTCTGATTATGTTTATTTGGATCTTATCTCTTCTTGGTTATTCTAGCTAGCAGTTTATCAATTTTGTTTTTCTTTGCAAAGAACCAACTTTTTGTTTGATTGATCTTTTGTCTCTTTCGTTATTTATCATTGCGGTTTGGTGGTTTTCTGTAGTGGTAACATTTGATTCCTTTCTCTTTCTCATTTGTGTATCTGCTATGCCAGTGAGTTTTACAGTCTTATGTGTTTTCTTGATGGTAGACATCATCCTTTCTGTCTTGTGTGTCCATATGAAGAGACCACCAAACAGGCTTTGTGTGAACAACAAGGCTGTTTATTTCACCTGGGTACAGGCGGGCTGAGTCCGAAAAGAGAGTCAGCAAAGGGAGATGGGGTGGGGCTGTTTTATAGGATTTGGGTGGGTAGTGGAAAATTACAGTCAAAGGGGGTTTTTCTCTTATGGGCAGGGGCGGGGGTCACAAGGTGCTCAGTGGGGGAGGTTCTGAGCCAGGAGGAGGAATTTCACAAGGTTAATAGTTCAGTTAAGGTGGGGCAGGAACAAATCGCAATGGTGGAATGTCATCAGTTAAGGCAGGAACAGGCCATTTTCACTTTTGTGGATCTTCAGTTGCTTCCGGCCATCTGGATGTATATGTGCAGGTCACAGGGCATATGATGGCTTAGCTTGGGCTCAGAGGCCTGACACTTTCACTTCTAGATGAAGGACTCTCAAACATTTCTTGTAGGACTGGTCTAGTGGTGATGAATTCCCTCAGTTTAAAGTATTTCTTTTAAACGAACGAACACTTTTCTCTAGATAGTGAATCTAAATCTCCTCCAGCTTGTTCCATTGCAGATTGACTTATATAATTTGGTCTGAAGATAATTCATCTTAGAGAAGATGATGCACTCAAAACAGAGAAGATGTTAAGAGGCTTTTGAAACTATAAAGCAGTCCCACTGCTGTTGTCCGAGTTTATCAACTCTTTTGCAAATTATGTATGAGTCAACACTACTGCTTACCTGGCTTCTACTTTATGAGTAACAGCTAAATAAATGAGTCTAACTTGGAGAAAATCAATGTTCATTTTCTTTTGCAGTTGTCATCTGCAGCAGGACCTCACTTGAGTACTGCCTCTGAGCCTAGGTTCTGAAAGCTAGTTTAAAATTCCCTCTTTAAGTTTGTCTGCTGAATGTTCTGTGACAAATTCCCTTTCACGCACGTCCATGTGAAGAGACCACCAAACAGGCTTTGTGTGAGCAACAAGGCTGTTTATTTCACCTGGGTGCAGGCGGGCTGAGTCCGAAAAGAGAGTCAGGGAAGGGAGATAGGGGTGGGGCCGTTTTATAAGATTTGGGTAGGTAAAGGAAAAAGGGGGGTTTTTCTCTGGTAGGCAGGGGTGGGGGGTCACAAGGTGCTCAGAGGGGGAGCTTTTGAGCCAGGATGAGCCAGGAGAAGGAATTTCACAAGGTAATGTCATCAGTTAAGGCAGGAACAGGCCATTTTCACTTCTTTTGTGGCGGAATATCACCAGTTAAGGCAGGAACCGGCCATCTGGATGTATACATGCAGGTCACTAGGGATATGATGGCTTAGCTTAGGCTCAGAGGCCTGACATTCCCTACTTCATCTCTCATGCTGAATATAGTCCCTGCAGGGATGCTATGTGGATACTTTAATTTTTTGGAATGATTTTTAAAGATTGGTGTTACTTTGGTAATAATAATTGTTTTTATTTTGGCGAATATTTAACTTTAATCAGGTCTTCATTAGACTTAAACTAGTTGACTTCAATAGTCATGGAATGCCTTTAATACTCAAGAAAATAAAAAATAGGCTGGGCATGGTGGCTTATGCCTGGAATCCCAGCATTTTGGGAGGCCAAGGCAGGAGGACTGTTTGAGCTCAGAAATTTGAGACCAGCCTGGGCAACATAGCAAAATCCTATCTTTACTAAAAATACGAAAATTAGCCAGGAATGGGGGCATGTGCCTGTAGTCCCAGCTACTCAAGAGGCTGAGTGAGTATTGCTTGTGCCCAGGAGGTTGAGGGTACAGTGAGCCGAGATCATGCCACTGCACTCCAGCCTGGGTGACAGAGTGAGTGAGACCCTGTCTCAAAAAAAACAAAAAACAAACAAACCAAAAACTAAAACAAAACAAAACAAAACAAAAACAAAAACAAAAAAACTCAAGAAAATAAAAACAAATATAAAATTCTAGAAGAATACTGCAGCTCATATGTTAAATGTAAGTCAATAATAAAGTTTTTATGAAATGTTATCCCTTTTAAAAGAGTTCTTCTTATGAATATAGGTTTCTTAGTGTACATTTCAAGAATAAACAGTAAGACAGTTTGTTTCTGCCATCCCAAGCTACCTGAGATTAAAAACTATATTTTCTAAAATTGAGTTGCTGGCAAGGAATTTGTCTTATCATACTTATTCAGAATTTGTTTTTCTAGGCCAGTAATGCCTGTAATCTCAGCACTTTGGGAGACCAAAGTGGGAGGATCACTTGAGCCCAGGAATTCAAGCCCACCCTGGGCAACACAGCAAGACCCTGCCACTCCATTATTTTTTAAAATAAAAAATAAATAAATAAAAATTTGTTTTTCTATAGCCTAAAGAAAAATAATTGCCTCTGTTAACATTACATTTCCAAGAAAAATTGTCTGCAAATAGTTTAATTTTAGATGATTACCCCTCTCCAAGGTAGGGCTGGAAGGAGGATAAATTTGGCAGAGACATAGGTTGCACATACTGATCTCAGTTTGTGTTAGGTGCATATAAATAAAAAAATAGTTTCTTCATTTTATTAAAGCCCTATTTTTGTATCATTTCTAGTAATGTATATACCAACATAAATGCTTGATCTCAATCTCTCCTGGTAATTACAAATCAACATATCCAATGCTTAAAGTTACTATTAAATTAATGTAGAATTGTCAGGTCTTCATTAGAAGTAGTAAGTAGAACACAGAGATTGGTCAAATTTTTCAGTACTTATACTTTTGAAAAAAAGAAAAGAGTATTCTATTCCTGCCAATTAGTATAGTCTTTACCCTGATAAACAATGTCAATATACATTATGATTTTAATTATAAACCCCCTGGAGACAGCAAGTATGTTTATATTTTATTAGTCATTGTACTTCAGAAGCCCCAAAGCTCTCTATTCCTAGTTCAGATTTTCTTTTGTTTGTGTGTGTTTTTGTTTTTGTTTTTGGATGAAGGTTAAGAGGAAGCTTTCTTTCTTACTTAAAGGTTTGTATGCTGGGCAGATAGTTAATGGTACAGAAATCCAAGCTTTATTTGGGGGAACAAGAGGGCAGACAGGACATAGAGGTCTTATTGGCAGAAGTGGCAAAGTAGGGGACAATCTTTCATAGGATCATAAAATTATAGCCCCCAAACACAATCTAGTGAAATCACCTTGTTTCTAAGAAGGTTTTCACAAAGAGCTAATACTAAAGAATTGGGGTTACAGAATATATGGTATTATCCATGCCAAATACAAACACATGGACATCTTTATTGGAGGAGAAATTTGTTCTGCTCAAGAGCATCTTAAAGATTTCTATTTCCCAGTCATTATTCTTTCCCACAATCCCCTCCCAATAATTAGTCCAGAGGTAGGTCTGGGTTCCCATGGTGGCAGGATATTCAAATATCTCAAGATGGCTCACCATGTCGTGAATGACATCTTAATTAATCAGTCTTCAAACAGGGGACACAGTGAGAATAAGGACTCCATGTTTCCTGATCTCAAAACACACTTGAGAGTTAAGAGCATGGGAATGACACTTCTGTGAATTACCACTTGGTGCCTGTTCATTTTTCTCTTCTGAGCAAAGACCTCTCTTGTGAAATTCTAATACTTTGCATAGAATATTCAGAATTTCCAGACCTCATCATTGAAGATTTCTTTTGCCTTCACAGTCATAAATATGTTGTAAGATTTGTGTTCCCAAGATCAAAGACAGGTCTCACAAGGGGTCCCCTGCTCTACTACCAGGACACCAACATTTGTTCTTGGTGCATCTTACATCAGCAATCTTTGAAATTCATTAGGTGAGGTCCTATATCCTTTGTTGTATCAGTCATCATCCCCAGCACAGGTTAAACCTCAGATTTCTCCACTCTAAGTGTCCTTGCCCTCAGGGAGGGTGACAGGATGTGGGGTTTCTTTCCAATGTTTTAGGACACACTCATAGCAAAACATGTCCACATCCTGTTGCAATCAGTGTGGTCAAATAGTGTGGAACAAATCAGCCCTTCCTGATATCTTCTGGATCTGAGGCAACCGTGTCCCTTATATGATGTCTGTAGTCAAAGGTTAGACTAGACTAGACAAAGGTTGGTTAGAAAACCAACTCTCAACCACAGACCTTGGTAGTTTCACAACTATTTTTAAATAATCTCTTACTTCCCCCTTCCTCTCCCTTATCAATGGGGAAATGGTGGGAGTCTCTGGAGCAGAAGCCATAAGCTAATGAAATGTCGTGGGACTGGACACACTAATGTTAAGGTCTATGGGCTTTACATCCACAGTTCCAAAAATCTGTCATCTCAGAGCATTAGCATCCAGCTATTTTTTTTTTTTTTTTTTAGTTTTTGTAGAGATGGGGTTTCACCATATTGGCCAGACTGGTCTTGAACTCCTGGCCTCAAGTGATCCGCCTGTCTCGGCCTCCCAAAGTGCCCTGAACCAATACGCCTGTCCAAGTGTGTCTCTCTTTAAATAACTCTCCCCCTTTTTTTCTGTTCCACATCATCCTGTTTGGAAGATAGAGATTTCATTTTGTAGCACTTCTCCCAAACACTTGTCATCTTCCCTTTGGGAGTCTCTGTCCAGGGAATCTTATTATTTAGGAAAAATTTTTAGATGTGTCTTACCAAAGTCTCGGATATATATCTAATGATGTCCAACTCTCCCTATCATGAACTCTAGAATAACCTGACCACTTTTGCCCATGGGTTTCTGTCACTTCTACTTTTCAGACTGGTTCCTTCTGGTGGCCAGCATTTGGTACTTCCTCTACTTTCTGTGAAGACTCTCATTTAGTTAAAAAAAGGAAAAAAAATATTACTGATGCCGTGGAGCATAGTATTTGTAGATACAAAGGACCTCAGAGGTCAGCCCCTCTCACTTGTTATATGAGGCATCTAAAGTTCTAAGGACTGAGATGTTTGCCCAAGGTCATGTAGTTAATAAATATCATCTATATCAGGCCACTTCGTATGATTGGGCAGGATGTTTATTACCAAAAAGCAACCATCTGACAGGTGAGTAGGGACCGAAATCCAGTCTGTGCTCCTCTTGCCTTGCCAAGCTGTGAGTCCTGCTTAGGACTCTATGCCACACCCCACCACCAGAGAAAAAGGCCTCTCTGTGATTTTTATAAAGGCACTATTTGGCTAATAGTGACGCTAATCTATATGTAAACTTTTCTTCTAATTATCTCAAACCTAAGTGTTAGAAAAAAGTTAATTAGGAAGAAACTTTGCATTTTTATTTTAAAGGAATTAGTATCCTATAACTTTTATGTTCCTAACAATTCTTACATCTTTTTCAAATGCTATTTGTTAATTCTTAAGCAATCTTGGCATTCACAGATTGGGTTGTTTGTTTGTTTATGGAAACAAGGTCTCACTATGTTGCCTAGGCTGGTCTCAGACTCCTGGGCTCAAGCAGTTCTCCCGCCTCAGCCCCCCAAAGTGCTGGAACAACAGGGATGAGCCACCATGCCTGGCCAGATTTGATCATTTTTGCTTCACCTACTCAAATTATGGGGATGGGGTACAGATTCATTTTTGCTTCACCTACTCAAATTATGGGGATGGGATACAGGTTCAGGCTAGGGTCTCAGGATCCAGGACTCTGCTTGAGAATAAGAAGGGCTGGCCCAGGGTTATAGGGTGGAACCAAAGAGAGACTTATGCCCCCACCCACATAAGGGCAGCTTTCTGTCTGATACAAAGGACCTAGTCCAAGGAGACAAGAATTTAATCACAAGGGAAAAGTCTGGAGTAGAGGACAGGACAGAGAGTAGTTCAGAGGCAGACGCTGGAAAGATTTCCTGAGACAAAGGTTCCTGGGAAGTGTTCTTTTGTAGGGGCCTCCTGTGTGCTTTGGATAAAACTGGAAAGTCCAAAAGGCCTAGTCAGCCTGCAGAGCTCCAAGGCAATGCAACAATGCCACTGGAGGTCAAGAGGAGGCGATGACATCAGAGACCAATGACCTGGTTTCAGTGGGACAAAACACTGCAACCAGAGCCCAGCAAGTGCCCACTGGGCCAAACAAAAGCCCACTGTGAACCAGCCACAACACCACCAATGCCACGTGAGTGCATAAACTTTCCCTCTCCCCAAGGCCATCTTGGCTAAGGGAAGAGGAGAGAAGAAAATGCCTAAAACGCTGAGCATTTCCCCAAAAGAGATTAGGTTAACCCCAAAGTAGACTCTGGCTACCTTTACTTGGAAAGTTTATGTTTGGTGATCTACCTTCACTTCATCACTCTATCTCGCCATCAGAGGAAACGGGGCCTTCTGGACAAGAAGAGAATAGTTACAGAAAACAAGAAGGCTACATGTTCAAGCTTTGAATTCAACTTAACCCCATTACACCTGGTCCCTCGGATCCCAGAGGACATGCTTTGCACATTATTCCAAAGTTACAGAGTTCAAATATAAACGTAGATGACTCTTTTGATGCTCTTGAGGTTGGCTTTTATGCATCGAAAAAGGTTATTCAGAGGTTACTTAGCTTTAAAAATTAATATTTAATTTACCAAAGTTACAACTTAAAAACTTCGCTTACTGCCAGGCATGGTGGCTCATGCCTGTAATTCCAGTACTTTGGGAGGCCAAGGCGGGCGGATCACAAGGTCAGGAGTTCGAGACCAGCTTGGCCAACATGGTGAAACCCCATCTCTACTAAAAATACAAAAAGTAGCTGGGCATGGTGGTGCGTGCCTGTAATCCCAGCTACTCAGGAAGCTGAGGCAGGAGAATTGGTTGAACCTCGGAGGCGGAGGTTGCAGTGAGCCAAGATTACCCCACTGCACCCCAGCCTGGGTGACAGAGCGAGCGAGACTCCATCTCAAAAAAAAGAAACTTCGTTTACCTTAAGATTTAAGTTCAAGTTAGAATTCTTGTTGTTCTTTCAGAAATATAGCAAATTTTAAAAGCACTTGAAGGGCCTAAATATTGTTTGGTTCCATTAACAAATGCTATTAGATAAACTCCTTAAAACCTCTTAAGGTGCATTTATAAATTTAACATTATTTATTTTCTTAATATCAATAATTATTCAATTTAATGTCAAAACTTTCCTGGGAACCTAAATAATGCATACAAATCTAGTAGATCAAACACATAAATATGGCGATTTTTAAGTTCTTAAAAGATCTTAGTAACAATCTGACTTAGAATGTAAGTCACTCCCTTTGGTGTTTAGGAAACACAAGACTGATCTCTAGTTTCAACAGACCAAATTCTCTTAAACATTGCAACTACTTACAGTAAGTAATGTACACATTAATACAAAAATATGAATACTGTAGATAATATCCTCTTAAACATTTCTACTCCTAAATCTAAATCTTCGCAAGGTTGGAATATGATTACCCACCATATTAGTTTGCAAGAACTGCTATGACAAAATACCACAAACTGGGTGGCTTAAGCAACAGAAATTTATTTTCTCATAGTTCTGGAGGCTGGAAAGTCCAAGGAGTCAGTAGGTTTGGTTTCTTCTGAGGCCTCTCTTCTTGGCCTGCAGAGACCAGCCTTCTCACTGTGTCCCCAAGTGGTCTTTCTTCTGTGTATGTACATCCTTAGTGCCTATTTTTCTGTCCAAATTTCCTCTTTTTAAAAATTTTTTTATTTTTTTTTATTTTTATTTTTTTGAGTTGGGGCCTTGCTCTGCTGCCCAGGCTGGAATGCAGTGGTGCAGTCATGGCTCACTGCAGCCTCAGCCTCCGGGCCTCAAGCAATTCTTCCCGCTCAGGTTCCTCAGGTGTACACTACCATGCCCGGCTAATTTGTGTATTTTTTATAGAGATGGGGGTCTCGATATGTTGCCCAGGCAGGTCTCAAACTCCTGCCCTCAAGCAATCCTCCTACCTCAGCCTCCCAAAGTGTTGGGATTACAGACATGAGTCACCAGCCCCACCCCAAATTTCTTCTTATTATAAGGACACCAGTCAGATTGGATTAGGACCCACATTAATGGCCTAATTTTAATTCAGTCACCTCTTTAAAGGCCCTATCTCCAGGCCAGGCATGATGGCTCATACCTGAAATTTCAGCACTTTGGGAGGCTGAGGTGGGCAGATCACCTGAGGTTAGAAGTTCGAGACCAGCCTGGCCAACATAGTAAAACCCCATATCTACTACTAAAAATACAAAAATAGCCAGGCATGGTGGCATGCACCTGTAGTCCCAGCTACTTGGGAGGCTGAGGTGGGAGGACCACTTGAACCTGGGAGGCGGAGGTTGCAGTGAGCCAAGATTGTGCTACTGCACTCCAGCCTGGTCAACAGAGCAAGACTCTGTCTCAAAATAAATAAAAATAAATTAAAAATAAATAAAGGACCTATCTCCTAATAAGTCCCATTCTGAGATACTCGGAGTTTGAGCTCCAACATATAAATTTGGAGGGGGAGACACAATTCAGCCCATAACATTCACCAGGGAGACCATTGTGTCAACCCAACAATTTGAGAGATGCCTTTCCAGGACAATTCCTTGCCAGGAGGATGACTGAATGTTGCTGGTGACCTTGATGGAACATACAGAGCCCTCCTTAGAGTGATTCTCAAGGGGTGGTCCTGTAGCCCTTAGAGCCCACATAGTCTACATCTCTGTTTCTTACTTTTGCCTCATTACAGAGGACCACATCCCCATCCAGTCTGCTTGGTCAGCGTCCATATTTCTGCAAGTCTTTAATATAGTGTCTGTTAATCTAGCTCTGAAGACCATGAGTTAGATGGAATTTTGCAGTTTTTCTATATCCTTCTTTCCTGGTAGAATCACAAAACTCTTTTAGATATTGAATTTATTTCTTTCAAACCTTTTATTCTAATAAAGGCTGAAAGAAAATACAATAGACCCATATATCCTTTGCTCAGGTTCAATGGTTGTTAACATTTTACCATATTTGCTTTCTCTTTCTCTCTCTCTGTCTCTCTCTCTCTCTCTCTCTGTCTCTCTCTGTGTGTGTGTGTGTGTGTGTGTATGTCTGTGTGTCTGTCTGTCTATGTTTGGCTGAGCCTTTTGAAAGTACATTGTAGAAATCATGACACTTGCCAAGCGTGGTGGCTCACGCCTTTAATCCCAGCACTTTGGGAGGCCGAGGCAGGCGGATCACGAGGTCAAGAAATCGAGACCATCCTGGCCAACCCACATGGTGAAACCCCGTCTCTCCTAAAAATACAAAAATTAGCTGGGCGTAGTGGCGCATGCCTGTAGTCCCAGCTACTTGGGAGGCTGAGGCAGGAGAATCGCTTGAACCTGAGAAGTGGAGGTTGCAGTGAGCCAAGATCACGCCACTGCACTCCAGCCCAGGCGACGGAGCGAGACTCATCTCAAAAAAAAAAAAAAAAAGACACTTCACCTTTAAATATTAATACATTAATCTTCTCCTAGAAATATAGACAGTCTCGTACATAAACAATACCCTTTTTATATCTAAAAATTAATAGTAATTTGATAATATCCTCTAATTTACAGTTTATATTCAAATTTCACAAATCCCATAAATGTCTTTTATAGGTGTGTTTTTCCAGAGCAGTATCCCATCATATATTTGCATTTGGTTATTATATCTCTTTAGTTCCCCCGCTTTTTTCCCCATAAGATTGGAATGCTCCATTAGGTGTTAAGGACACTGTTTGAGCACTTGGTTAAGATGGTGAGTGCCAGGTCTCTCTATGGTAACAGTTCTTTTCTTTTTGCAATTAGTGAACAATCTGTGGAGTGATTCTTTGTCACCATCGGGAAACAGAAAGATAGACGATATATAGATAGATCCTGGAAAAGTTCTTTAGTTTTCTTTACAAAAATAGCCAAAGAATTTATTGAGACTTCGTAAATGTTAACATCTTCATTTTATTATACATAATTCAAGGTGCTGTTTCTCAAATGTGGGTAAATATATCCCCAGAGATATGCTATAGAAGGCTGAGTTAGGCAAAGTGCACAGGACAGATCAGAACTTATAGGAATTATTTTATGTGGTGATATTAACACAATGTAAAAACGCTTTCATGCTGAGACAATTGCAGATATATTAATGGAGTAAAATGTAAATCCACACATATTTTTTAAATGAAGCATGCAAATTCAAAGAAAATTTGAGCTTAGGGAGTTTAAAATAGGCCGCTTTGGACTATTTCCCTAACCTCCCAGAAGTCCTTTTCTACTTTTCTGTCCTGAAGAGGATGGTCATAGGAAAGTGTGAGAAGTGCTGGCTTTAGAGTACGTATCTGTATTTTGTCCCTGAGGAACTGGTGGGAACCTTTCTTCTAGAGTATCTAAAGGAATCGCCCCTGTTCCCATGTAAGCTACTCCAATTCTGCTGAAACTCCTGTTTGCCACTTTTCAGGGGCACATTTGTCAAGCTATTCTGGGCTCGTGTCAAATGCACTCAGATGGCTTTCTTGGTTCCTAGTCCTTATTATTATTTGCAGATTGTTCTTGGTCTTTTTTAATGCAATATGTTCAATGTTTGACTTAAGTATCATTTATTAGTTGATTTTTTTACAACGTTTTCTCCCTTCAACACTCAACTAGGCAATGCAGGCAGTCTGTTGTCTCTGTTACCCAGGAATCACACCTTGCTGTAATGTATGCTTTTCCTTTATCAACCTTCCCTGTCCTTGCAACCCAACAGATAGCCGATCCAGGAACACACATTACAGCAAGCTGCCATCGTTGGGGTCATCTGCCCCTTTGGGAAGGGAGCTTAATTGGGCTCCAAGATGAAAATGTATTTCCCTTACTTACAATACTTTAACCAGTGCCGAATTACCCAACAGTCAGACAAAGTACGCATTTGACCAGTGTTAAACTAAGGCGCAATAAAATTTTAAAGAGTTTATTTGAGTAGTGATTTGTGAATCAGGAAACACCAAATCAAAGCTGGTTTGGGCTCTGCCAAGGGGATGCAAGAGGAAGTCTTTTACAGGGTGCACATGAAGGTAAAGTGTCTTAGTTTTGTGTTGCTTCACAGAATACCACAGACTGAGTAATTAATGTATAGAGTAAAGAAATTTATTTCTCACAGTTCTGGAGACTAGGAAATCCAATATCAAGGTGCCAGCATCTGGCGAGGGCCTTCTTGCTGCATCACCCCATGGCAGAGGGTGGAAGGGCAAGCAAGCCAACTTGCAACCTCAAGCATTAACCCATTCATGAAGGTGGAGCCCTCCTAGTCTAATCACCTCCCAAAGGTCCCACCTCTTGACATTGTTGCTTTGGGGGTTAAGTTTCCTACAAATGTTCTTGGGGAAACACATTCAAACCACAGCATAAAGTGAAGGAAAGAAATATTTGATTGGTTACAGTTATACAGTTGTCTTATTTGGTCTTTCCTACTGGAAATTTCCTAGTTAGTTACCTATAAATTAGATGGTGGCTTCTGATTGGCTGAACTTAAGTTTCATTTTACTTTAATGTAGACATTTACAAAAGAAATAACCCCAAGCTAAGTTTCACTTACGTTTTCAAATCAAGCATGGTCAGCGTTGCCTCCGTGGCTTAACTGGCTTTGTTTGCTCAGGAATTCTTCAAGCCTGGTCTCCATTTTAATTTTCAACACCAGTAATAAAGCAGAAGGATCCAAAAATTATTTTTTTGTGAGATAATTAAACTCCCTCAAAGCATAAAATTTGTCAGCCTAGGCAAAGTAAGAGCTCTGTCTGACCACCTTATACTTATTTTATGATTTGCTGTAGTTTTAATTTTTAATTACATACCTGGGGAAGAAGGGAGAAATCATCTCTTCAGTGCTCAAGGTTTCTACTGGTCTTAGTGGGTCTCTGGGCCATGCGTGTCCTGACACCACTGCCAGGCTTCCTCCCCTAGCTGGCAACAGCTCAGGTCCATCCTGGCATGATCACTCTCTGGCATGCACTAAAACCATTAGAAAAGCCACAGGTTTGGGAACATACCTACATTTCCCTTAATTGTAATCCTTTGTTGGGAATAGACTTGTGGTCTATTACCTTGGGGATTACCATGCTTAGGTACTTCTAACAATGAGAACTAAACTCAGAGTTCACAGCCGCCTTTGTTCCTGACCATGGAAAAGGGAGTATGGCAGTGGCTGAGAATTAAGCTCTAGAACAGTGTTCCAAACTGGATCCAGAACCTTGGTTGGGGGAGTAATATATCTTTGTTTTCACTAACCTTAAAATAAAATTTAGCATTTTGCTTAATTATGAGTGTAGGCAAGAAACTCCAGTAGTTTTAACAAAACTCATGACTTTCCACTAGTAGAAATCACAGATATTTTTAGAGCCAATTCAATTGTTAGACATGCCTTGAAATATCATTTCACTCACTACTACTTCAAAATTATTGAAGTTTTTAGACCCCTGATAGGTACACAGTCTTCTTATAATCAGTGCTATTGAGCAATTATCAGCCTATTTCTCCCGTGTTCTGTATTCTCGTTCAGAGATATACATTGTTTCTCCGTAATTCCATGTCTACAAAGTTCTCTGTCCATTTATTTAAGAAGAGAAAGCTAAGTACATCTAGAGACACTTAAAACTCAACAGCTATTTCTGTCATAATGGCATCAAAGCTGAACCATGAATTCACAGTCATATCCTTTTTAATATAAGTTGTATTGGTTCGAGACTAGCCTGGCCAACATGGTGAAACCCCATCTCTACTAAAAATACAAAAATTAGCCAGGCATGGTGGCACGTGCCTATAATCCCAGGTATTCAGGAGGCTGAGATAGGAGAATTTCTTGAACCTGGGAGGCGGAGGTTGCAGTGAGCCGAGATCGTACCACGGCACACCAGTCTGGGCGACAGAGCAAGACTCTTGTTTCAAAAAAAAAAAAGAAAATTGGAGTCGAACTTTAAAAGTCTTAGATAATTCTGGTGTTCCTTGAGAGAAGCCTTGAAAAATCAGATATGAAAGCTGTCATTTCATTTGCAACAAAATATCTTTGTGAAACAAGATTTTTAACACTTGTAATTATCAAAACAAAAAATAAAATAGACAATGTCTACGATGACATGCATATTGCGTTGTTGTTTTAAAATGTAGGTTTTCATATTATTTAGGTATTGCAAGGCCAACAGATCAGGAGATGACTGCCATTGACAAGACAGTTGGTTATATTCACAGATCCCAAGAGAAGGGGATGCACCATGCCATGGGGCTGAGGAATGTGACATGTAGAACACTGGGGTCAGTCAGGAGGCAGAGACAGGGGAATACATGGGCAAGAGCCTTTTGTAGTCTCCTCAAGAAGGAACAGAGTGGGCAGCAGGGTAAGTAGGCCTCACATTGGCTGGCTTGAATAATTTCAGTGGGCTCTGGGGTGGAGGGAGTGTCTCTAGTTGTCAGGGGCCAGGTAGCAGGCCCTGGGGTGATTAGGCCAGGCGGACAGTGGCCTAGAGTGTAAGAAAACAATAAAGGAGGTGATCAAAGCCGGGCACAGTGGTGCACACCTGTAATCCCAGCACTTTGGGAGGCCGGGGCGGGCAGATCAGTTGAGCTCCAGGAGTTCAAGACCAGCCTGGGCACCATGGCAATACCCCGTCTCTACTAAAAATACAGAAATTAGCCAGGCGTGCAGTGAACTTAAATCACTCCACTGCACTCCAGCCTAGGCAACAGAGTGAGACCCTGTCTCAAAAAAAAAAAAAAAAAGAAGGTGATTTGGGTATGGGCTCTGGACTAGCTGGTTTGCATATGAAACACACGCTCCCAGGTGGGTGAAGCATTTATTATCTCTAGGTATTGACTAGCCCTGGGAATGGCAGTCTCTCTAGGGTTACAAGGCCCCAGATGTCAAATATCAAATACAGAAACTAGAAAATGTGGTTATTACACTTGACAAAGTTTGTCGCACTTTCTAATCTTCTTATTCAAGCCAAGGAACAATAGCCTTCATGCCAATATGTCTTAAAATATAAAAATCTAACTTTAATTTGCCTATATTTCAGACATGCCTTCTCACTAAGACCACATATATATCCCAAATTTATTTTATTTTAATAGGTTGACATATTTATTGCTGCATAGCAAATTACTTCACAAGTGATTAAAAACAGCAAACATTTGTTATCTGTGGGTTTGGAAGGCAGGTGCAGCTTAGCCAGGTGGTTTTGGGTCCAGTTGTGTCATGTGGCTGTAACAAGGTGTCAGCCAGGGCCTCTGTTCTCTAAGGCCACACAAAGTAGGGGTCTGCTTCCAAGCTCCCTCACGTGGTTGTCGGAAGGCCTCAGGTCTTAGACACATGGACCTCTCCACCTTACAGCTACCTTAGGACGTGGCAGCTGGCTTCTTCAAGTGGGAACAACTCAAGAGAGAGCAAGAGAAAGCATTCAAGAAGCCACAATCTCTCTGGAACCTAATCTCAGAAGTGGCATACCATCATTTCTCCCATACTCTGTTCATCAGAAGTGAGTCACTAGGTCCAGCCCCAACTCAAAGGGAAGAGATTACATGAAGGAATAAATACCATGAGTAGGGACCACCTTTGAGGCTGCCTACCACAGTTGAAAACTATACTTCGGTATTTCAAGGCCAGGTGTCATGGCTCATGCCTGTAATCCCAGCACTTTGGGAGGCCGAGGCGGTTGGGTCACTTCAGGCCAGGAGTTTGAGAGCTGCCTACCCAACATGGAGAAACCCCTTCTCTACCAAAAATACAAAAATGAGCCAGGCGTGGTGGCACGTGCACGTAGTCCCAGCTACTCAGGAGGCTGAAGCAGAAGAATCGCTTGAACCTCGGAGGTGGAGGTTGCAGTGAGCCGAGATCATACCGCTGCATGCCAGCCTGGGTGACAGAGAATTGCTTTTCTTTGTACTGTGTATTTTATTTTTTGCATTTGAAAATAGTATTCTGAGAAGAGGTCCAAAGGCTTCACTAGCTGTATATATAACACAGACAAAGAGTCCCTGCTTCAGTGCCAGACAGATTTGGGTCCAAACCCTGCCTCACCCACCAGCCATGTGGACCTTGAGCAATAACTTCACCTTTGCAGGCATCGGTTGCTCCAACAATAAAATGGACATAATAACAGCATGTATCATAGACTTGTTGTAAGGGTTAAATGAAGTCATGCAAAACATTAACATTCTGCCCAGAATATATTAACAAATGGTAGTTATCATCAGTTTAGAAAAGAGCATGCCTAAATTTCATATGTGTGCATAGTGTTCTACTTCACATGATTATAGAAGCCTGGGATCATGTTTATTAGTGGTCGGGTTCTACTCTTTCTTCCGTTGTATATTTTAAATATCTTAACAAACGTGATGAAGCCTAACGTGTTGGTACCAGATCCCTTACCAAAAGCACCACATAGGCCAGGTGTAGTGGCTCACACCTGTAATCCCAGCACTTTGGGAGGCCAAGGCGGGCAGGTAACTTGAGGTCAGGAGTTGGAGACCAGCCTGGCCAACATGATGAAACCCTGTCTCTACTAAAAATACAAAAATTAGCTGGGCGTGGTGGTGTGTGCCTGTAATCCCAGCTACTCAGGAGGCTGAGGCAGGAGAATTTCTTGGACCCAGGAGGCGGAGGTTGCAGTGACCCAAGATCACGCCACTGCACTCCAGCCTGGGTGGCAGAGCAACACTCTGTCTCAAACAAAAACAAACAAACAAAAAACACACGACAAAAAAATACCAAGTATTATTATATCCAGATGTATTATATTAACACAAATGACATAAGCATAAGAACGAAATACTGGGCCAAAACGTCCATAGCGGGGAAATGCATAATCCAGCAACCTTCTTACCCATAAAATCTCAGTCCTGATGGTTTGCATTTTCAATGCATTGGCCACCTGTTACACAGTATGCAGGTGACTGCTGTGGAAGATGAGTTGGACTGGAAAAAGATTAAAACCCCTTTCTTCCAGCCACCTGCTTCTGACCAGGTGTTCCTTCCTGCCAATGCAGTACAAAAAGGAAGAGGCAGAGAAGGACCGCAGTTACTCTGTCATCATGTGATCTGTGTTTGTGAATCACATTTGACAGAGGGCTTGTGCTATCCAGGAATCCAGTAATCATTCAGAGTCAGCGTGGACACCTGAGAGTCAGGAATGGCTTGCTGCCTCCATCTGTTAGTTTCCCTGAGTCTGGAGACCAGGAAGGCAGGATCTGGAATGGGCAAGTGCAGTGTTTTCTCATATTCTGACTTGGAGTCAGGACCCAGGTAGAAACTGCTGGTTCCACTTTGGGAGAGAGCCTCTCCCCGAGCTGGCCTCCTTTGCCCTGGCATGTCCAGCACACAAAGGAGGACATTATTAATATAAACGAGCGGACAGCATCTGTTGCCAGAGAGTCTTAATTAGTCCCCAGCTGGGACTGTGCCACGGGCACATTGCATGTTAGTTGTGATTTCCCAGAAACAATGAGGGAAGACCGAAAACACGAAAACACGTTGTTCCTCCACAGCCCCGCCCTCTCCTGCAACCTCACTCTCAATTCCGGGTTGTAGTTTTTCAAAACAGTACTAGAGAGTTTGATCTGAAATATCTTGATTAGTACTGGAATGAAAATGAATTAAAATTAAGCAAAATGTACATGGGATCTCTTGGTACTATTTCTTACCAACTGCATGTGAATCTACAATTACCTCAAAATAAAAAGTTTAATTTTAAAAATTCAAGCTGCTCAGAATTTACTGTGACAGGAAGAAAGAAAGAAACTGAAAAGGAGGAGGAGGAGGAGGGAAAGAAGAAAGCCCCATTCTGAAAATGAACTTTCTATTTTTTTTTAAATGGATTTCCTCAATCAAGTTGTACCTATCCAAATGATATTCTGTGCCTAGTGGAAGGTTGTGGAACAGAAAATGACACCTGCTCTTTTCCTCTCCTTTCCCCTGACCAATCTGACAAGATCCTTAATAGCAACTGTAAAGAATATCTCCAGTATTATAAACGAGAGCTGGTCAAGGCCGCCCGCAGTGGCTCAGGCCTGTCATCCCAGAACTTTGGGAGGCTGAGACTGGAGGATCAATTGTGCCCAGGAGTTTGAGACCAACCTTGGTAACATAGGAAGACCCTATCTCTACAAAAAAAAATGTTTTTTTAATTACCCGGGCGTGGTGGTGTGCACCCATAGTCCCGTCTACTTGGGAGACTGAGGCAGGAGGATCACTTGAGCCTGGGAGGTCGAGGCTACAGTGAGCTATGATCACACTACTGCACTCTAGCCTGGGTCCTGGGTGACAGAGTGAGGCCCTGTCTCAAAAAAATAAAAATAAAAATAAAGAGAGCTGGTCAGAGTTGCTGCCTCCCCTCCAGACAGAAAGACAGAGAAGATATACTTTTCATGATAAATCCTTTTAGACTTCTAAATTTTATAGTGTGTATATATACTACCTAGTCCCAAAATATTATTCCTCAAATCTTACATAAGGTCTAGCTCAAACAAGTCCTTCTTGATTAAGCCTTGCCCGTTTTACCACTTAGAATTCACCACTAATAGAGGGGTAGTGCTCAAGCCTGGCTGCCAGTAGAAAAACCTGAGAGATTTTTTAAAAATGCCCAAACTCGGTGCCCTCCCCAGACCAGTGGACTGAGAATCGTGGAGGGGAGGAGGTCAATCTGGGTATTTTTCAAAGCTCCTCAAGTAATGTTAATATGTACTCGGGGTTGAGAACTTTTGCCCTGACCCTTTATGGAGCCCATATTTAAGCACTCACCCTATGAGTAAACTGAGTAATTGATTAAAAAGTAAAAAACACTTTCACACCTTTTATCTCGTTTGCTCTCCATAACAACAACACGTAAACTGGGCTTCATTTTCCCACTGCACAGAGGAGGAAGTGGAGAGCTGAGCTGCTAGAAGTTACCAAGGTCCCTTTGAGAGCTTCAGTTCTGCACTTCTTGTATTTGATCATCTCCCCTGAGATTAACAGATTTTGCTCTCCCCACCCAGAGCCCAGTATCGCAGCTTTCATTCAAGCAGTTCAACCTCAATAACCAAAACAGTGAAAAATGAGTAGCTCAGCAGAACACCAGGAAGTCACTCCCAGTGACAGAACCCCACAGGGTGGTTCAGCTTCCTCATAGGTTTCTCACATTACGGGTAACAGTTCATCTTCCTGTTTCTTTCACTTCTTGTTTACCCCTATCAAAACCACCTCAGTCGCATGTTTGAAATGCATTTTCCCAAGCCCCAGATTAATCAGGATCCCCGGGGGTGTTGTTCAAGTATATCTTGTGTGTATGTGTGTATCTGTGGGAAAATATACATAAAATTCACCATCTTAGCCCATTTTGTGTGTGGTTTAAGCAACAAATATTTATCTTCTCACAGTTCTGGAGGTTGGAAGTCTGCAATCAGAGCATCAGCATGGTCAGGTGAGGGTCCTCTTCCCAGCTGGCAGGGGTCCACCATCTCAAGGTGTCCTCACTTGGCCTATTTGGCCTTTGCAGAAGACAGGCAGATCTGGAGAATGAGAGATTACTATAAACTTAATCAGGTGGTGGCCTCAATTATAACTGCTATTCCTGATGTGGATTCATTCTGGAGCAAATCAGCCCATCCCCTGGTGCCTAGCAGGCAGCTACTGGTAGGCGAAGGCTTTCTTCTCCATCCCTGCATCTCGTGGCTCACTAACATGCACGTGAGCCTGGTATGCCAGGGACACGTGCTGCGCCAGTGGCTGGGCTTCCAGCGAGGTACAGAGAGGGGACACACGCCTTTCAGGGGGAGAAAGGGGCAGGGAGGGCCTCTAGTGACACCACGTCAGGACCCTCCCACTGCACCCAGGCCTTGGAGTGGGCCACCCTGCCCAGGACCCATCTTAACCATTTTTAAGTGCACCATTCAGTGGCAGTAAGTACATTCACATGTTGTGCTATCATCACCATGGTCTATCTCCAGAACTTTTTAATCTTCCCATACAGAAACACTTATTAAACAACTTCCTATTCCCCTCTCCCCCAGCCCCTGTTAACCACCATTCACTTTCTGTTTCTAGGAGTTTGACTACTTTATTAGATTGCTGCAAAAGTAATTGTGGTTTCCATAGTTAAAAAAAAAATGGCAAAAGCTGCAATTAATTTGTTTTTTTGGGTTTGTTTTTTTTTTTTTTTTGAGACGGAGTTTCACTCTTGTTGCCCAGGCTGGAGTGCAATGGCACAATCTCAGCTCACTGCAACCTCCGCCTCCTGAGTTCAAGCGATTCTCCTGCCTCAGCCTCCTGAGTAGCTAGGATTACAGGCATGCGCCACCACGCCCAGCTAATTTTGTATTGTTAGTAGAGACAGGGTTTCTCCATGTTGGTCAGGCTGGTCTCAAACTCCTGACCTCAGGTGATCCGCCTGCCTCCACCTCCCAAAGTGCTGGGATTACAGGCATGAGCCACTGTACCCAGCCTGCCTATTTTTTAATCGAATTATTTATTTTTATGTGGTTGAGTTGTAGGAGTTCTTTATATATTCTGGATATTAACTCCTTATCAGATCTATGGTTTACAGATATTTGCTCCCATTCTGCAGGTTGCCTTTCCACTCTGTTGATTGTTTCCTTTCCTGCACAGAAGTTTTTGCAGTCCCACTTGCTGTTTTTGCTTTTGTCACCTGTGCTTTTGTGTCATACGCTAGACATCATTGCCAAATCCAGTGTCATGAAGATTTCCTCCTATATTTTCTCCTAAGAGTTTTATAGCTTCAGGTCTTACATTTAGGTCTTTAATACATTTTCAGTTAATTTTTGTACAGTCAAGAGTCAAATTTCATTCTTTTGCAGGTGGACATCCGGTTTTCCCAATTCCATTTGTTGAGAAACTATCCTTTCCCCATTGTGTTGTCTTGACACTCTTGTCAAAGATCATTTGATGATATACATGAGAGTTTATTTCTGGGCTCCTTATTCTGTCCCATTGGTCTATATGTCTGTCTTTATGTCAGTGACATTCTGTTTTAATTACCCTACCTCTGTAATGCTTTAAAATCAGGAAGTGTGAGGCTTCCAGCCTTGTTTTCCTTTCTCAAGATGTTTTGGCTATTTTTGAGATTCTATATGGATTTTAGTATTTTTTTCTATTTCTATAAAGAATGACATTGGAATCTTTGATAAGCATTGCATTGGATCTGTATATTGCTTTGTGTAGTATGGATATTTTAATGCTTCCAATCCATGAACATGAGATGTCTTTCTGTTTATTTGTGTCTTATTTAATTTCATTTAGCAATGTTTTACAGTTTACTATATGCCTTTCACTTTCTTGGGTAAGTATTTTATTTATTTGATGCTGTTGTAAATGGGATTGTTTTATTAACTTTTTTCAGATTACTCATTGTCAGTCTTTAAAACTGCAACTGATTTTTATGCGCTGAATTTGTATCCTCCAACTTTGCTAAATGTATTAGTTCTAACAGTTTTTTATTTTTCTGGAATATTTCAGATTTTCTACAAATAAGATTATATTATTTGCAAACATATATAATTTTTTTCTTCCTTTCTAATTTGAGTGCTTTTTATTTCTTTTTCTTACCTAATTGTTTGGGCTAGTACTACCCGTAGTATGTTGAGTAGAAATGTAGAAAATGGACATTCTTGTCTTGTTTCTGATCTTGAAAGAAAGCCTTCAGTTTTTCACCACTGGGTATGATTATTAGCTATAGCCTTTATTATGTCAAGATAATTTCCTTCCATTTCTGATTTACTGAATGAGACAGAGCTGAGTCTGTACCTGCTCCTGTACCTGTTCTCAGAAAAAGCCAGCTATGGGTGAAGAGACAGTGTGGAGAGAGGCCCACCAAAAACCTCGCAGGCTTCAGAGTTTTCTAGTGCTGAGTGGTCAAGTGTCCCTCTGGTCTGCTTAACACTTCCTCTACCTAACCCTTCCTCAGAAATCACTGTCTTCCCTCATTCAAGAGGAGGAGAAAGAGAGTGAACAGTGTACCAAGTGCTGACATGCATTATCTCATTGAAGCCTCACTAGGTATTACTATCTGCATTTTGTAGATGAGAGAAGTGAGGCTCGTGAAGTTTAAGCAACTTGCACAACCAGCGTCAAATAAGTGGACAATTAGAAGTGGTGGAGATTGGACCCTAAAATGAGTCTTTCCAGACATAATACCCAGGTTCTTCCCACTGTAGCTACTTCTCTCATTCATTCAACAAATGCCTACTACGTGCCTTTCCCTGTGCTAGGAGCTCAGAGAACTACAAGGAAAAGCAAGATGTGGCACCTGCATTCAAGGAAACCACTGCTAAGAGAGGATATAAATGCCAAATCTGTAATTATAACAGATAGAAAAAAGTGCTACAGGGTGTAAACACTATGGGAGCACAGACAAGCAGGGATTCTGGGGTATGAGTTGAGATCCGCTCACCCAAAGCAATGTCCAGTCCTGCAAGCTCCATTTACAGTAAGTGCCCTATACAGGTGTACCATTTTTAATGTTTTATACTGTATTTTTATTATACTTTTCCTACATTTAAATACACAAATACCATTGTGTTACAATTGCCTAGAGTATTCAGTATAGTAACATGCTGTACAGGTTTGTACCTAGGAGAACTAGACTATACCATATAGCCTAGGTGTGTAGTAGGCTATACCATCCAGGTTTGTGTAAGTGCACTCTATGATGTTCACAAAAGGACAAAATTGCTTACCAATGCATTTTCAAGAGTGTATCCCTGTTGTTAAGTGATGCATGACTATATTATCATCATTATTATCCTCTGATCAAACTCTCCAGTGCCTTCCACTCTGACTCAGATAAAAGCTGAAGTCTTTACAATGGCCTATGAAACCCAACATCAGGGGTGTCCAATCTTTTGGCTTCCCTGGGCCACATTGGAAGAATAATTGTCTTGGGCTACACATAAAATACACTAACTCTAATGATAGCTGATGAGCTAAAAGAAAAAAAAAATCTCATAATGTTTTAAGAAAGTTTACGTATTTGTGTTGGCTGTATTTAAAGCCATCCTGGACTGCATGAGGCCTGTGAGTACCTGCGGGTTGGACAAGCTTGCCCTATGTGTTCTGCCCCCGGTTATCTCCTGTTTCTCTCACCCGTGTTTTCTCTACTCAAGCCATCCTGACCTCTTTGCTCTTCCTTGAAAGTGCCAGGCATGCTCCCACCTCAGGACCTTTGCACATGCAGTACCTTTGCCTGGAGGGCTCTTCCCCAGGTCTCTGCCTGGCTCACTGCATAATTCCTCCACATTTCTGCTCAAATGTCACTTTCCCTGACTACCCTATCAAAAATTGCAAACAACCCCACTGCAATACTTCCCTATTGTATTTTTCTCCATATTTTCTATTACCGTCTAATATGCCATATAATTGATTTAGTTTTCCTATTTATCTGTTTCCCTCACTTAAGCTCTACCAGGGCAGAATTTTTGCCTGTTTCATTTGCTTCTGTAACCCCAGTATCTACAACACTGCCTGACACAGAGTAGGCGCTCAATAACTGTTTATTCATTATATCAGTTAATTAATTAATGGCAAGTCTGCACTGACACTCCAACATCTCTGGTTTTATTAAATGTCTCTCATAACTGTGGTGATTATTTCTGTATTGGCAGACATGCAATTCATCCATTATGTACAATATGCAAACACTCTGTTGGAGACAGATACACAGTGATATATGAGACACAGCAGTCCCTTGTCTCCAAGAAGCTGTGGTTTGACCAGAAACGGAATATCTGAAATTGAGACAGTTCTCAAAAGTCTGGAAACCACGGTTCCCGGTGTCCCAGACTGGAATCTGCAGAAAGAGCAGCAGAGAGAAAGTCTTTGCCATGTCTTAAAAACTAAGTGTCTGGTCCAGTGGTCCACTGAGCATGTTGTTCATTCTGGGCCTGAGAACATCTAGTGAGGATAGCTAATGTTCATATAGTTCAGTGCAATTAATACTAATTAACAACCAGGTACACCATGAAACTATCTGAAGAAACCTGCTCCCTGGTTTTAATAGAGAAGTGGATTCTTGCCTGTGTTACTGTTAACTTTTACAATTGTGTCTTGTTAATGCTTTCCTGTCCATTTTTCCCATGATTGTGTCAGTTTAGGGGAAGAGAGCAGAGTAGACATCATTTTCTCAAGATTTGCATCAAGTCAAACGGCACTTTTTTTCCCCTCCCAAACAGGACCATATTTGTCCTTTCCTTTGCTGAAAGTAGCACTAACATAGTAAGTGATAGGTCAGGTGTTACTTCCTTGCCCAGGTGTTAATTCTAATTTTGGCACCAAATCGGGTATATTTAAGCAGAAACCTCACAGAGGGTGTGTTTCACACTGTGCGCATATCAAAACAGGTTTCAGCTGGTGTGGGTGCCCACAATTCAATTTACTCCACCTGTGCAGTAACCAAACCCTCCTGCAGAACAAAACCAACTTGAATGTTTGGCTGCAGTCAACAGTGATTAAGAACACAGTCCTGAAGCTTTGTATTCAGAAGGAAAATTCTTGTCTGTCACGCCCTCCACCACCCCCACCCACACCCACACCTCAGCCTAGGTGGGGTTGTTGAGTTTCATTCTTCCAAAGCACCCCTTTGCAATACTTAGCATGTCTGTAGTTGTGTGTTCGTTGGTGGTTATCTGCCTTCCCTCACTATAGTGTCAGCTCAGTAAGGGACTGACTGTATTTTCACACTTGCTGCAGCATTCAAATGCCTTGCTCAGTAAGTGTGCAATACACATGCACATTGATGAGTGACTGACAACTTTCCAGCTGTGCCAAATGTATGGGGACGTAAAGAGGACCTCCAAATTTAACCAGAACACGCACATTTAATCCGAACTCTGCCCCCTTCTAGCTTTGTGACTCTGGAAGTCCTTCAGCCTCTCTGAGCTTCTATGTCTTCATCTGCAAAATAAAAATGATAATGATATTCTCCTCCGAGGCGTTTCTAAGGAGTAAATGAGACTGACTTCTAAGTGCTCAGTAGACATCCAGTGGTCATAAGACAGATTCATTTAAATGGTAAACACATTAAGCACTAATGTTATAAAATAACTGTTTAGTGGAAAATAAGATGAGATTTTAAAATTGAGGATATGGTCATCTATATCTTTGCCATTTAAAATAAGTTTGAGGGGAAAAAGGATACCCATAAGCATGTAGGAAATTGTGGAAGTGGCTGCAAATAAACGTGTATTTATTGTCTGCTTTATATTTTCTAGACTGCAAGTGCCTTGTGCTACTTTATTTTCGAGTGCTGAATCCAGCCTAGGCACAGTCAATACATATTAACTAAATGGATGACCACCTGACCTATATCATCTCTACATTTCCTCCAGCTGTTAATCTGCCCACTCCTTCAAGCACAAGGCATTTGACTAATACCTGGGAATGAAATTGCTTTACCTGGATTCAGTCTTATGATGTTTATGAATCCAGCACTGAATACTGCTTTCTCTTTGTTTAAGGTTGTGTGAAGCTACTGATTCTGTGGATTAGCCAAAAGATTGCCCTAATTTCTATGAGTACCTAGTGACTCTGGATGCTGACTTCCCAGGGATGTGTTAAGGTCACCCACCCAGGCAGAGCTTCTAGGGACCAGTCCAAAAAAAATAAAAGTAGGACTGGGCACGGTGGCTCACACCTGTAATCCCAGCACTTTGGGAGGCCGAGGCCAGCGGGTCACCTGAGGTTTGGCGTTCAAGACCACCCTGACCAACATGGAGAAACCCTGTCTCTATTGAAAATACAAAATTATCCGGGCGTGGTGGTGCATGCCTGTAATCCCAGCTACTCGGGAGGCTGAGGCAGGAGAATCACTTGAACCTGGGAGGCGGAGGTTGCGGTGAGCCAAGATCATGCCACTGCATTCCAGCCTGGGCAACAAGAGCAAAACTCCATCTCTAAATAAATAAATAAATAAATGTAACCATCAGGATGGTTGTCGGCCTGGGGGAGGAGGAAAGGGGGAATTGTGGTTTTGTGGGTAGAGCATTTCAGTTTTGCAAGATGAAAAGTTTCTGGAGATTGGTGGCACAACAGTGTAAATATACTTAACATTACTGAGCTATGCACTAAAAATCATTAAGGTAAATTTTTTGTGTTTTCTACCATAATTTAAAAAATGTAGCTATCAGAGTCTTTACAATACACTGAGGCAGCCACCATGAAATAAAGACGCTGTATTTTATTTTATGGCTGTGTATGGAAAGCTTGGGGTGTCCTTCCCTCCAGAATTCTTGCAAACATAAGAACAGGTCTGCAGGACCAAATAGGAATAAAATATCTTCCAAATATTTCACATCACAAAGATGAAAACTGACCTTAGAAAATGACTGTCTATGCTATGAAATAGTGTATGGAAGTTATTAAATATTTGTACGAAGTACATGAACCCCAATTAACTCTGCTTTTTCACCAGAGACAAATCAAAGTAATTGAACTGAAATTTATTGCAGTGCTTGGGTTTTGAACAAAGGCCTAGCAATGATAAAGCTTCTCTAGCAATGACTACAGACAGACCTGTCGGGGTGAATACACACCTGGTTTCGGCTCACAGAGTTCTCCAGCTCCATTCAAGTTACTCTGCCAAAGTAATAAGCCTTTTGTCTTCTTGCTTCACAAGGCAAGGTTACCTAGGGTTCAATGCCTAATGGTAGTAGAATGGGTTTTCAATAGTTACATATACCTTCTTTAGAAATCAGACTAGCCTCATCCAACAGCTTTGTCTCTTGTCATATTTCAGCCATTGTTTTAGGCAGCAACGTTCTAAATACAGTTAATCCAGAGCTTTTCAAATTCCTCATTTGCTTTTGTTTCTTAAAGCATTCAATATTGCTGATCATGCCTCCTTTTTGGAAAGCTCTCTACAGCTTTGTCTCTAGCTGTGGTTTTCTGTTTTTCTTTCTCCTCTGACTCCATACGTCTTGCTGCCTTTGCTCCCTTGCTTCTTTCTCTTCTATTCATTCAGTGAATATTGATGGAGTGAGGCACTCTCAGCAGGGAGCAAAATAGATGTGAAGCCTGCTCCCGGGGGGCGCAACTGAGAAATGAGAGATAGGTGTGGATCAAATCATCACAGTAACAAAAGTCAACTTGCAATGACTGCCCATGCTGGGGACACTGGGCCATGAGTGGTCAAGGAAGACTGGGGCTGAGATCTGAAGCACGAGTGGGTGTGTATTGATGAGGTGAAAAAGCAAGGTCATAACCCCAATGTTCACTCCCTAGGCAGGCTCCATCCTTTACCAAAAGCCTTAATTTGCATTGTGCTTACTGATTTGCAAATCACTTCCACTCATATCTTGTCATGCTAATATTCTGAATGAGGAAAGACGGGCATTATTAGCCCTTCATAGAATTGAGGACACAAGGTTAGAGCCCTTAAATGGCATACCCAGAGCCACGTGGTCAGTAAGTAACACCACTGGACTGACCATAAGTCCTGGGAGTATCACCTCTCTTTCTTGGTGACTCATTCACTCACCATCACGACCTCAACTCTCACCTCAACAGAAAACTCTTAGATTCCCCCTCTCTGTTCAGATGTACATTTCATATTAGCTGCTAAATATTTCCACCTGGACATTCCAATAATGTCACCTAAATAAAATATCTAAAACTATTAGTCCTCTACAAAAGCCAGTTTTGCTTTTGAAATTTCCTACATTTGTTCTAATGGTATTGTTCTGCCAGCCAGTTGGGGCCAACGCCTGGAATCCATTCTCTTCTCCTTCTCATTTCACCATGGCTCCTGGGTGAGTCACCAAATCCACTGAGGATCCCTTCACAAAGATGTGTCCATCTATCTGTCCAATTTCATCTCCATTTCTATTTCTACTCCCTGGATCAGTGTGTCATTCACAACTGTTGGGCAGCAACCATCTGCTCCTACTCTGTCTACGATACCATAGGCAGCTCCTACTCGGTCTATGATACCATCTTCCCCTCAAGGAGTATACAGCCAAAAGGGAAGATCAGACACATCCACAAACACCCAGAGATCATAATCCAAAGCTGAAAATGCTGTGTCATTACATAAATACTTACTATGTGCCTGACATGTGTCACGAATTCTTCTGGAATTCCTGCTGCAATTCTTGCTGCAAGCTAATTTTTCCTTTGCTCTGGAGCACTAGATATATAAGAATAAGAAGAAGACTGGAATAGTAAGAAGACATGCTTTCTGTGCTTCAAGGGGAAAGAAAGGACTAGAACATAAGCTCCACAAAGGCAGAGAGTTTTGTCTGTTTTGGTTCACGACTGTATCCTCAGCTTTTAGAACAGTGCTGGACACTTAGTAGGCTCTTAGTAAATACTTGCTGAATGAAAGACAGAATGAGCAAATTTGTAACTGCACTTCTGGCTTCACTTGGCCGTGTCTTGGAGGTCCCCTCCCTAGAATGCAAACATGGATTAAGGCTGACTGGTTATTCATTTGCAAGATAGATACCATGTACTCATAATTTTCCCTCCCCTCTCATACTGAGCCACTGTTCTTGACCCCAACACAGGACCCCTAATTCTTTTTCTCTTGGAAGGAGTTATTCCCTAGGGGGCTTTTTGAGTCCTCATGAGAATAGATTCTTGTAGGCCCACCCCATCAGTTCTCCTGAGTAAATGTGGACTGAAAACAGCTGCCTACAATCCTAAGATAGGATTCCCCAACCACACCCCAAAACTTCAGATCACCTGAGATAAACCTTATTAACATTTTGGATTCTCATCACCTGAGATAAAGCTTATTAACATTTTGATGGCATTTCCTTGCTGCATCTCACTATATATTCATATATCTATCTATAATTTTACATAAAAGGAATCATACTATATGTAAGAGTTAAAGAAAGAGGAAAGAAACAAGAAAAGTGGCTCAACAGTCAAAGACAGGTTTACTTTGGAGAATAAACCTGAGAGAGGCTTCTAGCCAATTTCAGTCAGGAGCATTCTCTTTTAAAGACTAAGGGTATTTAAGGGTTTAGGAAGAGGGGAGCTTATCACAGGCTCAGAATGTTTCTTTGTGAGGGAAAGTTTATTGCAGGGTTGGAATGTCTCTGGAATGTCTCAGGTTAGAATGTTTAATGCAGGGTGGGGAGGCTATCTTGGGTTGGCATGTTTGTGGTCAGAGGGGGGTTTATCTTAGGGTTGGAATGTTTTCGGTTATGGTGACATTAGCCATTAGGCTGATGTTTTGGGGCTGGATTCTGGTGGTTTTTTTTAAATCAAGGGGAACTTAAAATGGTGGCATTTGTCCAAGATAGCAATGCTACTGCTCTGTCAATCCAGTCCCTATAGTTATAAAAAGAACTAGGGGCGGCATTTTCTTTTTGGCTACTTCCTGCTGAGGGGCGGCAGGCAGAGAGTTCTTTGGTCTTGGATTGATTATAGGAGTAAGACTGCCTGTAGATGTTTTTGGGTAATTGTCTGTGAGAAGGCCATGATCCTGTCAGTTAAAAATCTTTGAAAAGGTTTAATTAAGCACAGTAAGAACATTAGTCCTAGACGATCATTAGGAGAGGCCCCAGGAATGGGATGACCCATGTTAGGATTTTGTTCCTAAACCAAAAATCTATTTGGTTGTTTTGGTATTCCCTTAGCTTTTTAGCCCTTTCCTTAAGTTTTTCAGCAGTGTCTCTTACTAGGCCCGATTGGTTGAGATAGAAGCAATGTTCCTGACTCAATGAGAGACAGAGGCCCCTTTTTCAGCCGTTATAAGATCTAATCCCCATCTATTTTGGAGGACTACTCCAGCCAAGGAGTATAGTTGGTCTTGGACTCTTATAAGGCTTCAGGCTATATCTTCTAATGAACCCTGTAGTTCTGTCGAAAGAGCTTTAAGTATGTTAAGAAGGTGACCAATCTGCCTACTCCCAATCCAAGCCCAGAGGTTATACCTAAGGCAGCCATCAAAGAAATGACTTGGATGGCCCTCCTTTTTCTAACATATTGGACAGATGGAATGGGTAAAGATTGATTAGGAGTAACTAGTCCAATGGAGGGAGAAAGATAAACTAGGGTACAGGTTCCATTCCAGTTGGTGGGGAGATAAAGATATGTGTGGGTGCCACACAAAAAGAACAAGCCTTTGTCATAAATACAAGAGGAAATGTGGAAAGAAAATAAGTGAATTAAAGATGGGGTGTTTCTTTCCTGTGGTTCATTACTCCAGGTGGACAAGGAGGAGGCCAGGGAGACACCCACTGTAGTAGGGATATAGGAAGAGTTGTTTCTTACACATTTAGTGCGATCGGATGTTGCACCATTGATACTGAGCCACAGAAAAAGGTGAGCATCAGGGACAGCACAAGTTAGGCCAGAGGCATTGGTTGAGGGAGAGGCTGTAAAACGAGCCGGTTGCAGAAATGCTCCGTTTGCTTCAGATGATACTTGGTAGTCAACCCTGTTAGTCTGAATGGTCAGATGGGTGTTTAACAAGGAAAGTGCGGTTGCATTGATTAGAAGTTAAGGAACCTACAGGGAAATTTCACTCAGAGGCTGAAAAACAAAGTGAGGCTTCTTGTAAAAGAGGGGTGGGGCCAGGGGTGGTGGCTCATGCCTGTAATCCCAGCACTTTGGGAGGACGAGGCAAGTGGATCACGAGGTCAGTAGTTCAAGACCAGCCTGGCCAGCATGGTGAAACCTCATCTCTCTCTACTAAAAATACAAAAAATTAGCCGGGCATGGTGGCATGCACCTGTAGTCCCAGCTACTTGAGAGGCTGAGGCAGGAGAATTGCTTGAACCCAGCAGGTGGAGGTTGCAGTGAGCCGAGATCACGCCACTACACTCCAGCCTGAGTGACAGAGTGAGACTCCATCTCAAAAAAAAAAAAAAAAAAAAAAAAAAAAAGATGGTATGTTTAGTTATGGGCCCTTCAATGGGGGCCTTGGGCTTAAGGCATTGTAGGGAGTTATAATAGGTTTGAAATAATTTGTTGGCCTGATTGGCCTTGGAAGTGGGATAATCGCCGACCAGGGAGACAGCTCTATCGAAAAAGGAAGCTCCTTTTTGAAGTTTATAAATTAGAGTTATGTTTCCTGTTAAAAGGTCATGAAGGGGTGTAGGAAGGGCTGTGTAAGCTGAGGAAGACAGCAATAAGCACATCCAGCACTCCGGAGCAAAGGAAGAGTTAGCTTGCCGCAAGAGGAATTGTGTAAGGTTTATAGAGCATTCTAGTTTGAGAGCAGTGAGGGGTGGTTGTATTGGTGAGGTTGATGTGATTAGGGAATTTATACTGAAGGAAACAAGCAAAAAGAGAAAAAAGTTATTTGGGTAGGAGTAAAGTCCTGGAAAGTTCCTTGAAGCCATAGGTCC
The DNA here is from genome assembly GCF_028858775.2 of Pan troglodytes. Classification (NCBI taxonomy): domain Eukaryota; kingdom Metazoa; phylum Chordata; class Mammalia; order Primates; family Hominidae; genus Pan; species Pan troglodytes. Next base: position 46,936,754 of record NC_072401.2, read on the forward strand.
CATAGGACAGTAAGGAGCTGATCAGGATGTATAATGGGAGCTTTGTAAGGGTACCAATGAAGGTCTGTAACAAGGTTGGTTAGGAAGCGATGAAAGTTTGGGAAAGAGACATAAGCGACTTATGTGGATTTCTCCTCCTTTTCCTCTGGGATTTGGGTGAGGCAAAGAGAAGTGGGTCCTGTGGAGACACAAGAGAAGGCTGAAGGGGTTTTAGATTTGTTTGTTTGGGTATGTGGATGAAGGCAAGTCTGTTTTCTTGAGAGAAGTATAATGAAACCATTGGGGAGTCTCTGGAGTTTTGCTGCCATGGGTGTAGTAAGGATGATCTGGTAAGGTCCCTTCCATTTAGGTGTGAGGGGGCAGTTGGGGGTAGGACTGGGATCTTTTACCAGAACCCAGTCTCCTGGCTGTAGGAAGGGATTAGAGGAGTCAGCGACAGGTTGTGGCAGGTATTTGTCAGCATATTCCAAAATGAAATGGCGATAGTATGTAGAAGAGGGGAAACGAGAGGGATTGGTAGAGGTGGGGCTTGACCCCGAGGTGGAGCAAAAGGGGTTAGTTGTCTCCCATATATGAGTTTAAAAGGGCTGAGCATTAAAGGTTTATGTGGTAGTGCCCAAATTTTTAGAAGGGCTAAAGGCAAAAGTGTAACCCAGTCTTTATGTGTTTGGAGTGAGTACCTGGTGAGGGTGCTTTTTAGAATGCCATCCATTTTTTCAACCTTTCCTGAAGATTGAGGTCGATAGGGGATGTGTAGCTTCCAGGTGATTTTTAGGGCTTGTGCAAGTGTTTGAGTAATCTGAGAAATGAATTCAGGACCATTATCAGATTGAAAAGAAAGAGGCACCCTGAACCTGGGGATGATTTCTGTTATTAATTTGGAGGTGACAGTAGAAGCTCATTTGTGGGTTGGGGGAAAAGCCTCAACCCATCCTGAAAAGGTATCAACCAGAACTAAAAGAAATCGAACCCTTTTTACTGGGGGCATATGGGTAAAATCAATTTGCCAGTCCTGTCCTGGAAGATTTCCCCTGGTTTGATGTGTTGGGAAAGAAGGGGATCTAGTGTTGGAGTGAGGGGAATCTTTTTGGCAAATAGAACATTGATGGGAAATGGCTTTTAACTGTTCCTTTATATCTGGGGTTATGTGTATATGGGAACTTAAGAAATGTTGTAGAGGGGGAATGGCTAGTGTGGAAGAGGTTGTGAATGTTCCATAGAAGAGTTGTTTTTTCAGGGTCAGGTAGGACTAATTTGTTTTGTATGAACCAATATGGGGTTTGAATTGTGCCCCCGCCATGATTAGTTGTTGTGTTTGGTGTTCTGGACAAAAGGAGGGGATATGTTGTATGAGGGGAAATAGGTATTGGGGAATTGGGTCATTGGTTGAGGTGTGTTTTGCCCAGTAGTCAGCCTCATGGTTCCCTAAAGAAATGTGGCTTTTGTCTGATTGATGTCCTTTGCAAAAGATAACCGCAACATTTTCTAGAAGTAGAGTTGCCTTTAATAGATGGTGAATGAGTTTTCCATTAATGATAGGGGTTCCCTTACCTGTGAGATAGCCCTGCTCACTCCAAATTTGGACATTGGAGTGGATGATATTGTAGGCATATTTAGAATCAGTGTATATTTTAACTTGTGTGTTTTTTGCTAGGGTTAGTGCTCTTATTAGCACTAATTCTGCTTGTTGAGGGATGTGTCCAAAGGCAAGGGGGCAGCCTCTATGACTCTTCTAGGTGGGAGAAAGTGGGTACCATCATGATATCCTTCAATGATGGCATATCCCGGTTGGAGGGGATAGATTTTTGATGCACTGACATTCATAAACCACTCTGGGGCTCCTTTTTTGTGAGTGGAAGTAAGGTGGTGAAACATGGTGAGGGAACTTTCAATTAAATCAGAGCATGAGTGTCACTCAGGGTCCAAAATTGGTGTTGAAGGTAAAAGAGGGGCGGGATTATGAGGAGAGCATCTATGAAGAGAGATAGAGGGTTGAAGGAGGGTTGAATGTAGGGCTTGTGTGTGAGAGGATGAGATGGAGGTGAGTGCCTTATGGCTGAGTGTATCTTGTAGAATGTGAGAAGAAAATATCTGAAGGGGTTCGTAGAATGTGAGTTTTTGTGCCTCAGAGATAATTAAAGAGGCTGTGGACAAAATTTTCAAGCAAAGGGGCCAGTTTTTATAAATGGGGTCTAGTTGTTTTGAAAAATATGCCACTTGGCTTGGGAGTCTCCCATGGATTGGGCTGATAGTCCAAGGGCCTGATAATGTGAACTGTGTAAATATAGATGAAAAGGTCTTAGGGGATTTGGAAGGCCTACAGCAGGGGCCTGTAATAAGGTATGTTTTAGGCAAGAGAAAGCATGATAAAGGTCTGGGGTGGGAGTGAGTGGTTGGTCAAGATTTCCTTTTTACATATAATAAATGTACATAGCATTTATTATATGACAGACACTGTGGAAAAAACCACAGTGAGTAATGCATATAGGTATTGGCCCCATGTGGGGTATCATGGCAAACCTGCCATTGGCATATCTGGTCTTCCTACCTACCATTCTAAGATGTTTTGTGGGTTTGCTTGCGTGAGGGAATCTGGCCATGCACAGAAAAGACACACCATAGCTGATGGGGGCCGGAAGGGTCTTGATTACCTTGAAGATGCTAAATAAACCCACTAATCCAAGGAAGGAAAGTAAGTCCCTTTTTGTTTTAGGAAATGGGATTTGTTGAACACCTTGCTTTCATGCCAGCAGCATTTCTTGGGTATTTGGAGTTATGATCAGTCCTAAGTATGAAACTTTTGGAGATGTTAATTGGGCCTTCCTTTTATATACCTAGTACCTGCATTCAGCCAAAAAATTTAAAAGCTTGATGATATGTTGAATACAACTAGAGAGGGGCTGCAAGAGCCAGACCTTGTCTCAAAAACAAAACAAAACAAAAAACCTAAATCATTCTTCCTAAAGGTCACATTATATTCCATACAATGTGGATGTATCACAGTTTGTTCATCATTTCCTTTGATGGACATTCACTGTTTCTAGCTCTTTGCCGCTATGGACAATGCTATAACAAATATGTTTGCATGTATGTTTGTGCCAGTGAGATAGATTTCTGAGAGTGGAGTTGTTGAGTCAACAGGTATATGCATTTTATTTTTCAGAGCACTTTTGTTTACTTAACAAGAATGTACATAGCATTTATTATATGACAGACACTGTTTTCAGCATTTCTCAAATATTAACTCATTTATTAATCCACATTGCCTTCCAAAACAAGCCATAACACTTTATGTTTCCACCAATAGGTATGATGACATTTTTCTCATATCCCACTAGCAAGTAACAGTATGATTCCTTTTAACTTTTGCCAATCAGATGGATACCAAGTACAGGTTGAGGTACCTTACCCAAAATGCTTGGAGCCAAAAGTGTTTCAGATTTTGTTTTGGAATATTTGCATTACCCTCTGGGTATCATGTGAGCCTTCTAGACATTTTCAACAATATCTTTATGCCACAAGGGAGAGAATAAGCGGAAAAAACTACAGTGAGCAATGCATATAGGTATTGGCCCCATGTGGGGTATCATGACAAACCTGCCATTGGCATATCTGGTCTTCATACCTACCATTCTAAGACCTTTTGTGGGTTTGCTTGCGTGAGGGAATCTGGCCATGCACAGAAAAGATACATCATAGCTGATGGGGGCCGGAAGGGTCTTGATTACCTTGCAGATGCTAAATAAACCGTGCACTTGACATCTGCGTTTTGACTGAGATCTGTCACATGAGGTCAGTGTGGAATTTCCCATTTAGAGTGTCATGTCCACACTCAAAGTTTCTGATTTTGGAGCAGTTCAGATTTTCAGATTAGAAATGCTTAACCTGTAATATCTTACTGTTACTTTAGCCTATATTTCCCTAACTCTAGTGAATTTAAGTGCCTTTTCATATGTTTGTGGGTCTTTGGATTTATTTTTCTCTATCCCCTTGCAATTCATATTGGTTGCACATTTTCTGTTGGGTTTTTGGTCATTTTTCTTGTCAATTTGTAAGAGCTCTTCATCTATTTTTTAAAAATCAACCCCTTTTCTATCATATGCTTTATTATTATTTTCAAATCTACTGTTATTGACTTTGTTTATGATTGGTTTTGTCTTAAATTTAAAAAATTTTTTATATAATCAAACATGGCTACCTTTACTTTATCGCTTGTAGGTTTCTATTGATCATGTAGTTACCTAGATTTCTTGCCTAGAGTTTTAAAATTTATATCTAAGCCTTTTATTCATCTGCAGTGTATTTTCATATATAGTATAAGACAGAATCTTTTTAAATTTTCTTCCAGAAAGTAGTCAGTTGTTAATTAAATGGCCCATTTCTTTCCTCCTGAATTAAATTACCACATTTGTCTACGTGAACATCTCCTCAGAATCCAACTCTATATCCATACTTGTAGAGGTTTGATTATTGTGGCTTTAGTTTCCGATTATCTGGTAGGGCAAATCTCCCTTATTGTTTTTCTTTCTCATAGTTTTCTTAACTAAGAGTTTTTCCCCTATATTTTCTGTTACTTACTTGTTAGAACTATTCCTAAAGAATGTATGGTTTATGTCAACATTATACATGCATAAATATGTTCCCATTCTTATTTTTAGTTGGTTCCTATTAAGGTAGAAAAAAAGCTATTGTGGGCTGGGAGCAGTGGCTCACACCTATAATCCTAGCACTTTGGGGGGCCAAGGCGGGAGGGTCACTTGCAATCAGGAGTTAGAGACCAGCCTGGCCAACATGGTGAAACCCTGTCTCTACTAAAAATACAAAAATTAGCTGGGCATGGTGGCAGGCACGTGTAATCCCAGCTACTCGAGTAGCCACTGGTACCCATGCCACTGTACTCCAGCCTGGGGACAGAGCGAGACTCTGTCTCAAAAAAATAAAAAAGAAGGCAAAACAATTACAAGACATATTAAGAGAGTGTGATAAGATATAGGATGCTACATAGATACACAAAAAACAATAGCTTTTTTCTTTTCTTTTTTTTTTTTTTTTGTCACCTAGGCTGGAGTACAGTGGCGCAATCTCGGCTCACTGCAACCTCTGCCTCCCGGGTTCAAGTGATTCTCATGCTTCAGCCTCCTGAGTAGCTGGGACTACAGGTGTGTGCCATCACGCTCAGCTGATTTTTTATATTTTTGGTAGAGACGAGTTTCACTATATTGACCAGGTTTGTCTCAAACTTCTGGCCTCAAGAGATCCTCCTGCCTTGGCCTCCCAAAGTTCTGGGATTACAGGCATGAGCCATCACGCCCAGCCTGTTTTGCCTTCTTAATTATCTTGAGTTTTCTAAATATGCAACCATATCAAAAGACATGTTTTTATTTTTTCTTTTCTGATATTTATACTTACTAGTTCACTTTTTTCTTCTTGCATTTGCTAAAATATCTAAAATAATATTAAATAATAATGATGGTGCAGGTATCTATCTGTTTCTTGACTAAAATTAAAATGCTTTCAGTAGTGTCTCTATATAAGATAATATTTGCTATTGGTTTCTGGTAGTTTTTGTCAGTTTAAATTTTTTTCATGCCTACTTAGAATTTTTATTAGGAATGGCTGCTGAATTTTATCAATTATCATTTGAACAGCTGCTGATGTTTTTCTTCTGTAGTTTATCAGTGTAACGGATTAGGTTACTGGGATTTGGATATTGAACCACTCTTGCAGTTGTGGAATAAACCTTGCTGTTCATTGTATTTTACTCTTGATATAATGAAGACCTATATAAGCTAATATTTTATTTATAATTTGTATTTCTAAATCATAAGTGAAATTAGTCTATAATTATAATTGTAATTAACAAATATTACTCTATCCTTTTTTCTTTCTTATGTTTTGGTATTAAAATTGTATTGGCTTCAAAATGTGAATTTAAAAGATTTTTATATGGCTTGGAGTAGCTAAACCTGCATTTCTAATCAGCATCTAGGTGGTATTAATACTACAGTCCTTGGACACACTTTGAGTAGCACGGGTTTAAATAATTTAACATTGGGCCAGGTGCAGTGGCTCATGCCTTTAGTCCCAGCTACTTGGAAGGCTGAGACAGGAAGAACAGTTGAGGTCAGAGTTTGAGACTGTAGTGTGCAGTGATCATGCCTGTGAATAGCCACTGCACTCCAGCCTAGGCAACATAGCCAGACCCTGTCTCTTAAAAAAAAATCACTTAACATTGGAATTATCAGACTTTAGAGGTAAATTATCAGAACTTTAGAGCTTAGCTGAAACTCAGCCACATATGTACAACTATTATATATCAATTTTAAAACCAAAAAATGTACAACTATTATATATCAGTTAAAAAAGGAAAAACAAACTCAACTCTAAGGCCATCTGGCCCTAAGGTCTTTTCAATAGTAAATGTCCAATCACTTTACCATTACTTCTGTAATAATTGGTCCATTCATGTAATAATTTGTCCATTCACATTTTTCCTCTCTTCTTGGATGAATTTAAATAGTCTGTATTTTGCAAAAAAAAATCATACGTTTCCTATAGCTTTTCATATTCACTGTCATAGCATTGGCTGTGGTGACTCTCTTGAATCTTTTAATCGACTTCAGCTTCCTAATCTCTTTTTTTCTTTTTTCCCTCTTCAAACTTGTAAGCTGTTTATTTTATTAGTCTATCCAATAAACATTTGGAGTTATTTTCAGTAGATTTCACATATTTTCCCTCCTACTGTTCTTTATTCTTTCTTTTTTCTGAATCATTAATTCTAAATTTGACTTTTGTCAATGTCAATTTCCTGATTTCTGTTTCTAAATTTTTTTTTTTTTTTTTTTTTTTTTTTTGAGACAGAGTCTCACTCTGTCACCCAGGTTGGAGTGCAGTGGCACGATCTTGGCTCACTACAAGCTCCGCCTACTGGGTTCACGCCATTCTCCTGCCTTAGCCTTCCGAGTAGCTGGGACTACAGGCACCCGCCACCATGCCCGGCTAATTTTTTTGTTGTTGTTGTTTTGTTTTTAGTAGATACGGAGTTTCACCATGTTAGCCAGGATGGTCTCGATCTCCTGACCTTATGATCTGTCCGACTCGGCCTCCCAAAGTGCTGGGATTACAGGCATGAGCCACTGCACCCAGCCTCTTTCTAAATTTTTGAGAGGAATAGTTAGTTCCTTTATTTTTTGGCTTTATTTTTCAGTTGCAAGGCATTTGAGAACTCTAAATATTCTCTGAGTACCATTCTCAGGGTCCTGTCTGGTGCAATAGAAAGTAATTTCCTTTTCATTGGTTTCTAGATACTTTGCGAGTCCTCTTTTACTTCCTTTTTGATCCAAGACTTATCTAAGAGTTTTCTCTTTAATTTCTAAATACATAAAGTTTTTTAGGTCATTTTTATCATGTATGTGAAATTTTTCAGTTTTTGATTTGAGAATATGACCTATAAATTATGTTGTTGTTGTTGTTAAAGCTTTCGTTGTGACCAAGCATATCAAAATTGGCTGCACTTAGGATTTTTCAGTTACATAAGCCAAGAAACTTCCTTATTGCTTAATATTCTGTGACTTGCATTAGAAAGAGTCCTGATTGATACAACTGTTGGCTGGTGTGTCAGGCCAGAAGTGCGGGAAACGTCTTAACTTCTTCCCTCTTCCTTACTGTGCACAGCAGGTGTGGCAAGTCGGCACATTCTACTTCCTCAATTTCTTTTCACCCTGGTTCCTTTTTTCACTCCTCTAATTCGAAGGGAGGGGCAGGAGAGAGGGTAGGAGAATGAATATTTGCTGAGTACCTGTTAAATACTTATAGACTGTGCTATGACTTGTGAACTTTTTAACCCTGACAACAACCCCATGAGAAATCTAAAGCCCAGAAACAGTGAATAGCTAGTTCAAGGTCACACAGTGAGTGGTGATACCAACTCCAGAGGCCGCATTTAGCGCCACAGTGCCATACTGTCTAGACAAATGTTTGCTGAATGGCTGATACCTATAAAGGCAATGCCTACTGAACTTGCTCCAGTCAACGCCCTACATGGCATTGGCCTACTCAGTCTTTTCCGAAGACAGCAATGACCCTAAAGCAGTCTAATCATTGTCAGGAGTCACACACACACATCTGTCCTCTCCCGTTTTTCTCAGGGAGTCTGTTGTCAACCACTAAATCTACCTATTCTCTGCCCAAACCTTGCTGAGCCTGTTTGCAGAGAAAGGAGTCACACTAGCCAGGTTAGGGCCATGCCAATGGCCTGGAGATTTTCCCAGCATTAATTCACAGACACACACACACACACACACACACACACACACACACACACACGCACACAATCTAGTCTACCAATCTGACTCCTTAAAAATCTAGCTGTCTACTGAGTCTTTCCTGAATGGCCCTGTAAAAATATTTCTACCCCCATTCCTGGGCTCCTTACAATGTCCACTAGAATGTTTATTGTTTGTTCCTCAAATCTGCTGAGCTCACGCTGGGATGGTGGCCCTAGACCCAGAGGCTTCTCCCCACACAGCCAGCACCTGTTCTTCCTTTGGGTCTCGCTCAGCTTCAGGGGCCTTTTCTGCCCATCCCACCTAACATAGGCCCCACTTCCTTCCACCAACTTATTCAGAATCTCAGCCTGTTGATGGCTTCCTTTGAAGCCTTTAGAACAACATGCAACTATTTGTTTCACTTGTGTGCTTACTGCAGGTTTGTTTGTATTCAAATATATCTGTCTTGTGTCTTTCTCCTTTAGTGGAATGGAATCAAATGGGCATCTTGAGAGCAGGAAACCTCCTTGTTGCCATTGTATCCCTAGAGCCTCACATAGGCTTCAGGTGTGTATATAGTAGGTGTTCAATATATATTTGTTGAATTAATGAAAAAAAGAATCTGAGACTTTGAACCTGAAGAGCTGATTTTATCCCTGTCACTGATGATCTGGTGGGTCCCTTTTAAGCTGCGTGATTGGAACAAATGGGTGAAATCCCCAAACTCTGGATCCGTCTCCATTTAATAGACTTTGGTTTGTCTCTGAATGATTTTTATATTCTTTTCCTATTTTGTGTGGCTGGCTTAGACCACAGTTCTAAAGGCATTTCATTTTATTTTATTTTATTTGTTTATTTATTTATTTATTTTTGAGACAGAGTCACTCTGTTGCCCACACTGGAGTGCGATAGCACAATCTCACCTCACTGCAGCATTGACCTCCTAAGCTCAAGTAATCCTCCTGCCTCAGCCTCCTGAGTAGCTGGGACCACAGGCACGCACCACTACAGCTGGCTAATTTAAACAATTTTTTTTGTAGATACAGGGTCTCACCACGTTGGTCTTGAACTGTTGGCCTCAAGCAATCCTCTCGCCTTAGCTTTCCAAAGTGCTAGGATTACAGGCTTGAGCTACCAAGCTCAGCCTTTGAAGGCTTTTTTTTGTTTTTGTTTTTGTTTTTGAGACGGAGTCTCGCTCAGTTGGCCAGGCTGGAGTGCAGTGGCACGACCTTGGCTTACTGCAAGCTCCGCCTACCGGGTTCACGCCATTCTCCTGCCTCAGCCTCCGGAATAACTGAGACTACAGGCGCTGGCCACCGCGCAGGGCTAATTTTTTGTATTTTTAGTAGAGGCAGCGTTTCATTGTGTTAGCCAGGATGGTCTCAATCTCCTGACCTCGTGATCTGCCTGCCTCAGCCTCCCGAAGTGCTGGGATTACAGGCGTGAGCCACCGCACCCAGCCTCTGAAGGCATTTTAAATGTCATCCCATGGAATCCTAAGTTTCTCTTATGCCTTTGGTTTGGCCTAAATGATATGACTCCGATGAGTGGGGGAACACCAGAGCTCTTGTCTCACGTTGAATTAGATAAAACAACCAGACACCCGTGGAGTGGTTTTAAGGAGCAGAGAGTTTAACAGGCAAGAAAGGAAGAAAAGAAAGGAAGAAGGTGGAAGGAAGAAGCTCCCACGTACAGAGACAGAGGGAGGGGGGCTCCAAAGCCAAAAGAGGAGACCCCAAGTGGGGTGGAAACCAGCCAGGTGTATGTAGAGGCTGGAGGAGGTGGTGTCTGATTTGCATAGGGCTCAGGGGATTGGTTTCACCAGGCATGTCATTCATGTAGCCCAGAAGAAACTGGCCCTTCCACCCTAGCCTTTTAACATGCAAATGCAGGGAATCCTGATGTTCTACACACGTGGGGATATATGGGGGCGGCCATGTTGCCAGGCACATGTTCGGGCAAGAGCAAGGAGAAGAGGGCGGGAATCGCCATGTTTGGGTGGACCCAGATTCTAATGGCCTCCATTTGCATATCAAAGGTTGCTGGCCTGGCTTTCCAGCTAGACAAGAAATGTTTCTGACTTTAAAAACAAAAACTTCCCAAGGACCCCTTTTCATCTCTATCTGCCTAAAATAATTTCTTAATAACTCCTACCACATTAACTCTAAAGTTGTGACAATGGAAAAGCCCCATCCCTCTCCTTCAAAGGGCTGGTGTTCAGCTGGGGAAGGAGACAGATGAGCTATCCCACCCTGGAGGAGAGGGGTAACCAGGAGATGGTGATGTAGCAGAACCGGCCACAGACAAGAACCCCTCAGACACCAAGTTGTGGAACGAAAGGGCTTTATTCAGCTGGGAGCATCCGAGGACTCACGTCTCCAAAAACCGAGCTCCCCGAGTGAGCAATTCCTGTCCTTTTTAAGGGCTTACAACTCTAAGGGGGTCTGCCTGAGAGGGTCGTGATCGATTGAGCAAGCAGGGGATACGTGACGGGGCTGCATGCACCAGTAATCAGAACGGAACAGAACAGGACAGGGATTTTCACAGTGCTTTTCCGTACAATGTCTGGAATCTATAGATAACACAACAGGTTAGGTCAGGGGTCAATCTTTAACTACCAGGCCCAGGGCACGGCGCCAGGCTGTCTGCCTGTGGATTTCATTTCTGCCTTTTAGTTTTTACTTCTTCTTTCTTTGGAGGCAGAAATTGGGCATAAGACAATATTAGGGGTGGTGTCCTCCCTTAGTGGAAGTGCCTGAAAAGCAGAGTCATGTCCTGAGGAAGGGCAGGGATGGCAGCAGAGGAGGAAAACAACTCCATGGCATATCTTCCATGCATCCAGGCTCTCTTCCATAGCACTTCATTTCATCCTAACCACAGTCTTAGGCAGTTGATGTTCTTACCATCATTTTGTAGTTGACAGTAGTGGAAAAGCATGGGCTTTTGTGTCAGATAGGCCTAGGTTCAAATTTCATCCTCCCAAGTTATACACTATAGGCCTCTTGGGCAATGAGAGAAGAATATGGCGGGGGGGGGGGAAATGTGCTTTTTTTTTTTTTGAGACAGAGTCTCACTCTGTCACCCAGGCTGAAGTGCAATGATGCGATCACAGCTCATTGCAGCCTTGACTTTCTGGGCTCAAGCAATCCTCCTGCTTCAGCCTCCCAAAATGGAACCACAGGTGCGTTCCACTGTATGTGGCTAATTTTTTATAGAAATGAGGTCTTGTTCTGTTGCCCAGGATGGTCTCGAACTTCTGGGCTAAAGTGATCCTCCTACTTCTGCCTCCCAAAATGCTGGGATTACAGACGTGAGCCACCACACCTGGTGACAAGTGCTTTTTCTTATCCTCTCTCATCACTCAATACAATCAACACAGCACTTTTGACACCTGATGTGTGGGAGGTCTTTTCCTGGACACCAAGCAGTCAGTCAATCCTGACACCAGATTCAGGAGCTGACACCAGCTGGGTGTCCTCTTATTCAATTCAATTCTAACACTACATACCTGAAGACAGTGTCAGATCCCATGGGTTAAGGGCTCAGTCCCACAAGACTATCTCCAATTCAGATGCCAATCAAAAGCCCCACGTTGTAGCCTGTGCTTCTGGCTAACTGGCTGTAAGTCAGGGTTCCCATAACTCCCTCTTGGGTTCAATTACTTTGCTAGAGTGGCTCACAAAACTCAGGATAACACTTACTTACATGTACTGGTTTATTATAAAGGATGTTCATGGCCAGGCACGGTGGCTTACGCCTGTAATCCCAGCACTTTGGGAGGCCCAGGCGGGTGGACGAGGTCAGGAGTTCAAGATCAGCCTGGCAAAGATGGTGAAACCTCATCTCTACTAAAAATACAAAATTTAGCCAAGCATGGTGGTGGGCACCTGTAATCTCAGCTACTCGGGGGGCCGAGCCAGCAAATTGCTTGAACCCAGGAAGCAGAGGTTGCAGTGAGCCGGGATCATGCCCCTGCACTCCAGGCTGGGTGACAGAGTGAGACCCCATCTCAAAAAAATAAAATAAAGGATGTTCACAAAGCATATCAATGGAGAGATAGGCAGGGCAAGGTATGTGGGAAGAGGTAAGGAGCCTCTCTACCCTCTGGGGCACGCCACCCTCCAGGAATCTCCACGTGTTCAGCTAACTGGAAGCTCTCTGAACCCAGTTCTTTGGGGTTTTATGGAAGCTTCATTACATAGGCAGGATTAGGGCGGATCACCTGAAGTCGGGAGTTCAAGACCAGCCTGACCAACATGGAGAAACCCCATCTCTACTAAAAGTACAAAATTAGCCAGGCGTGGTGGCACATGCCTGTAATCTCAGCTACCCGGGAGGCTGAGTCAGGAGAATTCCTTGAACCCGGGAGGCAGAGGTTGCAGTGAGCCAAGATCGCGCCACTGCACTCCGGCCTAGGCAACAAGAGTGAAACTCCGTCTCATTAAAAAAAAAAAAAGAGGGCCAAAAACTCCACCCTCAGATAACCTCCACACATCCATTTTTTAAAAGGGGAGAAGCATGAAACTCAATTACACATGCGAACATTTCTCCCCTCATAAATATTCATGACTTTCTGACAGCTTATAAATATGTATATTTAGCCACTCTGCTCAGTATAAATTCTTGTTCGCTTAGCCTCTTCCTTGAAGTGTCTGTTTCTGGCTTCTGAGTAGAGGCCACACTTCCCAGACTCAGAATGGCCACCCTGCAGGCTTCAACCCTTTATGAGAAATAAAGTTCTCCTTTCCAAACTTATGAACCCCATTATTCTCCAGTTGACATTGGTTAAATCATGGCCATTGGTGATTAGCTTAACCTTCAGCCCCTGTTCTCTCCCTGGAGGCTGGGGGATGGGACTGAAAAGTCCCAACCCTCTATTTGTACCTTGGTCTTTCCTGTGACCAGCTCCCATCGTGAAGCTACTTAAGGGCTTCCAGCTACAACTCAACTCATTAACACACAAAAAAGACACTTATCGCTTTGAAGATTCGTAAGACTTCAGGAGTTGTAGGTCAGGAAACAGGGATGAAGACCAAATATATATTTACAGTATTACAGGCAAGTTACTTAACATCTCTGGGCTCAATTGACTGATATTTATAATGAGACTAATACCAACTATAGTTGCTATGAATACCAAAAAATATATAGATAGATATAAATTCATCGAAATGAAATAATACCAGCCTGGGCAACATAGAGAGACCCCGTCTCTACCAAAAATTTAAAAATTAGTAATCCCTGGTGGCTTGTGCCTGTGGTCCCAACTACTTGGGAGGCTGAAGTAGGAGGATCACCTGAGCCTGGGAGGTCAAGGCTGGAGTGAGCTGAGAGTATGCCACTGGACTCCAGCCTAGATGACGAGTGAGACCCTATCTCAAAAAAAAAAAAAAAAAAAAAAAAAAGTGATTTTGTGCTTGGCACAATAAATCACAGCACCTTTTTTTTTCCGCAAGACAGAGTCTTGCTCTGTCGCCCAGGCTGGAGTGCAGTGGCGCAATCTCAGTTCACTGCAACCTCCCCGCCTCCCAGGTTCAAGCGATTCTCCTGCTTCAGCCTCCCAAGTAGCTGGGATTACAGGCACGTACCACCATGCCCGGCCAATTTTTGTATTTTTTAGTAGAGACGGGGTTTCACCATGTTGGCCAGGCTGGTCTCGAACTCTTGACCTCGTGAACCACCCGCCTCGGCCTACCAATCACAGCACTTTTTAATTAAGAGATTTATCCAAGTTCTACCTTGTTCAGTGGCCTAGAACTTGATGGCGTCTTGCTTTGTAAGATCCTAAGGGTATTTCCCATATCAGCTGTGTGGTTTATCTCATCTCCCAGGACGTGAGTTCTTCCAGGACAGGGATAATATCTCCTACCTTTTGGATTTAGTGGCCTATATATAGAGTGACTTTACTTACCTGCTAGTCCTCAGAAATAAGATAGCATTTGTTATGTGATATTGAATTTTCTACTCACTGGTATGTGTAAATGTTCATAGATTAGGCACATGTCTCTCTGACATAAGTAAGCATCATTTTCCACTTATCTTCCATCTCCAGGACCAACTCTCTCCATACGTGTCTGACCATAAAACAGGGTTTTTGTGATGTGAGACATTCGAGTTTTACGTTCAAATGTCATGAAAGAAAATGCAACTTGTTACAGTCACATGGATAGGAATGAAGGACAATTTAACCTCAGCTAAACTGAAGAATCTTGAAAACGTTTGAGGTTTTGATATACAGTATTGTGTATATGTGGGCCTGTTTAATGATCCATTAAGCAACTCATTTCCTCTCTTATTCCTCCACCCAGCTCCTGAGAACTGCCAAGTTTCCCTATTATCATTTTCTGTTAAATCCATCCTCTTGCCTCCCATCCCTTTTCAGGCCCTCAGTATCCTTCACTTGCTCTGAAATGCTCCTGCAGTGGCTCTTGGATGTCAGTCTTACCTTCTGGAATCCAGGCTCCACACTGGTACCAGATGAGTGACTCCAAAATACCATTGACCTTGTCCCTGCTCTGCCACCCAGTCCTTCAATACCACCTCTTGTCTACACCATGCAGTTCTCTACTTGGAACATAAGGCCCAATAACCTGGTGTTGGGCTCTGAACACTTTGACATGCTGAGTAATTTAAACTGAAGGAGACTGGAAGGTCTCAGAAGGCAGGGCTCTCTGACCTCTCCCATCCTTCGGTTTTCCACCAGTCTTTCTCCTCTGAGGTGATTCACAGAAACCAGAATTCCTCTTCCCCAAGGTGGGTCATAGAAACTAGAATCCCTTTCCCCCAAAGCAAGCCATAAAACCTAGAAAGGCCACTCCCTTTTCCTTCTCCCTTCTTCCTTGGAGACCCTCATTTCAGAGGGGTCCTGCCCCATCCCCAGGAGGAAAAAATGCTACACAGGCCAAGAAAAATCTGAACAGACAGGCCTTTCTGGATTTCCCTCCCCTGCCCCAACCTCTGTTATTACCATTAGATCACACTCTTTTTGTCTAATCATATTCCTACATGGCTAGCCATTCTTCAGTGAACCTATGCATTAAACTAGTTTTCCCTGGGTCATTGGGTCTTTATTTCTGAAGACCCCTATATCATGTAAAACTTTGATTAAATAAACGTGTTATGCTTTTCTCATGTTAACCTGTCTTCTGTTATAGGAGTGTTGACCATGATCCTTATAATAGGTGAGGAAAGATGTCACCTTTCTGCCCCCTGTAGTTTCTGGCACCCAAAGTAGGGGTGGCTGAGACACCTAATTTGCTCTGGAACCTGCAGAATAGATCCTGGGACAACTGACAAACAGCCGGCAAAGAAAAGGTAAGAATTTTTTTACCAAGGTCAGCTCTCCCGAAGCTCTGCCTCTAGTGTTCAGTTAAGAACCGAAGGTAAAAATTTCTCTATACCTTCCATTCCAAATTAGGTAAGCAGGAGAAAAATCATTTGTTTGGATTGTGACTCTTGTGTAAAATTTGGTTTTGAGGTACCATTTGTTATTGATCCTTTCCCTCCCAGGGACAGCTATTTCCTTCCTGTTTGTCTCATTTTGTGTCCTGAGTGTTTGGCTTTGTGACCAGTGAGAGTACTCTGTCGGGTCTCTGCCATCCGGGGGGCAAAGTATCAGCTTGCATCAGGAAGCCAGTTGAATAGGCTGGGAGCCTCTTCTGTTTGTCAGAGTGCGTCAGCTCTCAGATGAATCGTCTTACTAAGAGGTCCCAGTTCATAAGAGGCTTTTGTTGTCTCAACCTTTGTTGTTTGGTCCTGTGGCAACAAAGGTCTTTCTTTTGACTGTCCTTGAGAGTGGCTCTGCATCTTGGGAGGGCTGCCTCTCTTGAGTAAGTCTCTTTCATCCTTGGTTAAGTTATAAAACACTTACTGGTTTTGATTCTATAATAAGTCACTTGGTAGATACCTCTGGTTTAAATGGGGAAAAAAAAAAAGCCAGGAATGGTTGTTATTTGCTCCAGCTAAAATCTAATGATAAGGGACTTGAAAGGTTTTTTTGTTTGTTTGTTTGTTTGTTTTGGAGCTCTGTGGTCAGAAGTCAGGTTAATTGGAAACTGATATTCAGGATACAATTTTTAAAAGTTATTTCTGTTCTCTCTATTGGATCTTGCTTACCCTAGGAGAACATCTCAGTTGACTGATACCCTCTTCTTGAACCCCTGCAAACCATATGCTCGGTCTTTCTGCCCACTTCCTTTCCTGTTGGCATAATTTTTGCTAAGGATAATGTGGAACTTCATTGGGAAAATTAAGATCTCTCCATACTGACTTCTGAAGACTACTTCTTCTATTTACTTCTGTCCTTCCTTCCTTTTGCCACCCTCAATCTTCTGAACTTTCAATTCAGTTCTTTTAATCCCTGATATGTTCCCCTTCAAGCTCCTGTCTCCTCCATTTGTTGATCGGTGGATGGAAAATTACTAAAAGGAAACATGAGAGGTAAGAAGAATTCAGGTTTCTATGGCCAAACTTTAGTCAGGCTTCTGAACCTTCTCCAAGGCCCATCTCTGTACTTCCTTGTAAAATCCTATAGTAAATTCCTATAAGTCTATGTTGCCTTGACATCCATTTTGAATCCTCCTCTGGTCTCACCTAACTGACACACCCAAACCTCACTCTCCTCCTGGTCTGGGCTCTCATAAAGAGTGGCTTTTTTGATAGGCCTGTCAGGGCAGGGGTAGAGTTTATAGCCACTCTCAAGAAAAAAATCTCAAGACCAAATTAGTGAAAAATGCAAAAATTCAGTTTTAGCGAAATAGATGTCTTGTCCATTCACATGGGTCTTTGGAGACAGTTACCTGCTAGATGTCCCTTCAGTCACCAGCCTAAAATTTAGTCCACAGCTTCCATAAGATTGACCTCTGATAATAGACTTTCTCTATTCACTCTATTTGAGAAAGCCTATTATCAGAGGAACTTTGAGATATAAATTTCCTACCATGTCTTCTCTAGAACTTGATGGTTATCTTGTGGAAATTCAAACTTCAAAGAAATAATGATCATCAGAAAGAGAACTATTTAGAAACTGGTAAAATAAAAAGTCTTAAAATCTTTCTCCACAATACTTCAGAAAAAGCTTTAACCATCTGAGCAGGTAGCCTCAACTTGTCCCATTCGCCAGATCTAGTTAGTGAGTCTTAAATTATCAGACCTGGCACATGGCTAAATGTTTTAGAATGAAAGCTGTAAAATCTGCTTCTGTCTGATTATTAAATAGATTATTTAATAATCTAAACATACATTTTTGCCTGGGTTTACTGATTATACATGTTTGTGTTGTCTCTGTTAGATGCTTAAGACCATAAAAGTATAAATCCAACCTAAGAGCAGAATGCACACTAAAAATAAATTGCCTGATGCATGTCAGTCATGGAGAAAAAAAAAGAGAGGAAAGAACCACATTTAAATTTTTAGTTTCTTGGCTTCTATAGTATTTTTGGTACTTGCCTGATTTACCAATAACAACAAAAAATACTTAAGATATTGGCCAGCTTTGTTCATAAAATTTTCATGAACAGTTCAAGCATAATTGTTTAGAATAAGTAAATTAAATGAATATAAGTTGTATAAAATTTAAGTGAGGTTTTATTAATAATTGTTTATAAAATATCTACTTTAAAATGGCCTCAAAAATCTTTTTGATAACTTGTAACCTTAAAATAAAATTAAGTAATAAATGCCCATTAGATGTTTGAGTCATTTCCAAGTAAGTTAAAATATTGAAACAATGATTACTAAGCATGAATTTAAGTTTATATACTTTGTCATCTTGTTTTTTGTTTGATTGTTTGTTTTTTCTTGAGAGAGAGTCTCACTCTGTCGCCCAGACTGGAGTACAGTGGCGCGATCTCAGCTCACTGCAACCTCCACCTCCCGGGTTCAAGCGATTCTCCTGCCTCAGCCTCCTGAGTAGCTGGGATTACAGGTACGTGCTACCACACCTGGCGAATTTTTGTATTTTTAGTAGAGATGGGGTTTCACCATGTTGGCCAGGCTGGTCTTGAACTCGTGACCTCAAGTGATCCACCCGCCTTGGCCTCCCAAAGTGCAGGGATTACAGGCATGAGTCACCGCACCCAGCTGTCATCTTGTTTTTATATGGCCTAGAGAAATGAAATATATTTAGTTTGTTAATAAATATGAAAAATTGAGGAAACATGTTTCCAAAAAGTATAAAATGGTGAATGCTAATATAAGACAGTTCACAATGTTTGCTAATTTTCACTAGAAATTAAATTTAATAAGAATTTAAAATTATAATTAATGTATATAATTAACCTATTCAAAATTATAAGGGAAACAATACTGTATGCAACAAAAGTAAGTTGTGTCTGATAAAAAAAGGTATGAAGGATGAATTTTTGTTTGAAAAGAAAAGTTGATGAATATTTTTTAAAAGTTACAAAAGTTTGTGGAAACTTTATCTTGTATGATCAAAGCTGACTTAGATTGGATGAATTTATTTAAAAGGTTTTATTGAAAATTAGCTTTAGTAGTAATAGCACATAGATACAAAAGTAGAAGTTGGCCTTTTCTGTCAAAATGATGACGTTTTATTGGGGTATTGGTCTGAGAAGATAAATTGGTCTGAGGTTTTTTCCTTTTAAGTAATTGACCTAGAAAATAAAGACTTTGTGTTTTATCAAGATAATTTTTTATGCGTCATGTTATTTTCTGTTGGATCTTTGATTACTTAAGAAAAGTGAGACTTCTCAATATTAAAAGAGCTAAGTTTGTTCAGAACCATGTAACTTTCTGTATTTGCCTTTAAATTTTTCTGCTGTCACTTTGATGAAATAGGTAGCCAAGATCATTTTTAATTAAGTGTTAAGTCTTTTGACATTTTTTACAAACTTCCCAAAATCAAATCTTAAATTAAGTTGTTTCAATCTCAAATTAATTTTGAGATTTTTCTGTTGGACCCCTGGAAAGTTGCAAGAGATGTTTCTATTGCCTTGTAAAAGACTGATATAAAACTAATTAAGCTTATTTGATATGTTAAATTACATGAGAAGCATTGATTGTCAAAGAGTAAGTGATGTTAAACCTTCAAGTTATATTTATGGGTATGTTATTGATATGAGTGCTCCAAAAATTATATGAGATTGCTAGAAATCTAACATGTCATCAGTCATAATTTGGGTTATTATGTTAAAAGTATTGTATACCACAGAAAGAATCAAATTTCCTTGTCACATGCTGGTTATAATGAACTCTCATCAAATTTTTAACCATGGCCATTCTGCCCTTGTTATCCACAGTATTGTTTTGATTCTTGTCCAAAAGCACCTGGATCACTACAGTCCCCCACCACAAGTTGCTTTTTCTTCAAGCAGATTCATGGGAAAAACTCTGACAAGTACTCTTGAATACAGATTTATGTTAATTATTTAAACAAAGTAATATACTATGGCACAAGTAAAATTTTACTATGTAACTAACACAGCCAAGGAAGAATTGAGTGCTAGGTGTTAATTATTTCCCTAGATGAATCTTTTAAAAACCCACAGGTCTGCAACATGAATTGTCTTTTAAATTAAATTTGGCAGTAGTGATTCTTAAGAGCCTGTGAGTATCGTGACTTTTTAAAAAGTGCTGTTACAAGATCCATTTTTTTCCCTAAGAGACAATTTTTTTAATCACTAAAGAAGAAATCATTGTATCACCAGTAAGAGTGGTGTATTTAAACAGAATATTACAAATTCCCTCTAGAAAGTTTATTTTATAAACTTATTTTGTAATTCGTTTCAAGATTTGCTACTGGCATTAGTTTTGCTGGGAGGAGGCATAATTTCTGTTTCAGTCATTTTGAAGTTTATTACCATTTTGTTGTCAGAAGTTAATTCTATATATGTTTTTATATAACAAACACAATTTTGAAATCATTACCATCTGGCCACTTGTTTTCTTAGCTGATTTGTAGCCTTCTTATTACTGGCAATATTACTGTAAGGCTAGCCGAGAGAAAGGATGAGTAGACCTAAGTCAAGCAAGTTTATTAACCTGCCGGGCTGCTCCTTAACAGTCAAAGGAGGCAGCCCTGAACTCACAGAATGAGGAGTTTATATGGGGTCGGAGGGGCTTAAGGGAGCTTCTGGGTATAACCGCATCCTGGGGTTGTTTGTCGGTTATCTTTACCGCTAAGAGTATCTATTAGCTTGTAACAGGCACAAAGGTAGTTCATCAGCTTGTAATAGACTTATAACACGTCATTCCCTGACTTTTAAGGTGGCAGTTAGATGAAAAACAGGAATTTACAAGAATGTGTAACTAAGGTTTGTTCACGTTTCCCACGACTTCCCCGGTGCTGCCCAAATGGCTGTAATTAGGGTTTGCTCCACTTAGCATGTCTGGTAACTTTGCTGTGGCACCTAGATAAGTGTTTAGGAAGGCAGCTGCAGAGTATTCAGGGTAAGGGGAAGTTGGGGGGATTCCTGGGGTAGCTTGTCCCTAACAATTACCAAAGTAGCTTTCAGTATTTTCACTCTAGAGGGAAGGATTAGCCTTTCTCATTTGCACGATTTAAGAAAAGGGGAAAAGGGAAGCTATTTTTTTTTCTCCCTCTTCCTAGTCTTTAAGGCAAACACATCACTTAAAGATGGTTGATTAGGGGAAGTGGACAGGGTTCGGAGGTAATATTTCTGATGTCTAGATGTCTAGAATAGAGACCCCTAAATTGTGTACATGAGACACACAGTTCTGTCTTCAAACATTTGTTCATTCACTTATTTTTAAAAAAATTGCTCATTGAGCATCTACTGTGCTCCAGGTGCTGTGGTAGGATTAAAAGATGACTGGCCAGTACCTGTGTAGCTCAGACTCGGGTAGTGGGAAGAGACCTGAAAACAACTGACCTTAAAATATAACCAGGACCAGCCGGGCGCGGTGGCTCACGCCTGTAATCCCAGCGCTTTGGGGGGCCGAGGCAGGCAGATCATGAGATCAGGAGATTGAGAACATCCTGGCTGACACGATGAAACCCCATTCCTATTAAAAATACAAAAAATTAGCCAGGTGTGGTGGCGGGTGCCTGTAGTCCCAGCTACTCGGGAGGCTGAGGCAGGAGAATGGCGTGAACCTGGGAGGCGGAGCTTGCAGTGAGCCGAGATCGTGCCACTGCACTCCAGCCTGGGCGACAGAGCGAGACTCCATCTCAAAAAAATATAGATATAGATATAGATATAGATATAGATATATATAGATATAGATATAGATAGATAGATAGATAGATAAAACTAGGACCAGGCAAATGTCTTTAGAGGCCTTAAACACACTGAACACTGTGTGATGTGCTACCCATCTATAACTTTCCATATGTAAATAAGTAAATAAGTGTAAAGAAGTCCAATATAATTGTGATTACTTTCCTTAAAGATGACATTTACTTGAGGGGGGAGGAGCTACATATTTTTCCACATTTTTATTTTATTTTATTGCCCTAGCTTTTTGAGTGTCCTAAGGCTGTGCTTCCGTTACCTGGGAAATCCAACCCTAAGAACAACCTAACCCCTAAGAACAACGCTAAGAGCACTTGAAGGTATTCATAAAACTCAGAGGAATCCCTGAGGACTGGGCAGACACTTGAGAAGTGGCCATCAGTTGTATTGAGCAGTTAGCATGTAACACCGTGTGGAAACACACAGGTTTTCCTTGGGGGAGTGAAGACAGAGACAAATGTGGGGCAATGAAGTCAGAGACAAAGACACTTAATGGCTGTCTCTTCCCAAATATACACCATGTTTGGGAAGAATGCATCTGGAGGCTTTTGGGAAAAAGAAATATTTCATAATCAAGTGTTTGCCTAGGATGCTGCCTTTTTCCTAAATGAAATTTATCAACATCTGTTTCACAGCCACAAGATAATTGCATGTTTACTGAAGTTTTGAGATCCATTTATACTGGCTAGAGCACTCACTGAACAGTTTTGTAGTCTTCTTATAAAATATTAGATTGGGACTTGTTAGAGTTATAGATTATAAACACCACCCAAATTCAACATTCTGTAAATTTTTACCACCAGTTTTATGGCTGAGGCTATCTTAGCTCTCTTGACTTCCATCCCTAGTACAAGTTGTTGACATTTTGGAAGGAACCCTTTCCCCTATCTACAGCAAAACAAAATTTAAAATAATTTAACAAAGTTGACTGTTCACTGAAAAAGTTAAAAAAAGAAACAAAAGGCAGGGCGCGGTGGCTCACGCCTGTAATCCCAGCACTTTGGGAGGCCAAGGCGGGCAGATCACGAGGTCAGGAGATCAAGACCATCCTGGCTAACACAGTGAAACCCCGTTTCTACTGAAAATACAAAAAATTAGCCGGGCGTGGTGGCGGGCGCCTGTAGTCCCAGCCACTCGGGAGGCTGAGGCAGGAGAATGGCGTGAACCTGGAAGGCAGAGTTTGCAGTAAGCCAAGATTGTGCCACTGCACTCCAGCCTGGGGGACAGAGTGAGACTCCATCTCAAAAAAAAAAAAAAAAAGAAAGAAAGAAAAGAAAAGAAAAAAAATTGACCAAGTCCCTTTTTAAAAAATTATTTATTTATTTATTTATTTATTTATTTATTTATTTATTTAGAGATGAGATCTTGCCATCTTGCCCAGGCTGGTCTTGAACATCCTTGGCTCAAGCAATCCTCCCACCCCAAATTGCTGGGATTACAGGTGTGAGCCACTGTGCCTGGCCAACCAAGTCCCTTTGAGTCATTTTGTACCAAAGTGAATGCAGCTGTTAGCTGGATTCTCACCAGCTAAGTGATCTTCAGCCCACATTATTTGAAGAACAGGCAATTCCAATTCACATTTGAGTGACAGCGAGATTTAAAATACAGTGCTGCACTTTACAGGTGTTCTGGCTCTTTTAGCCAAGATGTTAAATGTGAGACATCTAAAGGACTATTCTCTGAACATGGCCAGATACCAGACATGCTAAGCATGGTTAGAGCTGAGCCCTCTGCAATTCTGGGGGCTGGTGGGTACCCTCTTCTCCTTTTGGGATTCCTCTCTGTTTAGCTCCTATTGGAGACAAATAGTTCCAAGAAAGATGTGAAGAAACAGAATAAAGGCAAAACGTGAGTCTGGGGAAGTAAGTCATTGCCTAGGTAAGAAACCTACTTTTAGTCGAGGGCTTTTAGGATATCTGCATATAAATTGGGACTTTTAAGGTAACTCAAAGATTCATTCATTAAACCAATAGTATTTTAGCCCTTGGGATGAACTCAAACTCTTGACTTTCTTAGACAGACTCTACCCTGTCACACAAACTCAAGAGTCATGGTGGGGGCATCTCAACTAATTAGGTAATTCTGAGCTACAGCATAATTGGATACCAGTTTTAAAAGAGATGAATGCTTGCTCTCCGTGTAAAACAAACAGAAAGGAAAGCAGCCTTCTCCACATTGCAGGAGAAATGGTTTTATTGCCTCAATTGGGAATATCCTCATTAAAAACTGGTCCTACACACTAATTACTGTTTTAATGGATTAAATGGAAAGACATACATTGAAAATGTCACAAGTAGTTAAGCTTTGTATGGTGGAATTGCTAGAGGTTTTTTGTTTTGATATTTTGGTAATTCTCAGATTTTCTTCATTGAGCATATTATTCATTCATTCATTCATTCATTCATTCATTTTTAGAACCAAGCAACACCTCATTCTATGCCATAGAATGAGTGTTCCCCTTGGCTTAATTTTTTTTAATTATACATGTTTGGGGAGAAAATTTAAGTGGTACGTGAAGTTTGAAGTTGAGAGGAAATGTATTTTATTATTGTATAAAAGACTCAAGTTGGACTAATTCAATACTCAGAAATCATCATTTCCTTTAATGTAGTGATTCTCAACCCTGGCTGCACTTTGTAATTACCTGGGAAGCCTTAAAAATACCAATTCCAGATCACTCACTTAATCTCTACAACCAGACCAAATGGTTCAGAAGCAGAATAGGGCCAATTAGTATTTTTAGAAGATCAACTTATTATAATATCTAAGGTTCCATATTGCAATTCTTTTATCTTTACAGCATTGACTAGGAAGTTACATTACAGACAGTCCCTAACTTACAATAATTCCACTTACAATTTTCCAACTTCATGATGAATTTATCTGAACTAAATGCATTTTCAACTTAATAATTTTTTTTACTTATAATAAGTTTATCTGGACATCACCCCATATAAGTTGAGGGACTTTCTGTACTTAAAATTTGACTCTGTAGGTGTATTGTTACATTCTTTTATTACCATGGGAGAAGGTGGTAATACCTACTACAAAAGTTTTCCAGGCTCTATGGTACAGAACTTGGGGACTTTTATCAGCCATGTGGTCACTTGCTGAAGCAGACCCAGAGGTGGTTTCTGAGGGAAACAAACTTTCCTGTAGGTAGATGACTTAAGCTCACTTCCATGCTACACTAGGGTGGTCTTCTATTCAGCTGTGTGTCCCCACTCCATTCCCTAATTTTTATAACAATGCAATACATTATATACCTTTCCATCTGCATACCTCTTCTCATGGATAAACAGCTTGAGCTGGGAATCTGAACTCAAGGTCTTGCCAGACTTTTAACTCAGTCTCACCACTGCCCAGTTCTTACCAAACCTCATAAATAGCTGGCAAAAATGCTATTTATGAAGAATTATCAAGGAACATGCCCCCTTGTACTCCTCTAAACAATCTTTAGGCCAAGTTCTGTGGCTCACACCTGTAATCCCAGCACTTTGGGAGGCCGAGGCAGGTGGATCATTTGAGGCCAGCTGTTGGAGAGCAGCCTGGCCAACATAGTGAAATCCATTCTCTACTAAAAATACAAAAATTAGCCAGGCATGGTGGCACACGCCTGTAATTCCAGCCACTCGGGAGGCTGAGGCACGAGAATTGCTTGAACCCAGGAGGTGGAGTTTGCAGTGAGCTGAGATGGCACCACTGCACTCCAGCCTGGATCACAGAGCAAGACTCTGTATCAAAAAAGTCTTTAAAACTCTGATTTTTAATCTTGAATTATCTCAGATTATCAGACAGATAAGTACTTGGATGGGATCATTTTAGCTTCTCATACATTACTTTCAGTGCTCATACTCTAATCCCTCCATATTCTTTAAGCCTACATTAGGAAATATCTGTTCTAGTTATTATAGAACTACTGTTAAAGGCTTAGATCACTCTTTTTCATGCATCACCTCCATTTTGATGAGAAATTTCTCTAGGTTTCAATTTGTTTGTCCTTTATGGACATGGCCAATCTCCTAAATATTTGTGTTCCCTCTTTGCTTTGCCTGATCAGAAGCTCAGGGTCTAATGTGTAGTGATGTCTAGCATTGTATAGGAAACTTAAAGCATGCACTAAAGTTGCTCTAGGCTTTATTTTTCCTGTGCCTGATTTCTTCATTTTGCATTTGGTATCTTATTGCATATGTGAGTTTGTAAATGGCTCAAATCTTCTTAAGATCAAGGGTATAAATCAGAGTTTCTCAGCCTTGCCACCATTGGGCCAAATAACTTCTTGTTGAAAGTTAGGGAAGGCAGGGCCTGTCCTGTGCATTGTAGGATGCTTAGCGGCTTCCCTGGCCTCTACCCACTAGATGCCAGTAGCAATTCTCTGCCATCTCCCTGAATTGTAGAAACTAAAACTGTTACCAGACATTGCCATATGTCTCGGGCAGGTGGTGGTTGGGTGGGGCGGGGCGGATGGGAGGTGCAAATCACCCATGGTTGAAAACCACTGGTATAAATAAATAAAATTGTATTGAACACCTACTATTTTCTAGGCTATGTGTAGGCCATTATCTTTGGGGGACACAAAGATGACTGAGGTCCAGTTACCTGTCCTCAAAAAAAACCTACAAATAAGTCAAAAGAAAAGGTGTGCATGCTCAGAATAGACATATATAAATCTCATGTCTGCTATTAGTATGGATTCCTGTATATTTTTAATAACCGTGGGAAGGAGGAAGTGAAAATAGTATCATTGTCATTTAGAGAAAAAGCACAGAGGGAGCCAAGTATCAGTGCTGTAATGACATCCTAGTGTCCTGAGCGCCAGACCAGAGGGTTCTCCACCACATCTGGAAAGGGGTTTGCAAGTTCAGAGGAGGGAAAGGCAAATCCAACATGGAAGGTTAGAAATGGCTTCCTGGTGGATGGGCACTAGGGATGGGATGTTAACAGGTAAAGAGGAAGACAGGAGACGGTAACTGACAGCAGGAATAGATATAGAGGGGCTGCTTGCTGAGTAGTGATGGGATAACTTATGGAAGTAGAAATCAAAAGGACTGAAGAAATAGGGTAGGTCACATTGTGAAGAGCTTCAGAGGGCACGCATAGAGGGTCTGGGTGTGAAAGGGCAGTCTTCCTCTAGAACCATGTATGCCTGACACCAGTTTAATAAATTATAGGACAAAAGTAGAGAAGAAGCTTAATAAATTAGGTTACTGGAGAGGTTAATGATGGAAGACAATGGAGGCATCGATAGACCCAGTTTACCCTCTGCTTTTTATCTCTTCCCCTCACAAATGTTTTAGTGAGCCAAGTCCCTTTGACTTGCTTGATGAAAGGAGGATAACTAAACTTTGCCAGTGTCAGAAACTTTCCAAGTCTTGTGCTATGAAAAACACAAATACTCCTGAGAGGACTCCTAATTTAAGCATTATCAAGCATGAGCACCATTTTTAACATGAAGAAAAATGTTTTGGAGTACACTTTGTTTATATAAATTGTGTAGCTTAAATTAGGAAATGCCGTATCTTCAACTACACATAATCATTTTTTAATTTCCTTATAACTGAGAGTTTTCATTCTTTTGGCTAAAATTTCAGAAATGACACCATTGGTAGATGAGGCAGAATCTTATCCTGATGCAGAGACTTATGAATTCTGGGAGACCCAGAGGTTCTGTGGGAGTAGGGGAGGGAATTGGCCCTAAATACACACTCAGTTGCAGGACTAAAGGGCTTACTGTGGGGTTTCTGGCTTCTGGAGAAGCTCAAGAACAAGGGAGGTCCTTGAAAGGAACAGATCTGAAGGAATCTGGGAGGCTGCAGGAGATGTAGGAGTCCAGAAGCCAACTACTGGTATGAAACTAACCTTTCTCCACTTTCAATGTATAAAGAGGAAGGGATCCTTTCCCTGGCTATGGCCTAACACAGGTGACAAAAAGTAGGGCCTTTTCCACTGACTTTATTTTACTTTCTTGTTCCAGAAATTAGGTTAACCTCTAATGAGGGGCTGGTGGGTTGATGCGACCCATGGAATTATTTGGTAGGTGGCTGAATGCCAGAAGGAGGCATACAGAGGGCAAGGGAGGGGCTGGAAATAGGGGGAATTAAGAGCCCTGGAACGCCAAGGAGAGACTTACTCAGCTGTTTTACCTGATCCCATCTGGATAGCTCAGATTGGCTCAGAAAAACAGAGCCCAGCGCAAGACCCCAGGGAGTCAATAAATAGTAATTGCTGAGAATAAAACTTCCAGTTAGGAGCAAGCCCCCCAAAATCTGGCCATAAGCTGGCCCCAAAACTAGCCATATACAAAATCTCTGCAGCACTGTAACATGTTCATAATGGCCCTAACACCCAAGCTGGAAGGTTGTGGGTTTACGGGATGAGGGCAAGGAACACCCGGCCCGCCCAGGGTGGAAAACTGCTTAAAGACATTCTTAAGCCACAAACAATAGCGTGAGCAATCTGTGTCTTAAGGACATGCTCCTGCTGCAGTTAACTAGCCCAACCTATTCCTTTGATTCGGCCCATCCCTTCGTTTCCCATAGGGGATACTTTTAGTTAATTTAACATCTATAGAAACAATGCTAATGACTGGCTTGCTGTTAATAAATATGTGGGTAAATCTCTGTTCAGGGCTCTCAGCTCTGAAGGCTGTGAGACCCCTGATTTCCCACTTCACACCTCTATATTTCTGTGTGTGTGTCTTTAATTCCTCTAGCACCATTGGGTTAGGGTCTCCCAAACTGAGCTGGTCTCGGCACCTTCCAAAAGACAGGGGACTTGGTAGAATGGAAGAGCACAGACTTTGACTATAGCTCACCTGACCTTGAGCCTGACATAGCTGCTTAAGTTTTCCAAGTATTGAACTTCAAAATAGAAGAGCCAAGCATGGTGGCTCACTCCTGTAATCCCAGCACTTTGAGAGGCCAAGGCAGGCGGATCACCTGAGTTTGGGAGTTCAAGACCAGTCTGGCCAACATGGTGAAACTCTGTCTCTACTAAAAATACAAAAAATTAGCTGGGCGCTGTGGTGGGTTCCTGTAATCCCAGCTACTTGGGAAGCTGAGGCAGGAGAATTGCTTGAACCTGGGAGATAGAGGTTGCAGTGAGCTGAAATCGCCCCAGTACACTCCAGCCTGGGCAACAGAGCAAGACTTCATCTCAAAAAAGAAGAAGAAAAAGTGGTCACAAGGCTAGAATGTCATAACACACATAAGGCTGCTTAACATGAAATCTGGCAGGAGAAACCTCTCAAGAAATTTCAGTTTTTCTTCCTTTATCCATGAATAAACAATTGTGTGTTCCCAGGGGAAATGCTTTTTTAAGACTTTAGGTACAGGCGCAGTGGCTGACGCCTGTAATCACAACACTTTGAGTGGCCAAGGCAGGTGGATCACCTGAGGTCAGGAGTTCAAGACCAGCCTGGCCCTGGCCAATATGGTGAAACCCCGTCTCTATTAAAAATACAAAAAAAAAAAAAAAAATTAGCTGGGCATGGTGGCGGGCACCTGTAATCCCAGCTACTCAGGAGGCAGAAGCAGGAGAATCGCTTGAACCCGGGAGACCAAGGTTGCAGTGAGCTGAGATTGTGCCACTGCACTCCAGCCTGGGCAACAGAGTAAGACTTAGTCTCAAAAAAAAATAAAATAAAATAAAATAAAAAAGAAGAAGAAAAAATGGTCGCAAGGCAATCTGATCAACCTGACAGCATACATAAGGCTGCTTAACATGGAATCTGGCAGGAAAAACCTCTCAAGAGATTTCAATTTTTCTTCCTTTATCCATGAATAAACAATTGTGTGTTCCCAGAGGAAATGCTCTTTTAAGACTTTAGGTAGAGACTGAATAGATCACTGCTACTGTTAGTGTCCTTTGGCCTCCATCTGGGGGTTGGGAGGAGGGCTTCTTGCAAAACCTACAGAAGTTCCATTGTTTTTGCTTCCTCTCTATCATGTCCCGTTCCCATAGACATGTGGGGAACAGTTATTCACTGTTATAGCATCAGTCACAAAGACATTCCCCATACCCACCCAATGGAGTTTCCGGATAAAAATACAGAATGCCAGTTAAATTTGAATTTCAGATAAATGATGAATAATTTTTTAGTATGCCTTAAATATTGCATGTGACATATTTATTCAAATTTAACTGAATAGTCTGTGGTTTGTTTTTTTTTTCCTACATGTGGCAACTCTATTTAATCATCCAAGTGCAATTTCTGTTTTTTCTTGACTTAAAACCAAGGCTCCTGCTTCCCAGTTTCTTTAGCAACCGCGAGTAAAAAGAAAGATGGTGGCAATACCAAGACAGTGGCAAGGATGTGGCACAACTGGAACTCTCATACGTTACTGATGGGAGTGTAAATTGCTACTGTTAGGGTACGTAGACAGGCAGATATGAGCAGTACAGGATAGGCCTTAAAGAATGTCAGGCAACTGTCCAGTGATTGTCAGGTGGCTGGCAACAGGAAGCGGAAATTTTCCTAATAAACAGGAGACTTCTTGACTTGTGGGCAACAACTTCCTGATAAGAACTCAAAATGGTGGAGCACCTTTCTCTGGAGACATGTCCAGGCATGCCCAGTAAGGGGCAAAATGGTGGAGTTTGCCCTTTCTCTGGGGGCATGTCCAGGCATGTGTAGTAAGGGGCAAAATGACAGAGTTTGACACATATACGACCTTCCTCTGGGGCTCTAGACTGGTAAGGGAAATTGCCCTAAGAGAGCATGTGCATAACTTCAACCACCAAAGGGTGCATGCAGCCCCTCCCAGATACTAGCAAGACACTGCACATGCAGTGAGTAGCCAACAGCTCACCCAGAGCCAGGGACAAGAAGAAGAGATGTGGGGGCGGAAAGACAGGAAATAGTAAATCTATAAGACTCCTGAGCCAGTGATCAGGTGAGGAACTCAATCTTTTGAGTTGCCTACTTGGTTTCTTCCAAGTGTACTCTTGTTTCAGTAAACTCTCATTTCTGACTTAAATCTACTTCTGTCTCTTGGCCAAGTTCTTTCTCCCAAGAAGATAAAAATTGAGGACTGCATAGCACACCTGGACTTCTTGCAGGTAACAGTACCACTGCTCCGGAATATTAACCCCAAAATATCACTCCTGGGTTGAAACATAACAGAAATACATATACATATATATATATACCCACCTAAAGATAGTGCAGGAAAACTCATAGCAGCACTATGCTATTCATAACAGTCCAAACTGGAAATGATGCAAAAATAGCATGGATAAATAAGTAGTGGTATATTTATATAATAAAATATTATACAGCAATAAGAATGAATGAGTTATTGTGCACTCAATGTGGCTGACTCTCACAACCATAATTTTGAGCAAAAGAAGTCAGACACAAAAGAAAATATAATCTATAATTAATCTAGTACTTAATATATCTGTACATAAGGTTCAAACACAGGCAAAACCAGCCTCCTGTGTTAGAAGACACAGTAGAAGTAAAGTCTGGGTGGAGAGTTTTGAAGACGGTGAAGGGGTTATGATGGAGGTAGGGGAGAGACAACTTCTAGGGTGCTGGCAATGTTCTAGTTCTTTTTTCTCTTTTTTTTTTTAATACTTTAAGTTCTAGTGTACATGTGCACAACATGCAGGTTTGTTACATACGTATACATGTGCCATGTTGGTGTGTTGCACCCATTAACTCGTCATTTAACATTAGGTATATCTCCTAACGCTATCATTCCCCCCTCCCCCCACCCCACAACAGGTCCCAGTGTGTGGTGTTCCCCATCCTGTGTCCAAGTGTTCTCATTGTTCAATTCCCACCTATAAGTGAGAACATGCAGTGTTTGGTTTTCCGCCCTTGCAATAGTTTGCTGAGAATGATGGTTTCCAGCTTCATCCATGTCCCTACAAAGGACATGAACTCATCCTTTTTTATGGATGCATAGAATTCCATGGTGTATATGTGCCACATTTTCTTAATCCAGTCTATCATTGTTGGACATTTGGGTTGGTTCCAAGTCTTTGCTATTGTGAATAGTGCCGCAATAAACATACATGTGCATGTGTCTTTATAGCAGCATGATTTATAATCCTTTTGGTATATATCCAGTAATGGGATGGCTGGGTCAAATGGTATTTCTAGTTCTAGATCCTTGAGGAATAGCCACACTGTCTTCCACAATGGTTGAACTAGTTTACAGTCCCACCAACAGTGTAAAAGTGTTCCTATTTCTCCACATCCTCTCCAGCACCTGTTGTTTCCTGACTTTTTAATGATCGCCATTCTAACTGGTGTGAGATGGTATCTCATCGTGGTTTTGATTTGCATTTCTCTGATGGCCAGTGATGATGAGCATTTTATCATGTGTCTGTTGGCTGCATAAATGTCTTCTTTTGAGAAGTGTCTGTTTATATCCTTCACCCACTTTTTGATGGGGTTGTTTGATTTTTTCTTGTAAATTTGTTTAAGTTCTTTGTAGATTCTGGATATTAGCCCTTTGTCAGATGGGTAGATTGTAAAAATTTTCTCCAATTCTGTAGGTTGCCTGTTCACCCTGATGGTAGTTTCTTTTGCTGTGCAGAAGCTCTTTAGTTGAATTAGATCCCATTTGTCAATTTTGACTGTTGTTGCCGTTGCTTTTGGTGTCTTAGACATGAAGTCCTTGCCCATGTCTATGTCCTGAATGGTATTGCCTAGGTTTTCTTCTAGAGTTTTTATGCCTTTAGGTCTGACTTTAAGTCTTTAATCCATCTTGAATTAATTTTTGTATAAGGTGCAAGGAAGGGATCCAGTTTCAGCTTTCTACATATGGCTAGCCAGTTTTCCCAGCACCATTTATTAAATAGGGAATCCTTTCCCCTTTTCCTCTTTTTGTCAGGTTTGTCAAAGATCAGATGGTTGTAAATGTGTGGTATTATTTCTGAGGGCTCTGTTCTGTTCCATTGGTCTATATCTCTGTTTTGGTACCAGTACCGTGCTGTTTTGGTTACTGTAGCCTTGTAGTATAGTTTGAAGTCAGGTACTGTGATGCCTCCAGCTTTGTTCTTTTTGCTTAGGATCATCTTGGCAATGAGGGCTCTTTTTTGGTTCCATATCAACTTTAAAGTAGTTTTTTCCAATTCTGTGAAGAAAGTCATTGGTAGCTTGATGGGGATGGCATTGAATCTATAAATTACCTTGGGCAGTGTGGCCATTTTCACGATATTGATTCTTCCTATCCATGAGCATGGAACGTTCTTCCATTAGTTTGTGTCCTCTTTTATTTCGTTGAGCAGTAGTTTGTAATTCTCCTTAAAGAGGTCCTTCACATCCCTTGTAAGTTGGATTCCTAGGTATTTTATTCTCTTTGAAGCAATTGTGAATGGGAGTTCACTCATGATTTGGCTCTCTGTCCGTTATTGGTGTATGGGAATGCTTGTGATTTTTGCACATAGATTTTGTATCCTGAGACTTTGCTGAAGTTGCTTATCAGCTTAAGGAGATTTTTGGCTGAGATGATGGGGTTTTCTAGATATACAATCATGTCATCTGCAAACAGGGACAATTTGACTTCCTCTTTTCCTAATTGAATACCCTTTATTTCTTTCTCCTGCCTGATTGCCCTGGCCAGAACTTCCAACACTATGTTGAATAGGAGTGGTGAGAGAGGGCATCCCTGTCTTGTGCCAGTTTTCAAAGGGAATGCTTCCAGTTTTGCCCATTCAGTATGATATTGGCTGTGGGTTTGTCATAGATAGCTCTTATTATTTTGAGATATGTCCCATCAATACCTAATTTATTGAGAGTATTTATCATGAAGGGCTGTTGAATTTTGTCAAAGGCCTTTTCTGCATCTATTGAGATAATCAAGTGGTTTTTGTCTTTGGTTCCGTTTATATGATGGATTACATTTATTGATTTGCGTATGTTGAACCAGCCTTGCATCCCAGGGATGAAGCCCACTTGAACATGGTGGATAAGTTTTTTGATGTGCTGCTGGATTCGGTTTGCCAGTATTTTATTGAGGATTTTCGCGTCAATGTTCATCAGGGATATTGGTCTAAAATCCTCTTTTTTTTGTTGTGTCCCTGCCAGGCTTTGGTATCAGGATGATGCTGGCCTCATAAAATGAGTTAGGGAGGATTCCCTCTTTTTCTATTGATTGGAATGGTTTCAGAAGGAATGGTACCACCTCCTCTTTGTACCTCTGGTAGAATTCGGCTGTGAATCCATCTGGTCCTGGACTTCTTTTCGTTGGTAGTCTATTAATTATTGCCTCAATTTCAGAGCCTGTTATTGGTCTACTCAGGGATTCAACTTCTTCCTGGTTTAGTCTTGGGAGGGTGTATGTGTCCAGGAATTTATCCGTTTCTTCTAGATCTTCTAGTTTATTTGTGTAGAGGTGTTTATAGTATTCTCCAATGGTAGTTTGTATTTCTGTGGGATTGGTGGTGATATCCCCTTTATCATTTTTTATTGCATCTATTTGATTCTTCTCTCTTTTATTCTTTATTAGTCTTGCTAGGGGTCTATCAATTTTGTTGATCTTTTCAAAAAACCAGCTCCTGGATTCATTGCTTTTTTTGAAGGGTTTTTTATGTCTCTATCTCCTTCAGTTCTGCTCTGATCTTAGTTATTTCTTGCCCTCTGCTAGCTTTTGAATGTGTTTGCTCTTGCTTCTCTAGTTCTTTTAATTGTGATGTTAGGGTGTCAATTTTAGATCTTTCCTGCTTTCTCTTGTGGGCATTCAGTACTATAAATTTCCCTCCACACACTGCTTTAAATGTGTCCCAGAGATTCTGGTACGTTGTGTCTTTTTTCTCATTGGTTTCAAAGAACATCTTTTTTTCTGCCTTAATTTTGTTATGTCATCATTCAGGAGCAGGTTGTTCAGTTTCCATGTAGTTGAGCAGTTTTGAGTGAGTTTCTTAATCCTGAGTTCTAATTTGATTACACTGTGGTCTGAGAGACAGTTTGTTATAATTTCTGTTCTTTTACATTTGCTGAAGAGTGCTTTACTTCCAACTATGTGGTCAGTTTTGGAATAAGTGTGATGTGGTGCTGAGAAGAATGTATATTCTGTTGATTTGGGGTGAGGAGTTCTGTAGATGTCTATTAGGTCTGCTTGGTGCAGAGCTGAGTTCAATTCCTGGATATCCTTGTTAACTTTCTGTCTCGTTGATCTGTCTAATGTTGACAGTGGGGTGTTAAAGTCTCCCATTATTATTGTGTGGAAGTCTAAGTCTCTTCATAGGTCTCTAAGGGCTCACTTTATGAATCTGGGTGCTCCTGTATTGGGTGCATAGATATTTAGGATAGTTAGCTCTTCTTGTTGAATTGATCCCTTTACCATTATGTAATGGCCTTCTTTATCTCTTCTGATCTTTGTTGGTTTAAAGTCTGTTTCATCAGAGACTAGGATTGCAACCGCTGCTTTTTGTTTGTTTGTTTTCCATTTGCTTGGTAGATCTTCCTCCATCCCTTTATTTTAAGCCTATGTGTGTCTCTGCACTTCAGATGGGTCTCCTGAATACAACACACTGATAGGTCTTGACTCTTTATCCAATTTGCCAGTCTGTGTCTTTTAATTGGGGCATTTAGCCCATTTACATTTAAGGTTAATATTGTTATGTGTGAATTTGATCATGTCATTATGATGTTAGCTGGTTATTTTGCCCATTAGCTGATGCTGTTTCTTCCTAGCATCAATGGTCTTTACAATTTGGCATGTTTTTGCAATGGCTGGTACCGGTTGTTCCTTTCCATATTTAGTGCTTCCTTCAGGAGCTCTTGTAAGGCACACCTGGTGGTGACAAAATCTCTCAGCGTTTGCTTTTCTGTAGAGGATTTTATTTCTCCTTCACTTACAAAGCCTAGTTTGGCTGGATATGAAATTCTGGGTTGATAATTCTTTTCTTTAAGAATGTTGAATATTGGCCTCCACTCTCTTCTGGCTTGTAGAGTTTTTGCCAAGAGATCCACTGTTAGTCTGATGGGCTTCCTTTTGTGGGTAATCCGACCTTTCTCTCTGGCTGCCCTTAACATTTTTTCCTTCATTTCAACTTCGGTGAAGCTGACAATTATGTGTCTTGGAGTTGCTCTTCTCGAGGAGTATCTTTGTGGCATTCTCTGTATTTCCTGAATTTGAATGTTGGCCTGCCTTGCTAGGTTGGGGAAGTTCTCCTGGATAATATCCTGAAGAGTGTTTTCCAACTTGGTCCCATTCTCCCTGTCACTTTCAAGTACACCAATCAGATGTAGATTTGGTCTTTTCACATAGTCCCATATTTCTTGGAGGCTTTGTTCATTTCTTTTTACTCTTTTCTCTCTAAACTTCTCTTCTTGCTTCATTTCATTCATTTGATCTTCAATCACTGATACCCTTTCTTCAAGTTGATCAAAACGGCTACTTAACCTTGTGCATGCGTCACATAGTTCTCGTGCCATGGTTTTCACCTCCATCTGGTCATTTAAGGTTTTCTCTATGCTATTTTTTCTAGTTAGCCATTCATCCAATGTTTTTTCAAGGTTTTTAGCTTCTTTGCAATGGGTTCGAACATCTTCCTTTAGCTCAGAGAAGTTTGTTATTACCGATCTTCTGAAGCCTTCTTCTCTCAACTTTTCAAAGTCATTCTCCATCCAGCTTTGTTCCATTGCTGGCAAGGAGCTGCGTTCTTTAGGAGGAGAAGAGGTGCTCTGATTTTTAGAATTTTCAGCTTTTCTGCTCTGTGTTCTCCCCATCTTTGTGGTTTTATCTACCTTTGGTCTTTGATGATGGTGATGTACAGATGGGGTTTTGATGTGGATGTCCTTTCTGTTTGTTAGTTTTCCTTCTAATAGTCAGGACCCTCAGCTGCAGGTCTTTTGGAGTTTGCTGGAGGTCCACTCCAGACCCTGTTTGCCTGGGTATCACCAGCAGATGCTGCAGAACCACAAATATTGCAGAATGGCAAATGTTGCTGCCTGATTGTTCGTCTGGAAGCTTCATCTCAGAGGGGCACCTGGCCATATGAGGTGTCAGTTGGCCCCTACTGGGAGGTGCCTCCCAGTTAGGTTACTTGGGGGTCAGGGACCCACTTGAGGAGGCAATCTTTCCGTTCTCAGATCTCAAACTCCGTTCTGGGAGAACCACTACTCTCTTCAAAGCTGTCAGACAGGGACCCTTAAGTCTGCAGAAGTTTCTGCTGACTTTTGTTTGGCTATGCCCTGCCCCCAGAGGTGGAGTCTACAGAGGCAGGCAGGCCTCCTTGAGCTGCGGTGGGCTCCACCCAGTTTGAGCTTCCCAGCTGCTTTGTTTACCTACTCAAGTCTCAGCAGTGGTGGGTGCCCCTCCCCCAGCCTCGCTGCCGACTTACAGTTCAATCTCAGACTGCTGTGCTAGTAGTGAGCAAGGCTCCATGGGCATGGGACCCTCTGAGCCAGGCATAGGATATAAGCTCCTGGTGTGCTGTTTGCTAAGACCGTTGGAAAAGCACAGTATTAGGGAGGGAGTGACCCAATTTTCCAGCTGCCGTCTGTCACAGCTTCCCTTGGCTAGAAAAGGGAATTCCTCAACCCCTTGCACTTCCCGGGTGAGGCGATGCCTCACCCTGCTTTGGCTCATGGTCTGTGGGCTGCACCCACTGTCCTGCACCCACTGTCTGACAAGCCCCAGTGAGATGAACCAGGTACCTCAGTTGGAAATGCAGAAATCACCTGTCTTCTCCGTCGCTCATGCTGAGAGCTGTAGACTGGAGCTGTTCCGATTCAGCCATCTTGGACTTCACCAGTGTTCTAGTTCTTGAATCATGTTGTGGTTACAAGAATTGTTCACTTTGTGAAAATTAATCAGTCATTTGATTTCTGCACTTTACTGTATGTATATTACACTTCAATTAAAGGTTTATTTAAATAGAAAAAAAAGGCCAGGCGTGGTGGCTCACACCTATAATCCCAGCACTTTGGAAGGCCAAGGCAGGTGGATCACGAGGTCAGGAGATCAAGACCATCCTGGCTAACATGGTGAAACCCTGTCTCTACTAAAAATACAAAAAAAATTAGCTGGGCATGGTGGCAGGTGCCTGTAGTCTCAGCTACTTAGGAGGCTGAGGCAGCAGAAAGGCGTGAACCCAGGAGGCCAAGCTTGCAGTGAGCCGAGATCATGCCACTGCACTCCAGCCTGGGCGACAGAGCAAGACTCCATCTCTAATTAATTAATTAATTAATAGAAAAAAGTAGTAGAATTGGATAGGTCAAACTGTCCACATAGGAACAATAAGCAGAGGGAAGAGAAAAAAATAGGTTGTGGGGGTGCAGAACCCAGCAGGAATTGCACACACAAGAGGAAGTTCCAAACAAGATGTGAGTAAATCTGTAGGGACACCAGGTTCACATAATGAGTTCTAAGTTCTAGGACTTGCATTTTTAATACTTTGAACTAAGAAGCAAGGTATTGTGTTTATCCTTCACAGTGATTGCTTTTCAGACTTACTGTAGAGAGAATTTACGTATGGTGGGAAACTGGATTAGACAACTTTTAGAATCTCCCTCCCTTCGTGCTCATGATCCATGATGCTGTTGATGTTCTTAAACCTGGTTGTTATTTTGAGCTGGATGATTTTTTGTTGTGGGGGCTGTTGTGTGTCTGTGGGATGTTTAACAACACCCCAGCCTCTACCCACTAGATACTAGTAGCAACCTTCCCCCAGTTGTGAAAACCAAAAATATGTTCAATCTCAATATCCCTGGAGGTTAAAATGGTCTCTGGTTGAGAACCAGTGATCTAAACCTAAATTATATAATTCTAGGTCAAGTTTTTGAGTGATTCATTTCAAGATATCAAAAACAAATAAGTAACTCAATAAATACATAAAGAGAAAGCAAAGTTAGTCACATTCTGTCTAGCTTCCCTTCCCAAAATTTTGGCAAGGACACTCCAAGAAAATGTTTACCTTTTATTCCTGAGCAAGGCTTGCCCATTTTAGCTGGCCAAGATTTAGAATTCATGTTTGGGAGTTCAGTGGAAAGAAGAATGAAGGCTTCGGGTTCCACTGAGTTGAATTCAAATTCCAGCCTTGCCACTCTGTCACTTGAGATATGTAGCTTACTTTCTGCTTCTTTTCCTTCTTTCCACAGCCTTGTAGAAGAGGTATGCATATCCTACAATATCTAGGAGAACATAAAGGGAGTGGGTTACTAGGGATACTATTGGTTTTCCCTCCAGGGCCAAGTACATTTATGTAACTAATATTCATGAGATACCATATGCCAAGCACCATTTTAAGGGCTTTTAAAATATTAATTCATTTAATCCCCCTGACAGCCTAAAAATCTGGATACTGTTAGCATCTCATTTTCACAGACAAGGAAACTGAGGCACAGAGAGTTGAAGTCACTTTTCCAGGGTGATGCAGCTAGTCAATGGGAAAGCTGGAGTCTAAGGCCAGAATCCATGCTCTTACCCACTAGACTGTGTAGTTAGGTCCACTTTCTGATCTTTTGGTTTTGTAACATTTTCTGTGACGCATTATTCGTGTATTTTCCCTGCAGAGACTGGGAAGAGAATGAAGGGCCAACACTTTGAGACAAGCCTCATTTACTCATCTATAAAATAAAGAGGTTGGAGTAGCAATCATGATTTTTACTTGGCCTTGTCACTTAACCTCTTTGCCTTAGTTTTCTTGTCTGCAGTAAAAAGAGTTTAATCAGTTTTAACTTCCTAGATATTCTGTTCTGCTGTGACTATTAAATAGAGATTAATGTTAAATAGAGATGAAGCATACAAAAATGCTTTGTAAAGCAAACCGGTCTACACAAGTGTAAGCCATTGTCATTATACTGGCAACATATCATGCTGACATTTTTTTTCCACTGACTTTCACTAGTACTTGGATTCTCTTGTACTTGCAGTGATTTGCAGTTTTCAAAATATCTTCATGGACATAATCTTATTTGAGCCTCCCAAATATGAGCAATGACTAAAATCCAAGCCTAGCCCATTGGCCAGCCTACACCACCACACTATCATTATCCTTCTGGGTTCGGTGCTCTCAACACTTTTCCCTATCATGAAATCAGGCCCTGCTATTAGCCACATTTCATTTGAAAGAGAGACAATGGTGTATGTGTCAAGAGGAAGGACAATGCTTAACTGACATAGTCTTATCACATTAATATGACAACCCAATGAGACAAGTTGTATTACACTCACTTTAAATATGTCAAAACTGAGCCTCAGGCCGGGCGCAGTGGCTCAGGCCTGTAATCCCAGCACTTCGGGAGACTGAGGTGGGCAGAACCTGAGGTCAACCGTTCAAGACCAGCCTGACCAACATGGAGAAAACCCGTCTCTATTAAAAATACAAAATGAGCCAGGTGTGGTGGCGCATGCCTGTAATCCCAGCTACTCAGGAGACTGAGACAGGAGAATCGCTTGAACCTGGGAGGCGGAGGTTGCAGTGAGCCGAGATCATGCCACTGCACTCCAGCCTGGGCAACAAGAGCGAAACTCTGTCTCAAAACAAACAAACAAACAAACAAACAAAACAAAACTGAGCCTCAGAGAAGTTAATTTACTTGTCCAAGGACACACAGAGAGTGGAAAGTAGATTTGAACCCAGGTTTGTTTGTCTCCATACATCCAAACCGTGACCTAGACCCTAGCTACTCAAAGCAAGGGTCAGGGACCATCAGCATTGGCACCAACTGTGAACTTATTAGAAAGGTAAATCTCAGGACCCACTCTAGACCTACTGAGATGGGATCTACATTTTAGAAGGATACTTAGATGAGTCCTGTGCACATTATAACTTAACACCACTGATCTACATTGATGTTCAGCATAGATCTATGTATGACATACAGAAGTGCAAAATCTGTTGAGAAACACGTATCTATATCTATATATCTACACACACATATATCCTAGTGTGTTTTCAAAACATACCTCTAAACATTTTATTTTAAGTAATGGAATGTAGAGATTTAAAAGCAGATGACATGAGTCCCTGTGTTAAATTAGGAATTGAATTAACTGATACATAGTATACACTTGGCTAGAAGGGATTTTTGTATATAGCAATTGCAACATATGCCCATTCCAGGATTTATATCAGAACTTCTCAAAACTTACTCACTGGTATTTTTTTTTTCTACATCAAACACAACATATTTTATCCTTGTTCCAAATTATTCTACACAACAAGCATATGTGTCCAGAGCTATGCAAACAGTTACAAACCACTGAAAGAATATTTAAAACACAGTATTTGCCCCCAGAGGAATTTTTAGCTTTGGAAGTTGGCTATGGTTTGAATGTCCCCTCCAAAACTCCTGTTGAAACTTAATCCTTAATTGAGAGGTAGGACCTTTAAGAGGTGATTGGATCACGAGGGCTCTCCCTCATGAATGGATTAGTGGGTTATCTTGGGAGTAGGACTGGTGGCTTTATACAAAGAGGAAGAGAGACCTGAGAGAGCGTGCTCATTCCCCCACCATATGATGCCCTGGGCCATTTTGCCCTGGGACTCTGCAGAGAGTCCCCACCAGCAAGAAGGCTCTCGCCAGATGCAGCTCTTCCACCTTGGGCTTCTCAGCCTCCATAACTGTAAGAAATAAATTTCTTTTCTTTTTTTTTTTTTTTTTTGAGACACAGTCTCTATGTCCCCCAGGCTGGAATGCAGTGCCACAATCTCGGCTCACTGCAAGCCCCACCTCCTGGGTTCATGCCATGCTCCTGCCTCAGCCTCCCGAGTAGCTAGGACTACAGGCACCAGCCACCATGCCCGGATAATTTTTTTTTTTTTTGTATTTTTAGTAGAGACGGGGTTTCACCGTGTTAGCCAGGATGGTCTCAATCTCCTGACCTCATGATCCACCCACCTCAGCCTCCCAAATGCTGGGATTACAAGCGTGAGCCACCATGCCTGGCCTCTCTTCTTTATAAATTACCCAGTTTCAGATATTCTGTTATAAGCAACAGAAAATTGACTGAGACAGGTCTCTTGAACTTTAGCATAGTTTTCCATTTTGATATGTTGGATAAACTAATTTTGATTGGCTATGCTGATGTTTCTCCCCAAAGCATTATTTTTATTAAAGAAGCAATTTTCTGTTAAAAATATATCCTTACTGCTACATTTTTCTTTCTTTAATGATACACACCCACCCACACAGCAGCAGCAGCAGCAGCAGCTCTGTGTAGATTTTGATACATATATGGGTATTGGTTTACAAATTGATATGATTTGGATGCTTGTCTCCTCCAAATCTCATATTGAAATATAATCGCTAATGTTGGAGGTGTGCCCAGTGGAAGGTATTGGATCATAGGAGCAGATCCCTCATGAATGGCTTAACACCATCTCCTTGGTGATGAGTGAGTTCTGTCTCAGTTCACATGAGATCTTGTCATTTAATAGAGTCTGAGACTTCCCCCTGCTCTCTTCTTTCCTCCCTTGCCAGGTGATATGCTCCTGCCTTGCCATCTGTCATGATTGAAAGCTTCCTGAAGCCCTCACTAGGAGCAGATGCCAGCACCATGCTTCTCATACAGCCTGCAGAACCACGAGCCAAAATAAATCTCTTTTCTTTATAAATTACCCAGCCTCAGGTATTTCTTCTTTTTTTCTTTTCTTTTCTTTCTTTCTTTTTTTTTTTTTTTTTGAGACAGAGTCTCACTCTGTTGCCCAGGCTCTGGAGTACAGTGGCGCAATCTCGGCTCACTACAACCTCTGCCTCCCAAACTTAAGCAATTCTCCTGCCTTGGCCTCCCGAGTAGCTGGGATTACAGGCATGTGCCACCACGCCCAGCTAATTTTTATATTTCTATTTTTAGTAGAGACGGGGTTGGGCACCATATTGCCCAGGCTGGTCTTGAACTCCTGACCTCAGGTGATCCTCCCTCCTCAGCCTCCCAAAGTACTGGGATTACAGGCATGAGCCACCACACCCAGCCTCCTCCCATATACTTTAAATTATCTCTAGATTACTTATAATACCTAATACTATGTAAATAGTTGTTATACAATATTGGGTTTTTTAATTTGTATTATTTTTTACTGTTGTACTGGGGTTTTTTTCCCCAAATATTTTCTATTTGCAGCTGAATGAATTCACAGATGTGCCCATGGATATGGAGGGTCAACTGTATATATGTAACATTCAGAATTGGATAACACATTACCTCTACAATTTATTTTTATTTATAAATATTTCTCAGACAATAGATGGAGTTCATATCATGTGCCAACCCTGATCAAATGGTAGTAGCATTCCATATACTGTCTTGTGAAGGAGTCTAAGATATATACAGCAGGAATGTTCTGGAATCAATTAGCAACATATGCTGTGTGTAGGGGAAGGAGATTTTGAGGTGTGCCTGCCACACATTGCCTTTCCTGCACTGCAATCCTGCCTCCTGCTCCAAAAAGTTGTTTTTACTGTTCCTCATGCATCGCACACATTCTTTCCCTAGGCATTTCTTCAAAATATTTCCACTGCCTGGAATTCTCTACTTCCTACCTCTAGACAAGAATTCCATGCCCTCCAATCATCCTTCCCCCAATTTCTCCTGAACCCTGTGATAATTCTATTTCTACTAGCTTTTTGCGGGGAGAGGAGGGGCAGGGAGGGTGAAATCCGAAAAAATAAAACTTGCTCTGACCACGTGCTTGGACTTCTCCAGCTCCTAGCCCTAAATAAGATGTTTTTCTTACACCTCCGAAGAGGTCAGGGAGATTCTTGGCACATATTTGTTTTTACTGAAATTGAATAGGCTGGGCGTGGTGGCTCACGTTTGTAATCCCAACATTTTGGGAGGCCGAGGTAGGCGGATCACTTGAGATCTGGAGTTCAAGACTAGCCTGGCCAACATGGTGAAATCCCATGTCTACTAAAAATACAAAAATTAGCCAGGCAGGGTGGCAGGTGCCTGTAATCCCAGCTACTCAGGAGGCTGAGGCAGGAGAATTGCTTGAACCTGGGAGACAGAGGTTGCAGTGAGCTGAGATAACACTACTGCACTGGCGTGCACTGAGATTGCACTCCAGCCTGGGCAACAGAGTGAGACTCCATCTCAAAAAAAGAGAAGGAAAGAAAGTATCACTCACTTCCTCTGCAAGCTACAAATGCCCTTCCAGGGTTGTGCAAGTATCTCTATGGTTTTAGGTCTTTTGTTTTACCATTGGAGATTCTCACCTAATCGGTTCCCTTCTTAATTACTTTTGCCTCGTATAAATTTATATTAAACTCCCTCTGGCTTTGTAATTATGCACCATACCAAAATGAAGCCAAGTTACTACAAGAAAAGATTTTGAG
This sequence comes from Pan troglodytes, assembly GCF_028858775.2. Taxonomy (NCBI): domain Eukaryota; kingdom Metazoa; phylum Chordata; class Mammalia; order Primates; family Hominidae; genus Pan; species Pan troglodytes. Next base: position 46,980,481 of record NC_072401.2, read on the forward strand.
TGAATGACCCTTTTCTTTTCTTGCTCTGTTCCGATTTGGTCCTCAGAGGACTCAGTGTCTGGGAGGAAAGTTTGGAAAATAACATTTAGATTTAAAAGTAGTCAAAATAAGCAATAAGGCTGTTATGGAACTCTTCACCACTCTCACCTTTGTACAATCCTTCTAACACTTAAGAAGCACTTGGGGGTGCTCATTAAACATACAGATTCCTCAGTCTCCTTCCAGGCATATTAAATCCAAATTTCTAGAGATGTGACATTTTTAACAAGCCGCTCAGGTAATTCTTCCACTAAAGTTTGAAAAATAAAAGAAAAATTTGTTCATGCAAGTTTTTAATTTCATTAAATAAGTTACACCACAAATGTTAGCTAACAATATGACAGTGGTTCTCAAAAACAGAAAGTCTCCGTAGACAGAAACCAGTGGAAAATATCTATTATTTAGAAGATTTGAATTAATAATACTCCATTGTAACCAGCACTACAAAACACTCTTACTATACAAAAATTAAAAAATGATCTTGCCTCATCACAAATTTAAATTCAATTGCTGGACAATATTATCCATTCTCATGACTTACAACCATCACCTCTCTGATGGTTCATTCTTTAACCCGTATTCTATTGCATGTCTGCTTTGTGCTAGGCACTGTGGTAGGATTCCCCAGCCAGCTCTTTACTACACCTGTCAGTTAGTAGTCTTTGCACTACCATATAGTCACAGGTTTTCCTCTGTTATTAGCAAAGACATCATTACCCTGCCAATTAATCAGAGAAAAGAAAGACCTTCAGATTCCATTTAAATATTTATCTACACCTTGTAGTTTTAAACATGATTCCTGGTGTGATTTGACCATAATTACATAGACTTCTCAATCTGTAGTCACCCGACAGGTTCTTCTTGCCCACCAGACAGATAAAACCAATTCACGGAGACAGAAGTATTGCAGTAGAGAAAGAGTTTAATAATCACAAGGCTAGCCAAACAGAAGGAAAGGAGTAGTTACTCAAATAAGCCTTCCCAAAGGCTCAGAGGCTGGGGTTTTTCAAGGATAGTTTGGTGGGTGGGAGGCTAGAAAATGGGGACTGCTGATTGGTTGGGCTCAGGATGAAATAACAGGGGGTCAGAGCTGTCTTCAGGTGCTGAGTCCATTCTTGGGTGGAGGTCACAAGACCAGATGAAACAATGTATTGGTATGGGTCCATGTGGCACTGGCTGATCAATCAGAATGCAGGGTCTGAAAAATATCTTAAATACCAATCTTAGGTTTTACAATAATCATATTACTTATAGGAGCAATTGGGGAGGTTACAAATCTTGTGACCTCTGGCTGTATGACGACCCCTGAGCCCCAAACAAGAGGGGGTTAGTTTTGGTAAGGGGCTGTAATCGTCTTTGTTTAAATGATAAACTAAATTCCTCCCATAGTCAGCTTGGTCTATGCCCAGGAGTGAGCAAGGATAGCTTGGAGGTTAGAAGAAAGATGGAGCCTGCTGTGTTAGATTTCTCTCCCCGTCGTAATTTTTGCAAAGGTGGTTTCAAATTTGGGTTATTTTCCCTTTGTGTCATAAAGCAAGATCTTGATAATAAATATCAGATGTACTGGTCTCCGGCAGTTCAAAGTTCCTTGGCTTTTATTGTCCTATAGAGCTTCCACTCTTCTTTGTGGGGCAGGGAGAGGGATTAGGCTGTTGGTGGGAATCAACTGATGGCAGCCACAGATCTCAGAGTAGACAAAAATAATCAGGAAGAGGAGTAGGGTAAGGCAAAGACATAAGACACCCGTTTATGAAGGATGAAGAAAAAGCAAAATGATATGTAAAATACTGGTCTTCAGAGCTGGCTATGTCAGCATCACTTAAAAATTTCACATAAACCTTGTGCAGTGGTGAGCACCTATAGTCCCATGTACTGGGGAGGCTGAGATGGGAGGATCTCTTGAGCCCAGGAGTTCAAATCCAGCCTGAACAACATAGCAAGAGCCCCATCTCTTAAATAAGAAAAAAAAAGCCTTTACACACCCAGGATCCACCTCGGACTACTGAATCAGAAACATGTATCTGTATCTTTAACCAAGCACTCTGGTTGAACCTAGTGCATAGCCTGGTTTGGGAAGCACCATGATAGTATCTTTGACTGGGGCCTTCCATGGCAACATGGTGGAGAAATATTGAAGGCAGCAAAGCAGAGGGAAAATGGGGCATTATTGCCACTGGTCAGGGAGGATAAGAAGTGATCAGGAGCAGGACTACTAGCCAAACAACGGCACAGGGCTATGGTTATATTTGAAATAACAAAGTAGAAAATGTTAACATTAGTCATGGTGAAACCAAGTGCATTTTTTCTTGAGGTTACTGACTGGGTAGGAGCTCTGAGGCTTGGTGGCTGGATGAAATATGAAAAGTATAAGCACCAATCTAAGGAACTTCCTGTTGATTTTGCAAAGCTGAGTTTCTCTGTGAGGCCTTGAAGTCTCTTTTATCAGATTCTGGTCTTAAATTTTTACAAAAGAAAGTTAATCATTTTATTGAGTAACCTAGGTTTTCTGTTAAAGCTTTAGCTATCTATACCACCTATAATCATGCAATGAATGCTGACATTAGCTGGAAGCACTTGTTTTAATGATAACAAATTTATGGAGAAGTAAAGGTCATTATTATTGCTGGAGTTTTTTCTGTCTTTCTTTTAAGGACTAACCTTACTTATCTGCAATTACATAATGAGAAAGAGCAGAGGTCAGTGTCAGAGAACCATAGGAAAGAGTGGGGTTTGGTATCAGAGAACCTGACTTCAGAATCCAACTCATGTGCTAATTAATTCATCTTGTCAATTACTATATTTAAATTCCCTTTCTGTCTCTGAGTTTCAGTTTTTTCATTTGCAAAATGGGCACCATCATCATCATCATCTCTATTTCACAGAGTTCTCCTGAGGAGCAATTAAGATAATGTCTGTTGAATAGCTTTGCAAAAATTAAGTATAATTTCTATTAAATATAAACACACTTCAAATGCAAGACAGACATTGTTCAGGATGACTGTCTCGAAAATAGCAAAAAAAAAAAATTATCTTGCTAATTTAAAGAAAGAGATTGGTGAAAGGGGCAAAAAAAAAAAAAGCATCCCAAGAACCTGCGAACGGAAGCTATATCCCTCTTCCTTCATGCTTTTAATTAGCAAATGTTGACATCAGTCTGAAATGCTATAAGTTAGCTAAGCCTGACCACCCCAAATCAGGGTAGTTGTGATGAGATGTCTTCTCAGCTGGTACAGTTAGGTGTTTAACACTTTTTTGGCTTTGTTTTTGCAGGCAGTGTCCTTCTGAACTCAGCCTGAGAAATGAATCCATTGTTTCACAGCCAGGATAAAACACAGAGTGGCTGGGTGTGGTGGCTCACACCTGTAATCCCAGCACTTTGGGAGGCAGAGGTGGGTGGATCCCCTGAGGTCAGTAGTTGAAGACCAGCCTGGCCAACATGGTGAAACCCTGTCTCTACTAAAAATACAAAAAAATCAGCTGGGCGTGGTGGTGGGCACCTGTAATCCCAGCTACTTGGGAGGCTGAGGCAGGAGAATTGTTCAACCCGGGAGGCAGAGGTTGCAGTGAGCCAAGACTGGGCCATTGCACTCCAGCCTGGGCAACAAGAATGAAACTCTGTCTCAAACAAAAACAAAAACAAACACACACACAGAGACAGAGCACGGCCATTGGTAAATGGCAAACTGGCCCCTGGATGTGCTTCAGTGACATGAAGATATGTAAGTGCATGTAGTTAGCATTTTCTCCTTGACTACAGTGAGGCAGGTTACTGACATAATAAAAATTGTTTTTTTCTTCTCATTGAGTTCCATGCTATATTCTTTAACTCAAAAGCCAAAAGCTGGTAACCCATGAGTGGGTGAATTCAGCCCTTAGATGCATTTTGTTGGTCCTATACATAATGAGCCCTCTTGTATTTATTGCTTTAGTTAAATTAGTTGATTTTATTTTTTTTGAGACAGGGTCTCGCTCTGTCACCCAGGCTGGAGTGCAGTGGTCCAATCATATCTCACTGCATCCTCAACTTCCAGGGCTCAAGATCACCCTGCCTCAGTCCCCCAAGTAGCTGGGACCACAGGTGTGTGCCACCACACCTGGCTAATTTTTTTGTTATGTGTAGAGACAGGGTCTCACTATGTTGCCCAGGCTGCTCTCAAACTCGGGCTTAAACAATCCTCCTGCCTTAGTCTCCCAAAGTGCTGGGATTACGGTCATGAGCCACTGCACCCCGCCTCTTGCTTTAATTTTAAAATAGTAGAAAACATGTAAAACTCAGATTTCCCATAAAAATTTAGTTTTCCAATCTAGATTTTAAGCTTCTGTTGAAAATTTGGAAAATACGGAAAGAGAGGTCCTCATTCTCACATGGCAGAGGTCAGCTGCTGTTGAGTGTTAGCAAACCCACAGAAAGGAATATTCACTCTGCAGTTGACATATTCATGTCCACCATTCGCTATTGTCTATTTTGTGTTTTTTCCAACTATTTCACTCACTTCTTTTACCTGCCTCGCTTTGAGTTTGCAGTCCTTGTCTGGCTCAATCACCTCTTTTTAAATGTTTCACCTCTTCAGTATTGCCATGCTTTTGAAATGTTTCTCCCATTTGTCTTCCAGGTATCTCTTTCGTTGTCTATAGTGCTGATTCAGTTTTCCTGCTTTCAATGACATTCTTGTGACTTTTGTGATTGCTCAATTTCAGGAAGTATTGCATTTTTTTTAACTGTACTGACTTTTACTTCTTTTATACTTCCAAACATACTTTTGTGGAGAAAATCTTTTTTATTTCAGAGTCTAATACCATGAGCTGAAAACTCAGTGCAGCTTAACCTTTAAGTAATAGGCCCCTGTTTTTGTGATTGAGGGAAGTTCCAAGTTCATTGGAAAGCACCTGCTGCTTAAAACAATTTTTTAAAAAATAGCTTTCTTGAGTACAGCAAATCAAAACTCCATCCCAGGGCTTTTCAAAATAGACTGGTACGCAGAGCATATTTAAGAACAATTTCTTGTTTGTTGCTATTTTCTTAGGCCTTTTTTCTTACAGAAGATCCTTTCAAGTAAAATTGCAGCAAGCTTTTTAAGGTTTTGATGCCAATATCTCTTAATTTCTCTTGCTCCCATCTCATAAAAATAATAGGACTCTAGCCCGGGTGCAGTGGTGCCTGCCTGTAATCTCAGCGCTTTGGGAAGCTGAAGCGGGAGGATCGCTTAAGCCCAGGAGTTCGAGGCTTCACTGAGCTATGATCACACCACTGCACTCCAACCTGAGTGACAGAGCGAGATCCCGTCTCTAAACATAGTAATAATAATAATAATGGGATGCTAATCTTTTCCTGAATTACCATCTAGAGTTTGCTTCCTATTGTTGTTCTCACTTTCAGCCCTAACGATTTCTCCACTTGGCATTTTCTGACCCTAAACACCCTTTCATAGTTTTCAGGGAGTTTCCCAGACATCTTGACGCCACAAACGTCATATGCAAGCATGACCTAAATGTAATTAAGGGCAGAAAAGAAAAATAACTTGGGCATGTTCAAATTGGCAAGGCAGGAGCTTCTGCAATTAAGTTGGATCTAGTATCATGACTTGTAAATTGTCCTCAACCTGCATGCTAGAACCTTGTTAGGTCAAACGTCAGTATTCATTCATCCAACAGGAATTTTTTTTTTTTTTTTTTTTTTTTTTTTTTGCTCTTGTTGCCCAGGCTGGAGTGCAATGGCGTGATCTTGGCTCACTGCAACCTCCGCCTCCTTGGTTCAAGCGATTCTCCTGCCTCAGCCTCCTGAGTTGCTGGGATTACAGGTGCCTTCAACCACTCTCGGCTAATCTTTTGTATTTTTAGTAAAGATGGAGTTTCACCATGTTGGCCGGGCTGGTCTTGAACTCCCAACCTCAGGTGATCCACTCGCCTCGGCCTCCCAAAGTGCTGGGATTACAGGCATGAGCCACTGCGCCCAGCTGGGATTTTCTTTTAGTAAGCTTTTACTTTAAATAAGTACTTTAAATAATTTCAGACTTAAAGAAAATTTGCAGAAATAGCACAAAGCATTCCTGAACACCCTTCATTTAGATTCCCCAAAAAATAAAATTTTGCCACATCTGCTTAATTTTCTCTCTCTCCTCTATATATGTCTATCTATTTTATTTTTTCTGAGTCATTTTAGAATAAATTACAAACTGGATGCCCTTTTCTCTTAAATACTTCAGTGCGTACTGCCTATGAACAAGGACCTCCTCCTATATAACTACAACACAAATATCAAAATCAGGAATTTAACATTTTACAATACTATTAGCTATTCAATAGACCTTATTTAAACTGTATCAATTATCTCAGTAACATTATTTGTAAGAACAGAAACTCAGTTTGGGGTCACACATTGCATTCAGTTGTCACGCCTCTTTAGTCTCCTACAATGTGGAAGTTTCTCAGTCTTTTCCCTGCCTTTCATGACCTTGACATTTTTTTAAGATTGCAGGTCAGTTATTTTGTAGAATATTACTCAATTTGGTTTGCCAAACATTTTTGGGTAATTAGATAATGCAATTGTGGCAGAAACCCCACAAAAGTGACACCATGTTTGCAGTGCATGATGTTAGGAGGCACAGGACATCAATTTACCTATGCTGGGTGAATTAATATGGATTAACTTTGATGACTTGGTTAAGATAGTGTCTTCCAGGATTCTCCACTGTAAAGTTGCTATTTTCTCTATCATAACAAATAAGGATCTTGTAGTGAGTTGTAAATATTCTCACACCTTCACCCACTACTTGTAACGTCCATTAAAGATTCCTGCATAAACCAATTATTACCGTTAACAGTTGTAAATGGTAGGGATTAGCCTCTCATGGGAGAAGACAACCACAGTATTACTAAATAAAAGTACATCAAGTAGGATGATGATAAGTGCTAGAGAGAAATAAAGCAGGGAATAGGAATAAAGTGTTGAAGGGTTCTAATTTTAAATAGGGTTATCAGAGAAGACCTCAGTGAGAAAATAACGATCTAAAAGGATAAGCAAAAGCTGGATGTGGTGGTGCACGCCTATGGTTCCAGATACTCGGGGGGCTGAGGTGGAAGCCCAGGAGTTAAAGGCCTTATTTTATGTGTTTTATTTTATTGAAAAATTTTAAAAATAAAATAAAAGGACATGTGGCTGACCCATCTGACGAAAGTCCAGGCAGAGCAAAGAGCTAGAGCCAAGGCCTTGAAGTACAGCTCATCTGGAGTGTTCTAGAAATGGCAAGTGGCCAGAGGCGGGGCAGGAGTGGGGAGGTGGGGGGGGCGGTAATAGAAGAACATGATATCAGAGAATTTATTATAAGAACTTTTTAGCTTTTATTCCAAGTAAGCTGGAAAGCCATTGAAATGTTTTAAACAAAGAAGTAACATGATGGACCTTGTTCCTACCCCACAGAGCAAGTTAAGCCTTGGCTCCCTCACTGATAAAGTGGGAGTAATGACAGCTACTCCTTCGTGTTGTAGTAGAGACTTACGGGAGATAACATATGGAAAGTGCTTAGCACAGGGCCTGGCAAGTAATAAGTGCTCAATAAATAACTTCTATTATTTTTGTTCTTATCTCAGGAAGTGACTCACCTGTTTTCCCAGGTTGGGGATGTGTGCAGGGCCCTGGTTTTATTTCTCCTGTGTGCTTGCTTAGCTGCCAGACTTCCTACTTTTCTCATTAACAAAATTCCTTGCTCAAGGCAACATAACACACAGCGGTTGTTAACTTTGTGGCCGGACCACGAACCTCCTGAAACTGAATGCAGTCTCATGCATATGTAGTTACATACATGGGGTGTGAGGCTGAGATTCTCAAAGTGCTCCATGACCCCAAAATGCTATAGAAGAAGCGGGGCTTAACTAGATTCTGGAGAAGAGGTTCTGGGAACAGCCCAGCAAATAGCTAACTTTCTGACCCTTCCGAAGTCATTTGACATTTGGTAACATCAGTTTCCATATCCGTCATGAGGAAGTTCTGTGAGATTACATTTAAGGTTACTTCTAGGTTAAGGATTCCGTGACTGGATGTTCTTGACATTGATTAAATAAATGTATTGATAGAGAGTGTGTCTCTCTTCTTCCTCCTTCAAACAGCCCTCTACAATGGCTAGTAATTTCCAGGACTAAGGTGTGTAATTCAGGCTCTCTGCTTTGTTTCCCTTTTACATCTATGCAAACTTTTATGGGGCTGTTATCATGCAGCCCCTTTGATCTGCCTCTCCCTGCATAGACAGCCAAGAGAGCATCTCGTTGGCCCAGCACACGGCCACTGCAGGGGAGAAGAGGAAAGAAAGGAAATAGCTATTGATTGCACTCCTACTACATCCTAGAATATCGTGTTGACGTGTTTGCTCATTTACTACTCACGAACTGTTGTGCTATAGGTATTATCTCTGCTTTATGGATATGGAAACCAGGAATCAGAAACATTTAAGGTCACCAAACATATAAATGCTGGAATTTGAACTCAAGTTTATTCTGTCTGTCTCCAAAGGTCTGTTTTTTCCCATTTCTTTATCTTGCCTTCCAGAGTAGTTGTGTCTTCGGCCATGTACCACAATTCATTCACTCATTCATTCCATGAGTGATCTTGCAAATAGTGCTCATTACAAGACTTCTTTTTTAACAGCCTCCAAATGAAAGGAGCACCAGTCTCCTTTACCCAGCCAGAATGGTGAATGCAGTGTTCTTATTTCAGGCACCCATTTCCTGAGAAGCTAATGCAGTCATGATGTTTATGTCCCTTCTTAACTTCAGCTTGGTATTAGCCTGTAGTTCATGTCCTCCTCTTTGAAAGAAGAATGGTTTTTCTCTATATTCTCTCTACATATGTATATATTATGAAACAGACTTAGAATTAGAGCATGTTTTCTGCAGATTTCCCTAGGTTTCACGCAAATAATAGTGAGTTTTTTGCCCCCTAAAAACTACCTTAGGTAAAAAACAGACAGACATACTAGAACGGAAAAGTGATTAGATCCATATTGAATGAGAATATTTAGTTCTTCCTTGAGGCATATCATGTGTATTTGACAAATGCTGCTTAAGTGAAGGTTTAAAAAATAAAAATTAAATAATGAGTTAAAGACTGAAAAAAATGAGTATGAGTTATAGGATTTTGGATTATTGTTGAGGGAATTATTAAGGCTACATGGTCTTCTATCTGAATATCCATTCCTCCATCTTATGAGGGTCACAACATTAGAAGATTTTTAACATTACTATTTATGTGTCCACCCTTTGTTCCACATTCTTGCTCTGTCAGATGAGAAACAGAAACACTTCAGCAGTTAAAAAAAACTTTTATGAAAAATAATCACTTACCATTTCACCACTTAGGAGTGCCGAACCCCCTACAAACTTGATCTACTGTAGATCCCTCTCTTTCCCTCTTCCCTCTCTACCCACATTGCAAATTAGGAGTATCATTAAACTAACTTTTTAAAAAAATAACTGCTACCAAATGCTGGAGTTCAAAGTTTTTTCAGTAAGTCAAGAATACGCAGTCATAGCACCTGGTTGGCAGACTAGACCTCCCAGGATTACCCAGCACCTCTTGTGCAGAGCAGAAGTCCTTCCTGGGGCATCTGCCAGAGGGTCTTTAGGGACCCAACTGGACCCTTCCGGGGAGAGGGTCTTCAAAACTTTGCAAAATAGCCCATTCCATGGCTTTTTCTAGCACTATTCAGTCTCTTATTTTCACATCTCCTCATAATTTGTATATCCCTCCTTCACTCTGTACTTCCTTCCCTGTAGAACAAACATGAGACATGTCAGTGAAAATGGCTAGAGGGATACAAGGTGGGGCCTGGTCTGGCACTACTCACAAACAGAAAAATTGGTGCATTAAACAACTGACTTTAAAGGGAACCATTCCAGAAATGATAAGAGAGGATGGGGCTGCAGCTATAATCTGCACATCATTTGAAATGCTCTAATATTATGAATAGAGCACTGACTTGAGAAGGGAAAGACCAGGGTCTGCCACCAATTTGTTGGGTGATTTTAGCAAGTCATTTAATTTCTCTGGCTCACCAGAAAAATGAGGGTAATGTCACAAACTTCTCGTGATAAACAAGTGACATAAAATGTATATTTTAAAGTGGTTCAGAAAGCTATGCATTAGCAAAGAATGTATGACTATATATATAGGTTACATGTTGAGTTTTTAACAGGGATCTATATGCACTGATTGCCTGTGGTGTACATGTTTCCCTTATTGCATCCTTTGTCAACTGAAGTGAGATATCAAAAAAAAAAAAAGCAATACATGCTTTATAAAAGGTGCTTAGTAAATTGGTGGGAATTCTTTGCTGACCTCTGAGTATAACAACAAATTCTCAAAGACATTTTTTTTTTTTTTTTTTGGTGAGACAGAGTTTCACTCTGTTGCCCAGGCTGGAGTGCAGTGGCGCGATCTCGGCTCACTGGAACCTCTGCCTCCAGAGTTCAAGTGATTCTCCTGCCTCAGCCTCCCGAGTAACTGGGATTACAGGGGCCCACCATCATGCCCAGATAATTTTTGTATTTTTAGTACAGATGAGGTTTCACCATGTTGGCCAGGCTGGTCTCGAATTACTGATCTCAAGTGATCCGTCTGCCTCGGACTCCCCAAGTGCTGGGATTACAGGCATAAGACACCGCACACGGCCCTCAAAGACATCTTTTATCCTTGGTACCCTTTCACAGACACAGGAGATATCTGTTAGTAAATGGAAGGCTAATGGTTTTCAATTGCCCTTCTAAACCAATCAATTGGTAATCAGCTTCCTGGAGCCTGGATTGAGAGAATGACCTCCTGATTGGGTAGGAAAGAATTCTGTGATTTGTTAGGATGTCTGCCACAGGTGGCTGTGTGAAATGACAGTAAATGTGCCACATATCAACCATGACCATCTTAAATACACCATGACTTAAGGGCAACTAGATGTATATGTACAACAGGACACTTATTTCCCTAAGCCTGGATATCAGGTCCACTGTTACCAATAGTAACCAACTGAGATTTATACAAAATGTGACTGTGTATCGTATCTAGTTATATGTTCCTATGTTCCTGTCAACACCACGGTATCTAGAGTAATAATTCATTCTCCAAAGTGATGGGAAGCTATTTTAGTCTCTACAAATTAAGTGTGCAGTTCACCCAGTTATCCAAAAATTCCCAAAGTCCCCGCTATGGAGTAGAGTTACTGACTTTTTGATGGCTCTATTGTTGAAGGTGGGCAGCTGCTCATTTACCTGGTTTACTAAGCTCGCCTGGTCATGTTTTTCATCTTCTCAGTTCCTTCTGTTTCTCTCAGGCAAGAAGGCAATGGCTACTCAGTCCTTATTTTCAGCCTCTTACTCTCAATCTCCATAGAATTTGTAATCAAAAATTTAGTTTTCACCTGGAAATGGCTGTTTTCCTGTCCTGCAAGAGGTCTTTTAAAATGTTTGATCAGGATGGTGCAGTCATCTGTATGCTTAGTTGAAACTAGTTTAATATGTCTGTCTCTTGGCTATTTTTGTTTCATGAAGCACAAAATAATGTCCTCTTCATGAACCACACTTCAGAATGTTGCATTTCAGTACCATGTACAATACTCTAGTATTTGTCTTTAGATTGCTTCAAATGGCTTTTCTCAAAGACTAAAGTGCTTTACTCGCCTCTCACTTTCAGCAGCGTCAAGATAGAGTTTTCATATCATTATTTTTCCTCCCTGTACCCTGCCTTATGAGAATTGGCTGTTGTCTCTTCCCAAGGAATGACGTTTCTTTCAAGGCCTATGTTACCAATTTGACTCAGAATTTGATGCCAAAGTAGCCCTAAGGAAATTAGAATGTGGCATTCCACGGCTCTAGTTGCCCAGTCAATGAAAGAGAATGTTTCTGGTTCTCTGCCTTTTGGAGATTCTTACCTCAGCACATTTGAGGATTCAGAAGAGAAGTTAACTCTAGCAACCTACAGAGTATTCTACTGGATCACCTCACCAGCTGCAATAATGCCTGACATATATTAGGCACTTAATAAATATTTATGGATGAATAAATGAATGCAATTTTCAAGGAAGGAAGGAACTAATAAATCTTAATTGGTTCATTTAGACAGACTGCTTACAGTTCCATCTGGCTTTTCTTAATTATAGTTAGTTAAATTGTAGGCAACTCAGTGGTTCACAAGACAGCCATCCCTGTCTCCCTGTTGAGAGCTGCCCAGCGGGAACTTGCTGAGCCTGAGATACATTGATGTCACTCTTCTACAGGGAACTTCCACAAACTCCTGCTGCTGTGGCTTCCAGATCCAACCTACGTCCTGCCGTATGCCAGCTTGGTGCTTCACACTCAGGTTTCTTACTTCCAGTAAATCCTGTTTGGAGGTTATGTTAGCCAGAATCAGTTTCTGTCACTTGCAGTCAAAGAAACATAGTAAAGAATGCCCTCCTTTTTCTTCCTTCTAGCAGAAATTTTCAAAGATACATTAAAAAAAAAAAAAAAAAAGAATGCCTTCTTCAGCCCCCGAACAGCTAAGATTTTTGCACCCAGGGAAACTGAGAAACTTCTGAAAATAAATAGCAGGTTTAAGATCCTTGTCTGGACTCTAGTTTCTTTTGAAATAAATACAATTCCAGTGCCATTCTCCAAGATGACTGACACTTGAAAAGTTAACTTCCTTAGTAATTCTTGTGTCTTTAAGTATGGCTTCATGAAAATTACTGTATGCTTCTTTTAAAAATGAACACGAGATTGGCAAAATGTTGGCAAGTTGGATGGTGGGTATATGGAGATTATTACACTTTTCTATCTTTATGTATGTTTGAAATGTCCATAATAGAAAGAGTTTAAATGTTGTCATGCCAAAGGCTTTTATTATTTTGGATTTTCTTTCCACTAGGAAGCCAGGTGTTACTTTGTATGGTCCCACGTGCTGTAGGCAGCCTCCTCAGCCCATGTAACTGCGGTTTTCTTTCTTAGAGAGCCTGTAACTGCATTTGGCACTTCCTTAATCCCCATTGAGTAAATTCACTCCAGGAATCGTTTATTGAGTGTCTTAGTCCATTCGGGCTGCTATAACAAAATTCCATAAACTGGGTAGCTTATCAGCAACAGAAATTTATTACAGCTCTGGAGGCTAGGAAGTACAAGTGCAAGGCATCAGCAGATCCAGTGTCTGATAAGTGCCTGAGTTCTGGTTCACAGATGGTATCTTCTTGCTGTGTCCTCACATGGTGGAAGGAGTGAGCTAGCTCTCTGAGATATCTTTGATAAGAGTACTAATCCCATTCAGAGGGTTCTCCTCATGACCAAATCACCTCCCAAAAGCTCTGCTTCCAAATAATGTCACCCTAGAGGTGAGGATTTCACCATAGGGATTTGTGGGGGGACACAAACATGCATACCATGGCACTAAGCAATGCAGATTTTACTGTAGATTACTTAAAGGAGAAGATCTATATCATAAGCCTAATTAAATTTCCCTGTAGGCATTTCTATCCTCCTGAAAGGCTATCTCCTGCAGCAGGCCAACCACAGTGTCTCCACTTGCCTTTCTTTTTTTTTTTTTTTAAATAAAAGAGACGGTGTCTTGCTGTATTACCCAAACCGGTCTCAAACTCCTGGCCTCAAAGAATCTTTCTGCCTCAGCATCCTGAGTAGCTGGGATTATAGGCATGAGCCACTGTGCCTGGCTCCACTTCCTTGCTTACACAGAGTAATTTAGCTCCAACTCAGCTTTCTAGTCCTGGGAACTACATCCCTAAAGGTGTTGAATACCCACACTTTAAAGTAAATTTTGGCCAGACATGGTAGTTCACGTCTGTAATTCCAGTACTTCGGGATGCCGAGGCACGAGGATCACTTGAGCCCAGGAATTCAAGGCCACCCTGGACAACATAGCAAGATCCTGGCTCTACAAAAAATAAAAATAAAAAATTAGCCAAACATGGTGGCATGCACCTGTCATCCCAACTACTTGAGAGGCTAAAGTGGTAGAATCACTTGAGCCCAGGAGGTCAAGGCTGCAGTGAGCTATTATGGCACCACTGCACTCCAGCCTGGGCAACAGAGCAAAACTCATCTCAGGAAAAAAAAAAGACAACTTTGATCTAGCTGAAAACAGTTATTATTTTAGCCTCATTCTCTCACTCTTGATATACTTTACCCTGTTCATTCCAAATGTCTAAGGCTCCCACACACCAGGCTACTTCCCTCAAATCAAAATTCTCCTTAAATGCTACTTCACACTAGAGGTAAATTGCTAGAGCAATTGGGAGTGGGGGAAGAAAGACATAAAGAAGACTCACAAATTTACAAAGCAAAGAACAGCAGAGGAGAATTCATCTCGCCTTCAGGGTATGGAATTCATACATCCCACCTCCCATGTTTACCTATTGCTGCTTAGTGGTTTAAACAATAACAATCATTTATTTTGCCCAAGAGTCTACAATTCAAGCATTACACCTTGTCTCTGCTCATGCAATGTGAACCGGGGTGGCTCAAATATGGGCATATCTCCTTTCAAGATGATTCCCTCACATGGCTACTTGGTGCTGACTGTTGGCTGGGGGCTCAGCCAGGGCTTGAGCCACGGGACCTTGGTTCCCCTCCATATGAGCCTCTGTACAGGCTATTTGCACTTCCTCACAGTATGGTGGCTGGGTTTTCAGAGCAAGCATATCAAGAGAACAATATGGAAGTGCATGATGTTTTTATGATCTAGTTTCAGAAATCACCTAGCATCAGCTCCACTAAACTCTGCTGGTTGAGGCAGTTGCAAAGGCCCACCGAAGTTCAAGGGCTGTTCTTGAAGAGTATATGGGAGAGAAAGTATTGTTGCAGCCATCTTTGGCCATAGATGCCATAAGGCTCTCTGCATCTGTCAGCCATCTTTGGCACATCTATCTGCCACAGATGCCATAAGGCTCTATGCATCTCTTGGGATCAGAGTGGCAAACCACCTGTTCCTAATAAAGCATCTCTAAGAGAGTTGCTGAAGTGATGGCCAGAGGCCCAACTCAGATTACCAGTTATGATAGCATAAATTCTGTCATACCAGCTAAGTCTTTCTGGTGACTTTAACAAGGTGTTCAGAGCCTTAAGTGTAGTTGGAATTTGTAATAATAGTTGATTCCTCCAGCTTTTCTGACTCAAATCTGTGGTAGTATCCAGGCTTCTGAATTTTAATAAGGACTACAAGTATTTCTGAAGCAGGTGGTCCTCCTACTATGAGACAAGTACGTTTCCCTGTAGGTGGTAATTGAATGAGCTCTAGTCCAATAATATAGATATGGACCATACTTAGCGGCTGCAGGTAGAGCTCCTGAATTAATGAGACAAGGAATCGACATTCTGAACTAAAGTACTATGTGTTTCCTGCCCTCTTCTTTCCACTTTATTTTTTCTTTTCTATTTCTGCCCTAGTTCCTGCATTCTGGCAACTGGTACTCTCTACAGGGACACAGCCTCTATTCAGTCTTGGGAGCAGAGCATTTCTCATTATTACAAGTAACTCTTAGAATTTCCAGCAATTCTAGTTCCCTGTTCATCTCTCTAATTTTCTCCATCCTCTCCAGAATGTTAAGGTTTTCATAGGTCATTTCCACTACAGCAGCTGGTTTTCGCTCTGGAATTTTTAGGTCTTCTCTTAGGGAAGATGTTTCAACATCTTCCAGTGAAGAACACCCTTCAAATGACTTCCAAGTAATGTCACTGTAATCCTAAATTCTGATGCAATTCCCCCTCAAATCTTGTCTTTGGTTGGGTACAGTGGCTCACACCTATAATCCCAGCACAAGTCAGGAGGATTGCTTGAATCCAAGAGTTTGAAACCAGCCTGGGCAACATAGTGAGACTCTGTGTATGAGTCCGTTCTCATGCTATTATGAAGAAATACTCAAGACTGGGTAATTTATAAAGAAAAGAGATTTAATTGACTCACAGTTCCACATGGCTGGGGAGGCCTCAGGAAACTTACAGCCCTGGTGGAAGGCACGTCTTCACTGGGTGGCAGGAGAGAGAATGAGAGCCAAGCAAAGGGGGAAGCCCCTTATAAAACCATCAGATCTTGTGAGAATTCACTCACTATCATGAAAACAGTATGGGGAAAACCGCCCCCATAATTCAATTATCTCCACCTGGTCCCACCCTTGACGCGTGGGGCTTATTACAATTCAAGGTGAGATTTGGGTGGGGACACAGAGCCAAACCATATTACCCTGTTTCAACAACAAAAAAATTTTTTTAATTAGCAAGTGTAGTAGCGCACGCCTGTGGTCCTAGCTACTCAGGAGGCTGAGGTGGGAAGGTCACTGGAGCCCAGGATGTCAAGGCTGCGGTGAGCTCTGATCGAACCACTGCATTCCAGCCTGGGTGACAAAGTGAGACCCTGTCTCAAACAAACAAAAATCTTATATTTTTTTGATGTCTTTCTTCTCTGGCTCTTGTGTAACATCTACTTCAGTGGTGGCAGAAATATTCCATGCTGCACAGATTCCCATGCAGCGCAGGTGCTGCCTGACTCACTCCTGGTATTCAACTCCTCTACTCTTTGATTTTCCACACAGGACCAGGACTAAGTGTGTATGTGTGTGTTTGTTTTTTTAAATTCAACCTGTTTACTAAACTAGTTTAGTTCCTCCTGTATCACAGGCAAAGCTAAGCCACTGGCTAAATCACATTTTTCTTCATTTTCTTTCCTTTTTCCATAGTTCATGTATTGACTGCCACATCAAAACCTATTATTATAAAGCTGAAAAACTGAACCAAAACTATTTCTCCATTATTTTCTGTGATTTTTTTGTGTATTAAAGCCTAAGCAATAATTTTGGAATTTAAAGAGATAAATAGCATTTGAATTAGGTAATTTATGACTATAGTTGGTTTTAAAAGCCTAATGAGACCAGAATGGATGAAAGAAAGAAAAATTTCCTACACATCTATAGGGAAATATCCAAGTATCAACAGGGGACATAAAATTATGTGTTGTATTTTGTTCCCCTAAATATTCAAAAAATTAAGAAATTATTTTTATTATTATTATTTTTTTTTCTGAGACGGAGTCTCCCAGGCTGGAATGCAGTAGTGTGATCTCAGCTCACTTATAGCCTCTACCTCCCAGGTTCAAGCAGTTCTCCGCCTCAGCCTCCTGAGTAGCTGGGATTACAGGTGCCCACCACCACGCCCAGCTAATTTTTGTATTTTTAGTAGAGATGGGGTTTCACCATGTTGGTCAGTCTGGTCTCAAACTCCTGACATCAAGTGATCAGCCTGCCTCAGCCTCCCAAAGTGCTGGGATTATAGATGTGAGCCACCCCACCCAGCAGCGCAGCAGATTTTATAGGCAGGCTTGAGGAGGCAGTGTCTGATTTACATAGGGCCCACAGATTTGTTTGACCAGCTGTGATGTTTACATGGTGTATGGGAAGGCTGGTCACCCCACCCTAATCTTATTATGCAAATGGGCTTTCCACTTGGCCAGTACCATCTTGCCTGCTCCTTACTGTACACATGGCTGGCAAAAATAAAAGATGGAGCCACCATTTTGAACGTGACTAGTCCCAGGTAGTATATTCCTTTTGGCACAACTGCTGGCATTTGCCTATGCAAGCTTCCAGCTTGCTTGTCTATGTCTGTAGCTTGATTTTATAGGCTGCTCTTTGTTTGAAAAGAAAATGATTTGAGGGCTGCTTTTTATTAAAAGGAAAACCTTATCAAGGACTCCCATACCCTCACTATCTGCCTAAGTAATTTCTTCTTAACTTCTGTATCACTGGCAATATTAAATTTCTTTAGCAGGCTGGGTGCGTTGCCTCACACCAGTAATCCCAGCACTTTGGGAGTCCAGGGTGAGCAGATCACTTGAGGTCAGGAGTTCAAGACCATCCTGGCCAATATGGTGAAACCCCATCTCTACTAAAAATAGAAAAATTAGCCAGGTGTGGTGGTGGGCACCCGTAATCCCAGCTACTCGAGAGGCTGAGGCAGGAGAATTGCTTGAACCCAGGAGGCAGAGGCTACAGTGAGCTGAAATCACGCCACTACATTCCAGCCTGGGAGACAGAGCAAGGCTCTGTCTCAAAACAAAAAAACAAAAAAAAAACAAAAAACAAAAAAAAATTCTTTAACGGAGTTGCAGTGTTAGAGAAAACTCTCAAACCATTTTTACTATTCTCTCATTCAACCCGACAATCATCAACCCAGAAGACTTCTGTGACCAAATGTCAGAGGGTGGGTTTCTTCCCACCACCAAGCAAACAATCAGTTATGCAGTGGACACAAGCTGGGTGTCCTCTGTGAAATTAGTGAAAGGCTACGAAATTAGGATTGAGGGAGGGGCCTGAATTCTGTTAAAATGTAGGCATAGGAGGCCGGGCGCAGTGGCTCACACCTGTAATCCCAGCACTTTGGGAGGCCAAGGTGGGCGGATCACAAAGTCAGGAGATTGAGACCATCCTGGCGAACATGGTGAAACCAAGTCTCTACTAAAAATACAAAAAAAGTAGCCAGGCGTGGTGGCGGGTGCCTGTAGTCCCAGCATATATATATGTTGCTTGAGGTAACACTTTTTCCTTATTTTAAAACAGAAACCAATTTCACCTCCAACATAGTGTGTTGGCTAGTTCACTGCTGGTTCCCCAAGGCATATAGTAGACACTTAATAAACATTTGTGAATGAACAAATGAGTAAATGAGTTCTTCTAATCCTTAGTGGGGCTCAAAATTTGAAGCTGGTAGAACACAAGGAATACATTTGCCCACAGGATTTAGAAAAGGCCAAGAATGGCAATTCTTATAATAGTGATCTTGATGGGAGTACTAACTAAGCTTGGTTTACATGAATGTGTAACCTCATTCATGATATGCTAAGGTGTTATTTGTGAACAGTCATGGGATAAAATTGTTCTTGAATGTTGAACTAGTGTTCCTGTCATTTCTATATGTAACAGGAAGAAAATACTTCCATGTCCCAACTCCTGGGGGATTGTCTTGACAAGGAGTTGGTGACTTTACAGCTTTGCCTCTTAATTTAGAGAATAGTATGAGGGTGAGGTCACACTATATCACTAGGGGTTGATTTTTTCTAAAACTCTTTTCTTGTCTTCCTCTACACTTCCTTGTTGATCTCATTCATTACCATGAATTCAAGCACCATTTTTGTGCCAATGAACCCTAAATTTGTATTTTCACTCCCAATCTCTCCTTTGACTGAAAAACTCTTTTTTCTTTTTTTGAGACAGGGTCTTGCTCTATTGCCCAGGCTGGAGTGCAGTACCATGATCTTGGCTCATTGCAACCTCTGAATCCTGGGCTCAAGTGATCCTCCCACCTCAGCCTCCCAAGTATCTGGGACCAGAGACATGCAACACCATGCCTAGCTAACTTTTGTATTTTTTGTAAAGATGGAGTTTTACCATGTTGCTCAGGCTAGTCTTCAATTCCTGGGCTCAAGTGAATCTCCCGCCTCAGCCTCCCAAAGTGTGATTATAGGCATGAGCCACTGCACCCGGCCAACTGATGAACTCTTGGCATCTGTTTTCTCTACATTTTCTCTTGGAGGTTTTAGGCACCTCACACTTAACAAGTTGAAAAACAGCTTTAGATTTTCTCAACACCTATTCTTCCACCCAGATCTGATCTTCCCCATTTTGTTTTCTGGCTCCACCCTCCACCTGGCTGATGAAGCTAGAAAACAAGAAGTAATCCTGAATTTCTTCCTATCCCCTAATCTAACTCATTAGCATAAAGCTTTTCTTGATTGTGCGTCTCAGAGTTTGGACTCATGTACTCTTGAAGGCTGGAAACATTTTAAGAAAATGGCTACCTGTTGGCTGGGCACAGCGGCTCACACCTGTAATCCCAGCACTTTGGGAGGCCGAGGCGGGCAGATCACGAGGTCCGGAGATCGAGACTATCCCAGCGAACACAGTGAAACCCCGTCTCTAATAAAAATACAAGAAATTAGCGGGGTGTGGTGGCGGGCGCCTGTAGTCCCAGCTACTCGGGAGGCTGAGGCAGGAGAATAGCATGAACCCGGGAGGCAGAGCTTGCAGTGAGCTGAGATGGTGCCACTGCACTCCAGCCTGGTGACAGAGCGAGACTCATCTCAAAAAAAAAAAAGAAAAGAAAATGGCTGTTTACTGCTAGAAATTTATATCTTTTTTTCTGAGTGAAAATTGGGAATTCCTGTGGAAGATTCTTCTTTTCTGGGAAAAAAGAATTTTGTTTTCAGTTTTTCAAAAAAGCTGTCTTGTTTTGAACTAATCACCTGATGTTTTAAAAGCATATCTTCAATCTGAATGAAAGTTTAGAATTCACGGGAGCAGATAACTAACTTGGTTTTATTTTATTTTATTTTATTTTATTTATTTTTTGAGATGGAGTCTCGCTCTGTCCCCCAGGCTGGAGTGCAGCGGCACGGTCTCAACTCACTGCAAGCTCCACATCCCGGGTTCATGCCATTCTCCTGCCTCAGCCTCCTTAGTAGCTGGGACTACAGGCGCCCGACACCACGCCCGGCTAATTTTTTGTGTTTTTTAGTAGAGATAGGATTTCACCGTGTTAGCCAGGATGGTCTCGATCTCCTGACCTCGTGATCCGCCTGCCTCGGCCTCCCAAAGTGCTGGGATTACAGGCTTGAGCCACAGCGCCCGGCCTTATTTTATTTTTTGAGATGGAGGAGTCTCACGCTGTTGCCCAGGCTGGAGGGCAGTGGTGCAATCTCGGCTCACTGCAACATCCTCTCCCAGGTTCAAGTGATTCTTCTGTCTCAGTCTTCCGAGTAGCTGGGATTACAGGCACGCGTCACCATACCCTGTTCATTTTTGTATCTTTTTTTTTTTTTTTTTAATTGAGCCTTGCTCTGTCGCCAGGCTGGAGTGCGGTGGTGCAATCTCGGCTCACTGCAACCTCCGCCTGCCAGGTTCAAGTGATTCTCCTGCCTCAGCCTCCCCAGTAGCTGGGACTATGAGCGCCCGCCCCCACACCCAGCTAATTTTTTGTATTTTTAGTAGACAGGGTTTCACCATGTTGGCCCAGATGGTCTCCATCTCTTGACCTCGTGATCCACCTGCCTAGGCCCCCCAACAGGCGTGAGCCACTGCGCCCGGTCTCATTTTTGTATTTTTAGTAGAGATGGGGTTTTGCCATGCTGTCCAGGCTGGTTTCCAATTCCTGACCTCAAGTGATCTGCTCCCGTTGGCCTCCCAAAGTGCTGGGATTACAGGCGTGAGCCACCGTGTCTGGTCTCTAACTTGGTTTTAAATGACAATTATTAACAGTTGTGTCTCAGCCTGAACAAACAAAACCATAAGCTCTCTCCTCCAGCAGCCATTCCTGAGTCTACAGGCCAGACTGAAAAGACCTGATAAGCACTGTCTCCTGAAAGACAGCAGATTGGGGGTAAAACAGAGGATAAAGGAGCATAAAAGGATAATCATTTATGGGAAAGGGTATTGGTTTCTGTTCTTCAAATTTAAAACTGGAGATCCATCAGCCTCAGCATCTCAGAATCTAACACATCTGCTCTGTTCTGTTTCAATCAATAAAAACAAAAAGATGAACAATGAGACATTTTTGGTCATACAAATGTAAGATCAGTCTCTGTCCCCCACTTCCTGTCTTTGGGAACTTTCTGGACTTTATGAAGTTGTCCAAAGGCAATTACATCAGATTAGAATATTAAATATACTGTTTAATAATCTAGAAGTCTGTCCCCTGCTGGTGGTGTGGGAGCTTGGTGAGCAGGGGAAGGAGTACAGCAGGAAGATGTTTTTCATGAGATGCCATGAGGAGGAGGAAAAGACTAAAACTGCCTTTGCAAAGATTATGACAGCAAGAGAAGTCTAGCATGGCTGACTCCATCTTGCTTCTAGTCTCACTAGGTGACTGTCCTCACTCATTCCCCAGCATACACCAAGCTAACCACAGGAGGAATTTAGTTTATAGTTTAACTTTGAAGCAAGGATAACAGTCTCTCCCTAAAACTAGCCCCCTCCTTTCTCAGGGACTATGACCACCTTTGTAAGACTAATGAAAAGCCACACGATTAGAATTATGGGAGGGACTTGAATTTTGCTAAAACGTAGGCATGGTTAAAGAATAACCAGCCCTTGTTTTTCTATAATCCCTTACTAATCCCTTACTGCTCAGGAGTCATGAAGCCAGAGTTCACAAGACTTGTGGCTTCCCAGATTGCTCCTATGGATAACATCACTGGCTGACCCCACCTGGACCCATGACTCATGACTCAGCTAGTACTGTGGCCTCCACCCAAAGGCAGACTTAACACATGAGGACTGTTTTCCACATCCCTATGATTCCATCCTCAACCAGTCAGCAGCACCCATTCCCTAGCTCCCTGCCTGACAAATTATACATTAAAACCCTTGCCTCTAAGTTCTTGGGGAGGCTGATTTGAGTAATAAACTCTCATTGGTTGCTTGGCTAGCCATGTGTTAATTAGACTCTTTCTCTACTGCAATAGTGGTGTCTCAGTGCATTGGTTCTATCTGTGCAGTAGGCAAGAAGAACCTGATGGGTGATTACAAAAGGAGGAGGAATTCTGGAGGTCCTGAACCTGGGAGAGGACAGAAGAGGGAAGAAATGCTTTAAGGGAAGTGTGGGGTTCCTGGGTTCTGGCTTTTATTTTTCTCCACTGAACAGTGCTGTAGGGAGGCTTATTTCTGAAAACAAGGACATGCCATTGAACTGCTTATTTGTAAATGTCCTTGCTCATTCTTAAGCTCATACTATGTGCTGTGTGGCTTTGAAGGCAGGCACCTCACTGCTTGGTGTTTCTGCTGAAATCACATGGTCACCAACTGTCTATGAACACGGCCCCTAAACCCTGTCATTCTGCTGCCAGGCCCTCTCTGTGGGCTGTGGCTTTGTAAGGGAAGAGGCAGTCAGGATTCTCCTCCAGATGCAAATATTCAGCCCTCACTCTGACATGTTTCACAGTTTAATTTCTTTCTCTACTATCACTGGGTCAAAATTCTTGAAACAAACAAAAGGATATAACCTGACAAATTATTTTGCAGACAAAGTCCACCATGCTGCCAGGCTTTGCTGCTTCCTGAAAATACTGTTTTTTGCTTGCTTTTCTTCCAAATGATAAGCAGATCTCAGATTACATATGTGGCTTTGCTATTATTGTCTTCTTTTCCCTCTTGACAAATGAGAAGTTCAATGCTCATTGAAGCTCTTTGTAAAGCTGTGCTATAAGAACTGGCATTATGGAGTACAGGTCTTTTCCCCATTCACAGTGTTTGTGACCAAACTCAGGTGAGCTTTTAGGCCCAAGAGATTACTGACGCTTAGTGGATTACACTTCGCATTTAACAAACCCTGTTCCTACACCAATATATCATCTCTTTTAACAAAATCTAGGAAATAGTAGGAAGGCCGTATTTCCACTTTTTTTTTTTTTAAGAGACAAGGTCTTGCTCTGTCACCCAGGCTGGGGTGCATAGTTTACTGCAGCCTCAAACTCCTGGGCTCAAGCAATTCTTCTGCCTCAGCCTCCCAAGTAGCTGCGACTACAGGTGCATGTCACCATGCCTGGCTAATTAAATAAAAAGTTTTTTTTTGTGCAGAGGGAATCTTGCCACGTTGCCCAGGCTGGTCTGAAACTCCTGGCCTCAAGTGATCCTCCTACCTTGGCCTCCAAAAGTGTTAAGATTACAGGTGTGAGCCATTGCACCAGCCCTTATCTCCACTTTAGTGGTGAGGAATCTGCAGCTGAGAAAGGCCAAGCAATATGCTTGACTTCACACACTGGCAAGGGGATTGGTGAGGCGTGAATTCCTCTCCAGGCTCTTCTGCCTTTGCCAGCCCCTGCCTATGGGGCCACCCTGGGATCTGACCATGGCCCCTGCTCTCCACACTCTCACACTGCCCCTGAGCAATCTCATCCTCTTACAGTTTATAACTGTCAGCTGGATGCTGATGATTTTGAAATGTATATCTCCATCCCAGACCATTCTGAGCTCCTGTGTTCAAATTTCAGCTAAATGTCTCTACTTGGGTGTCTCATGGGCGTCTCAAACTCAACATGTCCCCAAGCAAACTCTGAGTTATGTGTTGCACTCAAGCTTTCTCCTCCTCCTATATCATTTCCTCTCCTCCTTCCCTTCCTCTCTCTCACTCTCTCGCTTCATTTTTATTTCTGAGAATTTGGGGTTTTTCTGCCTGATTACTCTTCTTAGTTTCAATTTCAGGACTTTAATAGATGAGAACATATGGAATTTTTGTTTAAGAATGGTAGAAAGTGGATGGGTGCGGTGGCTCACGCCTGTAATCCCAGCACTTCAGGAGGCCAAAGTGGGCGGATCACAAGTTCAGGAGATCGAGACCATCCTGGCTAACACAGTGAAACCCCATCTCTAATAAAAATAGAAAAAATTAGCCGGGCGTGGTGGTGGGTGCCTGTAGTCCCAACTACTCGGGAGGCTGAGGCAACAGAATGGCTTGAACCTGGGAGGCGGAGCTTGCAGTGAGCCGAGATCATGCCACTGCACTCCAGCCTGGGCAACAGAGCAAGACTCCATCTCAAAAAAATAAATAAATAAAAGAATGGCAGGAAGTAAAAACATCCATTTGAGGAAAAACAAAGCAATCGAACTTTAAAGACTAGATATTACAACTCTGAAACACTTAACAAAAAGTAAATTCATCATGAAAGTACTAATTTGTCATTTGAATACAAAATGTTTATCACTATAAACTAAGGGGAAATGACTAAATTTATATGTATGTGTGTCCTCTGTAGATATGTCCTGTTCTCTGACACCTGTGGGAAGTAATTGTCCGCTGTTTAGCAGAAATTCTGATTTGCCTCATTTTTTCATTTCTCTCTTACCAAAAATAACTCTTTTTGTTCCTGTTGTTTTCTCCTGACATTTACTTTTTAGGGTCTAGCTTTATCCAGATCTGAAAATCCAGACAATCCAGCTACTTCTGTCTGTATCAGGAAACAGAGGCCTGGGTCTAGAGACAGGGTCTTGGTGAGGGAAGGACTCAAAACCATGGGATACAGCATGACTGGGCAGCACCACAGCTGTGGAAGGTGAGAAAGTTTGGCAGCATATGAGTCAAGGCATATGGATCTACATAGAGAGGAAAAGTATCCTGTCCTTGGGTAGGAGAGCTGGGTTGGGCATTAGTTGGTAGTTTTGTGTTTACTGATCTCATCTTGTTAAAACCATTTCATGATGGTTGTAGATTCTGGGGACCCAGAGTGTGGAGGGCCTGGAGAAGTGGTGATATGGTTTGGCTGTGTCCCCACCCAAATCTCATCTTGAGTTTAACTCTCACAGTTCCCATGTGTCATGTGAGGAACCCAGTGGGAGGTGATTGAATTTTGGGGACAGGTCTTTCCTGCACTGTTCTTGTGATAGTGAATGAGTCCCCCAAGATCCGATGGTTTTAAAAATGGGAGTTTCTCTGCACAAGTCCTCCCTTTGCCTGCTGCCATCCACATAAGATATGACTTGCCTTCCACCATAATTGTGAGGCTTCCTGAGCAACGTGGAACTGTGAGTTCTCCATTAAACTTCTTTCTTTGTAAATTGCCCAGTCTCGGGTATGTCTTTATCAGCAGCTTGAAAATGAACTAATACAGTAAATTGGTACCAGTAGAGTCAGATGTTGCTGAAAAGATACCTGAAAATGTGGAATCAACTTTGGAATGGGGTAACAGGCAGAGGTTGGAACAGTTTGGAGGGCTCAGAAGAAGATAAGAAAATGTGGGAAAATTTGGAACTTCCTAGAGATTTGTTGAATGGCTTTGACAAAAATGCCAATAGTGATATGAACAATAAAGTCCAGGCTGAGATGGTCTCAGATGGGGATGAGGAACTTGTTGGGAACTGGAGCAAAGGTGACTCTTCTTATGTTTTAGCAAAGAGACTGGTGGCATTTTGCCCCTGCCCTAGAGATTTGTGGAATTTTGAACTTGAGAGAGATGATTTAGGGTATCTAGCGGAAGAAATTTCTAAGCAGCAAAGCATTCAAGAGGTGACTTGGGTGCTGTTAAAGGCATTTAGTTTTATAAGGGAAGCAGATCATAAAAGTTTGGAAAATTTGCAGCCTGACAATGCAATAGAAAAGAAAAACCCTTTTTCTGAGGAGAAATTCAAGCCAGCTGCAGAAATTTGCATAAGTAATGAGGCGTCGGATGTTAATACCCAAGATAACAGGGTAAATGTCTCCAGGTCATGTCAGAGGTTTTCACGGCAGCCCCTCCCATCACAAACCCAGAGGCCTAGGAGGAAAAAGCAGTTTCATGGGCTGGGCCCAGGGTCCCCATGCTGTCTGCAGCCTAGGGACTTGGTGCCCTG
Organism: Pan troglodytes; assembly: GCF_028858775.2. Classification (NCBI taxonomy): domain Eukaryota; kingdom Metazoa; phylum Chordata; class Mammalia; order Primates; family Hominidae; genus Pan; species Pan troglodytes. Next base: position 47,006,844 of record NC_072401.2, read on the forward strand.
AGGCCCAGCCGTTCCAGCCGTGGCTAAAAGGGGCCAACACAGAGCTCAGGCCGTGGCTTCAGAGGGTGCAAGCCTCAAGCTTTGGCAGCTTCCACGTGGTGTTGAGTCTGTGAGTACACAGATGTCAAGAATTGAGGTTTGGGAACCTCCACCTAGATTTCAGAAGATGTATGGAAATGCCTGGATGTCCAAGCAGAGGTCTGCTGCAAGGGCAGGGCTCTTGTGGAGAACCCTTCTGCTAGTGCAGAAGGGAAATGTGGGGTTGGAGCCCCCACACAGAGTCCCTACTTGGACACTGCCTAGTGAAGCTGTGAGAAGAGGGCCACCATCCTCCAGAGCCCAGAATGGTAGATCCACTGACAGCTTACACTGTGCACTTGGAAAAGCTGCAAACACTCAACACCAGCCCATGAAAGCATCTGGGAGGGAGGCAAAAGCATCTAGGAGGGAGGCTGTAACAGGGGCTGAACTGCCTAAGACCATGGGAACCCCCCTCTTGCATCAGTGTGACCTGGATGTGAGACATGAAGTCAAAGGAGATCATTTTGGAGCTTTAAGGTTTGCCTGCCTTGCTGGATTTCGGACTTGTATGGCCCCGGTAGCCCCTTTGTTTTGGCCAATTTCTCCCATTTGCAATGGCTGTATTTACCCAATGCCTGTACTCCCATTGTATCTAGGAAGTAACTAATTTGCTTTTTATTTTACAATCTTTCCAGCTCATAGGCAGAAGGGTTTTGCCTTGTTTCAGATGAGATGTTGGACTGTGGGCTTTTGAGTTAATGGTGAAATGAGTTAAGACTTTGGGGGGACTGTTAGGAAGGCATGATTGGTTTTGAAATGTGAGGACATGAGATTTTGGAGGGCCAGGAGCAACATGATATGGTTTGGCTGTGTCCCCAGCCAAATCTCACGTTGAATTATAACTCCCACAATTCCCACATGTCATGGGAGGAACCCAGTGGGAGGTGATTGAATTATGGGGATGGGTCTTTCCTGCACAGTCCTCATGATAGTGAATGAGTCTCACGAGATCTGATGGTTTTAAAAACAGGAGTTTCCCTGCACAAGTTCTCTTCTGTTGTCTGCCTCCATGTGAGACATGCCTTTCACCTTCTGCCATGATTGTGAGGCTTCCCCAGCCACATGGAACTGTAAGTCCAATAAACCTCTTTCTTTTGTAAATTGCCCAGTCTTAGGTATGTCTTTATCAGCAGCATGAAAACAGACTAATACAAGTGGGCAGAACTGAATAACAAACAGAGAAAGAGGAGTGGGGGGTCCTCCACCATACAGGGATTGTATCCACTTCTGAATCAAGGTGAAGGTAAACTGCAACAGGTCATAGTCCTTAGACCCCAGGACTAAGAAGAAAATAAAAAAACTATGCTTACAACACTCTAGTTCTAGGTACCAGGGTTTTTAGTGCTGGGAAATGCCAGTGAAAACATATGAAAACTTTCAAAACTAAGCCCAATCAGTGGTTCAGGGGCAAGAGGGTTGATATAAGAACATTTTGTCATCTGTTTTCCAAGAGTTAGAACAACCGACTAGGGGGAAAAACCTTGGCTGTGTCATATTAAGAATATCATGGCCAGGCACAGTAGCTCACACTTGTAATTTTGGGAGGCTGAGGCAGGTGGATCACCTGAAATCAGGAGTTCAAGACCAGCCTGGCCAACATGGTGAAACCTCATCTGTACTAAAAATACAAAAAATTAGCCAGGCCTGGAGGGGGGTGCCTGTAATCCTAGCTACTCAGGAGGCTGAGGCAGGAGAATTGCTTGAACCTGGGAGGAGGAGGTTGCAGTGAGCCAAGATCATGCTATTGCACTCCAACCTGGGTGACAGAGAGAGACTCCGTCTCAAAAAAAAAAAAAAATTCTGCTGCAGTCCGCCACTTTTCCCTTTTCGGACACCTCTCTCACGAGAGAGAGGGGGCTGCTCTCCTCTATCCTTTCTTCTGCCTATTAAACTTTCCACTCCTCAGCACACTCAGTGTGTGTGTCTGTGTTGTTAATCTTCTACGGGCGAGATGACGAATCCCAGGTATTTACCCCAGACAACGGTGCTGCTTCACTATGACAGGAAATGTCCTCTCCATAGGGCATAGACCAAGTAAACGACTTTGTAACTTTCCTTCAATCTCTTCATTTACATAGAGCGTACACCAAGCAACCAATGGAATCCTCTAGATGGTATTTAAACTCCCCAAAATTCTGTAATGGGGCCCTTGAGCCTCTATGCTCAGGACCACTCCCACACTATGGAGTGTACTTTCATTTTCAATAAATTTCTTCATTCTTTCCTTGCTTTGTGTGTGCATTTTGTCCAATGCTTTGTTTAGGATCCAAGAACCTGGACACCCTCCACTGGTGTCCAGTACCGATGACACCCTGGAGCGCCCTGCCCTGATCTCATCCTCTCTTTCAGAGGCAATCTGAATTTTGCACTACAATTTCCTTGATTTTCCTTACAGTTTCACCACATATGCAGGTATTGCTGACCAACATACTTTTGATTTAAAAGTATATGTTATCATATAACATGTATTCATTATATGGAATTTCTATAAACATCATCAAATACCATATGTTTTCCTCTGTCTTGCTTTTTTCCACTCATTGTTATATTTTTGAGCTCACCCATATTGATCCGGAAAGCTAAGGTTCATTCACTTTCACTACAATATAATATTATTTGTCTGATATTAATATAGCCACAGCAACTTACTTTCAGTTCATTCCCTGGTAGACCATTATCCATCTTTTGACCTACTAAGGTTCTATGTAGTATGCTGGGGCAAATCTTGATAAGAACATACAGCTAGATGTATTTGTTCACTTTTAAAATCTGATATGGCAATTTTTGTGTTTTAACTGAGGTATTTAATGTGATTGCTGTTACGTTTGGGGAGAAAAATCTGCCATCTTATTTTGTGCTTTCTATTTATTTCTTTTTCTATTTCTCTGTCTTTCCCCTCTTCTTTCTTGACTTCTTTAGACTTGATTGAGTCCCCACTTCTAGTTCACCCCACAGATAGGAAATTTTCAAAACACAGAATTTTAAATGTAATCAAACTATAAAATGAAAGGGAAAAATAGAAATATGTTCAGACACAGAAGGACTCAGAAAATGTACTTCTCACTCCCACCCCGTCTTAGGAGGTCACATTCATACGTCACCCAGCCAAATGAGAGAATAAACCAATGAAAGAGGATGTCTAGAAATCTATATAACCCCAGGAAACAATAAAGAAAAGTTTCAGATGGACAGAAGCACAGCAAGTCTAGAGAAGAATCCATCCAAATTGGAGCAAGAGGGTAGAGGTTTCAGGGAGAAGCTATGCAGGGAAAACAATTCCAAAGATTTGCAACTAGCATTGAGGAAATGATTAAGATGGGTAAGGTAAGGAAACAAAGAAAAAGGATCTGAAACTTTAGAAGAAAAAAAATGTCCTGACCTCATCAGTTAACTTTATTGTTATTTATTATTAATCTTATTTTATGAGCTGTGAAGCAACTTGCCCAAGGTTAATGCTTCCTCACAGGGCTATTGTTGAGGATTGAGTTAGTTAACAGAGTAATTAGAAGAGTGTCCCACAATTAATAAAGGCTACATAAGTATTTATCAAATAGATGATGGGAAATGAAGCTTGGCTCTGCCCTTAGCAATAGTCACATAGTCACAATAATGTTACTATTGCTTTTTAAACTAAATTCAGCCATGAGGCAAAGCACAAATGACTTAATTATGGTTACAGAATGAGATGTAAAGTTTTATCAACTTTGAAAATATATAAAAGCTTTGAATATATAATATAAAATATCAAAAACACAGATGACAGAAGTTAGGCAGTAGAAATGAGGGTAAGAGAAGGAAGGGAAGGTAAGGACACTGCTCACCTCCTAAAATGGGAAGTCAAGGGATACTGTCTAAAGTAGAAGAAGCCAAGGATAAAGGTCCAGTCAGGTATTTAAAGTTATAAGGGAATTGGGTGGAGTGCAGTGACTCACGTCTGCAATCCCAGCACTTTGGGAGGCCGAGGTGGGCAGATCACTTGAGGTCAGGAGTCTGAGACCAGCCTGGCTAACATGGTGAAACCCCGTCTCTACTAAAAATACAAAAACTAGCCACGTGTGGTGGCGCACGCCTGTAGTCCCAGCTACTCAGGAGGCTGAGGCAGGAGAATTGCTTGAACTCAGGAGGTAGAGGTTGCAGTGAGCCGAGATTGCGCCACTGCACTCCAGCCTGGGTGACAAAGCGAGACTCCATCTCAAAAATAAATAAATAATAAATAAATAATAAAATAAAATGAAGCTATAAGGGAATTAAAGTAGGAATTAAAAATAGTGCTGTAGTTTTATTGGGGGGGAGAAGGGTGGCTCTGTAAATGAGCTTAATCTTCCTCTATCATGCAGAAAGTCATAGTTAACATCTAAAATTATTAACCAAGACATAAGAGTATAATATGTTATTCAGAGACATGAAGATAAATCCCAGAAAAACTAAAAAAAGAAACAGAAACAATTAAAAGAATTAAAAGTAGTTCCCTCTATGTAGCAGGATTGAGACCATGGAAAAGTAGGGGAGGAGACTGCTGCTTTTCATTATAAATCCTTCTTTATTATTTGAAAATATTTAATCATTTATATGTACTACTTTAAAGAAAAATGAAAACTTTTTTTTTTCTGAGATATGGTCTTGCTCTGTCTTCCAGACTGGAGTGCAGTAGCATGATTTTAGCTCACTGCAACCTCTGCCTCCTGGGCTCAGGTGATCCTCCTACCTTAGCCTCCTGAGTAGCTAGGATCACAGGCATGAACCACTATGCCTGGCTAATTTATTATTATTATTATTTGTAGATATGAGGTGTGTCCCTATGTTGCCCAGGCTGGTCTTAAACTCCTGAACTCAAGCAATCCTCCCACCTAGGCCTCCCAAAATGTTGGGATTACAGGCGTTAGCCAAAACACCTGGCCTAAATCTTGCAATTTTTAAGTTTTTAAGTAGTTACTATAATTTACCATCATTCGTATCCTAAATTGTTTTCAACTTTTTTTTTTTTTTTTTTTTTTTGAGGTGGAATCTCACTCTGTTGCCCAGACTAGAGTGCAGTGGCGCAATCTCGGCTCACTGCAAGCTCCGCCTCCCGGGTTCACGCGGTTCTCCTGCCTCAGCCTTCTGAGTAGGTGGGACTACAGACGCCCGCCACCACACCCGGCTAATTTTTTTGTATTTTTAGTAGAGACGGGGTTTCACCGTGTTAGCCAGGATGGTCTCGATCTCCTGACCTTGTGATCCGCCCGCCGCGGCCTCCCAAAGTGCTGGGATTACAGGCGTGAGCCACCGTGCCCGGCCTTGTTTTCAACTTTAAATAAAGATTAAATTTCTCCATGATATTGTAGAGAAAAGGCTGGAATGTTGAACAAATATTTTTAAGTTTTAAGGTGCATCAAATTACTAGCTTCCGTAGGGAGCCTTTAAGCCTTGGTCTCTCGTTGTTTTAATTATACTGTTCTTTTTTTTTCCTTGGTCAAGAATTGGCAGGTTTGCACAATAATTAAAGTTTTCAAAAGCCTCTGGAAACTTCCATCATAGTTACATTTTCTCACATACACCTTGGTTTCCTTTCCTGGTTGGGGTGGGAAGGAAGGTAAGAAGAATCAGGAGGCTTCCTTGATATTGAAGAGGAGGTTCAAGATCTCTGGAGGGTCCAGGGTCCAATAACAGAACCGAGTCCAACAGTATCAGTGGTATGATGTCAGTCAAGTTATTAACACATAGCTAAGATCCCAGGTTCCTACTAAGCCAATGGACAAGGACCAAGGGACACTCTGGGGCAACTGCACCTGCATCACACTTTTCCCAAGTGCCAGACAAGCCCGTGCTGTCACAGGCTGAATCTTTGCAGTTTCTGCTCCAGCCTATAGATAGGAATCCTGTCATTTTAAGTGACTGATTACCCAGGGCCTTAACACTACTCCCTATTTCAGAAAAGCCAGTCGGCAATTAAAAAGAACAAACACAGGTAGTCCCAACCCTGTTCCAGTTCCTGGTTCCAGTCATTTATAAGGGCTATTTATATCTCTGCCCTTAGACTTTTGTTTCTTTCTATCTTGTTTTGCTTAGGTGGGAGCGGGGAGGGAGTACCTAAGTGGGTTTCTATTTCATAGCCTCTCCCTAACAAGAGTTCCCAGATTTCATGAAGAAAGCACAGCCTATCTACAACTCCACAGCTATTGAGTACGGAGACAGTGTCCCCCATCACCAAAATGAAGTCTTCCATCTGGCTGCAGAAGGTGGTCAGGAATTTAATCTGTAGTTAGGGGCTCCACAATAAAGATATAGCTGCAATTTTAATTTAAATTGTAGATAAATTGTTTATCTACAATTTAATCTACAATTGTAGATATATCTACAATTTTATAACAAATGTCATAACTTCTTCCATAACACATACTCCTAATCATAAAACCATATTCTCAGTTGTAACCTTCTGGGAAGATACTTCCATCAGACATAAAGTGACTCAGGTTGCTGGCATGAGCTTGAATTGCACCAGAATCTAACCACAGAAATAGGTTTCCACAGACGTTACTATTGCAATACATATCTTCTCCTTTACCAAGTGAGTTGTAAATGATATGGTCTTAGACTGGGCATAACGGCTCATGCCTGTAATCCCGGCACTTTGTGAGGCCAAGATGGAAGGACTGCTTGAGCCTGGGAGGTCAAGGTTGCAGTGAGCCATGATGGCGCCACTGCACTCCAGCCTGGGCAACAGAGTGAGACCTTGTCTCAAAAAATGAAAGGAAAAGGGAAAGGGAAAGAGAAAGGGAACGGGAAAGGGGAAGGGAAGGGGAAGGGGCAGGGAAGGGGAAGGGGAAGGGGAAGGGAAAGGGAAGGGGAAGGAAGGAGGAAGCAAGGAGAGAGAAAGTACAAAAGAGCATATAAATATAGCAGCCACTTGCCATATTGGCATCAACCCTAGAGTAAGAAAAGGCAGATTTTGTGACAGTGTAAAAGTGCTTTATGTAAATATAGACCACAGATTAGTGATGACAGAAAAAGAATATATCATAATTTCTTTACATTTAGATTTCTTTGGATTTAGATTTGGAATTTAGATTTAGAATGGATAATAGTATGGAGTGAATTTTTTCCCTTTTCAATTTTCTTTTTTTCTTTTTTCTTTTTTTTTTTTTTTTTGAGACAGAGTCTCGCTCTGTCACTCAGGCTGGAGTGCAGTGGCGCGATCTTGGCTCACTGCAAGCTCCACCTCCCAGCTTCATGCCATTCTCCTGCCTCAGCCTCCCGAGTAGCTGGGACTACAGGCGCCCACCACCACGCCTAGCTAACTTGTTGTATTTTTAGTAGAGACGGGTTTCACCATGTTAGCCAGGATGGTCTCGATCTCCTGACCTCATGATCCGCCCGCCTCAGCCTCCCAGAGTGCTAGGATTAGGCGTGAGCCACCGCGCCCGGCCTTCCCTTTTCAATTTTCATGTCATTTTTTTGTTTGTTTTGAGACGGAGTCTCGCAGTGTCGCCCAGGATGGAGCGCAATGGCATGATATAATCTCACTGCAGCCTCCGCCTCCCGGGTTCAAGAAATTCTCCTGCCTCAGCCTCCTGAGTAGTTGGGATTACAGGCACACACCATCATGCCTGGCTAATTTTTGTATTTTTAGTAGAGACAGGATTTCACCATGTTGGCCAGGCTGGTCTCAAACTCCTGACCTCAAGTGATCTGCCTGCCTCGGCCTCCCAAAGTGCTGGGATTACAGGAGTGAGCCACCGTGCCCAGCCTTCATATTGTTTTTTAAGGCTATTATTCATGGTGAACTGGAGTCAGCAGGAAGAAATTTGTTCAAGTGTGCCAAATTCCTGTTTCATAATGAAATTTTTTGAGAAATCTATATTATATTGTTTGCCTTTAGTTTTATCAGTTATCTATTTCTGGAAACAAACCACCCCACAACTTAGTGGCTTAAACCACCAACCATTTATTTTGCTCACAAATCTGCAATCTGTGCAGAGCTCAGAGAGGACAGTATATCTACTCCAAATAGCATCAGCTGGGGTCGTTGTACAAGGAGGAGCTATTACCAAGATGGCTGGCAAGCTGGTGCTGACGCTTAGCTGGGAGTTCAGCTGGGGATGTGGTCTGGGTTTCAGCTTTTCTCCACATAGGCCTCTCATGGGCTGCAGGGTTCCAAGGGCAAGCATTCCAAGAAACAGAAAGTAGAAGATGTTAGTTTCATAAGGCTGGCCCAGAAAGGGGCACAGAATCAGTTCTGCTGTTTTCTATGGCCAAGAAGCCACAAAGTTCAGCTTCAAGGGGAAGAGGGCATAGACCTCTCCTTTAGATAAAAGAAGTATTAGGCCGGGCGCAGTGGCTCACGCCTGTAATGCCAGAACTTTGGGAGGCCGACGCAGGCAGATCACTTGAGGCCAGGAATTTGAGACCAGCCTGGACAACAAAGCAAGACCCTCGTCTCTAATTAAAAAACAAAACAAGCTGGGCGCAGTGGCTCATGCCTGTAACCCCGGCACTTTGGGAGGCTGAGGCAGGCGGATCACTTGAGACCATGAGTTTGAAACCAGCCTGGCAACATGGTGAAACCCTGTCTCTACTAAAAAATACAAAAATTAGCCAGGTGTGGCAGTGCACTCCTGTAATCCCAGCTACTCAGGAGGCTGAGGCACGAGAATTGCTTGAACATGGGAGGCTGGGGTTGCAGTGAGCAGAGGTTACACCATTGAACTCCAGCTTGAGCAACAGAGGGAGACTCGTCTAAAAAGAAAAAAAAAAAAATGAAAGAAGCATCAAAAGAAGTAGTGAAGAATTTGGGGAACATATTTCAAAACTGAAACACCAGCTCTTCCTTTTTTTTTTTTTTCTTTTACATGGTATGCTAAGTCTACATGGCCTGTTCAGAAAATCTAGTGCCAAGAGGAAAAAAACATATATAGACATATGTCATATATCCAACTTCAGAGCTGTAAAGTGACTTTAGGGTCAAAGTGAGGAGTTTGGGGGAAGAGGGATAAAGGGGTGAGAGAAGTATGCAAAGTGTAATAAATGTTAAAGAAAAGAGAAGGCAAGTCATAGACTATATCAGAGATTAAATACTGGGGATCAAAACCAAAAGATGATGGAGTAAAAATAATTATCTGGACTTAGACATCTTTCTGTCTTTCAGATTTGTGCTTATCAAATTTAGGCACTTGGTACATGTAGAAATGTATGCGATAAAGATGCCATCTTAAATCCCCGGATGGAGCAAAGTAGACTTTTAATAAATAGTGTTGGAATGACTGCTTAGTTGTTTGAAAATAAGAGAAAATTAGATCTAGAGCTCACACTATACACAAAAATAAACTCTAGATGGATTAGGGAGCCCAGTGTAAAAAATGAGACCATGAAAGTATTAGAAGAAAACATGAGGCCGGGCACGGTGGCTCACACCTGTAATCCCAGTACTTCGAGGGGCCAAGGTGGATGGATCACTTGAGGTCAGGAGTTTGAGACCAGCCTGACCAACGTGGTGAAACCCCACCTCTACTAAAAATACAAAATTAGCCAGGTACGGTGGCCCATGCCTGTAATCCCAGCTACTTGGGAGGCTGAGGCAGGAGAATTGCTTGAACCTGGTAGGCAGAAGTTGCTGTGAGCCGAGATCACGCCATTGCACTCCAGCCTGGGCAACAAAAGTGAAATTCCGTCTCAAATTAAAAAAAGAAAACATGGTTGAATTCCTCATTAATCTCAGTGCAGGGGAACGCTTTTAAACTATAACTCAAAAATCTAGATGCAATAAAAGAAAAGACTGATACATTTGACTACATAAATTTTTGTTAATTACATGCTAAAAAATGCCATAAACAAAGTCAAAAGACAACAAACTGGGAGAAAGTATTTGCAACATATTCCACATTCACAGGGTTAATATCTCTGATGTATAAAGAACTCTTAAAAACTGAGGCCGGGTGTGGTCCCACAGGCCTGTAATCCCAGCACTTTGGGAGGCTGAGACTGGAGGATCACTTGAGTTCAGAAGTTTCAGACCAGCCTAGCCAACATCAGAAAACCTCATTTCAAAAAAATAAATTAAAAAAAAAAAAGCCTGGTATAGTTCCAAGTGTGGTCTCAGCTACTTGGAAAACTGAGGCAGGAGGATTACTTGAGCCCAGGAGTTCAAGGCTGCAGTCATTGAGCTGTGAACATGTCATTGCACCCCAGCATGAGTAACAGAGCAAGATTCTGTCTCTAAAACAAAAGAAAATTGAGGAATAAGGGCCAAAACTCAATAGAAAAATATAACAAAAATATGACCTGACGAGTCTCACACACACACAAAATAAGATTTTAAAACAGCCCCAAAACATGAAAAAATAATCAAACTCGAAATTAGAGAAATACAGCTTAAAACACAAAAACACAATTTTTCACTTATCAAATTGGCAAAAATTAAAAAGCATGAAACACATGCAACAGAGTGTTTTGGTGAGATGAGGAAGCAGATACTCCCATACATTTCTAGTGGGAATACAACTAGTATCACCTTTCTAGAAGAAAGCTTGGCATTACCTAACAAAACTACATACACACTTACCTTTTGACCACAGTCCCACTTCTAGAACCTATTCTGAAGATAAACCTCCAACGATAGGAACATACACATGCATTCAGTTATTTCTTGCAGCACTGTTTATAATTGCAAACTATTAAAAACAAACTAAATGTCCACACATAGGAGATGGCTGAATAAACTATGGTATTCCCACACAATGGAGTACCCTATAGCTACTAAAAAATAATGAAGAAGATCTCTATTAGCTAATATGAAATGTTTTCCAGGATTTAAGTTTTAAAAAGCAAAGTGCAAAAGAGTAGCCATAGTGTGCTTTCACTTAAGAAAATATGCAGGTATCTGCTCATTTGTACAAAAGAAATAGGAGGATAAACCAAAAACTAAAGAAATTGGTTACCTTTAGGGGATGGGTAGGAAAGGAGTGGAAAGAAGGGGGGAATAGGAATAGGCAGCAGAGATGAGGAGGGTATAGCTTACTTAACCACACTAAAGGGGGTAGGAAAGGAAAGAACTACCCTAAGGAAGTTTGAAAAACAGTATTTATTTTATTTTATTATTTTTATTTATTTATTTATTTATTTAGAAACGGAGTCTCATTCTGTACCCTAGACTGGAGTGCAGTGGTGTGATCCCAGCTCACTGCAACCTCCGCCTCCTGGGTTCAAGCTATTCTCCTGCCTCAGCCTCCTGCGTAGGTAGCGTAGCTGGGATTACAGGCGCACGCCGCCATGCCCAGCTAATTTTTGTATTTTTAGTAGAGACATGGTTTCATTCACCATGTTGACCAGGCTGGTCTTGAACTCCTGACCTCAAGTAATCTGCCTACCTCGGCCTCCCAAAGTGCTGGGATTACAGTCGTGAGCCACCATGCCCAGCCTGGAAAACAGTATTTTGACTGGATATTGTGAGGCTAAAGATGAAAGGAACTGTACACAAACTCTGTAATCTAATTAGTAAATTTGCTTCTCATAGAGGTATGCATTAGCAATTCTGAAATCATTTTAAGATTGGACAGAAAATGATGATGATGATGAAGATAGATGGATAGATAGGATAGAGATGTATGTATGCAGCATGTATGTATACATATTCACATATATATGTAAATATACATACTTATCCTAGCTGTACTGAAGTGGCCTAAAAGTACTGATAACCCAACAGCAATGAGCCCAGCTAGCAACTAAATCTTGGTTTCTAAATACCATTCTCCAGCACAAGGAACCAAGGCTCCTTGAGGAAGAGGTTAATTCCAGGGCTGGGGAAGGGAAAATACAAGATGAACCTGGAGTATCTTGTGATGCCAGAGAGCAAGAAAGTGCTCATAATGGATGAGAGCATGTGAAAAGGACACAGGAGCCAAGCCAAAGGACCTCTCAATAGCCAAAGTGGGAACACTTTGAGCAATAAAATAAATAATGATAGTATTAGATTATAATCCAGAGAATAAAATAAGTAAATAAATAATCTAATGGGTAAATAAACGGGAAAAAAGGAAGAACTTTTCCTCGCAGAATAATTTTAATTAATGAATGAACAAAAAATGAGGAAATAGAAAATTACTTTTGCAAGCAAAATCTACCAAGGAAACTAAAATTAGTAAGTGAAAGTGACAGGAGAAACAGGATATTTGCATAGTTTCAAGTAGCTCATCCAAGATGTTTATTGATTACAAAGGGGAAAATAGTAACTTTATAGTGGAGACAGACAAACCCCACCTTAGCCAAGTGATCAAGGTTAACATCACCAGTAATAAAACACATTGACATCATATATGATCTGATATGATTACTGAGAAAATGGCAGAGAAACCCAAATTGAGATATATTCTACAAAATAGCAGACCAGTGTTCTTCAAATATGTCAGTCATGAAAGATAAGGAAAAACTGAGGAACTTCTCCAGATGGAGGAGACTAAGGAGAGATGACAACAAATGTAATGTGGAATCCTGGATTAGATACTCAAACCAATAGAGAACATTCATGGAAAAACTCTTGAGATTCAAATAATGTCATTAGTCATTAGTATATTACTGTACCAATGTTAATTTCCCATTTTTAATCATTGTATTATGGTTATAGGAGATGTTAATTTTAGGGGAAGCTAGGTGAAGGACATATGGGAGCTTTAGCCTATTCTTGCAACTTTTCTGTCCAAAATTGTTTCAAACTTAAAAAATATGTAGACATTTGGAGGAAAAAAATTATCTCATGTTTCTAACATATATCTAACATATATATATCCTTCAATCAATAGCCAGTTACCACAAAGATCTTGTGGGTAGAATGCTAAAAAACGATCTTCCCTCAATGAGGTGTTTTTTGTTTTTTTTTCTTTTGAAACACGATCTTGCTCTGTCACCCAGGCTGGAGTGCAGTGCCGCAATCTCGGCTGACTGCAACCTCCGCTTCCGGGTTCAAGCCATTCTCCTGCCTCAGCCTTCCAAGTAGGTAGGATTACATGAGTGTGCCACCACTCCAGGCTAATTTTTGTATTTTTAGTAGAAACGGGGTTTCCATGTTGGCCAGGCTGGTGTCAAACTCCTGACCTCAAGAGATCCGCCCACCTCGGCCTCCCAAAGTGCCGGAATTACAGGTGTGAGCCACCGCGCCCAGCTCCTCAATGACGTTTTTATTGCTTACTCACAAGTTCAAATCAGATAAGAAACAATGTCTGCTGATCTCTTAAAGAGCAACTTTCCACTGCTAGGACAGTATAATTTTTTTTTTTTTTGAGACGGAGTCTCACTCTGTCACCCAGGCTGGAGTGCAGTGGTGCGATCTCGGCACACTGCAAGCTTCGCCTTCCAGGTCCACATGATTCTCCTGCCTCAGCCTCCCAAGTAGCGCTGGGACTATAGGCTCCCGCCACCACACCTGGCTAATTTTTTTTTTTTTTTTTTTTTTTTGTATTTTTAGTAGAGACAGGGTTTCACCGTGTTAGCCAGGATGGTCTTGATCTCCTGACCTCGTGATCCGCCCGCCCGCCTTGGCCTCCCAAAGTGCTGGGATTACAGGCGTGAGTCAGCACGCCCAACCAGGACAGTATAATTTTAAGTGTATTATTGCTCAAGAGTTTTTCAGCTGTAAAGTGATGGGAATGAAATTCAACTTGAACTTTTTTTTTTTTTTTTTTGAGATGGGGTCCTGCTCTGTCACCCAGGCTGGAGTGCAGTGGCGCAATCTCAGCTCACTGCAACCTCCGTCTCCCGGGTTCAAGCGATTCTCCTGCCTCAGCCTCCCGAGTAGCTGGGACTACAGGCAAGCGCCACCAAGCCCGGCTAATTTTTGTATTTTCAGTAGAGACGGGGTTTCACCATGTTGGCCAGGATGATACCGATCTCTTGACCTCGTGATCCACCCGCCTCGGCCTTCCAAAGTGCTGGGAATACAGATGTGAGCCACTGCGCCCGGCCTTATTTAACCAAAGTAAAAAAGGGCCACCGCAGGGGAGGTAGAAGTTGGTAATTTTTGGCTCATGTAGCTGTGAGGATTTGCGGGGCAGGTCATAGAATCTAAGGGAGAGCTACCAGAAGCCAGGACCTTGAACTCCCTTCCCCTCCCCTCCCCCACACCCCTCCCCTCCCCTCTGCCCCCTCCCCTCCCCTCTGCCCCCTCCCCTCCCCTGCCCTCCTCTCCTCTCCTCTGCCTGAACATTGGAATCATTCTCCCCTGCTATAGTCAGACTTCCTCCACGTAGCCAGGGAAGATGGCCACCAGCAAGGCAATGCACTCAATCCAAGTAAACAATTCCAACAGAAAAGAGAGAGCGGTTTCCTTCCAGCCACTTCTTTTTTTCGTTTGTTTGTTTTTTTTTGTTGTTGTTGAGTCAGAGTCTTGCTCTGTGGCCCAGGCTGGAGTGCAGTGGCGTGATCTCGACTCACTGTAAGCTCTGCCTCCCGGGCTCACGCTATTCTCCTGCATCAGCCTCCCAAGTAGCTGGGATTACAGGCATCCGCCTCCACACCCGGCTAAGTTTTGTATTTTATAGCATTTTTCAGAAAGAATTTTAATTGGCCCTGCTAAGGTCACATGCTCAATCTTTTGGTCCAATCAGTTTCCAAGGATATAGAGCTCTATGATGGGCTAAGCCTGGGTAATGCTGTTGCTGGCATTGAAATGCACCTCCCAGATTCTCCTCAAGAAAAGACTGGCTGCCCAGCTGCAAGCAGTGTGGTTAGCTGGTGCCCAATTCTTCTTCCTCTTTTCACAGATGTTACTCAATAATCTTTCACAAGCATAACCAACCTGGGACCCATGCCCTGCCTGGGGCTGCACCACATCACCAGAACCATATATAATGTGGGTGAACAGGCTTTTCAAAGAAATGAATGATTTGTGTTTAATAATTATTTATAAACAATTGTAAGACAGGTTGTTTTGACCAATGGGATATTAACAATCATTGTAATGATAACTGAAACCAGAATAAATTTTTGGTATTTAGATTTTTATTTTATTTTTATTTTTTAGCGATGGGGTCTTGCTGTGTCACCCAGACTCAAGTGCAGCGGCATGATCATAAAAAGAGCTTAATTTACATACCTACTTTTGTTGCAGAGAACTATGACAGAGTGATCAAATAAAAGGCTTTCAGAAATAAAAATACCTATATTAGGATAATATTCTGTGGGAAAATCAGAAGTGAAATGGAAGTTGGCAAGGAACAGGAATAATGTAAAATTTCTGACTATTAAAGAGCTTGTTTGAGCATTTTTTAAATAGGTGTGTATAGGTTGTAAATTGCCATGGAGCAATCTGGAGCTGAAGAGCTGGCACAGGGGACCAGCCACCACCAAACAGGTGTGTGGACTCCTCTAGGATTCTCAGAAATACTTTCAGAATGAATGAGAGCTTAATCAATGGCTGGACATCTTGCATTTGGGACCTCAAATTATCATTATTGGTATTGAGGAGAACAGAGACCCCTATGAACACTTAAGAATAAGCAGACATGGAGGTTCCATTATGTACATAATATATGTATTACTACTTTTCAGTTGAAAATAAGTGCCATATTAATTAATTAAAAATACATTTCCTTAATCCATTCAAGAATCCCTTGAAGCCACCTCCTGCCTAAAGGTCTGATAAATACATGTGCTATGGTTTGAATGTTTGTGTCCTTGTAAAATTCACATTGAAAATTAATCCCTATTGTGATGGTATTAAGTGGTAGGGCTTTGGGGGAAGTGATTGAGTCATAAGGGCTGCCTGGCCCTCCCACCTTTTCTGCCATGTGAGGACACAGCTTTCATCCCTTTTGCCCCCTTCACCATGTGAGGACACAGCAAGAATATGCAAGCCCTCACCAGATACTTTTAATAAGTATCCCAAGAGATTTTGTTATATAGTCAAGATTAAAAACCACTGAAGATCCCTTCTAACCCAGAGGTTACTTAATTCTAACTGTAGCTGGTGCCTTCCTTATGGCAATCAAAGGTATTTGAAAAAATCATTCCAGTTTAGTATATAACAAAAGTGACAAGTCAGGAAAATATGAACTTTGTGGTAAGCAGCATTGTTATAACTGTATACTCTTAAGATAAAGATAAAATTGGATCTGTTTCTCATATTGTACGTGAGAATAAATTCAAATTAGATGAGAGATTTAAATGTAAACAATATAAGATCTAGAAGAAAATAGGAGTAAATACCTTTATAACCTAAAAGTGAGGTAAATTTTCCTAAAACTCACATTTCAAAAGAAATAAGAGAAAAGATTAACCATTTTTACTATCTAAAACCTTAATTTTAAAAATGTATAGCAAAAAAAAATGAGCAAAGTATCAATTTGAAATCACTTTGTATTTTATTCTTAAAATGTGTATTTGTTTCTTTGCTCTAACCCCCGAAAAAGCCCAGTGACAATGAGCACCTCTAGTATCTAAATTATGGTCTCTAACTAACATTTCCCACTAAAAGAAGCCAAGACTCCTTGGGAAAATTGTCAATGTCAGGTCTGAGTCAGAAAATATATAAATTGATCTGAGAACATCTTGTTGTACAAGAAAGCAAGCAATATGGTTTAAAAGAACAATTTTAGCATCAATAAGAATAACTGCAATGGGCCGGTTGCAGTGGCTCACCATTATCCCAGCACTTTGGGAGGCCGAGGCGGGCAGATCACTTAAGGTCAGGAGTTCAAGACCAGCCCAGCCAACATGGTAAAACCCCATCTTGACAAAAATACCAAAATTAGCCAGGCATGGTGGCACATGCCTGTAATCCCAGCTACTCCAGAGGCTGAGGCATGAGAATTGCTTGAACCCAGAAGGCAGAGGTTGCAGTGAGCCAGGATCACACCATTGCACTCCAGCCTGGGCGACAAGGAGAGACTTCATCTTAAAAAATAAAACAATATAACTGCAATGGATCAAAATGCACCAAATATGTTTAAATTCATGAGTTCATAATGAAGCTAAAAAAAACTTTCCGTCATTGGATACTTTTGAAAAATGCTAGGAAACAACTCATTATTTTGAAAACTGGTGAATAAAGGGAATAAATAAAATATATATTTGCCTTTTTATAGGAATTATACCTCAAGGTAACCAAATGGTTGATGAGGAGAATTTTGTTTTTTTTTAGAATCATTTCAGCTAATAAATGAAAAAGGAATATGTGTTAGTTCTTGTCCGTTAAGAAGCAGATGTCCAGACTGGATGAAATGCAAAAGGATTTTACTTGAGGAAATGATTGTGTAAAAGGAAATAGAGAAGGAGCAAGAGAAGGCTGGGAAGGCTGTCAGACTGTGGTGCAAAAGGGTGAAGATGAAGAGAAGGCTGGTTAAAGCATCCTAAACTGCTCTGCAGTATAAGGAGGTTTGCCAAAGCCATCGAACCAAAGTCAACTTACAAAGGCATCCCATGTCTCCCAGAAACAGGTCTACCGTAATATCCCCATTGCACTCAGTTATTGCTGGAAGGAATGGCCTCAGTACAAATGCAGCACTGTATTTCAAAGCATAGCAGCTGGGGCCTGACTTCACTTACACTCCATGCAGTAGGAGGTCTCCTAGGCATATTCTCACGGCCATCTCAGCATGATATAATTAGAATATGACTATTTTGCAACCTCTACTGAAGGAATGGATCCAGGCAATGATCATCAACCAACATTAGAAAAAGAAAATCAACTAAACATATGTGTCTTCTTAGGACAGTATATGGTAATACCTATGAAGTATTCTTGCCAAAAAAATTTTACCTGAATCTGATCAAGCTTCTAGGGCTAATTACCACTATACAGGAAATACAAGGGAACAGAGGAAGGGGTTAAATGACATAACGGGGGTAAAATCTGCCAATCTAGACCGTAGGAAACACTGGAGACAAACAACCAGGTTTATTCCATATATAAATTGTGTGCGTTGAGGCCGGTGGTTGTTAAGAAGTAGGGAAAGGGAGAGGACACCTATAGATTTTAAAAGACTTAAGACATGTCAGCAAATGGCAATGTATACACCTTATTTAGATCTTGATTCAAACAAAAACAAATGTTTAATATTATGAGACAATCAGGAAAATCTGAACACTGAATAGTTGATAATATAAAAAACTCGGGGGGCTAGGTCTGATATATTTGGTTTGTAGTTTTATAAATGGAGGTTTTGTTAGATATACATACTAAAATACTTAGTGATATTTATCTACTAAAGATGTATACTAAAATATTAACTGATGAAATAATATGATGTCCAGAAATTGCATCAAAATAATCCAGGGAGAAAGAACTAATAATCTGGTGTGGCAATAGACCGAATAATATTAACCATAGTTGAAAACTGTTGAAGTTGGATGATGGGTCCATACAGTTCTCTCAACTTAATTCTAGGTTAAATACAATGATTGTAACAATATGCGAGAGCCAAGAAGAGGTGTATGAAACCTTCTCTACATCATGGTCTATGAACCACAGGAGTTCAGTAGGGCAGCCATCCTGTTGTCCACCTTTTTCCCAAGCAGGAGCACCCAGTTCCAAGGGAGCTCTCCTGGCTGAAGCGAAGAATGCACACCAGCCTGGGCAACATGGAGAAAGCTGTCTCTGTAAAAAAAAATACAAAAATTAGTTGGGCATGGTGGTGCATTCCTGTAGTCCCAGCTACTCGAGAGGTTAAGGTAGGAAAATCACTTGAGCCCAGCAGGTTGTGGCTGCAGTGAGTCGTGGTGCACCACTGCAGTCCAGCCTAAGTGATAGAGCAAGACCCTGTCTCCAAAAGAAAAAAAAAGAAAGAATGCACAAAATGATCTATACCTACATGCAAGGATATAAGTGAATCTTAGCAATATGTGTTAGATCTTCCTTGCAAATTATATGAAGTGTCTACTAAGTGGAAGAGAAATAAAATGAATAAGAAAATAAGGCCAGGCGCAGTGGCACACACTAGTAATCCCAGCACTTTGGGAAGCTGAGGCGTGTGGACCACTTGAGGTCTGGACCAGCCTGGCCAACATGTTGAAACCCCATCTCTACCAAAAAATACCAGAAAAAAATTAGCCAGGCATGGTGGCACAGGCTACCATGTAGGTGGCACATGCCAGCTACTCAGAAGGCTGAGGAAGGAGAATCACTTGAACCCAGGAGGCAGAGGTTGCAGTGAGCCAAGATCACACCACTGCACTCCAGTCCAGGCAACAGAGTGAGAATCTGTCTCAGAAAAAAAAAAAGAAGAAGAAGAAGAAGAAGGAAAGGGAAGGAAAGGGAAAGGGAAGGAAAATGATCCCCCTGCTTGAGCCTCCCAAACTGCTGGGATTACATCCTCTTAAAGTGCTGGCTTAATCCCAGCACTTTGGCAGGCCAAAGCAGGGAACTGCTTGAGCCCAGGAGTTCAAGACTAGCCCAGGCAACATAGGGAGACTCCAATCTCTAAAATAAATTTAAAAATTAGCCAGGCGTGGTGGTGTGGTCCCAGCTACTCGGGAGGCTGAAGTGGGAGGATCAGTTGAGCCTGGGAGGTTGAAGCTGCAGAGAGCTATGATGGCACCACTGCACTCCAGCCTAGGTGACAGAGTGAAGTTAAGTAGTCCCCCTGCCTAAAAAAAAAAAAAAGCCAGAATTATGTGATGAAGGGTAACGAGGACCTACTTCAAGTAGGACTGAAGGAAAGGTGTGGAGACCTGAACAAGAGTTCAGATAAGATAGATAAGAGTTCTAGATAAGAACATTCTAGACAGAGGAAACCAGAAGTGCAAGGTCCTAAGGAAGAGTGAGCTTTGTTTCGGGAACAGAAGGAAGGCCAGTGCAAATGGAGAATGGCCATGATGGAATTTGGATTTTATTCCAAGTGCAAGGGGAAGCAATTGGAGTGGTTTTGTTGGAGTTACAAATTTGATTTACATATTTGAAAGATGATCCTGGCTGCTATATTGGAGGGCAGGAATGCAGGCAGGGAAACAAACAAGGAAGCTTTTGCAACACTCCAGATGAAAGTTATAGAGGCTGACAGTGGAGATGGAGAAAAGCAGATGGATTAGTTACACATGTCAGAGGTAAAACCAACAGCTCTTGCCAGTTGAATGGATGGGAAGTGAGGGATGACTTTTAGACTTTTGGCTTAATCAATGAGTAGATTGTGGTGCCAATTACTGAGATGGAGAAGGTTAGAAGGTGTGTGTGACAGAGGATGAGAACTGAAGGTTTCAATGGGGACATGCTAACCTTGAGGTCCTAATTTGAATATTTACATATTCAAAGATATGTAAAGTTGGCAGTTTTTCTGGAATGGTCCCTATTTCAAGTCTATCCCATTATCTGCATAAGTCAAGATTTTGGGTCAGCAAAGTAGTTACCTGTCTCTTCTGCTGAGTCCTGCCTCTTCATCTTGGCTCATTCTATTCCACCTCTGCATCATCACCAGTTCAAAACCTATCCTTCAAAGTTAGCTTCATATAGAAAAAAATCATTTACTTTCCCAACCCACAGGGAATCTTACCAGTAGTTAATTCCTATTATATTGTATTCTGTCCTCATTTTCTTTCTGCTGGTATGGCTTCACAAATTTTCTTTGATCTTTTTTTTTTTTTTTGAGACGGAGTCTCGCTCTGTCGCCCAGGCTGGAGTGCAGTGGCACGATCTCGGCTCACTGCAAGCTCCGCCTCCCGGGTTCAGGCCATTCTCCTGCCTCAGCCTCCCGAGTAGCTGGGACTACAGGCGCCCGCTACCACGCCCGGCTAATTTTTTGTATTTTTAGTAGAGACGGGGTTTCACCGTGTTAGCCAGGATGGTCTCGATCTCCTGACCTCGTGATCCGCCCGCCTCGGCCTCCCAAAGTGCTGGGATTACAGGCGTGAGCCACCGCGCCCGGCCTTTTTTTTTTTTTTTGAGACAGCGTCTTGCTGTGTCACCCAGGCTTGAACACAGTGGCAGAAACACAGCTCACTGCAGCCTTGAGCTCCTGAGCTCAAGTGATCCTCCTGCCTCAGCCTCCCACGTAGCTGGGACCACAAGTGTGCACCACCATGCTCAGCTACTACATTTTTTGTAGAAACAGGTCTCACCATCTTGCCCAGGCTGGTCTCAGACTCCTGGGCTCAAGTGATCCACCCACCTCGGCCTCCCAAAATGCTGGGATTACAGGCATGAGCCACTGCATCTGGCTCTGTTCACGTTTTCTAGTTGTCTGCAATATATCACCTTGTGTTGCCCTCCAATTGCTCCCAGCATACCTTAAAAAGATGGACTGAACATAGAAGATCCATTATTCCCCATTCTGGGTAACATAATGGTAAAGATGGACATGGCCTTGATGTAATTTGACCTCTTTCCTTCATGCATTCATTCAGAACCAGGACCAGGGTGAGGCAAACAAGGTCCCTACGGGCACAGAATTTAAGAAGGCACTCACTCTTGATGAAACTGGAGGACCAAAATATAAGTATTTTTTTTGTTCTTCTATATACTATGTGGCCAATATTGCCCTTCTAAAAGATAGTACCAATTTATAATGCCACCAAAAATCAACCAGTCTACTATCAGTTTGTAAAACTTTGTCAAGGCTGGGTGGTGTTTTTTTTTTTTTTTTTTTTTTTTTTTTTGAGACAGAGTCTTGCTCTATCACCCAGGCTGGAGTGCAGTGGTGCAATCTCGACTCACTGCAACCTCCACCTTCCGGGTTCAAGCAAGTCTCCTGCCTCAGCCCCCCGAGTAGCTGGGACTACAGGTGCCCACGACCATGCCTGGCTAATTTTTTTGTATTTTTAGTAGAGACGGGGTTTCACTATATTGGCCAGGCTGGTCTCGAACTCCTGACTTTGTGATCTGCCCACCTCGGCTTCCCAAAGTGCTGGGATTACAGGCGTGAGCCACTGCGCCCGGCCTGGATGTCATTTTTTTATTTTTTATTTTATTTATTTATTTATTTATTTTGAGACAGAGTCTCGCTCTGTTGCCCATGCTGGAGTGCAATGACGCAATCTCGGCTCACTGCAACCTCTGTCTAACAGGTTCAAGTGATTCTCCTGCCTCAGCCTCCCAAGTAGCCGGGATTACAGGCATGTGCCACCAAGCCCGGCTAATTTTGTATTTTTAGTAGAGACGAGGTTTCTCCATGTTGGTCAGGCTGGTCTCGAACTCCCGACCTCAGGTCATCCGCCCGCCTCGGCCTCCCAAAGTGCTCAGATTACAGGCATGAGCCACCCCGCCCAGACATATTTTTTATTTTTTTGAGACGGAGGTTTGCTCTTGTTGCCCAGGCTGGAGTGCAATGGCGTGATCTCGGCTCAGCACAACCTCTGCCTCCCGGGTTCAAGCAATTCTCCTGCCTCAGCCTACTGAGTAGCTGGGATTATAGGCATGCGCCACCACGCCCAGCTAATTTTGTATTTTTAGTAGAGACAAGGTTTCTCCATGTTGGTCAGGCTGGTCTCAAACTCCCGACCTCAGGTGATCTGCCTGCCTCGGCCTCCTAAAGTGCTGGAATTACAGGCATGAGTGACCATGCCCGGCCAAGCTTACCGATTTTTAAAATGTACTTTCCCCCTTTAATACAATAAATAACTAGTACATATTTGTTGACATCTTTTTGATTTTTCATTTTTTAAATTTTTTATTTTATTTATTTATTTGAAAAAAGGAGATGAGATCTCACTATGTTGCACAGGCTGGTCTCAAACTCCTGGGCTCAAGTGATCCTCCCGCCTTGGCCTCCTAAAGTGCTGGGATTACAGGTGTGAGTTACCACACCTGGCCATGTTGCCATCTTTTTATTGCGGAGTTTATACATAGTATTTGGAAGAAAATAGGCTATCTGGAATTCCACATGTCTCTTTTTCTTTCTCCTTCTTCAGATTTCTTTGTTTCTTTGTTTCCCCTAATATTGATTATGTGTTAGGCACTGTTTTAAATGTTTTGCGTGTATTAATTTTTTTAATTTTCCCTACAATCCTGTGGGGTAGGTGCAATTATTACGCTCATTTGACAAGGAACCTGAGGCATAGAAATGTTAAGTGGTTAGCAGATGGCAGCTAGGAATTGGGACTGAAAAGGGACTCTAAGCACTTAGAGTCTGCCATAATGCCACACATTCTCACTGTACAACCTCACACAATAGCCTTGTTCTAGTGGGAAAGATTTCCCATCCGCAAAAACTTCAGAGTGAATGACAGGAAAGCTGGCCACTCTCATTTCTTAACTTTTTTTTTTTTTAGAGACACGGTCTTGCTGTCACTCAGGCTGGAGTGTGGTGACACAACACAGCTCACTGTAACCTCAAATTCTTGGGCTCAGGCAATCCTCCTGCCTCAGCCTTCCAAGTAGCGGGGACTACAAGCCTACGGGCGCTTACCACCATGTCTGGCTAATTTTTTAATTTTTTGTTTTTGTTTTTGTTTTTTTTTTTAGAGACAGGGTCTCACTGTGTTGGCCAGGCTTGTCTTGAACTCTGACCTTAAGGAGTCCTCCGCCTGGGCCTCCCACTGTGCCGGCCCACCCTCATTTCTGAAAGGTTTTGTTAAACAAAGTTTATGAGAGGCCATTGTTATGGACTAGCCTCCTGCTCTAGGCCCCAGAAAATCAGACCAAACCAGAATGAAGTCGCTTGTGCTAAGTGACATATAATCAAACTGAACTTTGAAATGGACCAGTTTTCCAAAAAACAGGAGATTTCAGTCAACCTCAGTCAGTGTAGTAAGGAAGTCCTCTCTGTTTTAGTCCTATAAGGAAAGTAACTTTGAAACAACCAATCTACCTTTTTTTCTCTGTTTCCGCTTTCTTCATACTCACCAGAACACTCATTCTATTTTATAGAATGATGTGTTGCTTGATTCTAGAATTGCAAATAAAAGGCAATTACATCTTCTAAACTAAATTTGTTGTAATTTTGTCTTTTGACAGTTTAAACTATGGGATCAGAAATTCAAAGACTATGAATAAAAATTTCAAAAGAAAGAAATAGTAATACCACCAATAAGAAGAATAATTAAAAAGGTACAAAGAAATTGGATGCAACATTGTAAAAAGAGCCATAGTTTGGAGCTGAGCTGACATGAGCTAAAATCCTAGGTGAGTAACTTGTTAGCTATGTGGCCTCTGAAAGTCAACTCAAGAATCTGAGCTTGTTTCCTCACCTCTAAAATTGAAAAAAATAAGGCCTAACTATCAAAGTCATTAACAAGTCATTGATAATGCTTGGCCTATTTTAATGTTCAGTATCTGTAAGTTGATACCATTAAAGGATGCTTGAGATGCCAACTACTATATAATCTGAAACAATAATGATCTTTTTTTTTCCCCACAAAGATAACAAAAAACAAACACAAAAAAACAACAGTAAGCTCTGCCAGACATGTAAAACCAATCAAACTATATAATGAATTAAATCCTTTCCCCATTAAAAAGACGTATCAGTGTACCTAACACAATATAAGAAAAGAAACACACCTTATTTGGCAAGAGATATATTCATTCTCCAGATAAGAGAAACACACATTGAAACTACTTCTGCTGGATTACGCTGGCCAATAAGAGCGTCTGAAACTGTTCTATGTACTATGCCCTGCGATAGAAACACAGTTACCTCTCCCCTTTCACGTAGTTTTCATTTGTGGTGAGATTCTCTCCCAGGCCACAAGACATTTCCTGCTTGGAACCTTGTTTACTAATTGTAAGTACTTTACAAGTAAGAACTTGTTTTAAAAACTTAGCATTCAAAAAAAAAAAGCTTTCTTTAAAAGTTATTTGATTTTCTTGTTTTTTTCTTAGCATGTTATATTTTGAGTTTCAGCTAAAAGACTAAGGTTTTCTTATCTAATTGCTTTAAATTTATACATTTAGTCAAATTCAACAATTTCTTGCTAAGCATTTTGCCAAATGCCAGGCTTTTCAAAGTGGTGTAAGATCCCCGCCTTGAATCCTCATCAATTGCTGCTTTCTGCAGCAAACACATATTATACATTGTATTTAGTAACATGATCATTAATTTCATTCTTTATTTCAATATGTATGCATGTTGACTTATGCCGGTCTAATTTCTTTCTGCTTTACAAATATTCTATTTTATCCATTCAAAGTATTTAGAAACAAGATATGGAATTTTGTAGATTTAGCTAATGAATTATAAGAATTCTTGAATTCTCACTATGAAAGTAAGAAAAACAGACTAGAATGCTTCAAAATTAAATTCTGGTGCTTCATTTATATGTATAAAGAGAGACGGAGAGATTATGAAATGGAAATGTTTCAATCAAAGCAAAAAAATGAAATTTAACATCAATAAACAGTAGAAAGAAGAGAAAAATCTCAATAATATGTCTAGTATCTGGATTAATCAATATTAATAATATGTATTAATATTACTATAATTAATATCATGTATTATATTAATATTAATGTATTTTATTAAGATAGTGGGCTGTCCTCAGGAGTGAAGTGCTCATAGAAAGGAGAGACAAATACAAGATTGATTCTTAACTAATAGATAAAATTAAGGTGTTTAAAATATGAGCCAAATACTGCAAGATTTCCTGACATTGAGACCATTCCACAGAACTTCCTAAAGAAAGGTATTCTAGTCTCATTCTCCAAAGCTTGCCCACCAAGATTCCCATTTCACTACCTCCTGCCCCCATTTTTCCTGCATTTTCCAAGGTGGCCCCTGCCAACTTTTTTTTAATCACTCTCTCCGCTCCTGTGGGGTTAAAGATGGCATGGAACAAAACAGCTGTGTGGTCACACCACAACGGGCAGAACTGCTGGCCACAGATAGGAAACCTCAGGCATCTCCTTAGCCCTTACCAAATCCAGCCCAACACGTTTACACACCCTGGCACTCAATAAAATATTTGCTGAATTAAATTGGATCTGTAGTTATTAGTAACAGAAGAAAAATAAGGCCACTGGTCGTGGGTTACAAAATGCGCTCTGCAAGGCCACTGGCATTAGAATCTTGTGAAGTGCCCAGGATACTGCACAGGCCCGCACCTGAAGGGAGAGGAGCTAGTTTGGAATGTGCTCCCGGGAATGCGAGAGGGTCTAGCATGGGCTTCATCGCATGGAGGAAGGTATACCGTTTTTCGAATTCTCACCGAAGCAGCTACGTGCTCACCAAGCCGTGTCTGTGAGAAGGGCCACGTTTTTCTAGTTCATAGGACAAAACCCTATGGCATAAGGGCAGCAGCCCTGCGGGTGCACGTTACAGACTTTTAGACCCTAGCTCATTCTATCTAAACCACAATCTCTGAACAGTGTGTAGAATTCTACATTGTACAGATTCCTCAACCCTAGCTCATTCTATCTAAGTCACAATGTCTGAGCAGTGTCTAGAAATCTACACGTTAAAGAGCAGTCCAAGTGGTTTTACTAATAGTAAGCTTTGAGGACCACTGAACTAAGGAGACAAGCTGGTACCTAAGGTCCTAGGAACTCTAGATTTTCAAGGACGTTTTCTCTCCACTTATTGCTGACCTTTTACCTTGAATGGCTAAGGCTAAAGACTTCATGGCTGAAGCAAAGAGAATTGTGGTTGTTTGAACAAGCAACAATTTTACGTTTGTTTCTGTTTTACATTTGTTGCAACTTAAAAGATACCTTGAATTTTTAAATGATCACAGAGGCGCGTACAAATGAGTGTGTTTGCTTTCTCATCTGTTTTATAACTTTCAAGAAGGTATTTCTTTGAATAAGATATCTCATGGGAGAAGGTATTAGACCCTTTTTAGAATCAGCTAGAAGTGACAGATGGAAGTCCTGGATAGCAGTTCCCTTTAGGACTACTCTTCTACGCAGGGATAAGCCGAGTAGACTTCTCCACCAATATAGGTAATCTGTGCTAGAAAGGAATTTATAATAGCATCAGAAACCTCCTGGGACCCCCCATTCTGCTCCAGTTCCTAGTGCTAATATTCACAGAAGCACCTGGGTCCCTGCAATCTCCCACATTCAAAAGAGGAAGTCAAAAGTACAAAAGTAGTGAAGGAAACAGAAACATACAATGTTGACTGTTGGGCTAAAGACTGTTGAGGCTTCTAGATGGAGGAAGTAATGTTCACACAAACTAACTGGCAGTTAGCATATGGATATTTGAGATACAGCTGATATATATATATATATATATATATATATATACAAAAAAAATTTTTTTTTTTTTGAGACGGAGTCTCGCTCTGTCATCCAGGCCGGAATGCAATGGCACGATCTTGGCTCACCACAACCTCCACCTCCTGGGTTCAAGCGATTCTCCTGCCTCAGCCTCCCGAATAGCTGGGATTACAGGCATACACTACCACACCCAGCTAATTTTGTATTTTTAGTAGAGACAGGGTTTCTCCATGTTGTTCAGGTTGGTCTCGAACTCCCGACCTCAGCCTCCCAAAGTGCTGGGATTACAGGCGTGAGCCATCGCACCCGGCCAATACAGCTGCTTACTATAGAATATAGAGATGGCCACTGAGTGGATTTCAAAGGCACTCAGAAAATGTTCAGGACTCAAACTGCTATGAAGTCTAACATTAGCCAATTTGAATACAAAAACACATATGCCATACACTAAGTAAATACAGTCAGGTAAAGGAAAAACAATTAGATAATTGCAGGGTGGTTTTTATTCTGAAATCTTCAGATTGCTGTTATTATATTAAAAAACACAATATAGGCTTCTTGAAAAAATAAGGGTGTTAAATGAACATGTTTTTCCTCTGAAAGAGTTGTAGGATCATCTTTATTTATTGAATACCATTTTCATGCCAAGCATTGGCTAGGGGCCAAGAGGGAAAAAAATACAAACAGCTATAGTATCATTTGTATGACTTGCCCCCTCCTTTTTTTTTATTTTTTTATTTTGTTTTGGAGATAAGAGTCTCGCTCTGTCACCGAGGATCCACCTGCCTTGGCCTCCCAAAGTGCTAGGATTACAGGCGTTAGCCACCGTGCCTGGCCTGGTATGACCCCTTAAAAAATTTTTTTCTAGTCACTGGATTTGCTTTTTGTTTCTAAAAAGGATATTTCTTGTTTTGCTTATAAAAGAAATAAATGCTAATTATAAAAAAAATTATCGGCCATGGGTGGTGGCTTACACCTGTAATTCCAGTGTTTTGGGAGGCCAAGGCAGGAAGATCACTTGAGGCCAGGAGCTCAAGGTCAGCCTGGGCAACATAGTGAGACCCCCATCTCTATAGTAAACGAAAACAAATTAGCCAGGCATGGTGGTGTGCGCCTGTAATCTCGGCTACTCAGGAGGCTGAGGTGGGGGGATCACTTGAGCTCAGGAGTTCCAGGCTGCAGCGAATTATGATCGTGCCATTCATTGCACTCCTGCCTGGACAACAAAGAGACCTTATCACAAAACAACAACAACAAAAAGTCTATCAGCCAATCACCTAGGGATAGCCACTTGACATTACGGATAATTAGCCTTTCATATTTTTTCTGGTATTTGATAACTAAGATGAAATGCAGAAGAAATTTGAATACATATTCTCTAGCATTTCCTGTAATGCTTCTTCCTCCAGGATTTCAAATGTGGGAAGCCATCACCCAAAAACATGGTTTCGACCATGTTAGTACTGGAGTTGGGATTTAGGGAAGATCTGGGCCCCACCTGTGGAGGTCTGCAGAGTCAGGTGAAACATTAGCCTTGTTTGCGTTTCCAGGGCTGGGCTCTCGCCACTGTTTGCTATGCACCATCTGGAGCCTGCATCACGCATGGCCTCAGCCAGCCCGGAAGCGGAGAGCGTGGTGGCGGGGGCGCTAGTGAGCTCCTCCTGTGTACCAGGTCCCGAGCTAAGGTTTTGAGACACCTCAGTGAACTTGGCCCACAAAATCCCCTGCCTTTGTGGAGCTTACCCTCAGTGTTGGGGATTTGGGACTTACTTTTCCCAAAGCCAAGCTAAGTATTGTAAAAGGGGTGAGTGACGAAAACGGAATCATTGCAAGGTCCTTACCTCTTATTTCATGAGATTGGCGGCATGAGTGTGTCTAGAGAGCTGTGGTTGCTTCCTCTTACACGTGGGCGCGTACACCAAGACTAGAATCCAGGGTCCATCTAATAAGCATTCAAATCAGCGGGCGGGGGAGGGGGTGGGTGATAGTTTCTTGTCTTACTTTCCAATCCCAGCGTTGCTCAGCCCATACCATCTGATAAAAACTTTTTACAATTTAGAAATGCCCGGTGAGCCTGGGCGCCCGGAGCGACAGAGCGGCGGGTGCCCGGGTGGAAGCGGCGCCAGCCCTGCCCAGCGTTGCGGCTCCTGGCGCCTGCCGCTGGGGCTGGGCTCCGAGCGAGACCGCGCGCCCGCTGCCCGGTTCACGCCGAGTCCCCAGCGGCGCGCCGCCCCGGCGAATGGTCCCCCGAGGGCAGCCATCCGCAGGCGCAGTTCCCTGATTGCCCCAGCAACAATGGGCGGTCTCCTTGGGATAGATTCTGCGCGGGCTGCTCCAGGAATTTACCGGCAGGCAGGTCTGGTCCCAGCAGAGGAGACCCAGGGGTCCCAGAGCTGCGCTGGCGGGAGGCGTAATCCGGCGGGGTGAGGGTTGACCGAAGAGCCCCGCGCGCAGCTGCTGCTCACAGTCCCCTTCCCGAGTGCAGAGCGGGCGGAGAAGGTAAGAAGCCCACCCACCCACTCCCCGCCTCCTGAAGCCCGTGCTTCAGACCTGTCCCTGCAACTGGGGAGCAGCCAGGCGGGCTCTCCGCCTCCTCGATCCTCCTCCCTGGAAGAGGCCCGAAGGCAGCGGCCGCCAGACACACGTTCGCCTCGTCCATCACCCGACGGCTCTGCCCCTCAACAGGGGCTCCTCCACCGCCACGTACACATCCGCGGCTCATGCACGCCCTGAATGATCGGCTCAGCCAGACCCCCTGGTTTTTTGTTCACTTACTGGAACCTTCTTTTGCAGAAAATCTTGTTTGCTGTGGGATCCACAGATGGGTCCGCCTCCCTCTTTTAGTGTAAAAAAGCAGTGAACGGCTACTATGGTACATTTTTTAAAAAATCAAACAGAAGCCAAAACCACTTTAATGTCTATAGAAGGACACGTCTAATACATTTAAAATAAGCTTCAGCTGTTCTGAATACAGTTCATGGTATTTTTATTTAAAGACAAATTCTTTAGAATGAGCCTGTAAGGTGGGTAGGTCAGAAACCCCATTTTACAGATTAACAAGTGGACATTTAAATGACTAGTTAAATGATGAGTCTAAGATCACAGTTTCAGAAACTAAGACTTGGGCAAAGCCGCTCTCACTCCGAATCTAATTCATATTCCATGACCCTACACTGCCTCTCATGATGTAGAGAAATGAGTAACCTTACCAAATGTACTTCTTAATAAACTGCCCCTACCACACAGCAGGGTCCGTCAGGCCAGCGCTGACACAGGTTTGCAGGCTCCCAGTAAATATGAAGTGAAGGACAAGTCAGGAAGTGGGAAGACTGGAAAGGATTGCTCATCGGAAATCAGTCCAAAACAAAAAGAATAAATTAGGAACAAGAAGGGGGGATATACACAAAAGTTTAGGATGATGCCATTTTAGAGAATGCTATTTTCCATAATTCACTACTTTCGGCCATGATCACAGGTTGCTCGTTTGTTTCGCAGCCTGTGTGAATACCAGGTACCTGTCTAAAAACAGTCCACGAGCAACACTCTTCAGCTCCCTTACCCCACGAGAAGCAACTGTTCACCTTCACAGTTCCGTGAATTCTGTGGTTTTTGTTTTGGGGGGGTTTGTTGAGGTGGAGTCTCACTCTGTCGCCCAGGCTGGGGTGCAGAAGTATGACCTCGGCTTAATGCAACCTCCACTTTCCCGGTTCAAGCGATTCTCCTGCCTCGGCTCCCGAGTAGCTGGAGTTACAGGCACGCGCCACCAAGCCTGGCTAATTTTTTGCATTTTTTGTAGAGGCGGGGTTTCGCCATACTGGCCAGGCTGGTCTCGAATTCCTGACCTCAAATGATCCGTCCGCCTCGGCCTCCCAAACTGCCGGGATTACAGACCTGAGTCACCGCGCCCGGCCCAGTTCGGTGAATTCCTTCCTCTCACCCCCAGGGTCTCTATCTTGTGAAGGGTGGAGATAGAAATTCTGTTCTTCAAACAGAGCAACTTCCTCTACACTGCCTCAGCATCCTGCCCCTAAAGTGGGCCTTTAAAGAGCAACCTCGAGATTTCTTTTATATATATATATTTATTATTATACTTTAAGTTCTAGGGTACATGTGCACAACGTGCAGGTTTGTTACATATGTATACATGTGCCATGTTGGTGTGCTGCACCCATTAACTCGTCATTTACATTAGGTATATCTCCTAATGCTATCCCTCTCCCCTCCCCCCACCCCACAACAGAGATTTCTAACACCACTCTGCCTTTTCAGTCCACTGCTTTTAAGGCCCTGCACTGAAAATGCAAGCTCAGGCGCCGGTGGTCGTTGTGACCCAACCTGGAGTCGGTCCCGGTCCGGCCCCCCAGAACTCCAACTGGCAGACAGGCATGTGTGACTGTTTCAGCGACTGCGGAGTCTGTAAGTGTGGGGGGAAAGAGCCCCCTTATTTGATACCGAGGTGAATTACCAATGACTCAATCCTTCCCCCATTCCTCCCTTATTTTGTAGAAAAAGTTTCTAACTTATTACAAGCACTCTGCATGTCAGGCAATGGTATGTTTAGCAAAAAAAAAAAAAAAAAAAAAAAAAAAAGCCTCCGTATGGATAAGTTAATTTTCTCCAGCCCTTCAAAGAAAAGTCTTACTCCTAAAATAAGTTCTGGGTTAAGATAATAGCAAAAGAGCTGATTGATTCTAACAACGAGCAGGTCTGGCCTGACTAAATAGAACTTACATTAATTTAAAAATTCCAAGTTGAACTTGATTTTTTTAGAAAGACTGTTCTTGCAACATATAAATTAACCTCATTAATTTATAGTTACATTGTGTCCAGTACCCAAGGGTTAGATTCATGGTTTCCATATGCGTTCAGAGAAAACTATTTTAATGTATATATTTAGGTTTTTTACACACCTGAGAATAAAGAATTCTGGAGGCAATTAGCTTGTCACTGGGAAAAAAAAAATCTCTGACTGCTTTGTGGTTTTTTTTGTTTTTTTTTTTTTGTTTTTGAGACGAAGTCTCATTCTTGTCCCCCTGGCTGGAGTGCAATGGCACGATCTCCACTCACTGCAACCTCCGCCTCCCAGGTTCAAGAGATTCTCCTGCCTCAGCCTCCCGAGTAGCTGGGATTACAGGCACCCGCCACCACACCTGGCTAATTTTTGTATTTTTAGTAGAGACAGGGTTTCACCATGTTGGCCAGGCTGGTCTCAAACTCCTGACCTCAGGTGATCCGCCTGCCTGAGCCTCCCAAAGTACTGGGATTACAAGCGTGAGCCACCGCACCCAGGCTGTTTTCTTTTTATAAGATCTCCTTAAAAGATCTCTTACTTAGAGATGTCTCTAAATGAACTTGGAGGAAAGAAGTTTGGGGTGTGATGGGCGTTGCAGCGAGGAGCAAGGTGCTTAGTTCTCAATAATGACCAAGAAATAAACAAACCCACCTGCAGAAAACTTGCTCTGAAGTCTATTTGCTTGTCTTGGTCCACATAGTACTCTAAGACAAGAAAATAAAATACATTATCCTTTAAAGTTGAAAATGACTTTGAATGAGAGTTGAATTGAACCTTGTTTTTGTTTTTTGCTTTTTTTGAGACACAGTCTCACTTTGTCACCCAGGCTAGAATGTAGTGGTGCAATCTCAGCTCACTGCAATTGTCTGTCTCCCTGGTTCAAGTGATGTTCCTACCTTGGCCTCCGAGTAGCTGGGGTTACAGGCACGCACAACCACACCTAGCCAATTTTTGTATTTTTAGTAGAGATGGGGTTTCATCATGTCGGCCAGGCTGGTCTCAAACTCCTGACATCAAGTGATCCGCCCACCTCGGCCTTCCAAAGTGCTAGGATTATAGGCATGAGCCACCATACCTGGCCTGAAATTGAACTTTGAATGTGATAAGAATTACACTCAGGCTGGGCGTGGTGGCTCACACCTGTAATCCCAGCACTTTGGGAGGCCAAGGCGGGCAGATCACAAGGTCAGGAGTTCAAGACCAGCCTGGCCAAGATGGTGAAACCCCATCTCTACTAAAAAATACAAAAATTAACCGGGCATGGTGGTGGGCGCCTGTAGTCCCAGCTACTTGGGAGGCTGAGGCAGAAGAATTGCTTGAACCTGAGAGGTGGAGGTTGCAGTGAGCTAAGATCGCACCATTGCACTCGAGCCTGCATCTCAAAAATAAATAAATAAATAAATAAATAAATAAAATAAAATAAAAATAAAAAAAGAATTACACACTCAGTAGCATAGCAAGGGAAAATTACCTAGGGAATGAAACAATTGTGTTTGTTTTTTCACTCTCATTGTCTGGGGTGACGACTTAAGCTTCTCAGGGCACCAGTTCAACATCTGCAAATCAAAGTGAGAATTAGACTACATTGGTGAAACTCTCTAAAGATGAACATTTTAACCCTCTCACCCCTAGTATTATTATTACCCAATTAAATGAATACACAAGTTCCAATCAAAGCTTAATTGCTTAATAGCAAATTTTCTTAAATGTAGATCTGATCAAATTATTCTCCCCTCTTAAAATGTTTCAGTGGTTCCTCATAACTCTCATGGCACACTCTTAACACTTACAGTTTTTCATCATCTGGTCCCCAACCTGCCTCAACCCCCGGTTAAATCCTCATCCCATCCCAGGGCTCCAGCCATATTGAATGAACACTAGCCTTTGCCAGGATATGCCAGATTAACTCGAAGAGGCTCTTTTCCTTTTTGTCCACCTTTAAAACATCTAATCATCCTTCAATATTTCCTGAGCATTTCCTACTCAGGGCCTTGTAGGCCCCATTTTTCTGGGTGACCTGTTGGTATTTCAAACATGTTTCTGTTGGAGAACTTTCCCTATGATCTGCCTTCACTACTAGACTTGAGCCAGGGGCACTGTCAGTACTGAGGATAATGTCTGGAAAATGAATAAGTTTTACTGCATCAATGAACAAATGAATGAAGGCAGAACTATGACAAGAATGATATACTTTGCAAAGGCGTGGTCATTCCTGAAATGATTTGCAGGTGGAGCGAGAAATTGATGCAAAGCTGAATAGAAACATTGAAGATGGACTTAGCAGCAGGCTTTGCGGCCAAGGCCCCATGACTTGGACTGCCATTTGTGAAAGCAAGCTAAACTTTCAGCTGTGGCAGGGGCAGAGTGGAGTAATATGTACCCCTGGTTTCATGTGTCTAGGTCTCTGTGGCACATTTTGTTTCCCGTGCCTTGGGTGTCAAGTTGCAGCTGATATGAATGAATGCTGTCTGTGTGGAACAAGCGTCGCAATGAGGACTCTCTACAGGACCCGATATGGCATCCCTGTGAGTCTCTTACCATACCATCTCACTCAAATATGCACCCCATTCAAAATAATTATTATAAACATGGAGATCATTTGATGTATACATCTTCTGAAATTGATTGATAAGAGTTCCCTAGCATGTGCAATCTTGCATTCAGTTGTAGCAACAGATCTTCTGGTTATGTGGCCTCCTTCTAGGTTTCTGCTGAAAACCTGAGAAAATTGATAACTCATATTTGCAATGGATGTCATACCATGGAAGAGGCTTATTTAGGATCTACTATGGCGTGGATGCATTACATGTATTATCTCACTTAATCCTCACATCATCTCTGTAAAGCGGGTAGGTCCACAACATTTTGCCGAAGAGAACTTTAAAGTTTTAAGAGGTGGAGTAATTCCCTCAAAGATAATAGTAGAGAAAGAGTCGATACTCAATTCTAACTGTCCATTCATACACTTTCCATTACACCAACTCCACTTTGTGTAGGTGAGAGATTATATTACTTAGAGTCCTCCTAAGTGCATTAGAAACGGAACCAATAAGATTGGGAGTGGATGTGTGTATACACATATATATATATACAGGCAAACCTCAGATATACAGGTTTAGTTCTAGACCACCACAATAAAGCAAATATTGCAATAAAGCAAGTCACATGAATTTTTTTGTTTCCCAGTGCACATAAAAGGTATGCTTATACTACACTATAGTCTGTTAAGTATGCAATAACATTATGTCTCAAAAAACAACATATGTACCTTAATTTTAAAATACTTTATGGCTAAAAAATACTAATAATAATCTATCTGAATCTTCAGCAATTCATAATGTTTTTGCCTGTGGAGGATCTTGCCTCAGTGTTGGTGGCTGCTGATTGATCAGGGTGCTGGATACTGAAGGTTAGGGTGACTGTGGCAATTTCTTCAAGTAAGGCAACAATGGTCTGGGCGTGGTGGCTCACACCTATAATCCCAGCACTTCAGGAGGCCCAGGAGGGCTGATCACTTGAGGTCAGGAGTTAGAGACCAGCCTGGCCAACATGGTGAAACCCCTGTCTACTAAAAATATAGAAATTAGCCAGGCGTGGTGGCAGGTGCCTGTAATCCCAGCTACTTGGGAGGCTGAGGCAGGAGAATTGCTTGAACCCAGGAGGGAGGCTGCAGTGAGCCCAGATTGCGCCTCAGCACTCCAGCCTGGACAACAGAGCAAGACTCCATCTCAAACAAAACAAAACAAAAACAAAAAACAAATAAGGCAACAATGAAGTCTGCCTCATTGATTGACCATTCCTTTCATGAAAGGAAAGATTTCTATGCTATTTGATAGCATTTTACCTACAATAGAACTTCTTTCAAAATTGGATTCAGTCCTCTCAAACCCTGTCACGGCTTTATCAACTAAGCTTATGGAATATTCTAAATCCTTTGTTGTTATTTCAACTATGGTCACAGCATCTTCACCAGGAGTTGATTCCATCTCAAGAAACCACTTTCTTTCTTTCTTTCTTTGTTGAGATGGAGTCTCACTCTGTTGCCAGGCTGGAGTGCAGTGGTGAGATCTCGGCTCACTGCAACCTCCGCCTCCCAGGTTCAAGCGATTCTCCTGCCTCATCCTCCCGAGTAGCTGAGATTACAGGTACCCGCCACCGTGCCCAGCTAATTTTTGTATTTTTAGTAGAGACAGGGTTTCACCATGTTGGCCAGGATGGTCTTGATCTCTTGACCTTGTGATCCGCCCGCCTCGGCCTCCCACAGTGCTGGGATTACAGGCATAAGCCACCGCGCCCAGCCTCAAGAAATAGCTTTCTTTTTTTTTTTTTTTTTAAAGGGAGTCTTGCTCTGTCACCCAGGCAGGAGTGCAGTGGCGCCATCTCGGCTCACTGCAAGCTCCGCCTCCCAGATTCACGCCATTCTCCTGCCTCGGCCTCCTGAGTAGCTGGGATTACAGGTGCCCGCCACTACGCCCGGCTAATTTTTTGTATTTTTAGTAAAGACGGGGTTTCACCGTGTTAGCCAGGATTGTCTCAATCTCCTGACCTCATGATCCGCCCGCATCGGCCACCCAAGGTGTTGGGATTACGGGCGTGAGCCACCGCGCCCGGCCAAGAAACAGCTTTCTTTGCTCATCCATAAGAAGTAACTCCTCAAGTTTTATCATGAGATTGCAGCAATTCAGTGACATCTTTAGGATCCATTTCTAATTCTAGTTCTCTTGCTATTTCTACCACATCTGTAGTTACTTTCTCTACTGAAGTCTTGAACACCTCAAAGTCATCCATGAGGGATAGAATCAACTTCTTCCAATCTCCTTTAATGTTGATATTTTGATCTCCCCCCAGGAATCATGAATGTTTTTCTGTTTTGTTTTTTGAGACAGGGTCTCACTCTGTCACCCAGGCTGGAGTGCAGTGGCGCCGTCTCGGCTCACTGCAGCCTTCCCCTCCCAGGTTCAAGCAATTCTCCCACCTCAGCCTCCTGAGTACCTGGGGCTATAGATGTGCAGCATCACACCCAGTTAATTTTTTATTTTTATTTTTTGGTAGAGATGGGTTTTTACCATGTTGGCCAGGCTGGTCTCGAACTCCTGACCTCAAGTGATCCGCCTGCCTTGGCCTCCCTAAGTGCTGAGATTACAGCTGTGAGCCACCACACCTGGCCAGGAATCATGAATGTTCTTAATGAAACCTAAAATTATTCATCATTTCCACAAGATTTTCAATTTATTTTCCCTAGATCCATCAGAGGTATCACTGTCTATGGCAGCTACAGCCTTCAAAAGTGTTTTTTTTTTTAAATAATAAGACTTGAAAATCAAAATTACTCCTTGATTGGCTGCAGAATAGGTGTTCTTTTAGAAGGCATGAAAATAACATTAATCTCTTTGTATGTCTTCATCAGAGTTCTTGGATGTCTAGGTACATTGTTAGTGAACAGTAATATTTTGAAAATAATCTTTCTTTGTGAGTATAGGTTTCAGTTGTGGGCTTAATATTTGGTAAACAATGCTGTCAACACGTGCTGTCATCAGGTTTTGTGGTTCCATTTATAGAGCACAGGCAGATTTAGCATAATTATTTTTTTTCTCATGGGGTGGGGGAAAGAAAAGTGATTAGAATAATTCTTAAGGGCTCTAGGATTTTGCAAATAGTAAATGAGCATTGGCTTCAACTTAAAGTCACCAGTTGCATTATCTCCTAACAAGAGAGGCAGCCTGTCTTTGGCACCTTTGAATACAGGCACGGACTTCTCCTTTCTAACTTTGAATTTCCTTGATGGCATCTTCTTCCAATAAGGCTGTTTCATTTTCATTGAAAATCTGTTTTTTAGCGTAGCCACCTTCATCAATTATCTTAGCTAGGCCTTCTGGATAACTTGCCACACCTTCTCCATCAGCACTTGCTGCTTCGCCTTGTGCTTTTATGTTACGGAGAAGACATCTTTCCTTAAACCTCACGAAGCAACCTCTTTTAGCTTCAGACTTTTCTTCTGCAGCTTTCTTTTTTGTTGTTGTTTTTGTTTTTGTTTTGAGATGCAGTCTCGCTCTGTCGTCAGGCTGGAGTGCAGTGGGGCACGATCTTGGCTCACTGCAAACTCTGCCTCCCGGGTTCAAGCGATTCTCCTGCCTCAGCCTCCCCAGTAGCTGGGATTACAGGCACGTGCCGCCACACCCAGCTAATTTTTTTGTATCTTTAGTAGAGACGGGATTTCACCATGTTGGTCAGGATGGTCTCAATCTCCTGACCTCGTGATCTGCCCAACTCGGCCTCCCAAAGTGCTGGGATTATAGGCATGAGCCACCACGCCCAGCTTCTTCTGCAGCTTTGTCTCTCTTATCCTTCATAGAACCCGAAGAGCACTGGGGCCTTGCTGTGGATTAGGATTTGACTTATGGGAATGTTGTGGCTGGTTTGGTCTCCTATCCAGACCACTCAAACTTTCTCCAGATTAGCAATAAGGTTGTTTGGTTTTCCTATCATTTTTATGTTCACCGGAGTAGCATGTTTAATTTCCTTCAAGAACTTTTCCACTGCATTCACAATTGGCTAACCATTTGGCACAAGAGGACTAGCTTTCAGCCTCTCTCTGGTTTCAATATGTTTTTCTCACTAAGCTTAATTATTTCTAGCTTTTGATTTAAGTAGGAGATATGTGACTCTTCCTTTCATTTGAACATTTAGAGGCCATTGTAGGGTTATTGGTTGACCTAATTTCAGTATTGTTGTGTCTCAGGGAATAAAGAGGCCCAAGGAGAGGAAGAGAGATAGGAGAACAGAACAGCTGGTCAGTGGAGCAGTCAGAATACACACATTTATCAATTAAATTTGCTGTCGGTATTAGTCCGTTCTCGCATTGCTATGAAGAAGTACCTGAGACTGGGTAATTTATAAAGAAAAGGTTCTTGCATTGCTATAAAGAAGTACCTGAGACTGGGTAATTTATAAAGAAAAGGTTCTTGCATTGCTATAAAGAAGTACCTGAGACTGGGTAATTTATAAAGAAAAGAGGTTTAATTGGCTCATGGTTCCACAGGCCGTACAGGAAGCATAGTGGCATCTGGTTCTAGGGAGACCTGTGGAAGCTTACAATTATGGCAGAAAGCAAAGGGGGAGCCAGCACTTCACATGACTGGAGCAGGAGGAAGGGAGACAGAGGTGCTACACATTTTTTTTTTTTTTTTGAGATGGAGTCTCGCTCTGTCACCCAGGCTGGAGTGCAGTGGCACGATCTTGGCTCACTGCGAGCTCCATCTCCTGGGTTCACACCGTTCTCCTGCCTCAGCCTCCCAAGTAGCTGGGACTACAGGAGCCCGCCACCACGCCCAGCTATTTTTTTGTATTTTTAGTAGAGACGGGGTTCCACCGTCTAGGCAGGATGTTAGGCAGGATGGTCTCAATCTCCTGACCTTGTGATCTGCCCGCCTTGCGCGCCCGGCAGTTTCTTTTTTTTTTTTTTTTTTTGAGACAGAGTCTCGCTCTGTCACCAGGCTGGAGTGCAGTGGTATGATCTCGTCTCACTGCAACCTCTGCCTCCCAGGTTCAAGCAATTTTCCTGCCTCAGCCTCCTGAGTAGCTGGGAGTACGGGTGTGCGTCACCACACCCATCTAATTTTTTTTTTTTTTTTTTGTATTTTTAGTAGAGATGGGGTTTCACCATGTTGGCCAGGATGGTCTAGATCTCTTGACCCTGTGATCCGCCTGCCTTGGCCTTCCAAAGTGCTGGGATTAAAGGTGTGAGCCACCATGCCCAGCCTCTGCTACACACTTTTAAACAACCAGATCTCACGAGAACTCACGCACTATTGGAACCCAGTACTAAAGGGAAAATCTGCTGCTATGATCCAGTCACTTCCCACCAGGCCCCACCTCCAACATTGGGGATTACATTTGATGTGAGATTTGGGTGGGGACAACATCCAAACTATATCACCATCTTATATGGATGCGTGCAGTTCATGGTGCCCCAAAATAAATAGTAACATCAAACTCTTAATGATCACAGGCGGCCATAACAGATATAATAAGAATGAAAAAAATTGAAATATTGCAAGAATTTCCAAACTGTGACACAGAGACATGAAGTGAGCACACGCTATTGGAAAAAATGGCAACCTTAGATTTGCTTGATGCAGGGTTGCCACAAACCTTCAATTTGTAAATTGCAGTGAGCCAAGATTGCATCATTGTACTCCAGCCTGGACAAGAATGAAACTCCATCTCAAAAAAAAAAAAGTTATAGCTGATTATAAAATCATCTTTTAAAGAGGACCAAAGTGAGAAAACAATTGTCTGTGGATGACAAAAATATTTTAGGGCAGCCACAGTTAAAGGCACAATTGACAAGGAAATTTACTTCTGTGGCACACAGTCATTTAACATAATAATTATAATTATTATTGTTAACATATACTAAGTCATATTAGAATTATAGCAGTTTTATATAATTTTGGAACATACACCAATAACACATTTACACAAATATAGACCAAAGAAAGTCATTTGATATTTGACAATGCTTCCTGTATGATTTTTGTACCAAATAAGCCATTTTGAGACTTTAGAGGACCTAATATCTAAATATTAGGTTAGAAAGAGAGCATAACTTATAATTTGATTTTGGAAAGCTTGTCAAATATCAAAGGTTTAAAACACCAGATATCACAAAATAGAATCCCAAGTCACCATAAGTCATTCATTTGGCAAAAATAACTCAAACAAATTAAAAAAAAAACCTTTATTCTGATAAAAGGAGACTTAGCTTTCCAAACAAGGCTCAATGAAGATAGCATGAAGCCAGCTGAATCTGTCTCTTCTTTCTGTCCTCCTTTTTTTCCCTGCCATTTACCCAAAGGAGAAAACAAAACTCTTTCATTATCTTTTAACATTACATAAAAATCATCTTTGAAAGAGAAAACCAAATTTCATGTTTGCATTAGTGCATCTTTAATGCTAAAACTAGTTTTTACATAAAATTGTATATATCTATCCAGTTTTAATTAGTTTGACCATAAGGTAAGATTTTCATAAACTTTTTAGAACGCTTTATAATTTTCCATCAAACAGAAGATCCATTTTCTAAGAAAACCCTGTTATTTGGACACATGGGCCCAGATTCTGGCCCCACATCAGTGTGATTTTAATGTTTTAACCTATGGAAAAATGCTAAATAATTTTTTTTAGCTCTTGGCCAACTTGTTTATACCCACAGAATTTTTTACAAGATCAACCCTTTACAAACCCTTTTCACTTTGCTTCAACCTTCAGTTTCGTCCCGTTACTCTTTTAGGTTAAGACAATCTTTAAAACCCTCAGGCCTGGCGCGGTGGCTCACGCCTGTAATCCCAGCACTTTGGGAGGCCGAGATGAGCGGATCACAAGGTCAGGAGATTGAGACAATCCTGGCCAACATGGTGAAACCCCATCTCTACTAAAAATACAAAAATTAGCTGAGCATGATGGCGTGCACCTGTAGTCCTGGCTACTCGGGAGGCTGAGATAGGAGAATCACTTGAACCCGGGAGGTGGAGGTTGCGGTGAGCCGAGATCACGCCACTGCACTCTAGCCTGGTGACAGAGTGAGACTCCATCTCAAAAAAAAAAAAACCCTCAAAACTAGACAAAATTACATTCCCTTTAACAAAAGCCATATTCCTATGCCTTCTTATAATCTTTTACCAAAAACACATTCCCTACACACCTTGTATGTAAAACTGTTTCTCCAGTGGTCTCAATTACATGTTACAATATTAACTCTTAGCAATTTTTATTTTTAGTGAAAACTCTGATAAGTAAGATATTTTAATTATGTATTAGGGGTGGAGCCTAGGACATTAAACAGAAATGAAGATAAGGTCAGACTCTTTTTAGCATAGCTAGCGGGCATGGCTCTCCATATGTCCCCAGGCCTTATATATTATCTAAGCCTCTAAAGTAGGTAAATCAAACAATTTTCAAAAGTCAAGAAACAGTTTGACCTTAAAGCATTTAGCAAATCTGACCTTAATTTAGGGCAAATGTCTACATTTTCAAGACAACTTATTTTACCAATAATCTTTAAAACTGTCCTTATTTCCAAAAGATTACTAAAGCCACGTGAACAAAAAGGCATTAAAGTTTCTATTTTTCTGACAAAATATTTTATTTAAGTGCTTTTTTCCTAAGCCAATTAATCAGAGCTCTTTTATATATAAACATCACACACACACACACATACACACCCACACACACACAACACCCCACATGTAAATAGAGACAGAAGATTGGGCACTTGTAAGATTTTTCATTTGCCAGTTTCTTAATTGGATGACTGGCTTCAGGGTGGAGCTCTTGGAGGAATAGAGCCGGGACAGCATGCGTTTCTAGGACCAAATAAGTAGCAAATAAACAGCTGAAGGCAAGACAGATCTCCAAAGTTAGAGGTACCGTTTTATACTTGTTTCTCAATCCCCAAAAGGAGGGAAATACTACGGGAGAAGACAATGCAGTGCTTTTACCGACTGTGCATTTCATTGCAAAGCAACCCAAAGCCAATCAGCCCATTTTGTAATCAGCCCATCTTCATGAGAGTCTCATCTCCTAGTGAGGGGTGAGGATGTTGCCTTATCTTCCAGGTGGCCAAGAGCATGCTTCTCTGATCCAAGTGTGCAGAGACAAGTATCCCTCCATAATTACTATTAGCCACCCCTT
Organism: Pan troglodytes; assembly: GCF_028858775.2. NCBI lineage: Eukaryota > Metazoa > Chordata > Mammalia > Primates > Hominidae > Pan > Pan troglodytes. The sequence continues at coordinate 47,049,458 of NC_072401.2, forward strand.
AAAGTACATTTCCTACCCAGTTATTACACACCAAAGCTCTCTCATAACGCAAAGTAATTGCTGATACCTCCCTGCCACAAACTCAAGAACCGTCAGATAACACAATGCAAGACAGAACGGAGCCTTTGATTTTGAGAAGGATCTATCCACTCTGAGTCCATCCAATTCCTGGGGTTTCATGAGGAAAACAGTGGTTTTTTTCCAAAACGTGGTCTCTGGTGCCTCCTCTGTTTTTCCCAATGAGTCCTAGGCTACCAGAAGTTATCTTAGGGCTTCTCATGTGCCTTAAGGATGACAAGACCAAAAAAATAAAAAATAAAAAAAAAATGGAGAAAAATAATTCAGTCAACTGAGAAGAAAAAAATCTTTTTTCAGAAAAATAAGTTCCAAGAAGAGAAAAACATAAAGGCCTTTTAAATATACCTACAGCTTGTTTATCCACTTTTAATTAAGCTGACATTTAATCATAGTACTCTTTAAAAAATAAATCCTTTCAGATATCTTATTACCCGAATTTAGCCACGCCAAGTGGCCAATATTTCTGGTTTCTGAACTTTACCAAAGGTAACCTCCTAGGTTCCTCAAGAACATGGTAAACAGTTTCTTTTTTACAAGATTTACAAACTCCACAAGGTAGTTCAGAGAAAGGAAAATTCAAGAGGGGAAATCAGAAGCTATCCATTGGTGGAAAAACACCTAATAAATGGCAAAGTTACACAAATAACAAACCAGAAAGGAATCATTCCAGAAGCCAACAATTGAACCCAGGCCACCACTGTCAAAAAGATAAAGCCTTAGTTGCTGAGCTATATAGCATTGAGCAGTTTCCACTGCTTTTTCCAGAAAGAGCCTAAAGAAGCCAATTTCAAGCTTACAAGGCTTTTATCTGCTCAAGAAAAATTTTTTGGACTATGACATGAACCCCCAAATTTCTGTCCTCTGGATGGTGGAAACCAAAAGAAAGTATCCCCATATGGTCACAAGATTTAGCTCTGAAGGACACAAAACAAGACATAGAAATTTCTTACAGTATTGGCTATCATATATCAAGTAGGAAAAATAAGTTACAGGATAGTATGACCTCATTTTTAAAAAACAAAAGAACTCCTGAAATGCCAAACTCTATATGTCTATGTCCATAGCTGTATCTTCGTCTAATCTATATTTATATGAGTCATAGGCATAGAACAAAATCTAAGGAAAGAGGCTACACAGCAAATTATTAATAGTTTATCTCTGGTAGTGACATTGGGTAGAAAGGGATTAGATTGTTATTTTCACTTAATATTGTTCTGTGTTTCAATTTGTCATTAAAATTATCTATAGCATGCATTTAAAATTGTTTTAATTTTTATTTAAATTTTGTTCACAAGTGCTGTCAATAAGCATTTTTTTTGTAATTCACAAAATGATAAATATTTTTAAGTGAAAATAGAAAATAGTTTCAGCTAGGTGCAGCTGAGCATGCCTGCAGTCCTAGCCTGAAACTCTTTTTCAGGAGGCTGAGGTGGTGAAACTGCCTTTGCAAAATTATGACTGAGACAGTGAAAGAGATCTAACTTAACTGACTCCATCTTACTTCTAACCGCCAAGCTGTCCTTGTTCATTCCTGGGTGTAGGCTGAACTAACTTTGGGAGAAACATAGTTTATAGTTTAAACAAACATGGTAATAGCCCTTTCCCAAAGCAGACCTCCCTTTTGCCTGGGGAATAGATTGCCTTTGTAGGACTAACATTAGCCGCAAGATTAAAATTATAGTTTAGAAGTCATGGAGCTGGAGGCTACAAGGTTCTGACCCTCCCTAAACTGTTCCTAAGATCAGTGCTTAATATAGTTTGCAGACCCTGCGCTTGATGGAGATGAGGGTTCATCTAGTGCCCTGCCTGTGACTGTGTTCAGTTTCAAGTCTATTAAATGCCAGGAATGTAAATGCCACTGTTTTCTAATGCAGCTTTAATTTTTTTATCAAAACCCTGAAACAAAGTGTTTTTAAAATCATCTAATTTTACAAAGTAGTCCCCAAAAGTTTCTTCCTTACTTCTTCCCTAGAGCTGATGTCTTGGGAATTTTCCTCCATGTCTCCAAATCACACACTTGTATTGCTACTTCTTGACTTTTAGTTAGAGGCATTATCTGTTAACCTCCCACTAGGGAAGATGTGAATTTAGTTCTATTTTCTCCTCCTCCCCCACCACACACATGTGCCCTCTCCCCCTACCCCTTTCTTTCCAATATAGTTATATGGTTAATTCCATATTCAGTGTTTACATTTTGATACTTATATTTGTTTTATTCAACTTCAGAGCTGAGTCATATAGTAAATATGATTGCTTTTTCTGCTTAATTTTGTTTTTCCTGGTATTGGTAATTATTGAGTTTTTGTTAGTATTTTTCCTCCATTTACTTATGAGTCCTTTAACCCCAAATTGTTTGCCAGTTTTCTAAATTTCTTCCCAACAACTTCAACACATAGATGTTTTATCATTTTCATCTTCATGATGAAATCACTTCCAGTCCTACTACCTTTTAAACTAGTTGCCCATTATTCCTAGTGCTTAGCTCTCATCCTGGGATCTCCCTTTACCATGACCCTGGAGATTCCATTAGCTTCTCTCCTGTATTAGACTCCTTCTTATCTTCCTCTTTCTTGGTTTACACCCTCATTTTGGTGGAGCACATCCCCTACTAACTTCCTATGACAGAGAGGAGGTCCAGGAGAAAAGAGTTTTGAAATTCTACTTCCTAAGGATATTTAACTCTCATACTTGATAGTTTGGTTGGACATCTCCTTACATTTTCAGAAATGTAAAGTATAGAAAAATATTTTCCATCATAAAATGAGACAACATTTATGTGAAAAAGTGAGGTAATATTTTCCTAAATGTATCCATCCAAACTCTGAATCTGAAAGATCAGTGCCTTCTGCTTCTCTTCAAGATGTGGCAAGTCTTAATTCCAAATAGGTGAATTTTATATTTTTATTTCTTTTTGGTTTTCAAACAGGGATCTATTTGTGATGACTATATGGCAACTCTTTGCTGTCCTCATTGTACTCTTTGCCAAATCAAGAGAGATATCAACAGAAGGAGAGCCATGCGTACTTTCTAAAAACTGATGGTGAGTCAATGCAAACATGCCTCTCAGAATATGTGGGTTTTTAGAAATATCACTAAAGACTTTGTCAATTATTTGTTGTTTTGAATAATTCAGCAATAACTATTTCTTCAGTCTCCTGAAGTGCTATCATAATATCAAGATTGGCTTTAATTTTCTTCTTATGAAGAAGATAGCTCTATACTTTGAAACCATATTTTAGTAAATAAAGGAATGGTGAATTTTCTAAACTTCTCAGAATTCTGGTGATCTATTAAGGAAGCACTTACCACTTGTAAAATACCAGAGTATGATGAGATACAAAAGAATTAGAAAACATGTTCCCTGCTAAGACAAACAAGTTGACAAAAGGAATTCGTAAATAATTATAAAATAGAAGAGTAATGAAAATAACATACTGTATGATAGTTGGATTGATTATGGCATAAAGCATCTATCATAGCAAGGTGAGGTTAAATAGAAAACTCCTATTGGAGAAGCTGAACTTTGAAGGAGGTGAACATAGAATTTAGAATGTTTGGAAATGTTATATAGAATTCACCATCTGAAATTCAATCAAGTCATTTTCAACTAATTTTTCTCAGGACTATCTATTGAGGATGTAGTTAAGTAGAAATCAACATGATTTACTCCATCCCCTGTAGAATATATCTTAAGTATGGGAAGAACACAATTTTTCTACTCTTTGTAATATCCAGTTTCCTTCCTGAAGTGATAAGGACTCTGTATGGGTTAATAAAAATAACTCTTGGGAGATATGTAAAAAAATGTTCATTTACTTAGTAAGTAATGTATCAAGGATCTAGGATCAAGTATATATTATCTTAGCAACTAATGTATCAATGTATCAATATCTAAGACTAGGTAAGATACTGTTAGGTATTGTAGTAGGGTTGGGGAACAAGATAAATAAGCTAGTCCCTCTGTCATTATAGAATTTATACTAAAAAAGGGGGATTAGACAAACCCCTAACTAAAATGCAGAATTCAATTAATGCCTATAGACAAAGCGGTATTTTATGTTCAGAGGAGGAAAAGATCACATCTTGTAAGATGTATAAGTGAAAGTTTCTTGAAAGCAGTGATTTTTAATTCTAAAGGGGAAGTGCGTATTAGTTCACAACAAGAAACAGATGGCACTCAAACTGTGATAGTTCAAAGATTTAATGAAGACTAATTATAAAGGTGTGGGTGGGGCATTGTAGGGAAATGACAAGGGATGGTGTAATAACCAGCCTGGCAACAGCCCCAGGGAGGAGAAGAGGGAGCAGTGACCTGAATCCTTAAGGAGAGAGCTGTGTGAAGAGGCCTGCCCTGAAAGAAACAGTATCCTCTCAAGAGAGGGTTGTGAGCAGCCCGAGGCAACCCATAGAACTGAAAAAGTACCCTGACCTCACTTTCAGATGTCCTTCTGGTTTTCCCATTGGCTGAACCCACCAGAAAGGCAGAGGGCAGCAAAGTGTCACAGTAGTCCGCAGGTCGCTTCCCAGGGCACACAGCAGGATGGTCAAGGGAGTTAAGTAAATCAGATAGGGGCAAACAGAGGATCACTGACTCAAGATGTGGTTTTAATTAATAGAAATGGAGGCTGAGTGCAGTGGCTCACGCCTGTGATCCCAGCACTTTGGGAGGCCAAGGCAAGAGGACTGCTTGAATCCAGGAGTTCAAGACCAGCCTGGGGAACATGTTGAAACCCTGTCTCTTGAAAAAATACAAAAATTAGCTAGGTGTGGTGGTGCACGCCTGTAGTCCCAGATACTTGGGAGGCTGAGGTGGGAGGATCACTTGAGCCTGGGAGGTAGAAGCTGCAGTGAGCTATGATCACACCACTGCACTCCAGCCTGGGCAACAGAACAAGACCCTGTCTCAAAAAAAAAAAAAAAAAAAAAAAGGAAAAGAAAAAGAAAAGAAATGAAATGTTGCTTCTAATCAGCAATATTAATGAAACTAGAGAGGCAAAAACAGAGAAAATATCTTTATGAGCTTAGGTCCAACTTGGCTAGAACATATGGCATAAGTAGAAAAATAATGAAAAATAAAAGATTTTAAAGGCCTTAGCATGCAATGTCTGAATACTAAGCTAATGACTTGGTAGGAATTGGGAAATTATTGCAGGCTTGAAGTAAATGAATAGAACTACTCTTTAGAAATATGAATCTAAGGCTGGGCACAGTGGCTCATGCCTATAATCCCAACACTTTGGGAGACCGAGGTGGGAGGATCACTTGAGCTCAGGAGTTCAGCACCAGCGACCAGCCTGGGCAACATAGCGAGACCTCATCTCTACTAAAAAGTAAAAATAAAAATAAATAAAATTTAAAAATAATAAATATTAATCTAATAATAGTATATAGTACAGACTACAGGATGAGGCCAGAAGCAAAGATGGGGAGTTAGATCATTCCAACACTGTTTACTTAAATAAATACATGAAACAATTTGGATCAAATATCTACCCACACATTCATAGTAATGAGTCCTGATAGCTCAAGTGTTTTCTTTAACCTCAGGGAAAATATCTCACTGAATCTTTAGGTGGGTTTGAAGTAAAATGCCTTGGCGGTCCTGACTCCTTCTCATCAACTTGGACCCTACATCACTCACTGGCAATAAAACTTTAGACACACAGATATCGAAATGGGGAGAAACAAGAGAGAAAGAGCAAGGAATAACAACATGATTTATGTTAAAATAGATTGAGATGAAGGACATAGGAATCCACTGGAAAAGCTCCCCATAGTCCAAACTGGGGCACTTTGAGGAACAAAATAAGGTCATGTTAGATTATAACCCAAAGTATAAAATATCTATGAGTTTATGCTGACATAAATGATTGAATAAAATTTGAAAATTGAAAAAAAGTATGTATGTTGAAAGCAGGGAAAACTGGGAATTTTGAGAGCAAAGAAGTGGCAGGAGAATTTCTGTATGGGAGAAGTGACACATCTCCCATATGGAACTCCAAATATTTAGGTACATACTCCTTCCTCAAGGAGAGCGGCATGATTCCCCACCCTGAAGTGGGGGTTTCCATAGTGACTTCCTTCCAAAAAGTACAGCATGAAAAGTACAGTATGCAAGTGCACTCTCTATACTGTATGGAGTAACTCCACAATGGAGAAACCTGACACAATGACCTGAGCCAGGTAATCAACGTCACCATCATTGGTAATAAGTCATATTGATAGTTTGCACCCCTGATTTGATGTGATGAGAATGGCACTTTACCTTTGTAGTCTTCCTCCCAAAACCTCTTAACTCCAGTCTAACCATGAGAAAAACATCAGACAAATCTAAACTGAGGCACATTCCACAAAATACCTGACTACTCCTCCTGAAAACTGTCAAGGTCATCAAAAACAAGGAAAGGCTGAGAAACAGTCACAGTTTAGAGGAGCCTAAGAGAAGATGACAATTAAATGTAATGTGGTATGCTGGATGAGATGCTGGAACAGAAAATTAAAGTAGGTAAAAACTGAGTAATCTGAAGGTAGTATGGCCTTTGATTAGTAGTAATGCATCAGTATGGGTTCATTAGTTTTGACAAACCTCCCATGGTAATGTAAGATGTTAACCAACAGGAAAATTGGGTGCCAGATACATGAGAGCTCGCTGTACTATCTTTGCAACTTTTCCGTCAATCAAAAATGATTCTGCAATTAAAAGTTTATTAAAAATTATAAAAGTATATTAAGAAAATTCAAAACTCTTGTGTGTCCTTTATAGGTGAAAAGCTCTTACCGAAGCAACAAAATTCAGCAGACACCTCTTCAGCTTGAGTTCTTCACCATCTTTTGCAACTGAAATATGATGGATATGTTTAAGTACAACTGATGGCATGAAAAAAACCAAATTTTTGATTTATTATAAATGAATGTTGTCCCTGAGCTTAGCTAAATGGTGCAACTTAGTTTCTCCTTGCTTTCATATTATCGAATTTCATGGCTTATAAACTTTTTAAATTACATTTGAAATATAAACCAAATGAAATATTTTACTGATAAGATTCTTCATGCTTCTTTGCTCTCCTTAAAATGTCTTTTTCACTAGTTAGTTCCAAGGGTCAGTCTCACAATTTTGTTCTTATACTTTGATTTCCTTTTTCTTTTTTTTTTTTTTAATAGAGTTGGGGGGTCTTTCTTTCTTTCTTTCTTTCTTTTTTTGAGATAGAGTCTCGCTCTGTTGCCCAGGCTGGAGTGCAGTGGCGTGATCTCAGCTCACTGCAACTTCCACCTCCTGGATACAAGCGATTCTGCTGCCTCAGTCTCCCGAGTAGCTGGGATTACAGGTTCCCGCCACCATGCCCAGCTAATTTTTGTATTTTTAGTAGAGACGGGGTTTCACCATCTTGGTCAGGCTGGTCTCGAACTCCTGACCTCGTGATCCACCTGCCTCGGCATCACAAAATGCTGGGATTACAGGCATGAGCCACCGCGTCCAGCCTAGAGTTGGGGGTCTTTCTATGTTGCCCAGGCTGGTCTTGAACTCCGGGCCTCTAGCAAGCCTCTCATCTCAGCCTCCCAAGGTGCTGGAATTACAGGTGTGAGCCACTGCACCATACTTTGGTTTCTTAGCAGGAGATTTTGGTTCACAGTAACCCAGCTCTCTTTCATCTAAGAACTTTAGATGAGAAAAAAAAAATAGACTACAGGTAACTATTCCCAGGCAGTTATGGTACATTTAGCCAACACTTTTGCCTCTTCTCATGTTATCTGTTAGTATTAATGCTGACAAAGCAAGATTTTATGCGAAACAACACACCAAGCCTTGCTTTTCCACTGCATTCCTCAGGAGGTTGTTTATTGTGTTGTTGATTTTCTTTCCCTTTTGAATATGAGATATCAGAGTAAGAAAACTCTGATCAGAGTTTTCTGAAAACTCTGATTAGAGTAAGAAAAATTTGATCAATGATCAAATTCAGTGACTCAATTTTGGTTAAATTTTATCCATCAATAGATGGATAAAAGTGTAAAATGATTTTTTTCACATTTCTTGTCCCATTTGATCCGTCAGCATCATTTTGCCCTGATGAAAATCTCACTTCCTAATTTCCCCTAGTTCTCCTCCTACACTTCTGATTCCATTTCATTTGTTGGGGTGGGGGAAGTAAGGGGCAAAACTATTTATCTTATACACTTATTGTGAAATCTCAGTGAGACAAAATGTCAAAGCACCTGGAACTTAGTAGGCACTCAACAAATTCAAGCACTCTGCCCTTTCCTCCACTTACCCTATAGCTGTGGGTGCTTTGCAGGGTTCTAGCTTGAGTCCACTCCTTTCACATCTCACGTTCCTAGATAGCATCATCTACTCCCATGGTTCTAACTGCCTCTTAGGACCCCAAAGTCTGTACTTCCAGTTTCTCCCTCACTATTGATCTTCAGAATGTCTCTCTTGCTAGCTGTGAAAATGAGTCCATCTGGATGTCCCCTAGACCTTGTCTACCCAACAAGTCCAATGATATCACTTAGTTGTTCAAGGTGAAAAATCCAGGTACCAATGACCCCTGAATTGCCTCATCGCACCTTTCTCCTTTTCCCCGATATCCAATCAGACACCCACTCTGTCACCGATACTCCACTTGAAAGCCCCAAGGGGTGATCTATTTTGTTTGCTGCTGTATTCCCAGTGCCTAGAACAATGCCTGACACCAGTAGGTATCTACTCAATCATTTATTGAATGAATTAATCTGTCCTCTCCTCTTTGCTGACATAAATGTAGTCCAAACCTTATTACCTCTTTGGCAAATCATGTTCATACCCTCTAAACTAACCTTCCTGCCGCTAGAAACTCCAGCTTCCCTTGCCTTCTCTCCAGTCCATCCTATACACTGTGTACCATGAGTTAAATTGTGAATTTTTTGTTCTTTTCTTTTTCTTTTTCTTTTTCTTTCTTTCTTTCTTTCTTTTTTTTTTTTTTTTTTTTTTTGAGATATAGTTTCACTCTTGTTGCCCAGGCTGGAGTGCAATGGCGTGATCTCTGCTCACTGCAACCTCCACCTCCCGGGTTCAAGCAATTCTCCTGCCTCAGCCTCCTGAGTAGCTGGGAATACAGGCATGTGCCACCACCCCAGCTAATTTTGTATTTTTGGTACAGACACGGTTTCTCCATGTTGGTCAGGCTGGTCTTGAACTCCCGACCTCAGGTGATCCACCCGCCTCGGCCTCCCAAAGTGCTGGGATTACAGGCATGAGCCACTGCGCCCAGCCAAATTGTGAATTTTCTAAAACAAACAGACCCCAGTATTTTCCTTGGTTCTTCACAGTGTAGCCTCATTTTACCTCTTTAGCCCACTCTCCTGCCAATTCTTCACTCATAAAATTCCCAATCTTCCCTGCCTTCAACATACATACTTTTTTAAAATTTCAAATTCCAATTGTTCATTGCTGGTATATAGGAAAGCAATTGACTTTTGTACATTAACCTTATATCCTGTGACCTTGCCATAACTGCTTATTAGTTTCAGGAGACTTTTTGTATGTGTTTCTATATAGACAATCATGTTGACTGAGAACAAAGACAGTTTTATTCCTCCTTCCCAATCTGTATAAAGCTACATTTCCTTATCTGGTCTTATTAGCTAGGATTCTGGTATGATATTAAATAGGAACATGAGAGTAAACATCTTTGCCTTGTTCCTGACCTAGGGGAAAATCATATAGTCTCTCATCACTAAGTATGATGTAGGTTTTTTGTAGATATTCTGTATATGATTGATGAAGATCCCCTCTATTTCTAGTATACTGAGCATTTTTTTTTTTTTTTTGAGATGGAGTCTTGCTCTGTCGCCCAGGCTGGAGTGCAGTGGCGCGGTCTCAGCTCACTGCAAGCTCTGCCTCCCAGGTTCACGTCATTCTCCTGCCTCAGCCTCCTGAGTAGCTGGGACTACAGGCGCCCGCCACCACGCCCGGCTAATTTTTTTGTATTTTTAGTAGAGACGGGGTTTCACTGTGTTAGCCAGGATGGTCTTGATCTCCTGACCTCGTGATCCACTCACCTTGGCCTCCCAAAGGGCTGGGATTACAGGCGTGAGCCACTGCACCCAGCCTTTTTTTTTTTTTTTTTAATTAGAGACGGGGTCTTGTTTTGTTGCCCAGGCTGGTCTCAAACTCCCGAGCTCAAGTGATCCTCCTGCCTTGGCCTCCAAAAGTGCTGGGATTACATGCATACCTGGCCTACTGAGCATTTTTATCTTGAATGAGTGTTGGATTTTGTCAAATGCTTTTTCTGTACCTATTAATACAATCATGATTTTTTCCTCTTTAGTATGTTGATGTGATGGGTTACATTAATTGATTTTCAAATGTTGAATCAGTCTTGCATACCTGGAATAAATCCCACTTGGTCATAATATATCATTCTTTTTACACATTATTGCATTTGATTTGCTAATATTTTGTTAAGGATTTTTGCATCTATGTTTATGAGAGACTGTAGTTTTCCCTTTCTTGTCATGTCTTTATCTGATTTTAGTATTAGAGTAATGCTGGTCTCCTAGAGTCAGTTAGGATGTGTTCCCTTAGCTTCTATTTTTTTGGAAGCTATTGTAGAGAATTGGTGTGATTTCTTTCTTAGAAAAAAAATTTTAAGGAAATATTTCTGGGTCAAAGATTTATTTCTTAAATGTTTGATCAATCATCAGTTAACCCATCTAAGCCTGGTGCTTTCTATTATAGAAGGTTATTAGTTATTGATTTAGTTTAACAGGTATAGGCCTATTCAAATTTTCTATTTCTCCTTGTGTGAGTTATGGAACACTGTTCCTTTCAAAGAACTGGCCCATTGCATGGGTTTGGGCCATAATCCCAAAAGACACAATCTTGAATGTTATAATCCCAAATGATGAAATCCTGAAAGATCAAAATCCCTGAAGTCCAAAATCCCCAAAATTCCAATCCCAAATGATTAAAATCCTGAAAATATAATTCTTGACAAAATAATTTTAAAAATTCTTTAAAATTCTTTATTTATATTTTTTAAAGGAGATTTGAGAAACATAAAAACACAACAGAGCACTTCATAGACCATTTTAGACAATAAAACAGGAAATAATAACATACTTTTTTTATTTTTATTTTTTATTCAGACAGGGTCTCACTTTGTCACCCAGGCTGGAGTGCAGTTGTACAATCGCAGCTCACTCCAACCTCCGCCTCCTGGGCTCAAGTGTTAATTTTTGTATCTTTACTACAGACAGGGTTTCACTATGTTGGCCAGGCAGGTCTCCAACTCCTAACCTCAAGTGATCCGCCCACTTCAGCCTCTCAAAGTCAGGGATTACAGGTGTGAGCCACTGTGCCCGGCCTCCTCAGTCCATTTTTAATACTGAAGGTATAAATTGTATAAAGATGTTTAGAAAGTTCTAATTCATTTTATGCATTTTTGCAAATTTGACTCCATGAAAGTGCATTATCATGAAGCTGAATTTGTGTAAGCATTGTGCATGTATGTAAAAACATTGCAACTTCCTCAATAAAAGATCTTCTTTTTGTACATCCATATTTGTGAAAGATAAAATATTTTGAGATCTTGGCTTTTTGGGCAACTGCATGTGTGGTGGTAACTCACTGCGGATTTTTATTGATTTTGTCAAAAGACTTATATTGTCCATCTTGGTATTTCAGATGACCACAGTTATAAAGTTGAGTGCACACAATTACCAATCATATATGTTAATACATTTTGCTTTTTGGCCTATTTCTTTATGAATACAGTTCATCTACTCATAACTCTTATACTTATGAGACTGTTGTTAGGATACCTGAATGTTTATGCTTGCAAAGATATGTGTATTATTGGCCGGGTGTGGTGTGGCTCATACCTGTAATTATAGCACTTTGGGAGGTCGAGGTGGGAGGATCACTTGAACCCAGGAGTTAGGGACTAACCTGGGCAATATAAAATAAATATATTGTAGAGTTGAGGCCTACGGGGCTTAGCAGGTGTTCTCGCCATGTACGGAGATGAGAGATTGTAATAAATAAAGACACAAGACAAAGAGATAAAGAGAAAACAGCTGGGCCCAGGGGACCACTACCATTAAGACACGGAGACAGGTAGTGGCCCCGAATGGCTGGGCACGCTGATATTTATTGCATACAAGACAAGGGGGCAGGGTAAGGAGGGTGAATCTTCTAAGTGATTGACAAGGCGAAGCAAGTCATGTGATCATAGGACAGGGGGCCCTTCCCTTTTAGGTAGCTGAAGCAGAGAGAAGGTGGCATACATCAGCGTTTTCTTCTATGCACTTATAAGAAAGATCAGAGACTTTAAGCCTTTCACTATTTCTTCTACCATTATCTACTACGAACTTCAAAGAGGAACCAGGAGTGCTGGAGGAGCATGAAAGTGGACAAGGAGCGTGACCACTGAAGCACAGCACCACAGGGAGGGGTTTAGGCCTCCGGATAACTGTGGGCAGGCCTGGATAACATCCAGCCTCCCACAAGAAGCTGGTGGAGCAGAGTGTTCCCTGACCCCTCCAAGGAAAGGAGACTCCCTTTTGCGGTCTGCTACATCGTGGGTGTCTTCCCAGACACTGGCATTACCGCTTGACCAAGGAGCCCTCAAGCGGCCCTTATGCGGGTGTGACAGAAGGCTCAGCTCTTGCCTTCTAGGTAACTTGTCACAATGTGCCTTCAGCACCTGACCCTATACCCGCTGGTTATTCCTAGGTTATATTAGTAATGCAACAAAGAGTAATATTAAAAGCTAATGATTAATAATGTTTATAATAATGATTGATAATTGTCCATGATCATCTCTATATCTGATTTGTATTATGACTATTCTTATTCTATTTTCTTTATTATACTGAAACAGTTTGTGCCTTTAGTCTCTTGCCTCGGCACCTAGGTAATCCTTCACGCACAATATATAATAATTTAAAAAATTAAATTTAGCTGTTCATGGTAGCACCTGTAGTCCCAGCTACTCAGGAGTCTGAGGCAGGAGAATCGCTTGAACCTGGAGGCAGAGGCTGCAGTGAGCCGAGATCGTGCCACTGCACTCCAGCCTGGGTGAAAGAGCAAGACTCCGTCTCCAAAAAAAAAAAAAAAAAGAGGAGACAGAGAAAAATGGAGGAATAGAAGACTGCAGCTATCATCCCCCTCCACAAGGACACCAATTTAACAACTTCATGAGGTGTTAAAAATCAGGTGAGCACTCATAGTACCTGCTCTTAACTTTATAATGCTGAAAGAGACACCAAAGAAATAGAAAAAACAGTCCTGAATCACTGACGCCCCTCTCCCCCTGCAGCTGTGTTGTGGTACTGAGGATATCTCTGGGTGCAGGGGAGGGAGAACACAGCAACTGTGATGCACTGAACTCAGTGCTGTCCTGTTATGGCAGAAAGGAAAACCACACCCAACTCAGCTGACGCCTGCCCATGGAGGGAGCATTTAATAACAGCCCTACCCAGAGGGGAATCACTGATCCCAGTGGTCTAAACTTGAGTTCCTGCAAACCTCACCACCGAGGGCTACAGTCTGGGTCTCCAAGTAAACTTGAAAGGCAGCCCAGGCCATGAAGACTGCAGATCTTAGGTGAGTTCTAGTGCTGAACTAGGCCCAGAGGCAGTTAACTGGGAGGGCAGGTGACATACTGAGACACCAGCTAAGGCAGCCAAGGGCATGCTGGCATCACCCCTTCCCTAACTCCAGGCTGCACAGCCCGTGGCTCCAAAGGAGACCCTTTCCTTCTGCTTGAGGAGAGGAGAAAGAAGAGTGGGGAGGACTTCGTCTTGCATCTTGGATACCAGTTCAGCGGCGGCAGAATAGGGGACTGGGAAGAGTCGTGAGGCCCCCATTCCAGGCCCTAGTTCCCAGATGACATTTCTAGACACACCATGGGTCAGAAGGAAACCCACTACCTTGAAGAAAAGGACTCAGTCCTGGCAGCATTCATCACCTGCTAACTGAAGGTTGGCAGGACCCTGAATAACCAGCAGTTACATTTAGGTACTATGTCAAGGCCCTTGGTTGAGCCTCTGAGACTTGCTGGCTTCAGGTGAGACTCAGCACATTACTAGCTGTGGTGGCAACAAGGCAAAACTCCCTCTGTTTGAGAAAAGCAGAGGGAAAAGTAAAGAGGGCTTTGTCTTGCACCTTAGGTACCAGCACAGCCACAGTGGGGTAAAGCACCAAGTGGGCTCTTGAGGTCTCCGATTCCAGGACTTGACTGTTGGACAGCATTTCTGCACCTGCCCCAGGCCAGAGGGGAACCCGTTGCCCTGAAGGGCGAGTCCCAAGGCAGGAAGCATTCAACACAAGCTTGACTTAAGATACCTCGATGCTTAAGGGAATATTGGAGGTAGCCTGGCAGTACTCCTCGTGGCCTGGGGTGACAGTGGCTATGGGGTGAGGCTCCTCTGCATTTGGGAAGGGAAAGGAAGAGTGGGAAGGACTGCATCTGGTGGTCTGAATACCAGCTCAGCCACAGTACAATAGAACACCAGCTAGACTTCCAAGTTTTTTTACTCTAGTCCCTGATTCCCAAACGGCACCTCTGGACTCACCTGGGGCCTGGGGGACCTCTCGGCTCTGAAGGGAAGGACACAGGCTTGGCCGGCTTTGCCACCAGCTAATTGTAGAGCCCCAGGGCCTTCAGCAAACATAGGCAGTAGCCAGGAAGTGGTTACAGCCGGCCTTGGCAAGCCCCACTGCTGTGCTGGCTTCAGGTCTGACCCAATGCAGTCATAGTGGTGGTGGCCACAGGGATGCTTGTGTCACTCCACCGCCGGCTTTATGTGGCTCAGAACAAGGAGAGTGAGACTCTTTTTGCTTGGAAGAAAGTAACAGAATGGAACAGGAGTCTCTCTGGCTGATAATGCAGAGAATTCTTCTGGATCTTTTCCAAGACCATCAAGGTAGTACCTCCATGAGTCTGCAAGAAAACAGTGTTACTGGGATTGGGGTGCTCTCTAAATCAGATACAGCTTACATCACAATATCCAAATACTTTCAAATATCTGGAAAGCCTTTCTAAGAGGGATGGGTACAAATAAGCCCAGACAGTGAAGACTACAATAAATACTTCACTCTTCAATGCCCAGACACTGAAGAACATTTACTAACATCAACACCATCCAGGAAAACATGACCTCCCAAATGAACTAAATGAGCCACCAGGGACCAATCCTGGAGAAACAGAGATGTGTGACCTTTCAGGCAGAGAATTCAAAATAGCTGTGTTGAGGAAACTCAAGAAATTCAAGATAACACAGAGAAGTAATTCAAAATTATATCAGATACATTTAACAAAAAGATTAAAATAAAAAGAATCAAACTGAGATTCCGGAGCTAAAAATGCAATTGGCATACTGAACAATGCATTAGAGGCTTTCAGTAGCAGAATTGATCAAGCAGAAGAAAGAATTAGTGAGCCTGAAGACAGGCTATTTGAAAATACACAGTCAGGGCCAGTCATGGTGGCTCATGCCTGTAATCACAGCATTTCAGGAGGTCGAGGCAGAAGGATCACTTGAGCCCAGGAGTTTGAGTCTAGCCTAGGCAATGTAGTGAGACCCCCCCTTAAAAAAATAAAAAAGACCAGGCGCGGTGGCTCATGCCTATAATCCCAGCACTTTGGGGAGGCCAAGGCAGGCGGATCACCTGAGGTTGGGAGTTCGAGACCAGCTTGACCAAGATGGAGAAACCCTATCTCTACTAAAAATATAAAATTAGCCGGGTATGGTGGCACATGTCTGTAATCCCAGCTACTTGGGAGGCTGAGGCAGGAGAATAGCTTGAACCCGGGAGGCGGAGGTTGCAGTGAGCCAAGATCATACCACTGCACTCCACCCTGGGCAACAGAGCCAGGCTCCATCTCAAAACAAAACAAAACAAAAAAAAGAGCTAAAGAGAGAGTTAGGCCCCAATACAATAATAGCTGGAGACTTCGACACCCCACTTTCAGCACTGGATGGATCTTCCAGGCAGAAAAATCAATAAAGAAACATCAGACTTAATCTGCACAATAGACCAAATGGATCCAGTAGATAATTACAGAACATTTCATCCAATGGCTGTGGAATACACATGCTTTTCCTCAGCATATGGATCATTCTCAAGGATGGATCATTTTAATAAGAAATTTAAAAATTTCTTGGAACAAATGCTAATGGGAGCACAACATACCAAAATCTATGGGATACAGCAAAAGCAGTACTAAGAGGGAAGCTTATCGTTATAGTGCCTACATCAAAAAAGAGGGAAACTTATAGTGCCTACATTAAATAAACAATCTAATGATGCATCTTAAAGAATTAGGAAAACAAGAGCAAACCAAGTCCAAAATTAGTAGAAGAAATAATAAAGATCAGAACAGAAATAAATGAAATTAAAATGAGGTAAACAATACAAAAATCAATGAAACAAAAAGTTGGTTTTTTGAAAAGTTAAGCAAAATTGACAAACTTTTAGCCAGACTAAGAAAAAAAGAGAGATCTAAATTTACCTTCAGTATTGAAAATAATGCGAAGATGAAATACATAGCATAGCGAGTTGGCATTATGTGTAAAGGGGCAGAAGCCATACATGATTAAATAATTTGGCATAAGAGATTTCTTGTATTTTTGGCCTGTGTTTTCACTTCTATGATCTTCAAAACACTCACAGTACTTGTATTTGGGGAGTGGTTGTGGTCTACAAATTTTGTAAGTACATGCTGTCCATCTGAAAGTCTGGTTATTTCTCAGCCATTGCAATTAGGTGGTTTTCTACGTTTGCAGCACGAATAACAATTAACTTTTAAACTGTTTCACTGTTAAGTAGCCTCATACACTTAACACAGCCTTTTCGCAAGGGAACAATTTCACAGATCTCTTCCATTGTGTGGTAAGCAATACAGTAAGAAGAAATGATGTTCAGCTTCCCCAATACCAAATCTGTATTAGTCAGGGTTCTCTAGAGAGACAGAACCAATAGGATATGAGAGGAAATTTATTAGGGAACTTGGCTCATGCAATTATGGTGGCTGAAAAGACCCATGGTGAGGCCATCCGAAAGCTGGAGACCTTGGGATACCGGTAGCATGGCTCAGTCCAACTCCAAAGGCCTCAGAACCAGGAAAGCTGATGGTGCAACTATCCATCTGAGGCCAAAAGCCTCAGGATCCAGGGGGCCACTGGTGTAAGTTCCGGAGTCCGAAGGCTGGCAAACCTGGAGTTCTGGGTCCAAGACAGGAGAAGAAAAGTCTGTCCCAGATCTCAGAGAGAGACCAATTTGCCTTCTATATTTGTTCTGTTTGGGACCCTGGTCAAGTAGTTGGTGCCTACCAACAATGAGGGCAGATCATCCCCCACTTAGTCCACTCAGACTCACATTCTAATCTCTGAAAACACCCTCACAGCCACATCCAAAATAATGCTTTACCAGGTTTCTAGGTATTCCTTAATCCATTCAAGTTGACACCTAAAATTATGTCCACTGTCCACCCCTTGTCAATTTGGCACTCATTTGCATCCCCTTAAACCACACTTAATTTCCAAATAAAGACAAAAAGGCTATGGTTCTGCTTGACATGACACAACTAACATGATGCAACCATCCTGTGTACAACCAAAAAATACACTAATCCCCTTCCCCAGAATTTGGCTTTCAGGGTTTCAACATCGAGGATTTTAATCTTTTGGGATTGTAATTTTCAGGATTTTAGACATGAGGGATTTAGACTTTAGAAATTTTGAACTTTAAGGATTTTGAT
Source organism: Pan troglodytes (assembly GCF_028858775.2). Taxonomy (NCBI): domain Eukaryota; kingdom Metazoa; phylum Chordata; class Mammalia; order Primates; family Hominidae; genus Pan; species Pan troglodytes. The sequence continues at coordinate 47,067,280 of NC_072401.2, forward strand.
CTTTTGGGACATCAACATTTGGGGTTTGGCATTCAGGATTGTGTCTTTCAGGATTATGATTATGAGGCAGAATTGCTTGAACCCGGGAGGCAGAGGTTGCAGTGAGCCAAGATCACACCACTGCACTCCAGCCTGGGTGACAAGAGCAAAACTCTGTCTCAAAAAGAAAAAAATTCCATTGTTGTCTGAGAACATACAGTGTAAAATTTCTATTCTTTTACATTTTGAGGTGTGTTTTATGGCCCAGGTTGGTCTACCTCAGTGAACGCTCCAAGTGAGCTGACAAGAGTGAGTACTCTGTTGTTGCAGGACGAAGCAGTCTATGGATGTCAATTATATTCAGTTGATTGGTGGTGCTGTTGAGTACAACAATGTCCTTACTGATTTTCTACTTACTGGATCTGTCCTTTGCTGATAGGCATTGAAGTTGAGATCTCCAACTATAATAGTGGATTCATCTATTTCTCCTTGCAGTTTTATCAGTTTCTGCCTCATGTATTTTTTGATACTCTTGCTGACACTCTGATTTTATTTTATTTTATTTATTTATTTTGAGACGGAGTTTCACTCTGCTGCCCAGGCTGGAGTGAAGTGGTGTGATCTCAGCTCACTGCAACCTCCACCCCCAGGATTCAAGTAATTCTCCTGCCTCAGCCTCCCAAGTAGCTGGGATTACAGGCATCCGCCACCATGCCTGGCTAATTTTTGTATTTTTAGTAGAGATAGGGTTTCGCCATATTGGCTAGGCTGGTCTCAAATTCCTGACCTCAGGTGATCCACCTGCCTCAGCCTCCCAAAGTGCTAGGATTACAGGCATGAGCCACCACGCCTGGCTGACACTCTGGTTTTAAATAAGCATTTTATCATTCTATTTCTCTCCTCTCTTAGCATAACAATTATATTTCTTTAAAAAGTTTTTAAATAGTGGTTTAGAGTTTGCAATATACATTTACAACTAATCTAAGTCAAGTTTCAAATAACACTATACTGTGTCATGGTTGTGCGGATACTTCATAACACGGTATTCCCAATTCCTTCCTCCCATCACTTACACTCCAGTCATTCACTTCAGTTATCCCTAGGCTATAGCTATCCACACATTGTTGCTATAATTCCTTTAAATAAAGTCATCTATTAAATCAATTAAATTTTTTAAAAAGATTTTACCTTCCTGTTTTTTTGCTCTGATACTCTTCCTTTCTTTATGTAGATCTGAGTTTCTAATCCATATCATTTTCCTTCTCTCTGGAAACCTTACTTTAACATTTCTTGCAAAGTATGTCTCCTGGCAAAAAAAGAATCCTTTTTTTTTTTTTTTTTTTGAGACAGGGTCTCACACTATCACCCAGACTGGAGTGCAATGGTGCAATCTCAGCTCACTGCAACCTCCACCTCCCTGGCTCAAACAATCCTCCCATTTCAGCCTCCCAAGTAGCTGAGACCACAGGCGCACACCACCATGCCTGGCTACTTTTATATTTTTTGTAGAGACGGGGTTTCGCCATGTTGCCCAAACTGGTCTTGGACTCCTGGGCTCAAGCAATACACCTGCCTTGGCCTCCCCAAATGTTGGGATTATAGGTCTGAGCCACTACCCCGGCCTTAAATTTCCTTAGTTTTAGTCTTCATTTCTCCTTCACTATTTCTTTTTTTCAATTTGATTTTCTCTTTGCTTTTCTCCTTCACTTTTGAAGGATAATTTTGCTGGATAAAATCCTATGTTTGTGAAGTTTTTCTTTTAACATCATAAATATTTCCTTTCTGGCTCTTGCTTGCATGATTTCAGACAAGAAATCCAATGTTATTCATGTTTCTCTATATGTGTTTTTTTCTTCTGGCTTCTTTCAAGATTTTATGTTTTTGGTTTTCTACAGTTTAGATATACGTCTAGGTGTCAATTTTTTGGTAGTTATTCTGCTTGGCCTTTTCTTAGCTTCCTGGATCTGTGGTTTAGTGTCTATTATTCATTTCAGAAAATTCTTAAACATTATTTCAAATCTTTCTTTCTTTCTTTCTTTTTTTTTTGAGAAGGAGTCTCCCTCTGTTGCCCAGGCTGGAGTTCAGTGGTGTGCTCTCGGCTCACTGCAAGCTCTGCCTTCCGGGTTCACGCCATTCTCTTGCCTCAGCCTCCCGAGTAGCTGGGACTACAGGCGCCTGCCACCACTCCCAGCTAATTTTTTGTATTTTTAGTAGAGATGGGGTTTCACCATGTTAGCCAGATCTCCTGACCTTGTGATCCGCCTACCTCGGCCTCCCAAAGTGCTGGGATTACAGGTGTGAGCCACCGTGCCCGGCCTATTTCAAATATTTCTTCTCTTCCTCTTTCTTTTCCTTCTGGTATCCCCATTACACATGTGACACGACAGAGTCTCGCTCTGTCACCCAGGCTGGAGTGCAGTGGTGTGATATCGGCTCACTGCAAGCTCTGCCTCCTGGGTTCACGCCATTCTCCTGCCTCAGCCTACCAAGTAGCTGGGACTACAGGCACCCACCACCACTGGCTAATTTTTTGTATTTTTTAGTTGAGACAGGGTTTCACCGTGTTAACCAGGCTGGTCTCGATCTCCTGACCTTGTGATGTGCCCACCTCGGCCTCCCAAAGTGCTGGGATTACAGGCATGAGCCACCGCACCTGACCACATGTGACACCTTTTATATTGTTCTCCAGTTCTTGGATATTCTGTCCCAATTTTTTTTTTTTTTTCATTCCTTTTTCTCTTTGCATTTCAGTTTAGGAAGTTTCTATTGACATATTATCAGGCTGTTTCTTTCCTTGGCCAAGTAGACTAATGATAAGCCCATCAAAGGCATTCATTTCTGTGAGAGTGTTTTTTTCTTTATTTCTAGCATTTCAAATCTTAAGAGTTCCCATCTCTGCTTATATTACCGATCTGTTCTTGAACTTGTCTATTTTTTTCCATTAGAGTCCTCAGCATGTTAATCATAGTTGTTTTAATTTCCTGGTCTGATCATTCCAGCACTCCTGCCATATCTTAGTCTGGTTCAGTTGCTGGTATAGCTCTTCAGATTGTGTTTTTTCTAACCTTTTAGCATGCTTTATAATTTTTTGGTTGAAAGCCACACATGATGCATCAAGTAATAGGTAATGAGGCTTTTTTTTTTTTTTTTTTTTTGAGACAGTCTTGCTCTGTGTCCATGACTGGAATGCAGTGGCACAATCTCGGCTCACTGCAACCTCTGCCTCCCAGGTTCAAGCGATTCTCCTGCCTCAGCCTCCCGAATAGCTGGATTACAGGCGTGCACCACCACACCCGGCTAATTTTTCTGTTTTTAGTAGAGATGGGGTTTTGCCATGTTGCCCAGGCTGGTTTTAAACTCCTGGTGTCAGTGATCCGCCCACCTCAGCCTCTCAAAGTGCTGGGATTACAGGCATGAGCCACCGCACCCAGCCAGTAACTAGGCTTTTAATATGAGGCTTTATATTAATTTGGATAGGAGCTGGGCTGTATTTGAGGTTTACTGTAGCTGTCATTGTTACCATTTTACTTTTTTATATATATTTATTTTTACTGTTTAAGAAAATATCTAAATAATTACCATTTTAGTGTTCCTACCAGTCACTGACCAGCAGCCTCTTCTCCCAGTAAGCTGATCCCAATTGTGATTCTCTGTATTTGCCTGTCTCTCCAGGGTTTTGAGTGGTGGTTTGTCCTATGACTTTAATTCTTCCACGGATCTAAGAAAAGCCATTGATATTCCAATCTGTACAGTTTTTTGTTTGTTTTTGCTGTGAGGAGGGATGTGACGACTTCCAAGCTCTTTACATGTTGGAGCTGATACTAAAAGTCACCTACATACTTTTTCAAGTCCTTTCCCCATGTTTTTCTATAAAGCTCAGCTAAAATAAACCTCTGTGGAGCCTTCCCTGACTTCTCTCTCCTAACTGAAGAGCTACTATCTGTGTGCTCTAGTAGCTGGAGCAAATACAAGTATTAAACTTACTGTCTCTTGGCTCTTTGACTCTTTGGATGCCTGGAGAACAGGCATTATGACTCATCTTTGTATTTCTAGCATAGGGCATAAATCAATGTCTGCTGAACTGAAGGAAAAGGGAACAAAATACTCTTCGCTAACTAAAAACAAAGTACTACTTTTATTTGGCTCATTTCTCCATTTATTAGAATAACCACATTTGGAGAGGATGAAGCACTTAAGTTTTACATGACTACAAAGTTATCACAAATCTCAAACTTTTTAGCCACAGATATTTCACCTCTGTTTAAAGAAAAAGCTTTCAAAACATCTGAGTTAGCTTAATACACAGAGACCCTGAAATATATGGGAACTACATATTTTTAAATGCTTGTACTTCCTGCTCTAATAATGTCTTCTTTAAACGGAATCCAGCATAAAAGGGATTGAAATGTATAAGGTCATGATGCAATTGCTTTGGAGATAGTGAAACTGATCTGCACAACATGGAAAAAGATGTCATGTGCACAGAAGTTCTGCAAGGATTCACTGAGCCATCTGGGCTTCCATGGCTTGTGCTGTCCATTCTGGTGCTGTTTGACTAATTTTCTCCAAAAGGTTATTCACTTGGAAACAAAGTGATTGGATCTGCTTGTCCCACGTTGGCAGGGCTTCTCGTGCTAAGGGGAAAAAAATGTACAAAATTAAAATTATTCCTTTGTATTCACAGCAACTGTGAGTTAAAAGATATATACTTTTTACATGCCTATTCTTGGAACAGGCATGTTCCTTTTAAATACCTAAAAAACAGAAAAAAGCTATTCAAAAAAAATAAAAACAATAAATACTTTTCTTTTTTGAGATGGAGTCTTGCTCTGTCACTCAGGCTAGACTGCAGTGGCAGGATCTCGGCTCACTGCAACTTCCACCTCCTGAGTTCAAGCGATTCTCCTGACTCAGCCTCCAAAGCAGCTGAGATTACAGGCACCTGCCAACTGCGACTGACTAATTTTTGTATTTCTAGTAGAGATGGGGTTTCACCATTTTGGCCAGACTGGTCTTGAACTCCTGACCTCATGATCCACCCGCCTTGGCCTGCCAAAGTGCTGGGATTACAGGTATGAGCCACCGCATCCAGCCAATACTTCTATTAGCTTTTAAAAGTCTAAAACTCAGGCCAGGCATGGTGGCTCATGCCTGTTACCCCAGCATTTTGGGAGGCCGAGGCAGGCGGATCACCTGAGGTCACGAGTTTGAGACCAGCCCGGCCAACATGGCAAAACCGTGTCTCTACTAAAAATACAAAAATTAAAGAATTAAAAAAAAAAAAAGAAAAGTAAAAATACAAAAATTAGCCAGGCATGGTGGCGGGCGCCTGTAATCCCAGCTACTCGGGAGGCTGAGACAGGAGAATCGCTTGAACCCAAGAGGTAGAGGTTGCAGTGAGCCAAGATCGTACCACTGCACTCCAGCCTGGGCGACAAGAGTGAAACTCCATCTCCAAAAAAAAAAACAAAAAAAAAAAAAACAAAAAAAACCCTCTAAAAGATCTTGGCTAATAAAACTAAGCTATTTAAACAGCAGTTAAGAAAAGTGTTTTTTCTTTTTTTAAATTTCTAGCATTTCAAAAGTACCCAAATTAGTGGCACAAGGTATAAAACAAAACAAAACAAATACATACAGATGCATGTTATTACTACTACTAGTGAAAACGAAATAAAACCGACTAACCCAACAACCTCAACCACAACAAAAAAAGACTGAGGCTGTCTTTTCATCACCAAGGCTTGCAGATTCCTAAGACACTGCCACCTACTGGGGAAAGCAAGTCTGTTTACACATTCAAATCTGTACTTGACTGAAGGATAAATATCATACCATTTAAATCCCTCAAAAAAAGTCATCTTGAATCCACCAGGGTTTTCTCTATACCAACACTATATAGTTAGAAATAAAAAATTGAGAGGAATGTCCCATTCAAAACAGCACCAAAATTTACAAAAAAGGGCACATATTTAGTGAAAAAGCAACCTATAAAATCTTTTTTTTTTTTTTTTTTGAGACGGAGTCTCACTCTGTCACCTGGGCTGGAGTGCAGTGGCGCGATCTCAGCTCACTGCAACCTCCACCTCCCAGGTTCAAGGGATTCTCCTGCTTCAGCCTCCCAAGTAGCTGGGACTACAGGCATGCACCACTACGCCCAGCTAATTTTTGTATTTTTAGTAGAGACGGGGTTTCGCCATGTTGGTTGGCCAGGACGGTCTCGATCTCTTGACCTCGTGATCCGCCCGCCTCAGCCTCCCAAAGTGCTGGGATTACAGGCGTGAGCCACTACGCCCAGCCGCAACCTATAAAATCTTAATAAAGGGCAAAAGATAACTTGAGTAGACACAAATCACATTCCCAGGTGGAAATATACAATAACATAAAAATATCAATCCTTCTCCTTTAATAAATAAATTTAAAGAGATCCCAAAGACAACCCCCCCTTTTTTTTTTTCTATTTTGCTTTCTAACCAGGCCAAAATTATTAAAGTTAACATAAAAAAATTGGTGTTTGAGAATGGCCAAGATAATTCTGAAAATGAAAACCAGTGGTGGAATTGAGGTATATACATCCAATGAAATGCTATTCGGCTATAAAAATGAATGAAGCGCTGATTACCTGCCATGACATGGATGAACCCTAAAGATACTATGCTGAGTGAAATCAGCCAAAAGGTCACATGTCACATATTGTATGATTCCATTTATATGAACTATCCAGACTAGGTAAATCCAGAGACAGAAGATGGATTGGTGGTTGCCAGAAGCTGGGGGAAGGAAGGAATGGAGAGTAACTGCTTAAAGGGCAAGGGCTTCCTTTGGAAAGATGAAAATGTTGTGAAACTAGACAGAGATAGAGGTTGTACAACATTGTAAATATACTACAGGCCATTGAATTGTTTACTTTAAAATGGCTACTGTTGTGTTAGGTGAATTTCCTTCTTTTTTTCTTTTTTCCTGTAGAAATGGGGTCTCGTTATGTTGCCTAGGCTAGTCTTGAACTCTTGAGCTCAAGCAATTCTGCCACCTCAACCTCCCAAAGCATTGGGGTCACAATCGTAAGCCACTGTGCCCAGCCCATGTGAATTCCAATTTAACAAAAAAAAGTAGTGGGAAGCAGGAGTTGCTTTACCAATACTAAAATTTATTATAAATTTGTTTATTACCATATTATTGCAGATCAGTGGAACCAAACAGAGTACAGAAATAGATGCAAACATATATGTGGAACCTAATCAGATATGTCAAAGATCACAATTTAATCAAAAAGGATGTTTTATTTAATAAATGATACTTGGATAATTGGCTATTCACCTAGAAAAAAACAACTAGACCATAACCTAAAATTATCCACAAAAATGAACTGTAGATGGATTAAATTCCTAAATGTAAAATAATATTAGAAAAATTTAGGAAAACACTAGTTTTATTCCAAGGTAGAAGAGACTTTCTTAATCAATACAGGAAATTCAAAAGCCATAAAATAAAACATTGACCTATTTGAGTGCAAAAAAATTTAAAAATGTGTTTATGTTATGCATTGTCTTCCAGAAGAAAACCTGACAGAATTCGGCCGGGTGCAGTGCAGTGGCTCACGCCTGTAATCCCAGCACTTTGGGAGGCTGAGGCAGGCTGATCACCTGAGGTTGGGAGTTCAAGACCAGGCTGACCAACATAGAGAAACCCTGTCTCTACTAAAAATACAAAATTAGCCGGGCATGGTGGTGCATGAGCGTGGTGGTGCATGCCTGTAGTCCCAGCTACTTGGGAGGCTGAGGCAGGAGAATCGCTTGGACCCAGGAGGTGGAGGTTGTGGTCAATCGAGATTGAGCCATCGCACTCCAGCCTGGGCAACAAGAGCGAAAGAAACTCCATCTCAAAAAGAAAAAGAAAAAGAAAAAGAAAACCTGACAGAATGGCAAAAAATATTTGTGACACATATTACAGATAAAGTTAAAATTATCAGCCAGGCAGCCAGGAGCGGTAGCTCACGTCTGTAATTCCGGCACTTTGGGAGGCCAAGGCGGGCGGATCACGAGGTCATGAGATCAAGACCATCCTGGCCAACACGGTGAAACCCCATTTCTACTGAAAATACAAAAAATTAGCCGGGCGTGGTGGCAGGCGCCTGTAGTCCCAGCCACTCGGGAGGCTGAGGCAGGAGAATGGCATGAACCTGGAAGACAGAGCTTGCAGTGAGCCGAGATTGCACCACTGCACTCCAGTCTGGCAACAGAGCAAGACTCCATCTCAAAAAAAAAAAAAGCCAGGCACAATAGCTCATACCTATAATCCTAGCACTTTGGAAGGCTGAGGCAGGAGGATCACTTGAGGCCAGGAGCTCAAGACCAGCCTAGGCAACACCACAAGACCCCATCTCAAGAAGAAAAACAACTAGCCAGGTGCGGTGTATACACCTGTAGTCCTTCCTACCTACTAGGGAGGCTGAAGCAGGAGGACAGCTTGAGCTCAGGAGTTTGAGGCAACAGTGAGCTATGATCATACCACTGCACCTCAGCCTGGGCAACACAGCGAGTTGTCTCTTAAAAAAAAAAAAAAATCATTATAACAAAAGCTACAGCAAATTGATACTGGAAGGCCAGAAAGAGAGGTGTGAGGGAAGGGAGGAAATAGACAAGCAACATTAATGCACAGAAGGGGAAATGCTATATTACTCATCATATGCTGTGTTTGTTTATTCAACACTTATTTCTCATTTACAATGTGCCAGACACTGGAACAGATGTTGGATGTACCATGGAAAATAAGACAGACTTAATACCTATCACCAGGAAGCTTAACTTGGAAACAGAAACAGACATTTAGACAAATAGTTACACAACTGAAAATAACTAAGATAAATGCTAGGAAGAAATTCAGGCTGACATGAGAATATATAATTTAAAGCCATATCTAATCTGGAGAGTCAGGAAAATCATTACTGATTAAGGATATTCAAATTGAGACATGGGACAAAGAGAAGATGGCTGGAAAGGGGTAAATATTTCAGAATGTTTGATAGGGGGAAGAATTTGCAATGCTGAAAAAAATAAAAAGAAGACTTATGCAAGAGAAAGCTAGAAAGGACCAGGACCAGCTTTTGGGAGACTTTGTAGAACTTTGTTCTACAAGCAATGGGGAACACATTCATCACAGTGTAAACAAAAGAATAACATGATTTAACTATTTGTTTCTTTCTTTTTTATGCTTGCATTTTTTAAAAGAAAATAATCACTCCAGCTGTACTAGGGAACTGAACTAGAAAGGAGCAATTGTAGATATGAGAAGGAAAGAAAGAGGTTATTTCTCAACACCTGAAGAGGTTATAATAGTAGGGTTCAGAATAGGTTTGTGATAGTAAGAAATGAAGAAAAGGACCCAGTACAGTGGCTCACACCTATAGTCCCAGCACTTCAGGGATTTTGGAGGTTGAGGTGGGAGGATGGTTTGAGCCCAAGGATAAGGAATATTGGAGAAAGCTAACAATACAGTTTCGGGATGGCTGGCTGGTTAGTCGTGGGGGACACACAGGAAGGGAAGATAATAAATTCAGTTTTTGATATGTTCATGCTAAGATGCCCATGAAGCAATCAGGTAGAAACACCTTAGTAGTAAACTAGAACCATGGGGCTGGGACTTAGAATCACTCTAGAAAGGTGAATGTAGGCATTGTCTATGCAGAGACGGTAACTGAATCAAAGGAAATAGATGAGATTACCCATGGAAACTCAGTAGCATAAGTGGGGAAAGGTCTAGGATTAAGCCCTAAGTAACTAGTATTTAAATTTAAAGGTACTACAGATTCTACAAAGATGACTATGAAGGATAGCTGGAGATATAAGAGGAAAAGTAGAATCGGATGGAAGAGATGACAAAAGTCAAGCTGTGGTGGTGGGGTGAAGGTTCAAAAAGTAGTGAGAGATCAACACTATTTGATATGTTGAAAAGTCAAGATGAGATTTGGAAGATATAAGGATTTTCATTAAAATGAAGGAGTCCTGAGGATGTGTAAATATTGATGGAAAGAAGCCAGTAGGAAAAAAAGGATAAAATCAGACAAAAATAACTGCTAACCTCAGGTTCCTAAACCAGTGTTTTTTGGTGGGAGGGGAAAGGGAAAGGATCAGAGAAAAGGTCCAAAGCCCAAGTGGAACAACCAGACAGGGTGACGGAAACCATCTGCAGTAAAACACGAAGGAAGAAAAAGATTCACATCTACATCTAAAATTAAAGTGTTTCTACATCTGATAAAGAAGTTAAAATTTCAAATTGAATGAGAGAAAAAAAACTAAAAAAGGAAATTAAAATATTTCATACTGATGGCTTTTTTCCCCTTTGAAATAGGAAACAAGGTTTTCTACTGAGAATAAATGGGGAGAAAAGTCAGAGATTTAAGAAAAACCAAACCTGAAATAGTCATTGCAAAGTAGGAAAAAGAGTGGACTACAGAAATGTACCATGAATCCTATGTAGTGCTGAGGACCTGTGACCTCGAATTTAGAGAGGTATCAGCCTGTCTGATGCCTGACTCTTCTCCAGCACAAAAAAGATTATGCTAACTGGAAGAAAACAGAAGAGTCAATGGACCAGAAACTCCAATAAGGTCAAGGAAGAATTGAACTGGGAGTAACGGAGACAGACCACAGACCACTAGAGAAACAAGAAAAAGGTTATGGCCAGAGTGAGATATTTCAAATAAAAATTTTGCAAGTGGAAAAGTTCTGGGTACAGCAAGGTCCAGGGTGTAAATGAGGTGGGAATAAGGAGCTGGGAAGGTATTAGACAATGAAAAAGTCAAGGGATCCACTTACCTGTCTGCCTCCATTAGTTTAATGAGTTGCTGAATAGGAAATGCAACTGTCATTTCCATATGCCTGATACATGGTATGTGGTCAATAAATATTTGATGCATAAATGAATGAACTGATACAACAATTTGAGTTTCAAATTTTTCCTTAACATAGAAAATCCTGCAGTAAGTAGATTCATGAATATAATTTTTTTTTTTTTTTTTTTTGAGACAGAGTCTCGCTTTGTCACCCAGGTTGGAGTGCAGTGCTGCAATTTCGGCTCACTGCAACTTCTGCCTCCTAGGTTTAAGTGATTCTCCTGCCTCAGCCTCCTGAGTAGCTGGGACTACAGGTGCCTGCCACCACAGCTGGCTAATTTTTATATTTTTAGTAGAGACAGGGTTTCACCGTGTTGGCCAGGCTGATCTCAAACTCCTGACCTCAAGTGATCCACCCTTCTTGGCTTCCCAAAGTGCTGGGATTACAGGCATGAGCCGCCATGCCCAGCCTCATGAATATAACTTCTTAAAAATTATTTTAAATTATTTCTTTGGGAAATAAGCTCATTCCAGTAGTAAGATTCTGAGTCAAAGGAAACTGTCCAACATGTTTTAATCACAAATATAACAGTTCACTGCTATTTCATTATGACAGAAATACACAAAACCTCTTACTTTCAAAATGAACTATTCCATCAATCTGGTCAATAAATCCATTCATACGTCCTTCGGTTATCATTTGAGATGCTATCTTTTCCGCCTATTGGGGGAAAAAAAACTCTCAGAAACTTTATCATATCTTTTAGTTATTCACATATGAAAAGAGAACGGAAAGCTTCTGGTTTAACTACCATCACTAAACTTTACATATACATTAATCTGCCACTAGAAGAGTAAATCTTGTAAATCTGGCTATTTCCCAATTCTTGCTGTGCATAAGCCATTATTTTAAGTTAACTGGGATCTGTTTTTCTTGTGAGATTTTGGACAAGAATGTAACTACCATTTTCTCCTCTGCTCAAAAGCAAACTATCAATTTTTCTTCTTACTAGGATCCACACCTCAAAAAAACCCAAACAAACTAGTTTTTCTTATTTTATTTCAATTTCCACAGTATTTGCTACCCCAGAAACTCTTTAAAAATTGAAAGGTAGATGGTGAAATTCAAAAAGAAATTGAAAGGGTTTAAAAGACAATTAAAAGAAAGCAAAAGGTCTACTACCTAACTCCTGAAGACATACCTAATGTTTACTATGCATAAGCAAACTGGATTGTGACCTGGTCATTTATTAATTTTGACCATCTTCACAATCAATCCTATCAGTCCTGAACAGATTGTGACTAGCATTTATTGTTAAAAATATATTCACCTCCAATAGTCTCAGCAAGAGATCGTACCTTAAAGCCTCAAGAAGAAAGTCTCTTTTAATGGTAACTTAAACCTTGACTCCCAAATTGTTCTTCCTTTACTGTGTATTGAATGTGTACAAGTAAAGGAATTGTTAGAAAATTCTAATTAAAATTTCATTGCCATGCCAGGTACAATGGCTCATGCCTGTAATCCCAGCACTTTGGGAGGCCGAAGCAGGAGGATCACTTGGGACCAGGAGTTCAAGACTAGCCTGGGCAACATAGCAAGACCCTGTTTCTTTAAAAAAAAAAAAAAAAAAAAAAAAAAAAAGGGCTGGGCGTGGTGACTCACACTTGTAATCCCAGCACTTTGGGAGTCTGAGGCAGGTGGATCATAAGGTCAGGAATTTGAGACCAGCCTGGCCAACACAGTTCCTCTACTAAAAATACAAAAATTAGCTGGGCATGGTGGTGTAATCTCAGCTACTCAGGAGGCTGAGGTAGGAGAATCGCCTGAACCTGGCAGGCAGAGGTTGCAGTGAACCGAGATTGCAGCACTGCCCTCCAGCCTGGGCAACAGAGCTAGAGTCCGTCTCAGGGGAAAACAAACAAACAAAAAAATTAGCCGGGCGTGGTGATGTGTACTTGTAGTACCAGCTACTTGGGAGTCTGAGGCAGGAAGATTGCTTGAACCCACGAGTCTGAAGCAGCAGTAAGCTATGATCACACCACTGCACTCCAGCCTGGGTGACAGAGCAAGACCCTGTCCAAAAAATAAATAAAAAAATAAACAGACAAAAAATTTCACTGCCAGAGAAAAGGGGATGCGACCCATAACTGCATGACTTTTAAGGTTTATAAATTAGCTAAAAGTAAGGTTGCTGAATTTTATTTAAAGTTAAGAGAATATTTTGTAAATGATACCTGCAATACTCTCTGAATGTCATTGGTACTTTGTTGGATTTAAACAGACACCAAACAAAGACATTCTCAGAAAATGGGTGTCATAACCTGAAACTCCTGAAAGACTTCTATTCTAGGTCACTTTATCACAAAACACAATTTAAAACACCAAAAAACACTAAGACAATTCCACTAATAAACACTAGACTAGGCCTATTTTAACTTCTAAAGAATGTATTTACTTGTGGCTTTTTAGGTGTAATTCTGTTGTTGTTTCCAACATTTATCTTGTTGGAAGATAATAAATGTTGTTTCCAACATTTATTTTATTTTCTCATTATTTTAATAGTTTCATCTCTTAACTTTTTTTTTAAATGTATTGGAATCAAGAAGATACCTTAGCTGCAGGGATCTCTAAAAGAGCTCCAAGTTCTTCGAAGGTAATATTATTATATAATTTGCTTGCAGACAACAAATTGTGTTCAATAACAGCTCTGTCCAAGATGCTGGAACCTTAAACATAAATAAGACAGTTACAAGTTTGAAACTAGTTTTATACTCTAAAAAGATGCATCATTTTTTCTGAAAATGTCTAGGCATGTAATAACTCATCCTCTTTAACTCCTCTGATCAAAATTTTAAAAGTAGCCAATATATGATGTAGTTTCATTAATGTACAATTAAATAAAAATAATATTTAGCAAATGAGTGATTGGCAAGTAATTATTAAGCATATAGATCTAACCCCTTTGGGTTTAGAATCTTGCTTCTTCAGGCTATCAAATTAACTTTTTTTTTTGAGACAGAGTTTCATTCGGTTGCCCAGACTGGAATGCAGTGGCACAACCTCTGCTCACTGCAACCTCCGCCTCCCAGGTTCAAGCGATTCTCATGCCTAAGTATCCTGAGCAGCTGGGACTACAGGTGTGCACCACTACACCTGGCTAATTTTTTGTATTTTTAGTAGGGACAGGGTTTCGTCATGTTGGCCAGGCAGTTCTCACCTACCCTCAAGTGATGCGCCCACCTGGGCCTCCCAATGTGCTGCGATTACAGGCATGAGCCGCGGCACCAGCCCATTAACTTTTTTTTCTACAAGCATAAACTTTTACTAGCAAGCAGCAGCACAACAATCATGCAACCTGTTCTGCAAGCTTGATAAAGTGATCTCTATTCTTTTGGGCACTCCAGGAGCATCAAACCAAGGCAAATGTGAGAAATATCCAGATCCAGACCCAGGATCAGGCTAACCCTCCTGAAAGATCAGGCTAACCCTCCTGAAAGATCAGGCATAGAATCCTCTTTTAAGTGAGGTCATACAGTATCTCATAATGTTCTGGACCCAAGGTCCTACTTTGAATGTATTAGACCACTGGGCTCACCCAATGCTTACATATTTCTGCTGAACATTTAACTACTGTAATGAGTGCAGGGGACAAAATATACTTGGAGACTTCAAGGGAAGTATTCTGAGAACCTCTTTTTCTTACAATGCCTCACTTCTCCTTTTCCAGAATTCCACCCACGATCTGCTAGTTTTTCACTTAACTCCTATCTCCCAGTCTACCTTGCTGCTTCCTCCTTCTTTTCCTTCTCTCAAATATTAGAGGGCTTAATTTTGCACCTTCATCTCTTTTTATCCTACATTGTCTCAATACCATCAAAATGCTGATAATGATCAGACACATATCTCTAATCGAAATCTCCCTTTTGAATTCAGACTTACACAGCCAACTACCTAAATTAAATATCCAATCCAGTAATTTTATAAATATCTCAAATTTAATATGTTCAAAAAAGCAGGCAGGTGCAGTGGCTTACCCCTGTCATCCCAGCACTTTGGGAAGCCAAGATGGGAGGACTGCTTGAGCCCAGGAGTTCAAGACCAGCCTGGGCAACATGGAGAGACCCTGTCTCTACAAAAAAATTTAAAAATTAGCAGGGTGTGGTGGCACACGCCTAAGCTTCTGGGGAGGTGGAGGTGGAAGGATCCCCAAGAGGTCGAGGCTGCAGTGAGCTATGGCATCATGCCAGCGCCAGCCTGGGCAAAAGAGTGAGACCTTGTCTCAAAAAGTAAAAAAAAAAAAAAAAGGGACTGCTTAGCCAGGCACAGTGGCTCATGTCTGTAATCCCAGTGCTCTGGAAGGCTGAGGTGGGAAGATTCTTTGAGGCCAGGAGTTCAAGACTAGCCTGGGCAACACAATGAGACCCCCAACTCTACTAAAAATTAAAATATTAACCGGGCATGGTGGTGTGCACCTGCAGTCCCAGTTACTTTGTTCCAGGCTGCAGTGGGCCATGATTGCACCAGTGCACTCTAACCTGGACAACAGAGCACGACTGTAACTAACAAAAAATAAATAAAAAAGAAAAACTTCTCTCCTCAGTCTGTTCCTCTCCCAATCTATCCCATGTCAAAAAGTAGTACAGCAGGCAGAGGGGAGGCAAGAATAAGGAGTTATTGTTTAATAGGTACAGAGTTTCAGTTTGGGAAAATGTAAAAGTTCTGGAGATGGATGTTGGTGATGGCTGCACAACAATGTGAAAGTACTTAATGCCACAGAACTGCACACCCAAAAATGGTTAAAATGGTAATTTTTATGTTTTATATATTTATCACAATTTTTTTTTAACAAGGTCTTACACTGTCACTGAAACCGGAGTGCAGTGGGGCAATCACGGCTCACTGTAGCCTTGACCTCCTGGGCTCAAGCAATCCTCCCACCTCAGCCTCCCGAGTAGCTAGAACCACAGGTATGTACCACCATGCTTAGCTGTTTTTCTTTATATTTTGTAGAGATGAGGCCTCACTATGTTGCACAGGTTGGTCTGAAACTCCCAGGCTGAAGAGATCCTCCCGCCTTAGCCTCCCAAAGTGCTGGGATTACAGGCATGAGCCACCATGCTCAGCCATAATATATATTTTTTAAGTAGTACAGCAGTATACCCAGTTAAAAGGATTGTATTGCTAGGCACTGTGGCTCACGCCTGTAATCTCATCACTTTGAGAGGCTGAGGGGGGCGAATCACCTGAGGTCAGGAGTCCGAGATCAGCCTGAGCAACATCCGTCTCTACTAAAATTACAAAATTAGCCAGGCGTGGTGGCACATGCCTGTAATCCCAGCTACTTGGGAGGCTGAAGTAGGAGAATCACTTGAACCCGGGAGGCAGAGGTTGTGGTGAACCGAGATCGCACCATTGCACTCCAGCCTGGGCGACAAGAGTAAAACTCTGTCTCAAAAAATAAAATAAAAAATAGGCCGGGCATGGTGGCTCATGCCTGTAATCCCAGCACTTTGGGAGGCCGAGGCAGGCGGATCACGAGGTCAGGAGATCGAGACCATCCTGGCTAACGTGGTGAAACCCCATCTCTACTAAAAGTACAAAAAATTAGCCAGGCGTGGTGGCGGGCGCCTGTAGTCCCAGCTACTCGGGAGGCTGAGGCAGGAGAATGGTATGAACCCAGGAGGTGGAGTTTGCAGTGAGCCAAGATCATGCCATTGTGCCACTGCACTCCAGCCTGGGTGACAGAGCGAGACTCTGTCTCAAAAAAAATTTTATAAATTAAAAAAAAAAAGTTTAAATAAAAATAAAAACAATTCCTCTTTTTTTATAAGGAAGTGTTATATAGAATTATTATTAAAAGATAGCAAGATACTTCTAATTTAACATGACTTTCACTAGTCTGTACCTAAATATTGACTACCATATACACATAAGACAGGATCATTACCATCAGCTGTAGTTGCTTTTTGGTGAGGCATCAGCATGGCAGCAAATTCTTGAAGTTGATTTCCTCTGATGATCCTATCTAGATACATTTTCTCTAGGATCCCATAGGCAGCAAGTTGCTGGCACCTTTCATCCTTAAAAAGAGTAGCTAGCATCCGAGAACGCTGCTGTCCTAAGAGAAATAAATGAGCATCAAATTTCACAATGTTATTTTCACAATGTTTCTTTAGGAAAAAAAAAACCTATCTTATGACCTCATTTTTGTCTACTAAATATACAGCCAGTATTCATTATTCATGGTAATTATGGTCTGCAGTCACTGCCGACGCTGAATTATCAAACACTAAACTGCTGCTCCTATGGGAATACAAAGCTAGGTTCCTGTGAGCATCTGGTCACAACATTTTTGTCAATGAATTAATCTGTAACCTTGTTTTATGTGTGTTTCTGTATAGAGACATCCTATTTAATACATATTGTTGATTCATTAACATTGAACTCACAGCCAACACTATAAATCATACTTAAATGAAGCTATCTAACACACGTATTTTCTCCATAGGGCACTTAAGAACAACCCCCAGACAGCACTTCAGCACTATGGCTGGGTGCCATTTTAAATAGCAAAATCACTGGTAACAGAACGAAAGTGTGAAAAACATGATCTTAAACAGACCATGAAAAGGACATTTGTGTACAGTATAAAAGTAAAAAAACAAGCAGGGAATCTACATGTTCAACCTCGGGTGGAAACATGTGTAAGGACATTCAAATGTTTTTCCACCCTGCACGTATCTGCAAATGACAGTGGAAGTGCTGCAAGTATTGACTTTGGGGATATGAATAAATTTTACCAAGGAGGATAATTCAGAAACATGGAATCCACAGATAAAGAAGAGCAACTATACAGTCATACATGAAGAATTTCGGGCCAAAATGTTACAAGTGGTTGGAAGAACAGGTGATTTCGATTTTCCTTTTCTTATTTGTACTTCTACAATAAACATTAATTACTTCGTTAATAAAAATTTATAAAAGATGAAAAAATATTTATCTGATAGGAGACTTAATATTCATAGTTTCAATTTATATTTTTAAGGAACTTTAGTGACAACTGATAACATTAAAAAAATCAAACTCATGAAAATGATCCTATCAACAACGGTTTTCTTTCTAAATGTATTTCTAGCTCTTTATACCAAAAGAGCCTAAACACAATGACACCCAGAAGCAATGAGCATATCTACTGTCCATATCTTGGTAGCCCATTAAAAAGAACGAGGGATCCTTGAAAAATAGCTGATTTCAAGTCTGAGGCAGGCAAAATACAAGATAAATCCAAGTTCCTTTTTCTGCTAATTCGCAGGGAAGTATTCAAAGATTAATGGGGCCATGTCAAAAAGACGTAACTGGCCAGGCACAGTGGCTCACGCCTATAATCCCAGCACTTTGAGAGACCAAGATGGAGGGACTGCTTGAGGCCAGACTACTCTGGCCAACATATCAAGACCTCATCTCCATCTAAAAAAAAAAAAAAAAGACATAATCTAGTCATGATTGGAACAATTTAAACATCAAAAAGAGTAACAATTGTAATTGATTGTCATACCCTGAATAAATAAAAAGCTGTGTCAAATATACAAGAATGTTCATAGCAGTTCTATTCCTAGCAGCCAATAAGAAATTAAGATAAATGAATTGTGGTATATTCATACAATGGAATACTAAATAACAAGGAAAATGAAGAATGTACAAATACACATAGCCATAATGATAAATTTCATAAATTTGAGCAAAAGAAGACAAGAATGAATACACTATATGATTTCATTTATAAAAAAATAAGAAGGCTAATATATACTAGTCATTATTCTTGTAGGGTTAGGAGTTGGGGCTAGTGACTGGAAGAAAGCACAAAGAAGGAGGGGTGTTGGCAATATTTTGTTTCTTGTTCTGGATGCTGGTTACATGGAGGTGTTCAGTTTGTGAAAATTCATCAAGCTGTATACTTTTCATGTGTACTTTTCCTGTGTACATATCATACCAACAGAAAATATGCAGAAAAAAAAAGTACAAAGTAAAAAGTTCAAAATAAAAGTACAAAAAAAGGAAAAAAAAGTTCATGCAGAAGAATAGAATGAGCAAATCACCATTTTGTAACATAGAATGTAATGAATGACCCAAGCAAGGATTATTATTATTATTTTTTTTTTTTGAGACAAGAATTTCGCTCCTGTTACCCAGGCTGGAGTGCAATGGCGCGATCTCGGCTCACTGCAACCTCTGCCTCCCGGGTTCAAATGATTCTCCTGCCTCAGCCTCCCAAGTAGCTGGGATTACAGGCATATGCCACCACGCCCGGCTAATTTTGTATTTTCAGTAGAAACGAGGTTTCTCCATGTTAGTCAGGCTGGTCTCAAACTCCCAACCTCAGTGATCCGCCCACCTCGGCCTCCCAAAAGTGTTGGGATTACAGGCGTGAGCCACCGCGCCTGGCCCCAAGCAAGGATTCTTAATGGCTGCTAACTTATTATGTTAAAGAAAGTAGAAAACAGAATTTTTCGTGTCATGGAATGCAAAAAACTTATTGATATGGTTTCAGATTCCACATTGCAACTAATCTGTAAGAAACTATACCATCTGTCGGCCGGGCACGGTGGCTCATGCCTTTAATCCCAGCACTTTGGGAGGCCAAGGTGGGTAGATCACGAGGTCAGGAGATCGACACCATCCTGGCTAACGCGGTGAAACCCCGTCTCTACTAAAAAATACAAAAAATTAGCCTGGCGTCAGGAGAATGGCTGAACCTGGGAGGCGGAGCTTGCAGTGAGCCGAGATCGTGCCACTGCACTCCAGCCTGAGCGACAGAGGAAGATTCCGTCTCAAAAAAAAAAAAATTAGCTGCGCGTGGTGGCGGGCACCTGTAGTCCCAGCTACTCTGGAGGCTGAGACAGGAGAATGGCGTGAACCCAGGAGGCGGAGCTTGCAGTGAGCCGAGATAGCGCCACTGCACTCCAGCCTGGGCGAAAGAGCGAGACTCCATCTCAAAAAAAAAAAAAAGAACTATACCATCTGTCAAGTATACTATCAAAGAATATCCACAATTACCTGAAAATACAATTAAAATGTGCTTGTCTTTTCCAGCTACACATCTGTGTGAGGCTGAATTTTCTTCATATACTTTAACTAAAACAACCTATTAAAACGGAGGGAATGCGGCAGTACCTATAAGAATGGAACTGTTTCGGCCGGGTGCGGTGGCTCACACCTGTAATCCCAGCACTTTGGGAGGCGGAGGAGGGCGGATCACAAGGTCAGGAAATCGAGACCATCCTGGCTAACATGGTGAAACCCCGTCTCTACTAAAAAAATACAAAAAATTAGCCAGGTGTGGTGGCGGGCGCCTGCAGTCCCAGCTACCCGGGAGGCTGAGGCAGGAGAATGGCATGAACCTGCGAGGCTGAGCTTGCAGTGAGCCGAGATGGCGCCACTGCACTCCAGCCTGGGCAACAGAGTGAGACTCCGTTTCAAAAAAAAAAAAAAAAAGAAGAAGAATTGAGCTGTTTCCTATTAAGCTAGACATTGAAAAAAATTTTTTAATGTAAAACAATTCCATTCCCAGTAACATTTTTTGCTTTGGAAAAATATAATTGTTTTTCATAAAAGTATGTCATTTATGTTTATATGTAATGGGTCTATTATTGTTACTTTAAAATAAATTAATAAATTGTCTTAAATTACTCATTTAATTTCTAATAATCAGTAGATAGAATCTACATAAACAGGAGCTTTCCGGTTCTCAGTACTTTTTCAGAGTGTAAAGGGGTCCTGACACCAAGAAATTTGAGAACCTAAAGTACTGAAAGAAAACATGGGGGGATTTAAAACTACATATAATTTCAGAGTAGGGAAGACTTTTCTAAGCAAGTCAACAAAACCTTGAAGCCATTAAAGAAAGATTAATAAATGTAATTAAGTAAACACTAAAAGGTTCTGCATGGCAAAAATGTCATAAACAAAACCAAAAAGATGACAAGTTAGGAAAAATTTTAATTTTCCTTTATATCGAAAGAGCTTCCACAAGCCACCAAGAAAGGACAAACAACTCAAAAAATGGCCAGTCAACATAAATGTATAATTCACTCAATAAAGAAATACAGATTTTTCAACAATTTTTTTAAACATACGAAAAATGCTCAAGAGCATTCATAAATACAAATTAAAACTAAAGTGAGATACTGTTTTTCATCTACCAGATCAGAAAAGATAAAAGAATGTGATAATACCTGTGTAAGAAATCAGGTGCTCATGAATGTTTTTGTTTGGAGTGTAATAGTATAGGGCAATGTGGAACGTCTATCAAAAATTCAAAAGTATGTACCTTTGGATCCAGAAAGTTAACCTATACATATGCTCATACATGTGCATAATCACTATAGTGTTGTGACTGACTAAATGAATTATGATAAAGCCAGACAACAGAAAACCAAAAAGAATGAGTTATATGTACTGACATGTAAAGATCACTATGATGTATACAGTTACAATAAAAAGGCAAGTTGCAAAAGTGTGTATATGCTACCATTTGTATTGAAAGATAGGTAAGAAACCAGTAAAAGTTCTTTAGAAAAAGAAGCAGTACCATGTTCATGTACTGCCTTTTCAGTAACAAAAAATAAAATAAATAAGAACTAGTCTATAAAGAATAAAATGGGATGGGCATGGTGGCTCACACCTGTAATCTCAGCACTTTGGGAGGCCAAGGCAGGTGGATCACTTGAGCCCAGGAGCTCAAGACCAGACTGGGCAATATGGAGAAACCCCATCTCTAGAAAAATACAAAAAAATTAGCCAGGCATGGTGGTGTGCACCTGTAGTCCCAGCTACTTGGGAGGTTGAAGTGGGAGGATCACTTGAGCCCAGGAGATTGAGGCTGTAGTAAGCAGTGACTGCACCACTGCAATCCAGCCTGGGTGATAGAGCAATTTAAGAAAAGCTATGGTTTAGAATTAGCATTTCCTCTTAATACCCATTCTACTTCATAAGTGATTTACATGCTAAAATTCAGTAAAAAGAACAAACAATATTTGTTACACGTATTGAAGAAAAGGATAAATGCCAGGGCTAAAACTAAGGCTTGGAGGTTAAAAAAAAAAAAACCCAAAAGCAGTGCATTAATTATCATTTCATCAATCTATAGATTTTAATTTTTGTTTCACTCTGCATAATTCTCACTTAAGTTGATATCCACTTCTTTAGTGAAATTTTAGAACTTTACATTATCTATTTTAACTATTCTTTTTTTTTGTTTTTGAGACAGAGTCTCGCTCTGTCGCCCTGGCTGGAGTGCAGTGGCCCGATCTCGGCTCACTACAAGCTCCACCTCCTGGATTCACGCCATTCTCCTGCCTCAGCCTCCCCCACAGCTGGGACTACAGGCACCTGCCACCACACCCGGCTAATTTTTTGTATTTTTAGTAGAGATGGGGTTTCCCCATGTTAGCCAGGATGGTCTCGATCTCCTGACCTCGTGATCCACCCGCCTCGGCCTCCCAAAGTGCTGGGATTACAAGCGTGAGCCACCGCGCCCGGCCCTCTTTTAACTATTCTTAACACATATGCATAATAGGCTGATATAAGCATATTAAATTATTTAACAAATCATTTTATTTCTGTTTTTAAACACTTAAACTACATTTACCATAACTGTATTATGAAGACATCCTTTTGAAGAATAGTTCCTTGCTAAATTTTCCAACAGTAACCAACCTAAAGTTATTAAGCAAAGATAACTGTTCATTTAAGTATAAATTATTACGTGTTTACCTGCTGATGCTAAGATCGTACAGTGCAAAGCATGTTTTAAGGCCTCTAGTCTTTCACTTTCGTGGACTATTGTCTTGTAAGACAGCTCATTGTACCTTTGTGCTGCTTCAATGAATTTTCTTCTATAATCAAGAACACGTGCATAGCATACCTAACAGAGGGAAAATGTTTCAATTAGGGGACAAATTAAAAAGCAAGAGTTAAAAAAAAAACAAAACAGAGAAACAATTTCTAATATTTAAGAGCATCTATCAGATGTCCTGGAACATCTTAGTATGTTACAATTCTCCAATACATAATTAATTCCAAATCAACTCATCTGTTACCTTATAATGTATCTGTAATTGTTCATTGGTTGATTCATTCTGAAGCAACGATGCTCGATTTATGTAAGCCTCTGCCTGGACTGGATCATCATCCTCCAGATATAGCCTAGCAATCTTCAAGTAAGTCTCCAGTTTATAATCTACATTGTACTGTCTAGGATGTAACAGAAAAACACATAATGACTCAACATTTTGTCAAGAAAATTTTAGGAATAATAGAAGATATGTTGTTTTTTCCTGATATATATTCTGGTACCGTAAGGGAATCAAACTTTTTTTTTTTTTTTTTTTGAGACGGAGTCTTGCTGTGTTGCCCAGGCTGGAGTGCAGTGGTGTAATATTGGCTCACTGCAAACTCCCCCTCCCGGGTTCAGGCCATTCTCCTGCCTCAGCCTCCCAAGTAGCTGGGACTACAGGCGCCAGCCACCACGCCCAGCTAATTTTTTGTATTTTTTAGTAGAGACGGGGTTTCATCGTGTTAGCCAGGATGGTTTCGATCTCCTGACCTCGTGATCCACCCGCCTCGGCCTCCCAAAGTGCTGGGATTACAGGCGTGAGCCACCGCGCCCAGCCGGGAATCAAACTTTTTACTGCATTACACAAAAACTAAAAAGTTTTGTTGAATTTTTATTATCATTAATCACATTATATCTTAGCTGCTTTTAATCCTCAGATAATCTCACAAGCTAAAGATCTTAAAAGAACAACTGCCCAGTTTAGGGGTATATCATATATGACTAGTGGGACAACCTTCCTAGAAAATAACTGGGAAATATGCTCTCCAACCATCCTTTGAATCCTTTAAAATGCATATCCCCTTAACCCACTATACATTTACCTTTAGAAAATAAATCCTAAGGCCGGGCGTGGTGGCTTATGCCTGTATTTCCAGCAATTTGGGGTGCCTAGGCGGGTGGATCACCTGAGGTCAGGAGTTCGAGACCACCCTGACCAACATGGTAAAACCCTGTCTCTACTAAAAATACAAAAAATTAGCCGGGCGTGGTTGGCACCACACTTGTAATCCCAGCTACTCGGAAGGCTGAGACAGAAGAATTGCTTGAACCCAGGAGGCACAGGTTGCAGTGAGTCAAGATCGTGACATTGCACTCCAGCCTGGGTGACAGAGTGAGACTTCGTCTCAAAAAAAAAAAAAAGAAAAGAAAAAGAAAAAAAAGAAAAGAAATCCTAAAAAGATAGCCAGGTATGTGCACACATATGCATCTAAAAGGATATTCATTTGTAAAATTATTTATTTATAAATATCTATGCTAGGAAAAAAATTGGAAATCACCTATTATGATATTATTGGTGATCAAGTTGTGGTGCATAAAGATGGTAGAATACAAGGCTGGGTGCGGTGGCTCACACCTGTAATCCCAGCACTTTGGGAGCCCGAGGCGGGCAGATCACGAGGTCAGGAGTTCAAGGCCAGCCTGACCAACATGGTGAAACCCTGTCTCTACTAAAATAAAAAAATTAGCCGGGCATAGTGGCACACGCCTGCAGTCCCAGCTACTAGGGAGGCTGAGGCAGGAGAATAGCTTGAACCCGGGAGGTGGAGGTTGCAGTAAGCCGAGATCATGCCACTGCACTCCAGCCTGGGCAACAGAGTGAGACTCCATCTCAAAAAAAAAAAAAAAAGGTAGAATACTGTATAATTATAATCTAGTCACCACGTATTTTTCCTAAATGAAAAAACTGGATAAAACAGTATGTAAAACACTATTAAAATATATTTCTATACACATATATCAAAATACTAATAGCAATTATCTGTGGGTAGTCAGATTATAGGTGGTTTTCATTTTGTTCTTCATCTCAGCGGTCACATTTTATGCCAGGAATGCATAACTAAAGACCTCACATAACTCAAAACTCACATGAAACAAGATTAATCCTAACAGAAAAATTAATCCTATTTACCTGCAAAAGTGGTGCCACCATGTGGCAAGAACACGGAGTTTATAATTCACTTGGCCCCAGCTTTGAAAATAATTCTATACTTTATTGATTTGGGGGCAAAGGAGAATGGGAGGAGAAATTTATGCAAATTTATTTTTTGCATATATTAATATTCTGTACTTTTTTCCATTCACAATTCAAATTTACATTGCTTGCTATGCATAGCACTATACTGTTGAATTTTCCAATTTTTTGCCAAGTGTAACTATTATATCGATTACTTTCATAATCAGAATGAATCATTTTTTGAAAGAAAAAGTTCCCATTTATCCAAAGTCTACATTTAGTCACTTTAACTCGTTTAGAAAACCAATGACATTTTTATCTCTTTGGTTTCCTCACAGATGAGGATAACACTATAGTACTATAAAATGATAATTATGACCACTGCAAAAAACAGTATCTAATTTTATATTTGTTTCAGCTACCACTGAAAATAAATCAATTGCCCTGTGCTAGGGAAAAAATGCTAGGTAAAGAATAAGACCAAAGCAATCAAGAAAGCCCAGCTTTTTCAAACTACCAAATTATCAAGGGACCTTGAAATGCAAAATTCAACATCTACATATGAAGGCTTTTTTACAAACTGGCCGCTTTATCAAGGAGCATCATTGCCAAGTAATTTCATAAATAATGCACAAAAAAGGCAAGATGTCTGAAGCAGTGTCTGCCTCACTATTGCAAATATTAATGAAGAACAAAAAAAGAATCCCTCGTTCACCTGGCAAACGAGTAGAAAAGCAGATGAAGTTATTTTTTGCTTTGTTTTGTTTTGTTTTGTTTTTGAGATGGAGTCTCGCTCTGTCGCCCTGGCTGGAGTGCAGTGGCGTGATCTTGGCTCACTGCAAGCTCCGCCTCCCAGGTTCACACCATTCTCCTGCCTCAGCCTCCCAAGTAGCTGGGACTACAGGCGCCTGCCACCACACCTGGCTAATTTTTTATATTTTTAGTAGAGACGTGGTTTCACCATGTTAGCCAGGATGGTCTCGATCTCCTGACCTTGTGATCCACCCGCCTCGGCCTCCCAAAGTGCTGGGATTACAGGTGTGAGCCACCGCGCCTGGCCAAAGATATTTTTAAGTCCTTCACAGTTGGTACCGTTTTATACTTGCCAACTGGAAGGGGAAGTGTTTTCAATACAATAACCAATAGTCTCATACCTTTCATCCTTCTTGTGCAATATACTTAGGAGAAATGTTTCATAAAGAACTACAAATTTTAAAAAACATATACATCAAGAGGTAAGACTGGTTGAGTAAGAGTTATAAACCATCTTTTTTTTTTTTTTTTTTTTTTTTGAGACAGAGTCTTACTCTGTCACCCA
The DNA here is from genome assembly GCF_028858775.2 of Pan troglodytes. Classification (NCBI taxonomy): domain Eukaryota; kingdom Metazoa; phylum Chordata; class Mammalia; order Primates; family Hominidae; genus Pan; species Pan troglodytes. The sequence continues at coordinate 47,093,475 of NC_072401.2, forward strand.
GGCTGGAGTGCAGTGGTGCAATCTCGGCTCACTGCAACCTCCACATCCCGGGTTCAAATGATTCTTGTGCTTCAGCCTCCCCAGTAGCTGGGATTACAGGCACATGAGACCACACCGGCTAATTTTTGTATTTTTAGTAGAAACGAGGTTTCACCATGTTGGCCAGGCTGATCTCAAGCTCCCGACCTCCGGTGATCTGCCCACCTCAGCCTCCCAATGTGCTGGGATTACAGGCGTGAGCTACCACGCCCTGCCATCTTAATTTTTTTAAATTGTTTTTCTACCTCATTTTCTCTAGTATCTCAAACCCAACAATCCTTGAACCCACTGTGCCCTCCAAACCACTTATCCCTTACATGTCACTGCCTTTCTCCATAAAGGCCTCACTTCCCTCTTTACCTAGCCTAACTCCTATGGTCACTCATTGTAATAACTTATCATCATTGAACCGCATAGGTACTCATCTCCCTTGTCCCTCTCTTGCTGTCATACTTGTTAGGCAAAAATCGCAACTGTGGTTAAACCTAATTGTTTGCTCACTCCTTTCCTGCACTCATGTAGCTGAAATGTGATGGGAAAAATCACCAAATCAAATTTTTTTAGAGATGGGGTCTTAGTGTGTTGCCCAGTCTGGGCTCAAATTTCTGGGCTCACAGGATCCTCCCACCTCTGCCGGGACTGAGGCCTGTAGCCAGGACTATAAGCATGAAGCCACTGTGCCCAGTATGACTGATCTAATTTTAATCATTATGATCTTCAACAAGTCCTTAATGCTGCCAAGTTTACATGCTGAGTCCATTCATTGTCCCACTCTCCTAAGGGGATTACTTCTCACATTATTGTCTCTCCTCAACCTCACACTCCAACCCCATCCACCCTTCCAGCTGATGTCTCTGATTTCAACCTCCTTAAGAATATTGAAGCAAGGCTGGGCATGGTGGCTCACACCTGTAATCCCAGCATTTTGGGAGGCCAAGGCAGGTGGATTGCTTGAGCCCTGGAGTTTGAGACCAGCCTGGGCAACACGGTGAAACCCCGTTTCTACTAAAAATACAAAAATTAGCCAGGCGTAGTGGTGTGCACCTGTAGTCCCAACTACTTGGGAGGCTAGGAGATGGACGTTGAAGTGAGCTGAGATCACACCACTGCACTACAGCTTGGTTGACAGAGCCAGACCCTCTCTCAAAACCAAAAAGCCAACAAAAAAAGAATACTGGAGCAATGCAATGAAAGAGTACTTAACACAAATTCCACCACTATATCACTAATATGTCTACAGACATTTTTATTGTCACAACTAGGAACAGCAGTACTACTGGCATCCAGCAATCAGAGGAGTGGTGCTAAAACCTCCTGCAATACACAGGACAGCCCCCACAACAAAGTGTCTAGCCGAAAACGCCAGTAGTGCTGAGGCTGAGAAACTCTGACACGGATGAACTAACCATATTCCTATCTAAAGCCTATCCCTCTGCTAGATTCCTTCCTCTCTTGTCTACTCCTGCAAGAATCCTCTCCCCAATTCCCCTATATCAAATTTTTGCTTTCTACTGGATCATAAAAGAAAAAGTAATCCCTTAGCCTAACGTCTGCTGTCATCTTCTACCCTGTTTTTCTTGCTACCTTTTTTGAAAACTCCCCCACAGGGTAGCCCATACTCACTATCTCCAAATCTTCTCTTCCCATTCTCTCTTAAACCATGCAATCAGGCTTTCACTATCATTTCACAGAACTCAGCTGGTTAAGGTTATCAGTGGCCTCTACACTACTAATGCCAACAGTTAACCTGTACTCCTTATCTTACTTGACCTATCAATGCCATAGCTCACCACCTGGCCCTTGATACATTTTCCTCATTTGGCTTCTAGGACACCACCCTCCACATTATTCTGATTTCCTTCTTACCTCAATGGATAATCCTTCTCATTTGCTACATCTTCCCCTGGTCCCAACCTCTTAACATTGAAGTGCTCCAGACCTCACTATACTCAGTCCTTTTGCCTATCTACATTCTCTCCTTTGGGCATCTCATCCAATCTAATGGCTTTAAATTTCATCTATATGTCAATAACTCCCAAATATGTATATCTAGTCCAGATATCTCTTCTAATCTCCAGACTAATATATTCAACTCCTCACTACATATTTCTACTTGGATATCATATGTCCAAAATGAAACTCTTGATATTCCCTACAAACCTATTCTTCCCCACTCCAACTTTCCAATTGCTCAGGCCAAAAATCAGGGCTTATCTTGACTCTTTTTTGCACACTCTACATACAAGCCATCAGGAAATCCTTACTCTACCTTAAAAAACATATCTAGAATTCAATACTTCTCACAACATCCACCTTATCTGTGGTACCGTATAAGCCTTTTTTAAAAAAGACAGGGTCTTGCTTTGTGCCCTAGGTGGGAGTACAGCAGTGCAATCATGGCCCACTGCAGCCTCAAACTACTGGGTTCACACAATCCTCTCGCCTCAGCTTCCCAAGTACCTGGGAGTATAGATGCATATCCATACTATATCACCAGGCCCAGCTAATTTAAAACAAAAAAAAATTTTTTTGTAGGGATGGGGGGTGGTCTCACTATGTTGTCCAAGTTGGTCTCAAACTCCTGGGCTCAAGCGATCCTCCCGCCTCAGCCTCCCAAGTAGCTAGGACTACAGGCATGTGCCACCATGCCCAGCATTTTTTTTTTTTTTTTTTTTTTTTTTGGTGGAGATGGGGTCTAGCTATGCTGCCCAAGCGGTTCTCCAACTCCTGGGCTCAAGCAATCTTCTCCCACCTCAGCCTCCCAAAGTGCTTGGACCATAGGCGTGAGCCACTGTACCTGGTCTCATAAGCCTCTTAACCAATATCCCTACTTCTATCACTGCTTGCCTACAGTTTATTCTCAACCCAGTAGTGAGAGTAATTATTTAAAACAGAAGTCAGATCATTTCACTGTTTGTTCACAATTCTCCAATGGCTCCCCCTCATTTCACTTAGTGAAAAGCCAAATTCCTTACAATGGCTTATAAAACTCCACATAACCTGGTCCCCAGTACTCTCTACTCTCATCCCTGATCTCTTGCCCCTTTGCTCACTCTACTCTATCCACACTGGCCTCCTTGCTCTTATTAAGAAAACACTTCAAGCTTGCTCCCATCTTAGGGCCTTTGCACTAGCCATCTCCTCTAAGAGTATCTAGTGATGATATTCGGCCAGGTGCAGTGGCTAACAGACCTGTAATCCCAGCACTTAGAGAGGCTGAAGTAGGTGGATCACTTGAGGTCAGGAGTTTGAGACCAACCTGGCTAACATGGTGAAACCTAGTAAACATGGTGAAAAGCTAGTAAAAATACAAAAATAGTCAGGTGTGGTGGTGCATGCCTGTAGTCCCAGCTACTTGGGAGGCTGAGGCAGGAGAATTGCTTGAACCCAGGAGGCAGAGGTTGCAGTGAGCCGAGATCATGCCACTGCACTCCAGCCTGGGCAACAGAGCAAGACTCCGTCTCAAAAAACAACAACAACAACAACAACAACAACAAGAGAGTATCTGGTGATATTCTTTCCTCAGATCACTCATAGCTACTCCCTTATCTCCTTCAAGTCTTTGATAAAGTGACATCAGGGCCACCCTACTACCCCAATCACCCTATTTAAATATACATACAACCTGTCCCCGCTTTGCCCCATTACTTTTCTCCACAGCACTTATCAACTTCTAACATACTACACAATTTTGTATTTATTTAATTATGTTTCCTGTACTAGAATGTAAGAAAAAATACAGGTGAGCAATTATATACATCCTATATATAGTCATCCAATATCCACTATTTACTATACTTTTGTCCTGTTTCCAAAGGAATTCCCACCAACACTTGGGCTGCATTTCTCCAATCTTCTTCTTTCTCATATATAGATGCAAGATGCTGTCTTATGGAAGCAACCTGGAATAATAGGTATACATGTCAAATTATTTCAACTGACATTAGTAACTAATTAAAATAAATAGGAAAGTTATTCTAAAGTGGCAATTCAACATACTAAGCTGCCACGTAAACAGTAAAAGTTTATCAAGACCACCCAAGTTTTCCTACGAATTTTGCATTTACAGAATATCAAACTAGTGAACGGAAGCAACACATTTCTGCAATGTGGATTATGGCAAAATACTGTAGTTTAAACGTTAAATTTAGCTTGTATGTTCCTGCATACACGATGCTGGAGTTTTCCTGTGTTTTCAGCTGAAATACCAATTTTACTGATTTTTAAAAATTGTCTAGAGAGCAATATTTGGTTTACAAAATCAAATTTTATTTTATAAGCAAATGCCAGTTGGAGTTGTAACAACCTAATATTTACTTGATTTTGCATCATAAAATGTCATTTGGCACACTGTTTTGTCAAAAATGAAATTGGATGATTATCTCCTTTAAGAATTTACTAATATCAGATTCTCAAAATAACTGCTGCTATCTCAAGTTAAAAAACCACTTCTCTAGATTTTTACCTGCTCCTCAAATGAAATGACTCTAGGCTGGATCTTTTCCAAGGTGAAGTGATAGATTTCTTTGGCTGTGCTATCAGGCAAGTTAGGAAGATGTGTGCAAAAATCAGTCAGCAACTGCCGCGAGATCACGAGACTGACATTCTCATTTACCACTTGTTTAAAAAAAAAAAAAAGATGAGAAAACATGAGCTGATGAATTGTCATTAAACAATCAACCTTTACTTAAAATTAATACTAACAACAATCTATATTAGTACAGCCTTCAATGCATTATTCAAGGATTTCCATACCCCTATCATTTTATATTACATCATCAGTTTTCCTTATGCTGAAATACTTGATTACACAATGACCACACAAAAACAGTAAAAATAGGCCAGTGCGGTGGCTCACGCCTGTAATCTCGGCACTTTGGGAGGCCGAGGCAGGCGGATTACGACGTCAGGAGTTTGAGACCAGCCTGACCAACGTGGTGAAACGCTGTCTCTACTAAAAATACAAAAAAAAAATTAGTCAGGCATGGTGGCGGGCGCCTGTAGTCCCAGCTACTCAGGAGGCTAAGGCAAGAGAATCGCTTGAACCTGGGAGGCTGGGGTTGCAGTGAGCCGAGATCACAGCACCGTACTCCAGCCCGGGCAACAGAGCTAGACTCTGTCTCAAAATTAATTAATTCATTAATTAATTAAAAAATTTTAAAAAACAGTAAAAATAACACAACTTTTCTAAGAAACAGAAATAATTGAAAAAAAGTTTTAAAAGTTGATAATTTTATCTCATTTTTCTACAAAGTGAAGGCACAAAAACACCTATATTTTTATTTATGTGCTTATATCCTACCTTGTTCCAAAAAGGAGTTAAAAAAGAAAACAGTAAAATAATTTTCATGAAATTTAAATAAAGCAAGTGCTGCCAGTACAGTTATTGCCACTTATACTTTCCCAATAAAAACAATAAATAAGAACTTCAGTGAGCACTAGATGTATTGACATTATTTATAAACATTTACAAGATATTACTTTATGTGATTAAGCTCTGGAGCCACACTGCTTCTACCACTACTGATTATATGACTTCAGACAAGAAACTTAACTTCTCTATGCTTCTCTGTGCTTCTGTTTCCTTATGTGTAACATCTATTTCGTAAGGTTGTTATGAAGCTTAAATGCAATAATATACACAAAGCACTTTAAGCAATACCTGGTACATAGCACTCAACAAATGTTACTATTATAACTATCATTTTAAATGCATCATTCTTGTAAACTATTGCTTAGATAAATTATTCAAGTCTTTTTTATTATTATTATTATTTTTTTTTTTTTTTGAGACTGAGTCTCGCTCTGTCGCCCAGGCTGGAGTGCAGTGGCGCGACCTCGGCTCACTGCAAGCTCCACCCCCAGGGTTCATGCCATTCTCCTGCCTCAGCCTCCTGAGTAGCTGGGACTACAGGCACCCGCCACCATGCCCGGCTAATTTTTTTGTATTTTTAGTAGAGACAGGGTTTCACCGTGTTAGCCAAAATGGTCTTGATCTCCTGACCTCGTGATCCGCCCATCTCAGCCTCCCAAAGTGTTGGGACTACAGGCGTAAGCCACGGCCCCGGCCAATTATTCAAGTCTTAAAGCAGCAGTTAATATGAAAATAAGTGATTCAAAAACTGTTCAGTTGATGTAAATGATTTTAACAGTAGACTGCTTTTCCTGGTGGTTTACTGGATTCAAAGCTTATACAAAGATCAAAAAATATATATATATGTTTTTTAATTGTTTTTTTGAGACAGTCTTACTGCTGCCCAGGCTGGAGCACAGTGATGCAACCTCAGCTCACTTCAATCTCAACCACCAGGGCTCAAGCAGTCTTCCCACCTCAGCGTCCCAAGTAGCTGGGACTACAGGCATGCATCACCACGCCAGGCTAATTTTCGTATTTTTTTGTAGAGACGAGATTTCTCCACATTGCCCAGGCTGGTTTTGAACTCCTGAGCTCAAGTGATCCCTTGGCTGGGTGCCATGACTCATACCTGTAATGGCAAAGTGTTGGGATTACAGGCATGAGCCACCGTGCCCAGCCAAGATCAAAGTTATAAAAAGCATTATTCTTCTGCTACTACAGTGCAAAGTTCTTGATAAACCACTCCTAACAGTTTTTTGGAAACCATTGCTAGTTTATCTCACACCGGAGGCCATGATTTTTTAAGGCAGTAACCTTTTAAGTTTTAAGGCAGTAACTTTTTAAGGCAGTATTTTTTTAAGGCAGTTGTAATTAATTAATCACATATTAATTGGAATTCATTATTGGGTAATACTGGATGTGACTGAGAAAACAGTTTCATTACAAGTGTCATTAGGCATTTAAGTTACCATACAAGCTGGTATTACTCAGGGAAATATAAGCAAGTAAGAGCAGTGTATCAGAAAACCTAGTTTCTGATCTGGGCTCTGCCAGCTAAATGTCCTTGAAAAAAAGTTACTCAATCCTGAGACTTGTCTTACAATATATTATACAGGGATACCTGTACCTATACGTTCTAGTCACAGGTTATTAAAAGGAGCCTATGTGACAGGTAATGTGTGTGAAAACACACTGTAAAGCACTATCAGATATCATTAATGATGTGAACTCACTATAAAATTCCATGTGAACTCCCTATAAAATTCCTTAGGATAATGGCCTACAGACATATGCATGTTGCTGCACAGGACATGATTGTATTCTTTTTAATGTGTGCGTAGTATTTTATGGTGTATATGTGGCACATATTTCTATCCAATTTATTGATTCACACATAAGTTAAGTCCATGCCTTCCTTATTGTGAATAGCAATATGGCGAATATACAAGTGCATGTGGGGTTTCTTTTTGTAGAATTTTTAATTTTCTTTTGGATATATACTCAGTAATGGAATTGCTGGTTGAATGGTACTTCTGTTTTAAATTCTTTGAATAATCTCCAAACTGCTTTTCACAGTGGCTGAACTAATTTACATTCTCACCAACAGTGTATAAGCATTTCATTTTCTCTGAAGTCTAACCAGAATTTGTTATTTTTTTACTTTTTAATAGTAGCCATTCTGACTAATATTAGATGGTATCCCACATTGATTTGCATTTCTCTGATGATTAGTGATGTTGAACATTAAGAAAACAACCCCATTAAAACATTGACAAGGGACATAAGCAGACACTTCTCAAAGTACAGTACTGTACTACTCTGTAGTACAGTAATGTACTATAGAGTACATTTTAGGTACATTAGATGTACTACAGAGTACATTTTAAAGAGGAAAAGGAGGCACAGAGAGGTTAAATAATTGACCCAAGATCACACAGCTCATAAAATAGCATACCAGGATTTGAATCCAAACTATTCTCTTTACTATTACGCTATATTGTCCCTTATCAGCTATTATAACAATAACCATACAAAACTTTAATTAGGATTGTAATTCTGAAGATAATTCACTGAAAATTAATCAAGTTGTAAAGAGTTTAAATTCTAAAATCAATCAATCTCAATGCATATTTAATATTGATAATTTGATATAAAACAAGGCTTGAGAGAACTTTAAAGTCCTAGCTCAGTAATACAAGGCAAGCATGAAATTTCCATTTCACTTACTTGCTTCCACAAAAGCTTTCAAAGCTTCTAGTTGTTCTGCTCCAGATAACTGAATGGCTTTTTCCAGGATCTGACGATACCTACAACAATACCAAATGAAAATAATGTTCTGAGGGTACTATATTTTCTAATGCAAACTTTGATGTGTATTTATTCATTTCTACTTACCCTGGTTTCTTTCATAGTACTATAGTTTGTGGTTTTCTTTATAGTACACCACAGATTTTTTTTTTAAGTTTCTAGTCTATCGCAAGAGATATTAAATCTATAATTATATAAGGTACCACTTCATCTAGTTTTCAGTATAGTATACCAGAATTTTTTAAGTTTTCAAGCTCATCACAAGAAAGAATGAATCTATAATTCTGTTACTGAATCTAAGGTGTCACTTTTTCTTGAAGGTTTTATTTTTGAATTTAAACTACAAAGTCAATTTCCTTTCAAATGCCTTAAAAGATAAGCTATCTTTCTTTCAACTGTGCAATACATAGACACACAAAAACATTATTTGAGGTGACCTGAATCTTTTCCTCTTACAGACGTAATGTATGTAGGGTCACCAAAAATAGGATAATGTTGACCAGGCAACGAAACCAAACATTAAAGACTGAATGTCTTAGTCTGTACAAAATAAACTTCACCAAGCCAAATGCACTGATAGAATACCATTTATGCTGTCAGACAGTACCTATTTATTCTTTATTTGCATTCAGATCTAATAACTATTCTACCTAATATCTGTGACCACACAAGCTCCACGAGGACAGGAATTTTTGTGTTTTGTTCTCGGCTATGTATTGAGACAATTATCTCAATTCTTGGCACATCATAAGCACTCAAATATTCAACGGTATTAGTAATGTTTTATTTCTTAATGAGTGGTTAGTATATGAGTGTTATACTATTCTTTTGTTGTTGTTGTTGTTGTTTTTGAAGACGGAGTCTCGCTCTGTCACCCAGGCTGGAGTGCAGTGGCGCAATCTTGGCTCACTGCAACCTCCACCTCCCGGGTTCAAGCGATTCTCCTGCCTCAGCCTCCTGAGTAGCTGGGATTACAGGCATGCGCCACCACGCCTGGCTAATTTTTGTATTTTTAGTAAAGACGGGGTTTCACCATGTGGTCAGGCTGGTCTCAAACTCCCCACCTCATGATCCGCCCACCTCGGCCTCCCAAAGTGCTGGGATTACAGGCGTTAGCCACCGTGCCCGGCCTACACTAATCTTTATTTCTTTTGTCTTAATCATTTTTTTTTTTTTTTTGAGATGGAGTCTTGCTCTGTCACCCAGGCTGGAGTGCACTGGCGCGATCTTGGCTCACTGCAACCTCCGCCTCCCAGGTTCAAGCAATTCTCCTGCCTCAGCCTCCAGAGTAGCGAGGACTACAGGCATGCACCACCAAGTGCGGCTAATTTTTGTATTTTTGGTAGAGATGGGGTTTCCCCATGTTGGCCAGGCTGGTCTCGAACTCCTGACCTCAGGTGATCCGCCCACCTCGGGCTCCCACAGTGCTGGGATTACAGGCATGAGCCACCGTGCCCAGCCAATTGTAATATTTTTTAAAAGCACTAAATACATTTTACAAACCTCATAGCATTGCAATTATTCGGAAAGTCATCCAGAATAGAGTTACGAAATAAATATACAAAAATAGAACCTGAACTCATTCAGATTTATGACTTTTATTTTGTAGGGCACACCCTCAAGCTACCACTCAGCATTACTGACTCTCAACTCATACAAAATTCTCACAACCTTGGTTATCTGATTTCTCAAAACCACAATGAATCAAAGTGACTTTAAGAAAGCAGATATACTGATAGAAAAGATAGCAAATTCCAAAAGAAGAAATAAATTATTCTAAGAAAGCAAGGAAATATTAAGTTTTTAGAAAATTATATTTTCAATATTGCTAAGCTTGAGGGTCCTTAAAAGATAAATTACTTTATGGCCCTGGGCATGCTTTCAGATAAGTTATACATTCAATGGTTTGTTATTTTTTATTTTTTTCATATTTAATTAAATCAAGGGTTATGGCTAAGATCTCTTACATTTATATCCTCTTAGATTATTTTATACTAACAACATTATATTCAAAGGTAATAGTGTCTCACTTATATAAATTTGCTAATTAACCTAAGTTGTTTTGTGGTTGTTATGGTTTTGTTTTTTTTTTTTGTTTTTTTTTTGAGACAGGGTCTCACTCTGTCGCCCAGGCTAGAGTGCAGTGACATGATCATAGCTCACTGTAACCTCCAATTCCTGGGCTCAAACAATCCTCCTGCTTCTGCCTCCTGAGTAGCTAGGACTACAGGCATGTGCCACCACCCCTGGTTAACTGTTCTTTTCTTTTTGTAGAGATGGGGTCTCACTACATTGCCCAAACTGGTCTCCAACTTCTGGACTCAAGCAATCCTCCCAACTCAGCCTCCCCAAGTGCTGGGATTACAGGCTTGAGCCACTGTGCCTGGCCTAACCTAAGTTTTAACACATAGTTTCATAATCAATCAACTAATCTGTATTGGGAATAGGAAGAAAAAATGAAAACCAACCAACCTAAAAAGTGATCAAAGTTTTATACTCATCAAATTATATAACTTATAGAGGCCTTAGAAATTGCGTACATAAATTCCCAATTTTATAAATGAATAAATTGAGGGCCAGTCACAGTGGCTCATGCCTGTAATCCTACCACTTTGGGAGGCCAAGGCAAGTAGATCACTTGAGTCCAGGAGTTCAAGACCAGCCTGGGCAATGTGGTGAAACCTCATCTCTACAAAAAAAAAAAAAAAAAAATACAAAAATTGGTTGGGCGTGGTGGCTCATGCCTGTAATCCCAGCACTTTGGGAGGCCAAGGTAGGCAGGTGGCTTGATCTCAAGAGTTCGAGACTAGTCTGAGCAACATAGTAAAACCTCATCTCTACCAAAAATATAAAAAAATTAGCCAGGCATAGTGGCACACACCTGTGGTGCCAGCTACTTGGGAGGCTGAGGTGGGAGGATCGCCTGAGCCCAGGAGGTGGAGGTTGCAGTGAGCTGAGATCTTGCCACTGCAACTCCAACCTGGGCAACAGAGTGATATCTCGTCTCAAAAATAAAAATTTAAAAAATAAAAAAAAAATACAAAAATTAGCCAGCTGTGGTGGCGTGTGCCTGGACAGAGCAAGACCCTGTCTCAAAAAAAAATTAATTAATTAATTTAAAAAAGTGAGGTACAGCACTGTGGCTACATTACATGCTCCCTTGCTACTCTAATATGTAAATTCTAGTATCTAACAACAGAGATTACTTTTTCAGAATAACATAAAATGACTAACAAACCTGTTTTAAACCAGGAACTTAAACAGAAATTTAATACTGCCATATAAAATCATCCCAAAGTGTTAATTGAGTCCTTAGGCATTTTAAGATGCTATATGAGATTCTGTGTATGATACTAAAAAGTTTTTAAATGACCTTTGTATTTGAAGATCATATGGCTGAGAAGACAAAGGGGAAGATTAAAAATAAAAAGTTAATATGTCAAGTGTTAAATTACAATATGGTCAGGTGCGGTGGCTCACGCCTGTAATCCCAGCACTTTGGGAGGCTGAGGTGGGCCGATCACTTGAGGTCAAGAGTTCGAGACCAGCCTGGCCAACATGGTGAAACCCCATCTCTACTAAAAATACAAAAATTAGCCAGGTGTGGTGGCACGTGCCTGTAATCTCAGCTACTCGGGAGGCTGAGGCACGAGAATCACTTGAACCTGGGAGGCAGAGGTTGCAGTGAGCAGAGATCCCGCTGCTGCACTTCAGCCTGGGTGACAGAGCGAAATTCTATCTCAAAAAAAAAAAAAAAAGTATTAAATTACAATAATACAAAAACAAAAGTTACGATAAAACTGAATATAAGCAATATGACAAATGAAGAGGTAATATATTAACTCAAAAGAGAGTAAGGCCAGGTGAAGTGGCTCACACCTGTAATCCCAGCACTTTGGGAGGCCAAGGAAGACGATCGCTTGAGGCCAGGAGTTCAAGACCAGCCTGGCCAACACGGAGAAACCCCATCTCTACTAAAAATACAAAAATTAGCCGAGTGTGATGGTGCACGACTGTAAGTCCCAGCTACACGGGAGGCTGAGGCAGGAAAATTCACTTGAACCCAGGAGGTGGAGGCTGCAGTGAGCCACTGTACTCCAGCCTGTGACAGAGTGAGAGTAAAACAAAAATGGACTAGATTTGTCAAAGAAGGCTTCGTAGATAATAATAGCTTTTTATATGAGTACTCAGTATACAAAGAGAAATGTGACTGATATGGAGAATGTGACAAGTGCCAAATATTTTCTTCCTTAAAAAAATTTGGCCGGGCGCAGTGGCTCACGCCTGTAATCTCAGCACTTTGGGAGGCTGAGGTGGGCGGATCACCTGAGGTCAGGAGTTCGAGACCAGCCTGCCCAACATGGTGAAACTCTGTCTCTACTAAAAACACAAAAATTAGCCAGGCGTGGTGGCGTGTGCCTGTAGTCCCAGCTACTCAGGAGGCTGAGCCAGAAGAATCACTTGAACCCGGGAGGTGGAGGTTGCAGTAAGCCAAGATCATGCCACTGCACTCCAGCCTGGGTGACAGAGTGAGATTCCATCTCAAAAAAAAAACAAAAAACAAAAAAAAAAACTTATGGAGGAAAATAAGTTTTATTACTAAGGCATCATACATCTCTCCTATCCATTTATCATCAGTGAATTGAGCATCTTTAATGTATATGAACCAAAGTTCAGTATGTTGATTCTTAATTTCTTGGCACTTGAAAGGAATCTGGAGATAAATAAAGCGTGAAAATGTACCACAGTCATCATTTAAGATCACAATGGGTGGTAAAGGTAGGTATTAACAGATCTTCCACTTACAGTAATGGTGAACTAAATGACTGGACCAACCCTCCCTCAAAAAAAAAAAAAAAAAAAAAGCCAACATAAAAAGCTGAAAGAAATGAAAAAAAAATGTAATTGCATAAAATCCTAACAAGAAAGGGAAAATGAGGAAAATAAGATAAACCATATATTCTGTCTAAAGGCATTTGCTGACTGTGGAAAGATGGCTGAGAGGTAGAGTGGCACTTCTTGTAGGGAGAAGAAGGTGGGCTCGCTGCGAATCTGCTGGAAGCACTGAGAAGCAAGCTGCCATTTCTGGCAGACTAATAGAGCTGCACAAATGGGAATGGAAGTTCCATATTCTGCCAAAGGAGGAGACACACACTTTGGAAGTAAGGTTACAAATTCTATCCCAAGACCACCCAGGTAAACCAAAAAAATTCTGAAGCCTTGATTCTACACTGTTAGCACCCTCAGGTAATGAAATTTCTCTCTAGAATCAACAAAAGCAACAGACAATCGCAACAACCAACGACGTCAAATACTGACTGGAGTTATCAGAAAGAGCATGATACAATTATGCTTACAATGTTCATGGGGATAAAGACAAGCTTTAAAGTTTCAGCAACAGACCAGGAGCCATAAAAAGTATCATTGGAAAAAAGAACCACCAGAAATTACAGAGCTAAAAAATACAACCCAATTTAGAAACTCAATGGAGTACTTAACGGCAGATTAAACACAGTTGAAGAAGTGATAAACTAGAAGGTAGGCCTGAAGAACTAATCCAGAATAAAGCATTGAAATGGAAAAGACAGAGTAAGAGGCCTAGAGGTTATAGTCAGTGGGCCTGACAGGGATCTCACCGGAGCCTAGAGGAGAAACAGAATGGGGCAGAGGCAACATTTAAAGAGATACAGGCCAAGCACAGTAGCCCACACCTGTAATCCCAACACTTTTGTAGGCCGAGGCAGGAGAATCCCTTGAGCCCAGGAGTTCGAGACCTGCCTGGGCAACATAGGGAGACCCCATCTGTACCAAAAAAAATGTTTTTAAATTAGCCAGGCATGGTGTCACGTGCCTATAGTCCCAGCTACTCAGAAGGCTAAGGCGAGAAGATTGCTTGAGCCAAGCATGTTAAGGCTGCAGTGAGCCATGATCTCTCTACTGCACTCAAGCCAGGGCAACAGAGCAAGACCCTGTCTCTAAAATAAAATAAAGAGATATAACTGAAGACATCTCAAGACTGATGAAATGATTTAATCCATTGATTCAGGAAACCCAGTGAAGCTTAACCAGGATAATGTGACAGAGTGCTTACAAAAAACGGCCACAATATAATTTCACTCCCAGTACCCATGTCCCTTTACAATACAACTTTGTAGCTCTTCATATCAAAAGGTAGAGTTTATTTCCCTACCCCTTGAATCTGGGGTTAACCAATAAAACGTGGTAGAAATGAAGTGCTAGTTCTGAGCCCAGACCTCGAGAGGCCTTGTATGTGTTTGTCTTTTGGAACCCTGCTGCTGTCACATGAACAGGCCCAGACTAACATACTGGCTAATGAGATATGTAGCCCAGTCAACTATATTGCCCCAGCCAACAAGCCAGCCAATCCACAGAAGCAGAGTTGCCTACCTGGCCTGGCTGGCAGCTAACTATAGACCCACATGGGAGCCCATGTGGAACCAAGACCACGTGGAGCAGAAAAGAACCATACAGCTGGGCCCAATCCAAACTACCAACCTACAGAATTATAAGCTAAATAAGTGACTGTTGTTTTAAGCCCTAAGTTTTGGGGTTTATTTCACAGCAAAGGGTAACTGACATAGAAAAGTAAAAACAAATCCACAGACATATCATAATGAAGCTACACAAAATTAAAGACAAAATCTTAAAAACAGGTAAGTGCTGGCCAGGCGCAGTGGCTCACGCCTGTAATCCCAGCACTTTGGGAGGCCAAGGCAGGTGGATCACAAGGTCAAAAGATCGAGACCATCCTGGCCAACATGGTGAAACCCTGTCTCTACTAAAAATACAAAAAAAAGTAGTCGGGTGTGGTGGCATGCACCTGTAGTCCCAGCTACTTGGGAGGCTGAGGCAGAAGAATCGGCTGAACCCGGGAGGCAGAGGTTGCAGTGAGCCGAGATCGCGCCACTGCACTCCAGCCTAGGCAACAAGAGTGAAACTCTATCTCAAAACAAAACAAAACAAACAAACAAACAAAAAACAGGTAAGTGCTAATATAATTTTTAGGAGAGAGAAATCATTGGATGGGGTTGATCTTTAAACATTCTAAGTATTTCAATTTAATAACAGTAGGAAGACAGGCATTCTAGGCAAAAATAATCACTATCTGAAGTGTAGTCAATTTTTTTTGTGTGAAAATAAGGCCAAAAAGGTAGATGTGTTTGTTTAGAGTTAAGGGCTCATAGGCAAGCAGATATGGACTGTCTTCTAGCTTCACCACTAGCTGTGTGACCTCAGAGCAAGGTATTTCAACTCTGTACTTTGGTTTTCTCTTATTATAATGTAAATAATATCACCTACTATCACCTACTCCTACTTGTTAAGGATTTTTAAATGTAAGTAATGTTGTGCTTCGCACAGTAAACTCTAGATGTTATCAACTTTCACTCTAGAGATGAAAACCACTAAAACTGTTGTGTTTGGGACAACAAAGAGAGAATCAGAATCTGAGTTAGAAGGGGCCTTTGAGGCTATCCTCAATAAAGTCTATCCTCCGTTGTGGCTCTCCTATTCTAAAGCTTTATGTGAGATAATAAATACAACGCATAATATGCACAAAAGCAGCCTATAAAATGGAGGAAATGCTTTTCCTCTGGCTAATTTCTTATATAAACTTTAGACAGCTGTGTTAATTCACAGTTATGGGAAAGCATTTCTAATTGAGTTTTTAACAAGAAAACGAGCATAGTCTGGTAGGTTTAAAATGAGCTTTTTAGAGTAGATGAACCTGGATTCAAATACAAGCACTGCCCCTTTCTAGCTATTCATTAATTCAACCACATTTATTGAACAACTACTGTTACAGGTATCCCAATTGCTAGGAACACACAGTATTGATGTTTTAGAAACAATGTATTCCATTATTCTTTAATATGGAATCCTTTGTTACTCAGCTCCTAAAAAAAACACCCAAAAACCTTCATTAAAAGTACATACAAGAAAAAATACATTAAAAAAAAAACACTGATATATTTCAAGGGTATTTCTCTTAAAGCATATAGCTGGTAGAACTGATGTTGTTGTAACAATAAATATCCTGCTACATTCTTGCCCACATAGGAAATGCAGGCAAGGCCAAGACTTTTCTCAGAAAGCAGCTCTGAAGGAGTTACTGGCTAACACTGCACTGGCTATCAGTTATCAAGCACATTATTTCATTTAATCTTCACAATAACACCATGTGGTAGATTGCTACAGCAACGGCTTCCAATGAATCGTGTCTCCCTCTGTCCAGGCTCCTTTGCAATGTAACTTTGCCACTAAAGAGGTAGTAGTAAGCTCCATTTCCCCTCCCCTTGAATCTGGGCTGGTCTTCTGATTTACTTTGACCAGTACTAGAGAACTGACGTGAGACTTCCTAGGCTATCCTTAAGAGGTCTTGCAACTTCCCCTCTCATAGGCACCTAAGAAAGCCCAAGCTAAACTACTGAATGAGAGACTGTGCAGAAAGAGAGAGATCCAGGCAAGAGCAAGATATGCATGTGAGTCCCGCCCCAGGTGTGTTGCCAGCTGACTATATCTGCATGAGTGAGCCCAGACAAGACCAGCAAAGCAGTCCAGTCAACCCATAGAATCCTGAGAAATCATAGTTGTTTTACACTGGTAAGTTTTTGGTTTGTTACAAAGCAACAGATAACTGAAGCACGCTTTAAGTACTATTGTTTATCTCCAATTCAGACCTGAAGAAGTAAATACTTAAGTTTCAGAATTCTGCAAATACTTGAAAAGCTCTATTTCTTTTGATAACTAATGCACTTATTCTTCTTTAACAAAATAAAAAGTAAAGGAAGCATGGGGAAAAATATAAGCTGGTTTTACTTTCATCCATATCTATAAAAATTACAAGCAAAAAGGATTGAGCCATGAAGACATATTTAACTTATTTCCAACCCATACAATAAGTGAATATATATTTACTGACAGCTTAATAGTAACAACAACAATCTTACCGCACTTTCTATATGTCAGGTACTGTTCTACGTGATATAAGTGTGGTAAGTATATATGCACACACATACTCATCTTGTCCTCAGATAATGTCAGACAAGAGTAAGTCCTATTATTATCTTCATTTTCCTGAGTGGGAAAATGCAGCACAAAGTAGTTAAGCCCAAAATATACGGCTGAATTTCCCACTGATAAAAGTAGATTACATTTGCCACCAGAGAAAAGGCAGCCTAGCCTACTTAAAACAGAATTTCAATGACCAGGTTAGAACAGGTGTATCCCATTAATATACATCAAAGTGATTTCAGCTGTCAGGATGTAAACATTAAGATCAACTTGAGAGGCATACTTTATTTACTTATTTATTTACGGAGACGGGGGGGGGGGGGTGTGTCTCACTATGTTGCCCAGGCTGGTCTAGAACTCCTGCCCTCAAGTGATCCTACCATCTCAGCCTCTCAAAGTGCTGGGATTACAGGCGTGAGCCACTGCACCCGGCCTAGAGAGGCATACTTTAAACAGAAAGCATGCTCATTACAAAAGAGCAATGCTGTCACATCTACAAAGAGAAAATGAACAATATACGTCTACCTACCTATGCTTAATACTGTTGACAACTGCTTGCAGAACAGGCACATCACACATTTTAACTTGGAGTGAACCTAAGCATTCTATATAAATTTCGACAAAATTCAGATTCCTGCAAACATCACTACTCTAGACATCCTGACCCACGATATGAGCACATTCCGCCTATGTGCCATCAGAGTTGGTGGCAGAGAAAATACCCGAAACACAAGGACCCACAGAAGACAGTCTGAATGGTCTGGACGACATGACAGCGGCCATACCGCCTCAACCTCTGCCAGCCCCAAGAAGCCATCTCCCCGAAAAACGCAGCATCAAGGCCCCAGAATATACATTTCTCTGAATCAAAAAAAAGGAGGAGGAAGGTCCAAAGAGAGGCCAGATTCGGTGTGAGGCCGGCCAGCGATGGGAAGAGGTACCAGGGAAGGCTGCTAAGGCCAGGGTAGCAGTCGTCTCTCAGACCGCTCTTCCAAAATCCTAAGGGATCAGAAGGATTCTATCAAGAACTGAACAAGCTGACAATCACCTCAAGTCTATGGCCTCGAAGGCCCCTGCACAAGGTCCCCCTCCAGCTTTCTGCTTCTCCCAACATTTGCCTCCCCAGCCGACCTCAGGCCCGCCCCCTTGGACGTCAGGCCGGCTCCTAGCTTCACGCCCAAGAGCCGTGGCCAACCTAAGGAGATTAAGGCTGTGGCTTTCTTTCCCCACCTCTGTACTCCCGCGTTCCTGGGAAATACTCACTTGCCAGCCAGATCTTTATGAGAGCCGCTAGAATTCATGAGCTGGGCCAAATCCTGTCGCACGGCTGCCGCCATCTTTCTCCCAGCTCAGCGGTGGATGCGGGTCCTCTGGCAGCCAAAAAGAAAACGAGTGTGGTCCTCCAGAGTGCAGCCAGAGGGAACCTGAGATGCTACAGAGTAGCGTCTGTGTGGGCCAGAGCGTCTGGTGTGGGAGCCTGGGCTAGCTCCGCCCCCAGGGTTGAGTGATGCGGAGCTCCACTCCTCAGGTCTGAGGCCTGCCCAGGTCTCTCCTACAGGCTCTGGCTCTCACGCTTGGACTTTGGATTGGCTGATGAACTCCAGTAGTGAGTCTCTGGTGTAACTCCAATGAGTAGCCGGTACATAAAACGACTGCGTTTTCGCAAAGTTCCGTTTCTCACGTCTGTGGTTTACCGTCCTTCGATCTTTCAGGCAGCGCTTAAACTGCCTGTGGTAAAGAATGAGTTTTGTTTCCAATTCACCACAGACGATACTTTTTAGAAATACAATTAAAAAGTCCCCATTCCTCCTCCCACTCCGTGCACTTTATAATGGTTGATCAGACATTCCAGTTTGTCCAGTACAAAGCGATTTTCCCTCTGTCGTCCTGGAGTAATGATTAATATCCCCCCTTTCGGCCGGGCGCGGTGGCTCACGCCTGTAATCCCAGCACGTTGGGCGGCCGAGGCGGGCGGATCACGAGGTCAAGAGATCGAGGCCATCCTGGCTAACACGGTGAAACCCCGTCTCTACTAAAAATACAAAAAAATTAGCCGGGCGTAGGTGGTGCACCCCTGTAGTCCCAGCTACTCGGGAGGCTGAGGCAGGAGAATGGCGTGAACCCGGGAGGCGGAGTTTGCAGTGAGCCGAGATCGCGCCACTGCACTCCAGCCTGGGAGACACAGCGAGACTCGGTCTCAAAAAATAATAATAATAATAATAATAACATCCTCCCTTTCATTCTAGAAACCGTTCCATTTCAACGGAAGATTATATGGTCGCCTGCGTTTGTATACATTCGATACTCATGTATTCTTATAGAATTTCTGCAAATACAAGCAAATATTAGTAAAATAAAATTTTACCTCTCACAAGTAACACCACATAATTTGTTCTGCCTTGGGTTTTTTTTTTTGTTTTTTTGCACTTTTCCTGGTACTTTGGTTTGAAATAATTGTCTTCTCCAAAACTCATGTTGAGGGCTGGCGCCGTGGCTCACGTCTGTAATCCCAGCACTTTGGGAGGCCGAGGTGGACGGATCACCTGAGGTCGGGAGTTCGAGACCAGCCTGACCAACATGGAGAAACCCCGTCTCAACTGAAAATACAAAAATTAGCTGGGTGTGGTGGCACGTGCCTGTAATCTCAGCTACTCGGGAGGCTGAGGCACGAGAATCACTTGAAGCTGGGAGGCGAAGGTTACGGTGAGCCAAGATTGCACCACTGCACTCCAGCCTGGGCAACAAGAGGGAAACTCCGTCTCAAAAAAAAAAAAAAAAAAGAGAAACAAACAACTCACGTTGAAACTTCATCTTTAATGTGGCAGTATTTAGAGGTGGGCCTTAAATAGGTGATTGGATCATGAGGGCAAAACCCTTGATCTATTCATGGATTAATGGGTTATCATGGGAGAGAACATGTGGCTTTATTAGAAGAGGAAGAGACCTGAGCTAGCATGTTAGGAAGGTCACTCCCTTGCCATGTGATGCCCTGTGCTGCTTCTGAACTCTAGCAAGTCCCCACCAGCAAGAAGGGTCTCACTAGATGTGGCCCCTTGACCTTAGACTTCTTGGCCTTCATAACTCTAAGATATAAATTCCTTTTCTTTATAAATTACCCAGTTTCAGGTATTCTGGTATAAGCAACAGAAAACAGACTAAGACAGCTGGACATCTTATCAGCTGTCCAGTCTTTCAAAATCACTCTTTTTGGAGCTAGAGGATATTACACAGTGAGAGTACGCCTTAGTTTATTTAATCCTTATAGGACGTGTTATTTTTAATCAATGCGATGAACAACCTTTACATACATTATATATGTACAGGTAGAAAACATTACCAGAAATGAGGCAAAGGATAGACATACAATTTTGGTAGATATTGCCAAATTGCACTTTATAGGAATGGGATCATTTTGCCTTCCTACCAGAAATATATAGGGGTGCAGCTTCCTACAGCCTTGACTACAAAGGATGTCAAACTTTTGGATTTTTGCCATCTTCATGTGTGATAAATGGCATATTCCCTCTATTGGGAAAGAGAAAGAGAATACCTGAAGAAGGAATCCCTTTTAAGAATGTGTATTAGTCTGTTCTCAGCCAGGCGTGGTGGCTCATGCCTGTAATACCACCACTTTAGGAGGCCAAGGCAGGTGGATCACCTGAGGTCAGGAGTTCGAGACCAGCCTGGTCAACATGGTGAAACTCTTTCTCTACTAAAAACACAAAAAATTAACCAGGCGTGGTGGCGGGTGCCTGTAGTCCCAGCTACTTAGGAGGCTGAGGCAGGAGAATCGCTTGAACACAGGAGGCGGAGGCTGCAGTGAGCCGAGATCGCGCCACTGCACTCCACCCTGGGTGGCAGAGTGAAATCTCAAAAATAAAATAAATAAAAAAAGAATGTATATTAGTCTGTTCTCACACTGCTATAAAGAACTACCTGAAACTGGGCAATTTATAAAGAAAAGAGATTTAGGCCGGGCATGGTGGCTCACGCCTCTAATCCCAGCACTCTGGGAGGCCGAGATGGGCGGATCACGAGGTCAGGAGATCGAGACCGTCCTGGCTAACACAGTGAAACCCCGTCTCTACTAAAAATACAAAAAAATTAGCCAGGCGTGGTGGCAGGCGCCTGTAGTCCCAACTACTCGGGAGGCTAAGGCAGGAGAATGGCGTGAACCCGGGAGGCGGAGCTTGCAGTGAGCCGACATCGTGCCACTGCACTCCAGCCTGGGCGACAGAGCGAGACTCCGTCTCAAAAAAAAAAAAGAAAAGAGATTTAAATGACTCATAGTTCCACAGCCTTACAGGAGGCATGACTGGGGAAGCCTGAGGAAACTTACAATCATGGTGGAAGGGCAAAGGGGAAGAAAGTATGTCATCACATGACAGCAGGAGAGAGAGAGAACACAAAGCGGGAGGTGCTACAGACTTTCAAACAACCACATCTCATGAGATCTCATTCACTATCACCAGAACACAAGAGGGAAATCTGCCGCCATGATCCAATCACCTCCTACCAGGTCCCTTCCCCAACACTGGGGATTACAATTCAACATGAGATTTGAGTTGGGGTACAGAGCCAAACCATATCAGAAAGTTAGGAGATTGCCCACATCAATTCGGATCATGTTCCATTGGCAAGAACTTAATCATATGACCACCAATGAGACTAGAAATTTAATTTCCAGTTGGGCAGCCTTGTGCCCAGAAATAGGAAAGAATGAGTTTAGAGGGACAATCAGCAGTCTCTACTACAATATGTCCCTCTGACCACCTGAATATCCACATGTCGTTTGATGGTAATTTTAGGTATCAACTTGATTGGATTAAGGAATACCAAGAAAACTAACTGTTACAGCATTATATTAGTGTGTGTCTGTGAGGGTGTTTCCAGAGGAGATTGGCATGTGAGTCTGAGTGGACTAAGTGAAGAAGATCTGCCCTTAGTGTGGGCAGGCACCATCCAGTTAGCTGGGCCCAGACAAAACAAAAACAGAGAAAAGGTGAATTGGTCTCTCTCTCCTGAAGCTGAGAAACACACTTCTTCTCCTGGCCTTGGACGTCAGGCTCTCCGACCTTTGGACTCCAGGACTCACACCAGCAGCGCCCTGGGTTCTCAAGCTTTCAGACTTGGATTAAGCCATGCTGCCAGAATCCCAGGGTCTCTGACTTGCAGACTGCTTGATGTGGGACTTCTCAGCCCCCACAATCACATATCACATGATCCAATTCCCCTAATAATTCCCCTCTCATATCATTATATATATATATGCATATATATATATGCATATATATGCATATATATATATATATATATCCTATTGGTTCTGTCTCTCCGCAGAACCCTGAGTAATATAGCTTCTTCTCACAGTAGAGCCTCCTTCCTCCCTCCCTAGGGAAGAAAGCTCAATTTCCCATTCATTTTCTACATCAGCTAAAAATTCAGGATATCTGGTGATGCAGAAACCTATCACATTGGGATGTGGTGTTTCATGGTCCAGAGATGTATACACTGTAAAACAACTGATGTGTCCTATGCCCATACATCCAATAAAAACCAACAGTGGAGCAGAAACAGGCCAATCACAGTTAAAACTCAGACAAAGGAAGAATGGGAAACACAGCAGTTACTGGTCCGTAACAATGGCAGAATCCTGGGAAGGAAGTATGGATACTCACTGCCCTGATAATGGAATAAGTTCTTTGGTCAGTCCTTGGTTCTACTGAGAGGATTTCTATTGTTTGTTGTATTGTGTGGGTGCAAGCTTTACCTTCTGAATACAAGTTAACTGGATGTTGAGTATATTTCCTTTTTGAGAATGCCTTAGTGCTTGAACACTTGAGGGCTTTTGTAGGCCAGGCTTTTTGGGTGTTTGCTTTTTTTTTTTAAATAATTCCATTGAATATTCAATAAGTTCTACGTGCTTCCAGACAGTTTCAGATGCCAGTAAACACACCCAAAGTTATTTCTCGAAGTAGTTATCAAACTTGCCTTAAATCCTAGCTTCTTTGCTCAACCTATTTTTAATGCCCTCTTTGTAATGGTGGCAGCTGTGAAATAATCTGAAACAGTAGGCTTAAATGAGAAGAGAACTCTATCCATTTGATTCAGCTTTAGCTTATTTTTATTTTCTGTTGTTTTTGTTTGTTTGGTTGGTTGGTTGTGTTTGCCAAGAAGTTTTAAAGGGCTATGAAAAATCTGTAAGCCAAGTCTTTTCTTCTGCTATTTCAAGATACATAAACAGTTGGCTTTTTCAACTTAGTGAAGGCTCAGAATTTCTGGACATTTTATTCCCTTCTTAACTTGACTTCACACTTGACTTGCAACACCTTACCCAAGGCAACAAAAAGCCACATACACAAGCTGGCTCTTTTCAGATACTTCCACTAGCCACAAGCTGGGGAAGATTTCCTGCTTTCCTAATTGTTGGAGGCAGCAATTTTACTAAATATTTTGACCTACAAAGGACTTCTCTTTCCAGACTGCTCATTCCCCTTGCCCTGACTCTAACAGAATATTACATATTTTTAGATTTTACTTACAACAGTGAAGAAAAGCAAACCTGGATGGCCCTGGAGGCTTATTCTCTCCTTTTCAGTTATTTAGCAAGAGGTTAGCAAGGCACATCTTAATGAACTCAAGGGAACTGCACAAATCCTAGCTCTTCTTTTACCATGCAAAATCTTCAATTCTAGCCCAAACTGAATAGAAACCGTCATGTTAACAAAATCCTAGTAATCCTTGCATGTTAAAAGTTTGACAAGATCTAGCAGATGTCAACACCATTGGTATTTGTCTTAGTCTGTTTTCTGCTGCTTATAACAGAATACCTGAAACTGGGTAACTTATAAAGAAAAGGAATTTATGTCTTACAGTTATGGAGGCTGAGAAGTCCAAGGTAAAGGGGCCATATCTGATCAGGGCCTCCTTGCTGATGTACAGGGCATCACATGGTGAGGGGGCTAAGCATACTTGCTCTGGTCTCTCTCTTCTTATAAAGCCACCATTTCAACTCTCATGGGAACCCCTTAATCCATAAATCCCTTAATTCATTAATGGATTAATCCATTCATGAAGGCAGACCCTTTACGATCCAGTCACCTCTTAAAGGTCCACCTCTCAATAATGTCACATTAGGGAATCACTTTCAACATGAATTTTGAAAGGGATAAACATTCAAACAATAGCATTGTATAAGTTACCCCCGCTAACAAGGCCATTTCCTTGGCCAGGAATCTCCTGTTGTTGCAGTCTACTAGATGGTCTCTACCTTCTCACAGCTTCCCTACAAAGATAAAAAAGTTATCCAGAAGCCTCTTTCCTGACACATATTCTACTATACATCCACTGTGCCCAGCCCAAATATGCCTCACTACAGAAGGGAAAAGGGCATAAGTGATTGTCCATACGGTACTGTGCTGTTTTCTGCACGTGAATCCTTCCTCTATGCTTACTCCATGTGTTGCTAGTGCTGTGTGACAGTTGGTTTTAGAGTTATCTGGTGTGTTTCCTGCCTAGATCTAGAATCGGTCATTTCTCCAAGAAGCCTTTTTCCTTTTAATGGGAATGATAATTATAAATAACAGTCCAAGTGCTAAGGATGCTCGTTGCTACTATATCAGTCATTTGGAGACCTTTTTTGTAGGACAGAACTAGGAAATATGTATGTATTTTAAGGGTGAAGTGATTAATGAGGGCATACTGATAATTCCAATTTAGGTTGTTTTACTTAAACCTCTTCTATATTACATCTGTATCTCCTTATTTCCACACCCAGAATCCTGATTCACAGCACATAAGGAATATTCCATAATTACTCATTTTATTCATCCACATTACACACACAACAGCCTCAGAATAACAATACTTATACTACCACACCCAATATGATTACTGATAACAGTTAAATATTTTCCCACATTTCGTATTATAATAGCCATATTGTAAGCACATATAGCCATTACAAACTGTATTGTCTTCCTTTTTCTTATTTTTTGAGATAGGATCTCACTCTGTTGTCCCAACTGGAGTGCAGTGCCATGATCTCAGGTCACTGTAGCCTTGACCACCTGGGCTCAAGTGATCCTTCCACCTCAGCCTCCTGAGTAGCTGGGACTACAGGCATGCCTCACCCATCACCATGCCTGGCTAATTTTTCAACTTTTTGTAGAGACAGGGTTTCACCATGTTGCACAGGCTGGTCTCGAACTCCTGAGCTCAAGCAATCCACCTGCCTTTCCTCCCAAAATGCTGGGATTACAGGTGTGAGCCATGGCACCTGGCCTTATTTTCTTCCTTTTAATCTTCATGTATTCTTTTTTTTTTTTTTTTTTTTTTTGAGACGGAGTCTCACTCTGTCACCAGGCTGGAGTGCAGCAGCATGATCTCAGCTCACTGCAACCTCCACCTCCCAGGTTCAAGCAATTCTCCTGCCTCAGCCTCCTGAGTAGCTGGGACTACAGGCACGTGCCACCACACCCAGCTAGTTTTTGTATTTTTAGTAGAGACAGGGTTTCACCATGTTGGCCAGGATGGTCTCGATCTTGACCTCGTGATCTGCCCGCCTCGGCCTCCCAAAATGCTAGGATTACAGGCGTGAGCCACCGCGCCCAGCTAATCTTCATGTATTCTTAGGTCAGTAAGCACTACATATTGAATGTTCACCATCAGCTCTTTTATTGATATATCTCTAGTCTTTGGTTTTCTGTTAAAGAAGCTAATTCTTTAACAGATTGTTCAGGCAGGACTCAGAATCCATATTCTTGCATGTTCTTGAGTATTGGTAACATCTTGTGCCTTTTATGTTTGTTATCAGTTTTGTTGGATATAATAAACTTTGATTCACTTTTCTTAAGAATCTTAAGTGTGGTTCTTCATTTTTTTTTGGCATAAAGCATCACTAATATCTGATGAGAGTCTAATTTTCTATCTCTCAGTTTTTTAAGAGACAGGGTCTTACTCTCTCACCCAGGCATTACCCCATTAATGTATTAATCCATTCATGAGGACAGACCCCTCATGATCTCAGTTACCTTTTAAAGGCCCACCTCTCAATAATGCCACATTGGGGGTTAGGTTTCAATATGAGTTTTGGAAAGGATAAACATTCAAATAATAGCATTATATGAGTGCAGTGGCATGATCATAGTCACTGCAGCCTTGAACTTCTGGGCTCAAGCAGTCCTCCCACCTCAGCCTTCCAAGTAGCTGGGACTACAGGCACACTGGCCACTATATCCAGCTAATTCTTTAAATTTTTTGTAAGAATAGGGTCTTGTTTTGTGCCCAGTCTGGGCTTGAACTCTTGGGCTCAAGCAATTCTCCCACCTCAGCCCTGCAAAGCACTGGGATTATAGTCATGAGCTACTGCACTCTATTTTCTTTCTCTTATAAGTCACTTACTCTTTTTGCTTAGATGCCCCAAGCTTTTTTTCTCGTGCCTGTAATCCCAGCATTTTGGGAGGCGGAGGCAGGCAGATTGTTTGATTTCAGGAGGTCGACACCAGCCTGGGCAATGTGGCAAGACTCTGTCTCTACAAAAAGACACAAAAATTAGCCAGGCATGGTGGCATGCACCTGTAGTCCCAGCTACTCGGGAGACTGAGGTGGGAGGATAGCTTGAGCCCAGGAGGTTGAGGCTGCAGTGAGCTGCGATCATACCACTGAAGTCCAGCCTGGGCAACAGAGTGAGATTCTGTCTCTAAAAATGAAAAACAAAGATGTTGGAACTATCCAACAGGGAATTTAAGATAATTATGATACTGTGTTAAAGTTTCAATTAAAAATATAGGCCAGGGGCTGTGGCTCACACCAGTAATCCCAGCACTTTGGGAGGCCAAAGCAGGTGAATTGCTTGGGCTCAGGAGTTTGAGACCAACCTGGGAAACATGGCAAAACCCCATCTCTACAAAAAATACACACAAAAAATTTAGTCAGTGTAGTGGCATGTGCCTGTAGTCCCAGCTAGCAGCTGGGACTGGAAGGCTGAGGTGAGAGGACCCTCTTAGCCCAGAAAGTTCGAGGATGCAGTGAGCCATGATTGTGCCACTGTACTCCAGCCTGGGCAACAGAGTGAGACCATGTCTCAAAAAAAGAAAAGAAAAGAAAAGAAAATGTATACAGCATGAATGAACAGATGAGGAATTAAAACAGAGGGAAGAGGTTGGGCGCAGTGGCTCACGCTTGTAATCCCAGCACTTTGGGAGGCCGAGGTGGGCGGATCACAAGGTCAGGAGATCGAGACCACGGTGAAACCCCGTTTCTACTAAAAATAGAAAAAATTAACCAAGCGTGGTGGTGGGCGTCTGTAGTCCCAGCTGCTGGGAGGCTGAGGCAGGAGAATGGCATGAACCCGGGAGGCAGAGCTTGCAGTGAGCCGAGATCGCACCACTGCACTGGAGCCTGGGCGACAGAGCGAGATGCTGTCTCAAAAAAAAAAAAAAAAAAAGAGGGCAGAAATGAAAAGAAAATGTAAAAAGGAAATGCTAAAAATAAAAAGACTTGTTAACAGGGACAAAGAATGTTTTCAATGTGCTCATGAGTAGACTCAGCACAGCCAAAGAAAGAATCAGGGAACTTAAAAATAGGTCAATAGAAAGAGCCCAAACTAAAAGAAATAAAGTAAAAAAAAAAAAAAAAAAAGAAAAGTGAGAGCAGATAGAGAAGGGATAGTGCTGTGGTTTGGATATCTGACCCCTTCAAACTTCATGTTGAAATTTGATCTCCATTGTTGAAGGCAGGGCCTAATGGGAACAGATCCTTCATGACTGGTGTGGTGTTGTCCTCATGGTAATGAGTGAGTTCTTGCTCTAGTAGTTCCCATTAGAGCTGATTGTTAAAAAGAACCTGGCACCTCCCCACTTCAGTCTCTTGTGTCTCCTCTTGCCATGTGATCTCTGCACATGCTAGCTTCCCTCCCCTTTCTTCCATCAGCAGAAGCAGCCTGAAGCCCTCACCAGGAGCAGATGCTGGTGCCATGCTTCTTATACAATCTGCAGAACTGTGAGCCAAATAAGCCTTTTTTCTTTATAAATTACCCAGCCTTGGGTATTTCTTTTATTTTTTGAGATGGAGTCTTGCTCTGTCACCCAGGCTGGAGTGCAGTGGCACAATCTCAGCTCACTGCAAGCTCCGCCTCCCGGGTTCACACCATTCTCCTGCCTCAGCCTCCCAAGTAGCTGGGACTACAGGCACCTACCACCACACCCAGCTAAATTTTGTATTTTTAGTAGAGACGGGGTTTCACTGTGTTAGTCAGGATGGTCTTGATCTCCTGACCTCGTGATCCACCCACCTTGGCCTCCCAAAGTGCTGGGATTACAGGTGTGAGCCACCATGCCTGGCTGGGTATTTCTTTATAGCGATACTAAGACAGACTAAGAAAGAATCTCCAAGAGCTGTGGAACAAAATGATTCAACATACGTATAATTGGAATCCAAGAAGGAAAAGAGAGAAAAAATGATGCAGAAAAAAAGATTTGAAGAGATAGTAGCAAATAATTATCCAAAAATTATGAAAGATATCAAACCACACATCCAGGAATCTCATAGAACCTCCAAAAGGATGAAACATATACACCCACATAGGCACATAATATTTAAATTGCTGAAAACCAAAGATAAAGAGAAAATCTTTTTTTTTTCCTAAGAGATGGAGTCTCACTCTTCCTCCCAGATGAGAATACAGTGGCACCTTCTTAGCTCACTGCAGCCTCAAACACCTGGGTTCAAGCAATCTTCCTGCCTCAGCCTCCTGAGTAGCCAGGACTAACTACAGATACGCACCACCACACCCAGTTAATTTTTTTTTTTTTTTGAGATGGAGTCTTGCCCTTTTCACCCAGGCTGCAGTGCAATGGCATGATCTCGTCTCACAGCAGCCTCTGCCTCCCAGGTCCAAGGGATTCTCCTGCCTCAGCCTCCTGAGTAGCTGAGATTACAGGTGCCCACCACCATGCCCATCTAATTTTTGTATTTTTAGTAGAGATGGGGTTTCACCATGTTGGCTAGGCTGGTCTTGGACTCCTGACCTCAAGTGATCCGCCCACCTCAGCCTCCCAAATTGCTGGGATTACAGGCATGAGTCACTGTGTCCAGCCAAAAAGAAAATCCTAAAGGCAACCAGAAAAAAAAAAAAAAAAAAAAAGGCATATTACTTACAGAGGAATTACAACAGACTTCTGGTCACAAATTATACACCTCAGAAGGTAATGGAGTGACATGCTAGCAGTGGAAGGGAAGGCTTCTGGACCTTACATTCTGATGGTTCTCCCTTGAGATGTCCCCTCCATTTGGGGATTATTCACTTAAACATTATTGCCCTCATAAACAGAAACTAATGGCCACACCTCTCTCATAACATTCTGACACACATGTAGACATTAACTTTTCCTTTAATTTACCTAAGCAGCAGTAAATAACAGTGTATTAGTCCATTTTCATACTGCTATAAAGAACTGCCTGAAACTGGGTTATTTATTTATTTTTAAATTTTACTTTAAGTTCTGGGATACATGTGCTGAACATGCAGGTTGGTTACATAGGTATACATGTGCCATGGTGGTTTGCTGCACCTATCAACCCATCGTCTATGTTTTAAGCTCTACATGCATTAGGTATTTATCCTAATGCTATCCTTCCCCTTGCCCCCCACATCACACAGTGATGTTCCCCTCCCTGTGTCCATGTGTTTTCATTGTTCAGCTCCCACTATGAGTGAGAACATGCAGTGTTTGCTTTTCTGTTTGTGAGTTAGTTTGCTGAGGATGATGGTTTCCAGCTTCATCCATTTCCCTGCAAAGGACATGAACTCATTCTTTTTTATGGCTGCATAGTATTCCATGGTGTAAATGTGCCACATTTTATTTGTCCAGTCTAACACTGATGGGCATTTGGGTTGGTTCCAACTCTTTGCTATTGTAAATAGTGCTGTAATAAACATATGTGTGCATGTGTCTTTATAGTAGAATCATTTATAATCCTTTGGGTATATGCCCAGTAATGAGATTGCTGGGTCAAATGGTATTTCTGGTTCTAGATCCTTGAGGAATCACCACACTGTCTTCCACAATGTTTGAACTAATTTACACTCCCACCAACAGTGTAAAAGCATTCCTCTTGCTCTGCATCCTCACCAGCATCTGTCGTTTCCAGACTTTTTAATGATCACCATTCTAACTGGCATGAGATGGTATCTCATTGTGGCTTTCATTTGTATTTCTCTAATGACTGAGACTGGGTTATTTATAAAGGAAAGAGGTTTCATTTATTCAGTTCAGCATGACTAGGGAGGCCTCAGGAAAATTACAATCATGGCAAAAGGCAAAGGGGAAGCAAAGCACCTACTTCACAAGGCGGCAGCAAGGAGAAATGCTGAGCAAAGGGGGAAGAGCCTCTTATGAAACCATCAGATCTCATAAGAACTCACTCACTGTCATGAGAACAGCATGGGGGAACTGCCCCCATGATTCAATTACCTCCACCTGGTCTCTCCCTTGACACGTGGGGATTATGGGGGTTACAATTCAAGATGAGATTTGGGTAGGGACACAAAGCCTAACCATATCAAACAGGATCATTCAGCAATGGTTAAGATTTTCCTCAGGGTTGGGGAAAGCAAAAGGAAATTACACATATATGATGTGGCTGACCCAGTGCTTCTAATGGTCTTTCCTCACCTCCCAGATGAATCATGACAGTCTATGCCAGAGACTGCAAACATTTTCTATAAAGGGCCAAATAAAAAATGTAGACTTTAGGCCACATGTGGTCTCTGTGACTGCTGCTTCTTTTTCTTCTACAATCCTTATAAAGTATAAAAATCAAAACCAAAAATGTTCTTAGCTTATGGGCTGGACAAAAATCTAAAATTTTTATTTAGACCACATATGGTCTCTTTAGTGCTGCAACAGCTGCAGCAGTTGCTGCGATTGCTTTTTCCTCTATAATCCTTTAAAAATGTAAAACACATACATTCTTAGCTTGCAGTCTGGACAAAAATAGGCAATGAGCTGGATTTGGCCTGTGGGCCTTCCTTTGCTGACCCCTGCTCTAGGCCACTTTTTCTGGCTAGTGAATGGTTTGAGAACAAGTATATGGTCCAGGTTTGACCAGCACATCATGATGGAAAGCCTTCTGGGGAACAGGTTTAACTTGCTTATGGGAAGAAGCATATGGGATGAATACTCTTCCTCTGAGGCTGATATCTGTGTATTGTGTGTAGTATTTTTTCTTTCTTTTTTTGAGACAGAGTTTGCTTTGTTGCCCAGGCTGGAGTGCAATGGTACAATCTCGGCTCACTGCAACCTCTGCCTCTCAGGTTCAAGCAATTCTCCTGCCTCAGTCTCCTGAGTAGCTGGGATTACAGGTGACCGCCACCATGCCCTGTTGATTTTTTGCATTTTAGTAGAGATGGGGTTTCACCATGTTGCCCAGGCTGGTCTCAGACTCTTGAGCTTAGGCAATCTGCCCATCTCGGCCTCCCAAAGTGCTAGGCATTAGCCACCGCACCCGGCTGTGTGTAGTATTTCTATGTATGATCCTAGATGATAACCATGAGAAAGCAAGCCTAAGAATAAAGGGAAAGTCTTGAGGATGGTAGCATGCAAAGGAAGTCAATGTCTTTAATGACATCTTTTCTCTATGGAACTATCTTAGAAAAGCCATTTCTATGCTATTCATTTTATGAGATATAAAGTATAAGCTACTGAAAGCAGCCTAGTTACTATAGATAGTAAGCTACCATTATGTAGCAGAGAGTTTTGTGGGTAGCTTTGTGAGTTCCAGGCCCCAGAATTTTTACACTGGAGGAGCAAAGAGCAGCAGTTTGATTGGATAAGAAAGTTAATGCTATACAGGCATAGCAATTTACATAAGACCACAGTTACTTTTCTATGTCAAAGAAAAGGGTGTTTTCATGGAGAGTTTAAGATGTTGGGCCGGGCGTGGTGGCTCACGCCTGTAATTCCAGCACTTTGGGAGGCCGAGGCGGGCAGATCGCGAGGTCAAGAGATCGAGACCATCCTGGCTAACACGGTGAAACCCCGTCTCTACTAAAAATACTAAAATTAGCCAGGTGTGGTGGCACATGCCTGTAGTTCCAGCTACTCGGGAGGCTGGGGCAGGAGAATTGCTTGAATCCAGCAGGTGGAGGTTGCTGAGATCACGCCATTGCCCTCCAGCCTGGGTGACAGAGTGAGACTCCGTCTCAAAAAAAAAAAAAAAGATGCTAACGTACTCTAATCCTCTCCTATTGTGCAACACATCCAAGGGGTCTTTATAGTTATATCTTGTAGTTTGGATCATTGCTCCCAAATCTTTATTTCCTCTCTGTGCTAGAATGATATATCTACACATTTCACATGTACCTTTGCCGTACCTTTCACTAGAGTAGAAAGAATATATTTTTCCTCCTCATTGATGTTGGGCTTTGGACATAGGACTGTTTTGGCCAATGTAATGTGGACCGAAGTTACAGTGCACCAGTTGGTTGGGGATAGGGTAGCCTTAAAAAGGACATCATGGGCCAGGCTCGGTGGCTCACGCCTGTAATCCCAGCACTTTGGGTGGCTGAGGCAGCAAGTGGATTGCTTGAGGACAGGAGTTCAAGACCAGCCTGGCCAATAGGGTGAAACCCTGTCTCCACAAAAAGTAAAAAATTAGCCAGGCATGGTGGTGAACACCTGTAGTCTCAGGTACCTGGCAGGCTGAGGCAAGATAATTGCTTGAATCCAGGAGGCAGAGATTGCAGTGAGCTGAGATTGTACCACTGCACTCCAGCCTGAGCAACAGAGCGAGACTCTGTCTCAAAAAAAAAAAAAAAAAAAAAAAGGACATCATATTTCTATTCAGTGCTATGTTCTTGGGAGCCACTAGAAGAAAGCATACCCCAGGTTGCTAATGCCCTATCAGCTTGGGCCCCAGAATTAAGATATGTGGAACCCAACCATAAGTCTGGGTTCTAACCTGGCCTAGCTGAGCCCAGCCTAGATCTGTGAACCTAGCCAATTCATGAGAAAAATAAATGCTTGTGTTTATAAGCCATGAAGAATTTTAAGGTGTTTTGTAATAAAACCTCTACCTAGTTTCCAGTTTCCTTAGGGGTAGATATCTTCTTCTCCTGCTGGGTAAAAAGATGGACACATTATCAACTCAGCTGATTAGCAAACTAAAAAAAAAAAAAAAATAGGTACATTCCTTCAAACACATTAAATGCTTTGTGTCCAGATCCAGATGACCAAGGCCTAGAGAGAGTAACCATTTTCCTCTCTAAGTCTGAGCTCCCGTATCATATCTCAAAATGTGTTTCTCTCTTCTCAGGATGACTGACATTAACCATATCTACTTCCTTCAAGGGGACCCACTCCTAACCACAGAAGTGGTTATACCCCTAGCAGCCCAAGTACATCAGAACATTACAGAGAATCCTCTACTTCTATCCTTCTAATTAGAAAAACAAGCAAACAGAAACCTCTATTATATAGACAAAGAAATCTTATTGTGAGAGGAAAAGCAAATGAATCCTGCCTGCCATCAACAGATTATTTTAGTGGTTGATTTTATTTTTTGGGTGGCTTGACATTACTAATAACACTATATTATACAAAGTGGAAAACTCGGGGTATGTTCAAAGTGATACCAGTCTGCATTCCCTTATTCAAAACCCCTGGGGGCAAATGTGCTTTGGAATTGAAAATATTTTGGATTTTAGAGAAGAATATGCAGAAACCATTTTAAAGTTCTCATTTTTTAAAAAATCTTAAAACCAGTTTTAATGGGGTATAATTTACATACGCTAAAATGCATCCATTTTAAGTATACCCAATGAATTTAGGCCATTGTATACCCTTGTACAACCACAATCAGGGTCAAGAACATTCCCAACACCCCAGAAAGTTCCTTCCAATACTTTTGGTCACAATGAAATCCCACAATTAAACACACTGAGATTTTTTTTTTTTTTTTGAGACGGAGTCTCGCTCTGTTGCCCAGGCTGGAGTGCAGTGGCGGGATCTCGGCTCACTGCAGGCTCCGCCCCCCTGGGGTTCATGACATTCTCCTGCCTCAGCCTCCTGAGTAGCTGGGACTACAGGCGCCCGCCACCTTGCCCGGCTAATTTTTTGTATTTTTAGTATAGATGGGGTTTCACCGTGTTAGCCAGGATGGTCTCAATCTCCTGACCTTGTGATCCACCCGCCTCAGCCTCCCAAAGTGCTGGGATTACAGGTGTGAGCCACCACACCCGGCAACACACTGAGATTTCTACACTGACATATGTGAGTATTGACACTAAATGGAATTAAGAATATTAATGCCTTATATCATATTGGGCCAGGTTTTCCCAATAAATAAGCTTGCCATAAGCTTTCAGAAACCTTTTAGTTTTCAAAACATCTTGGATTTTGAAATCATTGGTAAGAAATTATGGGCCTGTTGTAAAAAGAGTTATATCATAATGAAAAAGAAAGGTGATAATTACTCTTACTTATACATGTTAAGTGCTTGTATTAGAGACATCTGGGATTTATGAAAAATGAACTCATGAACAAAGGACCTTCTGAATAATCTTTTGAAAACTAATCTATTTTAAGAAAATTTTATTAGTGTATACTGTGTACCTAACAGTACACCTGGCACATAATAGGTACCCAGTAATACATTTTTATTTTTTTCTGTTGATTCTACCCAACTCATATCTCCATACTCCTGTCTTTTTTTTTTTTTTTTTTTTGAGACCGAGTTTTGCTCTTGTCGGCCAGGCTGGAGTGCAATGGCACCATTTCTGCTCACTGAAACCTCCACCTCCCGAGTTCAAGTGATTCTCCTGCCTCAGCCTCCCGAGTAGCTGGGATTACAGGCACACGCCACCACACCTGGCTAATGTTTGTATTTTTAGTAGAGACGGGGTTTTACCATGTTGGCTAGGCTCGTCTCGAACTCCTGACCTCAGGTGATCCACCCGCCTTGGCCTCCTGAAGTGCTGGGATTACAGGTGTGAGCCACTGTGCTCGGCCTCCTGTCTTTTTTAATATTAATATTTTCCTCAGAAACTTCCTGTGTTTATTTTAAAAAGCTCTAATTTTTTTTTCTTGTTTATTGTCTGGCACATCTTCTAGAATTGTCCAATACTGTAGTAATTAGCACATGTGGCTATTTATTTTTTATAAAGACAGGGTCTCATTCTGTCATCCAGGCTGGAGTGCAATGGTGTGATCATGCCTTGCTGTAACCTTGAACTCCTGGGCTCAAGTGATCCTCTCACCTCAGCCTCCCAAGTAGCTAGGACTTTAGGCATGTGCCACCATGCCTGGCTAATTTTTTTATATCACTTTTTTTGTAGAGAGTGCTTCTCACTATGTTGCCCAGGCTGGTCTTGAACTCCTGGGCTCAAGTGATCCTCCAGCCTCAGCCTCCTAAAGTGCTGGGATTATGGACGTAAACCACCGCTCCAGCCACATGTGGCTATTTAAATTTAAATTAATGGCAATTAAAACGAAAAAGTCAGTTCCTTTAGCCATGCTAGCCACATTTCAGTTGCTTGATAGCCACATGTAGCTAGTGGCTACAGTATCAGATAGTGCAGAATAGTTCCACCATTGCAGAATGTTCCGTTGGACAGAATTGTGCTGTCTTGTTCACCACTTAATTTTTAGTTCCTTGCACAGACGTTGGGATCCAGTAGATAATCAACAAATATTTGCTGAATAAATGTTTTTAGTTCTTCTGGAAATGCCATCATGCACATGCAAAGCACAGAGTTTCTTCTGAAATAGATGTTTGAATAGCAGAGATTTTTGGTGGTTTTTTTTTTTGTTTTTGACAGGGTCTCGCTGTTGCCCAGGCTTGAGTTCTGTGGTGCAATTATAGTTCACTGCAAACTTAAACTGCTGGGCTCAAGCAATCTTCTATCTTAGCCCCCAAGTAGCTGGGACTACAGGTATGTTTCACGATGGCCAACTAATTTTTAAATTTTTATTTTGTAAAGACGAGGTCTTGCTATGTTGACCAGGCTTTTTTATTATTATTATTTTTTTATTTTTTTTATTTTTTTGAGACAGGGTCTTACTCTGTTGCCCAGGCTGGAGTGCAGTGGTGGGATCTCGGCTCATTGCAACCTCTGCCTCTTGGGTTCAAGCGATTCTCCTGCCTCAGCCTCCCTAGTAGCTAGGATTACAGGCATGCACCACCACGCCCGGCTAATTTTTTGTATTTTTAGTAGAGACGGGGTTTCACCATGTTGGGCAGGCTGGTCTCGAATTCCTGACCTCACATGATCCGCTTGCCTCGGCCTCCCAAAGTGCTGGGATTACAGGCATGAGCCACTGCATCTGACCTAAAATGATTTATTTGAAAAAGTAAGGCCGGTCGCAGTGGCTCACGCCTGTAATCCCAGCACTTTGGGAGGCTGAGGCGGACGGATCATGAGGTCAGAATATTAGAGACCATCCTGCTAACACGGTGAAACCCCGTCTCTACTAAAAATACAAAAAATTAGCCGGATGTGGTGGCATGTGCTTGTAGTCCCAGCTACTTGGGAGGCTGAGGCAGGAGAATCGCTTGAACCCGGGAGGCGGAGGTTGCAGTAAGCCAAGATTGAGCCACTGCACTCCAGCTTCGGCGACAGAGCGAGACTCTGTCTCAAAAAAAAAAAAAAAAAAAAAAAAAAGTAAAAGATTAGATTAGATTCAGACTCTATTTAGTTTTGATTATTAATAGCTTTCAGACATTGGGTGCTTACTATATGCCAGGCACTGTTCTCAGTGTTTTACACATATTACCTCATTAATTTTCACAACAACCTTATGATGTATGCACTAGTCTCAATTTACAGATAAGGACGCTGAGACATAAAGAGGAAAGTAACTTGTCCAAGTTCACAGAGCTATTATGTGGAGGGCCAGGATTTAAGCCCAGGCTGTCTGGCTCCAGGTGCCAAGCAATTTACTGTAACACTTTGAACTCTTTATGATTATCTTTAATAAGGGCATTTATTTATTTATTTATTTATTTATTTATTTTTGAGACAGAGTCTCGCTCTGTCGCCCAGGCTGGAGTGCAGTGGCGTGATCTCGGCTCACTGCAAGCTCCGCCTCCTGGGTTCATGCCATTCTCCTGCCTCAGCCTCCCGAGTAGCAGGGACTACAGGCGCCCGCCACCACACCCGGCTAATTTTGTATTTTTAGTAGACACGGGGTTTCACCGTGTTAGCCAGGATGTTCTCGATCTCCTGATCTCGTGATCCACCCGCCTCGGCCTCCCAAAGTGCTGGGATTACAGGCGTGAGCCACTGCGCCCAGCCAATAAGGACTTTTAAAATGAACTCTTTATGAGGCCGGACGCGGTGGCTCACACCTGAAATCCCAGCACTTTGGGAGGCTGAGGAGGGTGGATCATGTGAGGTCAGGAGTTCGTGACCAACCTGGCCGACATGGTGAAACCCCATCTCTACTAAAAATATGAAAAAAAAAAATTAGCTGGGTGTGATGGCCCCCGAGCCTGTAATCCCAGCTACCTGGCACTCTGCCTGAGGCAGGAGAATCACTTGAACCCGGGAGGTGAAAGTTGCAGTGGGCCGAGATCGAGGAACTGCCTTCCAGCCTGGCCAGAGCAAGACTCAAAAAACAAAACCAAACAAAAACAGGAAAAATAACTCTTTATGATTGTTTTTATTTTCATTTATTTTTATTTTTATTTTTAGACAGAATCTTGCTCTGTCCCAGGCTGGAGTGCAATGGTGTGATCTTAGCTCACTGCAACCTCTGCCTCCCGGATTCAAGCTATTCTCCTGCTTCAGCCTCCCGAGTAGCTGGGATTATAGGCGCCGGCCACCACACCTGGCTAATTTTTATATTTTTAGTGGAGATGGGGTTTCACCATGTTGGCCAGGCTGGTCTTGAACTCCTGACCTCGTGACCCACCTGCCTCGGCCTCTGAAAGTGTTGGGATTACAGGCGTGAGCCACCGCGCCTGGCCCCTATGATTATTATTATTTTTTTATTTTTTATTGTTTTGAGACGGGAGTCTCGCTCTGTCGCCCAGGCTAGAGTGCAGTGGCGCGATCTCGGCTCACTGCAACCTCCGCCTCCTGGGTTCAAGCAATTCTCCTGCCTCAGCCTCCTGAGTAGCTGGGATTACAGGTGCCCGCCACCACGCCCAGCTAATTTTTGTATTTTTAGTAGAGACGGGGTTTTACTATGTTGGTCAGGCTGGTCTCGAACCCCTGACCTTGTGATCTACCCGCTTCGGCCTCCCAAAGGGCTGGGATTACAGGCATGAGCCACTGTGCCTGGCCTGATTATTTTTAATAAGGACCATTTAGTCTCCTTCTTCCTTTATATTATACCTCTTCTTTCATTTTTTCTTATTTAACTTAGCTAGGACACACTCAAAAACGGTAAACAGCTACTATACCCCTGCCTCCTTATTGAGTTTCTGATTTTAAGGTGAAAGCCTCTGCCATTTCACTGAAATGTATGGTGTTGTTCTCTGATGATTATCTTGATCCAATTAAGGAAACATTCTTTTATTTCTAGTTTACTAAGAATTTAAAAAATTCAGGGTGGTTATTGAATGTTATACAATGTATCTCTAGAGACTGTCATTTGGTTTTTCTCCTTCAATCTAATAAATTACACTAGTAGATTTCTTAATGTTAAATCACTGTTTCGGTTAAACCATATATTTTGTCATGATGTAAATTCTTTTTACTACCACATTGCTGGAATTTGATAACATCTTTTTTTTTTTTTTTAAAGAGTCTCACTCTGTTGCCCAGGCTGGAGTGCAGTAGTATGACCTCGGCTCATTGCAAACTCTGCCTCCCGGGTTCAAGTGATTCTCCTGCCTCAGCCTCCTGGGTAGCTGGGACTACAGGTGCATGCCACCACGCCCGGCTAATTTTTGTATTTTTAGTAGAGACAGTGTTTCACCATGTTGGCCAGGCTAGTCTCAAACTCCTGACCTCAGGTGATCCACCTCCCTCAGCCCCGCAAAGTGCCAGGATTACAGGTGTGAGCCACTGCGCCCGGTCTGATAACTTCTTAATTCTTTTTATTAAAAAAATTTTTTTTTGTAGAGATGAAATCTCACTATGTTGCCCAGGCTGGTCTCAAACTCCTGGTCTCAACCCATCCTCCTGCCTCAGTCTTCCAAAGTCCTGCGATTACAGGTGTGAGCCACAGCACCAATAACAACTAAATACTCAATTTTGCCTTCATAACAAAATCATAGCGAGAAAGGAAGTTTCCCTTCTCTTTTTTGGGTGCTGTTTGTCTTGGGTTTTAGTATAAGAGTTATGCTGCCTTGTGGAATAAACTGGGAAAGGGTCTCCTTTTTTTGAGATATTTTGGTCTCTCTAAAATCTAGCCAGTTTTGGGTACCCCATCTCACTCTTTTCTTCCTTCCAGTGGTGCCCCAACAGCACCATCAATCATTTTACTATGAGGATTTCTCACACTAGCTCTCAAGGTTCCTCATAAAGTGGGCTCACAATGCTGATCTCCAACAAAGCCTTTGTGTCATTCAACTTTATCACATTACTTACACATGTCACAGACCTTCCCATTTTCAAGGCTTTGCTAATTTCATGACATTTGCCTTGTTAAATCCTGACTATTAGTGTTTGGGCTGGTACTGGGTGTTGATTATGGCACAAGGGAACTAACATTTCAGGCAGAGACTGTGTACCTGCTTAACACCCTTCATTTTATTTAACCATCAGAATCCTGGGAAGTTTTGTTATTTTTATTTGCTGGATAGGAAAATAAACGTTATACACTATACACTAATAAACGGAGGTGCCATTAAATACCAGTACTGCTTGATTCCAAAGTGACTGCTGCCTCCCCTACACTGTTTCACCTCCTCCATTGTGTTCCCGAGGTAGTCTCTCATGCTGACCTGTATGTCCTCCGTACTCCATTAGCAAATTATACACTGTATCGCACCATCTTACATTTACACTCTTGTAGTTTCTATTTTCGTATATGTAGTGCTTGTCGCACTCACAGCAGTTGATAATAATCTCTCAGAATAATTTTTTTTCCCCTCAGAATGATCTGTCAGCGTCTGTTCATCCGACTCCGTATTTGGATATCATATAAATCGCGGGAAAAAATAAAAGGTGATTAAATACAAATAATTTTGACTGTGTTAGTCTTAGCTGCCTGTTGCAAGAAATGCAAAACGTCTCTTTCAAAATAAGTTTAACTCTCAATGATCTCCCTATGGCATTTTAGCGACACTGCAAAACTAGTGCCTAAAAACACAGTGACTTGGCATTTGTGACTACTGATCACCTCCTCACTCAAGCACATCAAACAGCGGGATATCCTGGAAGTCGCACCTACAACCCGGACTTCCTAACAAGGAAAGCTAGACGAAGGGACGGTCTCTCCCAACCGCAGCGCGATGCGAGTCCTCCCCCCATCAGCTTCAGTCCGATGGAACATTCCGTGCGATCGCTTTGACCGGGCGCCACTCGACGTCACGTGGAACTGGAGCGCCCTGGCGGAGCCCGGCGGAATGACGCGGGCTTGGGTTGCCAAGGGGAGGGACGAGGCGCCGCGGAAGAGGCGGAGCGAAGGAAGCCGGCCGCGGGGCGGGGTGCGGAGCGCAGGGGCGGGCAGAGAGGGGCGCGCGGGCGGGGAGGGCCCAGCGTATTATGGGATGCGGCGGTGGAATGGCGCTGGGCGCGTGATTTTGAACAAACCCTGGTCTGTGTCTCGGAGGCGCCGCCGCCGCCGCCGCTGCTGGGAGCCCAGGGAGCGCCGCGCGACCAGGAGGCGGCGGCGCCGCCGGCTTTGGTGAGTGTCAGCCCCCGGGATGGGGGCTCCTGGGCGGGCTGGCGGGAAGGGGGAACCGGCCCCCGCTGCGAGTGCCTGCGCGGGCGGAGAGCGCTGGACCGCTCCCTCCGGGAGCCCGGGCCGGTGGGCCTTGGCGGGGAGCGGGAACCCGCCAGCGGGGTCCGCCGCGCCCCTTCCCTGAAGCTGGGCTGCGGGGGGCGAAGGATCCTTGGGGCTCGGTCTCTTCCCGTCGGCTCCCGGGAGGGTGGCTGTCACCCGGCAGGGCCAGCGCTCGGCCAGCCGCCTGCCCGGCGGTCTGGAGGAAGGGCTCCTGCGGCTGTTGACACGCACACTGCGCGACCCAACAAGCCGGCCGTGGCGGCCCCAGGTTTCTGGGAACCGGTTTTGCTGCTGTGTCATTTTGTGCCAGTCCCTCCTCTCCCTACTGCCCGCCGCCGCGTTCTTCCTATGCCCCTTTGTACAGGCTCTTGTTCGTGCGTGTCCGTTTTCCTCGCGAAGCCCACCAGCCAAATGTCATAATGTTCCCGAGGTGCACGGGGGAAGGGAGCGGGCCGGGACTTAGCTTGGCCAGCAACGGTAAACAACCAAGCAGAGTGCGGATGGACGGGGCCGTCAGTGGGGAAATGAAGTTTAAAGATGAAGTAATTGAGAACACTTTATACTCTCAGCATCTGGTAGTCTGCATATAAAAACAGCAATTGGGTTGGGTGGTGGACAGCCCTTGTTGAAGGCTGAATCTACCGACTTTTATATGGAGTTGCCATTGAAACAAGGTAGGGAAATGAAATGACTTTTTCAACTTCAACTTCAACCTTACTCTTCCTACACTAACTTAGACAGTAGAGTGGCCCTGTTCGCAGCCTTGAAATTCAGTTTGCCCAGAGCTTATGTTGTAGTTGAATGATACAGAATTCAGCTTTTGGATGGTTAACTCTTTCTGAAATTGACAAAGGCAGCCAGTTTCCTTTTTTTTTTTTTTTTAATGCTGATCTCTTCAGAAGCCTTGCAGCTTATGTTTTGTTATTTTTTAAATGATTAAGAATTACCTCTGTTCTCTTTTGGTTACTTATTCAACTGACTGATGACAAGAGCTGGTAACTCTTACCTACCTAGTAGGTAGCTCTAGGGTCTTGTTCTGAAGCAAGCTGTTTATTTTTACTGTACAGAACAAATATATCAGCAGCAGATGGTTTTTTTTTTTAATTTGATGACTTAGATCCTAAAAAAAATTTGGCAAATAATTTTAGCTAAGAGTTATATTTTCAATATTTTAGAAATCGATCATTCATGAATGTTTCTACAATTAGTTCAATCATTTTAAATCTAGTTGCGCTTTGACGTCTTAAACCGATGACAGATTGGAAGTCGCAGTGTTCATGGACAGAAATGACCAGATAAAATTAAGTTGGAGAGGAAGATAGCTCAGAACTTTATTTTTTTAATTAGATATTTTGACCACTTCATCTGCATGAGGATTGCTGCCTGTAATTGACAAAGGTGTCAAAGGTCGAACATGCATATGGAAATAGCTCATCCTGTCAAAGTAGTTCTGCGGGTGGGGTAAAATGTCAAAGTTGGTGAATGACATTAAAGGTCTTTCACAGTGTTTTTAGTGCCTGAGATAGCCACAGTGAATGAAACGCATTCCACCATCTCTCTCAAGTTGCTGCTCTGAAAATGAAAGAGTTTGGGTTCTTTATTGTCCTTATGCCACCCTCCGCATGGCTTTTGGTCTTGCAAACAAAAATATGCCGGACTTGGGACCCCGCAGGTGGCGCGACTTCCTTTGGCGTCCCTGCGGGGGCCCGTGCTCCGCCCGGGGGTGAAAGGTCTCGGCGTAGCCCGTGTGCACTTGCACGGCCCTTGTGCGTTTGAAGGTTGGCGGGGCGGCGGGAGGCTTCCCCGGATATGTGGGTGTGCGCCTCCCGGGAGGGGCGGGCGGGGAGGGGAGGAGGAGGAAGGGGGAGGTTACTGGTGGTGGCGGCGGCGGCGGCGGCCCGGGCTCCGGCTGTCGGGGAAGCTGCTGAGCTGTGATGGTGATGACGAGGTGAAAATGGCGGATCTTTCGAAATACAATCCCGGCCCCTGACATACCAGAGGCGGCGGCGACGGCGACGTCGCCACCCCGGCTCCCTTCTCGGTCCCCGGGTACCCTGGAGCGCTCCAGTTTGGACAAACTGGGAAAGGAAGCTGCTGGCCAGAGCTATCGTGCACGGGCAAAACAAGCCCCGCCGGGGCTCGGGATTGCCCAGGACCTTCTGGAGCCCCTACCTCGGAGCCCGAGGGAGGAGAAAGCGGCAGCCGCTGGAGGTAGAGGAGGAGGGGGTACCCGAGGGCTTCTCTGTCCGGAGATCTCTTTATTTGGGGGGATGGGGGTGGGTGGGGAAAGAATTGCGCGGTGGATCAAGGAATGACTTGTCCGGAGTGCGAAGAATCAGTAGCCTCGTCATGACATCAACATTATTCTTTGAGTGTTAAGAGGGCTCCAGTTTGCTCTTATACCTAAGGCTGCTGCTGAGGCCTAGAGGAACCGCTAGCACTTATCATGATTTCCTGATATAATTTTTAAAACAGCCACTCTGGCGGGTGTTGCTTTGATGGTGTTCAGCAGTTCTTGGGGTTGTACGTTTCTTTAGGGAGGCAGAGCATTGGCATTTTATCTGTATTTAAGATCTGTGTCTTAGATCCTAGTCTGTAACTTGTTGGGTTGTGAATGTTCACATTTTATAGAATAGGGACCAGTTTTGTAAGAATTAGAAAAAAAATTTTTAATGCTCTGTTATCCTTAGAGTAACTAACCTCTTTGCCCCTGCCATTTGGCATATAACAATTGAGATACTCTCAGTTATATTTTATACTCATGCTTTTCAGGGAAGTTCTTCTCTATACTCACCCTCCTGCCCCCGCCAACCTAGTTCATGAATTCAGAGAGTAAAGTTATGAAAAATTTTGCTGTAGATTTTATAATGCAAATGAAATACAGCTCTAGGAGCTCTCTTTTGGTCCTGAGTTTTACCTTCATTGTTAAGAAGGAGAGTTGCGATGGGGTGATGCAAGCATTTGTTGTGAGTACATTAAGTTGGGAAAGATAAATTGAGACCTCTGTTATTTCTAAATGCTGGAGTGATTAGCCTAGCCCTTTGTTTAGAGAGCTGGATTGATTGACTATAACAGCCACTGTTTTATTAGGTTATCTGAAGACCCATGTTAAGTTTTAGGTTATGCTGAAAGATCCGTAAGGAGTCTGTCTCCTTGCACACAACACTAGTGTTACAGAAAAGTTACATGTGAATCAAATTTTTAGGCTGGGCAAAAAAATTTTTATACATTAATTTGGACCCTATGCTTTTCCCCCAGCTTTTTTGGGTCAATGACATTGAGTGTATAATGAACAGAAGGATTAGTATTGAGGAATGCCCATGGGTAATGTTTATGATTAGCCCTAAATTTCCGTATTCAAATTGTCTACAGAGAGTATATGTG
This sequence comes from Pan troglodytes, assembly GCF_028858775.2. Classification (NCBI taxonomy): domain Eukaryota; kingdom Metazoa; phylum Chordata; class Mammalia; order Primates; family Hominidae; genus Pan; species Pan troglodytes. The sequence continues at coordinate 47,137,995 of NC_072401.2, forward strand.
ATATTATTTCCTTATTCAAATTGTCTACAAAGAGTATATGTAACACACTGTGCCATAGTGTGTCATATATCACAAATTTTGTACTTTACTTAGAGGGGAAATATTTTGTGTGAATAGGTGTGTATAGTTTGTAGGTCTGGCTTTCACTTACTAGAAGAATAAGAGACCCAAAAAATTTTTTAGGAGAAATACCTTAGAGGTACTCAGAAGGTTTAATGATGACGATAATGATTATTTTTTAAAAATAATTTGTCTGATGCTGTATTATTCAGTAGGTATTTGGTTTTGTGTTTTTAAAATTACAGTTTTTATGTTGCAGTTATTTGACCCATGCCTTATAGCTGCTGACTCAGTAGTAAGACTAAGAATTTTAAAAATAATTAAAATAGGGAGATTAAAAACCTTTTTCATTGGCTTTCTTTTAATCACAGAGGGCTATTGTCTCTTTGTGATTCTTTGTGATTGTCTTTAAAGACCAGTTTTCAGATTGTCCTGGTTAGAACAATTGTGTATTAATAATTAAAAGTGTGTTAGAAATGAAGCAAGAATTATACCACCAGAGATAGTCCAGTGTTCATTTTTTGGGGGAAGAGTATTATAGATTTTCACTACTTTTTCTTTTTTTTTTTCCAAGGCAGAGTTTCACTCTGTCGCCCAGGCTAGAGTGCAGTGGCGCAGGCTAGAGTGCAGTGGCGCGATCTTGGCTCCCTGCAAGCTCCGCGTCCTGGGTTCACGCCATTCTCCTGCCTCAGCCCCCTGAGTAGCTGGGACTACAGGCGCCCGCCACCACGCCGGGCTAATTTTATTTGTATTTTTAGTAGAGACGGGGTTTCACCATGTTAGCCAGGAAGGTCTCGATCTCCTGACCTTGTGATCCACCCACCTCGGCCTCCCAAAGTGCTGGGATTACAGGCGTGAGCCACTGCGCCCGGCCGATTTTCACTACTTTTTCAAACATTATTATTGGGTGTCTATTAGGTGTCATATAGTATGCTAGGGATAGTGGATAAAATAACCTCAATATCATTACTTCAGGGAACTTTCAATTTAAGAATCACTGGAGGTGAAGTTGGAAGGATCAATTCAGTGGGGTCTTGCTGCAGAAGGCCTTAAGAGTTACAGAAAATGTAACTTAGTGTAGGATAATGACAATCTCAGAGATATACTTCAGAAGATAAATCCTGTACATGTAGCTTTTATGTAGAATGCATCATAGGTGAGGGGAGATGGAGGTAAAAACACCATAGTAGGCTTCAGGAGTTGGAGATTTAGACACAATTGGTTACAGGAGGATAGAGTCATGGTGAAGGTGTAATCTGCATGATATATGACAGATTAATATTTCTATGGAAAGAGAGATGTCAACGATAATACAATTGTAAGCCCTGGTGTTTGATAGAATTTTTTTTTTTTTAAATGAGATGGGTTCTCACTCTGTCACCCAGGTTAGGGTGCAGTGGATCTCAGCTCACTGCAACCTCCGCCTCCCAGGCTCAAGTGATAATCCCACCTTAGCCTGGTGAGTAGCTGGGACCACAGGCTTGGGCCCCCACGCTCGGTTAATTTTTTGTATTTTTGGTAGAGACAGGGTTTCACCATGTTGGCCAGGCTGGTCTCAAACTCCTGAGCTCAGGCAATCTACCTGCCTCACCCTCCCAAAGTGTTGAGGTTACAGGCGTTAGCCACCACGCCTGGCCATTTAGTAGACTATCGAATGCCGTAAAACCACAGAGAAATCAGGAGGAGAAGCTAATTTAGATAAACAGGAAAATAACTTTGAGTTACAGCATACCTCATAACTATCTTCACAGTAACCCTATAAGTAAATGAAGCTCAGAGATGTTATTATTGACTTGGATTACATGATAAGCAACTAGGAGAGCCATGATTTGGAAACAGGTCTTTTCTGATTTGAATCTCCATGTTTTTTCCATCATGTTAATCATAAGCATGAATAATATAAAGTTCCCTTTTTTATTTTTGTATATTTGTTCAGTTTTATAGGCTGGTTTATTCTCATTCTCGGGTACAATGCCTATCCCTTGGTACATAACCCTATTCATTGAGTATGTGAATAAATGAATAGCATTTATTTGTTATTTCACTCAGTTATATAATTTCTTTTTATTTATTTATTTATTTTTATGTATTTATTTGTTTTTTGAGACGGAGTTTCACTCTGTTGCCCAGGCTGGAGTGTAGTGGTGTGATCTCCGCTCACTGCAGCCTCCACCTCCCGGGTTCAAGCGATTCTCTTGCCTCGGCCTCTCGAGTAGCTGGGATTACAGGTGCCCGCCACCATGCCTGGCTACTTTTTGTATTTTTAGTAGAGACGGGGTTTGACCATGTTGGCCAGGCTGGTCTCGAACTCCTGACCTCAGGTTATCCACCAACCTCAGCCTCCCAAAGTGCTAGGATTACCGATGTGAGCCATCACGCCTGGCCCATTTCTTTTTATTATGTTGTTAATTCACACCCTTTGAAATACATTGTGAAATTCATGTAATTATCATGTAGCAAAGACTTTATGGAAAGTAAGTTACAAAGTTAAGGAAGCTCACCTAAATAGAATGGGAGTAGTGCAGCAGATCTTCATAATACATTTAAATATAAGTGGTAGAAGCTCAAATTTAAATACTATATACTTGAACATAGACTTTAAAGGTATGTGACTAATTTGGAATTCACCTTTTTTTTTTTCAGCTTTTATTTTAGATTCAAGGCGTACATGTGCAGGTTTGTTACCTGGGTATTATTGCATGATGCTGAGGTTTGGAGTATGAATGGTCCTGTCACCCAGGCACCGAGCATAGTATCCAATAGTTTTTCTTTTTTTTTTCTTTTTTTCTTTTTTTTTTTTGAGACGGAGTCTCGCTCTGTCGCTCAGGCTGAAGTGCAGTGGTGCAATCTTGGCTCACTGCAACTTCTGCCTGCCAGGTCCAAGCGATTCTCCTGCCTCAGCCTCCCGAGTAGCTGGGACTACAGGCGCATGCCACCATGTCCGGCTAATTTTTTGTATTTTTAGTTCAGATGGAGTTTCACCGTGTTAGCCAGGATGATACTGCTCTCCTGACCTCATGGTCCGCCCGCCTCAGCCTCCCAAAGTCCTGGGATTACAGGCGTGAGCCACTGCACCCAGCCAATAGTTTTTCAACCATTGATCCCCTCCCTACGTCCCCAGTAGTCCCCAGTTTCCATTGTTGCCATCTTTATGTTCATAAGTACCCAGTGTTTAGCTCCCACTTATAAGTGAGAATATGCGGTATTTAGTTTTCTGTTTCTGTGTTAATTTGCTTAGGATAATGGCCTCCAGCTGCATCCATGTTGCTTCAAAGGACACGGTTTCTTTCTTTTTTATCGCTACGTAGTATTTCATAGTGTATATGTACCACATTTTCCTTATCCAATCACCATTGATGGGCACCCAGCTTGTTTCCATGTCTTTGCTCTTGTGAGTAGTGCTGCGATGACCATGTGGGTGCATGTGTCTTTCTGGCATAAACATTTGTTTTCTTTTAGATATGTACCCAGTAATGTGATTGCTGGGTCAAATGGTCAAATTCTTTTAGAAATCACTAAGATGCTTTCTACAGCTGAACTAATTTACATTTTCACCAACAGTGTATAAGTGTTTCCACGGCCTCGCCAGCATCTATTTTTTGACTTTTTTTTTTTTTTTTTTTTGTCTGAGATGGAGTCTTGCTCTGTCGCCGAGGCTGGAGTGCAGTGGCATGATCTTGGCTCACTGCAACCTCTGCCTCCCGTGTTCAAGTGATTCTCATAGCTAAGCCTCCGAACTGGGACTACATGTGCACTCCACCATGCCCAGCTAATTTTTGTAGAGATGGGCTTTCCCCATGTTGGCCAGGCTGTTCTGGAACTCCTGGCCTCAAGTGATCCGCCTGCCTTAGTTCTCCAAAGTGTTGGGATTACAGGTGTGAGCCACCGTGCCCGGCCCCTGTTTTTTGATTTTTTAATAATAGCAATTTACAGTTCCCTTTTAAAGGAAAAAAAAATTGTGAATCTCCAGTATTGTCCTAACTTATTTTATTAAGATATTTACTTTCTAAGATAGATATAAATATAAAACCAAGTATAAATCAAAAGTAAATTTATAGGCCAGGTGCGGTGGCTCATGCCTGTAATCCTAGCACTTCAGGAGGCCGAGGTGGGTGGATCACCTGAGGTCAGGAGTTGGAGACCAGCCTGCCCAACATGGCAAAACCTCGTCTCTACTAAAAAATACAAACATGAACCGGGCATGGTGGTGGGTGCCTGTAATGCCAGCTACTTGGGAGGCTGAGGCAGGAGAATCGTTTGAACCTGGGAGGCAGAGGTTGCAGAGAGCTGAGATCGCGCCACTGCACTCCAGCCTGGGCGACAGAGCCAGACTCTGTCTCAAAAACAAACAAAAAGTAAATTTATAAATCTAATGTAAACAAAACTGTAAAACCAATGTAAAAAAATTAAACTTAGGGTGATGGATGATGTTGTTTTGCTTAAACAATCTTTGGGTCAGGCACAGTGGCTCACACCTGTAATCCCAGCACCTTGGGAGGCCAAGGTGGCAGGATAGCTTGAGTCCACGAGTGCAAGACCAGCCTGGGCAACGTAGCAAGACCTTGTCTCTACAACAAATACAAAGAAAATTGGCCAGAGTGTGATGGCTTGTGCTCGTTCTGTAGTCCCCGCTACTCGGGAGGCTGAGGTGGGAGGATCACTTGAGCCCAGGTGTCCAAGGCTGCAGTGAGCCATGATCTTGGCATTGCACTCTAGCCTGACGACAGAGCAAGACACTATCTCAAAACAAAACAAAAATGTATTTCTTTCCATAGTGAATATACTAGGGTCTGTCCTAGCGCAGATGTGCAGTTTTCTTTTTCTTTCTTTCTTTCTTTTTTTGCAATGGAGTCTCACTCTGTCACCCAGGCTGGAGTACAGTGGCGCGATCTTGGCTCACTGCAACCTCCGCCTCCTAGGTTCAAGCGATTTTCCTGCCTCAGCCTCCCAGGTAGCTGGGACTACAGGTGCCCACCACCACTCCCAGCTAATTTTTTTGGTATTTTTAGTAGAGACGGGGTGTCACTGTATTGGCCAGGCTGGTCTCAAACTCCTGACCTCGCAATCTGTCCACCTCAGCCTCTGAAAATGCTGGGATTACAGGCATGAGCCACCGCACCCAGCCTGTTTTCTACATACTCTATATCCTATGATGACTCAATTTCTCCACCACTCTTCTGTGTTTGAATGCTGCAAGTCTGTCTTTCTTAAATCTCAGGTTAAGTGGTTTGGCTTTTATTTGGCATAAATATGTCATTTATTTTATAAGTCCATTTTGTGCCTTTTTCTTTAGCTCATCTGAATTCTTGTACATTGATTTTGGATGTGATGTGGTTATTCAGATGATCCAGAATGTACTTTATAAAAATACTATTGAAATGAAAATACAAACCTTTCTTTTTTTAAAAAAAATTAGGTCAGGTGCAGTAGCTCATGCCTGTAATTCCAGCACTCTGTGAGGCCGAGGTGGGTGGATGGCTTGAGCTCAGGTGTTTGAGACTAGCCTGGGCAACATGGTGAGACCCCGTCTCTAGAAAAACTAGACAAATTAGCTAGTCATGGTGGTGCACACCTGTAGTCCCAGCTACTTCAGAGGCTGAGGTGAGAGGATCACTTGAGCCCCCAGGTGGAGGTTGCTATGAACCAAGATTGCACCACTGCATTCCAGCCTGGGCAACAGAGTGAGACTCTGTCTCAAAAAAAATTTATTGTTTTAATTTGTTTTTTTCATGGAACACTTCACAAATCTGCATGTCGTCCTTGTGCAGGGGCCATACCAGTCTTCTCTGGGAAATACAAACCTTTCAAAACTTCATCAGAACTCATGGCTTATAGTCTACTGCTCCCAGTTTAGTTTGAGAAATATAGTTCTATAACTGGTTTTTTAGTTGTTGATGTTTTATTTTAGAAATAAAAGCTAAAATCTGGCCAGGCGAGGTGGCTTACACCTGTAATCCCAGCACTTTGGGAGACCGAGCTGGGCGGATCAATTGAGGTCAGGAGTTCAAGGCCAGCCTGGCCAACATGGTGAAACCCTGTGTCTACTAAAAATACAAAAAATAAGCCAAGCGTGGTGGCACACGTCTGTAATCCCAGCTACTCAGGAGGCTGAGGCGGGAGAATCACTTGAACTTGGGAGGCGGAGGTTGCAGTGAGTGGAGATCACGCCACTGCACTCCAACCTGGGTGACAGAGCAAGACTCCATCTCACACTCACAAAAAAAAGCTAAAATCTAAGTGGTATAGTTAACCAGTTAATGCTGGTAGTAAGCTCTAGGTACAAAAAATACAGTTGACCCTTGAACAATGTGGGGATTAGGGACATCAACCCCAAGCAGTCATATCCACATATGCATATAATGTTTGAATCCCCAAAAACTTAACTACTAATAGCCTATTGTTGACCAGAAGCCTTACGGATAACATACATAGTTGATTAACACATATTTTGTATATTTATTACATATCATATTCTTACAATAAAGTATGCTAGAGAAAAAATGTTATTACGAAAACCGTAAGGAAGAGAAAATATAGTTACTGTTCATGAACTGAAGTGGATCATCATAAAGGTCCTCATCCTTGTCTTCATGTTGAGTAGGCTGAGGAAGAGCAGCGGTAGGTCTTGCTGTCTGGAGTGGCAGAGGCAGAAGAGGTGGAGGAGGTAGATGAGGAGACAGGAGAGGTGGGCACACTTGATGTAACTTTATGGAAATACATTGTAATTTCTGTCTAACTTTTTTCCCCTCCCTCCCTCCCTCCTTCCCTCCTCCCTCCTTCCTCCTTCCCTCCCCTCCTCCCTCCCTCCCTCCTTTCTATCCCTCCTTCCTTCCCTCCTTCCTTCCTTCCTCCCTCACCCTCGCTTTTTTTTTAGAGGTGAGGTCTCGCTATGTTGCTGGTCTTGAACTCCACCTGGGCTTAGGCGATCCTCATGCCTCAGTCTCCCAAGTAGCTGGGATTAAAGGCATGCACCACTATGCTTGATTTCTCTAAAAATATTTCTCTGTGGTAGCAAGCTTTTTTTCACTGTTTGCTTTAGCTTCATTGTGTGTATCGTAGAAGGGTCCATGTCATAAAAAATTTCAAAAGCAGTCTTGAATAATGCCGATTGTCTACTGTCAATTCGTTTTCTGTGCTTCTTCTACATCTTCTTTCTCATTGTCTGGCACTAGTTCGGAAGCACTCATCTCCATCAAGTTGTCCCCTGTTAATTCCTCTGGTATGGTATCTGTTAGCTCTTGAATTTCTCCAAGATCCTTTTCTTTCTTTCTTTCTTTCTTTTTTTTTTTTTGAGACAGAGTCTTGCTCTGTCGCCCAGGCTGGAGTGCAGTGGTGCGATCTTCGCTCACTGCAAGCTCTGCCTCCCGGGTTCATGCCATTCTCCTGCCTCAGCCTCCCTGGTAGCTGGGACAACAGGCGCCCGCCACCACGCCCAGCTAATTTTTTTTGTATTTTTAGTAGAGACGGGGTTTCACCATGTTTGCCAGGATGCTCTTGATCTCCTGACCTCGTGATCCGCCTGCCTCGGCCTCCCAAGGTGCTGGGATTACAGGCGTGAGCCACTGTGCCCGGCTTCTTTTTCTTTTCTTTTTGACAGGATTTCACTCCTGCTCAGGCTGGAGTGCGGTGGTGTGATCATAGCTCACCGCATCCTTGACCTCCTGGGCTCAAGTGATCCTTCCACCTGAGCCTCCTGAGTAGCTGGGACTACAGGTGCACACCACCACACCTGGCTAACTTTTAAATTTTTTGTAGAGATGGGATCTCACTAGGTTGCCCAGGTTACTCTCAAACTGCGGGGCTCAAGTGATCCCCTCACCTTGGCCTCCCAAAGTGTTGGGATTACAGTCATGAGCCAGTGTGCCTTACCCAAGATGCATATCTTGAAACCCTTCACCTCCCACCATTTTTGTCATATCCACAATTTATTTCATGATTTTCTTCATTGGTTATGTCATAAATCCTATGAAATCATGCACAATGTCTAGACACAGTTTTCTCTGTAAGAATTTATTGCTTTTGGGCTGGGCTTGGTGGCTCATGCCTGTAATCCCAGCACTTTGGGTGGCCAAGGTGGGCAGATCACCTGAGGTTAGGAGTTTGAGACCAGCCTGGCCAACATGGCAGAACCCCATCTCTACTAAAAATACAAAAATTAGCTGGGCGTGGTGGCGCGTGCCTTTGATCCCAGCTATTTGGGAGGCTGAGGCAGGAGAATTGCTTGAACCTGGGAGGCAGAGGTTGCAGTGAGCCGAGATCAAGATTGCGCCACTGCACTTCACCCTGGGGGACAAAGTGAGACTCTATCTCCAAAAAAAAAAAAAAAAAAAAAAAAAGAATTTATTGCTTTGGGCTTGATGGCTTTCATGGCTTTGTCTATAACAATGATGGCATCTTCAGTGGTGTAATCCTTTCTGATTTTCATGATGTTCTCTCAACGGGGTTCTCTTCCATAGACTTGATGTTCATTCCATAGAGTACCATGTATAATGAGCCTTAAAGGGCTTTTAAAGGCCAAATTAAAGATGCTGTATTTGGGGGCAAGTAGACCATGTTGATGCCTTCAGTGTTGAAAACATGGGGTTCTGAGTGGCTGGGAGCATTGTCCAATATCAAAGGAATTTTAAAAGGCAGTTCCTTACTGTCAAGGTACTTCATGTCTTCAAGGACAAAACACTGATGGACCCAATCCAGAAAAAGAGTTCTCATTGTCCAGGCCTTCTTGTTATACGTTTGGAAGAGTGGCAGCTGGTGTTTATCCTTTCCCTTCAAGGCTCAGGGTTTAGCAGCTTTATAGATAAGGGCAGTTCTGATCATAAACCCAACTACATTTGCACAAAACAATAGAGTTGGCCTATCCCTTCATGCCTTAAAAATTCTGGTGCTCCCTTTTGTGCCTCACTAATAAATGTCTTTTATGGCATTCTTTTCCAGAATAAGGCACTTTCATCTGCATTGAAAGCCTGTTTGGGCTGGGCATGGTGGCTCATACCTGTAATCCCAGCACTTTGGAGAGCTGAGGCAGGAGGATCACTTGAGCCCAGGAGTTCGAGACCAGCCTGGGCAACGTAATGAGACCCTATCTCTATAAAAATTTTAAAAATTTAGCCAGGTGTGGTGGCATGCTCCTGTGGTCCCAGCTATTCAGGAGGCTAAGGTGTGAGGATCACTTGAGCCCAGGAGGTCGAGGCTGCAGTGAGCTCTGATTATGCTACTGTACTCCAGTCTGGGTGACAGAGTGAGACCCTGTCTCAAGAAACAACAAAACAAAAAACCTGTTTGGGCAGATATCCATTCTCCTCAATGATTTTCTTAATGGCACCTGGGAATTCCTGGTCACTGGAAGCTGCTTCTCCTGTTTTCTTGACTTTTTTTTTTTTTTTTTTTTTGAGACAGAGTCTCGCCCTGTCACCTAGGCTGGAGTGCAGTGGTGCAATCTCAGCTCACTGTAGCCTCTGCCTCCCGGGTTCAAGCTATTGTCCCACCTCTGCCTCCCAAGTAGCTGGGACCACAGGCGTGTACCACCGTGCACAGCTAATTTTTGTATTTTTTGGTGGAGACAGGGTTTCACCATATTGGCCAGGCTGGTCTTAAACTCCTGACCTCAAGTGATCTGCCTGCCTCAGCCTCCCAAAGTGCTGGGATTATAGGCATGAGCCACATCCCAGCACTTTGGCCACACCTGGCCAAAGGCTGCATTTTCAATATTAGACAAAAAAATATTTTGCTAAAAGTGCAAGGTTTTCGTATCTGCTGGTGTAACTGCAGTGATGGCTTAACAAATTTCTTTTTTTATAATGGTCTTTACGCTGGATTCATTTATCTTGAAATGTTGGGCAACTGCAGCTGTAGACCTCAATCTACAGTACTTATCAAGCTGTTAAACTTTTACTTGTAATGTCATACTTTTCTCTGCTTCTTGGGAGCACTTCTAGCATCACTAGTGGCACTTCATATAGGTCTCCTAGTGTTATTCAAGTTTTACAGTATTGCATTAAACATAATGAAAAATATGGGAGATCAGCTTTTACTGCAATACATAATTTACTGGAAGGAGGAACTGCTCATGTGGAAACAGACAATTAGTGGCAACACTTGAGCTCACAGCAGTAGCAACAGGAGGTGGCTACAATATTATTACAATAGTATAGTATGTACTACAGTTACTTTTTTGTGGTTTTGATTTAATAGTGCATCTTTGTTTACATTTCTCTCCACTGCAAATGATATAATTTGTTTGTGTGGATAAGTTTTTATACATTGTAACTTTTTATAATTTATATATTTTATGGTAGTAAATTATAAAACACAATGTTTACATATGTTTCATACATTCATGACATATCAAACTTTTTCTTAAATTTTTTTGATATTTCTAGGTTGTGACATGGTTCATCAGTGAGTTTTTTCAAATTGCCACAAATTTCCAAAAAATATTTAATATATTTATGGAAAAAAAATGCGTGTAAGTGGACCCTGTTCAAAGGTCAACTAAACACTCAGATTCTTTCTTTCTTTCTATTTCTTTTTCTTTCTCTGTTTCTTTCTCTTCTTTCTCTCTTCTCTTTCTCTCTTTTCTTTCTGTCTTTTCTTTCCCTCCCTCCCTTCCTTCCTTTCTTTCTTTCTTTTCTTTCTGTGACGGAGTCTCGCACTGTCGCCCGAGTTGGAGTGCAATGCTGCTATCTCGGCTTACTGCAACCTCCACCTCCTGGGTTCAAGCAATTCTTCTGCCTCAGCCTCCTGAGTAGCCAGGACTACAGGCATGTAGCACCATGCCCGGCTAATTTTTGTAGTTTTAGTAGAGACGGGGTTTCACTATGTTGACCAGGCCGTTCTTGAACTCCTGACCTCGTGATCTGTCCGCCTCAGCCTCCCAAAGTGCTGGGATTACAGGCATGAGCCACTGCACCTGTCCCAGATTATTTATTTTTAAATATCTCAAAAATTACTTGCTCATCTGTAATGTGGTGGTATGTCAGTACTTTATGTACAAGAATGAAAACAGCTGTTCACCTAGATTTTTCTCCTTCTGTAACTAGAAAAGAACAGTGTTTCTGCAATAGTAGTGTATAAAATGTAAAAGCAGAGTATTTGTCATTTAGTATATATATACGTGTATATATATACGTGTGTGTGTGTGTATATATATATATATATATATATATTTTTTTTTTTTTGAGATGGAGTTTCACTCTTCTTGCCCAGGCTGGAGTGCAGTGGCGCAATCTTGGTTCACTGCAACCTCTGCCTCCTGAGTTCAAGTGATTCTCCTGCCTCAGCCTCTCAAGTATCTGGGATTATAGGAGCGCACCACCATGCCCGGCTAATTTTTTTGTATTTTTGCAGAGACAGGGTTTCACCATGTTGGCCAGGCTGGTCTCAAACTCCTGACCTCAGGTGATCCGCCCTCCTTGGCCTCCCAAAGTGCTGGGATTACATTATTTTTTATTTTGTATTGAATTCACTTCTTTTTTATTGTCACCATCCTAAATCATATCTAGCATTTATCTGTATCTTGAACTAATTACTACAATAGCCTTCCAACTGGTCTCCCTGCCTCCAAAATCCTCAGATGAGGTTAATCCTCCCAAAATATAACTGTGATCATGTTAGTCATCTATTTATTTCTAGGCTCTTTGAGGGCAAGGTCTTTGATTAATTTCCCATAATCCCCTCCTCAAAGTTAGGAAGCAAGAAGTATTTTATTAATTAAATGACTGATAAAAAGTATAAGCTAGTTAGAAACTAATAGAACCTTGTAGATTTAAAGATGGAATGTAATTGCAGAGGATATTGGTTAAAAGTAAATTTGAGTATTAAAAACTTATTTGAAAGGAGTTTCTCAGCTTGTTAGTGTACCTTATGACGATATGGGTTTATTTTATTTAAAGTGTTGTGAAGTCCCAGAGCATTATATAAACCTATCCTACTCAACTTGACAAAAGTTATTTTCAAAGTCCAATGTAAATAATTCTACAGTTTAGGTGACAGTCCTTCTCTATGATTACTTTATTCATTGTTCAGATTTATACACAGTAAATATTATTTGCCAGCTCTGTTATAGGCACAGGGGATGGGGGTTCAGTAGTGATGAAGACAAATATGTTCCTGTCTTTGTGTGGCTTTGCATTCTAAAGAAGTTGAGGAGGGACAATAAAAGTATAAACAAATAAACAAGGTACTTCTGATTGTGATAGATGCTGTGATGGAAATGCCAGGGTAATGGGATAGAGTACCTGGGCCAGTGGAGATGAGGATGGCGGTCCTATTTTAGATACTTTTTTTTTTCCCCTAATACATTAAGACAAATGTACAAATCAGACTTTTCTAAATGGGTGACTGTTTAACTCTCACCGGACTTAAACCATTTAACCATTCAACTGTGTTGGGAGAAAGCTCATTTTATTGGCTTCTAGAACATACTTTGCCTTTAGAACTTTTATTTTATGAACCAAAAATATTGGAAGAGGCTGGGTGTGGTGGCTCAAGCCTGTAATTCCAGCACTTTGGGAGGCTGAGATGGGTGGATCATGAGGTCAAGAGTTCGAGACCAGCCTGGCCAACATGGTGAGACCCCATCTCCACTAAAAATACAAAAATTAGCCAGGCATGGTGGCACATGCTCGTAGTCCCAGATACTTGGGAGGCTGAGACAGGAGAATCTCTTGAACCCGGGAGGCAGAGGTTGCAGTGAGCTGAGATCATGCCACTGCATTCCAGCCTGGGCGACAGAGTGAGACTCTGTCTCAAAAAATAAATAAATAAATATTGGAAGCATAGGGGAATGCATTGTATGTTCTGGATTCTTTCTCTACCATACCTTCACAGGTAACGCCTTCTACAGGTGAGGTGAACTAAAGCTTCTCAACTCTTTTAGCCTATGAAGAGCCTCTCTTTTCTTGGAGTGGCCTTCAACATAGTGACGATGAGGTTGCATGTGCTAGTACATGGCTTCCATTCCTAAGAGATAAAATAGCATGATGGATCATGTAACTGTGTGGACAAACCCTTTCCTGCCATGCCCAGTCCTTCTGAAACTTACTTTCTTTTTTTTTTTTTGAGATGGAGTTTTGCTCATGATTTCGGCTCACCGCAACCTCTGCCTCCTGGGTTCAAGCGATTCTCCTGCCTCAGCCTCCCGAGTAGCTGGGATTACAGGCATGAGCCACCACGCCCAGCTAATTTTGTATTTTTAGTAGAGACGGGGTTTCTCCATGTTGCTCAGGCTGGTCTTGAACTCCTGACCTCAGGTGATCCACCCACCTGGCCTCCCAAAGTGCTGGGATTACAGGCGTGAGCCACCGTGCCTGGTCCTGAAACTTTCTTTTAGCATAGGCCACCATGCCCTGCATGTGACCCTGATTGAAACAAACAGGGAGGCCAGGAGTAGAGGCTGACGCCTGTAATCCCAGCACTTTGGGAGACCGAGGCGGGTGGGTGGATCACGAGGTCAGGACATGTAGACCAGCCTGGCTAACATGGTAAAACCCTGTATTTACTAAAAATACAAAAAATTAGCCAGGTGTGGTGGCACGCACCTGTAGTCCCAGCTACTTGGGAGGCAGAGGCAGGAGAATTGCTTGAACCCTGGAGGCAGAGGTTGCAGTGTACTGAGATTGTGCCACTACACTCCAGCCTGGGTGACAGAGCGAGACTCCGTCCCAAAAAAAAAAAAAAAAAAAGAGATAAGGATGTGTAATCATAAGACAGTCATCTATATTCTGTTCTGTGGTTTATGAGCTGTCCTGGCTCTGGAATAGTCTCTGTCTATTACATAGACTCTGGCCAAACCAATCAGACCTTTTAAAAAAAATTAAATTTAAATTAAAAATAAATTAAAATTAAATTAAATTAATTTTTTTCCCCCCAGAGACAGGATCTTACCCAGTCACCCAGGCCAGAATGCAGTGGCACTATCATACCTCACTGCAGCTTCAAACTTCTGAGATTACACTTTCCTCCTGTCTCAGCCTCCCGAGTAGCTAGGACTTTAGACATGCCCCACCACGCCTGGCTAATTTGTAAAAATTATTTTTTTATAGAGAAGAAGGTCTTACCATGTTGTGCCCAGGCTGGTCTCCAACTCCTGGACTTAAGCAGTCCTCTTGCCTTGGCCTCCCAGAGTGTTGGGATTACAGGTGTAAGCCACTGAACCTGGCCCAGACCTTTTCTTGTTAGAAGTTTGGACTTTGCTCCTAGTTCAAAGGGAGAGTCCCACTCCTATAATTCTCAGTCTCTTTTAACAGGACAGGTAAAAATGTATGTTCTTCTGGCAACAGAACTTCAAAATATATGAAGCAAAAATGTGCAGAAGGGGAGACGTAGACAAATCCACCACCATATTTGGGGATTTTAACACCCTAAAAATTTATTAAGGATATCAAAGATCTGAATAACTCTATCAACCAGCTTTTGCTAACTGACATAAATAGAATACTACCCTCAGCAACTATTTAAAAAAATGTTCTTGGCTGGGCAAGGTGGCTCATGCCTGTAATCCCAGCACTTCGGGAGGCCAAGGAGGGCGGATTGCCTAAGGTCAGGAGTTCGAGACCAGTCTGGCCAACATGGTGAAACCCTGTCTCTACTAAAAATACAAAAAAATTAACTGGGCATGGTGCCATGCACCTGTAATCCCAGCTACTTGGGAGGCTGAGGCAGGGGAATTGCTTGAACCGGGGAGGTGGAGGTTGCAGTGAGCCCAGATTGCGCCACTGCACTCCAGCATGGGTGACAGGGCAAGACTCTGTCTCAAAAAAAAAAAAATTCTTTTAAAATGCACAAGGAGGATTCACCAAGAGAGACCGTATACTGAGTCAAAAAATAAGTCTTTAATTTCAAATGATGAGAATGTTAGAGTATTATGTTCTCTGACAATACTATAATTAAATTAGTAATCAATAATAATAGCATAGCTAGAAAATCTCCAAGTGCTTGGGAATTAAATGGCACACTTCTTTATTATCCATGTGTCAGGTAAAATCACAAGCAATATTAGAAAACATTTGAAGTGAATGATAATAAAAACGTATTGAAATTAATGGAATACATCTAAAGAGCTTTGGGGAAAAGTTTTCATATTAAAGGCTTACTGTAAAAAAGAAGAAAGTTTTAAAATCAATCAATCATTTAAACCAGGAGTTGACAGATTTTTGTGTAAAGCTCCAGGTAGCAAATATTGGAGGCTTTGTAAGTCATGTAAGTCTGTCATATTCCCCCTTGCCCCAACCATTTAAAAATGTAAATATCAGGCCAGGCGCAGTGGCTCATGCCTGTAATCCCAGCACTTTGGGATGCTGAGGCAGGTGGATCAGTTGAGATCAGAAGTTCAAGACCAGCCTGACCAACATGGTGCAATCCCATCTCTGCTAAAAATACAAAAGTAGCCGGCATGGTGGCATGCGCCTCTAATCCCAGCTACTTGGGAGGCTGAGGCAGGAGAGTTGCTTGAACCCGGGAAGCAGAGGTTGAAGTGAGCCAAGATCACACCACTGCACTCCAGCCTGGGTGACAGAGTGAGGCTCTGTCTCAAAAACAAACAAAGAAACAAACAAAAAACCATTTTTAGGTAGGAAGCAATAATAAAGACCATGGGCATCATTTAGTATTTTGGTGAACCCTGATCTGTGTTTCCATCTTAAGATTCTAGCCGGGCGCGGTGGCTCACCGCTGTGATCCCAGCACTTTGGGAGGCCGAGGCAGGCGGATTACCTGAGGTCTGGAGTTTGAGACCAGCTTGACCAACATGGAGAAACCCTGTCTCTACTAAAAATACAAAAAATTAGCCAGGGGTGGTGGCGCATGCCTATAATCCCAGCTACTTGGGAGGCTGAGGCAGGAGAATCGCTTGAACCCAGGTGGCGGAGGTTGCGGTGAGCCAAGATTGCACCATTGCACTTCAGCCTGGGCATCATGAGTGTAACTCCATCTCAGAAAAAAAAAAAAGATTCTAGAAAAGAACAAATCAAACAGAAGCAAAGAGGTAAAGATAATAGTTAATTTAAATAAAAAATGGGCCAGGCACAGTGGTGCATGCTGAGAGGCCAAGCTGGGCAGATCACTTGAGCTCAGGAGTTTGAGACCAGCCTAGGCAACGTGGTAAAACCTCATTTCTTTTTTTTTTTTTTTTTTCCTGAGACAGAGTCTCGCTTTGTCACCCAGGCTGGAGTGCAGTGGCGTGATCTCAGCTCACTGCAAGCTCCGCCTCCTGGGTTCACGCCATTCTCCTGCCTCAGCCTCCCGAGTAGCTGGGACTACAGGCACCTGCTACCATGCCCGGCTAATTTTTTGTATTTTTAGTAGAGACGGGGTTTCACCGTGTTAACCAGGATGGTCTCAATCTCCTGACCTCGTGATCCACCCGCCTTGGCCTCCCAAAGTGCTGGGATTACAGGTGTGAGCCACCACGCCCGGCTGGGGACACCTCATTTTTACAAAACAAAAGCCAGGCATCGTGGTGCATGCCTCTAGTCCCAGCTACTTGCGGGGCTGAGGCAGGAGGATTGCTTGAGCCTGGGAATTCAACGCTTCAGTGAGTCGTGTTCACGCCACTGTGTCGTGGTTTGCTTGCTACAGCCTCCAAGTCAAGGGAGTGTGAGCTAGGACTACAAGCAGGCCCTACCACACCCAGCTAATTTTTATCTTTATTTTGTTGAGATGGGGTCTTGATATGTTGTCCAGACTGGTCTCAAACCCGTGGCCACAAGTGAGCCATCTTGACCTCTCAAAGTTCTGAGATTACAGGTGTGAGCCACCATGCCCGGTCCAAAAATGGTTCTTTGTAAAGGTCAATAAAATGGATAATCTCTAGCTAATCAAGAATAAAAGGAGAGAAGACAGTTTACCACTACGAGGAATGAAGAGAGGACATTTCTACAGATCCTGCAGATATTAAAAAGAATATTACATGTAACTTTGTGCTACTACATTTGGCAGCTTAGAGGAAATAGACAAATTCCTTCAAAGACACAAACTATCAAATATCCCAGGTTACTCGGGAAGAAAGATAATCTGAATAGCCCTACATCTGCTAAAGGAAATGAATTTATAGTTAAAAACCTTCCCACAAGGAAGCTTTATATCTAGATGGCTTTACTGGTGAATTTTAGCAAATATTTAAGGAGGAAATAGAGACGATTCTGTGCAAACTTTTCCTGAAAAATAAGAACACACTCCAATTCATTTTATTAGGCTAGCATTATCTCCAGGCAGACACTATAAAATGAAAAGAAAACTACAGATCAATATCCCTCATTAACATAACAAAAATGTTTAACAAAATATTAGCAAAATATAATTTAGCAATATATACAAATTATAAGACATGATCAAGTGGGGTTCATATCAGGAATGCAAAATTAATTTAATCAAATATTAATATAATTCACAGATTAAAAAAAGAAAAGCCATACGATTTTCTCACTAGTTGCAGAAAAAGCATATGATAGAATTAAACATCCTTTTATGATTTTTTAAAAAACCTCATCAAATTGGGAAAGACTAAACTTTCTCAACCTGGTAAAGAAAATCTATGGAAACCTATAACTAACAGATAAGATTAGGAACAGGGCAAGTATGTCTGCTGTCACCACTTTTAGTCAACATTTTCCTGGAGGTCCTAGCAAGTGTAGTAAGGGAAAAGAAATATAAAACATGCAGATTGGAAAGGAGGAAATACAGATGTTACAGACAACATGGACTGTATTTATAGAAAATCTTAAGTCATCTATACTGAAAAGCTATCAGAATTAATAAGTGAGTTTAGCTAGGTTGTAGGATACGTGGACAATATACAAAAATCAGTTTTTTTTGTACATACTCATAAACATACTCATAAACAATTGGAAAATGGAAAAAAGTGCCATTTATAACAGCATCAAAAAACATGAAATACTTAAGGATAAATTTAACAAAATATGTATAAGACCTATATACTTAAAGTGCACAACATTGCTAACATAAATAAGATATAGTTATTTGGGAGACAATTTTCCATGGGTCTTTTTTTTTTTTTTTCTTAAGAGACAGGCTGTCACTGTGTTGCCCAGGCTGGAGTACAGTGGTGCACTGCAGCCTTGAACTTCTGGCCTCAAGCGATCCTCCCATCTCATCCTCCTGAATAGCTGGGACTACAGGTGCACGCCATTGCACCTGACTTCTCCATGGGTCCTTGCATTTCTGTACCTCTTACCAGTGAGGCAGTGACAGCCCTTTTGTTTTAAATGCTCTTTTCAAGGATATCTGTATAGCAAACAGCCTGGGATGATACAGCATCTCCCTCTGTAGCAAAGGGCAGATTTGCTTATTGTCCAGTATAATAAAGATAATATCTCCCTCTGGGCAAAGAGCAGGTTTGCTTTGGCCCGTTATAAAAGATTTGGGTTCCCTGGCTGGGCGCGGTGGCTCACGCCTGTAATCCTAGCACTTTGGGAGGCCGAGGCGGGCGGATCACGAGGTCAGGAGGTCGAGACCATCCTGGCTAACATGGTGAAACCCTGTCTCTACTAAAAATACAAAAAATTAGTCGGGCGTGGTGGCGGGCGCCCGTAGTCCCAGCTACTCAGGAGGCTGAGGCAGGAGAATGGCATGAACCTGGGAGGCGGAGCTTGCAATGAGCCGAGATCGCGCCACTGCACTCCAACCTGGGCGACCGAGTGAGACTCTGTCTCAGAAAAAAAAAAAGATTTGTGTTCCCTAAGCTCAGGGTTCCTAAGTTATGATACAAACCTACTGCATATGTGGCATCTACCTGGACCCCCCTGTGTCTTCCCTGCGGGACTTGGGGGATATGGGGGAACTGATACACACATAATGCTCATGTTCCTTGCTGTACTGTGGGTCAAAAGTCCTTTTGTCTCTGACACATGACTACTGTGTCTTCTGCCGGTATCCATGGAAGGTTACTAGGCTACTTTGTTAGCTTTCAAAGAGAGTTGAAAGTCTCAGACCCTCACAGTTCTTGATAGTTTTGGCCATGAGGATGGGATGCTGACAGGCATGGCATTCTGAAGGAGGAAGGATGAGGGCCTCTTGGGCTAGGTTAGGAGATATGAAAATTCTCTCTGGCATCTGTTAGTGAATGGTCTCACCCAGGTGGTGGGCAAGGGCAGTGGGGATGGGGAGAATGAAAGTCCTCCACTGTTCTACCTGTTAATGAATAATTTAGAGGCTTAGTTGAGAGGTAGGATTGAAACATACCACCTGAGTGGTGCTTTGGTTGTTGTACACTCAACTTCATGGCCCCTGCTCTGCTGAAAGGCAATGTGGCTATAGCTGCTGAGTTAAGGAGCCCTCAAAGCAGAACATATGGTGTCCACAATAAGGATATAGAGCTTTAGGTGGATTCAAAACCTTAGAAGTTTGGTTGAGCTGCAGGGGTTAATGCTTGAAAATGAAAGTAAATGCAAGCTTTGCTTACTGCTCTAAAGCCACAGTCTCCCTCTGTGGCCTGACCTCTCCCTCCTCCTACTCTTTAATTTCAGGTGCTTTAAAGAGAAAGATTAATAGGGGTTGGGCTGATGTCTGTGTGTCCTTATGGGGACCAAAGGCCATACCCATATGTATAAATATGCTGGAAGAACTTCAGGGAGAGGAAGGAGTCAAACT
The DNA here is from genome assembly GCF_028858775.2 of Pan troglodytes. Classification (NCBI taxonomy): domain Eukaryota; kingdom Metazoa; phylum Chordata; class Mammalia; order Primates; family Hominidae; genus Pan; species Pan troglodytes. The sequence goes on from NC_072401.2 coordinate 47,157,660, forward strand.
TTTATGGTTCTGTTGGATATAGGAACTAAATCATCATTCGTTGGGGGTAGTATCCAGATTCAACTCTCGGGGTTTGGGGAAGAAAGCTAGTGTGACATTGTGAGTGGAGCCCTTTGTTGTATATTGTTGTTGTGATTGTCATTGCTGATGTATATTTGATGTTGATACTTTTACATTCTTGTGCTGTGAATTCCCATAAGTGCCAGAGGGGATTCTTTGATCAGGAAGAGCGACATAAAGAAGTGCTAGTACTTTGGTGTCCCAAAACCCTAGTGAGTCCTTTAAGATGTTATAAGTGACTGATAACTTCACAGTATACGTAATGAATTCATCCAATTCAATAAGACTGTAAACCTGGTATATTTTTTTTTTTTTCTTGAGACAGAGTCTGGCTCTGTTGCCCAGGCTGGAGTGCAGTGACGTGATCTTGGCTCACTGCAAGCTCCGCCTCCCGGGTTCACGCCATTTTCCTGCCTCAGCCTCCTGAGTAGCTGGGACTACAGGCACCCACCACTGCGCCTGGCTAATTTTTTGTATTTTTAATAGAGATGGGGTTTCACCATGTTAGACAGGATGGTCTCGATCTCCTGACCTTGTGGTCTGCCTGCTTCGGCCTCCCAAAGTGCTGGGATTACAGGCATAAGACACCGCGCCCGGCCAAACCCAGTATTTTTAAAAGAAAAAAAAATTTAACAGGAACTTGTCAAAGGAAGATATACAGACAGACAATATGCACATGAAAAGAGGCTAGAGTCATTAATCATCTGGGAATTGCAAATTAAAAACACAATGAGATATCACTTCACATAGGCTAGAATGGCTGGAGTTGAAAAGACCAACAGAAGACTGACAATACCAATTGTTGGTGAGGCTGTGGAGCAGCTGGAACTCTCATACATTGCTGGAGGGTATATAAAATGGTACAGCTAAGTTGGGAAATAGTTTAGCAGTTTCATGCAAAATTAAAAATAAACTTACCATGTGATTCACCTAGAAGGAATTGCCAGATCTCCTTCTAGATATTTACTCAAAAGAAATGAAAAACGTATTTTCTGAAAAAACTTGAACCTAAATATTTATAGCAGTTTATAGCAGAATTATTCATCATAGTTCCAAACTGGAAACAGTCCAAATGTCCATTAACAGATGAATGTGTATACAAATTGTGGTCAATTTGTACAATGGAATATTACTCAGCAGTAAAAAGGAATAGAACTACTAATAAGTAAAACGATAAAGATAAATCTCAAAAGCATGCTGAGAGAAAAAACTCATACCATATGATTGCTTTATGTCATAAGTACATAATATATTATTCAACTTAAATGAAGTTCTGGAATGAGCAAAAAGACAAATAATCTTTAGTGATAGAACAGACCCACTTCTCAAAAGAAACATGTGGCCAAAAAAACATGAAAAAAAGCTCAACATCATTGATCATCAGAGAAATGTAAATGAAAATCACAATGAGATACCATCTCATGCCAGTCAGAGTGGCGATTATTAAAAAGTCAGGAAACAATAGATGCTGGTAAGGCTGTGGAGAAATAGGAATGCTTTTACATTGTTCATGACAATGTGAATTAGTTCAACCACGGTGGAAGACAGTATGGTGATTCCTCAAGGATATAGAACCAGAAATACCATTTGGCCCATCAGTCCCATTACTGGGTATGTACCCAAAGGAATATAAATCATTCTACTATAAAGACACATGCACACATATGTTTATTGCAGCACTATTTACAATAGCAAAGACATGTAACCAACCCAAATGCCCATCAGTGATAGACTGGATAAATAAAATTTGGCACTTATACACCATGGAATACTATGCAGCCATAAAAAGGAATGAGATCATGTCCTCTGCAGAGACATGGATGAAACTGGAAGCCATCATTCTCAGCAAACTAACACAGGAACAGAAAACCAAACACTGTATGTTCTCACTCATAAGTGGGAGTTGAAGAATTGAGAACACATGGACACAGAGAGGGGAACAACACACATTATGTTCTGGTGGGGGGCTGGGGTCAAGGGGAGGGAACTTAGAGGTGGGGTCAACAGGTGTAGCAAACCACCATGGCACACGTATACCTGTGTAACAAACCTGCATGTTCTGCACATGTATCCCGTTTGTTTTTTGTTTTTTGTTTTTTTCTTAGAAAAGTAGACTTATTTTTTCCCTGTTTTAAAACACCAATGGCAAAATTTAAGGGAGTATAATTTTGGGATTAAGATTATTAACTGTGGCATCTTTTTAAAAAAATTTTTGAGACAAAGTCTCACTCTGTTGCCCAGGCTGGAGTGCAGTGGCACGATCTTGGCTCACTGCAACCTCCGCCTCCCGGCTTCAAGCGATTATTGTGCTTCAGCCTTCTGAGTAGCTGGAATTACAAGCACCCACCACCATGCCTAGCTAATTTTTATATTTTTAGTAGAGATGGGGTTTTGCCATGTTGGCCAGGCTGGTCTCGAACACCTGACCTCAGGTGATCTGCCCACCTCGGCCTCCCAAAGTGCTGGGATTACAGGTAAGAGCCAGTGTGCCCAGCCAAGATAATTAACTGTGGCATATTAAAAACCTGAGCTGGAGTCCTGGCTCTACCATTTACTAGCTATGTGACCTTAGGCAAATTAACCTTTCTAAATGGCCTCATCTATAAAACAGGGATAATGATGATTCCCATTTCTGAGTTGTTGTGAGGATAAATTAAATTACGTCATCAGTGTTGTATTGTAAGCACTCAATAATGATGGTTTATTTTGGTGGTAGTAGTATTTGCCAATGCTAATAGTTGTAATTTGCTACTTGTGTGTTAATTTTGGATGGGTGTTGTATTTTTTTTTTTTTTTTTTTTGAGATGGGGTCTCGCTCTGTCGCCCGGCTCAAGTGCAGTGGCACGATCTCGGCTCATTGCAACCTCTGCCTCCCAGGTTCAAGTGATTCTTCTGCCTCAGCCTCCTGAGTAGCTGGGACTATAGGTGCATGCCACCATGCCCAGCTAATTTTTGTATTTTTAGTTGAGACGGGGTTTCACCATGTTGGCCAGGATCGTCTCCATCTCTTGACCTTGTGATCTGCCTACCTCGTGATCTGCCAGAATGCCCAGCCGGCGTGGTGTATTTTTATATTTAAAAAAAGGGGGCCGGGCATGGTGGCTCACACCTATAATCCCAGCACTTTGGGAGGCCAGCGTGGGCAGATCACCTGAGGTTAGGAGTTTGAGACCAGCCTGACCAACATGGAGAAACCTCGTCTCTACTAAAAATACAAAAAAGTAGCTGGGCGTGGTGGCACATGCCTGTAATCCCAGCTACTTGGGAGGCTGAGGCAGGAGAATCGCTTGAACCTGGGAGGTGGAGGTTGCGGTGAGCCGAGATTGCGCCACTGCACTCCAGCCTGGGTAACAAGAGCGAGACTCTGTCTCAAAAACGAAAAGGAAGAGAAGAAAGTTGCTGATTTGGTTCCTATGGATCTTTGATGTTCTCTGGGCAAATAACTCACTGCTATTTAGTCTGTCATAAACATGATGTGCTGTCTTTTATACATGAAGATAATAAAATTGATTCCTTTATTGGAAGTTCTACAGACCTTTGGCTAAAAGTACCACAGCTCAAAGTTTTTCATAATCTGCTTTATGATTATTACTTTTTTTCTTCATGGGGATTGGCTGTACATCTCTTAAATGGTTCTTTTTGACACTTTAAATGGCTGAGGATGGCCAGGCACGGTGGCTCACGCCTGTAATCCCAGTACTTTGGGAGGCCGAGGCAGGTGGATCACCCGAGGTTAGGAGTTCGAGACCAGCCTGGCCAACATGGCAAAACCCTGTCTCTACTAAAAGTACAAAAATTAGCCCGGCATGGTGGCAGGCGCCTGTAATTCCAGCTACTCAGGAGGCTGAGGCAGGAGAATTGCTTGAACCCAGGAAGCGGAGGTTGCAGTGAGCTGAGATTGTGCCACTGCACTTCAGCCTTGGCAACAGAGTGAGACTCCGTCTCAATAATTAATTAATTAAGTAAGTAAGTAAGTAAATGGCCAAGGAGGGTTTGAGAATCTTCTTTCCAAATAAAAATTTCCCTGGTATAAAGCTAGTTGGTCAAAGTTGTACCACAAATGCTATTTGATCTGCAATTGCTGAGATGTATTACTCTAGAAACTCCTTTAACTTTAATTTGGGTATTTAATGGATTTTTAAAATGGGATAGTACACTCATATTAGGACCTAGCTCATTGGAGATTTGAATGTATTTTACAATATGTTAATATTTAAATCTTTATTTCCTTGTGTGAATCAGCAGTTTTCAAGTCTGTCAATGAGAGGAAAAAAATCTGGGTAGAAATAAGATCAGATACATCAAAGATTACAAATTTTATTAGAGGGCGTTGGAAAGGAGTTTCATGTGATTATGTGACTTAGTGTTGCCTGAGTGCAAGATACTTGTGGATTGAGACGAGAGTAAGAATGTTTGCTTCTAGTTTTGTGTTCCCATATGACTTATATTATAGATTCTTGCAGGTTGAGGATGTGTTAACATGATTTAACCCAGATAAGCTTCAGGAATATTCTTCATTCAATTATATATCAATTTAAAAATTGTCATTTTGCCGTTTGCATTTTTTTGAATTTTTTTCTTACATCTTTTGAAACCTAGTAACTTGTTCATTTTTCAACTTTTATTACAGTGCCTGATCAACTTTCTAGCGGGAGAACGATCATGGAGGTGGTGCCAGCTGAGGTGAATAGTTTGCTTCCAGAGGAAATAATGGACACTGGTATAACTTTAGTGGATGATGATAGTATTGAGGCTGTTATTGTTTCATCCCCAATTCCCATGGAGACAGAACTGGAAGAAATTGTCAACATAAATTCTACTGGTGACTCTACAGCCACGCCCATTTCCACGGAACCAATCACAGTGTACAGTAACCACACTAACCAAGTTGCAGTGAATACCACAATTACTAAAGCAGATTCTAATACCACAGTGAAACCAGCTTTTCCAAGTGGCCTTCAAAAACTTGGTGCTCAGACTCCTGTGACTATATCAGCCAATCAGATTATTTTAAACAAAGTATCACAGACATCTGATCTTAAACTTGGCAATCAGACCCTTAAACCAGATGGACAGAAGTTAATTTTAACAACTTTGGGCAAGTCTGGTTCACCAATTGTTTTAGCACTACCCCATAGCCAACTACCCCAGGCTCAGAAAGTTACAACTCAGGCCCAGTCAGGAGATGCTAAGTTACCACCGCAGCAAATTAAAGTAGTTACCATTGGAGGGAGGCCAGAGGTGAAACCTGTCATTGGTGTCTCAGCATTGACCCCAGGAAGTCAACTGATTAATACTACAACTCAGCCCTCTGTGTTACAGACCCAACAGTTAAAAACAGTACAGGTAAAAGAAAAAAGGGGGCTTACTAATTAAAATGCATGTTAAAAAAATTTAACTGATTCATAGTTGTGTTTATAGGGTTACTAAATACATAGTTGTTACTGAATTCTTTTGAATGTTGTTTTATGTAATTGTGTGTGTGTGTTTTTAAGTTTGATATGTCTAATGCTCATGAAAATTTTTACCAGATAACTTAGAAAGCAAACTTAATTTTGGTTAAATTCCAAATTAGTATATTTATAGCCTTTTACTAATTTTAAAATGCATTTTATTCTTAGTGGTAGTTTGATTACAAGGATGTTTTGCTGGTATAAACATGCCAGACTTGCTGCTGGGCTATCAAAAAAATCATGTAGACAACATTTTTTTTTTTCAGTTCACAGATGGCCAAAGGCTAGGAGAACTTTGTTGCTCTGAGAAACCCTCAGAGCCAGTATTAGTGCGTGTCAGCCAGTGTGTGCCTTTTATTTGGAGTTTACTGTTCATTGCCATTATTCATGTTTGTACTATGGAAAAGACAGTGACATGTGATGGAAGATAACATACAGGCTTTAGAGTTGTACCAACTGGGTTTGAGTTGCCTCTATCTTATTCTACCAGTTATGGAAAACTTTCGTAGGTTACTTATCTTCTCTGAGTTTTTGACTTTATCTTAAGAATACTTTTTGATCAAGATGAAATGTGTAGTATAATTCTCAAAATATTGAGGATGTTTCATAATGGTACCTATTATTAGTATGAATAGGACCCTAAGAAAGAAGGTTACTGGAATATATATTAAGTGATTTCCAGTTTATCATGCCCAAATAGGCTTTCTTAGGCCACCACTACTCTTGGAAATGCAGTGATTGGCGGGGCGTGGTGGTTCAAGCCTGTAATCCCACCCAGCACTTTGGCAGGCTGAGGTGGGCGGATCACCTGAGGTCAGGAGTTTGAGACTAGCCTGCCCAACATGGTGAAACCTCATCTCTACTAAAAATACAAAAAATTAGCCAGGCATGGTGGCGAGTGCCTATAATCCCAGCTACTCAGGAGGCTGAGACAGGAGAATCGGTTGAACCCGGGAGGCAGAGGTTGCAGTGAGCCGAGATCGCGCCATTGCACTCCAGCCTGGGTGACAAGAGCGAAACTCTATCTCAAAAAAAAAAAAAAAACAAGAAATGCAGTGATATACTTATGACCAGGAAACAAAAATGTATCCTCTGTTTGAAAGAGTTGTTTTTGAATGCATAGAAATAATAGGAAATGCATAAGAAGGAAGTAGGAAGGTTTTGGGAGACTACACTCAGCTGATATTAGAGTAATGTTTTGGTTACTGTTTTGACAGTAGAATTAGAAACCACTTTTCATGGGCTTTGCATTTAAGAACTTTGTAGAATTTCTTAAATCTTATAATTTGCCTCTGTCCCCTTTGCCATTATTAAACATTTAGTGCTCTTTCTTGTTCATTATTACTTCTCACTTATCTATGACTTCGTTTTACTTCTTATTTTTGCCAAGAATCTCTTGGATGAGATATCTTATCACCATCAAGCATCTTGTCCTCAGTTTTGAAGCTTGTTTTTATTGGTTTACCAAAGTTTATTTGGCTTTGGCAATATGGATCATAATTATGTTCAAAAGAAACTGATGCCAGGTGTGGTGGCTCACGAACCTGTAAGCCCAACACTTTGGGAGGCCAAGGTGGGCAGATTCTGTGAGGCCAGGAGTTCGAGACCAGTCTGGGCAACATAGTGAAACCCTGTTTCTACCAAAAATACAAAAAATTAGCCCAGCATGGTGGCGCACACTTGCGGTCCCAGGTACTCAGGAGGCTGAGGTGAGAGGGTCGCTTGAGCCGGGGAGGTCTAGGCTGCTGTGAGCTGTGGTCGCATCACTGCACCTCAGCCTGGGCTACAGGAAGACCCTGTCTCAAAAAAATAAAAATAAACTAAAAAAGGAAAAGATATCATAAATTAGAATGTCATTTTTTTCATTTATGAGAGCAAGGTATATGTGACATTTCAATGACCAGTGTTGCTTATATCTATTATTTCTCTACTTTAACTCCCTAAGTAATGACAATAAAAAAAAGACTGGGGTCTAATTCTTATAACTTGTTTTATTGTTACTTTTCTGTTTTGTTTTGTTTTGTTTTTGAGACAGGTCTCGCTGTCACCCAGTCTGGAGTGCAGGGGGTGCTCCACTGCAGCCTTGACCTCCCAAGCTCAAATGCTCCTCCCACGTCAGCCTCCCAAGTAGCTGGGACTACAGATGCACACCACCACACCTGGCCAATTTTTGTATTTTTTTTCTAGAGATGGGGCTTTGCCATGTAGCCCAGGCTGGTCTCAAACTCCTGGACACAAGCAATCCACCTGCCTTGGCCTCTCAAAAGTGCTGGGATTACAAGCATAAGCCACTGCACCTGGGCTATTGTTAGTTTTCTAAAGCCTGTTTCTATCTAATAAAAAAGAATTCTATTAAAAAAACAATAAAAAGGAATTAGATTTAGAATTTTTTTTACTTGTACAATCCATTATTTTTAGGCGACTTAAGTCTTTCCAACTCAGAAGTAACCTCAAAGCTCTGAAGCACAAAAGACAAATTAAAAACTATGCATCTATATTTTTTCCTTTTTTGACACCAGAATATTTGGTTTAGTATTACAAAGAGTATATGATTTTCTGGTTTTTTTCTCCCTAGGTAGTTGTCAGTGTTAAGTTTAGTCAGAGTATTGAGACTGTTAGGGTATAGATAGCAGGCAACGGTGGAAGATGGAGGCCATCTTGAAAAATGAAGAAAAGAGGTGACCTTTGAAGCCAGAGGCAGTAACAGAGGTATAATTATATGTAATAACAGATATATAAACACTTTCCCATGTTTCCTGTGCATAGTATATAAGAGTAGTACATAACTAGCAGTCTGGGACAATATAACTCCTTACTAGCTCCTGAATCTATCCAACACAGTGCCAAAAATTACTTGTATATATTATTTGATGACATATTTTACTACCTTATTTGTAAGTTTTTTTTCATGTTTATCTTAAGCTGCTGATTCTATAAACTTGTTAAAGTAATCTTTGATGCTTTGTTTTACTTAATAATTTTGTTCCAGGATACTTTAGAATTCATAGTGCAAAAAAATCATAGTTCCTTAATGGAACCAAAAGTTATTATTTTCAGCACCACTAAAGAAACATAACCACAAGGGCAAGATGAGATTGTTTATTTGAATAATTAATGTGCTTCTGGTTGTACTGTTTATATTTTTTCTTACTGATAAGTATTCATATACTCATGATTGTGAAAAATCAGTTTAAAATGGGGAAATACTTTAAGCCCATAATTGTTATAGCTAAGGTTATTTATTGCTAATATGGCTTTCTAAGAATATCAATACTTCTACCTCTAGAGATTGTTAATATTATAGATACAATAGATACAATTTTGACTGACTTTAGGGTTTTAAGTCTGTAAACATACTTGAGAAATTTGTATTTCTCTAAATTTCATTAGCTTTCTAGAGTATAATTATAGATTTATTTGAGTATGTTATAGTTTTGCAAGTCGGCCGTTTTTAAATACAACAATGGGTATGTTTTTTTTAAGTGATTTGTATTTTATATACAGTTGGTTTTTGTCAGTAATGTGCTCTGAGTATAAAAAAGTAATATATTGTAGGTGTAAGATGTGTTATTTAGTTTAATTTATAATTTGAGCACAAAGAGCTAATATTTGTCTAGTTCTGTGATCTATCATAGCTTCCGGTGTATTTCTATTATTCATGTTGGTCATATTTTTTCATTTGAGTCACTATTTCCTATAATAAATAGTTCTTTTACAGTCTCAATTTTCATTGCCAAAAGATATAATTGATATTTAATGTTCTTCACACTCTAAAATTCTTTGATTTTTATCCCAGGTAAATTTCTTCTTTTAACTTTTAGAAGAAGCTGTGTCTTTGTATATGGTGATAATTGCAATATAAAAAATTGGTAACTCTACACTCCTTGACTTGCGGAGAATTATAATTCAGGTCAACAGTGTGCCAATATGTAACTTCAAATTGGAGATGAATTAAATATAGATTCTCTCTTCAAGGAATTTAAAATATAATAAACAGTTGCTGTAGCCCAGGAGTTTGAGGCTGCAGTGAACTATGATTGCACCACTGCACTCCAGTCTGGGTGACGAGATGAGACCCAGTATTTTTTTTTTTTTTTTTTTTTTTGAGACAGAGTCTCACTCACCCTGTCACCCAGGCTGGAGTGCAGTGGTGCAATCTCGACTCCCTGCAACCTCTGCTCCCGGGTTCAAGCAATTCTCCTGCCTCAGCCTCCCGAGTAGCTAAGATTATAGGTGTGCGCCACCACACCCTGCTTATTTTTGTATTTTTGTAGAGACAGGGTTTCACCATGTTGGCCAGGCTGGTCTTGAACTCCTGACCTCAAGTGTCTGCCTGCCTCAGCCTCCCAGAGTGCTGGGATTACAGGCGTGAGCCACTGTGCCTGGCCAGGACCCCATCTTTAAAAGAAGAAAAGTGTAGTACATAATAGTTTAGTAAATAATATTTCAGAGCTGTTGCCCTTATAATAGTTTCTGTTCTACCAAATTTTTCTCTTTTGTACCCTAGGGCTTTAACTTATTTAGTTCTCCCTTAATCTACTCCTGATATTTAGATCTAAAGTTGAAAATCTAGTCATAAGCCTACCTTTAATGTGTATTTATTTATATTTTGCATCCAAGGGCCAATTACATTGTGTATATAGGTGGCTTTGTCATTCGCACTATACTTTCTTTACTTACTCTTTTTATTATTGAGTAATTTGTTATTTTGAACAAGAATATTACTGTGCCACAGTTTTATTTTTTCATTAAGCATTATTATTAATTTTGTTTTCATCATATGCATATATCCAAGACATGAAAATAAGGAATTGTAATAAAATGCAAAGGTATTATTATATATGGGATTAAGGATATAATCATATTAATATTTTGATGAATGTCTGCATTTTAAATGTTCTTAACATTAACACACAGATATATTCTGTTAAGTGAGCCGGTTTTACATGTGCTACTGTGTGTGAATCTTTGGTATAATTTTGATTTAATAGGCATTTTATAGAAACAGATGGTCTTCATAGATATTTATATGTTTCAGATTGCTAAGAAGCCTCGAACGCCAACCTCTGGTCCAGTAATCACGAAGCTGATCTTTGCAAAACCAATTAATAGTAAAGCAGTTACAGGACAGACAACTCAAGTTTCACCACCAGTCATTGCAGGTTATATTTCTTTATAGTTTATTAAGCTAAATATTTATCTTCCTTTTAGATTTAAAAAGGCTGTTCTGCCAACTTAAAATGTTTTAGTGTAACAAATATAGCTTATTATTATAAACCAGACTAGTTAATAAGAAGTGTTTGCTTCAAGCAAAATGCCTCATCTGAAAATCAGTTCATTACTTTAGTCTCCTTAGTTTTTGGTAGAAATTTACCATGATACTAGCAAAGTCTCAAACTCCAGTAATAGTAGCTAATATTTATACAGTGTTCACTGTGTGCTAGGCACCATTCTTAGCCCTTTACATATAGTGACTATATCATTCCCCAGCAATCCTATGAGGTAGGTACTAATAACATTCCCGTTTTGCCAGTGTGGAAGTGGAGGCATTCAGCTAGTAAATGGCTGAGCTGGAATTTGAACCCAGGCAATTTGTTTCTGGAGCACGTGCTAACTTTAATAAATTTAAATTAATATTCATAAGAGTATAGTATTTCATGGTTTCTGTTTGAATTTTTGGTTTCAGTATTTTAATATACTCTATATGGAGTTCTCTGTAAACAGAAAATTGTCACAATAATAGTAATTACTTAAGTGGTAACAGAATTTTAGCTGAATTACTTTTACTAGAATACTCCTTAGTGTGGCCCAGTTCTCTTTTATACTTTAAAATTTGTCATCACCAATTACTATATCACCTCAGAAATCTTGACTTCAAGTGTTCGTTCTCTGTATTCCTTTAGTTTACTTGCCTTTCTACTCCCAATCCAGCAATTGACTTTGAAATTTCTGGTCCATTGATTCTTCCACTTTCTCAGTAATCATTCCTTTCCTGTCCTCAAATTCTTCCTTCCTCAAGATGAAGTCCATGACCCATCCTATTGCTCTCTTGTAAACACCATTGATTGTCTTTTTCCAGTCTCTTTCTCTAATGGCTTGGCTAAGTCCAACCGTCCTATTCCTTGTTTGGCTAGCAGCTCAAGTTTTTTAGAGAAAAGCACACAGCCATAGTGATTGGTCTTTAATCCAGAGCCATACTAAATGACTCTTTCACTAGTTATAGGATCATTTCTAATTTCTACTGTGCTAAAGGCTTATATGAAAGCACCTCTGGATGGTAAACTTTTGACTAGAGACTTTCAAATCCTAATTACCCATCCCTAGACTGTGTATTCTTGATGAGGGTACTCAAATATTAACTGATCATTCCTAGCATGTATATTAAAACCATCTGTCTTTAATAAATTTACAACATAGCGGTAGGCAACTTGGAAATCAGTGGCAGTGACTTGTCATTTTCCTGAGGCTTTGATTTGTATGTAGGCTTGATTTGTATTTGTATGTAGAGAGGCTTCTCATTTTAGCTAATGAGAAGAGACGGAAAAATTTAATGTGAAAGCAGTGTTAGGTGAGTGACTATTCTCTTTCTCTGGTGCTCGGTAGAGATTTGTGACAGTATAGGAAGCTGATGTCTTGAGAGATGTCATGGGAGGCAGGGGGGCCCCAAAGAAAATACTGGAAAGGGTTTGGGTTTGGAGCTGATTTAGGAAGTGGGCTGCAGTTGGCTATAAGTAAACAAGGCTTGGAAGTATTTATGAAAAAGAAAACACCAGTCCCCTTGGAGATTTTTGTATAGGTAGAGGGGCTTAACCAGGAGTGTTTTAATGGGATGTTCTTTACTGTTTTGAGTCTCTGAAGAGACTCTGAGAGAGTCCCTGAAAAGTTTTAGTTAATGGGAAGGAGAAGGTATGGGTTGTATGGTAAACAATTGTGGTGTTTGCGGAAGTGTCTGAATGAATTTTTGGTTACTGTCAAGAGTTCACCGTGACTATCATAGACTTTGGTAAATGTCATTGCTTGGTCTTTGGGTTGTTTATGTGTTGCAGACCGATTGTAACTTTATTTTTTAATTGCTCATGGACTTAATAGCCCTACCAGAATACATAGAGATATACTTCTGTTAAATTTTACTAGCATTGTTGGCATTAAGTTCAGTTTGGAGGGATAATTTCTACTTTTAACTAGTTCTTTATAACCTTTAAAAATTCACATATGCTAAATTTTAAACCACCAAAGTGCCTTTCTGTTGAATTGTATCACAAGGAGATTCCATCATCTTTATGTATACATTGCAGCTAAGACTGCAGTCTTTTACCATGCAGCTAGTCTTTTTTTTTTTTTTTTTTAAGACGGAGTCTCGCCCTGTCACTGAGGCTGGAGTGCAGTGGTGCTATCTTGGCTCACTGCAACCTCCGCCTCCCGGGTTCAAGCGATTCTCCTGCTTCAGCCTCCCGAGTAGCTGGGATTACAGGCGCCCACGACCACAACCAGCTAATTTTTGTATTTTTAGTAGAGACGGGGTTTCACCATGTTGGCCAGGCTGGTCTCGAACTCCTGACCTTGTGATCCACCTGTCTTGGCCTCCCAAAGTGCTGGGACTACAGGCATGAGCCACTGCGCCCTGCTAGCTAATGCTCTTTCAAAGTACCTTGAGATTTTTTTTTTTGATGATTTTTGGGCTTCTCATTGAAGATGACTATCTTTTTCTATGTTTCAGTCAAGATGATTTTATATTTGTGTATAAGCGATTTTTCTAAAATGCAAATCTGAACTTGTCATACCCTTGCTTAAAATTTTCTTGGCCTTGTTCATTTCTTCACCTGGACCCATCAGGATTAAGTTCAAATGCCAGTGCTTTCTTAGCATTAAAGGCATTTAGGATCTAATGCATGCCTTTTGATTTTCACCTTCAAAATAGTAGCTCCAAACCTACCTGATTTAACTTATCGTAAGAGATCACCATATGGATCTAAACTAAGTTGTAGGACTAAGGGTCTTGGCAAGGTTCCTTTTACATGGAATGCCTTTCTTTGCCGTTCCTCGCGGCTGACTCATCCATTTTATCTCTTAGATTACCCATCTTGGAAGTTTTTGACTTCTAGGTTTAATCAGATACTCTTTCTCTGATCATTTCCTATTTATTTCCATAAAACTTGGTTATACTTACCAAGTACTTATCTTAAACTTCTGTTAAATTTCACACTGGCTTTGAGTTATCCATTAGTCATACTGTATTATAAATCTTGGTTTTCTTGTCTGTCTCCCCATACCCCTTATGATTTTTCATGATGGTAGTTTTTTTTGTTTTTTTGTTCATCTAGCTCTCTTTTTTTTTTTTAGACGGAGTTTTCGCTCTTTTTGCCCAGGCTGGAGTGCAATGGCGCAATCTCAGCTCACTGCAACATCCGCCTCCTGGGTTCAAGTGATTCTCCTGTCTCAGCCTCCTGAATAGCTGGGATTACAGATGCCTGCCACTATGCCCGGCTAATTTTTTGTATTTTTAGTGGAGACGGGGTTTCACCATGTTGGCCAGGCTGGTCTCGAACTCCTGACCTCAGGTAATCCGCCCACCTCAGCCTCCCAAAGTGCTAGGATTACAGGCATGAGCCACCGTGCCTGGCCTCATCATGTAGTTCTTTTAAAAAACTTATTTTTAAAAAATTGTGGTAAGATATACATAACACAAAATTTACCATCTTAACTTTTTTTTTTTTTTGAGATGCAGTTTCACTCTGTCACCCAGGCTGGAGTGCAGTGGTGTGATCTCAACTCACTAAGTGATTCTCCTGCCTCAGCTTCCCAAGGAGCTGAGACTACAGGCACACTCCACCACATCCGGCTAATTTTTGTATTTTTAGTAGAGAAGGGGTTTCACCATTTTGGCCAGGCTGGTCTTGAACTTATGACCTCAAGTGATCCACCTGCCTCAGCCTTCCAAAGTGCTGGGATTGCAGATGTGAGCCACTGCACCCAGCCTCATCTTAACTGTTTTAAGTGTATAGTTCATTGGCATTAAGTACATTCACATTGTTATACAACCATCACCACCATCCCATCTCTAAAACTTTTTCTTTTTGCAAAACTGAAATCTTGTGCCCATTAAACAAAAACTCCTTATTCTTCCTTCCCCAATCCAGCATCCGGCAACCACCATCCCACTTTTGTATCTACGTTTTTGCTTTTTTTTTTTTTTTTTTTGAGGCAGTCTGTCACTCTGTCACTCAGGCTGGAGTGCAGTGGTATGATCTTGGCTCACTGCAACCTGTGCCTCCCGGGTTCAAGTGATCCTCCTGCCTCAACCTCCCAAGTAGCTGGGATTTAAGATGGAGTCTCAGTCTGTCGCCCAGGTTGGAATGCAGTGGTGCGATCGTGGCTCACTGCAACCTCTGCCTTCTGGGTTCAAGTGATTCTCTTGCTTCAGCCTCCCAAGTAGCTGGGATTACAGGTGTGTGCCATCACGCCCAGCTAATTTTTGTATTTTTAGTAGAGATGGTGTTTCACCATGTTGGCCAGGCTGGTCTCGGACTCCTGACCTCAGGTGATCTGCCCACCTCGGCCTCCCAAAGTGCTGGGATTACAGGTGTGAGCCACCATGCCCAGCCATTGCCCTTTTTTTTTTTGATTGGCTTATTTCACTTAGCATAATGTCCTTAAGGTGCATTTGTGTTGTAGTATATATCAGAATTTTCTTTTTAAGGCAGAATTATGTTCCAATATATTTATGTATGTACTGTATTGATGGTTCTTTTATCTTGTTTCTCTCGCTCTTTCTCTTTCTCCTCTGTCCCCACCTTCCCAGAACCTAGCACAATTTTTGGCACCTTTTTTTTTTTGGTTTGTTTGTTTTTTTGAGAGGGGGTCTTGCTCTGTCACCCAGGCTGGAGTGCAGTGGTGCGATCTCGGCTCACTGCAAGCTCCGCCTCCTGGGTTCATGCCATTCTGTTGCCTCAGCCTCCCAAGTAGCTGGGACTACAGGTGCCTGCCACCACACCCAGCTAATTTTTTGTATTTTTAGTAGAGATGGGGTTTCACCGTGTTAGCCAGGATGGTCCCAATCTCCTGACCTCGTGATCCACCCTCCTTGTCCTCCCAAAGTGCTGGGATTACAGGCATGAGCCACTGTGCCCCGCTCCTATTTTTGGCACTTTGATGTAGTTCTGTGAATGCATATTGTTGCATGAATATGTATATCATGGAGGCACTATAGTGATACAGTAGGAGCTATTGGGAAACTTGGGTTTTCAGTCATGGGTCTTCTGTTGATTTTCTCTATGATCTTGGGTAAATACATTATTTTGTTCATCTTAGTTTAGTAAAATGTAGATACCAGCCACCTGACAAGACTTGAAGTGGTTACATGAGATAATAGAGGTTCTCATTATCACACCTCTCAAGGTAGAAGGTTGCTTCATGGGAGCAAGCTTCATCACAATGTAAAATTAATCTCTTAAAGAATTTGGCCTTACTCAAATATTCTAGCTTCCTGCCCCAGCCTATTCAATATGTGGCTTTATGGAGTGTGTCTCTTTTGATTCTTGGAGAATACCTGACAACAGAAATTAATTTCAAGGTCAAATTATGTAACTTGCATGCTTGCTTGAATCAGTGGAACTAAGGATAAATAGGGATTTGGAGGTTAGATTAGATAATCAGAAATGCTACCAGGATGAAAACCAAGCAGACCCTCAAAAAGAATAACTTGAATTTCAAAGGATATCAAGGTTCTTGGGAAAATTGATGAAATCTAGAAATATTTTGGTAGAAATGACCTGCTTTATGAGTATGTTGTGCCCATTTATCATTATCGACATAATTTATCATTTTGCTGTCGTCCAAATTTTCAGAAGCAATCTCTCTCCCCAAAACTCAACAGCTGATTTTTTTCTTTGTTCATCCTAAGAGTTAGTATAGTTGCAATTATAAACTGAATTTTTAAAAAACATAGGCCACAGAAAGATAGTAAAAGTTTTATTACTTTTAGTTTTGTAATTTATAATGAAACTTTTGTTCCTGTTTTAAGTGAATTAACATCAAGTTGCCTTTTTCTGATACCAGTTATCCTCAGGAATTGCGGATTTTCTGTATGAATTTTTTTTTTTTTTTTTTTTTTTAAGAGGGATTCTTGCTCTTGTTGCCCAGGCTGGAGTGCAATGGCGCAATCTCAGCTCACTGCAACCTCTGCCTCCCGAGTAGCTGGAATTACAGACGCATGCTACCACGCCTGGCTAATTTTTGTAGTTTTAGTAGAGACGGGGTTTCACCATGTTGGCCAGGCTGGTCTCGAATTCCTGACCTCGTGATCCACCTGCCTCAGCCTCCCAAAGTGCTGGGATTACAGGCGTGAGCCACTGTGTCCAGCTCTATATGAATATTATTTGAAAGATATGTAATTCCTAACAAATATGAAATTATAGCAGTGGCTATAAATAATGAACATTTTATGAAACTGTGTCTTTACTGGTAATTTCTTTTCTTAACAGAATGGTTGTTGGGGCTTCACACTTATCTCACAGGTATTAGCTTTGGAAACCAGAATAGACAAACATGTTACTTTAGGCAGGCTGAATACTTCAGGGCGGCTCTCTAAACCTATTTGATGTAGATTCGTTTGGTTTATTTAGAATTGACTTTATGTAGTTATGATGTATTCAGGTTTTTAAAAAACCTGGCAGAATGTCATTAAAATTAATCTATGTACTACAAAGAAATTTTGAAAATTGTATTGAAAATACTTAAAAAATTCATAGATGGGGATAAAACTTGATTCACTTTTTAAAAAAGAAACTGTGCCAGCCTGGGCAACATGACAAAACTCCATGTCTTAAAAAAATTAAAAAAAAATAGCTGAGCATGGTGGCACGTGCCTGTGGTCCCAGCTACTCAGGAGGCTGAGATGGGAGGATCATTTGAGCCCAGAAGTTCAAGGCTGCAGTGAGCTATGATCACGCCACTGCATTCTAGCCTGGGTGACTGAGGGAGACCCCTGTCTCAAAACAAAACAAAACAAAAGGCATACTTTGGCATTGTTATCAGGAAAAATGGCCCAGAAGCTGCTAAGCATTAGTTCTTTATTTTTGTCTAAAGTGAAAGTCCCTTCTTTCTCTCTTTCCCTTTCTCCTCACTGTCATGCTCTCTCCTTCATCTCTAGCTGGATCTATGAGTTTAATCATAGTATCTAAAGGTTAGAGCAGATTCTAGAGATAAGTTAGTTATCAATCTTCTCTACTTCTTAGATGCTTGACTTTCCTCTTTAGCCAGTATATTTGATTATCCAGCATCTGCCTGGGACACCTTTAGTGACTAGAAACTCACTTGTGTTGAAATAGTCATTTCAGTTGGAAATTTTTGTTAGAAGTTCTTTCTTAGTGCTGAGCTGAAATATTTTCTGTTTCTCTGCATTTGATGTGATACAGATTGGTTCTAATCCTTTAACCCGACAGCCTGGATTAGTTAGGATAATCTTGGTTTTTCTGCCAAAATAATCTCCAAACCTCAGAAGGGTAAAAAACCTGTTTTTTTTTTAATTCAATTTAAAGAAAATTTAAAAATTGATTATCTATATGACCATTGTGGGTTCAAAAAGGTATCTTCTCTTCATAGTAACTCAGGGACACAGGCTAACCAAGGAGCCGCCATCTCAGATGGCAGAGGAAAATAAACTTTGGAAGGTCTTGCATAGGCAGTAATAAATGCTGTGGCCCAAGAATGACACACGTCACTTCTACTCATAACTCGTCTGCCAGGAGTAGTGACATGACTCTAACTTAACTACAAGATGGGGTGGGAGTGGTAGGAAGTGCAAGTGTAGTTCTACCATGTGTCCAGAATGGAAGAAAGCTAGAATACTTGGTGAATGGGAATAATGGCTATCACACAGTCTTCAAGAATTTGAAGATCTGTTATGTCTTTGTAGTCTTTTCTTACCTAGGATAAAAATTCCTGATATTTCAACTCAATGTAATATGATTTTCAGTTCCCCAAGCATCCAGACACTAGAGTTTTTCATGGTTGTTCCTGAAGGGTCTTGTCCAGAAGGGAACACAATATGGAATCTGGCCGGGGTGGGTAGAAAAAACATTTTTTTATCCCCTTTGGCAGTCTAAAATCAGGTAGTATTAAACCTTTCAGTGTTTAAGTTAGTCCAATAACTATCTGTTTTATAAGTGTGGATTTCAATTGTACCTTCATGGTTTAAGTTCATATGGGAAGACAGCTATAGATAGTAGAATACAGAGATTGAAGTTTTAAGACTTGGGTTCATGTTCTGACTTTCAGGAGCTGTGTTACACAGGGCACATTACTTAGTTGCCCTGAGCTTTCTCTCTGATGGATATAACAACAGTATTGATGAACACATGAACTAAACTGTTTTTGTAGAGTTTAATGTAAGCTGATATTAAGTATTACTAAGAAGTAGTGTTTTGTTTAGTTCTGCCTAGGTTTACCATAGTTCATTAGTGCATTAAGTGTTGACATGAAATAACAAACATACATTCTGCAGTCCTTGTGAGTGTAGAGCATCATCACATAAATTTTTATACTATTATTGAAAAAAGTCAAACTGATGTGCTGCCTCTCATTTGCAGGTAGGGTTCTTTCACAGTCTACTCCCGGAACTCCATCAAAGACCATAACAATATCTGAAAGTGGTGTTATTGGATCAACTTTAAATTCTACAACACAGACACCAAATAAAATAGCCATCTCACCTTTGAAATCGCCAAATAAGGTAAAAAAATAAATTAGCCACAAATACCAAATATTGTGGTTGATGCCTTTATTTTCTTACTAGTCACTTCAGATACTTCAGTTTTAGTACATTCCCAAGCAAGTAATAGACATTCAATGAATACTGGATTAATTTAGTAATCAAGGATGTCTGACAGATTAAAAAGCTTACTTTAAACACATAGTAACATAGTAATCATTTTGCATGTGAATATGATTTCCATAGCCCATATGAATGTGGGTACAACAAAATCTTGAATAAATTCGATAATGTAGGTGTTTAGTTCTTTAGTTAATATTTTAGCAAAATTATTGTATTTGTGGAAGGTACATATAGACTTATGATATAAAATATTAAATGTAACTTTAAAAAAATGGAGATCTGAACTTTTGCTTGGTAACAGGACCCAGAGTAGTAGAAATTGCCATCAGATGCTGGTAGCCATATTATCAGTGTTGTTTAAGCTTGAATACATTTTATTGGAAGCATTCAAATGCTTTCTCATTTTATTGTGAGGCAAAGTAAGTCATCTAACTCACTTTCCTAAAACATACAGTTGTTATTATACCAGCATAACATTTTGAAAAAGATATGTTTTAAAGGACATATTATTCAGATAGAAAGCCAAGCATTATTATTCTGTCAGGTTTCACGCTTGTGACTCTGGAAACAATACTGCCCTTTGCACCTGCTTTCTTTGATTTGTTACTGTTCATAAATAGAACAAACGTTAAACATTTGCCTTACATTTTTTAAAGTCCAGGTGTTGGTTTCTTTAATGAGCCTTGACTATAATGTACAAATATGTTATCTCATACAGTTTATTAAGGTCAAATTCTACCTGCATAACTTTTTCCCTAAATTGAATGAATTTGACAGAAATTTGAGGGTAACTGTGCCATGCATAGTGATAGGCACTGAGGATAAAACATGAATAAGATAAGGTATTTCATTTCAAGGAATTCAATAAGGTAGTTAGACTGAAACATTAAAAATTGTCCTACAGAATTACAATGGTCATAGATGGATTAATGACTGCTGTGTATTTGGCAGGGAAGGTTTATACAAAGGAGCTTATTCTTGAAAGGTCTTAACCTTAAACATGGGTTGGACTTAGCTCCAGATGAGCAGAAGGGGCTTTCTGGATTGAGGTGATACTTTACATAAAGGTGTAAAAGTGTGGTCTTTCAGGAAGCCTCACTGATTTTTGCAGTGTGAGAGCCGAGGGTGCTAAGGTTAGATGGACGGTTTCATTATCTTCAGGGGAGTTTGGACTTCTGTGGCTTCTCATTGCTTCTAGGACAGTGATTCTCGCCCTTATCTGCTTATTGGGATCACCTGGAGAGTTTTAATAAATACCGACGCCTAGTTCTCATCCCCAGAGATTCTGTTTTCATCTCTCCAGACTTGACCTGGTATCAGGATTTTACAAAGCTCTTTAAGTGATTCTAGTGGGTAGCCTAGATTGGGAACCACTGCTATAAATAATATGAAATTTGCATTTTTAAAAAT
Source organism: Pan troglodytes (assembly GCF_028858775.2). Classification (NCBI taxonomy): domain Eukaryota; kingdom Metazoa; phylum Chordata; class Mammalia; order Primates; family Hominidae; genus Pan; species Pan troglodytes. The sequence continues at coordinate 47,178,414 of NC_072401.2, forward strand.
ACGAATCTTGTGGCATTATGAGAGATAGTTTGGGGGAAGGTGAGCCTGTATTGTGGGAGAGACCAGTTAGGTTAGTGATTCTCAACCTTGGCTGCAGTTAATACTGGGGACCTCTTGAGAAAACTAATGGCAGGCCCCTACCTGACCCCATTTAAATCAGAATCTCTAGGCTGTGGCCTGTGTGTTAAATTTAATCTTTTAAAAGTGTAGGCCAGGGTAGAGAATCACTAAGAGATTATTGCAGTACTTCATGTTTGAACTACACTAGTAGCTCAGGGGCTAAAGAGGAAGAGAGATGTGTTGAAAGAGGTTCAGTATCTTAGGGGGAGAATCTAGGATGACTCCTGTATTTCTGACTTAGATAACGGGGTAGATGGTAGCCCTATGGACTAATTTGACTGGTATATGGTTTATACCTGATGACATACGAATAGGAACTGGCTTTATTTTTTTCCCATCCTTGACTTTAGCCCTGCCATATTGGATCTTCCTTTCTTGACTCTTGGCAAGATTTTACACTTAACTATAAGAACAAGCTTGTTTTAGTCTGAGACCAGCCTGACCAACATGGAGAAACCCTGTCTCTACAAAAAAAATACAAAATTAGCTGGGCGTGGTGGCGCATGCCTGTAATCCCAGCTACTCGGGAGGCTGAGGCAGGAGAATTGCTTGAACCCAGGAGGTAGAGGTCGCGGTGAGCTGAGATCCCGCCATTGCATTCCAGCCTGGGCAACAAAAGCGAAACTCTGTCTCCAGAAAAACAAGCTTGTTTTGGTGATTAAAATTCACAGGTGTGAAATGTACAGTCAAAAGCTTACATCTGGTTGAAAGCTTATCTATCGTTCAGGTGAGATCTAACCATGGCTCAGGGATCCGTGGTGGAGAAGAGGAGCATGATCTGTTTCTTCACTCTTCAACCTCCTCTCCCTTTCTGATTTTGTCTTCTGATCAGAAGGAAGATTAGAGGAGAAAGGACAAGGTTTTGTTTGACTGAGACTATTGTAATCCAGCTTCTGGTGCCCTCTGTGTGACAGGTGTCCAAATGTGGACTTATGGAGATATTCACTCAGGATGGTTTTTTTGGAGCCCTTCCTGTGGGTTATTGCCACATTGCCAAGTTCCCTGTCAGGGATATGGTGTACTCTCCAGCTGCCTTTTGCAGCCTCCCTTTAGCTCTTCATTCCTGTAGTCTACGTCTGGCACTCCTGAGTGCCTTTACTCCAGAAGGTACATGGCTTTGGCAGGGTCCCATCAAGATGTCTTAGCCCTTCTGCAGCATCTACATGGCCAGTGGGAAACTTCTAGAACCCAGTGGTAAAAGTGCAGCTTGCCTAACTGCTGTCCTCTAAATCTTTGCCCTACCATTGTGACAGCTGCAGCCATCTTCTTTCTTGCAGAATTTTCCAGGCTGGGACCAGTTTCTGTGTTCACATATTCTCTGAATAAACTCTTGAGGATATCTGTCAGGTTATCCCAGGAACTCTCGCTGCATTTAGTTCTGGTGGTTAAACCAAGATACAGCTAAGTTTCTTTTTTCCTTTTTTTTCTTTTTTCTTTTTTTTTTTTTTGAGATGGAGTCTTGCTCTGTCACCAGGCTGGAGTGCAGTGGCGCCATCTCAGCTCACTGCAACCTCCGCCTCCTGGGTTCAAACAATTCTCCTGCCTCAGCGTCCCGAGTAGCTGGGATTACAGGCATGCGCCACCACCCAGCTAATTTTTCTATTTTTAGTAGAGATGGGTTTTCACCATGTCGTCCAGGAGGGTCTCGATCTCCTGACCTCATGATCTGCCTGCCTCGGCCTCCCAAAGTGCTGGGATTACAGACGTAACGGCTAAGCTTATTTATCTTAATAAGTTGATAGCCAAAAAAGATTCAGTTGTCGGGGCTGGGTGTGGTGGCTCATGCCTGTAATCCCAGCACTTTGGTAGGTTGAGGTGGGCAGATCACCTGAGATAGGAGTTCGAGACCAGCCTGGCTAACATGGTGAAACCCTGTCTCTACTAAAAATACAAAAACTAGCTGGGCATGGTGGCACATCCTAGCCACTTGGAAGACTGAGGCAGGAAAATTGCTTGAACCGGGGAGGCGGAGGTTGCAATGAGCTGAGATTGTGCCACTGCACTCCAGCTTGGTTGACAGAATGAGACTCTGTCTCAAAAAGTAAACGAAACCAAAAAAACCTAAAGATTCAGATGTCAGTTTCTCCTTGCAGTTGTCACCTACTCTGTCTCAGAGGTGTTTTTTTTTTTGTTGGTTTTTTTTCCCCCCTCACTGAGATGTAAAGCCCTGGCATTCTCCATGTTTGCAAATTCTCTTCTATTTCTGTCTTTTTTTTTTTTTTTTTTTTTTAATAGGAGGTAGATGATAGGGATACCATCTTTTAGTAAGTCTGGCATGGATGTCCTTTTTAGAGTGTGCGGGAGTTTGTCATTTTTTGTTTAGCTTTGGGGCCTCACTTCAGCCAGATTCTGAGATAGCAAAAAATATCCCATCCTATCTCATACTAGAATATAGCAGTACTATAGGCTTGGGCAGAGAGATGTTTAGTTTTTGGACATTTTTGTCATTGAAGTACCCACAGATTATCTAGACAAGGATGTCCATTGTGAAACTGAATGTAGGCAGTCACTGAAACTATGGATATAGATGAAATCACCCAAGGAGCATCAGATTGTATGTAGAGTGAAAAGAAAAGCAGGACTGAACCATAAAATACTAAGTGTTAGTAGAAGAAAAGGAGCCAGTGGGAGAGAGTAAATGATAAGGGAGTTATTAGTAGAAACTAAACAAAATGTGAAGGGAAGATAGTTTCAAAAAGGATACTAGGCCACAATTTAAAATGTCATAGAAAAGTCAATTACGAAAATGACTAAAAAGTGAGGATTTGCTGAAGATCTCCTTGTTTCTATTGATAGAGGCCAAAAGGAAAGCTGAAGCACTCACCCTTCCCTACCCACCAGCACTCAGCAGTCTCACTGCTATCTGCCTTGAGTCTGCTGAGACTCCTCTCATTATTTATCTTTGTTGATACTGGGTAGCCTCAACCACCCCGACTCAGATCATCTTTCATCTCCCGCATCTAATCTCCTTAAAGCTCTTGCTATCTTCTGACCCCTTTTCCACCCATGCCTCTCTTGAAGTCCTTCCACTGTGCCTTCTCTGGAGTTCATAATCAAAATAATAATTCCCTAAATTCACAACCTTTTCATTGAATGTTCCTTTTATCTCCTTGCTGTAATGGATACCTGGGTCTCCCTGAGGACCCTGCTTCTCCTGCAGACCTATTAAGTGATAGCTCTTTTTCTCCTTCAGCTCTTATGCCTCCAGGCCTGGAAGCCTAGGTGTTTCCCGTGATTATTCTGATTACAATTTCAGACTGTTTTCACTCCCTCCTCCAGCTTTGAATCTAATGTTACTAGGTTTGTTGTTGGGAAATCAAGCATGGCTAGTGTTTTCTCAATTTACTTTATATTGTAATTGTCTCTTATTACAGGACAGATTTATTCTGTTTTATTTATTTTCTAAAGTAATCCTCGGTTTTCTTCAATATTTATTAGATATGCAACTAAGCATTAAACTAATAAAAATGTGATTCTGCTTGTTTTACTTTATTCTTGATTAGATTTTAGCAATGCTGTTATCTTTTACTTTAATGTGACTTTTGTAATCTTATTCTTAGACTCTTAGTATTATTTTTTACATGGCCCTTTTCAATTTCTCTCAGAAATACAAGAAATACAGCTTTCTTCAAAATTTTTCTTTAAAAAAAAAATTTATTTTTTCTTGAAGACGGAGTGTTTTTTCTTGAAGACGGACTCTCACCTCTGTTGCCCATGCTGGAGTGCAGTGGCGCGATCTTGGCTCACTGCAACCTCTGCCTCCTGGGTTCAAGTGATTCTCCTGCCTCAGCTTCCCCAGTAGCTATGCCACCATGCCTGGCTAATTTATATATTTTTAGTAGACATGTAGTTTCGCCATGTTGGCTAGGCTGACCTCAAGTGATCCACCCAACTCAGCCTCCCAAAGTGCTGGGATGACAGGCATGAGCCACTGCACCGGCCTTTTAAATTTTTTTCTTTTTTTTCTTTTTTTTTTTTGAGCAATAAAGCTTTTTAATCACCTGGGTTAAATTTTTTTCATTCACTTAACAGCAAGCTCATCCTTAACAAAGTAGCTTAATAGCCAAAAATCTATCCATCTAATTTACAATAATAGAAAAAGAATTTTATGACAGTCTTAATACCTGCAGAAGAATCCTGATATCCAATCTCCATTTTGGTTGAAATACTTGAACCCACAAAAATAGAAGGACACTTTCATAATTTGAAAAGGGAGAAAAATATATCAAACTTTATGTAATGGTACAGTGTTGAACAAGGATTCCCACTTTCAATACTTGTTTAATTCTACTGCAGGTCTGAGTTAATGCAATAAGGCAAGAAAAAAGAGTAAGTGGCTGGGGGGCGTGGTGGCTTACACCTGTAATCCCAACATTTTGGGTGGCCGAGGCAGGAAGATCATTTGAGGTTAGGAGTTTGAGACCAGCCTGGCCAACATGGTGAAACCCCATCTCTACTAAAAATACAAAAATTACCCAGGTGTGGTGGCACGCGCCTGTAGTCCCAGCTACTTGGGAGGCTGAGGCAGGAGAATTTCTTGAATCTGGGAGGTGGAGGTTGCAGTGAGCCAAGATTGTACCGCTGCACTTCAGCCTGGGCAACAGAGTGAGACTCCGTCTCAAAAAAAAAAAAAAAAAAAAAAGGGAGGGAGGAATAAGTGTATAGAGGTTCAAAAGAAAGTTAAAAAATGTCATAATTCACATATTACATTATTATATACATAAAAAATTAAGGCATTTACTATGGAACTATTAGAATTAATGTATAAATTATAAATTTAGCAAAGTGATTATATAACATGGTCAATATAAAAATATTTTAAACCCTTTATATTTAATGTAATTGTTGATATGATTGGATTTAAATCTTCCACCTTACTAGTTTTCTCTTTGTCTCATCTTTATGTTCTTTAACTGTTTTCCTGCCCTTTTTTGGTTAATTGAAGTTTTTCATGATTCTATTTTATCTCCACGATTGGCTTGTTATAAGTACAAAGATTTTTTTTTTTTAGTGGTTGCTCTACAATCAAATATACATTTTGACTTATCACAGTCTACTTTCCAATTTATATTACTTAATGTAGGGTAAGAAACTTACAATAGAGTGTTTCCAATTTCTCCCTCCTGTTCTGTATGCTATTGTTGTTAAACATTTTATGTTTACATGTTATAAATTCCATAACCCATTTTACTGTTTTAGCTTTAGACAAAATTACCTTGTGAAGCAATTGAAAATAAGAAAAACAAGTCCTTTATTTGCTTTCATTTTAACCATATCCTATATACTTCCTTGCTTTGGGTAGGTCCAAATCTCAGGCTGGTGTCGAATTCATCTCTAAAGAACTTTGTAAAATGTTTCTTTTAATGAAAGACTACTGACAATAGATTCTCTCAGCTTTTGCTTGTTTGAAAAATTTATATCTTGCCATTATTTTTAAAAGATATTTTCATTGGGTAAAGAATTGAGAGTTTTTCTGCGAGTACTTTAAAGATGTCATTTATTGCCTTCTGGATTGCGTTGTTTCTGGCAAGAAGTATACTGTAATTTTTAATACTTTTTTCTGTGTATATAATGTCTTTTTTTTTCCTGTTTTCAAGATTTTCTCTTTATATTTGGATTTCTGCGTTTGGACTATTGTGTGTCTAAATGTGCATTGTGTGTTTTGTTGTTGCTCATTTCTTTTTTAAATATATGTTCTGATTTGAAATCTTCTTGGATCTATGATTTGATATCTTTTACTTTCAGAAAACTTGGGTCACTTTTCTTCAAATAGTTCTTAAACTTAACTTTGATCTTCTCATTTTAAGACTTCAGTTTTAAAGATTTTAGTATATTTAATAGAGTTCCACAGCTCTTGGATGCTCAATTGTTTTTCTCCCTAGTTTTTTTTTTCTTTGTGTTTCAATTAAGATAATTTTGATTGACATATCTTTAAATTTATTGATTATTTTCTCAGTTGTTTGGAGTCTACAAATATGCTTATTAAAGACTTCTTCATTTGTGATTTTTTTTTAACTTCTAGCATTTTCATTTGGCCCTTTTTTTATTTATGCTATCTACTCATCTGTCAAGCTACCATTTGACTCTTAGAGTTCCCATCTCTCTGCTGAAATTCCTTTTATATTCATTATCTGTTGTCCGTCTTTTCTACTAGCTTGATTAATTAATCATAAAGTTCTTATATGATGGTTGTAACATCTGGATCATCTCTGAGTCTGGCTCTCATTTTATTACTAGAATGTCCGTCTGGATTTTAAGTTTAAAAATAAATTTTTTTAAGTTTATACCACTGCAGTAGAGAAACCATATTCTATTAAAAGTAGGTAACTTAGTGGAAAGAGTGAATCCAGGTCAGTGATTCATACCAAAACTGATTAGAAAAAGTTGAACTTTTAGAGCTGAAATTCAAGGGAATATAAAGGTCTGCTTTGGTTCTGTGGGATTGGGTCAAATAAATGAGGGTTAAGCCAGATGTAATGGCACACACTTGTAGTTCCAGCTACTTGGAAGGCTGGGGTGGGAAGATTGCTTGAGTCCAGGAGTTCAAGGCCAGCCTGGGCAACATAGCAAGACTCTATATCCAAAAAAGAAATGAGGGTTAGGTTCCTAGAGAGCTCTTTCTTTCCCATTCATAAAGGTCTTATGGTGGGTAAATACTCCTAAAATGTAAGGCCTGGTCATACTTTGTGTAATGTTGGATGAATAAATGTATTTTTTCTTTTTTTTTTTTTGAGACAGAGTCTCACTCTGTTGCCCAGACTGGAGTGCAGTGGTGCCATCTTGGCTCACTGCAACCTCCGCCTCCGGGGTTCAAGCGATCCTCCTGCCTCAGCCTCCCAAGTAGCAGGGACTACAGGAATGTGCCACTACAGCCTGGCTAATTTTTTTGTATTTTTAGTAGAGACGGGGTATCACCATGTTGACCAGGCTGGTCTCGAACTCCTGACCTCAGGTGATCCGCCCGCTTCAGCCTGTCAGTGCTGGGATTACAGGCGTGAGCCACCACGCCCAGCCTTCTTAATGTTTTCATGGTGAACAGAAATGCATCTTTAGAAAATCCTTCTTTTTACTTTTGAGAGTCTATGCAAATTATCCTGGACATCCTTACATATGCTTCATATTAGTTTTGCTCTCCTACCCAGTGGAGAACTCTTTTTTTTCAGCCTTTATTTTTGCAACAAATCTTTCCTGTTTGTCTGGCCTGTGGTAGGTAATGAACCGTCACATAGCCATTTTGAATGAAGAATGTACTTGACTGCCATGTGAAGAATTTCAGGGCATAAGCTGTGTACAGAAGGTTAAGTAAAAATTTTTTACTTCTCTGATTTCTGTGACCAATATATCTTCTTGAACTCCTCCTACTTCTAGGTCTTGTAGCTTGAGTAGAATTCTTTGAAGCTTCTGTAATTCTAGATTCAACATTGGGCTGTAGTTGCATTATCATATATGTCTATCCATACTTCCATCTATTAATCATCTTTTGTTAAAATGCACTTCAAAGTAAGTTGCACATATTTAATACACTTCTCTCCAAATAGCCCATCAAGTGTATCAACTAGACTTTACTATGTGTTTAAAGGGATTTTTTTTTTTTTTACGTTCAAAAGAAAATTTTTTAAAAAATTTATTTGAAACAGGATCTCACTCTGTCACCCAGGCTGGAGTGCAGTGGCGTGATCGTGGCTCACTGCAACCTTGACTTCCTGGTCTGAAGTGATCCTTCTGCCTCAGCCTCCTGAGTAGCTGGGAATACACGCGCATGCCTCACACCCAGCTAATATTTGTATTTTTTGTAGAGATGGGTTTTTACCATGTTCCCCACGCTGGTCTTAAACTCCTGGGTTCAAGCGACCTACCTGCCTCGGCCTCCCAAAAGTGCTGGGATTACATGTATGAGCTACCACGCCTGGCTGGTAAAATTTACTTATACTGAAATACACTAATCTTAAAGGTACCATGGGATGAATTCAGATAAAATGCATACATCTGTGTAAACCAAAACTTTATTAAGACATAGACTGGGCACCAGGAGTTTGAGACCAGCCTGGGAACATGACAAGACCCCACCCCTGTACAAAAATAAAAACTTAGCCAGGTGTGGTGGTGTGGGCCTATAGTCCTAGCTACTCGGGAGGCTGAAGCAGGAGGATGGTTTGAGCCCAGGAGGTTGAGGCTGCATTGAGCCACAATTGTACCACTTCACTCCAACCTGGGTGATGGAGTGAAACCTTGTCTCAAAAAAAAAAAGGACAATTGAGATGCAATGGCTCATACCTGTAGTCCCAACACTTTGGGAGGCTGAGGTGGCAGGATTGTGAGAGGCCGAGACCATCTTAAGCAACATAGTGAGATCCCAACTCTACAAAAAATTTAAAAATTAACCGCTGGTGTGTGTGCCAGTAGTGTCCTAGCTACTCGTGAGTTTGAGGCAGGAGGATGGCTTGATCCCAGCAGTTTGAGGTTACAGTGAGCTCTGATCATGCCACTGTACTCTAGTCTGGATGACAGAGCAAGACTGTCTCAAAAAAAAGAAAGTGATTTCACCCAGGTAGTGAACAATTAAAAAACATTTTTCCTAACCATTTATGAATGTATCAGGATAAAAAAGGCACCTATCATTTGATATGTTTTGGTAAAAAAGCTTTTTTGATAAATTTCCTAGAAATTGAGAAAATGAATGACTGCAGATTATTATAGTTCAGATAGGTTTCAATCTTTATCTTCTGCCAAGTTGAAGGAAGACTTAAGTGAGTTCTCACATAATTAAAAATAATGTTTTTCAACTTCTTAAAAATAATTTGTGATGGTAGAACATAATGTAATTTTTGGTATAAGACTCAGAAGGAATTAAAAATATTAATATATTATTACAATAAAAATCCTGTTCATACATACTTATCTGTGAGAACAATGTTTTTCAATGTTTATAATTGTGAAAAATAGGAATATAATTGTTGCTGAGTTCTTACTCTAGCTACATGTAATATCTATGGACACAAGAAGTAATTTTTGTGTCATCATCTATCTAGTAAGAGATGCGTTTCAATAAAATTTTTAATGTTGTAGTATATTTGTACAAATTGTTATTTCCATTGCTTTGGTTAATTGCATACAGTAATTGTATTGTTAACTCCATCAGATGAAATAATTTTGAGCAATGTTTTGTTTTTTGGTTTTGGGTTTTTTTTTGTTTTTGTTTTTATTTTTTTCCAAGATTGGGTCTTGCTTTGTCACCCAGGCTGGAGTGCAGTGGTGTGATCATAGCTAATTATAGCCTCAGACTCCTGGATTGAAGCAATCCTCTTGCCTCAGCCTCCTGAATAGCTAGGACTACAGGTGTGCACCACCATGCCCAGCTAATTTAAAAAAATTTTTTTGGAATCTCGGTCTTGTGATGTTGCCCAGGCTGGTCTCAAACTCTTGGCCTCTAGTATCCCTCCTCAACCTCCTGAGTTGCTGGGATTACAGACATGAGCCACCACCATCAGCTCTACAGCAATGTTTTAATGTTTTTAAATTTTCAATTTACGTCCTTTTTTTTGTTTCAGGGAAGTATGATAAAGGAATTTCAAGCATAAGAATGTTACATTAAGATAAAATTTTTAGATGAAATAGAATTCAAAGACAAGTTCACAGAAAAGGAAAAATACAAATTTCTTACTATTAGAGAATGGTTTATTTTATTTTTAAAAACATATTAAATAGGCTGGGCACAGTGGCTTACGCCTGTAATTCCAGCACTTTGGGAGGCTGAGGCAGAAGGATCACCTGAGGTCGGGAGTTTGCGACCAGCCTGCCCAACACGGTGAAACCCCGTCTCTACTAAAAATACAAAATTAGCCAGGTGTAGTGGCACACACTTGTTATCCCAGCTACTTGGGAGGCTGAGGCAGGAGAATCACTTGAACCCAGGAGGCGGAGTTTGCAGTGAGCCGAGATTGCGCCGCTGCCTTCCAGCACGGGCAGTGGAGCCAGAGCAAGACTCCATCTCAAAAATAATAGTAATAAAAAATAAATCAAAAATAAATTAAAAAAAATTAAAACCTAGTAAATAATAGTGGGCATCAAATCACTTATGTTGATTTGATTCTGTTGACTGCACTTTAAAAAGTAACGTAGCAGTTTTATTTTTAAATGCTAATATTTACAATAGGCCAGAAGTGACAATAGGCTGGAAATTACAGTTGGATAAGTGATATTTCCAGTCTCCCTGATGGTTATCGCCATTCCAGTGAGCTGGAAGGGGAAAAGACATGGAAAAGGAACAAACAGGAAGCTTTTATGAACCAGACCTGGAAGTATGCATATTGCATCCATTCATTTCACTAGCTAAAACTCAGTTGCATGGCCCTCCTTACTGTAAGGGAGACTAAGAAATATAATCTGGCTGTAACCCTAGGAAGCAGAAGAGAATATGGATTTTGGTTAGCAGCAAGCAGTCTGTAGAATAATCATCTGTATATATACATAATAATGCTACGTAAACACAGGTAAATTGGCATTAGTTGTACAGTGAACTGGAAGTCTGAACAATGATGAAGGCTTCTTGTTACAAAGAGACACTCTTCCATTTCGTAATTATCAGTGGCTATCAAGTATTTATTGAGGTCTCTGTGTGCCCTGTGCTTACGTTGAACAGCTTGCAATGGTTCAGCAGACAAAATAGAATGCAAGTAAAACAATGAGTGATGAGATAGGTGCTAAGTTGTGTAGTATAGACTAGGTGATATAAAAGTGCAGAGGAAAGAGGAAGAAAGAAGTCCTGGTATTCCTTCTTTAACCATACAACAAGTATTTACTGAGTGCTTACTATGTGGTAGGGGCATTTTCTGTGCTCTTTTTGGGGAATCAGTAGAGAGCAAAAATAGATACACAGAACCTAAAGTTTATAGGGGTGGGGGAAGGGAGTATGACAAATGAATCAAATAATTACACAAACATATAAACTTACAAAACCAAGAAAAGAAAGATAAATTATGTCATGAGATCCTACCTAAGGGGATTCAACTACAGTTGGGATGGTTAGAGAGGGCATCCTAAGCTAAGGTTTTCTATGGGTATGGTTTAGAATGATGTCAGCCACAAGAGTGAAGGACTGGAGCTGAAACAGATAAGTACACATGGGACAGGAAGATCACTACTCTGATTGGAAATATGAATCGGAAATATTGGAAATGCTTTGGAGGGAATGGAGAGAAAATAAACATAGGGTCAGATTAGGGCTAATCTTCAAAACGAAGAAAATTTAGGCTTAATTTTGTCATTAAATGGAGACTCTTGGGATGTTTCTGAGACAAGAGATTTAATAAAAACATGAAAGTAAATTTCGCAAAATATTAGTTAGGCAATGTCTGTGTGGTGGATTCAAGCTTTATGAATCAATGTCTGTCAGAAATTGTGTGGTGGGCAGGTAGAGACTGGAATCATAAAGCTTACTTTCAGTGTGTTTTGCAAATATCTCGGCAGGAAGTGATGTGACCAGTGACAGTATTGCCAAGTTGAAAATGAGAACAGACTTGGGGAAATGGTTTCAGAAGTTGATTGCTTTTGCTTTTATCTGTGAAGCTCTTACATAATTGAATTGTGGTGGTAATGAATACAATTTGAAAAGAATGGGATCCATTTTCCCAATATATTGACCAATTATTGTAAGATTAGTAAGTGTTGTGGAATTGAGGTGACTACAAGTCATAGGTTCTATTGATTGTGTTACCCAAATTTTTATCTTATATATAGATCTTTATACCAGTACCCATTAGCCAGGATAAAGAAGTAGAAATGGCTGGGCATGGTGGCTCACACCTGTAATCTCAGCACTTTTTGGGAGACTGAGGTGGGAGAATCACTTGAGCTCAAGAGTTCGAGACCAGCCTGGGCAACATAGTGAGACCCTGTCTCTATGTTTTTTTAAGAAAAAGAAGAAAGACTCCTCCCACCCCTCCACCCCAAAGAAAAAAGAGGCAGAAAGAATAAATGAATGAGAAATTCTTTTTACTGTGTTATATAGATTGGTTTTGTTTTATGCATTTATATATTATGTTGATTGAATACCTGTGGGGTCCTGTTGCCTTTTTAAAAATTGTTATTTAAATGAAACGGTCTTATTCTGTCACCCAGGCAGGAGTGCAGTGGTGCGATCACGGCTCACTGCAGCCTTAACTTCCCAGGCTCAGGTGATTCTCCCACCTCAGCCTCCCAGGTAGTTTTACTGTGTTGCCCCAGGCTGGTCTTGAACTCCTGGGCTCAAATGATTTGTCTGCCTTGGACTTCCAGAGTGCTGGGATTACAGACATGAACCACCATGGCCAGCCCTTATTGCCATATTTTAAAAAACAGTCTTTTTTTTTTTTTTAGTTGAGACGGGATTTCACCATGTTGGCCATGTTGGCCAGGCGAGACTAAGTCTCAAAAAATAAAAAATAAAAAACACTCTTACTATAGAAATTTAAAATATAGGTCGGGCATGGTGGCTTACGCCTGTAATCCCAGCACTTTGGGAGGCCAAGGCAGGTGGATCTCCTGAGATCAGGAGTTCAAGACCAGCCTGGCCAACATGGCAAAAACCCATTTCTACTAAAAATACTAAAAAATTTAGCCGCGCGTGGTAGCAGGTGCTACTTGGGAGGCAAGGCAGGAGAATCACTTGAACCCAGGAGGTGGAGGTTGCAGTGAGCTGAGATTGTGCCACTGCACTTCAGCCTGGGTGACGGAGCAAGACTCCGTCTCAAAAAAATTTCAAATATATTAAAAGGTTGAAATAGCAATTAACCCCCATGTACCTTTCATCCAACTTTGGAATTATCAACTTGCCTATTTTTTGTCACCCTGCTTCTCATTTTTTAGGTTAATCATGTCATTTCATCTGTAGATGTGTCTTTATGTATAGAAAAGATAGGGACACTTTTGGGAAAAAAACTTACCCACAGTCTTTTAATTTTTTTTTTTTTTTTTGTAATGAGATAGGGGTCTTGCTGTGTTGCCTAGGCTGGTCTTGAACTCCTGAGTTCAAGCGATCCTCCCACCTTGGCCTCCCAAAGTGCTGAGATTACAGGCATGAGCCACCATGCCTAGCCCCTTTAATGTTATTAAATACCTAGTTAGTGTTCACATTTCCCCAGTCATCATATTTTTTTCACTACGTTTGAATTGAGATCCAGTTCTATATGTCTGTCTTTATAAGTTTGGAAATGATTGATATTTCTCTTAGTTTTATGATCTCCTTTTTCTTGTTGCCTTTTACCATGTGTTTTGCAGATATTTTCTCTCAATCTATGGCTTGTCTGTTCGTGTTATGTTATGTTATGTTATGTTATGTTATGTTATGTTATGTTATGTTATGTTATTTTTTTGAGATGGAGTCTCGCTCTGTTGCCCAGGCTGGAGTGCAGTGGTGCAATCTCGACTCACTGCAACCTCCACCTCCCAGGTTCAAGTGATTCTCTTGCGTCAGCTTCCTGAGCTGCTGGGATTACAAGTGGATGCCACCAAGCCTGGTTAATTTTTGTATTTTTAGTACAGACGAGGTTTCAACATGTTGGCCAGGCTGGTCCTGACCTCAAGTGATCCGCCTCCTTCGGCCTCTCTAAGTGCTAGGATTACAGGCGTGAGCCACCGTACCCGGCCTATTCATTCTTTTAACAGTGTATTTTTAAAAAATCATGTTCTTGAATCATATTAATAGTGGTTTTTGCAGAGCAGTTTTTAACTTTAATGAAGTTTAACTTACCAGTTTTTTCTTTCATGGATTGTCCTTTTGGTAGTGTATCTAAAAAGATAGAGCTAAACTCAAGGTTACCAAATGTTATCTTCTAGGAGTTGTATAGTTTTGCACTTTATGTTTAGGTCTGTGAGCCCTATGTGAAAGGTGTAAGGTCTGTGTCTAGATTCCTTTTTTTGCATGTGGACCTTCTGTTATACCAGCACCATTTGTTGAAAAAGACTATCCATTCTTCATTAAATTGCTTCTGGTGCTTTGTTAGAGGTCAGTTGATTGTGTTGGGTGTGGTCTGTTTTTATGTTCTCCTGTTAATTAGTCATTTTCAGTCTTTGCCAATTTAACTGATTAAAAAATGTCATATACCAGCCTGGCCAACATGGTGAAACCCCGTCTCTGTTAAAAATACAAAAATTAGCCGGGCATGGTGGTACGCGCCTGTACTTCCTACTACTTGGCAGGCTGAAGTGGGAGAGTCACCTGAACTGGGGAGGCAGAGGTTGCAGTGAGCCAAGATCACACCACTGAACTCCAGCCTGGGAGACCCAGTGAGACTCCGTCTTAAAAATAAATAAATAAATAAATAAATAAATAATCTCATATAAATTTGTATTTTTAAAAATTATTCATATCTGTCTTCTGGACTTATTTTCTGTGAACTCCATGCCTATTGCATTGTCTTTTTTCCCTTGTGGTCTTAAAAATGTCTGTGGTACATTAAGGAACTTATTTCTTTATTATTAATGTGGTTACAAATATTTTTCTCTGTGGTTTGTTCTATATAATGTTTTTCCTTGCAGAAATTTCACATTAAATAAGTCAAAATTTAGTCTCTTCATGTGTGAATTTTTAGTTTTTGAGTCACACTTGGATAAGTCTTCCTTACTCCAATATTTATCTATTTTGAAAATCATTTAGTTTTATGTTATTTTTTTACATGTAACATTCCTTTAGTACAAATTAAGTACAGGAACAGATAGTTTTTTTTAACTTTATGAAATGGTTAAATTGGTATTTGATTCTATATCATTTTGATCCTGATTTTTTTGTTTTTGAGACGGGGTCTTGCTCTGTCACCCAGGCTGGAGTGCAGTGGTGCGATCGTGGCTCACTGCAGCCTTCACCTCCCAGGCTGAGACAATCCTCCCACCTCAGGGCTAGGACTGTAGGCACATGCCACCATGCCTGCATAATTTTTTCAGTTTTTGTAGAGATGGGGTTTTGCCATGTTGCCCATGCTGGTCTTGAACTGCCTGGCTCAAGTGATCTGCTCACCTCGGCCTCTCACATTGCTGGGATTACAGATGTGAGCCATTGCATGCCAGGGCGATACTGACTGATTTTCGTAACTTAGCTTGCAAAGTGGATATCTATTTTTCTTTATTTTTATTTTTTTAAAGACAGAGTCTTGCTATGTTGCCCAGGCTGGTCTTAAACACCTGGCCTTAAATGATCCTCCCATCTCAGCCTCCCAAGTAGCTGTGATTACAGGTGTGAGTCACTGTACCCAGCTATTTTTTCAATTTTTAAAAATTGTGGCAAAATATACGTAATATAGGATGTACCATCTTTTTAAATTATACAGTTCAGTGATATTAAGTACATTCATATTGTTCTGTAAGTATCACCACCATCCATCTCCAGAACTGTTTTCTTCTTGTGAAACTGAATTTCTATATCCTTTAAACAGTAATTCCCCGTTCCAGTCTTGCATGCTGGCACAAGCCTGTAATCCCCAGCACTTTGGGAAGCTGAGTTGGGAGGGTTGCTTGAGCCCAGGAGTTCAAGATCAGCCTGGGCAACATGGTGAGACCCCCATCTCTATAAAAATTAAAAAATTAGCTGGGCGTAGTGATGCATGCCTGTAGGCCCACCTACAGGAGGCTGAGATGGGAGGATCCCTTGAGCCCAGAAAGTTGAGGCAGCAATCGCTGCCTCGCGAGTGCCTAAGCTATTGCACCACTGCTGTCCAGGCTGGGCCACAAAGCGACATCTTGTCTCTAAAGAAATTAAAAATAACCCTTCATCTTTTCTCTCCTTAGTCCCTGGAAGTCACTATTCTACTAATGTCTCCATAATTTTGACTATAGTACTTCATATAAGTGTAAACATACAATATTTGTCTTTTTGTGATGGGCGTATTTTACTTAGCATAAGGTCCTGAAGGTCCATTGGTGTTATAGCATATACATCAGAATGCCCTTCCTTTTTAGGGCTGAATAATATTCCATTGGATATATATGCACTGTATTTTGATTAGGCATTCATCTGTCTGTGGACACTTAAGTTGTTTCCACCTTTTGGCTATTGTGAATAGTGCTGCTATGAATGTGAGTTTACAAATATCTCTTCAAGACCCTACTTTTAATTCTTTTGAATACAGTATGTACCCAAAAGTAGAATTGCTGGATCATATGGTAATTCTGTTTTTACTTTTTTGAGGACCTGTCATACTGTTTCCACAGTGTACTATTTTATATTCTCATCAACAGTGCATAAAGATTCCAGTTTCTCTACATCCTTACCAACAGTTGTTTTTGACAGTAGCCATCCTTATGGATGTGAGGTAGTATCTTATTGTAGTTTTGACTTGTATTTCCCTAATAATTAGTAATGCTGAGCACCATTTTATGTGCTTATTGGCCATTTCTATATCTTATTTGGAGAAAATTCTATCCAAGTTCTTTGGTCATTTTAAAATTGGATTGCTTATTTTTGTTATTACGTTTAGGAGTTCTCTGTATATTCTAAATGTTAATCACTTATCAATATACGATTTGCTAATGTTCTCTCCCATTCTATGGGTTGCCTTTTTACTCTGTTGATAGTGTTTTCTGATGCACAAAATTTAAAAATTTTTATGATATCCATTTATCTATTTTTCTTTGATTGTCTGCCCCTTTGGTGTTGTATCCAAGAAATCATTGCCAGACCCAGTGTTGTGAAGCTTTGCCCTGTGTTTTCTTCTAAGAGTTTTTTTTAGTTTTAGCTTTTACATTTTGGTCATGGATCTCTTTTGAGTTCATTTGTGTGTAATTTGTTAGGTAGGTGAGGGTCCAACTTCACTGTTTTGCACATGGATATTCAGTTTTCCCAGCACCATTTGTTGAAAAGTATGTATTTTCCCTGTTGAACTATCTCAGCACCCTTGTTGAAAATCGTTTGATCATAAATGGGATTTTTTTTCCCTTAGGGCTCTCTATTCTGTTCTATTGGTCTATATATTTTAATACCAGCTGTGGTTTTACTTTTTAGGTTAAATCTTAAATCCATTTGTAATTTGTTAAAAGGAATGAGGTATAGGGATCAGCTTTTTTCTTCAGATCATGTAGCTAATCCACATTATTATCATTCTCCATTGATTTGAGATGCCCACTTTTATAAACTTTTTTATATATGGATTTTAAAAAATGTATTCCTTTGATCTTTAGCACTCTGTTCCTAGGCTAATCCCATACTATTTTATTTTCTCTATCTTGATAAATATGTTTTAATCCTTAGTAGGGCTGGTTTCTGGTCCTGATACCTTATAGTTTGTCTAATTTTGCTTCATATCATCATTGGACTCCTTCTGTGGCTGCTACCATGGATACTAATACACCACATATAAATTACTCATCCATGTCGCTATAACTCATAGCTATGAATAAAACATAAGTTGGATTAATATCCATGGAAAAATAGCAAATGAATGGCTTATACCTCTTTTGTAATATTTCACCAGTCAATACATCAGTGCTGAATGTTCTCGTGCATCTCAAGATTCACTGTCATTGGTCATGTAATACATTTAATATTTATCTTTTCTTATCATTTGTCTCTTTTAGCTTGAAAGTATTTTAAAGCTTGCAAATTTGTTTCCTGCTAGGTTTATTTATTTTAATAACCTACAATTTGGGGATCAGGGTAACATAATCATAGCTTTTCCATGATGATAAGCTCTATAACCATTGTCACAAATTTTTAAAAACTATATTAGTATGTATTTATACAAATTCAGTGCTTTTGGATACTGGTTAAGCTATATCTCTGTATTTTCTTATCTACATATCTACAAATACGTATCAAAATCACCAAGTAAAAGAGAATATTCATTTGTGAGGACAAAAGAAGAATGTTTTATTCCTCTTTTTCTTTTAGGTAAGTCTGCAATTTTAAGTAAGGACTTTTGGCATTTAGTAACAGGAAACTAATGATCCAAGAAATTATCTTAAATATATAATTATATTAATCTCTAAAAAGAAATGGCATAGAAAATAGTACAAATAGAAATGTCTTGCAAGTCTGTCCGCGTTTTTGAGGGCAGTCACTTATATATGTTAAACATAGCTATTTTGAATCTAAATTAAGATGTTTGCTTTTTAGCCCAACTCTTAAAGATGTTATTCAGGAAATAGAGATAACTCCAAATGAAGATTTTTACTGAATGCACGTGAACTGTTTTATATAATGGGTGTATTTTCAGAGAGACGTTCACATGTTGTTCTTTGCAGGCCACTGTAATTGAAGAAAGGGGCCAATTTGTGAATTCTCTCAAGCAATGAAATGTGTAAAATCCTTCTGTCTTTTTCAGTTTTTAAGTAGTAACTTATATGTTACTTAGTTTTTTAGATGCTAAGAAATGTGGTTTAATAAGTGGTTGCTAAGGGTTAGGGCTGGGGAGAGAGTGTTACTATAAAGCATAGTGCAAGGGAGATTGGGGTGATGGAAGAATTTTATATATCTTCATGGTGGTGTTGATTACATGAATCTCTACAAGTGATAACATTACATGGACTAACACATCAAAAAAGTGTGCATGAAAACTGGTGAAATCGGAATATGATCTGTAGTTTAGTTAATAGTTTTGTGCTGGCTGGGCGCTGTGGCTCACACCTGTAATCCCAGCACTTTGGGAGCATACTTTACAACTTGTAAAATAGTTAAAGACCAGCCTGGCCAACATGGCGAAACCTCATCTCTACTAAAAATATAAAAATTAGCCAGTTGTGGTGGCACACTCCTGTAATCCCAGCTACTTGGGAGGCTGAGGTAGGAGAATCGCTTGAACCTGGGAGGCAGAGGTTGCAGCAAGCCAAGATCATGCCACTGCACTCCAGCCTGGGTGACAGAGTGAGACTCCATCTGGAAAAGAAAAAAAAAAGCAAAAATAAATGGACTGCATTAAACAAAAAATCTCCTGCACAGCAAAGGAAATGATAAAATGAAATGGCAGCCTATGGATTGAGGAAAAAACATTTGCAAACCATATATCTGATAAGAGGTTAAAATCTACAATTTATAAAAAACTCAGGCTGGGTGCAGTGGCTAATGCCTGTAATCCCAGCACTTTAGGAAGCTGAGGGAGGCCGATCACTTGGGGTCAGGAGTTCAAGACCAGCCTGGCCAACATGGTGAAACCCCGTCTCTATTCAAAATACAAAAATTAGCTGGGCATGGTGGCGTGTGCCTGTATTCTTGGGAGGCTGAGGCAGGAGAATCACATGAACTCAGGAGACAGAGGTCGCAATGAGTGGAGATGGCACCACTGCACTCTAGCTTGGGCGACCGAGTGAAACTCCATCTCAACAACAACAACAACAAAAGAACTCATACAGCTTAATAGTAGAAAAACAACCCAATTAAAAAATACGCAAAGTACCTGAATAGACATTTCTGCAAAGGTACAAAAATGGCCAACAGACATATGAAAATGTATTCAACATCATTAATCATCAGGGAAATGGAAAATGAGAGCCACTATGAGATGCCACTTCACACCCATTAGGATGGCTATTATCAAAAGTTAACATAATAAATGTTGGTGAGGATGTGCAGAAAACGGAACCCTTGTATATTGATTGTGGGAATGTAGATTGGTGCAGCCATTATGGAAAACAGTGTGGAGGTTTCTAAAGAAATTGAAAATAGAACTACCACATGACCCAGCAATCCCTCTTCTGGGAATATGTTCAGAAGAAATGAGATCACCACCTCCTGAGGATATCTGCACTTCCATGTTTATTATAGCACTATTCACAATAACCAGGATATGAAAACAACCTGTTGACAGATGAATGAGTAAAGAAACTGTAGTATATATATAAAATAAAATATTATTCAACCTTGAAAAATAAGATCCTGCCATTTGCCACAACATGGATGAATCTGGTGGGCATTATGCCAAGAGAAACAGAAAGAAAAATATTGTGTGATCTCACTTATATGTGGAATCTGGAAAAAAAAGGTCAAATATACAGAGATAGAAAATAAAACTGGTTACTGGGTGGGGGTAGCAGAGGAACTAGGTGAGAGGATGTAAAATAATATGTAGGATGAACAAGTGTAGAAATCTAATATACAGTGTGAGGACTATAAGTAACAAAATTGTACAGTATTTGGGATTCCTGCTAAATGAGTAGATTTTAACTGCCCTTGCCACAAAAACAAACAAAATGGACAACTATGCAAGATGATGGATATATTGATTTGCTTCATTATACTAACATTTATGTATATTGGCTATATGTATCCCATACATCATGTGATATACCTTAAATATACACAATCAAATGTACTTTTAGAAGAGCAATAGAAAAATGTATACTAAACAAACTTAATTAAACCAACCCCTGTACTATGCCATGCCATAACTACCTCATAGTGTGGTTGTTAGATCAGATAATCTTCTATAGAATTTTTAGTACTGTCCTCCATGCATATTAAGTACCCAATAAATGTAACTATTATGTTTCAAGCACCTTGTTTCCTAATGTACTTAGTGTTTTTCCCCCATTTTGAGCGGATATAGTAAGGACTATCTATGTCTTTTGCACCATTGTATGTACTTGTCTCGTAGGTTGCTTGATTTTTCAGTAGCTTCCATATTTATACATTTAATCATTTTTCTTATGCTTTCTGTTTTCATTTAATTCACTGGTATGGCTGCTGTTATCTCTTATTTTGAATCTGGTTTTTGCTTATGATAATATGTGAATTATTTTATGCGGAAGTAATGTCTTTTATAATGTTTCTGAACTAAATGGCATTATTTTTGTTTTCTCCTGGACTTTTATGATAAAAGTATTTAGAATTCTTGTTTCATAAATTATTATCCATATAGTGAATACATATTTCCTCCATCATACATCAGTTGTCTTTTAGCATGAGAGCTTTTTATAGAGTAGGTGAGGATGTAATTATTTATAAAATAATACTATATATCTGGTTAGAGAATCTTTGATCCTTTGCATTGTATGACAGTGTGTTGTACATTGGTTAAACAGCAGTTAGGGACTTCTCAAAAGACTATTGTGTTCTGCTCTGCCTAAGATGTTTCATTTAGCTTTTGGGGAATTCCCATTGCCTTTTGTCGGACCAAAGAAAAGGATTAATATCAGTCTTTAATTTTAAAAATAATTAAATCATTTTAATCAATTAAAATGATTGTGGCTCCCACCTGTAATCCCTACCCTTTGGGAAGCTGAGGTAGGAGGATTGCTTGAGCCCAGGAGTTCAAGACCAGCCTGGGCAGCAAAGTGAGACCCTGTGTCTACCCCCCCCCCACCACACACACAAATTAACTGGGCGTGGTACCTGTGGTCCTACCTGCTCAGGAGGCTGAGGCAGGAGGATGGCTTGAGCCCAGGAGGTCAAGGCTGCAGTGAGCCGTTATTGCACTACTGCACTCCAGCCTGGGTGACAGAATGAGACCCTGTCTTCAAAAAAAAAAAAAAAAAAAAAAAAAAAAAAAAAAAATATATATATATATATATATATATATATATATAAATTTTTTTTTGACTCAGGGAATACAAAACTAGTTTCCCTAGACAAACAAAATTGGTAATTTTGGACTGAATTTGGCCTCCTGCCCATATGCTAGTGGGTACTTTTATACCTAGGGAGTATTATGCCTTTCAGAATTTACTAAACTTAGTAAGGGTATCAGGTAGGCTTTTCTTTTGGGAAAAAGCACTTTGGGGGGCTGAGGCAGGTGGATCACCTGAGGTCAGGAGTTCAAGACCAGTCTGACCAATATGGTGAAACCCTATATCTACTAAAAATACGAAACATACAGAACATGGGAATATAAAATTTGTTGTAGTTATTTTGGTGGGTAGCAATAATGCCAGCCATCTATATCATCTTTTCTCTATATTGAATATGGGGCTTAATTCTGGGAATTTTAAAATAATTCTTTTCTTATAAATTTTACCTGATATTAACAAAGTTGTGTAAGTACTTGCAAATTAAGTAATAATTTCTTCATAGCAAGTCATCTGAAATGGACTACCAAGGAAGTTAACTACTAGAGATGGAAGGTAGAACTCATTAATTTTGGTTTTATTTCTGTATTTATTACCATTCTTTTCATTTCTCTTTGAACAGGTTGTTCCTTTCAGCAGCTTTTGATGTAATACAGGAGCATACTTTACAACTTGAGCAATGGTTATAAATTAAAAATAGTAGGAAAGTTACATCCCAGATTAATGACAGCCATGTTGTATTGTTTAATAGGCAGTGAAATCAACTGTGCAGACCATCACTGTTGGAGGAGTGAGCACATCACAGTTTAAGACAATTATTCCTCTGGCAACTGCTCCCAATGTCCAGCAGATTCAAGTGCCTGGAAGCAAGTTTCATTATGTCCGACTTGTTACTGCCACATCAGCCAGTAGCTCAACCCAGCCAGTTAGTCAGAATCCCAGTACAAACACTCAGCCTCTTCAGCAAGGTTAGTAACCATTTTTTAAAAACAGTAATTCATGCTTTTAACATGATTAAAGAACATTTGTCCATTTCTTGCTGAAATCCTGATGAAGAGTGGCATTTCAACTGAGTTTGAGCCAGTAACTGGTGCAGAAGGCAGTGAAATAGAATGATAGTTGCGCATAACTGTAGTATTCTTTCTGCTAGATGTTGGTACACAGTGTGGTATTATACCAGATAATAGTAATTATTTGTTAATTCGTGGTTAGCCATTTTATTGCTGGTTTTAAAACCTGCCATTTATGCCAGTGGGATACATTTAGATGGAACCGTATTATGTATTTTATTTGCTAAACTATAAAGCCCCTTGATAGGGTTTTGGTCAGTTGAAATGACAAATAGGCAAGGTATAAGTAAGAAAGAACTTAATGTCACTTTCAGCTTTTACTTATTTTGAATCTATAATTGCTACTAAAAAGGTGATTAAAAGGCCAGGCACGGTGGCTCACACCTGTAATCCCAGCACTTTGGGAGGCTGAGGCAGGTGGATCACCTGAGGTCAGGAGTTCAAGACCAGCCTGACCAATATGGTGAAACCCTGTCTCAACTAAAAATACAAAAATTAGCCGGGTGTGGTGGTGTGCGCCTGTAGTCCCAGCTACTTGGGAGGCTGAGACTGGAGAATTGCTCGAACCTGGGAGATGGAGGTTGCAGTGAGCTGAGATCATGCCACTGCACACCAGCCTGGGCGACAGAGCGAGATTCCATCTCAAAAAAAAAAAGTGATTAAAATGTTTTATTTTGCTTAGTTGTATTTTCCCTAAAGGATATTCCTGTTTGTTGTCCTTCTATTTTCTATGTTTGTGTTTAACCCTTCTTACCACCTGATATACATCCATAGACACATAAATGACCTTTTTCATATATAGCTACTTTTCTAAAAATTGAGGGATATGAAAGGATCAGGATAGTTTATAGTTTAGGGCTTACGTGTTTCCTTGTTTTATATTCTGACAATGTCAAGAAGCAGTTGATGGCAATTAAGTGATATATTGTTTATCGAAAGTAAATAGAAGAATTAAAGACTAGTTGGTTACTCTTTGATTTTTATTAAGAGATCAGAGGGTAGATCAGGCGCTGTGGCTCACTCCTGTAATCCCAGCACTTTGGGAGGCCAAGGATCATCTGAGGTCAGGAGTTCGTGACCAGTCTGGCCAACATGGCGAAACCCCGTCTCTACTAAAAATACAAAAATTAGCTGGGTGTGATGGCGCGTGCCTGTGATCCCAGCTACCTAGGAGGCTGAGGCAGGAGAATCGCTTGAACCTGGGCGGCGGAGGTTGCCGTGAACCAAGATTGCGCCACTGCACTCCAGCCTGGGCGACAGAGCGAGACTCCATCTCAAAAAAAACAAAACACAACAAAAAAGAGATCAGAGGGTAGTCTGAAGGTCGTGAATTAGCTTGATTGATTGTTCACAGTTACAGTTGGAACTCCTTGTTCTACCTTTTTCCTCTTCTTACTGCTATACTTGAATAGTCTAAAATTAAAAATTAAAAAAAAAAATCAGAGATTTGGAGCTACCTGTTGCTGATAGGTGGTTCACCTGAGGGAACCTATAGAAGAATAAAACCTATTTATTTCTCTTTCAAATTACTGAAGGGAGAAAACAGTAAGCAGTATTTTAGTATATATCTTATTAAATTAGACATAGCAAGCAGTTATATTTTCTAATTCTTTTTAGAAAAGATTTTGGAATAAAATCATTATCATAATCTTAATGAGGGGAAAAATGAAAAAACCATATTGTTGACTAAGGGAGTCAAATTTTATATTCTCTCAATACTTAAACTTAGCAGGGTACTGAGAGAAGTGCTATAAGTCCAATCTACTTAGGTAGTGTGATGATGATGATAGAAAGCAGTCATTACATATAATTGGTTGTATTTTATGTGTGTGTTTGTATGCGTATAATAGTATGCTGAGAATCCATATAATGGATTAAACCTAATTAATGTTAACATTAATTTATTCATTAGCAAGAGTATGCCTTTAGTATAAGGAAGATCCAGGGAGAGTGGAGGAATGGGATGGACATTTCAAAATAGAGTATTGGCTGGGCATGGTGGTGCACACCTGTAATCCCAGCACTTTGGGAGGCTGAGGTGGGCGGATCACTTGAGGTTGGGAGTTTGAGACCAGCCCTGCCAACATGGTGAAACCCTGTCTCTACTGAAAAAATACAATAATTAGTTGGGCGTGGTGGTGCACACCTGTAATCCCAGCTACTTGGGAGGCTGAGGCAGGAGAATCACTTGAACCCGGGAGGCAGAGGTTGCAGTGAGCTGAGATCGCACCACTACACTCCAGCCTGGGCAACAGAGTGAGACTCTGTCTCAAAAAAAAAAAAAAAAAAAAAAAAAATCAGTATTGACTGGTGCCTTCTTTTCCAGCTTTATGTCTGTCTTTCTGCCTGTCTCTACTTCTCTTTTTCTCCTTGCCACCTGGCAGTCCTTCACCACTCTTCTGCTTCCCTTCTGCTTCCTTTTTTGCTTTTCACCTTGAACACTGTCTCTCTGTTCTCCACTATATCTCTCTGCCTTATTCACCTCACTCTATACCCTCTTCCCACCCAGCCACATACATATACGCCCATGTTATTTCCCTTATATCCATCTATATTTTTCTCTTTTTGTCTCTCTCTCCTGTCCCATAAAAGATCTGGATATATATAATATATATTATTTCACAGGAATAACAAGTTAAATACCATTTTTATTAGAGTTACACTAAATAGTTGCTCTAGTTCATCAAATATTAATGTCTCTTTATGAGGAATTTACTTAAATGCCAAAGGGGCTTATCTTGTACATTTTCCCCCGAAAGTTGCACAAGAACTAATGTTCAAAGGCTCCACCATGTTAATCGTTGGTACAGTGGTAGGCAGAATAGTAGAAGGACTCAGGAAAGTGCTTGGTTAGCCTTTTCAGAATACAACCTGTCATCTCGGTGAGGGAGGAAACCAATTTAAGAAGTTAAAAAGCCTCAAACACTTGCAGGTATGGTTTCTGAAGTTTGGAAGGAGGCTATTCTAAAGGATTGTTCAGAGTTCCTGCCAAAGACTAAAAACTACACAATTATGCCAGCTTCTATGAAAACTGAAGTAGTAGTTAGTAATGTGCGCTAAGGTAAGGAGGACAAGAAATGCAGATGGTTGACCTAGTTACATAACATCCCCTTCCCTAGGTATTTTATAGTATTCTGTTTTATGACCACTTGGTTTTATATTTTCTTCATTCCCCAGGCTTCAGTGAAAACTCAGTATGCAAGTGTCAAACCTATGTAAATTTGAGTTTCTAAGTTTTCTTTACCGGGCCAGGGAGGGAGGGAGGGTGTGTGTGTGTGTGTGTGTGTGTGCGCGCACACACATTTGTGCATGTGTATGAGGAGAAGGCAGGGATAGTCCCCATTTAATGTGATGAAAGGCAGGTCACTCTCCTTCCCAGTTATTTCTCAGGACCACCAGGAAGTTTTTGGATTCCACTGGTCATTGCTCTCACTTCAGAATCACTGCACTGTGCTCATGGAACAGCGACTGTCATCTCTCCCAGGAGCAGGTGGTGGAGGGAGTCCACTCTCCTGTGTCCCAAGCAGGAATTCAGGCTCTCCTTTTAATTCCTTCTAGCATTGCTGAGACCAATCTACAATGGTTATTATAACCTTGCTAATGGTTCAGTATAATTGAGGAAAATTCAAACAGAACAGGAACAACTTCAAACTGGGTATCAGATGTCACACTGCTCCGGTATTTCATACAGGAAAAGAGTCTCACACTCTTTTTGTATAACAACCTTACTGAGATGTAATTCATGTATACCATAAAGTTCACCCTTTCAAAGCATACCATTCACTGGTTTTTAGTATATTCACAAAATTGTGCAACCATCACCACTAACCATATATTCTCTCTAGACGTCTCCTGCTCTCCCTCCTTCACCCTAGTTTGTCACCTTGCTGCAGTGGGCTGCTGCCTTTTAAATCAGAGTGCCTACTTTAAGATTCTCTTCTAGGACTCTCAGCTTTTTTGTCTTTAGCCATCATCCTTCCAGTCCCCACCAAAAGCAAAAACAAAAAAAACTGCTGATATCATAGTAGCCTTTCTATCTAAGGAAATTTATTCTTTTTCGTTTTGTTCAGAATTCTCTCAACCTCTCTTTCAGACCAGGCTCCAGGTTTTACTTTTACATCAGTGAAACCTGAAGAGATGTCATTTCTATCTTCTTAAATCTGCTTTTAACAGTGGAAATGGCAGTAGGCAGTTTTTAAAATTGCACTTCTTGTTGGTCCAAATGTATATGTCTAGTGCCAATGTCTTTCCTGAATTTCATCCCAGTATTTCTCCATGTCAAGTTTCATCCTCCCTTTAAAACAGCTCATCCTTGAGTTTTTAGTTCTAATAACTGTCATTTTCCTGGTCACTTGAAAGCTCTGCAGTGACTTACATTTTCTTCACTTATACCTACAGTTCCTACCATTCAGTGGTTGGTAAGTCATGGTCCTTTCACCTACACCAGGTCTCTTGCATCTGCTCTCTCTTTTTTATTCCCACTGCTGTCACTCCAGATCACTCCAGATCAGACCCTCATTTTTTTGCACTCTTCTGACTTGTCTCTTGCAACTCCATTCTGTTTTATGCACTGCTGCCAAATACAATTAATTTTTCTTTTATTTCAATATAATTTCTGTATTTAAAAATCCCTAGAAACTTCTCATTGCGTACTGAATTAAAAATACAGATTAAATATAGAGTCCTACCCTAACATTCAAGGTCCTCCATAAATGTCTGCAATCTGCCTTTTTGCCTGTATTTGTCTGCGTTAATCCCAGGTATTAGCCAGACTGGTTTGTTCACCAACATTTGTAAATATGCTTTGCAGCTTCCCAAGATTAAGCTTCCACTTCTCATGCTTCCATCTCTGCGTGAAATGCCCTTCTCCAGTCTATGTGCCCTCCATGCGGCCAGCCTATTGATTGGGGCCCATCTCAATACTGTGTCCTCCGTGTGCTTTTTCTATATTTCCATCCTCTGCCAACGATATATATATATATATATATATATCCTCTTAACTCCCACAGCTCTTCATGTATCTTCTTTAATAATATTTATCTTATTTGGACACGTGCCTAATCTGCTGAACTAGAATATAATCTCCCTGACAGCAGAGGTCTAGTGCTTTAGTTTTCCTGAAACAATGGCTACATTGCCATTTATATAGTAGCAGCAGTTGTAACAACGATGATGGCAGCTAACATTTAGTGAGCATTTACTATTTGTAGGGCAGTGTTCTGATCAATTTTCATGAATTAACATATACTTAACCCTTATATGCCATAAGGTAGATACTCCCCATATTGCAGATGAGGATACAGGCAAAGAGAGCTTAAGTGGTTAGAAAATGGCAGAACTGGGATTTAAATGCCCTGGGTCTTATGACTTTAGAGTCCATGTTCTTATCCTTTTTGCTGTGCTGCCTTTTAGTATGTATTCTGTAAATATTGAATTACACTGGCTGGGCACAGTGGCTTACGCCTATAATCCCAGCACTTTGGGTGGCCAAGGCGGGTGGATCACCTGAGGTCGGGAGTTCGAGACATTGGGTTCAGCCTGGCCAACATGGCAGAACCCAGTGTCTACTAAAAATACAAAAATTAGCTGGGCATGGTGGCACACACCTGTAACTTCGGGTACTTGGGAGGCTGAGGCACAAGAATCGCTTGAACCTGGGAGGCGGAGGTTGCAGTGAGCTGAGATTGCACCACTACACTCCAGCCTGGGTGACAGACAGAGTGAGTCTCCGTCTCAAAAAAAAACAAAAACCCAAGAATGATATATTCTCTGGTTTGAATAGAAAGAGCAATGAGAAATAGTAGTATAGAGTGCTGTTGTTACTCAAGCTTATGAATGACAGTTCTTTTATTTATACATTTCATTTGACTGGATTTAGTACTGAATGTATAAATCATCTGAATACAGATTGAAGTATTTTCATTTGAATGTCTTGAACCTACAAATATTCCCTCACAAAGTGGATAGACTGTAGCCACCTTAGATGTAAGTTCTCTGGTAGATGGGGTAAGCAATTTTGAAAGGTAACTATCCTGATTAAAGATTGCTCAAATTAGGAATCAAATGGAATTCTTTAAGCTCTTTTATGAGAATAACTTGGGAGAGCTAAGTATTCTTAAGTGTTTTAAATACTATTTTCTGTAAATAACTTGTTCATCCTTCTTTTGTTTTTTAAAAAGCAAAGCCAGTGGTTGTTAATACAACCCCAGTGCGGATGTCAGTTCCAATTGTCTCAGCTCAGGCTGTCAAACAAGTAAGTATCACATAACTTCTTTCTCAGTCTTTCCCAAATAGACGATTTACTTTTTAAATAGAAAGTTAAGATTTAGGTGCAAGAGATTTATACTGAATTGAACAGCTGTAAAATTTATTTTGTGGTCATTGATATATGTCCCTTCTTTTTAGGTTGTTCCAAAACCAATCAATCCAACTTCACAAATAGTAACTACTAGCCAGCCACAGCAACGGCTTATCATGCCTGCCACACCACTGCCACAGATCCAGCCCAACCTCACTAACCTGCCACCAGGCACTGTCCTGGCACCAGCTCCGGGAACAGGGAATGTGGGTTATGCAGTGCTTCCAGCTCAGTATGTTACTCAGGTATGTGGAAAAAATGAAGTCATTGTATTGCAAAAGTGATAATGGGATCCAAGATGTCTAGTGCTATCACAGAAGCTACTCAAACACATCTAACTCAGTATTGAAGTGGCACTTTCCAAAATCTTAAAATGTTAACCCAAACCTTTAAGTTTATTTCTATGTACCTTTAGCATTTAGAAATATATAACACAGGTCAGATATACAAATCAGACAATTTGGAGCTGAGAGCAGCTTGGCAGGAGCGCAAACCTGTGGCGATATGATAGAAAACAGACTGAAGTTAAAATCAGCAGAGTCCAAATGAATTTAGAAAAGACTGTGGCTGTTATAAAGCTCTTCCTCACACATAAATTTGATGCCACTGACTTGGAAAATAAGCCCAAGTTTATTTATTGGAAAATAAACTGTGAGATGCATTTCCAAGTGACATATCTTCAGCGATCTATCTACTCTTATTGGTCATCTTTAGAATGAAAGACGGGGAAACAAACCCACACGTGTACTTTTTAATGAAATACACTTTGGAACATGTTATGTGGCTATTGATAAAAAGAATAATGTTCAGTATTTTTGTCATAAGCATTTCTAATGTTTAGAAGTTGGTGTAAAATAGAAACTCAACTATTGTGCATGTAACTTCTCATTCTCTGTAATTTGTAGTGTGATAAATGATCAGTATAGTACCTATTTTATTTGTAAGTAGGCACATTGCATTTTTCTAGCCCAAACAAGTTATTACAGTACTTTGAGAGCATTCATCTAGCATTTCCTATCATTCCGACATACTTAACTCTTCTGTGAAATACTTTCTTTATATTTGTACTATGTAGTACTGTAAAATGTTCACATTATTTTCACCTATAGTATTGGTTTGAGTCTTTAAAAGAACTCTGTGAAGTATGTGTTTGTGTGATATTCTCCATTGTGTTTTTCTTATCTTAATGGATGAATTTGTATTTCTTACTGATCATCATACCTGACAGTATTGTCCATTTTTGGTAATATGATCTAAAATTAATTTTCTTTACATGTAGCTACAGCAATCTTCATATGTATCAATAGCAAGCAACTCTACCTTTACTGGAACATCTGGTATCCAGACCCAGGCACGGCTTCCATTCAATGGGTGAGTATTTTGAAAATAGGTACATAAGTTGTTAGATCAGCTTAAATGCAACAGTAAATATATATATTCCAAACTACCTCCTCTTTGATTTTTTTCCCCTTAAAGCCATGTGAGCATGCCTCTAAAATACTTGTTGAAATATTTCAAACAGAAAAATTACAGAAATAGTCAATTCCCAAATACTCTATTCAGATTCACCAATTTTGCTACACTAGTTTTATTATTCTCTTTCATTCTGAGTATGTTTCCAAAATGATGATGCTAACTATTTTTTATCTTTATTTTTCAAGACAAGGTCTTGCTCTGTTGCCCAGGCTGGAGTGCAGTGCTGTGATCTCAGCTCACTGCAACCTCCCAGGCTCAAGCAATCCTCCTGCCTCAGCCTCCTGAGTAGCTGGAACTCTATGCACATGCCACCATGCTCTCCTAATTTTTAAATTTTTTTGTAGAGATGTGGTCTCACTATATTGCCCAGGCTAATCTCCACCTCCTGGGCTCAAGTGATCCTCCTGGCTCAGTCTCCCAAAGTGCTGGGATTCCAGGCTTAAGCCACTGCACCTGCCCAACTATTTTTAAAATTATGTTAGGTCCTCATTTTTTGTTGATGTTTATTTGTTTATCTATTAATTACTGGCTTTTGCAATATCAGCTTAGAAGCCGTGCTTAATTACCCGGAATCAGTCCACATCCCACTTCCATTTCCTCCTCCATACACTCCTTTTCCTCACTGCTTTTTATAATTGAATCCCAAGAGTTTTGAGGCAATCTCAACTTTTGTTTTCTTAGAAGGGACAGTGTTTGTGGAGTGTTCTTTAGCAGCTATTGATAACTTCTTTTAAAAAAATTATTCCATACTTGTCTCTACCTCTTTTCATGTTACAACTTGCCTTTGAACCTAATGTAAATAGAACAACGTAGCAAACTTTTTATTTTAGATGGACACATTTAACATTGGTTAAAGCTTTATTTCTGGAGGGATTTATAGATTGGAGACTTCTCTAATTTTAAATTAGTTTTAGGTCTGATTTTTTAAATTTTAAAT
The DNA here is from genome assembly GCF_028858775.2 of Pan troglodytes. Lineage (NCBI taxonomy): Eukaryota > Metazoa > Chordata > Mammalia > Primates > Hominidae > Pan > Pan troglodytes. Next base: position 47,209,837 of record NC_072401.2, read on the forward strand.
TAGTTGTAGCAACTAAATTAATTTTAGTTACTATTAATTGATTAAATGTATATCTTTTTTTCTATCTGTACAGCATAATCCCATCAGAGTCGGCCAGTCGGCCCCGAAAGCCCTGTAATTGTACAAAATCACTGTGTTTGAAATTGTAAGTGTTTTTGCAACTGTTTGCTCATTTAATGTAATTAGAAATGCACTTAAAAGTAAATGGAGTTAACTAAAAATTTTTAGCAGACCAAAGCTCATAAGTCTAAGTAATTTAAATAAACATACAAATGAATGTTTGAACATACATGGCAGTGTAAAAATATTATTTCATTCATCTAGAAAGAAATATTTAGAGTCCTTACCGTACATGAATCACTGGAGTAGGGGTTAGGGACATAGCAGCATGAGACAGACATAGCTTCTGCCCTTAATAATAATGTTTGATCTTATTTATGACTTTTGTATTTGGTCTCCTAAGTGAAGTGATGATACTCTAGGTAGTTTTAAAAGTCACTGAATGGTTAATTTGCTTATTAGCATTAAAAAGACTTGACATAGTTAAATGAAAAGCATTGGTCTTATTGGGGCATAGAATCCAAAGTACTACTACTATAACTCAGATGAGCCAGTTCAACTATTAGAGTATAGCTAGTGTTTTTCCTTTTTCAGAATTTTGAAATGCCTTACTTTGGGGGCACATAAAATTATATGTGTGACATATAATTTATGTAATTTATATGTGTGACAGCTCTTGTGTGACAGCTGTTATTGGTTGGACTAAGTTTTTAGGCCACATTTCTAGGACTTGGTGATTTAAACTTTGAGCCTTAGTATGTGGTTGACAATATGTGTTGTTAACTCTTTAACTGGGTAGCTGAGTAGATTTCTGAGATGCTTTACCGCATATGTAGTACGTGTACAATATATATACAATGTATGCATAATCAGATAATTAGTTTTCCTTAATAATGACTTTTTACCTTATACTGACTTTTACCTTTCAGGTATTGTGATTGCTTTGCAAATGGTGAATTTTGCAACAACTGCAATTGTACTAATTGTTACAACAATTTGGAACATGAAAATGAAAGGCAAAAGGCAATAAAGGTGATTATTTTTTATTTCATTTAACTGACAGAAATATCCAGTTTCATCAGTTTTATAAAACTCAATTGTCTTGCAAAGAAACGTTATCAATTCCTTTTGCAGTGTTTAAATTTCATCTACTGTGATTTAACTCTAACTGATATTTGATCTGTTTTGCTAGGCATGCCTTGACAGAAATCCAGAAGCCTTTAAGCCTAAGATAGGGAAAGGAAAGGAGGGAGAATCTGATCGACGTCATAGCAAAGGGTGTAATTGCAAACGATCAGGATGTCTTAAAAACTACTGTGAATGCTATGAGGTGAGATGCTGGGTGCGGAAAATAATATCTTTTAAAAACAGTTTTAGAAAGGACCTACTACAAAAATTTACTTGAAAATTGGGAAATCACCTTGCTATTGCAATTTGAAAATATGCACAGTTGGTGCAAAGGCCCTTGTTTGAGGAAGGCCTTCAAGCCTCTGTAGCAGGGCTTCGGAGGAATACCTTGGGTTTATTATTACAGCTTGGGGTCTTACTGGGTGATTTACTATAACTTCTTGGTCATTATGCTCAGAAGTATGCAGATCAGAACACCAATATATTGATTTTCAATAAAAATAATATCAAAGTGGATTGGAAACTCTCCAGCAGTGACTCTCACCTGAGGTGCAGTTCTACTTACTGTTCTTCACAGGCTTCTTAGAAATATATGGCCGGGTGCGGTGGCTCACACCTGTAATCCCAGCACTTTGGGAGGCAGAGGCGGGCAGATCACTTGAGGTCAGGAGTTCGAGACCTGCCTAGTCAACATGGTGAAACCCCGTCTGTACTAAAATACAAAAATTAGCCGGGTGTGGTGGCGGGTGCCTGTAATCCCAGCTACTCGGGAGGCTGAGGCACGAGAATCGCTTGAACCCAGGAGGTGGAGATTGCAGTGAGCCGAGATCATGGCACTGCACTCCAGCTTGGGCAACAGAGCAAGACTCTGTCTCAAATATATAAATATATATTATAAATATATATATAAAAAATATATATATATATTTATGGATACAAAATAGCCTGCATCCCAAGGTACAGTCTGGAAATTAAAGGATTATCTTGACCAAAATGCTGGTTATGCCCACTCAAAGAGCACACTGCTCTGTGGAAAACCAAAGTATGTTAAGTTTGCTTTGTGAGCATAAAAATAGGAAAGGGGGATCTGGCATTCTGCTGGATGAGGTTACTGGTCACGGTAGGCAATTGTCTCCATTTTCACTGTTTTGTTGTTCCACTGAGCTGGTTATTTTTACTTATGGGTCAGGCGTCTTCTCTGGAAGATGTAGTTGAAACTCTGCTCTGACAAATGCCATATAAATCTTCCCCTTCTTGCTTTAGACACAGTACTATATAGTTTTATTTTAGAAGCTTATGTGTAACAATCTAGTGATTGAGATTAACCCTAGATTACCGTAATTGGTTTCTTGGTATGCCTGAAACTCTTTACTGACAGTCTTTTGGGTGGTTGAGTTATTCCTGTTCTTGGCTCTTCTCATACTCTCATATATTTTCATTCTTTCTTATTCTCAGAGAATTAATTAATTAATTAGTTTATTTATTTATTGGCAGAAAGCCCAGCTTTGCACTTGCTGAAGGTTTGCCCTGCCACAGGAGCATGTCCTCCAGTTCAGTGCCCTCTCCCATACAGCATGTGTCACATGAAAGATTTTGTGTATTGCATTCTCTGTGTAATGAATTCTTTCCTAATCTACTTATTTACAAAGTCAAATACTCCTCTCAGGAAGTAAAGTAGAATAGGGAATAGGAGAGTAACATCTTGTGAGTTCTGCAGATGATATGAATGAAAATTGCATAAAGAGACAAGTTTTTTGTTGTTGTTGTTGTTGTTATTTTGTTTTTGAGACGGAGTCTCGCCCTGTCGCCCAGGCTGGAGTGCAGTGGTGCGATCTTGGCTCACTGTAATATCTGTCTCCTGGGTTCAAGCGATTCTCCTGCCTCAGCTTCCCAAGTAGGTGGGATTACAGGCACCTGCCACCATGCCCAGGTAATTTTTGTATTTTTTGTTTTTAGTAGAGACAGGGTTTCACCACGTTGGCCCGGTTGCTCTCAAACTCAAGTGATCCGCCCACCCATCAGCCTCCCAAAATGTTGGGATTACAGGCATGAGCCACCGTCGCAAGTTGATTTTTTAAACTGTCTTAACATCTCAAAATCCAACAAGCCAGTTTTCATCCAGTGTTGGAATCTTTTTTAGTCTTTCTTCTTTTGAATACCTGATGAAATAGCCGGCTTGCGTTTAGAAGCCATATCATACAAAAATTGTCATGAATATGTAAAAATTAACACTTCTTTTCAGAACATGGAAATTTATGTAAAGTCGGATCAGAAGGGCAAAGTGACCCTTTCATGTATATGGCATTGAAAAATCAATACATGCTGGGCATATGAAATTCAGACATATAGGAACTAACCATTTAATTGAACTGGTTAACAACCTGTGAATTAATAGAAGTAGAAAAGGTACTGGACTGGTTTAAAAGTGTTAGAAGAGACAGCCCTGCCCTACCTATTCTAATGAAATTTTGTCAGGACAGACACACTGTCTAGTAACAAATTCATCATTCTAAAAGTTATGTACCAAAAAATGGAGAAACTTAGAATATACTAAACTATGAATAGCAGCGGCTAGTTGGCTGTAAATTAGCTGTGGGCTTATCTGACATTTTGTGTTGAACTGTTCTTTTGACACCTTGTTCTTCAGCTGAATTGGCTTTTTAATCCTGTTGGTTTGCATCTGGACAACACATTCATGTGTCCTTTCGATGCCTATAGGCTTGTTGATTGGATGAATGACTACCCACCTTATTTCATGGCTGTGTCTTTTCTTGTGACCATTTTCCTCCCCTCCACATCTTTTTTTTTTTTGGTACAGGGGAAGTTAAATTCGCCAAGCTAAATGTCATTGTAATTTCTCCATCTGAGCTCCGGTTAGACACTATTAATGTCTTTCCTATGGTTCTTAAAATATAAAGATAATTTTTAAAAAACAAATATATATATATATATATATATAAAATCTAAATTACCATTATTGGTATGTTTTCCCCACTCTGAGGTCAGGAATTTTCTCTCGTCATCACTAGATGCTTATTAAGTATTGCTTTAGTTAGATTCCCATTCAGGCTCACAGTAACCCAGTTAACACAAACTTACATCCATTTTTTCCTTTGGTAAGTGGAGTTTATTGGTGTCTTATAAGAAAGGAGCAGAGTAAATGTGTTTATAATGCAGCCCGTTTATCTTGCTAGGTGCTATAGAGAGAAAGGACAGTTTTATTTATTTATATAGACATGGGTTCATTGAAGAAAACACAGCTAACAAAAACATATTCAAATTCGTTAGAAATCAGGGAAATATACATTAAAGAACAGTGAAATCTCATTTTATCATCCCCACCATCAGATTATATATATATATTTTTTTTTGAGATGGCGTTTCATTCTTATTGCCTAGGCTGGAGTGCAATGGCGTGATCGCGGCTCACTGCAACCTCCGCCTCCCGGGTTCAAGCGATTCTCCTGCCTCAGCCTCCCGAGTAGCTGAGATTTACAGGCATGTGCCACCATGCCTGGCTAATTTTTTTTTTTTTTTTTTTTTAAAGAGAGACGGGGTTTCTCCATGTTGGTCAGGCTGGTCTTGAACTCCGGACCTCAGGTGATCCTCCCACCTCGGCCTCCCAAAGTGCTGGGATTTCAGGCGTGAGCCACCGCGCCTGGCATAAAATGTTAAAAGGAATTATAATATTCATTGTTGGAGGGAATGTGGGAAAGCCTTCCTTTACACATTGCTGATGAGATGTGAGGTATTACAGCCTTTTGAAAAAGCAATCTGGCTACATCTCTTAAAATTCAAATACACAGGCCAGGCGCGGTGGCTCACATCTGTAATCCCAGCACTTTGGGAGGCCGAGGCGGGTGAATCACGAGGTCAGGAGGTTGGGACCATCCTGGCTAACATGGTGAAACCCCGTCTCTACTAAAAATACAAAAAAAATTAGCCGGGAGTGGTGGCGGGTGCCTGTAGTCCCAGCTACTCGGGAGGCTGAGGCAAGAGAATGGCGTGAACCTAGGAGGCGGAGCTTGCAGTGAGCTGAGATCGCGCCACTGCACTCCAGCCTGGGAGACAGAGCGAGACTCCGTCTCAAAAAAAAAAAAAAAAAAAAATTAAAATACACAGACCTGTTAACCAGTGAGCTCAATTCTAGAAATCTAACTCAGAGAAATAAAAAGGCATAATGTATAACAAAAAAGTCTTTTTATGCATCATTTGTGGTACCCAAGAACTGGAAACAAAAATAAACACCCATCAATAGGGAAATGAATGCCCAATAAAATTGACACATCATACCAGGGATTTACACCTAGCTGTTAAATAGAATGAATTCAAGCTATGCCAGATGACTTTGGAGGGATTCCATGAGTTGTAAGAAAAGCAAGATGCAGAAAAGCAGATAATATGATTTTGAAAAACTAAAAAATGAAAGTTCTATATTTGTATATACATAAGGTCTAGGATTTTATATATACTTACATTTGACATATTTTTACATGAAAATATATATTTATATGAAATGTAAAATACACACTAGTTTCATATGGGTTATTGAAGGGTTTGGGGAATCTGAAGTCCCTCCCGAACTCCCTCTTCAGATTAAAAATAGCATAATAGAATAATAAAAATGGCATCTATGAAATCCCTTTAATGTGAAATTGTATACATATGCATAAATGGGAGGTCATCTATATGTTAATGATGATTTGATTGAGGTGGCTGGATTCTGGATGACATTTATTTTTGATATTTTAGGATATCATTCATGTTTATGAAAAACATGTGTAACTCATATCTGAAGAAAATCTATATTCATAGTGGGGGAAAACTGACATGGAAGGACACAGCCACAAACGTTGTACAGCCACTGTCAGACTTAAGAATACCTAACCTAGCTAGCCACATGTGTAGTTACTGTTTGTCAGCCAGAGATACTTCCATCTAATCTTATTATCAGTTGACCAGGTAATGCTATTAGCTGTTGACTTGATTGTGGCATCTACTTATAGTAATGTATTTTGGTTTTGATTTGGAAACTTTTCTTACGTAAATCTTTTAGGCAAAAATAATGTGTTCCTCAATATGCAAATGTATTGGCTGTAAGAATTTTGAAGAAAGCCCGGAAAGGAAGACATTGATGCATTTGGCAGATGCAGCTGAAGTAAGGGTACAGCAACAAACAGCAGCCAAGACGAAGTTATCCTCTCAAATTTCAGACTTGCTTACTAGGCCAACACCAGCTTTAAATAGTGGAGGCGGAAAGTAAGTCAGTATTTTAATCTTTTTATAGTATTTCCCAAATACTCACTTTTGGTAAAGTTTCTTTTCAGGGGGCAAAGTTGAGTTTATATTTTTGGTTGTTGCAAACCTGATTTTTGTGTTTTCTTTCCATCTTTAGTTACTTGTAAAGGAATTTAAAGGTAACAGAAACCACTGTCAGATTATTGTGCAGTTCAAAAATGCACAGTAATGATTTAGTCCACTGTGCTTAATTTCTGTCTACTAAGATGAGGTAACTATGTAATTTGAGGAACCCCAAAGAAAACCAGATGTTCATATGTCTCGCTGAACGTGTAATTATGTTTTTGCATTTTCCTACCTTCTCTTGCCTTTTCCATTTCTTGGAGCACTTTTCCCATCCTACTGGACCACCCATCACACTGTAATAGTGCAGCTCCGTATTGTTATCTCTTTCATCTGCTGAGCTCTGGAGTAGAAAAGCTTGACCTCTAAAGTCAGGTAGACTTGAGTTTATACTATCTGTGCTACTTAGTAGTTTGTGAATCTCTTTGAGCCTCAGTTTTCTTATCCTTAAAATAGCCTATACCAGGTGGCTGTGAGGAATAAGGCATGTCTATAGTATCTCCAGTGTTTGTCAAGACCTGATAAAACATAGTTTGTGATTTGGACTGGACTGGACTGGTATTATAAAGTTTGTTAGAGGTTAATCTGAGGAATTATTAAATGGAATGAGCCTTGCAAATGGCATATTATTTAAAATGCCTAAGTAGGCCAGGCACAGTGGCTCACGCCTATAATCCCAGCACTTTGGGAGGCCAAGGTGGGCAGATCACCTGAGGTCAGGAGTTTGAGACTAGCCTGGCCAACATGGTGAAACCCCATCTCTACTAAAAATACAAAAAATTAGCCGGGCATGGTGGTGTGCGCCTGTAATCCCAGCTACTTGGGAGGCTGACGCAGGAGAATCGCTTGAGCCTGGGAGGCAGAGGTTGCAGTGAGCCGAGATCACACAATTGCACTCCAGCTTGGGCAACAAGAGCAAACTCCGTCTCAAAAATAAAATGCCTAAACTGAAAATGAGATCCAGTGCTTATAAAAATAAGGCTTTTTTGTACAAAATATTTAAGATATTAGTTTTGGTTTTTTGTTTTGTTTTCTTTTTGAGATAGAGTCTCACTCTGTTGCCCAGGCTGGTGTGCAGTGTCATGATCTCAGCTCACTGCAATCTCCGCCTCCTGGGTTTAAGCAATTCTCCTGCCTCAGCCTCCTAAGTAGCTGGGATTACAGGCATACACCACCACGCCCAGCTAAATTTATGTATTTTTAGTAGAGATGAGGTCTCACTATGTTGGCCAGCCTGGTCTTGAATGCCTGACCTCAGGTGATCTGCCCATCTCAGCCTCCCAAAGTGCTGGGATTACAGGCATGAGCTACCGTGCCTGGCCTTAAGATATTAGTTCTAAAGAACTCTTGACTGGAATGTAAACAGCAAATGGTTTTTGACTGAATAAAGTGGAAGTGGTCAGGCACCTTAATGAGACTTATAACCTGGGATTCTTTCTGGTCTTTAGAGTATTGAATCTAATCTCCACATGGAGATTAAAGATATTGCTACAGTAAAATATTTATAATTAATTTTTAAAATTGGGAAGATGTTAACGATAGGAAAACAAAATTATAAAATTATAATTATAATCAAAATTACATATTTAAAAACTTGTATAAAAAAAGTTATGCTAGCATGTTAACAAGCTTGTTTCAAGTGACCAAAACCTTAAATTAATATTTTCTAGTTTAAAGTGCTTGTTTGTATGTTAAAGATTCCTATACAGCTGCATGGCAGCCTGAATTCTCAATTACCCTCTCTTGCCATAGTGAGCTTTAATTTCAGACTTCATTATTTAGTATACTTCTGTTAGTGACCGCTTACTCACAGGTTGTTGAGTTAGTGGTTTAGATTATGTTGCTTGACTTAATCTGTCACAGGCTTTAAGACTTGAGTTGGCTGCAAATATAGCAAGCCTCACGATGGGTTGCTCCAATTTAATACTCAATAGCTCAGGTCTTTATGAATGCAACTCTGTGTACAGAACAACATTTGGTTTCGCCATTTTGTTTTGTTGTGCTAGAACGATGCAGAATTTTGGAATGTTCTACAAACAGTATCAGTGACTATGGTAAAGTGTTTTATTTTTCATTTTGCCCAAGAGATAGTGCTGTCAATTCCCAGTATTATTCATTCATTCAGCAACTATTCATGTAGCGTCTCTATGTCATGCACTATTCTAGGCACTGGAGCAACAGCAGTAAATAAAAATTGAACTTACGGAGCGTACATTCATGATTTAGGAGGATTTTAGTTAAAGAAATTCTAGTCTTCGTGTAGACTATTATCTTTTAGTTAACCACATAACCTTGCCTAGGTAATAAGTAACGTGTTTTATGTTAAATTTCCTGAACAATATTCTTACAATATGTGAATAAAACAAATTTAACTTTTTAAAGCCCTTTTTAGGATGTGCTTGTGCTCACTGTGTAAATTGTGATGCTCATCCTGCTGGTGAATTGTGAAAGTGTCAGTAGAGATTTCCAGATGAAAGAATGTTATCCACTTTTGTTGTTATTTAACACCACCATCATCTTTCTCTTTCAAAAATCATTTCAGATTGCCATTTACATTTGTAACTAAGGAAGTAGCTGAAGCCACATGTAATTGCCTCCTTGCCCAGGCAGAGCAGGCAGACAAGAAGGGAAAATCAAAGGCAGCAGCGGAACGGATGATACTTGAGGAATTCGGACGATGTTTGATGAGTGTCATCAACTCTGCAGGAAAGGCAAAAAGTGACCCTTGTGCCATGAATTGCTAACTCTTGCACAAAAGACTGATAAATGGAACTGTACAGAAAATTTAAGGTGCAGGGACACTTGATTTTCTGGAAGAAAAACAATTACTGTATTTTAATTCAGTCCTTGTTTTAAAAGACCTGAAATTATAATACTGAAGGAGAAGAAATTTTAAATGAGGAAATTAGTACATTTTAAATCTTAGTTAAATCTGCTTATGCCCCTTCTAAATTGAATTTTTCTTTATTATATAGATTTTTTAATTTGCTTGGGTTTCTTAAGAATTAGATGTTCTCTTTCTGATACCTTTGACAAAAAATGTTTATAAATTCATATAATTTATAATGTATGGTGTTGTATGACTTTGTTAATAGAAAAGCCAAAGCAGCAGTGGTTAGCACCCATTCTTTGGGACTTGATCTAGAATATCTGCAGACAGAATGTTACATAAACAAATTCTTATGAAACACATTCAAATGACATTTTGTATTTAGAAAAGGACTATCTTTTAAAGAAAAAGCAGCCTTTTAGGGCAGATTCTGGAATAATATCCTGTTGTCACTTTGGGAATGTCAGAAGGGGAAACAATCCCCAGGCACACTAAAAATTTTTTAAAGTTATTTAAAAAAACATAAAATATTAAAGGACAGTAAATCTCAGAGGATGGGCAATGTGTTTCTATAATAAGGAAAGGCTAACAGATGCTCTGGGCTGTCTCCATTTTCTTTCAAAGAGGTGGTATGTATTTGAAGTAATAAATTGTCAAAGTGATTACTGGGTACTATTAAAATGATAGGTGGATATAAATGGAAGTAAACATTATGTAGTGATAATATAGAACCTCACATAGTAATCAAGTTTAAAATTTGGCATGGGTGGAGAAACAAAGAATAGGGAAGCTGCAAAAGATGAATTTAGAGAAGTTTTCATCTATACAATCAATTATTTTTACAGACTTTTTTTTTTTTTGAGACGGAGTCTCGCTGTGTAGCCCAGGCTGGAGTGCAATGGTGAGATCTCAGCTCACTGCAACGCCTCTGCCTCCCAGGTTCAAGCGATTCTCCTGCCTCAGCCTCCCGTGTAGCTGGGACTACAGGTGCATGCCACCATGCCCAGCTCATTTTTTGTATTTTTAGTAGAGACGGGGTTTCACCGTGTTAGCCAGGATGGTCTCGATCTCCTGACCTCGTGATTCGCCCGCCTCGGCCTCCCAAAGTGCTGGGATTACAGGCGTAAGCCGCCGTGCCCGGCCCTTTTTATAGACTTTTGAACTAAGAGGTTTCAAACCAAATCGCAACTCTTACTTGATTTACAGAAATGGGCCTCCTAACAAAATTTTCAAAATTGTGGTGGGATTTCTTTTTATAAGGGAAGTTTAATATGGCATTATTTTCAGCCAGTGATTTGGAAGGTCTGTTTTCCTATAATTACTAAAATAACCTAAATCATTTTCAGTATTCAAAAACTCTATGAATTTAAGAGCCTGTTGTGACAGGACTCTTGATTTTATGACAAGAAAAAACCATGTTGGAATTCAGGCATTTTGTTAGGTACCTTAATCATCAGTAATTAGTATATGATTATTTCATTTCCTACAAGGACTCTATAGTTGTATGTATTAAGTGTGTATATATGTTCATATGAACACGCAAGATATAGGCAATAGAAATTAAGTAATCCAAAAGAGGATTCCGTTATTCACTAAAGTATCTTCCTTTTAAATTTGGATTTATAAAATCATAGTGCAGTAACTTTAAATGTAGATAGTTCAAACATTCTTAGCACCTCAATCTAGTATGTTTAATTAAAATTTGTATAAATGTAAATTAGTGTAAGAGGGTAAAATAATAATCAAGTTATTTTTCAAAAGATTGCAATAAGTTTTTGGTCTAAACTTAAACTTTGTTCATTTTGTACATACTCTGTGTTAATTCTAATTGCACCTTTGTGATGTGTATTTATATACAGTGTGCAGAAAATGTTCGTGAAATTTTGATTACAATTGTAGATTATGTATGATGGCATTGCTTACGAATGTTTTGCTTGTAAAAAAATTTCAAGGTGCAATCAAATGCTACTAGTTTTTCTGATTTTCAAAAATCTATCTAAAATATTAAGCCTTTTCCTTCCTGTGTAGTACTTACTAAATAACTTTTTGTATTCAGGCATTTGCATCAAATTGCTGAACAAGATGAATAGCCACATTAATTCAATGATTTTAAAAGACTATTTGGGGAGGGTTGGGTATATAATTTTTTAGCTCTATTTACATCCCAAAGTAGAAAGATTAAATTTATATTTACTAGAGCTATTCAAAGAATACACTTTTCTATATTGTAAAAACAGGACAGCAAAGCAAATCATACAGAAAATAAACATTTATACTATTCTGTAAAAAAAAAGGTTTTGCATTTTTTCTTTAGTATAATAACACCACTTTATTAACCATTTAATATGCAAAAAACCTTTTAAATTATCTGAAGTAAATTTGACATTACTTCTGAAAACACACAACTAAAAAATTCTATCATTTTGCTCAGTTATTACTAACATAAATTGCTTTGAAATGAGAATATGTCTTCTCTTTTTTTCCCCACTGTTTCTTTTAAGAGCAGAAACTCAGCCGGGCATGGTGGCTCACGCCTGTAATTCCAGCACTTTGGGAGGTCAAGGCGGGTGAATCACTTGAGTCCAGGAGTTCTAGACCAGCCCAGGCTACATGGTGAAACCCTGTCTCTACTAAAAATATAAAAAAATTAACTGCGTGTGGTGGCGCACACCTGCAGTCCTCGCTACTTTGAAGGTTGAGGTGGGAGGATCGCCTGAGCCTGCAGAGGTTGAGGCTGTAGTGAGTCAAAATTACACCACTGCACTCCAGCCTGGCAATCAGAGTGAGACCTTGTCTCAAAAACAAAATCAAAAATACCTAGAAAATCAATCTACTCTGTCTTTTAATGTGAAATGTTCTTATGATAGCTATCTTTCTTAGTTTCCTTTTTTCTGAAGCACTAAACACAACCTGTAGGTCTTATCTCTGGGGTCTGGGAAACAGAACCTTAATGTTACAGGTACAAAAGCAAACAGAGTGATTAGTTCCCCATTTTCTGGTAGTGGACAACTGACATTTTTTCAATCTTATGTAAAATGTGAATAAAAATAATTTTAGAAAAGTTATCTATTTTTATTGTTCTGTAACACAAATAGTTAAGAAAATGAATACTTGTTATGTAAATGAAGCTTCACAGCAGGACCTCCGGCCATAACTTTGATCATGTTGTATCTCGTAAGCATTTTATATAGGAATTCTGGTGTGGCTACCCAAAGCAGAAGGGAAGGCAATCAACTAAAAATCCCTTTCTATTGGAGTTATTTTCATCATGTAAATTACTTAAGGCTTTTCTTGTTAGGGCTTCTTGAATGCACATTTTGTCATTATCTGTATACCAAAGGTGAGCTTTTTTTTTTAATCCATGTGATTTTATGAGTTGAAAGCTATAAGGTATTTTTTTAATTAAAAATTTCCTTCTAAATGGCAAATTTTGTGACAGCATTTAAGACACTCAGTTTCTATTCAAAAGCAATAAGAAAACAAGTATATTTAGGGTTATGTTTATTATAAGGTCACAGGGACTTTATAAAACTGTCATCTATCATACTGGCATATGAAATCTGGTCATAATATTATAAAAAGAATACATCATGACCAAGTAGGGTTTATCCTGGGAATAAAAGTTGACCCAATGTTTTAAAAAAAACATAGTTCACTGTATCAGCATACAAATAAGAAAAGCTAAATGATCATCTCAAAAGTTGCAGAAAATGACTGTGGATATAGGTAAAACTGCTAAATTATATATTTTCTTGTTTGTTTCTTGAGACGGAGTCTCACTCTGTTGCCCAGGCTAGAGTGCAGTGGTGCGATCTCAGCTCACTGCACCCTCTGCCTCCTGGTTCAAGCAATTCTCATGTCTCAGTCTCCCGAGTAGCTGGGATTACAGGCATGCGCCACCAAGCCTGGCTAATTTTGTATTTTTAGTAGTGATGGGGTTTCACCACATTGGTCAAGCTAGTCTCCAACTCCTGACCTCAGGTGATCCACCCGCCTTGGCCTCCCAAAGTGCTGGGATTACAGGCGTGAGCCACCGCGCCCGGCCACTATATGCTTATTTAAGAGGGTAAATATTATGGTTATGTGAATTTTATCTCAGAAATTTTTTTACCCAAAAGGTGCAGAAAAACATATCTGGTAAAATTCAGCCACATATGATTCAATAAACAAAAAAATAAAGTCTTCAGAGAACTAACACTAAACCTGATAAAGACCATTTACAAAAAAAGCCTACAGCTAACATACACATAGTGAAGAATGCTTTCCTTTAAGACTGGGAGCAAGGCATTCTTATTCAACAATGTAGCTCACTGTGCAATAAGGCAGGTGGGAAAAAGGCCCACAGATTGGAAATAAATAAATAAGACTACTTGATGATATGAATGCCTACATAGAAAAATCAAAGAATCTCAAAACTACTAGAATAAGTGAATTTAGCAAAATTAGTATGCAAAAGTTGACTGTACTTCTACGTAGTAGCAATGAATGTTTAGAAACTGAAATTTTTAAATCACCACTTACAGATTTCAGAAAACATGAAATCTAACAAAGATATGTAAGATCTGTGCTGAAAAGTAAAAATCTGATAAAAAAAAATCAAAGAACCTAAAAAAAAAGAAGATAGCCCATGTTTCATGGATTAGAAGATTCTATATTATTAAGATGTCAATTGTCTCCACATTGATCTATAGATTCAACACAACTTCAGTCAAAATCCCAGCAGGAATTTTTATAGAAATCAACAAGCTGATGATAAAACTTATATGGAAAGGGGCAACCAGAACAGCCAAAACATTTTTGAAAAAAGAACGAAGTTGGAGAACTCCCACCTAATTTCAAGACAGATAAAACTAGAGTAATTAAGACTGGTAGTGGATAGATCCTATTTATCAGTGGAAGACAATAGAGACCCCATATATATAGTTGGTTTTTTATCATTGTATGAAAGTAGTTCAATGGGGATAGTTTTTTAAACAAATGGGGCTGGCATATCCATATGTAAAAATATGAACTTCATGGCTGGGTGTGGTGGCTCATTCCTGTAATCCCAGCACTTTGGAAGGCTGAGGCGGGTGGATCACTTAAGGTCAGGAGTTCAGACCATCCTGGCCAACAAGGCAAAACCCCAACTCTACTAAAAACACAAAAATTAGTCGTGCGTGGTAGCACACACTTGTAGTCAGCTACTCAGGAGGCAAAAGAATCACTGGAACCCGGGAGGTGGAGTTGCAGTGAGCCAAGATTGTGTCACTGCACTCTCCAGCCTGGGCAAAAGAGCAAGACTCAGTCTCAAAAAAAAAAAAGGACCTCAACTCATATACCAAAGTTAACTGAGAATGAATCACAGCTTACATCCCAGAAAGAAAAAAATAGAAAAACTGGACTTATCAAAATTAATTAACATCTGCTTTTCAAAAGACACTGTTAATTAAAAAAAGCCAGACTGAGAAAAAAATAATTGCAAAACACATCTGATAATGCACTTATATCCAGAATATGTAACTAATGCTCAGTAAGAAAAGAGCCAATCTTCCAAAATATGAACAAAAGACTTGAACAGACATTTCACCTAAGAAGATACACGATGGCAAATAAGCACATGAAAAGGTGCCCCACATCATTGGTTATTAGGAAAATGCAAGTGTAAACTACAATGAAATAGCACTAGACAGCCATTAGAATGGCTACTTGAAAAAAGACCAAACTCCTGACAATACCAAGTGCTAAGAAAGAAGTACAGCAACGGGAACATTGATATATTGCTGGCCAGAATGCAAAACAATAGTCACTTTGGAAGTTTTGGCAGTTTGTTATAAGGTTAAACATACCCATCTTGTGGTTATAGCACATTTTTTTGTTTTCATTAATCAGTCAATGGACATTTAGGCTTTTTCTCCACTTTTTGGCTATTATCAATGAAGTTCATGTACACATTTTTGTGTGGACATTTTCATTTCTCTTGGGTATATGCCTAGGAGTACAATTTGCTAGGTCATAGGTAACTCTAAGCTTTTGAGGAACTGCCAGGCTATTTTCCAAAGCTGCTGCACTAGCTGGACTATTTTACATTCTCACCAACAAAAGTGTATGAGGGTTCTAATTTCTCCACATTCTTGCCAATACTATGTGTTTCCTTTTTTTTCTTTCAGAGATGGGGGGGTCTCACTGTTTATTATCCAGGCTTGTTTTGAACTCCTGGGTTCAAGCAATCCTCCTGCCTCGGCTTCCCAAAATGCTGGGAGTTGAGGCATGAACTACTGTGCCTGGCCATGTCTTATTTATTTTTTTTTTGAGACGGAATTTTGCTCCTGTTGCCCAGGCTGGAATGCAGTGGCAAGATCTCAGCTCACTGCAACCTCCGCCTCCCGGGTTCAAGCGATTTTCCTGCCTCAGCCTCCTGAGTAGCTGGATTACAGGCATGTGCAACCACACCCAGCTAATTTTTTGTATTTTTAGTAGAGACGGGGTTTCCTCATGTTGCCAGGCTGATCTCAAACTCCTGACCTCAGGTGATCCACCCGCCTCGGCCTCGCAAAGTGCAGGGATTACAGGCATGAGCCACCGCGCCCGGCCTCCATGTCTTCTTTATAATAGCTGTCCTAACAGGTGTGATGTGATGTTTCATTGTCATTGATTGGCATTTTCTGGAGAGCTGACGTGAACATATATTTATGTATTTTATGGCCTTCTGTATAACTCATTTGGAGAAAAGTCTATTCATATTCTTTACCCATTTAAAAATTTTGGTTGTCATTTTATTATTGAGTTACAGGAATTCTTTGTAGATTCTACATATAATAACTTAATTAGATAAATGATTTGCAAACATTTTTTTCCATTCAATGGGTTGTCTTTCACTTTCTTGATGGTATCCCTTCAAAGCACAAGTTAATTTTGATGAAGTCCAATTATTTTCCTTTGCTGTGCTTTAAGTGTCTTAAGAAACCACCACCTGGCCAGGCACAGTGGCTCACACCTGTAATCCCAGCACTTTGGAGGCCGAGGCGGGTGCATCATGAGGTCAGGAGTTCGAGACTGGCCTGGCCAACACAGTGAAATCCTGTCTCTACTAAAAATACAAAAATTAGCCAGGCATGGTGGTGCGTGCCTGTAGTCCCAGCTACTCGAGAGGCTGAGGCAGGAGAATCGCTTGAACCCAGGAGGTGCAGGTTGTGGTGACCCAAGATCACACCACTGCACTCTAGCCTGGGCAACAGAGCGAGACTCTGTCTCAAAAAAAAAAAGAAAAAAAGAAAAACCACCACCTAATCCAAACCTCAAAGATTAACTCTATATTTTCTAAAAGTTATATAGCCTTACCTCTTCTATTTAGGTGTTTGCTTCATTTTGAGTGAATTTTTTTGCATGTGGATATCCATCTCTCCTAGCACTAGTTGTTGGAAAGCAGGATAAATTTTTAAAGGGAATGCTTTTCTCTGAAGAAAAAAATGGCCAAGATGCAAAGTAAAAATTATAACCAAACTGCCCTAAATCAAATATGAATGAATAATTTATTTCACTGTAAAGTGTATTGTATCTGGTATAAGACTCCAAGCCCTTTCACAAGTGCAGGAGCAATTAACTGGGCTAAATGTAGTGATGAGACTATTCTTATCTTCTTATCTAAGAGAAATCTGTGACCTTCCAATTTTTGAATATTCACTGTCTCAATCGACCATCTCTTTCCAATTTACCTAGCACTTGAAAGAATAATGCACAACACTAAAATACAGACATTTGTATTTTAGTCAAATGTAACACCAAAGGGCATTAGATACTACACATATGAATCGTGCTTTACATAAAGATCAGGTACAGAGCTTGGATTTATATAAGCAATAAGTTAAAGTTGGTGATTTACAAACAGGCTTCCTTTAAATAAGATTTATCCTGGTGTATTTAAATTCAATTCTATTTACAAACAACAAAAAGCACAATATTCAGACTTCTCAGCAATAAGTTTTGTATAAAATGAAGTATAAACTGGTTACACTTCAAAACTTAAGCCTCTGTTTGAGGTAGAATAAACAAACATATCAAAATATACTTTGTAAGGGGAATTTTAATCAATATACTTTTACGTTATCATTAATCTTTTACAATTCTAAGTTTTCATATTAGGATTAACTGTACTTTGGGAACACTTATTCAGTGACAAAAAAGAGTAGATGTTTTACAACACAGGTGAATAATGTGCTTGTTTCTTCTATCTGTTAAACTATCCTCATTTGTGAAAGTAGAGTTACCTATGTTTTTCTGTTCCTCTTTTCAAATGTGGATGTGAGTGGAGAAAATTGTCCTTAGTATGCTTCCATCTTCAGATTAGGTTTCTCCCTGTTTTCTGATGAGCACTGAGCTCTTTCAAGTCAAACTAAGTGTCCAGCCTATTATTCAAAAGTAATATTTCAAAGTTCAGAGATAATGGATGGTGAAAAACACATTAGGTATGTTCTTTCCAGATTGCACTCCCCAGCGTGGCTGCAGCACAAGGAAGAATCTCATGGCTCATGTACTTTACCTTCTGCCTGACAAAGTTTAAGCACTTCTATTTTAGGGTATCCTGGGACAAGGGGATTTTTGCAGTATTTGATATTTGCTTGAGCCTAATTTTCAAACTATAATTTTCATATTTAAGTAAAAGTTATCTTCAAAGTTTTATAGGTATTGTCAATATTCTTAAGAATCGTAAACCAAAGATCTTTCAGAAATGTAGTCTAGTCATAAATGGAGTCAATATTTTGATAACTCATAGTTGTTGTTTTTCTTGTTTTTGAAGCAGATTGAACAAGTTAAAACTGTGTCCAGTAACACTGCTTAGTCTTACAGTAGTAAATTCAAAGACAGTACCTGTTGGCTAGTTTGCTCCTACTGACCTACTGCTTTCTATATTTTGGAAAACTCATAAATGCTGCAAGCCATACCAAAAGTATAAGGAGATTTTGTGATATGCAGAATTTGAAATTTTAATAAGTCAGAATTGCAAACTTGTCCACTGTGCAGAATGCGCAATTTATAAAATATGGTAAATTGAACTTCAAAAAATGTTGATCAAGTATTCTTAATTAAAATGTTAATATATTTTAGGTCTCTCATTTGAATGGATATCCATCGTTACTTAGCAAATGCCTGAATTTACTACTGGTATTAGCAAAACTTGAACATTTATAATCCTGTACAGATGACCAGTGTTTCCTTGATAAAGTTTTCGTATCAGTTCTCTCTGAATGATGTTTTAAAGGATTCTGTGCAACATTTTTAGCTCTGATATTTAAGAAACAGATTATTATATCCTTTAGCAACTTGACAAAGTGATTGATGGCACACACTTCTCCATCAAAGAGATGCTTATTCACATCTACAAAAAGATCAATATGCCCAGAAAGCTCACACAATATTTTCTGTTGAAGATACAATTCCCTTTGTTTAGAAACTAGTTCAGAAATTGCCATTCTTGAATGGGTTCTTACAACTCGCTCACAAATATTTATGACCCGACACAGACTTTCTGAAGGAAAATGCAAACCATTCTTCTTTTTAACAAATAATAGTGACCCAATTTTAGAGGCTTTGAGATCCGATGCATACAGTGCAGTGATGCAGTCCTCACAAGTTAAAAGAGCTGATAACTTGTTTGCAACATAACCAGCATAACAGATGAGATTTCGCCTATGATCTGACAGGTCTAGTAATGCCTCACTTAGTGAACAATGAGACCAGTCTTGACAAATACCCTCTTCGTGAAAGACAGTCTTTGTAACGCTGACACCATACTGACGTTGAACTGTCCAAAGCGCCAAGTCTTTCCTTCGAGCAATTGAAATGTCAAAGATGCTTACTTTGCTTAGAAAAACTTCATCTTGAAATTTGTATCTGGTCTCCAAATTATAGTAAGCTTTCTGGAATGCCATGCAGGTAGGGCTAGAACTTGTTACTAATACCTGCCTAAGCATCTTTAGAAATAATTCCAGATGATCATGACTGAATTTGTAAGTCAGAAGATAAGGAAAAGGCATGACCTTTGGGAAAACATAATTTTGGTAGAGCCATTTTAAGCTCTCAGCATTGAGCAAAAATCCCAGGAATCCTAGTTTTTGCTTACCTTTAATTATTTGATTATTGCTAGTGTCAGATAATGTAACAAAAATAGTCTTGGCTTCAATTAACACGTGGTTTATTTTACTGTAAGTTTCAGGCAACAGAGGCCCTTTAAGTCCCTTTCCATAACAGTTCCTACTATTAAAGATGTCAAACAGATTGTTAATTAAACGTAAAAAATGGATGGTACCAATACAGTTTTGAAAAGGTGGCAGGTCTAAGGATAACAAATATTCTAATGCACTGGCTACACTCTCACTAAAGAGTTGGGTGGCACTATTCACTTTCAGTACATGATTTTTCAAATTTGCAAGTGTACTTGGTATTCTTTCCATATTTGATAATTCCTGTTCCTCCAGTGCCACTAACTCCACGAGGTGCTGCCAATGTGCTATACCATTAATAAACTGAATGCTTTGAAAATTCTGAAATGCATTTCTTATTAATCTTAGCAAGTGGCAAGAGTCAAAGAAGTACGCAATCTGTTGACTAGAAGATGAAGGATGCTGAAATGTACATTTCATGTCGTCTCCATCAATATGTATCCCCAATGCTTTTGCCATCTGAACACTATGTGCTGTGGCATCAGATGTAACAGCCAGAACTGTGATTCCTATGTCACTCAGTTTACCAATAGTCAGACGAAGCAGCTGAGCCTGCAAATATCCAGATGCTCTGTTTACAAAAAAATAACCAAGAGGTGTTCTCCAATGGCCAAAAATACCCACTGCCATTAACAAAACAGTTTCTGAAGCAAGTGGCGTTTCATCAGCATCAAGTTTTCCAAGACCAAAGTCCATAAACCCCTGCAAACTGTGACTGCTAGGATCCCACTGAAGCTGTTGCTTGAGAGGTATACTTTTTATTAACAATGAACAGTATTGATAGAGCTGATCTCCATTCTCTACTCTTCGTTGAAGAAAAGAAAAAATGTTGCTGTTGAAACCTGGACTGGGTTGGCATTTGGATAACCACCTAGAATACATAAAAAGTGAAAGAACACTCAAAGAGAAATAAAAAGACAAATGGGAAAATGCCTTAAGCACTATTAAAGTAGTCTCCCATCCCTGTAGAAATAAAGCCAAGTATATAAGCAGCCAAATTCTATAGATATTTTCAATGGTAAATTCATCGTTACAATAAAATAGTAAGATAAACTTAGAAACACAAAGTAGTATTTTAAGATGCAAACATCCAACATATTTTTAATTTCTCATTTATTCTTTAAAAAGTAAGCCAACTAACCAGTTTGTTCTAACTGATCTTTTTATATTGTAAATCATAAACAAGTCTTACCTGTAAATTCACTGAAATGAGAAAACTGCTGAATGTGAAGGAATCTTTGAGAACATCTAGTACATCTACCTCATTTTACAGATTAGGAAACTGGGACAGAGGGAGAGGTTAAGCGACTTGGCCCATAATGTACTGTTAGTTATGAACGAATGTGAAACCTGGCTTTCCTGATGCCCAGGGGTTTAGTGCATTTCTCACTCTTTACAGCCTCAAAATTACGCCCTTAAAGGCATATAACAAGTGTGCATCTGCACCCCTATACAACCTACCTGTGCTACTATCTTAGGAGTTCTTTCACAGTATCCCTGCTCTTCTCAGACTGCTAATTATTTTCTTCCTATAATGGTGTCTATCTTTGGAATTCTTCTTCCTTCTAGTTAACTCTTTCTAACTTGTTATAGATCAGGAAAGAAAACAGCCACATTTAATAATTGTCTAAAACTAAAGGGATTCTGAGGGAGAGACTAGGATGTTCACCTGTAACATATACTTTTGTAACTCAAATGTCTGTTAAGTTAAATTTCTGATTTTTTGGCTATATTCTAAGGCAACCAAGGCTTCTTCCTGGACAGCTGACCTCTACTTAATTGAGAGTTTAATGTTCTTCCCTAAGTATTTTGGGATAGGGCTTTCCAAATATTTTAGGTGCTACCTAGAAGTTTCATAAACAAAATTCACCCTTAGTACATACTACGAACTTACACATATATGACACACACACACAGAGTTGACTTCTGAACTAAATGGCATGGGTACACTTATACATGACTTTTTTTTCAACCAAATGCATGGAGAGAAAATACAGTATTTATAGGATGCAAAACTTGCATATACAGACAGCCAACTTTTCATACATACAGGTTCTGCAGGACTGTCTACAGGACTTGTATATACATGGATTTTGGTATACTGGCACAAGTTGGGGGTGTCCTAGAACCAATCCCCCACATATACCAAGGGATGACTGTAATAGTTTAAATAAATATAAATATATTTATATATACTTAAATGGCAATTATGACCCACTAATTTCATGATGCATTAATAGGTTTAAAAAACACACTTATGGGCCAGGCATGGTGGCTCATGCCTATAATCCCAGCACTTTGGGAGGCTGAGGTGGGCAAATCACCTGAGGTCAGGAGTTTGAGACCAGCCTGGCCAACATGGTGAAACCTCATCTCTACTAAAAATACAAAAATTAGCTGGGCATGGTGGCACACACCTGTAATCCCAGCCACTCAGGAGGCTGAGGCAGGAGAAGTGCTTGAATGTGGGAGGCAGAGGTTGCAGTGAGCCGAGATTGTGCCACTGCACTCCAGCCTGGGCGACGAGGCAAAACTGTCTCAAAACAAAACAAAACAAAACAAAACAAAACAATAACATACTTACAGGATGGCAAAAGACATACCTTGACTATAAGTAGGTTATAATCTATTTAGAAGACAAAAGTATCTGTTGTTTGTATATTAAAATAGGGCAAACTGGAAATAAGGCCACACACCTATGACAATCTGATCTTCAACAAAGCTGACAAAACCAAGCAAAAAGGAAGACTCCCTATTCAATAAGTGGTGCTGGGGTAACTGGCTAGCCATATGCAGAAGACTGAAGCTGGACCCTTACACCACATACAAAAATTAACTCATGATGGATTAAAGACTTACATGTAAAACTCAAAACTATAAAAACCCTGGAAGGCAACCGAGGCAATACCATCCCGGACATAGGAACGGTAAAAGATTTCATGACAAAGACACCAAAGCAATCATAACAGAAGCAAAAATTGACAGGTGGGATCTAATTAAGCTAAAGAGCTTCTGCACAGCAAAAGAAAATGTCAACAGTAAACAGACATCCTACAGAATGGGAGAAAATATTTGCAAACTGTGCATCTGACAAAAGCCTAATATCCGGCATCTGTAAGGAACTTAAACAAATTTACAAGAGAAAATTGTTAAAAAGTGGGCAAAGGACATGAACAGACACTTTACAAAAGACATACATGCCACCAACAAGCATATGAAAAAA
The DNA here is from genome assembly GCF_028858775.2 of Pan troglodytes. Taxonomy (NCBI): domain Eukaryota; kingdom Metazoa; phylum Chordata; class Mammalia; order Primates; family Hominidae; genus Pan; species Pan troglodytes. Next base: position 47,232,638 of record NC_072401.2, read on the forward strand.
AGCTCAACATCACCAATCGTTAAGAGAAATGCAAATCAAAACCGCAATGAGATACTATCCCACACCAGTCAGAATGACTATTATTAAAAAGTCAACAAATAATAGATGCTGGCAAAATTGCGGAGAAATGGGAAAACTTACTTATACCCTGTTGGTGGGAGTGTAAATTAATTCAATTGTTGTGGAAAGTGATTCCTCAAAGGGCTAAAAGCGAACTATGATTTTATCCAGCAATCCCATTACTGGTTATATACCCAGAGGAATATAAATTATTCTACCATAAAGACACATGCATGCAAATTTTAACTGCAGCACTATTCACAATAGTAAAGACATGGAACACCCTAAATCTCCATCAATGACACACTGAATAAAGAAAATGTAGTACATACACACCATGGAATACTATGTAGCCATAAAAAAGAATGAGATCATGTCTTTTGCAGCAACATGGATAGAGCTGAAGGCTATTATCCTCAGCAAACTAACAGGAACAGAAAACCAAATACTGCATGTTCTCAATTATAAGTGGGAGCTAAATGATGAAAACCTGGCTGGGCACGGTGGCTGACGCCTGTAATCCCAGCACTTTGGGAGGCCGAGGGAGGCAGATGACCTGAGGTCAGGAGTTTGAGGCCAGCCTGGCCAATACGGTGAAACCCCATCTCTACTAAAAATACACAAATTAGCCAGGCTCGGTGGTGTGTGCCTATAATCCCAGCTACTCAGGAGGCTGAGGCAGGAGAATCACTTGAACCTGGGAGGTGAAGGTTGCAGTGAGCCAAGATTACACCACTACATTCTACACTCCAGTATGGGCAACAGAGCGAAACTCTGTCTCAAAAAAAAAAAAAAAAAGATGAGAACTTATACACAAGGAAGAAAACAACAGACACTGGGGTCTACTCGAGGGTGGAGGTTGGGATGAAATAATCTGTACAACAAACCCCCATGACAGGAGTTTACCTATGTAACAAACCTTCACATGTACCCCTGAACCTAAAATTAAAAGATTTTTAAAAAAAGGAAAAAATAGTAAGACAATGACTCAACAGTATAGCAGTGCTACAGCACACTAGAATGTTGAAAGCTCTTTCCAAGTGTGTCATCCAATTTTAATTGTTTAAAAAATTTTTTTTTACATTAGGATTCTCAAATGAGCACCAACGATGCTAACTGTGTTGCATATGTGGTACATATATAACAAAGCACTTAATGTCCCTATGTAATTTTATTTTAAATGAGGTTAAAAAAACAACCAACTTATGTTCTGCTGAGTTTGATTTTTAAATGGAAATCTCAATGGTATCTGAATATCTACAGCTACTAGAACAATGTCATGAACATGAAGCAGAATGGTATGTGGATTTGTTGATTTATTTTCTAAAGTTTTTATAAGAAAGAGTAGGCATATCCAAACCAAGTTCATGAGTTAGAACGGTAAGGAAGGAGACAATTTCTCCTTTAAATCTCTTTTTGTCTCTGAAAATACAAAAATTTTCTTATGATCATAAAAAGACACATTCTTTTTAAAAAAACAATACAAAAAGTATAAAGAAGTAAAAGTTACTGTTAATGTCTTTATGTATACATACCTAGACATAATTTTCAAAATTGTATACTGAATCTATTTTTCACTTAATGGTGATTAATGTTTCACATATTTTTACACGCCCTTAAGTATCAACCTACAGCAACATTTTAAATGTGTACACAGTATATATCACAGTATAGTTAAATGAAAACCAACTCAAATCGAAGGACATCTTGATAATTTCAAATTTTTAGATAACAGTACCACAATGTGTATATGCATGCATGTGCACCCATACACATATACATATTTATGTCATTTTGTAATTCCTAGGAATAACATGCCAAGGTAAACTTACTTATATTTTATAAGAAATTAAAGACAAATTTAGGATTTCAGCTGCACATAATTGTGCAATTCATATTTACACAATTTACAATTCATATTCCCAAATTGTCCTTGCGAAAGTTCAAAGCAATTTTCATTTATACTCTCATCAACATGATATTTTAAATTAACAAACCAATATATAATAACTTAGTTATGGAATGATTATAGGGAGTCACTTGGGTGGCCTAAAATTCTGCCTGGGAAAAATATAGTCCTAGAGATCTACAGTGCTAAATGTTTTTCTGTTAAGACTTTTAGCTACTCCCACTGTTGTTACTTTTGATTCTCTCACAGCAGGTAACCTATAGAGGGAGTTGGTTTACTAAACTGCAGTGAATAAACCAAAAATTAGAAACAGAGGAAATATAAATAAAGAGCAACTGTGCCAGCATTTTCTATGACCAAGATCACAGTAAATATATCACTATTATAACATGGAAAGTTAAGGATATTAAGACTTAATTTCAAAGGATTTGTGAAAATAAATTACCTTAAAGACCCCAAACACTGAAAATTGTAAAAAACACAGCTTTGGGAAAGTTTTGGACATAAAGAATCCAGGGAGAACTGAAAAAGGATCCAACATCAGTAAAGAGAAAATTAGAGAAATATCTGATGTAGCTAAGACTAGAGAAAGATATAGACAATTAGAAATTCATGAGGCACCCTATCTAACCAAACCAAGGGTTTAAAAAAAATTTAAGTCTAGTTTGGTCTGTCATCGTCTAATTGTTAACCATCTAATTGTTTCTCCATCATTATGGAGGGAAAGACAACAGTTTTGACCACAAATCTGGTACTGCATTTTTCTAGTTACTTACTTTTCCTGGTAGGTGACTGGTCACATTTTCTCCTTTCTTCCCAAATCTAATGCCTTCCTCCTCAACTCTCAGTTAATAACTTTGAGAAAACAGAAGCAATGCAATAAAAACTCATTTTCCTGCTGAGTGTGGTGGTGCATGTCTGTAGTTCTAGCTATTCAGGGAGGCTGACTGGATGACTGCTTGAGCCCAGAAGTTCAAGGCCAATCTGGGCAACACAGTGAGACCCGATCTTTTTTTCTGAGACGGAATCTCGCTCTGTCACCCAGGCTGGAGTGCAGTGGTGCAATCTCGGCTCACTGCAAGCTCCGCCTCCTGGGTTCACACCATTCTCCTGCCTCAGCCTCCCGAGTAGCTGGGACTACAGGTGCCTGCCACCATGCCCGGCTAATTTTTTTTTATTTTTTTTAGTAGAGATGGGGTTTCACCGTGTTAGCCAGGGTGGTCTCAATCTCCTGACCTCATGGTCCGTCCTCCTCAGCCTCCCAAAGTGCTGGGATTACAGGCATGAGTCACCGTGCCCAGCCGAGACCCCATCTTTTTAAAAGACAAAACTCATTTTCCTACTACCAAATCTGTTAACCTATTTTATCTGTACTTCTGCCTTTCTTCCTGTTTCAATGGATGAACTGTCCCAATACCTTAAGGTCATACTTCCTTCCACAGTGGTGTTGGATGTCATCCTCCTGCAATGATCATTTCTCTTATACATCGCCAATTTTCTTTTCTCTCTTGGATCACTGCCATAAACATGCGAACACGCTGGGACATCTGCCATCTCAACAAACACCCTCCCCTCAATGCATGTTCCTTTCTACCTACAGACCCATCTCTGCTCTACTTCATAGCAAAACTCCATGGAAGAGCCCACAATCATTTTCTCTGCTTCTTCACCTTTAGTCTCTCTTAATCCCACTCCAGCCAGGTTTACCTCTCCACCACTCTACTATAACTGCTTTTGTCATGGTCATCAATGACCTTCATCTTGCAAAATCCAATGGTCAATTCTCTGTCCTCATCTTACCTGATCTCCCAGCAGCATTTGACATAGTGGACTACTCCCTCCTTGAAATACTTTCTACACTTGGCTTCCAGGCCATCACAATCTCCTGGTTTTCCTCCTGACTCACTGGCCGCTCCTGATCAATAAATATTTATTGAATAAATATTAAATATAATGATTATAAAGATCTAATACTTAAGATAACTGTGTTAAAAACATCACTTTTTATATGGGAAAATAAATGGAAATGTATATACCATTAATATAAGAATCTTATATTAATATAATATAATCTTACATTAATATAAGAAAATAAACGGAAGCTCTATATACCATTAATAGAACACTAAAACAAAATTTTATTGGTAGGTAAATAGGTTTTTTTTTTTATTTAACTTGGAGGATATACACAAAACTGCTAATTGTAGTTATTTTGTGGGATTAGGGGAAGCGAAGTACTGTGTTTTTCACTTTCTGGTATTTATGTACTTATATACTGTTTGAATGTTTTATAACAAACATATATTACTATCATACTAAACAATATACCTTACTTATAGGCAAAGTACCTAAAGAAATGAGCAACTGTTTGAGTACTGGAATTATAAATCTAAATATATAATGTTACAGCAAAGGTCACAAAATGCAAAATGACATGAAGAGAGAAAAGATAAATGTGCGTTGGAATTACCAGGAAGATTTAATCTAGGAGTTGACGCAGAACTATGGGAAATGAAGAAAACCATGAAAAAGAAAAGATAAGAAGTTACGTGAAATCTCTTATATAAACCATAGTGAAATACCATTAAGTAACGCTTTAAAACCAGTGAAGAGATTAAAAAGGTATATGCTTCTCAACACAAAGAAAAGATAAATGTTTGGATTTATAAATGATGGATATTTTAATTACCCTGATTTGATCATTAAAAATTATATATATGCATCAAAATATCACATGTACCCCCAGAATATGTACAACCATCAGAAAACAAAAAACCAAAAAGGTATAGGAGGAGAAATTATCAACACAGTACCTATAAAATTCTCTTGCTTAGCAAAAAGTGAATATAAATAAGTATAATATCTAGCTTGAATGGTAAAATCACATTATGAAAGAGTAAGCCTTATATACAAATGTTCATCAAAATATATGAAAAAACAATTATAACCCCAAAATGTAAACAATAGAAATGTCCAATAGCTGGAGAATGTCAGAGTTAAGTAGGGTAGGACTACCTGATATCATGCAGCTATTAAAACTTGTCTATAAAGAGTTCAAAATAACGTTACAGATAAAAGGCATACATAATAAAGTAATAAAAGGCTGGTTGGAAATTTATTTACAAAAGATCATAACTATGTAAACACTAATAAATCTAAGTGCGCACACACACACACACACACACAGGAAGGAAATACTCTAAATGTTAACAGTAATTATTTATATATAATGTATGGGAATAATAAATTTTTCCTCTTTAAATTTTTTTAGAAGAGCAGCCCTCTGAAGGTCAATTAGAAGAGCAGCCCACTCTGAAGGTCAATTATTTTTAAATCTTTTTTGGTAGTATTATTGTAATAGTGTGTATAGAGGAAAATCTACAATTTTTTATAAAGGAATCTGGGCTGGGCACAGTGGCTCATGTCTGTAATCCCAGCACTTTGGGAGGCCGAGGTGGGTGGATCACGAGATCAGGAGTTTGAGATTAGCCTGGCCAACATGGTGAAATCCCACCTCTACTAAAAATATAAAAATTAGCTGGGTGTGGTGGTGGACACCTGTAATCCCAGCTACTTGGGGGGCTGAGGCAGGAGAATGGGTCGAACCTGGGAGGCGGAGGTTGCAGTGAGCCAAGATCTCGCACCACTGCACTCTAGCCTGAGCGACAGAGCAAGACCCCATCTCAAAAAAAAAAGGAATCTGTAAAACTAGGCTGGGCATGGTGGCTCATGCCTGTAATCCCAGCACTTTGGGAGGCCAAGGCGGGTAGATCACTTGAGGCCAGGGGTTCGAGATCAGCCTGGCCAACAAAGCAAAATCCCGTCTCTACTAAAAATACAAAATAGTAGCTGGGTGTGGTAGCACATGCCTGTAATCCCAGCTACTCAGTAGGAGGCTGAGGCATGAGAATTGCTTGAACCTGGAAGGCAAGGTTGCAGTGAGCCGAGATTGTGCCACTGTGCTGCATGCAGCCTGGGTGACAAAGCAAGACTCAGTCTCCAAAACAAAAAAAGGAATCTGTAAAACTAGTGGTAAAAACAGTAAAAATTAAGAATTCAGTATTAAATTTATAAGACATTACTAGAAAATCATTGTTATTTGCTCCACACTAAGAGAATTATATCTATCCATTTTAATCACAAATCCTAAAAAATTATTTATCAAAATCTGTTTCCTGGACAACCTAATTAGTATCAACTGCTGTGCTTATGAAAAACGCAGATTTTTTTGTGCTTTGCCTAAGACCAATGGCGATCAATCCAGAACTGTTCTAGATTTTCCAGGATCGTCAGATATTAAACTACTGAAGTATACTAGAAATTCCAATATTTCAGGATTCAAATTTTATCCACCCAGAGTGTCTGGGAGATGCAAAAAACTTGTCATACTATGTGTCTTCATTTTGTTGGTGAAAATATTGCTGTTGTGATAATTGGCAAATACTACCTAGAAGTTTTTGAAGAACAAAAATGGGCTAATAATGGGAGTCCGTTTTTACATTAGTCCATTTTTTCTTTTTTTAAATGGGAGTATGAGTACTAATAGCCTTAATAAGTAAAATGCAACAAAAGAATAATATGGTTTAACATCTAAAGAGTAATTAACATGCAATCAACAAGATGTCCTGACAAGAAAGTCACTTTTAAAAAATAAAAAAATAATTCACTTACGTTCTGAGGATGGAAGAATGAGGCAGCTTAAGAATCTTTCTTACATAATCATAGACTTTGCTACTGCACAAGTAGAGTGTACATGCAAATTGTTTCATTTCTGTGGAGTACTCATCTGTTTCTCTCCAATTATATAACTCCCACTTAAAATCTGTTAAAATAAATTTTTTTATTCTTTGTGATGAATAGTAAAATTTTCAGGTACAGATTATAGCATTTGGATATAAAATGCACTGGGCATCAGAATTCAAATACAAATATAGTTGCATTTTAATTAAGTCTATTCAGAGGTTAATATCCACTTAGGGCCCCTTGACCAATTTATTCGGTTCATCTGGAATCATTTCACTAGAGGGAAGAAAAAATTTTCAACTTGAATTATGTTTTACTGTTCAGTGGCAGCCTGAGAGGAGAGATTTTTAGAGGAACTGAAAAGAAAATAAAATGAGGACATTTATTTTATTTTGTTCCCTGCTTACTATTTATCTGAGGGTGAAAATCAGATATGCAAAACATTTCTGGGGATAGGGTACTATTCAGACTGAACAGACCATCTTGCCTAATATCGAGAGAAAAAAAAAAAATTCTGTTCCTGGTGGGGATTCCTATTTATGACCTCTAGTCCCCTCTTGGAAAAACAAAATATTCATCTCCTTTGGAGATAGCTACTCTTTTCTAAAAAGAGGACACATTTCTCTTTTCCTAGAATGTAAATCCAAATCTCTGCTGCTTTCATCAAAGAACAAGTTGGCAATTTTTATTTTGCCCTTCTTCAAAGATCTTAGTTCACAAAGAGGACTAGGTAGCCTTTCCATGGGTTTATAGTCTACTCTATAGAATATTTTAGAAAAAAATGTGGAGATACACAATTTCCAAGCTCAAAGAAATTTTGCAAACTAGTACAACTCTACTGCAAAAAGACTTTGGTAAAATTATGTAGCAGTTAAAACTGTTTATAATGAATTTGCAGTAGCAAATGGGTAAGCTACTACAAAAAGTGATAAGTGCAGAACAGAAAATGGTATAAACCATATGGTTTCATCTCTGGGTAGTGGGATTAACATTATTTTAATTACTTAAATATTTCTTTGCTTTTCCTATAATAAATGTTACTTTTATAACTGGAAAACCATAAGATATAAAAGAATTTTGGTGATTAATTTTCATTCTTCTTAAGCTACTGAGACTTTCACTTCCCAACTGAAAGCATGTTTTCATAGGCAAGAACAAAATAAATACTTAATGGTACCTCAGAAAAATAGCTATTTTTGTAAATACTACAGGTTACTAGGGGGAAGTACCTGAAAATTGAGCTCGTAGCAGACACTCTGTTTCTTCAGAAAGTAGTTTCTCTTCTACAAGTGCATCAATTAATCGTAAACCCTTTCTCTTCTTGATCATCCTGTAGTTCTTTACGGAGATAAGTCTTTTTTTGGACACTTGTAACATTTGTTGCACCTCAGCCAGTTTCTCTGCACCTATCGTCAAAGGTGTCTTTAAACTATAGTTATGGTCCTCAGTAGCAACTTCTTGAGAATTGTCTGGAAGAGGCTGTTTTAGGATTTTTTGTCTTGCTTTACCTTTAAGATGTACACCTTGAGGAATCTATGACAGATATATAAAATTAAAGTTATTTTAGAAATAATCACATAGAAGAGCATCTGTAAAAATATCCTAAATACAAAGCACTAATCTGGTTGCTGTGGAGAGTTAGTTAGGAAAGAAAAGGTCATAATCTCTGAATGTTTTAATGTATAGTTTATAGGGTAATATAAACAGGCTTTTTTTTTTTTTTTTGCACTACACAGAAATATTAATATGATGTTGAAAGTTTCTGAAATAAAGTAACTAGAGAAAGGTGGTAGTAAACTGGGATGGCTTCATGGAAGTGAGTTTTAAGCAGTTTTTAGAAGGTACAATAACATGGTTAATGAAGGTGACAGAGAAGTTATTTGTGCAAAAAAGAAGGCATAGTGGACAGTGCATGGCTTTGGAATTAAGACTGACCTGGGTTTGAATCTTAGCTCCCTCAATTAGCTGTCACATAAGCTCTACAATCCCTTGTGTCCTCATCTGTAAAATGTGGATAATAATACAGGATTCTTTTGAAGATACAATATAAGAATTTATGTAAATCTCCTAGTACAATGCCTGGACCATTGTAGCTCTCAACACATGGCAGCCATTATTGATTTTACACAAAAGTATGAAAGCAAGCAAATTTATCACATATATAGTAAGTATATATGGTTTGAAAAGATAATTCAGGGCAGTTAAAAATGTACAAATCAGTTAATAGGAAGCTCTTGGGACTTGGTGAGTTTGAATTTGACACCAACTAAATACTTCCGAATAGGGGAATGAGATAAACCAATACTGGAAGAAGGAGACTCTGACGATTAAGAGGAAAGTAAGGCTAGTGTCAGAATAGAACAGTTAGGTGACTATCACAGACTGTGCAGAAAGTGAAAGCCCATGTGTCAGAGTTGTGGTTAAGGGGTAAAAGGATAAAATAAAAACAGTCATAGGAAACAGAAGAATATCATACCAATACTGGTGACTCACTCATAGAAAGTTTCATTATTTCCCACATACTTCCTGTATCAATGTTAATAATTAGGTATATTTTTGATCAAGATAAATAACATTATTAGGAGGAACCAAAAAACATAGATAATTTCAAAGTACTATGAAAGCTGTCTCATACTTAACAAAAGCCTGTATTCTAAGGCTATTTATATCTACCAGTTGATTTTTGCAATTGGTTAGTAACCTTTATATATATCTAGACAAATGATTTGCATTTATATAGTTTTTCAAAAGCTCCAGAACAAATGCTAATATATATAATTTTTTTTTTTTAATTTTCAAAGCATTTAAAATCTATTACTGGATTTAAGACTTGGGTTTTTTTTGTCTGCAAATTCTAGCTATAATGGGGGCTATCTTGATTTTTAAAGGCTCTGTAAATTTTCATTTTGTTGACTTACACCTACATTTAAATACCTTGTATAGAGAAACAGAAGGCACAGCTCCTTTTTTCAGCTTTCTTCTTATGCCATATGACTCAAAGTCACTTTCTTGAAAATGTTTGGAACACAGTATAGCACCTGGTCCTGGAATCCAAATCTTTTTGCTTCTGGGGTCCACACGATTAACAGCCCTGATCCATTTTGAGCGCTGTATGGTATCAGTTGGAAATCTATGGCAATCACATTAAAGTTCCATTAACATGAAAACATTATAGTACTATTACAGTAGTATTTATTATATAAACCCATCTATTATTTTACTGCTTTATAGAAACATAAAGCCAAGTGAATTAAAAGTTTAATTTACTTAGTTCATTTTTCAAAGTTCTTCGATTTTTTTTAATCCAAAGGTTCAATATCTGATTTTTCTTTGTCAATCATAGAGGGGCAATTCTCATATTAAAAATCCTACTATATTTTGTCTTCACTTCCTACACTTAACAGAATTTGCTCAAATTTAAATGGTTGAAGAATATATGCATCTTTTCCTTTCCTGTAGTGATTTTAAACTATTTGGTACTCTTCCTTTTAAGAAGTGAAGCCTGGCTGGGTGCAGTGGCTCATGCCTGTAATCCCAGCACTTTGGGAGGCTGAGGCAGGAGGATCAGCAGTCAGGAGTTCAAGACCAGCCTGGACAACATGGTGAAACCCTGTCTCTACTAAATATATAAAAAATTAGCCGGGCGTGGTGGCGGGTGTCTGTAATCCCAGCTACTGGGGAGGCTGAGGCAGGAGAATCTCTTGAATCCGGAGGTGGAGGCTGCAGTGAGCCGAGATCGCACCATTACACTCCAGCCTGGGCAACAAGAGTCAAACTCCGTAACAAAAAAAAAGTGGAGCCTAATTCCCCTCCCCTTGAGTATGGGCTAGAGTTAGTGATTTGCTAAGGAATGGAAAAAGAACATGTGACAGTAAGTGACCACAGACTACGTCATAAAGGAACAAGCTTTCCTCCTTGCTCTCTGTAGAGAATGGTTTGCTCTGGGGTAAGGTATCTGGCATGTTATAAAGCAGTCCTGTGGAGAAAACTAGTTGGTGAGGAACTGAGGCCTCCAGTCAAAGGCCATGTTGAGTTAGTCTTTTTGAAAGCAGGTGACTTCAGCCTTCAGATGACTGCAATCTTATGAGATACTGTAACATCCAGCTACACTCCTGAATTCCTGACCCTCAGAAATGTGTGAGATAAAAATGTTTATACTGAATTTTGAGGTAACTTGTTATGCAGCAGTAGAAAACAAGACAAGTATATTTACTATATTGTTTTTTCATGTTTAAAGGCACTACTTTTTCCTAGCCTTGATTATAAAAATTACCTTGCATTTATTTATTTTTCATTCCAAGCCAAATTATGTTTAGAAACTTGTCGGCCAGGCGTGGTGGCTCACGCCTGTAATCCCAACACTTTGGGAGGCCGAGGCGGGCGGATCACTTGAGGTCAGGAGTTCAAGACCAGCCTGGACACCATGGTGAAACCCTGTCTCTAATAAAAACACAAAAATTAGCCGGGCATGGTGGCTCCCACCTGTAATCCCAGCTACTAGGGAGGCTGAGGCAGGAGAATCGCTTGAACCTGGGAGGCAAAGTTGCAGTGAGCCAAGATAGTGCCACTGCCCTCCAGCCTGGGCGACAGCAAGATTCCATCTCAAAAAAAAAAAAAAAAAAAGAAAAGAAAAAGAAACTTGTGAAATTAACACAATAAAAAGCACAAAACTACTCTTTCTGCCCCTTCTTCTTTGACGTTATCTTAGAGACAGACTTATAGGTAACTATGCTTTTTGTGTATTTTAATTTAGACTTTAAAACACATAGTTACTAGAACTGAGATTGGTATAAATTTTATTTCTCAGCTAAATGCTACAAAAATATAGCAGCATGGTAAAACATAATTCTGATATGCTCTCTAAATCACCTTGAGAAAGAACTCTGAATTGGAAAACCTGTATTTAAGCTTCAGTGACCTTCTACCAGCTATATGGTATTAGACACATCTCTCAATCTTAGAACTTCCTCACAGGGCTGTAGTAAGAGTGTATGAGGCTACAAATGTATTCAAAATCACTTTGTAAACTGTAAAGTACTATCCAAAGTTTGATCTTTCCTAAGAACAACTAATTCCATTTCTGGGATTATAATTTTATTGTTCTAAGAAGATGATGATACTTGATCAAGGGCAAATGAACAGGGAATTCTTTTTCCAATAAAGTTGGGGCAAATCTATCTTTTTTCACTGAGTTCTTTTCTAACTCATGGAACATATTTTGCAAGGGATCTTTTCCACAGATTGGGTATAGTCTCTAAACGTGCAAGGAACCCTCAAAAGTTGCCTGGTCCAACAACTTCTATTACTAGCGTGGTCCTCTGATGCAAAGCTTCCCAACAGGTATGCCTAGTGAGTACAGCTGTTGATATTCTTAGCCCATGGGGTGGGCTGGGACACCTGAGTAGTTACTTGAAGGCAGCCCCAAACAGTGCTGTAGGTTTGCCCCAAAGTATTGAACAATTATTTCCTATGCGTAAAATGCTATGAAAAAGGCTGGGGCCGGGCAGGGTGGCTCATGCCTGTAATCCCAGCCAAGAAGTTGGAGACCAACCTGGGCAACACACTGAGACCTCATCTCTACCAAAAAAAAAAAAAAAAAAGCCTGGGTGGTGGTCTGTGCCTGTAGTCTCATGAGGCTGAGGTGGGAGGATCACTTGAGCCTGGGAGATAGAGGCTGCGCTGTGCTGTGATAGTGCCACTGCTCTCCAGCCTGGGCGACAAAGTGAGACCCCGTCTCCAAAAAAAAAAAAAAAAAAAAAAAAGAAGGAAAATGTTGGGAAATATTGTAATCTAACTAGCATAACTAGTTTTGAGTTCTGGAAAAAATTAATTTGGTAATAATACCATTTTTAAAGCATTTACCTTGTGTGCTACATATGCTATAAAGTCTTACGTTTTAGTTTTACAAAATTCTACAAGGCAGGTTTTTATTCCTCTTACAGAAGAAGAAACCAAGACCCAGAGCCAAGTACAGACATCAGTAAATACTCAATTAAAATTGGAATTCATGTCTCCCTAGTTTAAAACTACCTCTATCACAAGAAAAATCCCAAATCAATTATGGTCTCACATACACAATGAGTTGGTTCACACTGCTAACAATTTAGGTGGAGGAATCAGCCCTATTTAAAAAATAGAAAACAAAAAAAATCAATGAATTTTATACATAGCCTACCATACATACTCCAAACTCCTTAACCTGGCATTTAAATTTTTAAAATGGTTTCTCAGGTACTTTTCCACTCTATATTTGCACTTTCTATCCTTTACATTTTCCCATGCCATTCCTAACTACCCTCTTCCTACCCCCCCTTTCCAACCATAAAGTTCTTTTTGATCTTTCCATAAATCTGCTCCTTTTGTCTGTGAGGATCTATTTTACCCACTTTTCAACTTGCTAGTGTACCCTGAATACTGATTTGAATGACCTATACCAGTCTGAACCATGGATATGAGTTCAGATAAGACTGATCTGAAATTCTTCCCCACTGTCGAGCCAAATGAAACTTCCCTGCCATGATCAAATCCAGCCAGAATCGGACCGGCCTTGCAGAGCTCGGCTAACAGCACTTAAGAACTTGCAATGTCAGGCAGTACAGGAGAAAACTGATCTGTACTCGTGCTCAGGAAGACGCCACACACACACTTCAACCGTTGTCCTAAACTGCCTTCCCTTTCGGCCTCCTCACTTCAAATAATAAGACCATCCAATTAATGGAGGACTCCTTTCGCGTAACTCTCCCTAAAGCGGTAGGCGGTGCGAGAACCGGCTACTCAGAGGTAAACACTGGGCGGGAAGAGAGAGAATCTCAATTCTCACAGTGCCCCAATTCCGCTCCCACGCCCCGACGCTGCGCACGTCACGTCGCGTCACACACGCGGCGCGACCCACAGTGCGGCCCGGCCCCGCCCCACGCCGCGCCACGGCCCGCCGGCCCCCGCAGGGAGTTCGAAGGCTTCGAGGCTGCTCCCATACGCACTGGTGGAAGGAGAGGCCGCGCTCCCGGCTGAGCACGGTGTCACGGGTGCTGCAGCCCACTGCGGAGCAACTTCGGGTCATCTTCTTGTTACGTGGGGCCCCACCTTCGGGGTTCCCGCGACAGCATGAATCACGACCACTTTAGCTCCGCCCGTTGACTCTGCGGCTACGACCTTTATTTGTCACGAAAGGCGGGCTTTAGAGGCGCGGGACTTCCACACTTCCTCTCCGAAGGCCCTGCGCCGGTGCCGTAGCCAATGACAGGCCACGTTGTGTCCCAGCAGCCAATCGGAAGGGCCTGAGCCTGAAGACGTGCATTTGACCGCTCCTCCCTCCGCGTTGGAGGCGGAATAGTGGGTTTTGCTGCAACCGGTTTATTTTCCTTCTGTTTTCACCCATTCGGGCACAATCTGGCGCCATCGTCCTTCTTGTGAGGCCAAGCCTGAAAATGCGAAGCAGAGAGGCAGGACCAAAATTGAGGCGAATCCGGGAACCTGCCAATGGGTCTCCGGGTGCGGTCTCTGAAACTGGAGGATATCGGGAGGAAAGGGTATGGAAGAGGGATAAAACACGGTGCCCTAGGTGTGTAGAAGACAGAGTCGGGCCAAAAATATATGATTTACTGAGATGCGTGTCGTGTTCTTGCGCTTTATCTTGTAGCTCTCCGATGCGGAGATAATGGGGAAGCTCTTGGCATGGTTGGCTGTAGGTATGTGATACCGGAGGAGCAGGAGTCAAATAGGATACGCCGACTTTTAATTCAAGGAACCCTTTTCTGAAACACTTTGCCACAATGAAGGAAATAAGGTAAGGTTCTTGGGGCTCCTCAGTAGTAATAGGGGCAGGGGACAAGGGGCAATTAAGTGGTTTTGGTTGGGAATGAGGCATTATGAATAGCTTTCAGGAGATAGAGCTTAGAACAATGTCTTAGTTATAAGTTCTTATGTTTGAGGAGGAGATTTCAATTTGCTTAAAGAAGGAAACGGGCCAGTGGGTTTTTGTCTCTGAGAAGGAGATCCTTAGCATACAGAAAACAGAGAAGGGTTTGCAACTTTTCCGTTTCTTTGTATAGCACACAAAAATAATTCCAAATATCCAGGCCTAACCAGATTGCTTCTTTTTCCCCTTTGTGTTTACTTTGTCCAGATTACAGCCGAAGATACATATTAAGGTATTACTTATTCACACCAGTTTTCCATTATAATATGCTTGTATCTTCTCTGAATGGAATTAATAGCTTTTGGTTATGGTTCCTTAAAAGTCACATGGCCTAAGGATAGATGGTCAAGGAACTTTGGAAAAATTGGTCCCTGGGGGATGTGCAGGGCAAATACTTTTTGGCTGTAAGGTGTGTGCAGAGAGTAAGAACTGGATTTAAATACTGTAAGTTGGTTGGGCTGTTAGAGCCTTTTCCTGCTCAACCAATTAAGACCCGAGTGAGGCTGAATAAAAATAACATTGTTTTTAGCTATCTTTAAGGAAAAAATTAGTTGCCTTATATTTTTGTAACAGTTTTACTCAGATATAATTCTCATACCACACAACTAATTGGTTTAAAGTGTACAATTCAGTGGGTTTTAGTATATGCACAGAATTGTGGAACAGTCACAATCAATATTAGAACATTTTCATCACTCCAAAAAGAAACCTCATTCTTATTAGCAGCACCTCCAAATATTCCCCCACCCCGCTTCAGCAAACACTAATTTAGTTTCCGTGTGCCTCTGCCTGCTCTGTACACTTCATGTAAGTGGAATTATGAACTAATATATGGTCTTTGTGACTGGCTTCTTTCACTTGGAATGTTTTCAGAGTTCATCCATCTTATAGCACGTATCAGTACTTTATTTTTTATTGCTGAATCGTATTCCATTTTATGGATGTAGCAGATTTTGTTTATCCGTTCAACAGTTGGTGGACATTTGGGTTGTTTCCAATTTTTTTTTTTACTATTATGAACATTTGTGTACAAGTTTTTGTGTGGACAAATGTTTTCATTTTCCTGATTACACACCTAAGAGTGGAATTGGTGAGTCATAAGATAACTGTGTTTAACTTCTTGAGGAAGTGCCAGATTATTTTCCCTAGTGGCTGCACCATTTTACATTCCCACCAGCAGTGGATGAGGCTGCCAGTTTCTCCACATTTTTGTGCATGTGAAGTGGCTGTCTCATCGTGGTGTTTGCCTTTTCTTAAGGACTCAAAAGTTTGCAGATACAGGCATTCACTTGCCATTTTCTTAAGGTAGAGTTGAAAGTACTGCTGCCAGTTCATCATCTGAAATGAGGGCTGTTTTCTTTCCTGTTTAATTGGATTGCAACTATTTGCCTTTCCTAAAGATGAAATAGTGTGCTTCCCACATTATTCTGACAACATTCCTTTAATTGTTAATTTCAGATGAATTTCTGAAAACTGCTTTTATCAGAACAGATTTACTTAAATGAAGGCAATAGCCGCAAGGGGTCACTGCTCTAGATATTTACTTCTGCATAGGAAATAAGTAATCCTTTATAGATGGAATTTTTTTTTCTTAGTTGTATTTTTGTATCTTTACATTTGTTTATAACTTATCTATGCTTTTTTTGTTGTTGTGATTATTTTACTGTTGACATGGAAGTTCTCAATTTGATCATTTGGTTATATCATTGCTTCTTCTAGTAACTTCATATCCAGTGATTAAACCTTTTCACTGCTGTTCACATAATGAACCGTTGTGATTATTGAATACTTAAATGAGGATATGTAAGCTGTATTAAAGATAGTGTTATTTGCAAAGGCATTGACTATTGCACAAAAAATTTTAAAAGAAAATATCTCTTTTCAGGAATTGTACTCTCAGAGATGTTGAGAAAAGATACATGGGTCTTGGAAGATAATTACTCAAAATATGCAGGGAAGGTAGTATATCTTTCTATTTTAAATGTATTAAGTATTCCTGGAACTATAGCAGTGAGTTGGAAATGGAGGATTGTCCAAGTAAAAAACATTTTTTAAGGCTTTAATGAAATCTACCTATTTTATGGTATAGAATCTCATTAATTGTCCACTTGGAAAGAATAATAACAGATATTTATTTATTGGCCAGTTACTATGGGCCACAAATTATGCTGAGCTTTTTAAAATTTAATTTAATTTTATTTTATTTTTTGAGATGGGGTCTCACTCTGTCACCCAGGCTGGAGTGCAGTGGCGCAATCTCAGCTTATTGCAACCTCTGTCTTCCAGGCCCAAGCAATCTTCCCACCTCAGCTTCCTAAGTAGCTGGGACCACATGCATGTACCACTACACCTGGCTAATTTTTTTTTGTATTTTTGGTAGAGACAGGGTTTTACCATGTTGCCCAGGCTGCTAAGCTTTTTATATACAGTATATAGAAAGAGTTGGTTTTCTTAAACAATATTTATTTCTCATAATAACTCTATGAAAGCAGGTATAGACTTCTTGCTTTCTAGGGTTGGTATCTTGCTTGTTGAGCACCTACCCTTTTGTGTTGCCGAATTTTTCATTGTTTGAGTTCTGTCTTTTGTTTCAGAAAGCCATGGAGTTTTGAAATTATTGTTATATCATTATTTGTTACATAATTATTTCTACTTCTAGAATCTCATGCTAACTTGGAAGTGTCTTCTCAGCATCAAGCCTGATATGGAGGGGCAGCTACACCCTAATACACTCCAAAACTAGTTATGCTTTGTTTTATACGTAATGCTTCTGTTATTAGACAAGTGGTTTCCAACTATCAGAAGCAGTGCTAGGACTTAAAGGAAAAGGGGGAGTGTTTTTTCTTCTAATAGAACTTTTGAGCAGTGATGAAAGGAAAAGAAGAAGACTCAAAAGATTATAAATCTCAGGCACGAATTAGTGTTCTGCCAATTAGGAACATTCTGATTGCTTGACAAGGTCTATATTTTGCTGATGAGGAGTAGAAGCCTGTGGGAGGTGGGGGTGGAAGCAGCAGAAGGAAAAGAGTAGCAAGTATTTAGTAAAATGTATTCATCGTAGTGGATAAAAATCAAGCTTTGGGGAAAAAGGTCAAACTCCTTCAATGATGCTGTACATCTGTACCTTTACTCCATCCTATGGCAAATATTTGTATAACTGCACAGAAGAAATTGGACAATATTCCTTGAAAAATTCTTAGAAAGTTCAACTTTCCAAGTTAGTATCACGCCAAGGAAAATTATATGAGTAGGAATACCTAATTTCTAGCCATACTCTAGTTCCAATTAGCTTCTCTAAGTAGCTGGAACTGCAGGCGTGTGCCACCACACCTGGCTAATTTTTTGTATTTTTGGTAGAGAAGGGGTTTTGCCGTGTTGCCCAGGCTGCTAAGATTTTTATATATGGTATATAGAAAGAGTTGGTTTTCTTGGCCAGGCATGGTGGCTCGCACCTGTAATCCCAGCACTTTGAAAGGCTAAGGCAGGTGAATCACCTGAGCTCAGGAGTTCAAGACCAGCCTGGCCAACATGGTGAAACTCCATCTCTACTAAAAATACAAAAATTAGCCGGGCATGGTGGCACGCACCTGTAACCCCAGCTACTTGGGAGGCCAAGGCAGGAGAACCACTTGAACCAGGAGGTGGAGGTTGCAGTGGGCCAAGATTGGCCACTGCACTCCAGCCTGGGTGACAGAGCAAGACTCTGTCTCAAAAAAGAAAGAGTTGGTTCTGTTAAACAATATTTATTTCTCATAATAACCCTATGAAAGCAGATACAGACTTCTGGCTTTTTAGGATTGGTATTTCACTTGTTGAACACCTACCCTTGTGTCAGATGTATAGCAGGTTAACAAAGTCAATACAGTGATACACTTGACATAATCTTTGTTCTGAGTTTTTTTCCCAATTATAGTAAAATTGGAGGTCTTAACTGTTCTACATTAGATAAATATATGCATTTGTTTTAAAGAGCTAAGCAATGAGAATCTTACAACTAGAGCTGAAGTTCAAGAAATAAATGTCCAATGATTAAACTTTTTCCACTGCTGTTCACATCATGATTTGTTGTGATTAATGTATGTGGATGAGGACATAATAAAGAAAATGATGAGGCTTGTATATATTGTGTTTCTGCACAATGAGTTCCTTTGAATGTTTTTCGTTTTAGGAATAAAATTGAAGGGTGTTTTTCTTAGAGAACATCATTTGTCATATTTATTTGATCAAGAAGTTGAAGATTTATGTAATAAGGTATGGGACTTACACATTTATCTTGATAAAAGAACACAGAAAAGGTCAGGTATGAGCAGAAAATTGACATTTATTTCAGCCTAATGTGGATACTGTACTCTGAATTAAAAATTTCTTTTCCTTACTCTCCCAGCTTTTAAAGATAAGTATTATTTCAAAATAGTATTTTTTTTAATTAATAGATTCAATTCAGGAAAGGCATTGGAGGGGGTGGAGCTTTTAACTTTGACAGTCTCACTCTGTTGCCCAGGCTGGAGTGCAGCGGCGCAATCTCTGCTCACTGCAATCTCTGCCTCCTGGGTTCAAATAGTTATTGTGGCCCAGCTTCCCAAGTGGCTGGGATTAGAGGCGCATGCCACCACACCCAGCTAATTTTTTTTATTAAGTAGAGACCATGTTTTGCCATGTTGGCCAGACTGGTCTCAAACTTCCAGCCACCAACCTCAGCCTCCCAAAGTGCTGGGATTATAGTCATAAGCCACCACACCTGGCTGTTGGTTATCTTTTCTTAGAAATAATGATATAATCTTTTCAGCACCTGATATTCTTAAAGATCCAGGGTTTACAAATGACTGTTAGATATGCCAAGGATGACTAGCCTATAACTTAAGGAACTGTTCAGGAACAGTAGAAAAGAAGGTGATAGGAAACTGGGAATCTTAAATCTAATACTAGTTCTGTCATGAATTAGGCTTGTTATTGTAGTTGTTTCTCAAATTTAAGAAAATATGAGGGGTCTTGAAAAAGTGCATGGAAAATGCATATCATGAAATAACTATGCATGGATTTCAAAATTTTTGGACCAAAATAAACTCCTACTAACTTGTTATAACATGTCTGAACAGGATCTAGTTTGAAGCACTAAGAAGAATAAGACATCAGTTTGAAAAGAGGCTCTATCAGAATAACACGAATTCTGCTAAAATTGAAGCAAGAACAAACATCAAATATATGTTGACACTTGGGTGGAAGAATGGTGAACTAATTGATGCTTTATGAAAAGTCGATAGGGACAATGCTCCAAAGAAATCAGTTTACAAATGGATAACTCGTTTTAAGAAGGCATAAGGTAATGTTGAAGAAGAAGCCCACAGTGGCAGATCATCCACATCAGTTTGTGAGAAAAAAGTTAGTTCATGGCGTAATTGAAGAAAACCAACAATTAACAGCAGAAACAACAGCCAACACCATAGACATCTCAGTTGGTTCACCTTACACAATTTTGACTGGAAAAGTTCAGCAAACTTTATACCTGATAGGTACCAAAACCATTGCACCCAGATCAGCTACAGACAAGAATAGAGCTTTCAATGGAAATTTTAAATAAGTGGGATCAGGATCTTGAAGCCTTTCATTGAAAAATTGTAACAGGAGATGAAACATGGCTTTACCAGCGCAATCCTGAAGACAAAACACAAAGCAGTGGTTACCAAGATAAGTAGTTCAGTTAAAGCACAAGAGGACTGGTTGAGAGCAAAGGTCATGACAACAGCTTTTGAATGCTCAAGGCATTTTGCTTGTTGACTTTCTGTAGGGCCAAAGAATGGTAACGTGCTTATCATGGGAGTGTTTTGAGAAACTTAGTCAAAGCTTCAGCAGAAAAATCCCCGAGAAAGACCAGAGAGTTCTTCACCACAACAATGTTCCTGCTAATCCCTCTCATCAAACAAGGGCATTTTGCAAGAGTTTTGATGGGAAATCACTAGGCATCCACCCTACAGTCCTGGTTTGGCACCTTCTGACTTTTTGTTTCCTAATCTTAAAAAAATTTTTAAGGGCAGTACATTTTTCTCAAGTTAATGTATAAAGAAACTGCATTGATGTAGATAAATTCCCAGAACTCTCAGTTCTTTAGGGATGGACTAAATAGCTGGTATCATCACTTACAAAAGTGTCTTGAATGCTATAGAGCTAATGTTCAGAAATATAGTTTATATTTTTTATCTTTTAACCATTTTTCCACAAACTTTTTGAAGTCTCCTTGAATATGTACCATTTATAAAGGGGAAAAATTCTGTGACTACTCATGTTGACTTAATGCTGACTTAATTTTCTGTTTTGTAAATATATACAAACAAGTTGATACAAATTTTGTTTATAGCCCTTAAACAAATTTGTGAAATAAATGCATTCAGAAACAAACTAAAACAATGAAATGGATGCTACTGTTTTACTGAGGTGTAAACATAGTACTGGCTGCTATGGAAAAAGTTACATAAACATTCATGTATCTTGTGATGATTGTTTTGTCTACAACTTCACTCTTTGCAGACATCAAGACTGTTGAAATGAGGGGAAGGGATCTGAATTCCCAAAAGAATGTCAAGTGGGCATGGAGGCTCATGCCTATAATCCTTGCACTTTGGGTGGCTAAAGCAGAAGGATCCCTGGAGGCCAGGAGTTCCAGACCAGTATGGGCAACAAAATGAATCCCTGTGTCTACAGAAAATAAAATAATTAACCAGGCATGGTGGTGTGTGCCTGTAGTCCTAGCTACTTGGGAGGCTGAGGTGGGAGGATCACTTGCGCCCTGGATGTTGAAGCTGCAGCGCGCTGTGATCATTGCCACCACACTCCAGCCTGGGCAACACAGCAAAAACCTGTCTCTAAAAAAACCTAGAATATCTTTGTGCTATGCAAATCCTAATTTGAAAAATTTGTCATTAAATTCTCTCCAAACATTCTTCTAGTGAGCAATTCAGTTTTTATTTGATTCAGGATTAGGCTTGGATAGTAGTTAACTAAATTGGATTTAGTTTTGTGAACTAAAGAGTTTTTCTTTTTTTAGATACAGGCAGTCTTTGCACAGTTCCAATATGCATAAATATCAGTGACCACAGTTAAATAAAACCAGTCCAACAATGTG
Source organism: Pan troglodytes (assembly GCF_028858775.2). NCBI lineage: Eukaryota > Metazoa > Chordata > Mammalia > Primates > Hominidae > Pan > Pan troglodytes. The sequence goes on from NC_072401.2 coordinate 47,254,385, forward strand.
GTTAATAATTCCATTACCACAGTACTGAGAAAACTTGCATAAATTTTGCTGCTAGCTCTTTAGTCCACAAATCATTGTGCCCCCCCACCAAAAAAAGATGTGCATCATGATCAGTCGCCAGTTACATTACTTTGCTTTCAAAGTTTGTTGGTGATTTGTTACTGATCATCTGTTTAGTTCATGCACAGATAGCAGAGCACAAAGTGCATAGTACTGTTGCCTCCTTGACCCCAGAGATTAAACTTGTGACCATTTATAAAAATGGATAATCAAAAGAGGTAATTGGTCAACAAAGGACAGAGCAGCAAAGAAAAGTGATAATGCTGGAAGTGAAATTGGATGTGATTAGATTTGAAAGTGGTGACAGCAAAGCAAAGATAGGTTGAGACCCAGACCTGCATGAAGCTGTAATACAAGCCTATTGAAAAAGTCTGATAAATGTAAAAAGGTAAAGTTGCTTCAATGTCTTTCAGTTTTAATTGCACTAGGAACAGAAAGCTGCTTGCGGTTGAAATGGAGCATTTACTTGTTTGAATTGAAGACTACTCAAAAACAAATCCCAATCAGTTTGACTAGCATTCAGGCCAAAGTGATAACCTTAGTTACTGCGTTGAAAGAAAATGGTAATTAGAAGACTGAAAGAGAATATATTACTACCAGTAAAAGCTGGGTTCATTATTTCAGAAGTTGGCGTGAATTGATGTTAAGCTATCTTATGAAGCTGCAAGCTTCAGATGGAATGTTACAGAAGATGTAGCTGACTGTGGGAATGTTAACACTGCTGCTGTTCAAGGGGCAGGATCCTTCTGCTTTAGCTACCCAAAGTGCAAGAGTTGGCTTTGAATGCTAGATGTAATGAGAAAAGAACTTGTCTAGAAGTTAGGAGATCTGGGTTGAATCCAATTTCTGGTAATTTAGCAAGTGATTTTCCTTTGGCTTTACCTTGCTGTAAAATAATTCCTCCCTAAACTAAAAGTACACTTAGGCAACGCATCTAATTAGATTTGAGGTTGTGGAGAAACAGTGGCAGAAGGTGAGTGCTACCGGGTCTCAATATCATGGGATAGTAACAAGTATGAAACGGTACTAATTGGAATTAATATAACACCCCATCTATACCTCTTTGTCCACAATAGCCTTTGGGAATGCCCAGATTGTTTCACTTTGTATAAGTTCTCAAAAGGCCAGAATGTGCAATCAAGTGGGTAATTTTAAGAACTCAGTCACAAATTACAATAAAGCCCTTGCAGCCCGATTTTCCACCTGGTTTGGCGCGGGCAGTGTCGCCAGGGGCTGCCGACGCCTCACAGGACTAGTGCTACGTGGCGTTCCTGCGGGCCACGGCGGTTATTCGGCCAGACGAGGACACCCTCTGCACTAGTCCTTTACCCACTAGTCCTGGCTACCCCATCCACATTCTGCGCGCTGCCCCTCAGAAAAGGGTTTCCACGATCGCCGGGGCGCGATGACCGCAGAGCGCCACCAACCCGCGGAGCCGTACCCCGCCTCCCAGGCTACCGCCGGTCCCGGAAGTGCCGTGGCGGGCTGTGCGTCGGGTGGGCGGGGAAAGATGTCGCTCCCGGAAGTGTTGGGCGCAGGGCGTGGCTGCGGCTGCGGCTGCCACGTTGGAACGGAGCGTGGAGGTGGCCCTGGCCGGGGAGGAGGGGCGGCGGCGAATGCTGGGAGAGTCCGACGAGCGCTGCACTAACGCAGGATCCGGCTGCCGAAGGTCCTCGCCAGGTGCGTCCGCCCGTTGCTTTTTGTCCTCTTCGCCGGTCCTTAAGCTTTGAGGTAGAGTAGAGCCCAGGCCAAAACTGGGACCGCAGCCTGGGTCTCCGCTGCCCCGCACCAGCCTGAGGCCCGGTCTCTGGTGACTGCGCGCCCCTAGTCTTGGTTTCGGGCCCGGCGGAACAACGCCTGGCATCTGGACTCCAGTGATCGCGCCCGTCCGCATTCGCCGACGTCTCCACTGCTGAGCAAAAGCCACCCGAGGCTGGCGACAATGTCTTGCCGGGGAGTCGTAGCCGGGCTGGTAACTGGAGTTTGAGATTAGGACTTTCAGACCCTTGTGCACAAAGAGGTGCGGTCCCTGAGGGTGAGGAAAGGAAAAAAAATCTCAGGATTACTTTGGCTTTGGTTAGGATTTTTTTGTTTGTGCTTGAACTGTTGCCAGATTTAAAGGTTCATAGGTTTGAACTGACGTCTACTGTCATTTAACTAGGATTATTTTAAGGACGGTGGTAGCCAGGCGCAGCCTGTACTTTGAGGGCAGTCTCGTTAAGTGTTACATGTTTTTGCTAATAAGTTGTTAAATTACGGGGCTGTTGTAAAATAAACCAAAATATTGCCTGGACTTGTGGGCATTATAAATTTTTTCTTGCGCTTAAGGAATTAATTTTACGTAGGGCTATTTGAAGTTGCAGTGATCTGATAGTCTGTGACAAATCCTTTCTCCTAACTTATTTTTTCTAACTATTGAAAACTGAAATTTGGTTGTCTTCGTGGGCAGTTATAACTGTATTTAATCGATAAGGGTGTGTTCTTGTTACAGCGTCCTGCGTTTTCTGTACCTCCGTTTATTCAAGAGTTGGCAAAAGCTTACTCTCCTTTTTTTTTTTTTTGAGACAGAGTCTCGCTCTGTCACCCAGGCTGGAGTGCAGTGGCGCGATCTCAGCTCACTGCAACCTCCGTCTCAGCCTCCTGAGTAGCTGGGATTACAGGCCCCCACCACCACACCTGTCTAATTTTTGTATTTTTAGTAGAGACGGGGTTTCACGCTGTTGGTCAGGCTGGTCTGGCACTCCTGACCTCAAGTGATCCGCCCGAGTTGGCCTCCCAAAGTGCTGGGGTTACAGGCATAAGCCACCACGCCCAGCCTACTCTCCTTTTTTAGTGGTTCTTCTGTGCTTCTTGTTTCTCACTATCCCTTAATTAACAGCTCAGGGAGAGGTTTGTAGACTCTTAAGAACTTTTGGATAACTCGTAGTGTTTTTGTAGTTTTGTAGTGATTTTATCTTAAATACGTCCGCGGTTATTTGTGAAATTTGAAATTTGAGGTGGATTTAGAATGATATTGCTTAATTTTATATAAGCAAATTCTTTATTGAAACTAGTAACATGGGAATAGAAATAAATTTGTAAACTGAAGGGCAATGATTCAAAATTTTGGGGGGATTTCACTGTCTTACGGGAATCTAATGAAAGCATTGGAAGAATGCACATATACACACATGTAGGATTTTCTTTTTTTTCTTTTACTTTTTTTTTTTTTTTTTTTTTTTGAGACAGGGTCCCTCTTTGTTGCCCAGATTGGAGTGCAGTGGTGCAGTCATAGCTCACTATAACCTTGAACTTTTGGGCTCAAGAGATCCTCCCGCCTCAGCCTCAGAAGTAGCTAGGAATATGCACGTGGCGCACGCCCAGCTAATCTTATTTTTTATAGAGATGGGGGTCTCACTGCGTTCCCCAGGCTGGACTCAAGCTCCTGCTTTCAAGTGACATGTAGGATTTTCTATATACATAATATTATGAAGTTTACAAGTTAAAAACTCCTGTAAGGGGATATTACTAGATTGATTTACATTGATTACATTGTTGTTAGGAATGTCATTAGGTTAATTTCAGCTCAAAAAGTTTTATTATACTGAAGATTAGTATGACACCAATTGTTCAGTAACCAGTGCACAGTTGCTTTCTCCTTTGATTTGGTTTGGGTTGAGTGAAATGAACCTAGAACATTGAAAATACTAAATAAATCCTCTAAACAATTGTTTCTATCCATATTGAGATATTTTGCCTGCAGAAAATGGATTTTTACTGAAAGCAGTGCCAACTAGGGATTGTATACCTGGTTTGGGAATCCAAGTTCCAACTCTATTACCTCTTTAACTTTTTACTTGCTTTCTGAGTTATGGATCAGCTCTGTATATAGCATTGCAAGGTTGGTATTTTTCAAAGAACAGTGCTGGTGGGTTTTAGTATTGCTTCACAAAATTTACACTTTGAAAATGAGCAGAAATAAAAAAGTTTCCACCTAATTGAATGCAATTATTGAGAGAAAGTTGCATGAAAAATAAAGAGTTCTAGTCTGGAATATAAATTTTCCTCAAGAAATTTTTTTTTTAATTTTTTTCTGAGGCAGAGCCTCGCTCTGTCACCCAGGCTGGAGTACATTGGTGCGATCTCGGCTCACTGCAAACTCCGTCTCCTGGGTTCAAGCGATTCTCCTCCCTCAGTCTCCCGAGTAGCGGGGACTACTGGCCGCGCCATCACGCGCAGCTAATTTTTGTATTTTTAGTAGAGACAGGGTTTCACCAGGTTGGCCAGGATGATCTGGATGTCTTGACCTCGTGATCCGCCCGCCTCGGCCTTCCAAAGTGCTGGGATTACAGGTGTGAGCCACTGCGCCTGGCCATGTGTGTGTGTGTGTGTGTGTGCGTGTGTGTGTATATATATATGCGTATATATATACGCATATATATATATATATGTTTTGTGTGTGTGTGTGTGTGTGTTTTTTTTTTTTTTTTTTTTGAGACGGAGTCTCGCTCTGTCTCCCAGGCTTACTGCAACCTCTGCCTCCCGGGTTCAAGCGATTCTTCTGCCTCGGCCTCCTGAGTAGCTGGGATTACAGGTACACACCACCACGCCCGGCTAATTTTTGTATTTTTTAGTAGAGATGGGGTTTCGCCATGTTGGCCAGGCTGGTCCCGAACTTCCGGCCTCAAGTGATCTGCCCACCTCGGCCTCCCAAAGTGCTGGGATTACAGGCATGAGCCACTGCGCCTGGCCAATAGATGTTTTTTTTTGTTGTTTGTTTGTTTGTTTGTTTGTTTTGAGACGGAGTCTTGCTCTGTCACCCAGGCTGGAGTGCAGTCGCGTGATCTCAGCTCACTGCAAGCTCCGCCTCCCGGGTTCACGCCATTCTCCTGCCTCAGCCTCCCGAGTAGCTGGGACTACAGGCGCCCGCCACTGCGCCCGGCTAATTTTTTGTATTTTTAGTAGAGACGGGGTTTCACCGTGGTCTCGATCTCCTGACCTCGTGATCCGCCCGCCTCGACCTCCAAAGTGCTGGGATTACAGGCGTGAGCCACCGCGCCCGGCCTAATAGATGTATTTTTGAAGTTTCGTGGTGGTAGACGTTTTAAGTAGTGATGTTTGTAATAACTGTCATTTATGAGCATTTGTTTATATATGCCAGGCACTGTTCTAACCACTCTGAGTAATACCACTTATTTCTCACAACAACCCTGTAGTATAGATACTGTTCTCCTTATTTTAATGAGAGAGGAGCCAGGACATACATGGATAAAGCGACATGATTAAAGTCAGAGGTGGACATAGTGAAGCTGGAATTTAAACTGAGGGTGTCTGCCCTAGACCCCATGCTCTTAATTGCTGTGCTATAGATACTGTCTTGGAGATGGCATGTATGAATAAGCCCACACAATTTTCTTTCCTTTCTTTTCTTTTCTTTTTTCTTTTCTTTTCTTTTCTCAGTGTTTTCTTAGAACATTGAGTACTAAGGCTAAGAAATAAACTTTAGTAAATGCTTTGAATTCACATTTAACTATTTTATGTTCTTGTAAATGTGTCTCTTTCTTTTTCAGTCAGTGTTACACATTAACCAAGCATTAATGAATTAGGTAGTCCTTGTACTTAGGTCTTAGAAATACTATAATTGTATTCCATTTTTTTAATAATACAGCTATTTTGATTTCACTTTTAGAAATTATTCTGAAGGCATCTTATAACCTTTTCCCCCTTAACCATACTTTCTCCTTTTTTAAAAAGTAAATGATCCTTTAAAGAGTTAAGAATTTAAAAGTAAATGTTTTATCTGAAACTGGTCATTCTAGCTCATTAGTCTACTTGTTTTCCCCTAAATATAAACATTTAAAATAAATCAAAACTTTCTGTATATCTCCTTCTGTGCTAAGCAATTTTGAGTCTAAAAAGGGGTAAAAGTTTTGAAAAAAGACGTTATTTGTCTAGTTGGTGAGATAAGATAGCACATAAGGCAACTGGTTAAAAAAAGGTAATTGGAAAATATGTAAACAATATGTGCTAGTAGAATGTTACAAAATGTTTATTAAAATATAATGACGTTATTATAAAATGCTTAAATCATAGTATTGACAAATACAAACTTGTCGGGGAGTATTTAGATCAATGTGGATTGAATCATCAGGGCAGTTTTCATGGAGGAGCTGGAACTTGAATTTATTATTAAAGATTAGGTGAGACAGTTGGCAAAGAGGAAGAAGAGGAGATTCATGTAAGAAAATAAATGCCTTTTTTATATCTTAGAAAGTTGGAATTTTTCCCCCCAAATAACCCTGAAGTTTTCTTGTTTAATCTCATGATAGTGGTAATCTTTAAAAATAGCAAACCTATCAAAAGCACTAACCCATGTGCTGAGCACTTTTTTTGGCTCCCTATTATAAAACGTATGATCTCATTGGAACCTCACAGCATCCCATGAGGTTGTCACTCTTTTCCCTATTTTACGAATGTAGAAACTGGGGCTCAGGGAGGTTAAATAATGTGTCCAAAGTATCATAGCTAATAAGTAACAGAGCCAGTAGTTAAATTGAGGATTAACTCCAGAGACCATGCTTTTAACCATGTGATACATCCTGCCTCCTAATCTCACTTTGCTCTAACCTAACACAATTTCTAAAATGCATTTCTTCAGTTTCATCGTGCATGCTGGTGGCTTTGTTATTGTTTCTTCTAAATGTTAATATTTCCTCTATGATATAAAAATTGAATACCTGAACTTGTTGGAAGTAGGAAGAACTCTGGAGCTAAACTTGCAAGTTCCAATCTTGGCTCTGCCCCTTGCCCCCTTGCTAGCATGTACAGATTGTCTAACTTTCTGTGTTTTAATTTTTTCCTCTATAAAATCTCCTTCAAATATAAACAATTTGCAGGTACAAGACTCGGAGCATATGTTTAAGGCAATCTTAAGGAAAATGTTAGAGGATAAACTCTGGAGCTGAGTAAGGAAACTGGCAAAAATACTCTTGGAGAGCATTGAGTATGCATTTTAACTGCAGGACTGAGACTGGAACAAAAGTGAGAATGAGGAAGAAAGAATAAAATGTAAATGTTAAATGTCCAATAATGTAGGGATTGGTTATACAACTAATAAAAAGAGAAGAGGAAAGAAATTGGAGGTAGAATAAGTTTGTGAATTGCCACATCTGTAATGGCTATGAGTCAAAGGACATCATTTAAAGCTGACAGATCAGTTAGTAGAAGTATAAGGAGTTCAAAGGTAAACACAGAAAGATAATACTATTGACTATAACCATGTTGTGTGGATGGGCAGTAAGATTATACAAGCTAATTTCATAAGTGCTCATAGTAGGGAGTTAATAGTTTCTGTGTAAAGAAATAGAGGATTAATGGTATTAAGTAAAATATTTAAAATTACAGTTAAAAAGATAGAATCAGAAACACATATTATAATGAAAATATACATCATCCTAATTATCAGAAAAATGGTAATTGCACAAAAAAGAAAACAGACAATGAAAGACTTTTTAAAAATTATTACCCAAAGATATTAAACCAAAGTAAAATATGGTAAAACTAAGACCAACCATGTCTGTCATGTCAATACATTTTAAATGTCCTTAGCTAACCTACTGTGAAAAGATTTTCAAATTGGATCACCAGTAAAATCTGTTGGTTTTTTGTTTGTTTTTTTGTTTGTAATGATGACAAAGTAGTTCTGAAGGGCAAAAGTATACATGTAAAGGCAAACAAGAGGTGGAATTCAGACCAAAAGTCATTATTTGAGACAAAGAAGGATATTCATAAAGCTAAAGTGTATATTTGACAGTGAATTTGAACATTATGGATATGCACCAAATAACTATTAAATAACAAAGTAATTTTCATAAAGCAAAAGTTTCAGGAGATACCATGAGAAATTGACATAAATATATTAGCAGTAAGAGACTTAATTCACTGTTTCGGTCCAAGGCAGATCAAGTGGACAAAAAAGTAAGGATATAGGAGATCTAAACAAATCAATAAAGAAGACTTAGTTAATATATATTGAGCTCTAGGCCCTGAAAACAGAGAGCACCCCTTCTTTCTAGGTCCCAAGAACAATTCACAAAAATTCACTATATAGGCTCTATTGAAAGGAAAGGAGGAATTATAGGCATAGGGGATTTTAGGACAAGGGAACTACTCTGTGTGATACTATAATGACAGTTACATGTTGTTATACATTTGTCAAAACCCATAGAATATACAACACCTAGAGTGAGCCCTCATATAAATTGTGGAGTTTCAGTGATAATGATGTGTTCATGTTAGTTTATGGATCGAAACAAATAGACCTTTATGATGTGCGATGTTGGTGGTGAGAAAGGTTATGTGGTTGGGAAATGTGTAGCAATTTTTTGTACTTTGTGGCTCAACTTTTCTAGGAATGTAAAACTCTAAAAGATAAAGCATATAGCTTTTTTAATTTTTAATCAAAATCCTATGAAAGGTGAAAAGAAATATTTTTTTTGAAAAAAGCAAAGTCAAAAGATAGTCTATCAACTTAATAGAAAAATTGTCGAATGATGGCCGGGCGCAGTGGCTCACCCCTGTAATCCCAGCACTTTGGGAGGCTGAGGAAGGTGGATCACCTGAGGTCAGGAGTTCAAGGCCAGCCTGGCCAACATGGTGAAACCCCGTCTCTACTAAAAATACAAAAAAATTAGCCTGATGTGGTGGTGTGTGCCTGTAATCCCAGCTACTTGGGAGGCTGAGACACCAGAATCGCTTGAACCCGGAGGCAGAGGTTGCAGTGAGCCGAGATCGCCCCACTGTGCTCCAGCCTGGGTGACAGAATGAAACTCCATCTCCAAAAAAAAAAAAAAAGAATAGAAAAGAAAAATGGTCAAATAATACATGACTAGACAGAAGAGATGACAGAAAAGGAAATATGTTTACCCATAGTCATACAAAAAAAAGATGTTATACATCATTTATAGTATTACTATACAGAGCTAACATTTTTATTTTTCTCTTTTTTTTTTTTTTTTTTTTTTTTGAGTCATGGTCTCACTCTGTCGCCCAGGCTGGATTGCAGTGGCACAATCACGGCTCACTGCAGCCTCAACTTCCCGGGCTCAAACAATCCTTCCTCCTCAACCTCCCGAGTAGCTGGGACTACAGGCGTGCACCACCATGCCCAGCTAATTTTTGTATTTTTTCTAGAGATGGGATTTCACCATGTTGTCCAAGCTGGTCTTGAACTCCTGGGCTCAAGCAATCCGCTTGCTTCGGCTCCTAAAGTGCTGGGCTTACAGGCCTGAGCCACTGCACCTGGCCTTTCATTTTTTAGTGTTGGTATGATCTAAAAGTGTGACAGTATGCTCTGATAAGGCTGTAGGGCAATAAGTAATCGTATATTACTGTTGGTGGTATGAAAAGGCACAATTGCCATAGAGGACAACTTGGTAATATTCATCAAAATTAAAATTGCATTAACCTTTTAACTTAGCAATTTTACTTCTGGAAATTTATAGCTGTCCCTTTTTAATGAAATAACGTGCAGACGACCATTTATTTCAGCACTTTTTTGTAAAAATAGCTAAAAACAGCTTAGGTGTTTGTTGGTATTAGACTAGGTAATTATGGTACATCTTATAGTGCAGTACTATGCCATTTCAATATATTTATGTAAAAATAACAAAGATCTTTAAAAAGTACATAATACTATACCGTTGTAATTTTTCCATCAAAGTAACTTTTTTTTTGAGACCGAGTCTCGCTCTGTCGCCCAGGCTGGAGTGCAGTGGCATGATCTCGGCTCAATGTAACCTTCACCACCTGGGTTCAAGTGATTCTTCTGCTTCAGCCTCCCAAATAGCTGGGATTACAGGCATGCACCACCACACCTGGCTAATTTTCTTGTATTTTTAATAGAGACGGGGTTTTGCCATGTTGGCGAGGCTGGTCTCAAACTCCTGGCCTCAAGTGATCCAACTGCCTCGTCCTCCCAAAGTGCTGCGATTGCAAGCATGAGCCACCATGCCTGAATCCATCAAAGTAACTTTAATGACAGAAAATACGTAAACAAGTGGTATATGGGATTATACATTGAAGTGACCAGTTTTCTAATAATTTCTACTTTATCTTTAAAATCTGTGGGCTTACTATATTCTCTCTAATATGTTGTAACTTTGAATTAATTTTTTAAACTGCTCTTATCATTGAGTAATCCTACTCCAGGAAGTTGCACCTTATTTATTTTTTGGCTGCTCTTACCCGTAATGTTTTGTCATCCATCCTAGTTGGATAAACACATGTGTAGCCAAGTTAATTCTTCAGGTACTACCTTATTATTTTTGTGGGCTATTTTTCTAGACTGATTCAACTGAAGAACTATAATCTGTAAACAGAATAGCCCAGTATTTGTCTCAAAATGGTTTATCAAGTTTGTCTTTTTTTTTTTTTGAGATAGAGTCTCGCTCTCTCGCCCAGGTTGGCATGCAGTGGTGCAATCTCGACTCACTGCAAGCTCTGTCTTCCGGGTCATGCCATTCTCCTGCCTCAGCCTCCCGAGTAGCTGGGACTACAGGTGCCCGCCACCACGCCTGGCTAATTTTTTGTATTTTTAGTAGAGATGGGGTCTCACCATGTTAGCCAGGATGGTCTCAATCTCCTGACCTCGTGATCCGCCCGCCTTGGCCTCCCAAAGTGCTGGGATTACAGGCATGAGCCACCCGGCCTCAAGTTTGTCTTCTTTCTAATGAATATATCCAACAAATGACACCTAAACCGATTTGATTTATTTGCAGTTGGGCATTACTAATGTTGTAGTGGTTTGTTCAGTATGTTTCTATTTAAAATATCTGTGTTCTATGTTAGACATTCAAGTCATTCAAGGCTGTTTCTGTATAAAATATTCCCTTTAGCAGGATGAAGTTAAAGGAAGTAGATCGTACAGCCATGCAGGCATGGAGCCCTGCCCAGAATCACCCCATTTACCTAGCAACAGGTAAGTTCAAAGGAGAGAAGATAGTATGAGTTACCTAATTTCTTCTCTTCTGCACCTAGCTTATTCAGTTTAAGCTTTATCTTCTCTGGAAAGCCCCTCTCTCCCTGGCAAGTTACCGACATTCTATCAGCCAAGTTTAGTGTTCTTCCTCTGTGTTCCCATAGCATTTTGATCATGATGTGTTACATCTAAAATATTTTCCTTCACAGGAATTGTATTTTATCTTTATTCCTCCAGTATTAAGCACAATAGATGGCATGTAAAAAAAACAGTTAATATCAGTTTGAATGAATGAAGAGCAATTTTGATGTTAGCATTTTTATATAAAAAGAAATAGTTATATCATATATGTCTATAAGCAGATATAGTAAATCACGGGACTTTTTTTTTTTTTGAGACGGAGTCTTGCTCTTTCGCCCAGCCTGGAATGCAGTGGCGCGATCTCTGCTCACTGCAAGCTCCACCTCCCTGGTTCCTTCCATTCTCCTGCCTCAGCCTCCCAAGTAGCTGGGACTACAGGCGTCCGCCACCATGCCTGGCTAATTTTTTGTAGTTTTAGTAGAGATGGGATTTCACCGTGTTAGCCAGGATGGTCTTGATCTCCTGACCTCATGATCCACCCACCTCGGCCTCCCAAAGTGCTGGGATTACAGGCATGAGCCACCGTGCCCAGCCCCGATCATGGGACCATTTTTACAGAGATTTTTAAATATATACAGGCTTAAAAAATTATTTACACTACCCACTCTTATAAACATCCTCTCCTAGCCCTGTGCCAGAATCTCATTGCTATAGTAATTTAAGCATCTGCTCAATGGCATATGTGTAGCATTCATGAGCAAGAGAATGGAAAACATGCTTTTAACTTCTGTTTTGTATGGTTTCTCTGATCTTTTATTTTTGTGTGTATAGTTACCATAAATATATTTTCTATAGGAACATCTGCTCAGCAATTGGATGCAACATTTAGTACGAATGCTTCCCTTGAGATATTTGAATTAGACCTCTCTGATCCATCCTTGGATATGAAATCTTGTGCCACATTCTCCTCTTCTCACAGGTATGAGGTTCAGCTTTAAATTCATGTGATTATTTAATTATATATTGTTCTTGATTCCTAATTTGTCTATAATTATGCCATTATTAGAAACTACAAGGAATACCATCAAGAACATGAAATATTTTGTGAAAAAGCATGTGAGTGAATTTTTATGGAAGTAAAAGTAGTGTTTATGTGTTCTGTTGACTTTTTTTTTTCTTTTTTTTTTTTGAGACAGAATCTCACTTCATAGCTCAGGCTGGAGTGCAGTGGCACGATCTCGGCTCACTGCAACCTCCACCTTCCAGGCTCAAGCAATTCTTGTGCCTCAGCCTCCCGAGTAGCTGGGATTACAGGTGCACACCACCTTGCCCAGCTAATTTTGTGTCTTTAGTAGCGACAGGGTTTTGCCATGTTGGCCAGGCTGGTCTTGAACTCTTGACCTCAAGCAATCCACCCACCTTAGCCTCCCAAAGTGCTGAGATTATAGGCATGAGGAACCACGCTTGGCCAGTATGTTCTGTTGGCTTTTTTATTGCTGTTATATGTAAGGTAGGGAGGAGAGGCTGTAGTTTCTAGCATTTTTTTCTGTTTTTTTGGTGTGTGTGTGTTTTTTTTTTGTTTTTTTTTTTTTTTTTGAGATGGAGTTTCGCTCTTGTTGCCCAGGCTGGAGTGCAATGGCGCAATCTCGGCTCACCACAACCTCTGCCTCCTAGGTTCTAGCAATTCTCCTGCCTCAGCCTCCCGAGTAGCTGGGATTACAGGCATGTGCCACCATGCCTGGCTAATTTTGTATAGAGTTCTTTTTTCTATCTCCTTTATTGTGCCTGTTTACAAAAAGGTAGATGTGACTAGAAAAGGAGTAGTCATCATAAATATTAATAGTGATTATCTCTGAATGGTAGCTTATTTTTATTTTCTTCTGTTACGATATTTAGAAATATATCTCACAGTTTTGTTGACACGATTTCTAATACACTAGGTAACTAGGTATTTGGATCATACTTTCAAGTACTTATGCCCTATTGTAATGCAGAGAAAGGATGTCTTCATTTCAGTAATAAAATAAGCTTTATTGCCTCAATATATTAGCAGGGTTTAAAGAGATTGCTCTTTAGCTGACAGAATATAGCTCAAATCATGCAGTTTCATGGGACCGCTCATATTCTTCAGAGCTGTCACAGTGGGATGGGAACCCCAGATAGCTTTTGTCTAGTAGTTTTTCTGCTTACTACCATCTGTATCATCGTATACCTTTCTGCCTTCATATTTCACCTCCATTCTGGACCATATATTTTATTCTCTAGTAGTAGGGGTACTTGTTATAATCTTGATGTCATTTTTCTACCATTAGAATACATTCTTTTTCTTAGAAAATTTCACATGACTCCTTTAACACCTTTACTATTTAACAGACCACTTGTTAGTGACCCCCCCTTTTTTTTTTTCAGACAAAGGTCAAAGCATGAGACCCTTCTATAGTCAAATAAAGAGTGTTTTTACCTTTCAAGGGAAGTGATTGATTAGCTCTATTTTACAATGAACCAGAGGCAATTTAAGAAGATTAAGTAACTTAGGGTCTCACAGTTTCTAAATGGTAAAATCATTCTTAAGCTCATATTTTTTGACACACAACTCAAGTATATTTTGTTACACTACCTTACAAGGGTTTTTACTCTTTAAGGATTACAAAATCACATATGCAAATATGAGTATAAATAAAAAATGAAATACTATTACACCAAAGTCATACATAGTTACCAGGAGTGGTGGGAAAGTAATATATTTGGACTGTTTATGAAAACATTAAAAATTAAGTGTATAATTTCAATTTTTTGTCTACATTTATTTGACTTTAAGAATGAATGATTTTATTCATTTTCTCCTGTAGGTACCACAAGTTGATTTGGGGGCCTTATAAAATGGATTCCAAAGGAGATGTCTCTGGAGTTCTGATTGCAGGTGGTGAAAATGGAAATATTATTCTCTATGATCCTTCTAAAATTATAGCTGGAGACAAGGAAGTTGTGATTGCCCAAAATGACAAGCATACTGGCCCAGTGAGAGCCTTGGATGTGAACATTTTCCAGGTTAAGACTTTAACATTTCATAATTCTTAGACTATGTGCTGCTCATTTGAAATCAGTATATGAATCTACTATGCCTCAGTTTTGGAATTGAAAGTTAAAAAACTGTGTGGCTATACAGGTTGACGAGTGTTTGTTTAAAGAATGGTGGGTTCAGAGTTGAGATCAGGGTTAAAAATACTACCTCCATGAAAAGGATCCGGCTGATAGGTTTTTGTTTTTGTTTTTGTTTTTGTTTTTTTTGAGACGGAGTCTCGCTCTGTCACCAGGCTGGAGTGCAGTGGCATGATCTTGGCTCACTGCAACCTCTGCCTCCTGGGTTCAAGTGATTCTCTTGCCTCAGCCTCCCAAGTAGCTGGGATTATAGGCGCCTGCCACCACGCCCAGCTAATTTTTGTACTTTTAGTAGAGATGGGGTTTCACCATGTTGGCCAGAATGGTCTCGATCTCTTGACCTTGTGATCCGCCTGCCTCGGCCTCCCAAAGTGCTGGGATTACAGACATGAGCCACTGTGCCCAGCTGGCTAATAGGTTTAAGTCTGAAGATGTCACGCCATTTGATTAGACATTTTATAAACATTAAGAGCCCCATAGGTTGGAAACCTTGCCTTTTAAAAGTTCATGCTAGGTCAGCATTAGGCTGGTGCTGTGATGTCCAGGTTAATTCACTGTTTTATTAATTGAGAAATTTTATGTTTATGACAGAGATTAATACTCTATGAAATAATTAGAAATTAAATGTAATGGCTGGGCATGTGGCTCACACCTGTGTAATCCCAGCACTTTGAGAGGCCGAGGCAGGCAGATCACGAGGTCAGGAGTTCGAGACCAGCCTGGCCAACGTGGTAAAACCCCGTCTCTACTAAAAATACAAAAATTAGCCGGGCATGGTGGCAGGCACCTGTAATCCCAGCTATTCGGGAGTCTGAGGCAGGATAATCGCTTGAACCCGGGAGGCGGAGATCGCCGTGAGTTGAGATCGTGCCATTGCACTCCAGCCTGGGCAACGAGCAAAACTCAAAAAAAGAAAAAAAGAACAAAGAAATGTAATGCAGATTTAACAAATAGTCAATTAAGATTCTTTGTACTGTTGCCTTCATAAACATTTCTGGTTGTTAATTATACAAATGCACAGCTTAATAACGATCTTAGCCTGAACAGGATGGTGAAACCCTGTCATTACAAAAAATGCAAACAATTAGCAGAACATGGTGGCACACGCCTGTAGTCTCAGCTACACGGGAGGCTGAGGTAGGTTGATGGCTTTAGCCTGGGAGGTCTAGGCTGCAGTGAGCTATGATCACACCACTGCACTCCAGCCTGGGTGACACATAGAGACCCTGTCTGGAAAAAAAAAAAGACCTTGAGTTAATAGGATACTAGATTATAACAACCAAAAATGAGTATTAAGAAAATTTTAAATAGTTCCTTTTCTTATAATAGATACTTAGGGAATAGCAATACAGAAACCCAACTTGTTTATTTCTTTTTTGTTGTTGTTTTTTGTTTTTTGAAACAGCGTCTTGCTCCCTCTGCCAGGCTGGACTGCAGTGGCTCATGACTCACTGCAGTCTTGACCTCCTGGGCTCAAGCAAGTCTTCTGTCTCAGCCACCTGAGTAGCTGGGACTACAGGCATGAGCCACAACACCTGGCTAATTTTTGTAGAGACAGGGTTTTTTCGTGTTGGTCAAGCTGGTCCCGAACTCCTGGGCTCAAGTGGTCTGTCTGCCTCAGCCTCCCAAAGTGCTGTGACTACAGGCATGAGCCACTGTGCCCAGCCTTCGTTTCTATAGTTTGTGGTATCTGCTCTTTAGCTAACTCCTTTGTTAATTGTATTGAACAGCTGATGATTTTTAATAAAGTATTTTGTGTTTTAGGTAGCTACTACCATAGAATGTCTCTCTTTTTTTAGTTATATGCCAACTGATAGAGAATAATTTGTAAGAGTAAATAGTAGTGGATGAAGGTCAGTATATGAAGCCCATTATCTTCCTGTACTTTATATTACAATTTCAGGTTCTTTTTGACCCTTAAGGTATGTACCAGAGAAAACCTAGAAATATTGCCACCTGGAATAAGATTGAGTGTATATGAACTAGAAATATGTGAAGAGTTATGACAAGAGATTTTACTAGTGCTGTATTGATTCAGCTCTGGAAGCTGGCTTTGAGGTATCCTGAGAAAGATGCCACAGTTTTAGGATTCAGCTTTTTCTGAAAGCAATAATTGATGACCTTTTTAATCTTGTAATTAAATCTCCTTCCAGAGATGCAAAGATACAAACAGTAATCCTCACATGGTTGCATGACTGATTAAGAATTTATCCAGCCGGGTTCAGTGGCTCACGCCTGTAATCCCAGCACTTTGGGAGGCCGAGGCAGGTGGATCACCTGAGGTCAGGAGTTCGAGACCAGCCTGACCAACATGGAGAAACCCCGTCTCTACTAAAAATACAGAATTAGCCGGGAGTGGTGGTGCATGCCTGTAATCCTAGCTACTCGGGAGGCTGAGGCAGGAGAATCACTTGGACCCGGGAGGCGGAAGTTGTGGTGAGCTGAGATTGCACCATTGCACTCCAGCCTGGGCAACAAGAGCAAAACTCCGTCTCAAAAAAAAGAATTTATCCATATAATTTTTAAAATAATGTCTTGCATTAAAATTAATTTGTTCTCAGTAGACATCTTTTGTCTTTAAGTAGAATTTTATGTTTTTCTAGAAAACTTTAAATTTTGAAAGAATTATGCATAATTTAGAAATTCATGCATATGTTTTTCACTTTTCAAATTAAATAGAAAAATTGTGTATGCTACATCTAATATCTTTCTAGCTCTGAACTGAGTTATTCTGAATTTTCTTAATTATTCATAAGTGCTATTTAGTTATGGTTTCTTCTTGCAGACTAATCTGGTAGCTTCTGGTGCTAATGAATCTGAAATCTACATATGGGATCTAAATAATTTTGCAACCCCAATGACACCAGGAGCCAAAACACAGGTATTTTTATATTGATTTTGATCATTGTAATCAAAAAAGCCAAAAGTGGTTCTCCTAAACCTACTTATTTCACTTTTAAGGCTTCTCACACAAAACATATATGTTTAAAATCATTGTTTAGATGTTACTGATTTTTCTTCAGTAATTAATAAATATGTTTCTTCAAAGTATCAGTGAGTCCATCAAGAGTAAATATTTATTTAGTACCTACCACCTGGTAGACACTGGTCATTGTACTAGGCATACAGTAGTAAACAAAATGAACAAAAATCCTTAATAATTGCCTTAGATATAGTATAATTATTTTTGTTCTTTGTGTGATAGTTGCTCTGTGTTTTAGCAACAACCAACCTTCTTAAAACACACTTAGACAAGACCATGGAAGACAAGGTTTAAAATAAATGCCTCAAGCCCTTTGCTTGTGTATTTCTATTAAGTTTGGTAACAACAGTCTTCTCCTGTTCTTCCCTGAGTTTCTTTATGTTGTATAGGCTATCCAACTTGAGTAGCCATTGTAACTGGCTCTAACATTTTGGCAATCTGAGAGGTAGCATAATGACAGCATATGCACTACCATTTATAAAGGTATTTTGCTAATGGTCTAGGCTGTAATTTTGCCCTGCCTAGTTTTCTGTCATAGTCACCAACATCTACTTTGTGGTCCATAATCTACCTTGCAGCAGTTGCAAAGTAAAGAAACAGTACTTGGTTTATAGCAGAAATTCAATAAAATTCTTGTTGAATGAGATATTATTAAACAAGATAATACACTTGAAGTGGTATGTACCTGCATTTTAAGTCGTATAATTTTATGTGTTGAGAATGTAGAGATGTAGGACTATAAAGCAAATTTGTGGCATAAATGGATCAGATTTTTAAGTAATACACTTTTCAAAATGAAGGATCCAATTTTACAGTTAAATTTGATTATAATAGAGAAACAAGCAGTTTTTATTAACTGTTTCTTCCTTGTAGCCGCCAGAAGATATCAGCTGCATTGCATGGAACAGACAAGTTCAGCATATTTTAGCATCAGCCAGTCCCAGTGGCCGGGCCACTGTATGGGATCTTAGAAAAAATGAGCCAATCATCAAAGTCAGTGACCATAGTAACAGAGTAAGTATGTGATTGACTTGTGATGAACATGTTGTATTTCTGCTGTAGGTATTCCTATATTGTTTGTCAGAGTTGACAACAAATCAAATTTCTGTGAAGTCAAATCCTGTTTTTTTATTAATCAGTCATGTTAGAAGGAATGTTTTGTTTTTTTTCCTCTAAGGGAAAATCATAAAATTCCCAATAAATATGTTGGATATTATTAATGATGAAGAGAGATTGGTTAATCAAGGAACTTATTCCATGATATACTGGTTGTTTTGCTTTGCTAGCTGTTTTAAAACATTGCAGCAACTTTTTTTTTTTTTTCCTTGAGACGGAGTCTTGCTTTGTCGCCCAGGCTGGAGTACAGTGGCGTGATCTCGGCTCACTGCAACCTCTGCCTCTGGGTTCAAGCACTTCTCCTGCCCCAGCCTTCCGAGTAGCTGAGATTACAGGCATGCACCATCAAGCCCGGCTAATTTTTGTATTTTTGGTAGAGATGGGGTTTCACCATGTTGGTCTGGCTGGTCTCAAACTCCTGACCTCGTGATCTGCCTGCCTCGGCCTCCCAAAGTGCTGGGATTACGGGCATGAGCTTCTGTGCCCGGCCATTGCAGCAACTTTTTAATTCATCTTTAACTTTTCTTAGAATGTAAAAATTTTTCCTGCTGGAAGCTTCATCACTGTGAACTTGTAATATTTGACTTCTTGGCCTCATCTCTTCCTCTGATTAGGTACTGCTAAAATGAGCTAATATATTTTCGGCACTTACCCATAGAGCACATTAAATTCTGAACCTTTTAGGTATCTTAATTTTTTTATGTCATTAGATGCCATAAAATAATTTAGATATAATTTGGAGCTTTTTTTTTTGTTTATGAGTACATTGGATAGTTTGACATTTTCTAAAATAAGTTTGCCAAAAGTCAGGCATACATATGTAGTTTAAAAACAACAATAACAACAAAAAACTATTTGGGAGAACACTTCTTCAGAGTATTGTTTTCAAGTGAATCAGGAGTTTTAAAACAGAAGTTTCAATGGAATAAACCATACCAGAAGCATTTTAGTCATTTTGTGGAATATTTAATAGAATCTGAACTTGCAGATAGTTCCTAATAATGTTAATTTATTCCATATGAAAATTTAAATGGTAGTTTTTGCTTCAGATATTTTGCCTTGATTTTTCTGATAAAATAGAGGAAAAGTATGGGGGTTTTTTGTGTCTTGTGTGTGTGTTAATTTTTTTAAGGGTTTTTTTTTTTTTGAGATGGACTCTCACTCTGTCACCCAGTCTGGAGTGTAGTGGCGCAATCATGGCACTGCAACTTCTGCCTCCTGGGTTCAGGCAATTCTCCTGCCTCAGCCTCCTAAGTAGCTGGGATTACAGGCATCCGCCACCACACCTGGCGAATTTTTGTATTTTTAGTAGAGATGGGGTTTCACCATATTGGCCAGACTGGTCTCAAACTCCTGACCTCATGATCCACCCGCCTTGGCCTCCCAAAGTTCTGGGATTACAGGAGTGAGCCACCATGCCCAGCCTGTATGTGTTAATCTTTTATCTGTTTTTTGTTTGTTTTTTCATTTTTCTGAAAGTATTTTAAATGTGCATAAAATGTTTTCTCTACTGGCCGGGCGCAGTGGCTCAATCCTAACACTTTGGGAGGTCGAGGTGGGCGAATTGCCTGAGCTCAGTAGTTCAAGACCAGCCTGGGCAACATGGTGAAACCCCTTCTCTACTAAAATACAAAAAATTAGCCAGGCATGGTGGTGTGTGCCTGTACTCCCAGCTATTGGGAAGCTGAAGTGGGAGAATCGCTTGAACCTGGGAGGCGGAGGTGGCAGTGAGCTGAGATCGTGCCACACTGCACTCCAGCCTGGGTGACAGAGCGAGACTCCATCTCAAAAAAATAAATAAATACAATGAAATGTTTTCTCTAAACTTATAGTTTTGATAGTAAAACTCATTTTTGGTATACAGTTATTCTGACTCAGAATGGTTTTGTGTGTATCAAATAGCTGCATGAATTGAGAAAATATTCAAATATCTTACTTTTAAGACTACTGTTTAAGACTGTTCAATAAAATTTAGTAGTTTTACATTTTTTTTTGTTTTGTTGTTTAAAATAAACTAAGGCCAGGCGCGGTGGCTCATGCCTGTAATACCAGCACTTTAGGAGGCCGAGGTGGGTGGATCATTTGAGGTCAGGAGTTCAAGACCAGCCTGGCCAACATGGTAAAACCTCATATCTACTAAAAATACAAAAGTTTGCTGGCATGGTGGCTTGCGCCTGTAATCCCAGCTACTCAGGAGCCTGAGGCAGGAGGATCACTTGAACCTGGGGGAGGTGGAGGTTGCAGTGAGCTGAGATGGCGCTACTGCACTCCAGCCTGGCCGACAATAAATAAATCATAAATAAAACAAAATAAGCCACAGCTGATGTTTTTCACTATTTGTTTGAATAAAGGCATATTTCTCGTTGTAGTTTGGCTTTTCATAAAGTAATTTGATTCATAAAATGTGAACCTTAACTATCTGCAGATGCATTGTTCTGGGTTGGCGTGGCATCCTGATGTTGCTACTCAGATGGTCCTTGCCTCCGAGGATGACCGGTTACCAGTGATCCAGATGTGGGATCTTCGATTTGCTTCCTCTCCACTTCGTGTCCTGGAAAACCATGCCAGGTATTGTGCTGCTGTTACAAAGAACTTGATTTGTTTATTTTCTGAACATGTCGATGTTTTCGTGACCAGAAATACACCATAGGACACAGGAACTTTTTTTTTTAGATGGAGTTTTGCTCTGTCACTTAGGCTGGAGTGCAGTGGCAAGATCTTGGCTCACTGCAACCTCTGCCTCCCAGGTTCAAACGATTCTCCTGCCTCAGCCTCCTGAGCAGCTGGGATTACAGGCGCAAGCCACCATGGCAGGAAATTTTTATAGTTTTATAAAAATTTTATAGCTGGGATTACATGCATGCGCCACCACACCCAGCTAATTTTCATAGTTTTAGTAGAGATGGGGTTTTACCATGTTGGCCAGGCTGGTCTTAAACTTCTGACCTCAAGTGATCCGCCCACCTTTGCCTCCCAAAGTGCTGGGAATACAGGCATGGGCCACCATAGGAACTTAATGTTTATGTCAGTTATCAGTTAGTCTATGGTAAAATTGGTTTTGTTATCCATTGTTTTGCTTAAAGTCACAGTTCCTAAATTAAGTAACAACTTACTGCGGTTAGATTTCATGCCCATCCATAGGTAAAACATTTTACTGTACCTATCTAAGTTACTTGTGTGTGTGTGTGTGTGTGTGTATGCATGTATAATCCCAATATAATTTTTATACAAATGGGATAATTTGTGCATATAGTTAGATAACTTTTTTCGTTAATCATGAATACCGTATAATGGTAAGAAGTTGATTTCCACAAAATGATACGTATATATTTTGAGATGGGGTCTTGCTGATTTGCCCAGGATAGAGCCACCATAGCTCACTGCAGCCATGAGCCTCTGGGCTCAAGTAATCCTCCTGCCTCAGCTTCATGAGTATGCCTGGAACTACAGGCACACACCACCATAACTGGCTGATTTTCAAATTTTTGGTAGAGACAGAGTGTCGTTATATTGCCCAGGTTGGTCTTGAACTCCTGGCCTCAAACAATCCTCCTGCCTTGGCCTCCCAAAGTGTATAGAATAATTTTTATCTACATATTTTCTCATGGAAGGGTGGTCTATAATTTATTGTGAAATAGTCTGTTGGGCATTTGTTTTCACTTTTTTGCTGTCATACACTGCACTACATTGAACATCCATGTCTTTGTAATGATCAGATAGCATATACGTTACTAAGTTGCTTCTGAAAATATTGCATTTATTTTATTTTTATTTCTTTTTTTGTTTTTCTTTTTTTATTTTATGTTGAGATAGAGTCTCACTCACTCTGTTGCCCAGGCTGAAGTGCAGTGGCTCAATCTCAGCTCACTGCAGCCTCCACCTCCCAGGTTCAAGTGATTCTCCTACCTCAGCCTCCTGAGTAGTTGGCATTACAGGTGTGAGCCAATGCGCCCGGCACTGAAACTCTTGCATTTAATTGTATTTCTGTTAGCAATGTGTGAATCTACAAAACCTAGGCAGAAATAGTTGAGATTTGGTTTTCTCAAGATTAAAAATTTCCTTGTTCCTTTATGTTTTTTATAGGGGGATTTTGGCAATTGCTTGGAGCATGGCAGATCCTGAATTGTTACTGAGCTGTGGAAAAGATGCTAAGATTCTCTGCTCCAATCCAAACACAGGAGAGGTATGGGCAGGAAATGTGTCTCAACCTTGTAGCCCTTATAGTATGTTACTTCTGGCTACATAAGAAATTTTCTGTGTGGATTCTTTAGTGGATTACTATGTGAAAAGTATGTGGAGGTGTGTGTGCAGTGTTTATTTGGCAGCAATTTTATCAGGAACATAATCTAAACTCAGCTTTTTAACCAGAAAAATCAGTAATTCAAATAGTATATTTTAAACTAGTAACCATCCCCTCCTCATTTCCAATAATGTGTTTATTACCTAGACTCAGAAATACTTTGATTTATTTCACATGTGGTTTATGGGAATCAGTATCTTCGATGTAGGATTGTTCAAGGTTTGCATCTTTTGCCTGCTTTACCGTTCCTGAGGATCCTCTTTCACTTCTGGAAATCAGTAGATACAGTTTTCCAATCTCTCTTCTGAATGATAAAGCAAGAATATAAATTATAGCTTTTATATTTTTACCTTTCTTATGTGAAGGTAGATGATTGCTAGTGCTTATGTAGTTTGATGGAATGCTAATAAAAATAAAGAGTGTCTTCGATAAGTTTTCATCTATATTGTTAAAATTAAAACAAGCCCTTTAGTTATTTGGTTTCTGGTTTAAGAGTTGTGGATGTAACAATATAGAATCATTAACGTTAGGGGAGACAAGAGAAAAAAAATTAATAAATTTTACCGCATATCATTTGTAGGACGAATAACAAAAATCTTAATTTTACACTGTGCCTTGCCAAGTAAATTCAAAATTCATGGAACTTACTATTCTGTTATCATTTTCTCTGTAATATAATTTAATTAGATGAATTTTTGCCTGTGATTAGTTGTGTGTGCTTGGACTTTGAAGGAAGAGACTTTTAGTATATGCTACAACTAAAAAATTGGATTTTGTTGGCCGGGTGCAGTGGCTCAGGCCTGTAATCCCAGCACTTTGGGAGGCCGAGGCGGGCAGAGCACGAGGTCAGGAGATCGAGACCATCCTGGCTAACACAATGAAACCCTGTCTCTACTAAAAAAAAAAAAAAATACAAAAAAATTAGCTGGACGTGGTGGCGGGCGCTTGTAGTCCCAGCTACTAGGGAGGCTGAGGCAGGAGAATGGGATGAACCTGGGAGGCGGAGCTTGCAGTGAGCCCAGATCGCACCACTGCACTCCAGCCTGGGTGACAGAGTGAGATTCCATCTCAAAAAATAAATAAATAAATAAAAATTGGAATTTGTTCAAATGCAAATAAAGGATGGATAAATCATCTAAGTTTTATCAAACCACATATCTTATCAAACAAAATAAATACCAAAGACGTGAGCAGGCTAAATACCTTTTCAATTAATTCTATTTTTTAATAAAATGAAACATTTTAAATGTCACATGGGCCACATGTGGTGGCTCAGACCTGTAATCTTAGCACTTTGGGAGGCAAGGCAGGCTGGTGAAACCCCATCTCCACAACAAATACAAAAATTAGCTGGGTGTGGTGGCGTGTTCTGTAGTCCTAGCCACTCGGGAGGCTGACATAGGAGGATCGCTTGAGCCCAGGAGGTCAAGACTCCAATGAGCTGTGATTGTGCCACTGCACTCCAGCCTAGTCATCAGTGTGAGACCCTGTCTCAAAAATAAAAAAAAGAAAAAGGAAAAAGAAGGTCACATGAAGCCAGAGTTAAGTTCATTTGACTTATCATAAAGTCCTAAGATGTTGCTTCTGTGAGTAGCAGTTAACCACCATACTAACTTTTTCACAACAAGCATTACATTGTAAAGGTTTCATATAAGCCATTTTCTATTTATTTATTTATTTTTTTTAGTACTATTAATTATTTTTTTGTCAGGGTCTTGCTGTTGTGTCTCCCAAGCTGGAATGCAGTGGCACCATGATGGGTCACTGAAACCTTGACCTCTTGGGCTCCGTCAGTCCTCCCACCTCAGCCTCCCTAGCAGGGACTACAGGCGTGCAGCACCGTGCCTGGCCAATTTTTTGTGTTTTTTTGTAGAGATGGGGTTTCGCCATGTTCCCCATGCTGGTCTTAAACTCCTGGGCTCAAGCATTCTGCCCACCTCAGCCTACCAAAGTGCTAGGATTATAGGCGTGAACCACCATGCCCAGCCTCATGTAGGTCATTTTCTATAGTTCTTTCTCTGTCATTTTCTTTCTAAAGGAAGCTGTTAATGCCGAATTCTGTTAGGATTCTGCAGTGATAGGAAGGTTGTGTATAGTACATGTTTTCTCTCGTGATTAAAAGTCAGATTTCTTAGTGAATTCTTCCTTCTCAAGATTGATTTTAAAATTTGATCCTCAAGTAACCTAAATATGGTTGTTGTTTGGGTCTTACCAGACAAAAACAATTGGACAGGACATCACTAATCTTTTAGAGTTTAAAAAGTTGGCCCTAGGCCGGGTGCGGTGGCTCACGCCTGTAATCCCAGCACTTTGGGAGGCCAAGGCGTGCGGATCACTTGAGGTCAGCAGTTCAAGGCAAGCCTGGCCAACGTGGTGAAACGCCATCTCTATTAAAAATGCAAAAATTAGCCGGGCATGATGACGGGCGCCTGTAATCCCAGCTGCTTGGGAGGCTGAGGCAGAATAGTTGCTTGAACCCAGGAGGTGGAGGTTGCAGTGAGCTGAGGCTGCTGCCATTGCACTCCAGCCTGGGCGACAGAGCGAGACCCTGTCTCAAAAAAGAAAAAAAAATGTTGACTCTAATAGAGTGTGCTGGTCTTTCAAATGCATCCATTATTTTGAACACAGAAAAGCCTCAGTTTTTAAAATGCGTTTATTCAAATCTGATTGAAATTTTAAGTTGCATTCCTGTTAATCAGAATAGGTCATCGTAATGGATCATTCTTGCACTTTAAAAAATCTTCGTATACTTTTTCCTGGCTAAAGATACTTTCTACAAAAAAATGTTCAATTTAGCTATACTTGTTGACCACATTAATTCAGGTGTTTTGGTTACAAAGTGGCCATACCATTTTCTGAGTTTTGTTGTTTGTTTTTTGTTGGCCTAGGTGTTATATGAACTTCCCACCAACACACAGTGGTGCTTCGATATTCAGTGGTGTCCCCGAAATCCTGCTGTCTTATCAGCTGCTTCGTTTGATGGGCGTATCAGTGTTTATTCTATCATGGGAGGAAGCACAGATGGTTTAAGACAGAAACAAGTTGACAAGGTAATAGGAAGTGTTAAAGTTTTCTATTATAATGCCTGAAAAAAGTATGTGTTGTGTAATATTTTGAAATGACTTCACTGATTAACAATGCTGGTTAATTGGACAATTGTGATCAAAAATTTTTTTGGATATGACTGGAAAAAAATGAAACTTTGTGTATGGTCAGATTCTTATGTTATTATTATCTTTTTTAGCTTTCATCATCTTTTGGGAATCTTGATCCCTTTGGCACAGGACAGCCCCTTCCTCCGTTACAAATTCCACAGCAGACTGCTCAGCATAGTATAGTGCTGCCTCTGAAGAAGCCGCCCAAGTGGATTCGAAGGCCTGTTGGTGCTTCTTTTTCAGTAGGTGGATTTTGTTTTTATGGTCCATAGGCACAAAGGACTTTTTATACCAAAGTGTTATTATAGAGTCACTCTGATGGAAGCAATCAGGGTTTAAGTTGGGATTTGAGATGTATTTGTGGGTATTTCATCATTCAAAATGGTTTCTCTGAAAAATTGGAACCTACTCTTTTTTTTCCCTTTTTTAAAAATCATGGTAAAATATACATAAAATTGATCATTTTGTTCATTTTTAAATATACAGTTCAATGGCATTAAGTACATTTACATTGTTGTTGTGTAGCCAACACTTTATATTCCTCCCCTCCTCCATTTTTTTGTTTGTTTGTTTGTTTGTTTGAGACAGTCTCACTCTGTTGTCCAGGCTGGAGTGCAGTGGCACAACCTTGGCTCACTGCAACCTCCGCCTCCTTGGTTCAAGCGATTCTCCTGCCTCAGCCTCCTGGGTAGCTGGGATTACAAGCACGTGCCACCACACCTGGCTAGTTTTTGTATTTTTAGTAGAGATGGGGTTTTACCATGTTGACTGGCCTGGTCTTGAACTCCTGACCTCAGGTGATCCACCCGCCTCGGCCTCCCAAAGTGCTGGGATTACAGGCATGAGTCACTGCACCCAGCCCTCCTCCCTTTTAAATTTGTCTTCCTTCTCTCTCTCTCTGTCTCTCTTTCCCTCCCTCTGTCTCTCTTTCCCTCCCTCCCTCCCTTCTTTTTCTTTTCTTCTTTTTTTCTTTTCTTTTTGCAGGGAGTGTCCTCCCTCTTCTTCATCCTTTTAGCTTTCTTTTTTAATTGCCAGCTTTTTTTAATTGTAAAAAATGCATAATATAAAATTTTAATTGTAAAAAATGCATAATATAAAATTTACTATCTTAACCATTTTAAAATATATACTACAACCATTTTAAAATATATACTACAGTAGTGTTAACTATATACACGTTGTTGTGCAACAGATCTCTAGAACTTTCTCATCTTGCAAAACTGAAACTCTGTGCCCTTGAACAACAGCTCCCCATTTCCTGTTTCCCTTGAATCCCTGGTAACCACATTCTACTTTGTTGCTAGGAGTTTTCTACTTTAAATTACTCATATAAATGGAATCATGCAGTACTTGTCTTTTTGTGGCTGGCTTATTTTACTTAGCTTAATGTCCTCAAGGTTTATCTGTGTTGTAGTGTGACAGAATTTACTTCTTTTTAGAGGCCAAATAATATTGCATTGTATATATATATATACACCATATTTTTTTTTATCCATTCATTTGATGGTCATTTTGGTTGCTTCCACCTTTTGGCTATTGTGAATAAATGCTGTGGTGAACATGGGTTTGTAATTATCATTTTGGGATCCTGCTTTCAGTTTCTTGGGACATATACCCAGAAGTGGGATTGCTGGATCATAGGATGGTTCTATTTTTAAGTTTTTGAAGAACCTCCATACCATTTTATAGCCGTTTTACCATTTTACATTCTCACTAGTGGTGCACAAGGGTTCTAGTTTCTCCACATCCTCTCTAGCACTTTTTGTTTGTTTGTTTCTTCCTTTTACATTGCTGATACTTTGCCTAATTCTTTCATGCCAGACTTCTAATAGCTTGATTTCATATTTGTTGCTTGTCTTTTTCCCCTCTAATCTCTACTACATATTCCAAGATTAATCTTCCTAAAATGGACCTTTGAATATGTTTTATGTCACTCGTAAGTCTGTTCTTTGGATCTGCTTAATCTTCTCATCGTCCTATCTGGTCTTCTCTATCTGGGTGGATCACTTGAGGTTAGGAGTTCAAGACCAGCCTGGCCAACATGGTGAAACCCTGTCTACTAAACATACAAAAGTTAGCCAGGCATGGTGGCCGGCACCTGTAATCCCAGCTACTCAGGAGGCTGAGGCAGGAGAATCACTTGAACCCAGGAGGCAGAGGTTGTAGTGAGCGAAGATCCCACCTTTGCACTCCAGCCTGGGTGACTAAGAGCGAAACTCTGTCTCAAAAAAAAAAAAAAACCAAAAAACCAAAAAAGTACATTTCATCTAGAACAGAAATTGAAGTGGTGTCAGACTGTGGCTCATGAGAGGTCGTATCAACTAATTTCATCCAGATTATCTGTTTAGGCCACTTTATAAGCACTTTTTTTTGGCCTTATCCTTGGGTTAACACTGAGTTTGTTCATTCTCTCTTTTATAGTTTGGAGGCAAACTGGTTACGTTTGAGAATGTCAGAATGCCTTCTCATCAGGGAGCTGAGCAGCAGCAGCAGCAGCAGCACCATGTGTTCATTAGTCAGGTTGTAACAGAAAAGGAGTTCCTCAGCCGATCAGACCAACTTCAGCAGGCTGTGCAGTCACAAGGATTTATCAGTTATTGCCAAAAAAAAATTGATGCTTCTCAGACTGAATTTGAGAAAAATGTGTGGTCCTTTTTGAAGGTAAAGTTGCTGTTTAAAGCTATATTATTTCATTATCTGCAAATTTAACTGTTTCTTTATATTCTAAATCTGTCCTCCTATTAAAGAAACAATTGAAAAAGTGTGATTTCAGCAATTCATCATGAAATTAAGAAGCCTTATAAAGAGCATACAACCTAACTTATGTCCAGAGTTTTTCCTTCTCTACTTTGAAAAGTGTAATATGAAATACATTTTTAATAAGTTAAAAAAATAATAATAATAGGTCTGTTTAGAGGAGAGCGACATAGTCAGCACACCTATTTTGAAGATGAGTACATAGAGTTTACTATAATGAAAACAGAATATTTAATATCTATAGTAGATCTAGTTAAGGAAAATGAAAAAAGAGGAAGAGGAATAGAGGAGAGAGGTTGGAGGCATTTTTCCTTTTACTTTAAGAGGAGTTAGATTAGAATAACAAATAGAATTTCCTGGTTGGTCATTTTGCCTCCACTGGAATGTCTATTTCTTTATACGGTACTGGTTTTTCAAAGGTAAAGCAGTCTTGAATACAGTTAGGTTAAAGTATAAAATTAAAGAATTTATATTTTGTAATAATTTTGGGAAAGAATTTTAGGACATAGAATATTCCACATAGTTTGAGTTTTGTATCAGTTTAACCTTTGGACATAAGTTTGTATTTACAGAAATTACTGTTCAAAAGTAAGCTTTATTCAACCAGGATAATTAATTACTAGTATATTTACTATTAGTAAATAACTTATTTAAAAAAATAATTCTGGGCACATGTTCTCAGGACCTCCTGAGGCTGGGTCTCCAAATAAAAAACAAAAAAACCCACTATTCTTTGGATTCCTTCAGTGAATCTTTAGAATGTAGACTTCAGATATTTTTAATAATTCTCTTTGGAATTTGATTCATTCTTATAAAAATTCGGCCTTTAAATGTAGGTCTTTGTTTTAAGAATATGTCTTTTTTTTTTAAAGGTAAACTTTGAGGATGATTCTCGTGGAAAATACCTTGAACTTCTAGGATACAGAAAAGAAGATCTAGGAAAGAAGGTAAACTTTTGGGAAAGTTAGATGGCATGCTCTTTGTGAATCATACTTTTAAAAAATAAAGTTCTACACAGATTATCTCAAATCACCCAGTAAACATTTAATAATAATTTGTGTTTGGTTGCCAGCGTTTTTTTCCTTTTTCTTTTTCTTATTCTCCATCATTACCCACAGTGGTTGCCAGAGTTTTGAATACATATTGATAAATGACTATGTAACTTGTATTAGCCTTTCATCATTCTTTGGAAATGGCTAGAGTTTTCTATAGCATTGCAGGTTGTTGCATGTGTGGTAGAGGTATACTGTGCACTTTAAGTGCATATTGAAGATTAGTGCTCTTTTGATGTTAGGCAGAACTAACCAAGATCACATCACAACCCCACTGCTTAGTGGCTATGTCTTTGCTCACTCCTTTAGAGTTTTATATTTAACTTTATTAGTAGTCTAAACTTCTTGAGGCTGTAACTTTTTTAGGCTTGTAAGAGATTGATATGAAAGTTTTACTTGCATGCCTGATGGCAAAAAATGAGGAAATAGAATGATTGTCGGATTATTTCTAATTACTTCCATGTGAAAGAAGCTAGCACCATAGAGAACCCGTTCTGCATAGCTTTTTAAATTTTTTAAAACATACTATTCCTATAAGAACTTTTGTGGATTTTCGCCAGTGAGAAGCAAGAGGTGAACATTTGCTGGATGCTCTGAAATAGAATTCCATGTAGTAGGTGAGCTGTTATTTTTATTTCAGATTGCTTTGGCCTTGAACAAAGTGGATGGAGCCAATGTGGTAAGAAGGCCTTTAAAAATAGCTACCTTCTAAAACTTTGGCTAGGTCATAACGAAGAAGGAAATATCATTTAAGAAATTTGTGTTTTATGCTTTATGGTATAAAAATAAATGCTTATTCTAGATATTTTAATAAGTTAATAATTCTCATTTTAAAATAACATGAGCTTAGCTGGTAGAGCATTCCTTTCTCTTGACATACATATTTGAATTTTGTAAAGGAGGAAAAACAGAATTAATGACTACTCAAATACTTAAGATAAATTTTTTTTTTTTTTTTTTGGCCAGGAAAAAAAAAATGGAAAGAATGGGAAAGTGGGCCGGGTGTGTTGGCTCATGCCTATAATCCCAGCACTTTGGGAGGCCGAGGCAGGTGGATCACCTGAGGTCAGGAGTTCAAGACCAGCCTGACCAACATGGTGAAACCCTGTCTCTACTAAAAATACAAAAATTAGCTGGGCGTGGTGGCACACGCCTGTAATCCCAGCTACTTGGGCGGCTAAGGCAGGAGAATTGCTTGAACTGGGAGGCGGAGGTTGCAGTGAGCCGGGATCGTGCCACTGAACTCCAGCCTGGGCGACAGAGTGAGACTCGGTCTCAAAAAAAAAAAAAAAAAAAAAAAAAGAATGGGAAAGTGTTAGCAGTAATAGTTCTTTGCTTTTCCTCTAATGGTATTTCTCAAATAAATTTACTCACTGTTGCTTCTTATGATTAAACTAGCTCTGAATGTTGTTGGTTGGGTCTTTTGTCTTCCTGGTTCACTAATAGCCTTTTAATACTACATTCTTCACCTTCCCCTGTAATTGTTTTGTGTACCAAAGGCTCTTAAAGACTCTGACCAAGTAGCACAGAGTGATGGGGAGGAGAGCCCTGCTGCTGAAGAGCAGCTCTTGGGAGAGGTACTTATTTTTTTTTCATATTATATTGGACAAATTTGTGATATTTGTGTATCTCACATTAAAATAAGGAAAATTTTCTTGACTACTTATGGCAAAATAAAGTTGAAATAAATTGTTTTCTTTGAGATGTTTAGGATAGGAATCTATCTACCTATACTGACAGAAGTATCATCTCCAGACTCTAGTTCTCCAACCTTGTTTCTGGATTATATGGTTTAAAACTAACAGTTGATGTGAGATTAACATAATTTGGTCAGATGACTATCAGGATGTCAAACTGAAAAGAGATTTTATTCAAACATCCTCACTGCATTGCATTGCATGTAAAGTTAATGTTTTTCTTGGCCTATAATTTTGGGCCAACTATCAGTGGCATAGGCCTCTGAATTAGTACTGAACATGGAGTTGAAGTAAAGGATATTTCACTAAACTTATTGTCATGATTTTCAATAAATGTGTCCTTAGTTGATAATTTTTGTAAATAATTGAGAAGAGTCCTTGAACACAGAGTTACATCATTAATTTTTCCTTTTAATTTTCTGGGTGTTTTTTTTTTTAACCACTAATGAACAAATCTGTAATTTACTTTTCTTGCTTTCTAATTTTATTTCATCTTGGAAAATTAATCAACAAGTTCTTCTCATCTCATCTTTGGCTTTTTCATTGTTCTTTGTGATATCTTGACTATGGAATGTTATGTATAATTTTTTACTAAGTTATAAAAATGAGTAAATTTAGTCTATTACAAGATGATTGCAAAAATCATTCTCCTTAGAAGTGGATCTCCTAGAGTTTAATTAACAAGGAAATAAAGGATATGGATAAAATCTTTACTAAAACTTCGAACTAGGCCAGGCATGATGTTTGCTTATGCCTGTAATCCCAGCACTTTGGGAGGCCAAGGTGGGAGGATCACTTGAGGCTATGAGTTCAAGACTAGCCTGGACAACATAGTGAGACCCTATCTCTAAAAAATAAAAATAAAAAATTAGCCAGGCGTGGTGGCACATGCCTGTAGTCCTAGCTATTTGGGAGGCTGAGGTAGGATCACTTAAGCCCAAGAGTTCGTGTTTGGAGTGAGCTATGATCACACCATTGCATTCCAGCCTGGGTGACAGAGCAAGACCCTGTCTGATTTAAAAAAGAAAAGAACTAATTTTGGGAATATTTAGACAGAATTGTAAGATACATAGAGAAATGTACTTTCATTTATGTACAACTAGACTATGTATTATCAAATAGAAGATCATTTGGGAATGCACTCATGAATAATAGGTAAGAAAAATATGCATTTAATGAAATAGTAGTCATCAATGTGTACTTTTGGTTCTTTGAAAAAATGTGTTTAAGGAGGTAAAATCTTCCCCTTTGTCTTGATGAGCTATTTGTTTCATAGTAGCTTACACATTGAAGGCACTCAATACCTAATAAATTGTGCATTTTTTGACCTTATATCTAGTTCAGAAGTCCATAAATAAGGATAAATTGTTTCTAGAAAGCAAATTTGAGAAATAATGAGTTAAAGAAAAGTGGCCGGGCGCAGTGGCTCATGCCTGTAATCCCAGCACTTTGGGAGGCCGAGGCGGGCAGATCACGACGTCAGGAGATTAAGACCATCCTGGCTAACACGGTGAAACGCCACCTCTACTGAAAATACAAAAATTTAGCCAGGCGTTGTGGTGGGGCGCCTGTAGTCCCAGCTACTTGGGAGGCTGAGGCAGGAGAATGGCACGAACCCAGGAGGCGGAGCTTGCAGTGAGCTGAGAATGCGCCACTGCACTCCAGCCTGGGCGACAGAGCGAGACCCTGTCTCAAAAAAAAAAAAAAAAGTATTTTTATGCAAGTTTGTTAATGAATGTAATTAGATCAGTGTCTCTGATTTATTCCTTAATGTGAATAACTTAAATTCTTAATTTCTTTGAGTTTTTAAATTCCAAATGCTTCTCTTTAGTTGGGGAAAGGGAATTAGGGTTATAGATATTCTCCTGTAATAGTCAACATTAATAATTAAGCGTATTTGCAGATGGTGCAGTGCTGTACTCTGCATTAAAATTACCCAGTTCTAAAATGCCACTGAACTTGAATACTAGATATTTACATTCAGATGTGTAGATAACATAGCACAGAAGATAGGTATTTCATCTCATGTAAGAAACCTGTGTTTTTCTTTAAAAATTTATCTCTAATCTCTGATATATTTTTGTCTTATTTTGAATTTTTATGCATGGGAGAGAAAGCATTTAAAATTATTTGCCAGCAAAATGCCCCCATTATATTTCTTCTAAAGAAAGCATTGAGTTTATTTTTAATCAGTCTTGCAGGTAGTCTCAGAAATTTATAACAGAACTGTATATATTTTTACCAGACTAACCCACTGTTCCAGGTATGACTAATTTGAGTAAACACAAAATGTATACTTGAATTTAAGTGTATTAATAAATAATGTACTTATATTACTTTTATGGGTACCAAGTGATTTTTTTTTTCATTTTTTTTTATGATTCAGTTAAAAACAAAAACACTTTATAATCAAATCCAGTGGACAGGAATTCTTAGATGTGTAAAAGTAGGTTTGTTTTAAAATTTAAAAATAGTATAATTTAAAAATATATTTTCCGGCCTGGCGTGGTGGCTCACGCCTGTAATCCCAGCACTTTGGGAGGCCAAGGAGGGCGGATCATGAGGTCAGGAGATCGAGACCATCCTGGCTAACACGGTGAAACCCCGTCTCTACTAAAAATACAAAAATTAGCCAGGCATGGTGGCGGGCACCTGTAGTCCCAGCTACTCGGGAGGCTGAGGCAAGAAAATGGCGTGAACCCAGGAGGCAGAGTTTGCAGTGAGCCGAGAGTGCGCCACTGCACTCCAGCCTGGGTGACAGAGCGAGACTCTGTCTCAAAAAATAAAATTAAATAAATAAATAAATAAATAATATATTTTCCATATTTTGAGCCACTCATAGTTACCTAAGAAAACAAAGATTCTTCAGCTTCATTACTGAGATACCAGTAATGAATATGTACGTGTTAGTTTGTTTAATAGTGTTCTTTTTTTTTTTTTTTTTTTTTTGAGGCAGAGTCTCGCTCTGTTGCCAGGCTGGAGTGCAGTGGCGCAATCTCAACTCACTGCAACCTCCGCCTCCCGGGTTCAAGTGATTCTCCTGCCTCAGCCTCCCGAGTAGGTGGGGCTACAGGTGCACACCACCGCTGCCAGCTAATTTTTGTATTTTTAGTAGAGACGGGGTTTCACCATGTTGGCTAGGATGGTCTCGATCTGCTGACCTCGTGATCTGCCCGCCTCGGCCTCCCAAAGTGCTGTGATTACAGGCATGAGTCACAGCACCCGGCCAATTTTTGTATTTTAGTAGAGACGGGGTTTCACCATGTTGGCCAGAATGGTCTTGATCTCCTGACCTTGTGATCCGCCCGCCTCAGCCTCCCAAAGTGCTGGGATTACAGGCACACACCACCATGCCCGGCTAGTTTTGTATTTTTAGTAGATATGGGGTTTCACCATGTTGGGCATGGCTGGTCCCGAGCTTCTGACCTCGAGTGATCTGCCTGCCTTGGCCTCCTAAAGTGCTGAGATTACAGACGTGAGCCACTGTGCCCAGCCTGTTTAACCAGTATTCTTCATGACCTTGGATTTTATTTATGATTATATAATGGGAGGTAATATTTAGGGAAGTCATAGATCTTAGTTGTAAATTTGGATCTGAGAACTTTTCTGGAATAACTTGGTATGTCATCTACTCTGTAGATGAAGAATCATGTGTAAATTTTTTTTGTCAGTAAATCATTCCACAGTTTTATTCTGGCTAAATTGTTGCTTTTTTCATCTCTTTAGCACATTAAAGAGGAAAAAGAAGAATCTGAATTTCTACCCTCATCTGGAGGAACATTTAATATCTCTGTCAGTGGGGGTAAGTACTTGTTGGTTTTGATTTCTAATTTTTTTTAACCATTGGAAAACAAATAGTTCCTGCATTTAAGTTAAAATGCTTCAAGTCAGGTTCTGTGGTGCATGCTTATAGTCCCAGCTACTTGGGAAGTTGAGGCAGGAGGATCACTTGGGCCCAGGAGTTTGAGGCTATCCTGGACAACATAGTGAAACGCTGTCTCAAAAAAAAAAGTTTTATCACAGGTGGTAGAGTGTGAGAAAGAACTCACTTTTCCTTTAGTACAATATATGTAATCAGTGCGTTGGGAAGGCTGGTGTGTTCAGACACCTAGGTGATCTTTGATAATCCAGTTAAAGCAGTCTGGAAAATGTATTATTTTGTATTTATCTCAGCATATTTCTGTAGACCTCTTCCATAAATACCAATAGCTTGTGTTAGAAATTAATCCACTAGTAATCAGAAATTAGTGTTGTGGTCTCCATTCATGTATATATATAAAAATTGATAGATGTAGTACTTTGTTGTTGGTTTTGGTAACAAAAACTCTATTTAACTTGGATGTATTATTTTCTTGTTGCAGACATTGATGGTTTAATTACTCAGGCTTTGCTGACTGGCAATTTTGAGAGTGCTGTTGACCTTTGTTTACATGATAACCGCATGGCCGATGCCATTATATTGGCCATAGCAGGTGGACAAGAACTCTTGGCTCGAACCCAGAAAAAATACTTCGCAAAATCCCAAAGCAAAATTACCAGGGTATGTTATTTTAAAAATAAGCAATAACGTATTTATCTTTCTAATTATAAAAACAATACACTGTTATTATAGATAACTGAAATGCAGAAACCAGTAAAGAATTCTAAAAGCTCATTCATAATTCCTTGACCTGGAAATAGTTGTTGGCATTTTGGCATGATTATTCTAGTTTTGTTGTTTTTGTATATATTAATAATTTTAAAGACGGGGTCTTGCTCTGTCACCCCGGCTAGAGCCCGGTGGCGTGATCTTGACTCACTGCAACCTCCACCTCCCGGGTTCAAGCGATTCTCCTACCTCAGCCTCCCAAGTAGCTGGGATTACAGGCGTCCGCCACCATGCCTAGATAATTTTTGTATTTTTAGTAGAGATGGGGTTTCACCATGTTGGTCAGGCTGGTCTCGAACTCCTGACCTCAGGTCATCCGCCCACCTCGGTCTCCCAAAGTGCCAGGATTACAGGCATAAGCCACCGTGCCTGGCCTTATTAAATTTTTTAATTGCGGCTGGGCGCAGTGGCTCACTCCTGTGATCTCAGCGCTTTGGGAGGCCGAGGTGGGTGGGTCACGAGGTCAGGAGTTCAAGACCAGCCTGGCAACATGGTGAAACCCCATCTCTACTAAAAATACAAAAAATT
Source organism: Pan troglodytes (assembly GCF_028858775.2). Classification (NCBI taxonomy): domain Eukaryota; kingdom Metazoa; phylum Chordata; class Mammalia; order Primates; family Hominidae; genus Pan; species Pan troglodytes. The sequence continues at coordinate 47,290,878 of NC_072401.2, forward strand.
AACCGGATGTGGTGGCAGGCACCTGTAATCCCAGCTACTAGGGAGGCTGAAGCAGGAGAATCGCTTGAACCTTGGAGGCAGAGGATGCGGTGAGCCGAGATCACGCCATTGCACTCCAGCCCGGGCAACAGTGCAAGACTCTGTCTCAAAAAAAACCCAAAATTTTAATTGCTCTATAATATTTCATGGTAAGAAGATGTAATGTTTCCCTTATTTTGTTATGTTTAGGTAGTTTCCAGTATTTTCCAAATAGAAATAAACACGCTTGTTTATATAGTGATAAACACCTTTGTTGTGCCTAAAGACTTGTACAAATTTCTGATTATTTAAATTGAACTGTAGTCATAGAAGAGGAATTTAACTTTTATTTTAAGTTCAGAGGTACATGTGCAGGTTTGTTATATCTAACAAACTTAAGAGTAAACTCGTGTCATAGGGGTTTGTTGTACAGATTATTTCATCACTCAGGTATTAAGCCTAGGACCCATTAATTATTTTTTCTGATTCTCTCTCTCCTCCCACCCTCCAATAGGCCCCAGTGTGTGTTGTTCCCCTCCATGTGTTCACATGTTCTCATCATTTAGCTCCTATTTGTAAGTGAGAACATGCGGTATTTGGTTTTCTGTTCCTGTGTTATTTTGCTAAGGATAATGGCTTCCAGCTCCATCCATGTCCCTGCAAAGGACATGATCTCATTCTTTTTTGTGGTTACTTGATGTTATTTCTACATCTTAAAAAAAGTAATTTTTATTGAAATTAGTTTTCATAAAAGTTGTACCAGTATTGAGTCCCATTAGCCTCATCTCATCTCAGTCTCTCCTCGGTTATCTTTTAGCCACAGTGGCTGCCTCGTAGTTCCCCCCTCACTCATTGCATGTTCCTTTCTCACTGGAACTTTGCATCTGTCGTTCCCTTGGCCTGGAAGGCTTTTTCCTTCTTGATGAAGTTAATTCCTGCTTGTCCTTCAGATCACGTGTCAAAAGTCTACATGCTTGGGCAGTTTTTCCTGATCCATCTGACCAGGTCACACCTTTCTATTAAAGGTTCTGATAGCACCTTATATTTTTCCTTCTCAGCACTTTATGAAACATGTTGTCAGTTGTTTTTGTTGTTGCTGTTGTTTCTTGAGGAACAATAATACCATTATTATGTCATTTGATTCAAAAATATACTTCATTTTGCTGCTGCATTTGGCATGAAATACTTGACACAATTAATTAGCCAGAATTAATTTTTATTGCTATGTTAAAGACTTTTAATTCTTCCTTTGTTTTCGTTTCTCAAGCTCATCACTGCAGTGGTGATGAAGAACTGGAAAGAGATTGTTGAGTCTTGTGATCTTAAAAATTGGAGAGAGGCTTTAGCTGCAGTATTGACTTATGCAAAGCCGGATGAATTTTCAGCCCTTTGTGGTAAGAGATGTGCTTTATATTTAACTGCATTTACATACGTGGCAGGGTATATTGTAAATAAACTTAAATGACAAATTTTATTAGAAACTTTTTAAAATCTACACATCACAAAAAAGAAAAATTCTCATTTCAATGCCTTTCTCAGATTTATTAAATACATCTTCATACCTACTCTTTTTTTTTTTTTAAATCTACTAGTGATTTTGGTTTCAGACAGACAAGAGTTGGAATCTTGCCTCTGCTACTTAGTAGCTGTATGATCTAGGAAAAACTACTTTCTAAACCTTAGTTTATTCATCTGTGAAATAGACCATAAGTAACTCTCACTTAATAAATATTAGCTATGATAAAATTAATAATGATAACATTAGAATAGAAATTACCGTTATAGGCCATGAATAAACTGGTGGCTGAGGAATAAATATTTGCAAGAAAAGCTTAAGGCTACTAGTATAAAAACAAATAGCCATTTGCTGCCTTGAAATAATTATAAGAATATAAAAATTACAAAATACTAACTGCTTTTTTTTTTTTTTTTGGAGACGGAGTTTTGCTCTTATTGCCCAGGCTGGAGTGCGATGGCACAATCTTGGCTCACTGCAACCTCCGCCCCCTGCGTTCAAGTGATTCTCCTGCCTCAGCCTCCCAAGTAGCTGGGATTATAGGCATGCACCACCATGCCTGGCTAGTTTTGCATTTTTCTTAGAGACAGGGTTTCACCATGTTGGCCAGGCTGGTCTTGAACTCCTGACCTCTGCTGATCTGCCCGTCTCAGCCTCCCAAACTGCTGGGATTACAGACGTGAGCCACCACGCCCAGCCATAACTGCATTTTTATAAGTAATTTATACTAGACTTAGCTAACATTGATAAATCTATTCCAAATGTGCCTTTAGGGTTTTTTGTTCAAATGTTGTTCCCATTTATTGTTTTTCTAATTTAATTAATAAAAATTAGTTGTACAGTTAGATAATAGTTTTGTAAAATCATTTATTATATACAATTTTTCATTCCCATTCATTTAACAAATGCATATTTACTGAGCATTTAGAGTGATTTTGTTTCTCTATGCTATTCATTGGTTATGAAGCTTAATCCATGCCTCTGAAAATATTATTTAGCTGCTCACAGCCTCATATACAGATTGCCTTGGGTATAATCTTATTTTATTTTCCTCTTACTTACAGATCTTTTGGGAACCAGGCTTGAAAATGAAGGAGATAGCCTCCTGCAGACTCAAGCATGTCTCTGCTATATTTGTGCAGGGAATGTAGAGAAATTAGTTGCATGTTGGACTAAAGCTCAAGATGGAAGCCACCCTTTGTCACTTCAGGTAGTATCTTTGAAACAAAAGGCACTTAATTTTTAGTGTTGTCTTTCACCCTACTTATCATCAAGTTATAATCTATAAGTTCATTTTTTCTATACATTCAAGAACTTCTTTTGCTGGATAATTGTATGCATTTATTGCTATCTTTGAAGAAGCAAAGTTTGAGATGATAGGATAGGAAAATGGGGTTGCAGCTGTTGTAAAATCATGGTTGTGATTTGTGAGTTTATTGGGGGAAATAGGTGGCAGGAGGATTGAAAACAGCTCTAGGGCTTACCTCTTTTTCTGTGTGCTCCTCTGTCTGCTTCCAGTGGCTCTGCCTGCCATGAGCAAAGAAAGAAGCAATGTGGGTAAAGGAATAGGAGGCATCCCCAATGCCAATAGAGAATCTTTATGGTTAAAGGAAAATGAAAGTGAGAGGTAAATGGAATCCCATGTAGCAGAGGTCCCCAACCCCCAGGCCATAAACCAGTACCCTTCTGTGGCCTCTTAGGAACCTGGACTCACAGCAAGAGGTGAGCGGTGGGTGAGCGAGCATTATTGCCTGAGCTCTGCTTCCTTTCACATCAGTGGTGGCATTAGATTCTCATGGGAGCACGAACCCTTATGTGGGCTGTGCATGCAACGGATCTAGGTTGTATCCTCCTTATCAGAATCTAATACCTTATGGAACAGGCCAGGTGGAACAGTTTTATCCTGAAACCATCCCCCCTGCTGGCCTGTGGAAAAATTGTCTTCCACGAAACCAGTCCCTGGTGCCAAATAGGTTGGGGACCACTGCCATGTGACACCAATACACAAACAAGAGAGGAAGTAGAAAATGTGGGACTATTCTCAGGTACTAACTATATATTAGATATTTTTTTCTAAGCATTTAAATCAAAGAGGCTTATGATAATTTTACCATATATTTCTCTTTCTGGAAAGAGATTTTCTCAATAGAGTCAGTGCTTTAAAGATCACTCTATTGAAACAAAAAAAAATGGGTAGGAAATCAAGGTTTTCCTTTTAAGAGCTTCTCAGAGAAAAACACTTGTTTTACCCTTTTGGATTTATGCACTTAGGAAAGGCAGAAAGGTAGGCTATCCTTCCGCTTTCTACCAGAAGCATAGCTCCCCATTGTGGAAAGATTTGGTATTGAACGGCACATGAGAGCTTTGAGTTAAAATAGTAAACTCCTCTGGAAATCACATGCCTCTGTCTATGGGTCACCTCATAGTAGTACTATTTTTATAGGATAGATGGTGTGATGTTGTATTAGTCCATTTTCATACTGCAATGAAGAAATACCCAAGACTGGGTAGTTTATAAAGAAAAAGAGGTTTAATGAACTCACAGTTCCACATGACTGGGGAGGCCTCACAGTCATGGCTCAAGGTGAAGGAGGAGCAAAGGCACGTCTTACATGGTGGCAGACAAGAGAGCATGTGCAGGGGAACTGCCCTTTATAAAACCATCAGATCACTGTCAAGAGAACAGCACTGGAAAAACCTGACCCATGATTCAATTACCTCCCACTGGGTTTCTCCCATGACACATGGGGATTATGGGAGCTAGAATTCAAGATGAGATTTGGGTGGGGACACAACCAAACCATATCAGATATTTTCACTCATAGTTCCTCCCATACAGGCTAGAACACAGTTTCTACCTTTAGACATCTGCCTATCATTTTCACTTTGAGTATTTGCCTGTTTTAGCTCACTAGACAAGTATCTGGTAGCTTAAGGATATTTAGGAAAAGGTGGTAACCTTCCTATCCTACCCTATCCATAAGTAAGAGGCCTTCTTCCTCCTTACTACTTTTTCACTTACCTAAATAGTGGCTGTACTTTTCTAGGAGGGATGATAACAGGTACTATATTTTTAGTGGGTTTTAGAAATCTTAGTAACTCTTGATCTTTTCCTGCTTCCTCTCATACATGGTCTTGATATTTCTGTTTGTTACTCATTTTTTTCATTTAGGATCTGATTGAGAAAGTTGTCATCCTGCGAAAAGCTGTGCAACTCACTCAAGCCATGGACACTAGTACTGTAGGAGTTCTCTTGGCTGCGAAGATGAGTCAGTATGCCAATTTGTTGGCAGCTCAGGGCAGTATTGCTGCAGCCTTGGCTTTTCTTCCTGACAACACCAACCAGGTAATTAGAATTGACCATTTTTGTAATGTTTGAGTAAGGTGAGTCCAGTAGATAACACTTAGCATTAGATGTAAACATATTAGTAGGTAGAATGTTTTGGAGCAGTTGAATTTCTGTAACCTGACTGCAGGTAAATGTTATTGACAATTCTTCAGGGATCATTTTAGGTGTATCTAAGCTGTGTTAGAGAGATAGGATAATCTTGCAGTGCGATAGATTCCTTTGTACCAACATAGTATTTTAGGAAAATGAATAGGGAAAAGACCAACTTTTTATTTCTAAAGCCAAATGCTGATTCTTCATACAAAGTTCTTTGTAGGAATATTTTATGTCAAAAAGCTATAAATGTTAATGTTTAATCAAACAAATGGAGTTGTTAACATTTTTAAAATCCCATATGTTCCATCCCAGATAGTATTGAAGTTCATTCTGTATGCCATTTTAGTTTGATACTGTCTGTGGGCAAGTATATTTTTATGTATTCAGAGCAGAGGGAACTAATTAGATTGTCCTTACTTATTGCACAATAAAACTTGGGCAAAACTATACTTGTTTCAATTCAATTCAACAAGTGGGTATAGAATGGTGAATAAGATTGCCAAGATCCTTCCTCTAGGAAGCCTCCAAACTCAATTTGGCTATGGACAAGTAAACATGGGATTCCAGAAGTGTGATATAAGTACTGTGATAAGGGTATTGGTGCTGTGGAACACAACAAAGGGAAACCCAAACCCAGTTATGGAGCATGGGTAAAAGTACGGGTGAGGTTTGAGGAAACTTTTCCACAAGAATATATCTGCATTTTGTGTCTGATGGAGCTTGATTTTGAGCCTTGCAGATACAGTCTTGTCTCTGTACTTTTTTATTAATCACTTTATTCTGTATTTTATGTATTTTTTTAGTCAATTGTTTCTAGTATTTTGTCTGTTTTAGAGAATTATTGATAAATTTCGTTGAGTAAAAGTACATAATATTCTCCAGGACTATGGAGGTAGGACTCTCTAGTTGGTTTTTTATACACTTAGCTGTAAGATCCATCTCATTTGTTTCTGAATTGTTGATGGGAATGTTAGATAGAATACCTGATACATAATCTTTTCCTTTATGGTGACTTTGGCATACTAGTTTTGTTAAGACTTTTTACCTAATAAGTAAAAAGTTGTAAGTAAATAGTTATATTGAGATATATTATAAGAACCTTTATCTTAAGACTAATTTGCTTTAAGACCCGGAGCTCATCTAGCTTAAGATTAATTCATTTTCAGTACAATTTACCATCCATTTTCTATACATTATTCTTCATGCTTTTTTTTTTTGGACTTTAAAGAACATTCTTTAGGCCAAAAAGCATAATTTTGATGTTGTTTCCTATTTATCTCAGTAGACCCTGCCTTTTTTGGTGGGGGGAATACGTCCTGAGACTTTGTGATAGCATTGTAATATATAATTCTCCCCCCAAAAAGGCAAATAAAATATGCCTAAAACATTTAAATGATCCCTTTAAACCTTTAACAAATATATAGGAATGTATAATTTTTAAAGATACTAAAATCTTGCTGAAACATTTTAACACATTGCCTTTTTGTTATTTGTTAATACTTAGAGCATATATAGGGTCACCTCATACTTTTGTAAGTCTCTATGCATGTAGATCTGTATGAGCTACAGATCTGAATTTCACATCTTAATCTTTATTTCAAAAATCTCTTTTAACATTTTCATCTCTTTCTTAAATCACCATTTTCTTCAATAACCACCTTTAGTAGTTGATTCTCTTTGGTGGCCTCTTTTAGTTATAGTTTTTTTTTTTTTTTTTTGAGACGGAGTCTCGCTCTGTCGCCCAGGCTGGAGTGCAGTGGTGTGTTCTCAGCTCACTGCAAGCGCCGCCTCCCTGGTTCACGCCATTCTTCTGCCTCAGCCTCCCGAGTAACTGGGACTACAGGTGCCCGCCACCACACCCAGCTAATTTTTTGTATTTTGAGTAGAGATGGGGTTTCACCGTGTTAGCCAGGATGGTCTCGATCTCCTGACCTCATGATCTGCCTGCCTCGGCCTCCCAAAGTGCTGGGATTGCAGGCGTGAACCTCTGTGCCTGGCCTTAGTTATAGTTTTTAAAGTAGTTTTGTAATTTATGAGCATTAGGTAACCACAAGAAAACATCAAAAGAGTAGTAATAAGTGATATTGGTCTTGCATAGTAACCATGAGGTAGGTATAATTCAGATCTCTGCCTCAGTTAAATTACAAGTTGCACTGTATGTCATGGACCTTTGGTGCCAGTCTTAAGTAGTAGAAAGCACAATGTCAAATCTGTGCGTCAGGGTCTATTGTATAATACCCAGCATTATGAACAAAAAGGGATATCTTGATGAATAATCTGATTAAGAAAATTAACATGCTGTCATATACCTGGGTGAACTCTCAACAGTCTGCTGTTTTTCCATTCCTTTTTAGCCAAATATCATGCAGCTTCGTGACAGACTTTGTAGAGCACAAGGAGAGCCTGTAGCAGGACATGAATCACCTAAAATTCCGTACGAGAAACAGCAGCTCCCCAAGGGCAGGCCTGGACCAGTTGCTGGCCACCACCAGATGCCAAGAGTTCAAACTCAACAATATTATCCCCATGTGAGTGATATGGTCCAGATGAAGTAGGAACACTTTTGTATTTCTCTTCAAATTGGTGGTTTTCATTTGTTCAGCAGGAGACCTTCTCTGATATGGTAAAACCAGACAATATATTGTTATAATAGATCTATTTTCTAGATTCTTGAAGTTGTATTTGTGATCTACTTTTTGAAATCATCTCTCTCATTTAGTCAAACAGATTATATTTTAAATATGAATTGGTTTTAAGTTCTCTAGGGAGATTTGTTCTATTTCTCTGTCACTCAAAGTTCACTTAAACATGTACATCTACTATTGAAATTTCTATTTGATTCATCTAACAAGCTGTAAAGTAGCAGGAACAATCTTGGTGATTTGGTTGTTTTATAAAATATTTTTAGAAGATAGTATTTTTTGAGTATTCTTAATCATTAGTATAGGTTTAGGCTTAGTGTATTCTGTATTTGCACAATATGAAGTGTATCCAGAATACAGACTTTTTTTTTTTTTTTGGACAATTTAGATATTAAAGAAAAATGAATGACCAAAGGTTTGTGAAATTTTAGATTATGTGGAATGTGAAAAGAACTAATAATTTTATTTAAATTACCAAATGTTTGGTGTCATAAAATGTGGCTTCTTACTATTTTTTACTGTTTCACATGGAAACTTCCATATTTCCAGACCAGCAGATAACCTTCATGTACTTAAATGAAGAATATTTTTTCCATAGGTAATAAATGGTCTTGATTGATAGCAAAGTTAACAGGTACTCTGCCTATTTTAAAATAGAACAAATTGCTGATAGGATTGATGGAGTCTTTTTACATTTTGTTATAGCAAAAGTAAATATAAAATCTTGAAAAACAAAAAAAATTAATGCCCTTTTGTCTGTTATGTTTTTGTTTGGTACTACTAAATCTGGATAGATTACATTTGAATATAACTGTTAACTCTCTAGAATACTCTCTATTTTGACTTTTTTCATTCATTTGACAAATATTTTTTTAAGACCCTGCCATGAGTGCCTGGCATTGCTCTGGCTGCTGTGGGGGTATAGTTACGAACAAAACAGAGTAAATTCCCCCCTTCATGGAGATTGCACTAGACTTAGTCTGTGACATAGGTAGGGCAGAACAGATGATGGCTGGGAAAACTGAGAAGCAGAGATGTCAAGCAACCCACCAGAATTGAAGACACAGAGCTTGAATTTCTCAGCGTTGCATGGCTGGTTACCGGCCAAGTTGGGATTAGAACTCCCAAGCGTCTTGTTAAACCAAGCTACCTGTCAGGTACTGAAGCAAGGCAAGCTCTACATTAGGAAAAGAGAATATTTGCTCTTTATGTCCTTAGCTTTTTCTTTCTTGAAAAAGATAAAAACATTGAAAGATTTGTTATACTTTGATTTACCAATCTTATACTTGTAGGAAAAGACAAAGTGAATCATAAATAAAGCAGTGATTTTCTTGATTAAAGCTTAAGATGTACTGAATGAATGAGGACAGTGGCTTGTGGTTTTAATGCAGTGTTAACAGGCAGAGGCAAGGGGGTGAGAGAGGCCAGATCAGGAGGACTTGCACTTCCACTTTGACCAGCGCAGCTTTGCCTTTACAGTTGACCCTTGAACCATGTGGGTTAGGGGTACCCACCCTGCGTACAGTTGAAAATCTATGACTTCACTCCCCAGAACTTAACCCCTAAAATTAGCGTGCTGTTGACTGGCAGCCTTGCTGATAACATGAACAGTCCATTAACACACAATTTATATGTTGTATTTATTATATACCGTATTCTTAACAATGAAGTAAGCAGGCCAGGTGCGGTGGCTCACGCCTGTAATCCCTGTACTTTAGGAGGCCGAGGCAGGTGAATCCCCTGAGGTCAGGAGTTCGAGACCAGCCTGGCCAACATGATGAAACCCTGTCTCTACTAAAAATACAAAAAATTAGCTGGCATGGTGGCGCATGCCTGTAATCCCAGCTACTCAGGAAGCTGAGGCAGGAGAATCGCTTGAACCCGGGAGGCGGAGGTTGCAGTGAGCTGAGATCACGCCATTGCACTCCAGCCTGAACAACAAGAGCAAAAAACTCTGTCTTGAAACAAACAAACAAACAAAAAAACAATGAAGTAAGCTAGAAAAAAGAAAATGTTATTAAGGAAATCATAAGGAAGAGAAAATATATTTACTATTCATCATTAATATTCATCATTAAGTGGAAGTAGTCTTCCTTCTTGTCATCACATTGAATATGCTGAAGAGGAGGGGTTGGTCTTGATGTCTCAGAGATGGCAGAGGGAGAAAAGGTGGAGGAGGTGGAAGGGGAGGCAGGAGAGTCAGGCACACTCAGTGTAACTTCTATTGAAAAAAATTCACATCTAAGTGGACCCATGCAGTTGAAACCCATGTTATTCAAGAGTCAATTGTATTATTATTATTATTTTTTTTTATGTTTTGGAGTTTCTGCAAAGATTTACTTGACAAAAAGGATTTTGATGGATTAAAAAAACAAACAAACAGGCCGGGCGTGGTGGCTCACGCCTGTAATCCCAGCACTTTGGGAGGCTGAGGCGGGCGGATCACGAGGTCAGGAGATCGAGACCAGCCTGGCTAACACAGTGAAACCCCGTCTCTACTAAAAATACTAAAAATTAGCTGGGCATGGTGGCAGGTGCCTGTAGTCCCAGCTACTCAGGAGGCCGAGGCAGGAGAATGGCGTGAACCTGGGAGGCGGAGTTTGCAGTGAGCTGAGATCGCACCACTGCACTTCAGCCTAGCGACAGAGTGAGACTCCACTCCGTCTCGGAAAAACAAACAAACAAAAAAACAATGGCTTCTAGAGCAAGCAACATGGTGTAGTATAGAAAACACTGGCCTGGAAATCAGGTGACTTGGAATCACCATTGAGTTGTACGGTCCCTTCACTTCTCTGGGCCTTGGTTTTGTCAGCAATAAAGGGTGGGGATTAGACTGGAAGATCTTTAATATTCAGCTTTAATACTCTGATTGTATGAGTTTTAAGCTTCATATTGGACTGATATGACTTTTGTGGCTGTAATGAAATCCAGAAAAGAGAGCTTATACCACTGTGTTTGTAGATTAGTAGTAGCTTGAATACTATTAATGCTTCCAAAAAAAAATCACTTTTTTACTCAATTACTTTTTTTTTTTCCTGGAATGTCTTTTTTCCTTCTCTACTTACAAAGCCTCACTTTACCCACTTATAATTGACACTTGAATGGCATTGTTCTTGTGCTTTGATTTAGGTTTTCATATTGATTTTTCTCCTGCCTTCCTCTCCCTGTTTCATTGTGATTGTGTGGTTTTTGTTGTTGTTGTTGTTTTGTTTTTTTTGGGAATTCCAGCTACCTTGAAAGCAGTTGCCTGACTAATGTATGTTATCTTGCCAATCTTACCTTTGGCTTTGCATCTGGCTATTAATACCTTTTGGGTTTTTTTTCTTCTTTTAACGTTTTCATTTTTTATTTTCTGTGATTGGTATTTCTTTGTTCAATTCAGGTTAGAATTGCCCCTACTGTCACTACCTGGAGTAACAAAACTCCTACTGCCCTTCCCAGCCATCCACCTGCAGCCTCTCCCTCTGACACACAGGTATATCCTTCATTATTCCTCTTTGAGCAGAATTCTGCTCACCTAAATATACAGTTATATGTTCTCTACTTACCTTCCTCAAGCTCTTTCACCCCCACTCCCCATCCATCTGCCTGCTCATTGCATTTTAATGCTTTTAGGATGCAAGAAGCAGTTTTTAGCACAATTAATTTATTTCCTTATCCTTCCCCTCCTTCTTTTGCAGTTCTAAATTGACTTGAACTACAAAAACACCAACCAAGGTTTTGACAATGGTTTAAATCTGATTTTACTGAAGACTTTTTTTCTTTTTTCTTTCTTTTTCCTTTTTTAGCATTGCAGAAATTGAAGAGAAACAAAAGATCCCTTTATGGCATTTATACTTATATTTACAGAGTGGAGTAGTGGATGGAAATTAGTAGAGATGGAAAATCCTGGTGACATTTCATAAATATTTGTAAAGGCTGTTAGCATCTTTTGCCATTCATTGCAATTATTACTTTGGATCTGTCTGATCTTTAATCATTCAAAATGTGCTGCTCAGAAAATGTGCTGTTATGAGGAAGATAGAATATGCAAAATGCAATGTTTCTTATGCAATAAAGTTTTTTTAAAAATAAACATAGAATTCCATTTCAGAGATTATAATTCCATCTGGTGAAGTTCCTGGTTCTACTTGTATCCGCCTTCTTACCATGTTCTTGTTTCTTAGGGAGAAAATCCTCCACCTCCGGGTTTCATAATGCATGGAAATGTTAATCCAAATGCTGCTGGTCAGCTTCCCACATCTCCAGGTCATATGCACACCCAGGTACCACCTTATCCACAGCCACAGCGTAAGTAGTGTGACCCCAAAGTCCTTTCAGAGCAGTATTTATGATCTAATTTAGTAACTTTACTTTGAAGCCCCAAAGTCATTGTCAAATCAATAAGTAAGAACCATTGTGCATAGGATTCCTGAGTCCCTGCTACAAAGAGACATGTTTTTTTAGGAGGTGGCCTGAATCACTATGCTAGGAAGTAGCTCCTTTGTCACACTGTTCAGAGTAGTTGATTCCTGTTCCTCAGCCATTACTAAGACTTGTTAAAGATAATCAAGTGTCCCATGATTTTGGTATAAAGAAACAGAATTTTAGGAATTATTTTTTACATATTCTTTTTCTTCAGGCAAGATGACACAAATTATTTTTGGAAAAATGGTTTCAAGGGGCATTTGTTGTTACTGTTTTTCCATTTTATTTATTTATTTAATAGACTTTGTATTTTAGAGCAGTCTTAGGTTCACAACAAAATTGAGCAGAAAGTACAGAGTGCCCCCACTATTGACATCCTACGCCACAGTGGTGTATTTGTTTACAATCGATGAACCTACATTAATGTCTCATTATCACCCAAAGTCCACAGTTTACACTCTCAGTGTTGTACATTCTGTGGATTTTAACAAATGTGTAATGACATATATCTATTAGTGGCATTTTTAAAAGAAAATAATTATACCTGGAAAGTGAAATATTGCCACTCTTTGAAAATTTAAGTGCAAAAAAATAAAATAAAAATATCAAAGGGGAAAATTTAATGAATGTGTTCTGTGCTAAAATGAATGTTATTGTTCAACATAAATATGAATTTGATACAACCTTTCACTCAAATGTTTAATGTGAAAGCTGTCTTCAGAGTAGATAGGAAACAGATCCACTTTTACTAGATTCACTCTATCGAGGTTCATACCTACTCTTGGTCACAAAGAATGTGAATGTGATGGTATTTATATTTAGATCTCCCTAAGCCACGCATGGTGGTTCATGCCTGCAATCCCAGCACTTTGGGAGGCTGAAGTTAGGAGGATTGCTTGAGGTGAAGAGTTTGACCCCAGCCTGGGGAACAAAGGAAGACGCCATCTCTACAAAAGAAAAATGTAAAAATTAGGTGGGTGTGGTGGCACCTATAGCCTGTAGTCCCAGCTACTCAGGAGGCTAAGGCAGGAGAATTGCTTGAGCACAGGAGTTTGAGAATACAGTGAGCTACGATCACACCATTGCACTCCAGTTTGGGTGACACAGCAAGACCCTGTCTCAAAGAAAAAAAAAAAAACCCACAACTCCCTAATCTGGGTTTAGGTCTTTGCATTAAAACATGAGTTGGCTGCCTTGCCTGATTGTTTACTAACCATCTTCATACTGTATGTAAAATTTTATTAGGGATCATAGAGTTAGCCGTTAATCTGGAACTGTGCTCAAACTCAGAATTTCAGTAGCTGGTAATTTAACTGGATGTTGGAGAAGATATTTGATACATAATAGTGTTCACCCTACAGTTCTTATTGGGAGGGAAGTCTGGAGCTGCCACCAAACTCCATGTAACTTTTTCTGTGAAGTGGGGTGCTTTGAATGTGTAATTCCTCCCTGGTTCCATCTGGTGGTCACTGTTGTCTCTTCACAGGATCAGGAAAAGTCTCAGAAAAGGGTCAGTCTTGCAGTTCTTGGGTCCGATGATTCAAATATTTTCATAACCAGCGGCAGTTTGGGGATGGCATTTTTCAAATACTGAAGCTATTGAATTCAAGTGTATTTGGGGCATTTGAGCCTCAAAAATATAACGGTGTAAATTTTTAATTTGGGATTGTAACTTATTTTGATTAAAATCATTTCTATAGACTGAGATAACTTTTTAGTTTTCTGCTACTATCTGAATAAACTTGTAACTAATTGAAATTTCTGTTTCTTCTCCTTGGTGTAGCTTATCAACCAGCCCAGCCGTATCCCTTCGGAACAGGGGGGTCAGCAATGTATCGACCTCAGCAGCCTGTTGCTCCTCCTACTTCAAACGCTTACCCTAACACCCCTTACATATCTTCTGCTTCTTCCTATACTGGGCAGTCTCAGCTGTACGCAGCACAGCACCAGGCCTCTTCACCTACCTCCAGCCCTGCTACTTCTTTCCCTCCTCCCCCTTCCTCTGGAGCATCCTTCCAGCATGGCGGACCAGGAGCTCCACCATCATCTTCAGCTTATGCACTGCCTCCTGGAACAACAGGTACACTGCCTGCTGCCAGTGAGCTGCCTGCGTCCCAAAGAACAGGTCTGCGCTTGAAAGGGATTTGGTTTGGCCCCCTCCTTTATTTGTTTATGAACAGATGGGTGGATGGAGGGGTATTATTTCTAACTGTTTGTAAACCGGGTAATGTGAGGTTTTGACTGAGGTTTGGGTTTGTTTTTTGTGTTTTTTGTTTGTTTGGTTTTTTTTTTGTGATGGAGTCTCTCTCTGTCACCCAGGCTGTAGTACAGTGGTGCACTCTCGGCTTACTGCAACCTCTGCCTTCCGGGTTCAAGCGATTCTCCTGCCTCAGCCTCCCGAGTAGCTGGGATAACAGACATGCACCACCACACCTGGCTAATTTTTGTATTTTTAATAGAGACAGAGTTTCATCATGTTGGCCAGGCTGGTCTCGAACTCCTGACCTCAAGTGATCCACCCGCTTCGGCCTCCCAAAGTGCTGGGATTACAGGTGTGAGCCACTGAGCCTGGCCTTGATTGAGTTTTTGTTGTTGTTGTTTTTGGGGTTTTTTTGTTTTTTTTAAGACCCAGTCTCATTCTGTTGCCTAGGCTGGAGTGCAGTGGCGTGATCTCGGCTCACTGCAACCTCCACCTCCTGGGTTCAAGTGATTCTCCTGCCTCAGCCTCCTGAGTAGCTGGGACTACAGGCACGAGCCGCCAAGCCCAGCTAATTTTTGTATTTTTAGTGTATATATATATATATATATATATATATATATAATTTTTTTTTCTTTTTTGAGATGGAGTCTCATTCTGTCACCCAGACTGGAGTGCAATGGCATGATCTCAGCTCACTGCAACCTCCGTCTCCCGGGTTCAAGCGATTCTCCTGTCTCAGCCTCCCAAGTAGTTGGGATTACAGGTGTGCACCACCAAGCCCAGCTAATTTTTGTATTTTTGGTAGAGACGGCTTTCACCATGTTGGCCAGGCTGGTTTCAAACTCCTGACCTCAAGCGACCCTCCTGCCTCAGCCTCCCAAAGTGCTGGGATTACAGGCGTGAGCCACTGCATCTGGCCATAAACAAATTTTAAAAATAGAAAAAGTATATTTTTGTACAGCTATACAATATTTATGTTTTAAGCTAAGTGTTATTACAAAAGAGTCAAAATTAAAATATTTAAAAGTTTATAAAGTAAAAAAGTTACAGCAAGCTAAGGTTAATAAAATAATTTTAAATAAATTTAGTGTAGCCTAAATGTAGTGTTTATAAAATCAACAGTAGTGTATAGTAATGTCCTAGGCCTTTACCTTCACTCACAACTCACCCAGAGCATCTTCCAGTCCTCTAAGGTTCATTTGTGGTGAGTGCCCTATACAGGTATACTATGTTTTAAATCTTTTGTACCATATTTTTACTGTACCTTTTCTATGTTTAGAACACAAATACCATGGTGTTACAGTTGCCTACAGTATTGTGTTCAGTACAGTAACATGATGTACAGGTTTGTACCCTAGGAGTAATAGGCTATATTATACAGCCTAGGTGTGTGGTGGGCTATACCATCTAGGTTTGTGTAAGTGCACTCTGTGATGTTCACACGACGATGAAATCATTTAATGATGTATTTCTCAGAACGCATACCCATTATTAAGTGACACATGACTGTATAATATTAAAGTCCAGAGTACCAAAACTTACACACATACACACTGTATGCATCATCCTTAACTACACAAATAAGATTCCAGTAATACACTACAGATACATCAATAGTTTGATATTTTAGAGAGGAATGCTAATTCATTTGTAGAGTTCCAAAAATTACCTTTTAAAACTTGGGTGACTGAAGATAGTATCCTTTCTCAGTAGTTGGGTAAGAATCAGAATTCTTGAGTGAAAGAGGTGGCGTGGGTTGGAGTAAATCCCCACTTAAAAAGTGGTGCAGGGAAGTAGGGAAGGGAATTAACATTTATTGAGCTGATATTGGACATGTTCTAGGACTTGTTATATGTTTTCTTATTTAAGTCTTACAACCTTGAAAAGTAGTAATAATTATTTCTTTAAAAATTACAGATGAAAAAACTGAGTTTCTTAGGAGTTATGTTTCAGGATTGCACAGTGATAGTCTCCAAGTTGAGATATAAACCAGGTCCCTATCTTCAAAGCCCATGTTCATTCTTCTATACCAGGTAGTTTAGTCCTGGTGTAAATGATAGAAAACTATCATCATTGCAATTTCAGAAATCATCCAGCAACACTGTTTGAGGCATTTGTTACTTTATAATCTAAATTAAATGTTTGCATAGATATTCTTTTTCTCCTTAAGCAGAAGTGCCTGTGGCCTTGAGATTAGTCTTTGTTTATATACAAAGTAACAGAATGTTTTAACCTGGCTGAGAAACAGAGTGACTAATAGGAAGAGGAAGCCAGACAACACTTTTCAGTGTTCAGCATGCAGTATGCTTGTCTGCTTTGTTACCTCTTGCACGTTAGTAGTGTGCTATATTTTAATCTACTGACAACTGTATCTTATAGTAGTCTGCTGTATTTTAATCTACTGACAACTTTATCTTATTTTCTTTTTGGATTTCCTAAAAGTTTTGCTTAGGTTATTTAAATAATTATAAATGAGGCTGGGCACGGTAGCTCACACTTGTAATCCTGCCACTTTGGGAGGCCGAGGCAGGTGGATCACCTGAGGTCAGGAGTTGAGACCAGCCTGACCGATGTGGCGAAACCCTGTCTCTACTAAAAATACAAAAATTAGGCTGGGCGCGGTGGCTCATGCCTGTAATCCCAGCACTTTGGGAGGCCAAGGCGGGCGGATCACCTGAGGTCAGGAGTTCAAGACCAGCCTGGCCAACATGGCGAAACCCCGTCTCTACGAAAAACACAAAAATTAGCCGGGCGTGGTGGTGCATGCCTGTAATCCCAGCTACTCGGGAAGCTGAGGCAGGAGAACCGCTTGAACCCAGGAGGCGGAGATTGAAGTGAGCCGAGATCGCACCACTGCACTCCAGCCTGGGCAACAAGAGCGTAACTCCATCTCAAAAAAGAAAAAAAAATACAAAAATTAGCCGGACGTGGTGGCGGGCGCCTACAATCCCAGCTACTCAGGAGGCTGAGGCAGGAGAATCGCTTGAACTCCGGAGCAGAGGTTGTAGTGAGCTGAGATCGTGCCACTGCACCCCAGCCTGGGCGAAAGAGCAAAACTCCATCTCAAAAAATAATAATTATAAACAAAAATTTTGTCGTTCCGATATGTCTTAGATAACAATTTTGTTTAGGATTTAGAAAGTCCAGCTGTTCAATAGTTAATTTCTGACAGATAGGAGAGACTTTCAAGCCTTCTATTAGTGAACAACAAAATTATGTGCTCAGGGCTCAGAGAAACTAATGTTGCAATCTGTAAAACATTCATTTGGTAAATTCTCAATGGATACCTGTTTGGTCTACAATCAGAATTATCCCAGACAGAGATAATGGAGGCAGAAAAGACCATACATTTCTAGTGAAGAGCAAATAGCTCTGTTACAAATTGAACATATAATTTGTATTTAGGCCAAATTTTGGAGAGCCTTAAGTGCCAGGGCAAGGAGTTTTACTTCATATAATACAATAAGAAAGAAGTTTCTCATGAAGGATTTTGAACTGCTGAGTGGTGCAGTCAAAGTGGTACTCGAGGGAGATTAATCTGGATGTGGCCTTGCAAGATAAATTGTTTGCAGCACAGCAGAATCAGAGGTAAGAAAACAGGCTGTTTCCTAGTTCTAGGTAGGAGATGGTAACAGCCTGAGTTGGGATAGTGCATTGCCGTTTCTGTGATGGCAGCACAGGATAGCAGGGAGTTTTCCCTGTTTTACTATCTAGGATAACTGCCTGTCACTTTTGTTTCTGTTTCTAGGAGGGAGAGCACTTTCAAATATGAAGACTAATTTAATTTATGTATATAATCTTGTACTTGACAAAGAAGAGTCTTGAAGGGGAATAATACTGTATATTCTCATGAAACAGTGTTCTGAAATTTAAAAAAATTTTCATGAACATTCCTTAGGCAAGTTGTAGCACCTGGTTTTAACTATTCAAGTAAAGGAAAGCATGATATCCTTCCTTACTTTTCTTTGGATAATTCTATCTTGTATCATTAGAAAATGACTTCAAGGATTCATGTCTTTCTAAATTTTCATTTTTAATTTTGTGATACTCATTTTAAACCTGTGACATGCTAGGCTTATAGGGAAAGGAAAGATGTATGGTTGACAAAGATGCTCTATTCTCTATTTCAAATTAATGTTCTAGCCACAATTCTCTATGCTTTTGGCACTAACATTTTCCCTGAGTCCACTGAAAAGTATCTTAGCCAGTGCATAGATTCTACCATTATGCTCCTATAAGAGTACCTAAGAAGGTTTCCAGTGAGAAGTGGGATTGGGTAAGGATGCTGTGCAACTCCACCCATGCATGTGAGACCAGCAGTTCCCTCTTCCTTCCCCCAAAGATTCTCTGGAAGATAAATCTCTACGCTAAGGTGGATAGGACTCCATAGTATTCAGTGACATGCTATATTTATTTTTTAAATGAATGTTTCTTGGGGCGGGCACAGCAGAGTGCGTGAGCCCTGGAGTTCGAGACCAGCCTAGGCAACATGGCAAGAGCCCATCTCTATAAAAAATACAAAAAATTAGCCAGGTGTGGAAGCACATGCCTATATTCCCAGCTACTTGGGAGGCTGAGATGGGAGAATTGCTTGAACCCGGGAGACAGAGGTTGTGAGCTGTGATCGCACCTAGGCGGCAGTGAGACCCTGTCTCAAAACAACAAAAAAAACTTCCTTGCTTTTTATTAATTTTTCACTGTAGGAAGTTTTTAAAAGACTCAAAGTCATATAAAAAATAAAAATTACCTATAATTCTACTGCCCAAATATAACTACTATTAATTTAGGTTTATTTATTCCCTTCATACAGACATACACATACATACATACATACATAAAAACTTGCATTAAAGTTTTTATTGTGGTGAAATATATATATATATATATATATATATATGATAAAATTTATTTTAACCATGTTTGAAGGTACAGCTCTGTGGCATTAAGTACATTTATATTGTTTTGCAACCAGCAGAACTTTTAAAAAAATTTTGGGGTACATAGTGGGTGTATATGTTTTTGAGGTACATGAGATATTTTGATACAGGTATACAATGCATAATGATCACATCAGGGTAAATGGTATTAGAGTATCCATCACCTCAAGCGTTTGTCATTCTTTGTGTTGTAAACAGTCCATATACTAAAAGTAACTAAAGGAGTACTTTTAGTTACTTTTAAATGTACAATAATTATTGTTGACTGTAGTCACCCTGTTGTGATGTCAACTAGATCTTATTCAGTTCTATCTAACTATATTTTTGTACCCATTAGCCATCCCTGCAGAATTTTTTCATCATCTCATACTGAAACACTGTACCCATTAAATAATAGCTTCTGTTCCCCACAGCTTCTGGTAACTACTGTTCTACTTTCTGTCTCTATGTGTTTGACTATTCTAGGTACCTTATATAAGTAGAATCATGCAACATTTGTCCTTTTGTGTTTGGCTTTTTTGACTGGCATAATGTCTTCCAGGTTCATCTATGTTGTAGCATGTATCAGAATTTTTTTTAAGGCTGAGTAATACTCCATTGTATGTATATACCACATTTGTTATTTGTTATTCATCTGCCGATAGACACTTTGTCTATTGTGAATAATGCTGCTGTGAACAGGGATGTGCAAATATCTGTTTGAGTCCTCGCTGTTAATTCTTTTTTTTTTTTTTTTTTTGAGATGGAGTCTCACTCTGTTGCCCAGGCTGCAGTGCAGTGGCGTGATCTCGGCTCACTGCAACCTCCGCCTCCTGGGTTCAAGCAATTCTCCTGCCTCACCCTCCCAAGTAGCTGGGACTACAGGCATGTGCCACCACGCTCAGCTAATTTTTGTATTTTTAGTAGAGATGGGGTTTCGCCATATTGGCCAGGCTGGTCTCAAACTCCTGACCTTGTGATCCACCCACCTTGGCCTCCCAAAGTGCTGGGATTACAGGCATGAGCCACCACGCCCGGCCAATTTTTTAGTGTATATACCTAGAGGTGGAATTGCTGGATCAAACAGTAATTCCACATTTAGTTTTTTGAGGAACCACCACACTGTTTTTCACAGCAGCTGCACCATTTTACGTTCCCACCAGGAATGCACGAGTGTTTCAATTTCTCCACATCCATGCCAATACTTGTGTTTTCTGTTTTTCAATAGCCATCCTAATGGGTTTGAAGTAGTAATTCATTGTGTGCATGCATTTTTAAAGAATTAGGATCATAACACAAACACACACATACACATAATTTTACATCTTTTTCCTTTTTTTTTTGTTCCACTCCGTCACTCAGGCTGGAGTGCAGTGGCTCAATCTCGACTCACTGCAACCTCTGTCTCCTAGGTTCAAGCAATTCTCATGCCTCAGCATCCCAAGTAGCTGGAACTACATGTGTGTGCCACCACGTCCAGCTAATTTTTGCGTTTTAGTAGAGACGGGGTTTCACCATGTTGGTCAGGCTAGTCTCGAACTCCTGACCTCAGGTGATCCATCCACCTCAGCCTCCCAAATACTGAGAATACAGGCGTAAGCCACCACGCCTGACCTTACTTTTTTCTTAATATTGCACCATGAACCATTTTTCCATGCCCTTAAAGTCATGTCATGTTTTAAAAAGAGTAAAAGATTCATCCCCACTTTATAGTTTTTTGAAAGAGTTAAGGATAGGGAAGGATTATTTCCTCTTCAGTTTTCTGAAACATTTCTGTTCAAGGTTAAAATGTACTGTGTTGATTTTTTTTTTAAGCGTTGACCAAGAGTATCATTTTTCACATCCGTGATGAATCTCCATAGTACTGTCTTCTGTAGATATTCATGTTCTTCATGTAGCTTGTTTTATGTCCTGTCGCTATTAAAGGATGTCTCTATAAAGTAGAGATCAGTTGAACTGTTTGTAAAAAGTCATGTTTAGGCCAGGAGTTGTGGCTCATACCTGTAATTCCAGCACTTTGGGAGGTCAAAGTGGGTGCATCGCTTGAAGTTAGGAGTTCGAGACCAGCCTGGCCAACATGATGAAACCCCCATCTCTACTAAATATACAAAACTTAGCCAGGCATGGTGGCGAGCACCTGTAATTCCAGCTACTCAGGAGGCTAAGGCAGGAGAATTGCTTGAACCCAGGAGGCAGAGGTTGCAGTGAGCCGAGATTGTGCCATTGCACTCCAGCCTGGGTGACAGAGCGAGACTCCCTCTCAAAAATAAATAAATAAATAAAATCCTTGAGTAGGAGAAGTTTTTTTTAAAAAAGTCACTAAATCTAAATCTATAAAAGCAAAAAGGATTGAAAGGGGTTAGAATTATAATTGAGACAAAACTGTACATTAAATTAATAAAAGGACTGTTGGGGTTCTGCTAAAACACATGGCTTAATATATTGCATGGTTTGAGGTTAGGAGGAGTTAGGCATATGTTTTGGGAGAGGGGTACTTAATTATAAAATATTGCCTTCTATTCAGCAGACCTTCCCCACCCTCCTTTAACTTATTCAGGCTAGCCAACTGACCTTCCTCCTGAGAGGCTTGTTGGTTCTGATTCTATTCAGTTTTACCCCTAATTTAGAATTTGATTTTATTATGATTTGGTGTCATTTTACCAAGGGGACATAAGAAAATAGTTCCATAGACTTTTTTGTGCTGCTAATAGTTGGTGAAGTCTGGATACCCTCCCAGGCTTTAACACCCACAGCTTAAAAGCAGTCCTCATCTTCTGCACTTTCTTCTCATGAGGAAGGGGAAGAGGACATGTTGTTTTGACCTGACTAAAGGGTCAAGCCCACTGTATTTCCAATACTTTCAGGTTTGTATTATATTACCTCTCTCAGCCAGAAGCTGAAGCCTGGTGCTAGAGAGTGCATTAGTAGTTGGGAATCAGGTCAGTCCTCTATTGGAATGCACACACAGTGACTCACCGGGCATTTATAAACTATAGTGTTATGAAGTCATATCTCACATGGAGAGCTAGGTTGTAAAGTCATCATGTAAGATAAAAATAGAAAATCACTTACAGTCAATTATCCTTGATCCTTTTTACAGGTAAACCCCAGATGAAACAGTTGGCTTGCATTTATATCTTGTATGAAAAACATCTGTCAGTAAACATTAGAATTGCACTCTACACAATGAGATTTCAAACTGTGGGATTACCTCTCCCGCCTCACAGTTTCCCTGGGACATGTGCTTCTTGAGTAGAGTCCAAACTAAATTGAACTCATTGTATTTTTTCTATTCTTTTACTGCCTATTTAATTGCAGAATGAAATAATTTTAATTTCTCCTTTCCTCCCTCCCTCATCAATTAATGATAGCTGAATCCACATGAGTTATATGTCTGACATACTGACATTCCATACCCTTGATTTGAGGCTAGGCCTGTCCTGACCCTAAGTATTTGACAATTGGGATTGCTATGTTGTCAGCCTGTTTTTCTCTTGTCCACTGCTATAAACTTTGGTTTCCTATAAGAAGTAGTGATTTCTGGGAGACTTGTGCTCAGTCTGCAAATCTGTATATTCTTTTTTTTTTTTTTTTTTATAATTTAACTTTTGGGTTACATGCAGTTTTGTTACATGGGTATACATGTGCCATGGTGGTTTGCTGCACCCATCAACCCGTCACCTACATTAGGTATTTATCCTAATGTTATCCCTCCCCTAGCCCCCCACAGGCCCCAGTGTGTGATGTTCCCCTCCCTGTGTCCATGTGTTCTCATTCTTCAATTCCCATTTATGAGTGAGAACATGTGGTGTTTGGTTTTCTGATCTTGTGATAGTTTGCTGAGAATGACGGTTTCCAGCTTCATCCATGTCCCTGCAAAGTACATGAACTCATCCTTTTTTATGGCTGCATAGTATTCCATGGTGTATATGTGCCACATTTTCTTAATCCAGTCTATCATTGATGGACATTTGGGTTGGTTCCAAGTCTTTGCTATTGTGAATAGTGCCAAAGTAAACACACGTGTGCATGTGTCTTTATCGTGGAATGATTTATAATCTTTTGGATATATACCCAGTAATGGGATGGCTGGGTCAAATGGTATTCCTAGTTCTAGATCCTTGAGGAATCGCCACACTGTCTTCCACAATGGTTGAACTAATTTACACTCCCACCAACAGTGTAAAAGCGTTCCTATTTTTCCACACCCTCTCCAGCATCTGTTGTTTCCTGACTTTTTAATGATCGCCATTGTAACTGGCATGAGATAGTATCTCACTGTGGTTTTGATTTGCATTTCTCCAATGACCAGTGATGATGAGCATTTTTTCATATGTCTGCTGGCTATATAAATGTCTTCTTTTGAGAAGTGTCTGTTCATATCCTTTGCCCATTTTTTGATGGGGTTGTTTGCTTTTTTCTTGTAAATATGTTTAAGTTCTTTGTAGATTCTGGATATTAGTCCTTTGTCAGATGGATAGATTGCAAAAATGTTCTCCCATTCTGTAGGTTGCCTTTTCACTCTGATGATAGTTTCTTTTGCTGTGCGGAAGCTCTTTAATTAGATCCCATTTGTCAATTTTGGCTTTTGTTGCCACTGCTTTTGCTGTTTTAGACATGAAGTCTTTGCCTATGTCTATGTCCTGAGTGGTATTGCCCAGGTTTACTTCTAGGATTTTTATGGTCCTAGGTCTTACATTTAAGTCTTTGATCCATCTTGAGTTGATTTTTATATAGGGTGTAAGGAAGGGGTCCAGTTTCAGTTTTCTGCATATGGCTAGCCAGTTTTCCCCAACACCATTTATTAAATAGGGAATCTTTTCCCCATTGCTTGTGTGTGTCAGGTTTGTCAAATATCAGATGCTGGTAGATGTGTGGTGGTATTTCTGAGGCCTTCCGTTCTGTTCCATTGGTCTGTATATCTGTTTTGGTACCAGTACCTTGCTGTTTTGGTTACTGTAGCCTTGTAGTAATGTTTGAAATCAAGTAGCATGATGCCTCCAGCTTTGTTCTTCTTGCCCAGGATTGTCTTGGCTATGTGGGCTCTTTTTTGGTTCCATATGAAGTTTGAAGTAGTTTTTTCCAATTATATAAGAAAGTCAGTGGTAGCTTGATGGGGATAGCATTGAATCTATAAATTACTTTGGGCAGTAAGGCCATTTTCACGATACTGATTCTTCCTATCCATGAGCATGGAATGTTTTTCCATTTGTGTCCTCTCTTAATTTCTTGAGCAGTGGTTTGTAGTTTCTCCTTGAAGAGGTTCTTCACATCCCTTGTAAGTTGTATTCCTAGGTATTTTATTCTCTTAGTAGCAATTGTGAATGGGAGTTCACTCATAAATCTGTATATTCTTACAGAAAAGACCATATGAGGTGGTTACATTATTTGCTGGGCCTATTCTCATTTATATGCGCAGCATGACCCCAGAAATTACAGTTTCTGCAGGGTACAGACCACTGGGGCCTCCTAAATCCAGCAGTGAAAAATGATACCACTGTGCTAAGATAGGCACGTTTATCCTTATCAAATGCAGGTTGAAGTCTGTAGGACATGTAGAAATCACCCCATTTCTCCAGTTCCCTGCTACTTCAAGAGGGTGTTGGACCAGCAGCATTCGTATCATCTGGGAGATGGCTGCAAAGACAGTATCTAAGGTTCTATCACTATACCTAATGAATAAGAATCTGCGGTTTAACAAGATCCATAGCTGATTTGGATTCACAGCTTTGAACAATACCAAAATAGACACATTAGGTGAATATGCTAGGAAGTGCTGTCCCCTCAGTGATATTTCTGAGCTTCATTAGTTAAATAGTAGAAAAACAATCCATGCAAACAATTAGGGAAACATTGTTATTTTAAATATGAAGGGATAAAATTTTCTCTTAAAAAAGAACAGTAAGAAAAAAGTGATGTTTAAGAGTTAATTGGATCTAACAACTTGAATAAATTCCCTCTGTCAAAAAACTAGTTACTTTCTTAATTAGAAGACATTTCACATGACTTGGTTAAAAAGTGAGTTTTGTTCTCTTATTAAATTAATTTACACTTTCTGGGGATTAATGAAGGGAGAAGAAACAATTATAAAATGAGTAAAGTTTAGAATGTCTTCAGTAAACACTGTTAAGTAATTTTTACATTTTGTCTACAGAAAACCAGTCTATCCAAGACCAGGCACCTATGTTGGAAGGTGAATTGGTTGTAAAATATACCTTTGGAAATCTTTGAATAATTGAATACAATTAATGAATGGACATTAACAATAATGCATGTGAACTTCAAAGATGATGATATCCCAAATCTGATCAGGATCATTTTTTAATTTGGCTTCTTAATTGAATCAAATTTTACAACTGATTGAATTTACATGATTACACAAGTAGCTTGGTTATAAAGGCTGTCTGTTTTATATAGACATAAAGAAAACAACTATGCCAAGACTGTCTTGAGCTACGGGTAAGACTAGAAAGTGATTGCAGAGATTTGAATGATTAATCTATGTAGAACCAGAAGTTTAAGAATTTGTTAATCAGAAAGCAGCATATGAGTTAATATTTTGTGGTTAACTCTTGACTGTTTTGAGCCATATCTGATTTTCTGTCTCCTAGTAAACTTTTAAGAAATGAATTCTGTTTTTATTTTTTTATTTTTATTTTTTACTTTTTTGAGACAGAGTCTCGTTCTGTCACCCAGGCTGAAGTACAGTGACACAATCTTGGTTCACTGCAACCTCCACCTCCCAGGTTCAAGCAATTCTCCTGCCTCAGCTCCTGGGTAGCTGAGACTACAGGCATGCACCACCACAAGCAGCTAATTTTTGTATTTTTAGTAGAGATGGGGTTTCCCCATGTTGGCCAGGCTGGTCTCGAACTCCTGACCTCAAGTGATCCACCCGCCTCAGCCCAAAGTGCTGGAATTACAGGCATGAGCCACTGCGCCTCGCCTGAATTCTGTTTTAAAATCAAGACAAGTAAGCGCTGGTGGTTAGTTGAAGATCTGTATTTTTTAAAGTTTCTGTGACTTTGGTTTGACAGTTTTCTTGTGACTTAATATGTATATCAGTTAAACAAGTACAAGTTAAAATATTGAAAGAACGTTTATTGGAAAGGGAATAATTTTTTTGTCTGTACATATATACATACACAAAAGTTTCTTTAGCAAGTATCTGCTTCCTTATAGAGAATATCAAAACTCACACTTAGTGAAATGTGAAAGAATTAATTGTGATTTAGAAATTATTCTTATTTCCAACATGTTGTATTCCTTTGTTCTTTAAAGATACTGGCATTAAAATACTTAATAAGTTCTGCTACTGTTGTTCATTTTTCACTTTGAAATAACAGGGCTTTTTGATTTGTTAGTGTGCATGTGTTTTTTTTTAGAGGAAATTTACTACAGTTGGTAATATTTTAATTTTATATTTGCTATCAGCCTGCAAATTTTGTTTTACGGCATTAAAAATCTTAGCACAGATATTTGAATACCCTTTTTTACTTTGCTTATAATTCCCGAGGCAAAGATGATAAAAATTACTAGTGTTACATAGTTGGAGTCTGCTTTTTTCTTAAGAATATTTCTACCATGTTTAGAATAGATGATTTGCTCATGTTGAATTGCCCTCTTGGCAAATAGGAGATTGCTAATTTTATTCTCTTTTTTTTTATATGTTGAATATATCAGAAGCCTGGTGTGTTTTTTTTTTTTTGGTTTGTTTTTGTTTTTTTAGCAGACTTTGTATTTTCATTATTAGAAGAGAATAGTAAACTGATCTTTGAAAGTCATACACCAGTATAAATAAAAACTTCACCACCCTTAATTTAGCACACTCTTTTACTTTAAATGGAAACAGTGTCAAGATATCTTACCTACCAAGTGAAGGCCTTGTTCCTATTAAGAGATGTGAGTGTGAGAATCCAGGGCTACATAGTGATCCCCACACTTGGCTGGTAAAACCTTTGTGACAGTTATTTCAGGGTTAAGGCAGAATTTTGAAGTATTAGGTGATCGATTCAGTTTTATTTTTTTTCCTTTCAGGATTCTAAAGGAAAACATTCTCTGTTATCTGTTATAGGTCCTCAGAATGGTTGGAATGACCCTCCAGCTTTGAACAGAGTACCCAAAAAGAAGAAGGTACTAGAAAAAGATGTCCATCCAATGGCCTACAGATGTTATGTTAACCACGTAGCCACTTGGAACACACTATACTTCACTGATCCTTTTAAAGGCGAAGCTTACTGAGTGATGTATTTAAAGTGTATTTCAACATGCACCTTCTAATCCATGGAAGGAAGGAAAGGAAGTAGAAAACAGTATCATCAAAACCTTGTTCTGATGATGGTGATATAAATTAAAGCCCCTTTAGAAGGCAAGATATAAATTCCCAACAGGCCTGTTTCAAAAAGTAGGAAATTTCAGGCTTCAGGGTTGCTTTCCTTTTTTTTTTTTTTTTTTTTTTTTTGAGTTACTTTGGTCTTTGGGCTCTACTAGTAATCATGAATTTGGCAATTAAATTTTGGACTTTTTCTATCACGTATAGTATGAATGAAATAGCCTTGTGGCTGAGCACTATACAGATCTCAGTAACTGTTAAGAGCTGTTAGAGCACAAATTAAGATGCTGCTTTTTGCCCAAGCCATTTTTACTTTTAAAAAAATTCCTAGTGACCTCTTTCCCCAACTATACTAATGAGAGGCCATAATATAAAATTAGGAGGCATTAAATGAGGAAAGAAACCCAATATTTAGGTTAGTATTAATCAGAAACTGAATTTAGTACTTTTAGTGTGATAGAATTGCCAAATAATGTCTACTTAGATATTACATTCTGATCATATTAAACACATGTGCACATGCACATGCATACTTGGCACCTCTGATTCCAGTATTGCTACATACAGTTCTCCAGACCTGATACCCTCTTTCAAAAATGCTATGGTGCTTGTAATCCCAGCACTTTGGGAGACTGAGGCGGGCGGATCACAAGGTCAGGAGTTCTAGACCAGCCTGGCCAGTATGGTCAAACCCCATCTCTACTAAAAATACAAAAATTAGCTGGGCGTGGTGGCACGCGCCTGTAATCCCAGCTACTTGGGAGGCTGAGGCACGAGAATTGCTTGAACCTGGGAGGCGGAGGTTGCAGTGAGCTGAGATTGCGCTATTGCACTTCAGCCTGGGCGACAGAGCGGGACTCTATCTCAAAAAAAAAAAAAGCCATGGTTTTAGCTCCGCTTTATTGGGGATAAGTATGGGAGGGTAAAGGGAGACAAAGAAGTCCAGGTTTGAGCTCCCTATCCCTCTTAGCCAAATCAGCTCTGTTTTTATGTTTTACTTTGTTTACTTTATTCCGCATAAAATTTCATTTGAAAAAAGTATTCTACTACTATTAAAAAATTTGTTTAGCCGTGGTATAACCTAACTCCCTTATTTTAAGCTGAAGAAATGTTGCTATCGTTTTTATTCTTACTCCTGGTGTCTTTTATTTCCATCTTTTAACAGATGCCTGAAAACTTCATGCCTCCTGTTCCCATCACATCACCAATCATGAACCCGTTGGGTGACCCCCAGTCACAAATGCTGCAGCAACAGCCTTCAGCTCCAGTACCACTGTCAAGCCAGTCTTCATTCCCACAGCCACATCTTCCAGGTGGCCAGCCCTTCCATGGCGTACAGCAACCTCTTGGTCAAACAGGCATGCCACCATCTTTTTCAAAGCCCAATATTGAAGGTGCCCCAGGGGCTCCTATTGGAAATACCTTCCAGGTAACAGTAAATTTGTAGAAGTGAAATGGGAAGATGGCTGTGTTTCAGTATATTTTCTTTAATGTGCTAACTTTTATGATTGCATGATTCTTATTAAACATCTAGACAACCTAAACAAAAAATAGTAACTTTTTTTTAAGATCGATCATGTATGTATATTATTTTTCAATTACATGGCCACATACAAACTTCTCTAGAAGAAGGTTATACATTTGAGAGCGTTTGTTTACTATAACTTGGCTTAGTCAGTAGCTACAATTTAAAATCAGATAAATCATCTCTGCATGAGGTTGCTAAGCAAAAGCTGTTTCCAAAGATTTTTCTCCTTAAAATAGAAAAGAAAAATATAGTGAGTTATATATTTTTATGTGTATGTATAAAAGCTAATAATACAGCCTTATCATCAGATAGAGATAAACATTTTTTACTTGCTTTTCACACACAAACAGCCAGTTGGCAAAGTCCTGCATATTGAAAAATCTAACACATTTCTACATAACACACTTAGACATACAGTTAAGTATTTTGATCTATTCATGAGAAATAAAGAGCTTAGATCAAAGTTCAATATAAGAAGATGAAACAAGCTCCTGCCCAAGTAAAAAAACTAGTTCTACTGTCTGTTTCTGTCTTTGATTCATTGAAGTCAAATTTGTAAAGATTGCATCTCTTGTCACAAGATTATACTTTACTGTTAAGAGATAATATGCCTGAAGCCGGGTGCAGTGGCTCACGCCTCTTATCCCAGTGCTTTGGGAAGCTGAGGCGGGCGGATCACCTGAGGTCAGGAGTTGGAGACCAGCCTGGCCAGCATGGTGAAACCCTGTCTCTACTAAAAATACAAAAATTAGCTGGGCGTGGTGGTGGCGCCTGTAGTCCCAGCTACTCGGGAGGCTGAGGCAGGAGAATTGCTTGAACTCAGCAGGCAGAGGTTGCAGTGAGCTGAGATTGCGCCACTGCACTCCAGCCTGGACGACAGAGCGAGACTCCGTCTCAACAACAACAACAAAAAGAGATAATATGCCTAAGGAATTTTTAAACATTAAGAGTTGCATTATAAAAACATTTTGACAAAGATGAGAAGAAATGGTTCTTTCTGAAAAAATAAAAATTAATTATAGAGTTGTATTTAAAAAAAAAAAAAAAGATTATAAGCCTGTGTTATTTTGGGAAGCTACTCAGCCACTTATCTTTGTTTAGACTTGAGTTCTCATGCTGTACTCACCTAGACCTGAACCTTAGTTACCATCAAAAGAGAAAGATACATAGTGTTCAGCCAGGCTGTATACCCAGCTGCCTGCCTACTTGGATGTCTTGGAGGCACTTCAACCTCAGCATGTCCAAAACCTAATTCATACTCTTCCTCCCAAACTTTCCCAAGGAAAGTCATCTTTCCTTGTTTCCTGTTATCAGTGAGTGGCACCATAATCTTTTCTGTGGAATCCAGGCAAAAACCTGGGGATCATCTTTATGCATTTTTCCCTTTAACATCTCTTTTAAATCACCCCAAGTCTCGTCGATATTACTCCAAAATATTTTTTGAATCCTTTCTTCTCCACATTTCTACTGTAGTCCAAGCTACCTTCATCTCTAATCTTCATCAGTGCAGGAACCTCCTAATTGGTTTGCCGATATCTACTTTGATCCATCTCTAATTTGGCCTTTTTTCCTCTTTGCCTAAAACATTACAGCTTCCCATTGTTCTCAGGATAAGGACCAAAATAGTCAACATTGTCTGGGAGGCCTCAGTTCATACTCCTTGTTCTCTCTGCTCCAGCTATACTGGCCTTTTAGCTCCCTTTTACCATGATCCTTCCTTTGTACATGTTATTCCTTTCGTCTGGAATGCTCTTTTTTCCTCACTTAACTGTTCAACTCCATTTTGTCCTTCCAGTAAAATTTCCTGAAGAGAGCCTTCCCTTCCCTTCAGTCAAATCTCAGTTATAGCATCTTTTGTTTCCACTACGTGTTAACGTACTGCAGTTGCTATTTTACGTACATTGGTGATGTTTTTAAACTGTGCCTCTTCCATTAGCCTGTAAACTCCCTGAGAACTGAGATCATTTCTGTATTGGCTCACCAGTAGTACGTAGCCAGTTCCTGGTAAATAGTTGCCTAATATTTTTTGAATGAGTGAAAGAATGAACTAATAAAACTTAAACATTTCTTCTTTGTTCTTTCATCTGTATACTCAGCAGCATCGGGATGTCTTCTCTCTTAATCTTTGGCTTAATCTTGCAGTTTTGATCACAGCCCAGTTAACAACCTCTAAGAGTAAAACAAAGAATAGAAGAATGCCAGCATACACGTAAATGAGCCAATAGGCAGAGCAAGCAGCCATTCTAACCAGCCGAGTGTGTTTTCCAGTGCCTTGTTTTTATTCTCTGCTGGCACATACTTATTTCCCATCAGTTATAAACAATATTGACCACCATATGTTACCTAAATTAATCAACTACTTTGTATCCAGTCCTGCATATGAAAATCCAAACTGTAGGAAGAGTGCCTACACTTTGTACTAGATATCTGGTTTTTATTTTTACTTATCGTAAGTGATTTCACACATTAAATTTTAATTTGATTTTGAATAGGTCTATGTACAAGGTTGTTGGTTTCTGTTTATCACATAGATTCAAGATTGTGGTAGCTTCTGGTCATTTCTGATCAGTTTTTGGTGTGTTTCTTCCAGCATGTGCAGTCTTTGCCAACAAAAAAAATTACCAAGAAACCTATTCCAGATGAGCACCTCATTCTAAAGACCACATTTGAGGATCTTATTCAGCGCTGCCTTTCTTCAGCAACAGACCCTGTATGTATTTATTTTTTTTAATCATATTTTGCTTAATTAGAAGAATCCTTGGCCAGGTGTGGTGGCTTATGCGTGTAATCCCAGCACTTTGGGAGGCCGAGGTAGGTGGATCATTTGAAGCCAGGAGTTCAAGACCATCCTGGCCAACATAGCAATACCCCGTCTCTACTACAAATACAAAAAATTAGCTGCGTGTGGTAGAATACACCTGTAGTCCCAGCTACTCGAGAGGCTAAGGCAGGAGAATTGCTTGAATCCAGAAGGCAGAGGTTGCAATGAGCCGAGATTGCGCCATTGCATTCCAGCCTGGGTGACAGAGACTCCGTCTCAAAATAAATAAAATAAAATAAAATAAAAGAATTCTTTATGGAGTTCTTCTATAATTATTGTTTGAAGTCCTACAAGGTATATTTCTAAAAATTTGTACAAAAGTAATAAAGCTAGCACTTACATAGTTTGCATTACATATAGAAATATATTTAATTGCTTTTTATATATAAATGTACTTAATCTTCACAATAACCTATGGCAGATAGATTTGTCATTTTTATTTTACAGACAAGAAAAGTAAGGCAGAGAGCAGTTAAGTAACACTTAAGGTCAGAGCCAGCATTCAAACCCAGACTGTCTGGCTCCAGAATTCATGCTCTCAACCACCAAGCTATACTGCCTCTCATCAACAAAACTGTATTTGGCACATAAATGGAGCATAATGGTGCTATGCAAGAAACTCAGATTTGGGATTTCTTTCTGAGCTTATATTGAAATTGTTAAAAGTAGATAGATCATCTTCTAAAGCTTTGCAGAGATGTTAAAGATAGTTAAATGTTTTAGATATCGGAGGCATATTTACATTTAAAGCAACTGATTTTACTTAGTTTACTTAAGATACCCCTGTATTGCAACAAGAAACATTCCACAAAGCCAGTCTTAAGTGAAATTTCATTTTCTGCTAGCACACATTGAATATTTGTAATCATCGGCTACTTGTCTGCATGAAAAAACAACTTCTGGATCTTATTGTTCATCAGACATTGAGTATTAATATGTGCAGCCTTCTGCTGGTCAGTGGCTTTGTGGAAAGCCATTCTCTGTACTGAAAGTATCAGGAAAGCAGTTAACATAAACCTTAGTGCCTGACATTCTGGGAGTGATGGGAAGACCAAGGTGGAAACAACAGAGCAGACGAAGCTGATAACCAGATACATGCTAGCCCTTATGCACACTTCTAAATAGACAGGCCGTAGTCATTCAAAAATGGAAGCATCTGAATAAGAATGACAACACACCAATTCTTCAGGCGTGAGTCAGTATAGAGAGGTTGGGAAGACACGTAATACATGGCCCAACTCAATACATTTTTTGTTAATTTACCCTTCTCTCGGTCATCATACTGTATTCCTCTTGGATACCGAGGAGCTCTGGGTAGTAGAGAACCATAAAAGACAAAGTGTTCCTATAATTTCTGTAATTAGTTGGGGAAGAAGTTCTAATATCCTGCCTGTCCGGCTGCCCTTGCCCCCTTGGGGTAGGGCTCCTGTTTGTAGCTAGATAAGGTTAACTTTGTTTTTCTTTTTTTTTGAGACGGAGTTTCACTCTTGTTGCCCAGGCTGGAGTGCAATGGTGAATCTCGGCTCACTGCAACCTCCACCTCCCAGGTTCAAGAGATTCTCCTGCCTCAGCCTCCCTAGTAGCTGGAATTACAGGCATGTGCCACCACGCCCGGCTAATTTTGTATTTTTAGAAGAGACGGGGTTTCTCCATGTTGGTCAGGCTGGTCTCGAACTCCCAACATCAGGTGATCCGCCCACCTCGGCCTCTCAAAGTGCTGGGATTACAGGCATGAGCCACCGCACCTGGCCAGGTTAACTTTGAGCAAGGATTGTAAGGTTTCCTTTCCGCAAAAGTTCATTTTAATCAGTAGCTGGAATAGTTTTTATAGCATGGATGTATCTTATTTTCACTTTATGTCTAAACAGCACAAAGTAATTTTGCCACACAACTTGGTATGTAGCATCCTTGATGGCCTGTCTCTTCTCTCTCTTCTCCAAGCACACTGGCATTCCTTCCTTGAACACACCAAGAGCATTTCAGCGTCAGGACTTTATACTTGCTGTTCCTTCTGCCTGGAACTCTTCCTCCACATATCTGCATTGTTTGTTTCCTCCCAAGTTCAAGGCCTCTGCTCACATGTCCCATTAGCCATCAGGCCTTTCTTTATTACCCCCAACTCCCAACATGTTTGGCCCCCTTCCTCTATTAACTTTTCTTCATAGCAATTATCACCATCTGACATGCAATATATTGTTCATTTAGTATCTTTTCTCACCCAGTGGGATATGAGCTACATGACATACAAGACTTTGTCCCTGGTACAGCACATAGTAAGCAGTCAATAAATATTGAACTAACTTAAGGCTGTGGTATAATGTAGAACACTAAGTTAATCATGTAATTTTAAAACTGTTAGTTTTAGTTTTAGAATAGTTTCTTTGATTATACTTTACAGTACTATGGTAGAGAGAAAAAAAAGCTTTTTAATTTAATAATTTATTTTACTACTTCCCTCAGTAATCTTAAGCTGCCAAAAGATAGTTTTCTTTCTTTCTTGGTGCTTTAAAGGCTTAGAAAAAGGCAGGATTAAACAAATGTAACTAAGTGTTTAAGTAGTATTTTTGAAAGGTTAAAACAAGATTCCACAGTTCACCTATATGTTTGCCTTCTACCACCCATAATCGACAATAACTACTTAGACCTTCTTTTTTGTGATACACTGACCCATTGCTGCCTCCTGATGCTTGTGAATATAGTGCAAGCAAACATGCATATATACCTTATCAAGTGAGTTTGCAGTTCATATGAAATCCAATCAGTACTCTTTCATGCACTGGAAGTAAGTCTCATCCTCTCCTCATCCCAGTCCCCTCCACCCTCCACCCTCCACCCTTGATAGATGATTGATCTCTGTTCTAATAATCTGTTCAAGTTTCTTTTTTTTTTTTTTTTTTTGAGACGGAGTCTTGTACTGTCGCCTGGGCCTGGAGTGCAGTGGCGTGATCTCGGCTCACTGCAACCTCCACCTCCTGGGTTCAAGCAATTCTCCTGCCTCAGCCTTCCGAGTAGCTGGGATTACAGGCGCCTGCCACTACGCCCAGCAAATTTTTTGTATTTTTAGTAGAGACAGGGTTTCACCATGTTGGCCAGGCTGGTCTCAAACTCCTGACCTCATGATTTGCCTGCCTTGGTCTCCCAAAGTGCTGGGATTACAGGCGTGAGCCACCACGCCCGGCCATAATCTGTTCAAGTTTCTTAGTTGTAGTTGCCTCCATTTCTTTATAAAATGAAGCCATTCAACATTTTAAGTATAAGGTTTAGTGCAATATAAGGTTTAGAGATAGGGCAAGTTCTTAGGTTAAAAGTTAATGTTCAAATATAACATCTATTTTTTCTTTCCTGCAGCAAACCAAGAGGAAGCTAGATGATGCCAGCAAACGTTTGGAGTTTCTGTATGATAAACTTAGGGAACAGACAGTAAGTTTTG
The DNA here is from genome assembly GCF_028858775.2 of Pan troglodytes. NCBI lineage: Eukaryota > Metazoa > Chordata > Mammalia > Primates > Hominidae > Pan > Pan troglodytes. The sequence goes on from NC_072401.2 coordinate 47,326,133, forward strand.
GAGGAAAAGGATTTATGATAATCATTTATTCCTAGTTGCTAGTAAAACAGTTGTCTTATCAGCACTCCCATTTAGTATGCATGGGGGCAAAATTGTCATGACATTTAGAGAATGGGCATGGCTGTGTTGAATCATAAATTCCACTCACTGGGGTTAAGGGGATATGGGTGTGTGTGTGTTGGGGGGGGTTGAGAGAGACATTTTAACCCTCTCATAACAAGAGTATAAATACAAACTGGCCTGTGTTGGCCATAAGGTAGCTGACCTTCTGCTGTTCCTTTTATATGGCCCAGTTACAAGAAATCAAAGAGTATGCAGATACTCTGTTTTCCAGGGACTAAATCTATAATGTTTATCATAGTCTAAGACTCTTGATCCTTTTCTTTTAGGATAGCCATTATACAAAAGCAAAGCCAAATGTAGCCACAAGATGAACAGGGTAATGTGCTGTAACTATGAAGATAGCCAGGAGTAAGAAGTCAGTTCACTACGTTTGTTCGCTTGTCCCCACCTCACCATTCTTTTCTAAAATTGTCTTGTTTTATTAATGAAAGCACTAGGAAAGGAGAGGAAAAAAAGAAGTGGGACTTTCTTTTTATTTTTTCCATTTCAGCATTCCTCTAACCCATTCCCCACACTCAGTTCCATCAGATGAAAATAACCATTTCTCTCATGAGAACCAAACTAAAGAAAGTTGATATAACAGTGGAAGTAGTGTGGTCCTTGGACTGATCCAAAATAAAGTCTTCTCGGTTGGCATAGTGGGATATGCCTGTAATCCCAGCTACTGAGGAGGCTGATGCGGGAGGATCACTGGAGCCCAGGAGTTTGAGACCAGCCTGGGCAACATAGCAAGACCGCATTTCCAAAAAAAAAAAAAAAAGATACAATTAGCGTATACATCTAGATGAGTATATATTAAAACATTTTTAAAAAATGAGATCAAAATAGGCCAGGCATGGTGGCTCACGCCTGTAATCCCAGCACTTTGGGAGGCTGAGGCGGGCAGATCACCTGAGGTCAGGAGTTTGAGACCAGCCTGGCCAACATGGCAAAACCCCGTCTCTACTAAAAATACAAAAATTAGCTGGGCATGGTGGCACACGGCTGTAGTCCTAGCTACTCAGGAGGCTGAGGCAGGAGAATCGCTTGAACCCGGGAGGCGGAAGTTGCAGTGAGTCGAGATCGCACCACTGTACTCCAGCCTGGGTGACAGAGTGAGACTCCATCTCAAAAAAAAAAAATCCAAATAAAGTCTTCTGTAAAGTATGGACACCTGTGCCAAGTAATGACATAGTAAAAAAACTACAGGTTTTATAGTTTTAAGAGATGACAGGATTATAAAAAGCAGGTAAGAATTAGTAAATTTGGGCCCTTCCTTTGAGATATTATGATTAAGAATCTTTAATCTCCTTTTTGTGCATAGGAGAATTTTTTAAAGTCTGAGGCTCTCTTAAGTGGAGAGAGAAATTAGCATTTCAGTTTGGAGAGGAAATCGGGCTGCTTTTCTGTAAGAAAATACGTGGCTTATACATGTATAATTCATAAATAACTTATTTATGTAAATCATTTTGTTGTGGTTGTACTTGATAACTGTTGCTTGGTTCAAGAAACTTTCTAGAAATGCTAAATGGTTTATATATTTTTATAATGTTTGTTTCAAATTCCACTTAAATATCTGGGTTTAATGTTTATGGAGGATCTCATGGGAAGTTATCCCTTAATTTAATTCTTTCTCTTGGTTCACTTTTGTTTCAGCTTTCACCAACAATCACCAGTGGTTTACACAACATTGCAAGGAGCATTGAAACTCGAAACTACTCAGAAGGATTGACCATGCATACCCACATAGTTAGCACCAGCAACTTCAGTGAGACCTCTGCTTTCATGCCAGTTCTCAAAGTTGTTCTCACCCAGGCCAATAAGCTGGGTGTCTAAAAGGACAGCTTCTCTTCCACTCAATATTGCCATTTTTCCAAAGAAACATGTTAAAAAAAAAATTATAAGACATGGACTAGTCCTCATTAGCATGTTTGCATAGCAACCAGTCAAGAGCATTTACACTATTTCTGCCGATATACTCACCTTAGAACTGCTCAGAACCCTGGTGCTTTATTTTTGTTTTAATCTTTTGTTGCCAGTGATGATTTTCCTATTCTGCAAATAGTGTATTTCCTGGATTACACATAGTATGGTTTCCTGAAGTATTCTGATAAATGTGTTTTTTAAAACCTCAATATACTTTTTAGAAAAGGAGCATCTGGTTATGCATAAAGCAGAGCTAAAACTAAATTTCTTTCATGTCCTCCCCACTTCCTCAGTGTCAATCAGATTAAAGTGTGTAATCCTATTTTATGTGTGTATAGTCTTTTTTGAAACAGCTGCTTAAAATTTAGTTTATTTTTTGTGTCTTAGGATTCCTGAGTAAATAACTACATCTACAAACTGCTACATGGGTTTTAGCAGATATTAATAAAAATGGGATCACTGGCTTTAACTATATAGGAAAAGACCGGACATTTTTGTTCTGTAGAATGCATTGAGCTTTTTTCTATTTGTAAATGTTTCAATATTCCGTTTGAGTTTTAAGACTAAATTGTGTCCATTTTATAGCTAGAAATTTTTTCACCTATTTTGTTTAAATTACCTATAGCTGTGCCAGGCATGGTGGCTCACGCTTGTAATCCCAGCACTTTGAGAGGCCGAAGCAGGCAGAGGCCGGGAGTTCGAGACCAGACTGGCCAACATGGAGAAACCCTGTCTCTACTAAAAGTACAGAATTAGCCGGGCGTGGTGGCGCATGCCTATAATCCCAGCTACTTGGGTGGCTGAGGCAGGAGAATCGCTTGAACCCGGGAGGCGGAGGTTGCGGTGAGCCGAGATCACGCCATTGCTGTCCAGTCTGGGCAACAAGAGCAAAACTCTTTCTCAAAAAAAAAAAAAAAAAAATTACCTGTAGCTTTGAGGTTTAAGTTCAGAAAGAAAGCTTTAATTTCAGTCAGCCTCTAAATCAAAGCCACACATTTTGCACCCAGTTTTTCTGTCAAGTGACTTTATTATCATCTGTCTTAAGAACAGTGTGGTAAGGCCGGGCGCGGTGGCTCACGCCTATAATCCCAGCACTTTCAGAGGCCAAGGCAGGCGGATGACCTGAGGTCAGGAGTTCAAGACCAGCCTGACCAACATGGAGGAACCCCATCTCTACTAAAAATACAAAATTAGCCAGCCAGACGTGGTGGCACATGCCTGTAATCCCAGCTACTCGGGAGGCTGAGACAGGAGAATCGCTTGAACCTGGGAGGCGGAGGTTGCAGTGAGCCGAGATCGCACCATTGTACTCCAGCCTGGGCAACAGCCTCCATCTCTAAATAAATGAATAAATAAAAGAACAGTGTGGTAAACAAAAAAATAATGGTCCCTGTAGAATCTGGAGAAGAGTTAGATAATAATTTTCATAGTTTATGCAATATTCCTTAAGAGGGTTAAAAAGCTAGAAAATAAACACTGTGGAGTAAGTTAAGTCAATTTTCTTCAGCCTGAGTGAAATAGTTTGCAAGAACCTCTTGATTCTATTTGCCAAGATTCCCTACTCAACAAATACATGCTGCATTTTAAAAAATTACTCTGGCTGGGTGCAGTGGCTCACACCTGTAATCCCAGCACTTTGGGAGAAGAGGCAGGAGGATCACTTGAGCCCAGGAGTTCAAGACTAGCCTGGGCTACATAGTGAGACCGTGTCTCTACTAAAAATAAAAAAAATTAGCCCGATGTGGTGACACATGCCTGTGGTCCCAGCTACTTGGGAGGCTGAGGCGGGAGGATCCCTTGAGCCCCAGAGGTCAAGGCTGCAGTGAGCTGTAATTGTGCCACTTCACTCCAGCCTGGGTGACAGCCACCCTGTCCCAAAAAAGAAAAAAAAAAAAAAAAAAAAAGAGTACCTTGATAGCATGTACGTATGTTGGAGTCTCAGGAATGGACTATCTAGACTTATAAATGGATATATTGTCACCTAGCTCATTGGTTTCCTATGCACTTGATAGTGTGAGTCACACGCCTGTAATCCCAGCACTTTGGGAGGTCAAGGCAGGTGGATCTCAAGGTCAGGAGTTCAAGACCAGCCTGGCCAAGATGGTGAAACCGTGTCTGTACTAAAAATACAAAAACATTAGCCGGAGTGGTGGCAGGCGCTTGTAATCCCAGCTACTCGGGAGGCTGAGGCAGAGAATTGCTTGAACCCAGGAGGCGGAGATTGCAGTGAGCCAAGATCGTGCCACTGCACTCCAGCCTGGGCAACAGAGCGAGACTCCGTCTCAAAAATAAATAAATAAATAAAAATAAAAAGATAGTGTGAGTCAGTTCCACTACTCATTGAAGTGACAAAGTGACCCTCTGGATTTGACCCTGAACAGTAGTATCAGCCCAAGACCATCTGCAGAGTGGACTGGCTTCAAGTTTTTTTTTTTAATTAATCACCCTTATAGTTAGAATTTGTTTTGCAGTTGCATGTTTATCTTGACATGACAATGGCATATTTGGTGTCATTCTACCAAAAAAAAAACTATTTTCCAAAAGATGAGAAACGAGTAGGTGGCAGTGGAGCCCTGGCCAACCCAAAGATTTATTTAAGAATATGAGTGTATAGGCCGGGCGCGGTGGCTCACGCCTGTAATCCCAGCACTTTGGGAAGCTGAGGCGGGCAGATCACGAGGTCAGGAGATCGAGACCATCCTGACTAACGTGGTGAAACCCCGCCTCTACTAAAAATACAAAAAATTAGCCGGGCGTGGTGGCAGGTGTCTGTAGTCCCAGCTACTCTGGAGGCTGAGGCAGGAGAATGGCGTGAACCTAGGAGGCGGAGCTTGCAGTGAGCAGAGATCGCGCCTCTGCGCTGCAGTCTGGGCGACAGTGCGAGACTCCATCTCAAAGAAAAAAAAATGAGTATGAGTGTATAAAACTACTTGCCACTGGTAGCAGGGCACCTGCTCTCTCCTTTTTCATTACATTGTGATTTTTTTTTCCACTTGCAGCCATTTCTCTATGTGGCTTATAATCTTGGAAGAGTTTCATATAAATGAATGGAGGTGAGATGAGCCAAACTCAAATTGTTTTTGTCTCTGAAGTATGAAGATAATAGGCAATTAGAGAAAGTTTTTCTTCAGAAAAGACAACTTTTAAGAAGTTTTCTTTTTTAAAAAATGGAAAAAAAAAGTCAACTTGATTTTGTAAATAATTCTATTTTTAATGTTTTCAACGTGGATGGCATTACAGCATATGCCTGCACAATTCAGGAACCTCTGTTTAAGGCTGTTCTTATATAAAGATTTCACGGATCATACAAGTCTTTGTTGTGACATTTTGGAAAGTTAGAGCTGTATTTTCTACCCTTGTCATTACTTCATATATAGTGGCCAGTCATGCTTTCTGAATGCCAGGTCTGTTCAATTTACTTTTTATGATGTGTGCTTTTTTTAAAAAACCTACTTAATTTTAAAACAAGGGAAGGAATGTGAGGAAAGCTGGTGGGTGAGGCCGGGTGTTGGCCAGGAACTGTATCAGAGTCTCTGGAGGTGGTGCTTTTTATATTACTTCTGGTCCTCTTCTCCCTTCTTTATACCACCCTTTGGGTTTGATGGGATGGATGTACCCTTAGGCTGCACTTGAGAATCATTATGTGTAATCAGAGATAGAGTCAATGGAGGTAGTTGTTCATTTGAGCAGTGTGGGGCAGGAAAAAGTTGGGAACAGAACTGCTCTATACCCAACTGTTGAGAGTCCAGTGAACCTATATATTCTTTGGATTCAGAAAATTGTCATGTATCCTGGAGGACAGGAAGATGCCATAGGATCCCTGGCGACCAGATGTACTTTGATGGCTCATGCCTGTAATTGCAACATTTTGTGAGGCTGAGGCAGGAGGATTGCTTGAGCCCAGGAGTTCAAGACCAGCTTGTGCAACATAATGAGACCCCATCACTACAAAATAAATTTTTTTTAATTAGCCAGTCATGGTGGCACATGCCTATAGTTCCAGCTACTCAAGAGGCTGAGGTGGGAGGATCACTTGAGCTCAGGAGGTTGAGGCTGCAATGAGCTGTGATCATGCCACTGCACTCCAGCCTGGATGACAGAGAGAAATCCTCTCTCAAAAGAAGTGGGGGAGGGAGGGATGACACGTTTTTGATAACCACTTAACACCTGACCATATTTGGATTCACCTAAGAGTGAATGTGAAGCCATTTGTTGACTCTTCTGCCACAGTGGAGACTTCATTTGAAATTGTCATGAAGTTTCAGCCAATAGTGTATGCATATGTATATATATACACACACACAAACATACAGATTCCCCCCACCCCTTTGTTTTGTTCCACTGCTATGGTAGCAGCATCCTCAAGTATAACCTCTGATTAATCTGCAGGGGTGTTTATCACATGCTGAAGATGTCAGCATCTTCAAATTATTCTGTAAATAAGCATAAGAGGGACTGTGCACAGACACTTTTAACCATTTGATCTTATGGATAAATGTCCCAAATCTTTAAATAAATGTCCCAAATCTTTAAATAAATGTAGATTACAGAGAAAAAGCAAATTAGCTTTCACTTTTTCTGGTACACTGTTTAATCAGTTTTAACAGGCCTTTCCTGGTAGGTATTGCTGCTGATTGAAAGGATCTGCCATTTACTTGAGCTGGGCACTCAATTATGTATTTAAATCTCTCTCAATCTTCACATCAGCCCAGGGCACTACGTAATTCCAGTTGCTAAGCACAGCTGGAATCTGGATTCCAACCCAGGTCTCAGCCTAGTAAGCCTGTCTTTTTCCCACAAAAAGAGATTTTTTTTTCCCCCAAGGTAAAGATAACTGCTACTGTATAACAAAAACCTGAGTTTTGGTTTTGATTTTGCTCCCTTGCCCCACTTACCCATTAGTCTGCAGAGACCTGGCTTCTTCCACAAAAGAGGAATATACACATTATAGTGGGTAACATTTATTGAGCATGGTGTGTTGGCATCTTTTCAGGCAGGTGCTCTTCACATAGTGGGTAAGGTAACTCCTGTCAGCACAGAGCCTACATCTCCACTACTTGTGATATACAAAGGAAAGAGAGACCCTCTCACAATATCTATATATTGTTAGTAAAGACAACTCTGGCTTCATTTGGGTCTCATGCCCACTACCTGATCAAGGTCTGTGCCAGGGAGGTGGAGTACCAGAACTGGCTGGTCCAGATAGTATGCCCACCCTAGTGTGAGCCCAGTGATTTTTTTTTTTTTTTTGTAGAGATGGAGTCTCGCTCTGTCACCCAGGCTGGAGTGCAGTGGCGTGATCTTGGCTCACTGCAACCTCCACTTTCTGGGTTCAAGCAATTCTTCTGCCTCAGCCTCCCGAGTAGCTGGGACTACAGGCCCACACCGCCATGCCCGGCTAATTTCTTTTCTATTTTAGTAGAGATGGGGTTTCACCCTGTTGCCCAGACTGGTCTCAAACTCCTGAGCTCAGGCAATCCACCCGCCTCGGCCTCCCAAAGTGCTAGGATTACAGGCACGAGCCACCACACTCAGCCGAGCCCAGTGATTTCAAACCCTACCAAGACCACATAGAGTGATTCCCCAAAGCAAAGGGTGCAGTGTAGAGAAAAAGAGGGAGAAAATGGCCAGAACAATGGCATACTTCTTGTAGATCACACCAGGGAAGAGTTACAGAACCAGGGTTCTAGACTGGAGGGAAGCCTTGGGTGGTAGTAGTAAAAAGCTATTAGGGAGCTCACTTTATCCCGACTGCTGGAAGTAGTGTCTTCATGACACCTGGGAGCCAAGGAACTGGGTTCTAGTGCCTTCTCTGCCACATACTGTTAGCCAAATCATGTCACCACCTTCTGCCTCTGTTTCCCCAACTGTAAAATGAGGGAATAGGACTAGATTTCTAACTTCACTTGCAGCTCTGAAAGTCTGTGATACATCCGCCTTTTCCACAATGTCTTTGTCTGTTACCTACAAGTCTTCAGGAGGGATAAAAATTTTGCTAAGTACCAAAGCTTTTAAGAAAGAGGACAGAAACAAGGCCGGGCGGGGTGGCTCACGCCTGTAATCCCAGTACTTTGGGAGGCCGAGGTGGGCGGATCACAAGGTCAGGAGTTCAAGACCAGCCTGGCCAATATGGTGAAACCCCATCTCTACTAAAAATATAAAAAATTAGCTGTGTGTCGTGACACAGACCTGTAGTCCCAGCCACTTGGGAGGCTTAGGCAGGAGAATTACTTAAACCTGTGAGGCAGAGGTTGCAGTGAGCTGAGATCACGCTACTGTATTCCAGCCTGGGCAACAGAGTGAGACTCCGTCTCAAAAAAAAAAAAAAAAAAAAAAAAAGGCAGAAACAACTCAGGCCTGTTTCTATTTCGATAACGTTTTTCCCCTTGTAGAGTTAATTTGATTTCCATTCTGGAGCAAAATCAATTCTGCACTTCCCCTGGTTGGAAATTAATGGGCAAGCATTAAAGAGAGAGTTTGTAATTTGAGGACTTGGGATAAACATTTGCTTGGCCTTGAAGTCCTCAAGTAGTGAGTCCTCCTCATTAAGGATATATATTTTCATGAAATTAACCTTTCTGCACACCTGTTTCCCACATCAAGCTTAGGCTACATTTGAGTGATGGCTTAGGATACTCAAAATGAACCAGTTTTTCTTCTGGTGCTGCAAATCTGGGTCACCCTTTTGACATTCCTGAACTCTATTTACAAATTCCCCCTCCCTGCTAGAGAACAGCAGGGGCCTTTGCCTTTTTAGAGCAGGCTGTGGTAATTGACACAGCAGGAAGAGAAAGAGGTCGTTGAAACGGAAACAATAACAGCAGCTAATGCTGAGAAATAAATAAGAACGTCTCTGCATTTATCTGCCCTTGGAAACCAAAATAACTATCCTAAAAGAAAATGGGTGGGTGTTGTGGAGGGAGGGGAACTGGAGAGCTGGAAGAGTTTGTGGGTGAAAACTTTATTAATGATGTCTTCTGTCATAATAATAGGAAATGTTTATTTCAGAGAGCTGAGATTTGGGAGCAGGGAGAGCGGAGAGGAGTTTGGTTAGAGCGGAGAGGAGTTTGGTTAGGTTTATAGACCTCATTTCTAGACAGTTGCAGTGACTCATGCCTGTAATCCCAACACTTTGGGAGGCCTAGGCAGAAGGATCACTTGAGCCCAGGAGTTCAAGACCAGCTTGTACAACATAGTGAGACCCCCGTCTCTACAAAAAATATATATATATATATTTTTTTAATTAGCCAGGTGTGGTAACACATGCCTATAGTCCCAGCTACTTAGGATGCTGAGGTGGGAGGATCGCTTGAGCTCAGGAGGTTGAGGCTACAGTGAGCTGTGATTGCACCACTGCACTTCAGCCTGGTCAAAGGTGGATGTGGTGTGGGTATTAACAAATGTTGACATGTCATGGCTGGGTCTTAAAAAAGCATGATTAGTGACTTCCAGAGCATTTATTAGAATTTGTGGTACATAATTCTTTTAGTGATTATTTGATTAATGTCTGCCTCCCCTACTGAACTGTGAATTCCCTGAGCATAAAGCCATAAACTCCTCTGTCTATGGAGCTGGGCTCAGTGCTTAACTTCTAGAAGAGGCTCGATAAATACATATTGAATGAAAGAATGTTAATAGATTGAAACTCAAGATTGTTTGGAGAGATGCAAGGGGCAGCATATTGCTGACCAAAGTGACAAGTTTGGGTAGGTTTCAGTATGTCAATGGTTTTTTCATAAAGTAGACCTTCTTAACTATCTTATGAATCAGGAACGAATAGCCTTCAAATCTGGTCATCTCCAGAGCCCAATTCCCTACTGCCAAATTGCAGCAGTCATGGTGGCTCACGCCTGTAATCCCAACACTTTGGGAGGCTGAGGCCAGTAGATCACCTGAGGTCACGAGTTCAAGACCAGCCTAACCAACATGGAGAAACCCCGACTCTACTAAAAATACAAAATTAGCCGGGTGTGGTGGCACATGCCTGTAATCCCAGCTACTCGGGAAGCTGAGGCAGGAGAATCGCTTGAAACTGGGAGGCAGAGGTTGCGGTGAGCCGAGATCACGCCATTGCACTCCAGCCTGGGCAACAAGAGAGAAACTGTCTCAAAAAAAAATTAGCTGGGCGTACTGGCGCACGCCTGCATTCCCAGCTACTGGGGAGGCTGAGGCAGGAGAATCGCTTGAACCCAGGAGGCGGAGGTTGCAGTGAGCCGAGATCGCGCCACTGCACTCCAGCCTGGTGACAGAGTGAGACTCTGTCTCAAAAAAAAAAAAAAAAAAAAAAAGTCATCAGGAAATGTTGGAAGGGTCTTAAGCAATAAGGGTCTTTGTTAAAGGAAAACCCTTCACTCTTTTTCTCATCTAAAGCTATAGAAGCATTCATTTTAGAGGACCAGGTCTCCCATCATCCACTGCTATATAAATTCTCAATGCGGAATTTTTCCAATCTATTTAGTACAGAAAGAGAGACACCAACCCTCCTGGGACTGGAGGAAGCAGAGAGGACTGATTTTCTTCTAAGCCATGGTGTTGCTGTATCTCAAAGCCAATCTTCCTGTAATCTTGAAGGCTAACTTTCCAACATTATGCTTCACTGGAATCATTCTAATGTAAAGCCTGTGAGTGATTATCTCACACTGTGAGCACAAAGATTGTTTAAACTTGAAGCTGTTCTTCATGTCCCTTAGCCAAGAGGCAACCTCCTTCGCCTTTAAATTCATAAGAGCCACAGAGCTGATTCCTTTTTTGTGCCAAAGGAGTTGCCTTTAATGATTACCTCTGAAAAACCAAAGCAGATGATTTTTTTTCACAGTTCCCTTCAAAGCACGCCAATCCTGGCCCTGCTAGAATTCATTCCTTCAAGGTCTGAATCCCTGTAGCCTACCCAGTTATGCCTCTCTTCACAGTCTGGGACCCCCAGGAGCATCCTGGCTTTCTGGCCAGGCAGGTTATTACAACTGCATTCAGTCCATCTGTCTAGAATGATTAAAAAAATAATAATAAAATAAGTGGTTCACACTAATTTAGGTACCAAACTCTACAAAGTTCTATTCCTGTGAAATGTGTGGTATTATCTCCATTTTGCACATAAAATACTGATGTTGAGATTATTTGGCACTTTGCCTGGAGAGGATTACCAGCATAGATCTGTCTTAATTCCCATAATATATAGGATGAAACTGAAGATCTGAAAGAGACTCATTGTCCCCAAATCACACAGTACTTGGATGTGCCAATTCAGAGTGGGAGGGCCAGACTTCAACCCAGGTCTTTTTTTTTATTGTTAATTTTTAATTTTTGTGGGTACATAGTGGGTATACATGTTTATGGGGTACATGAGATATTCTGATACAGGCATGCAATGCATAATAATCACATCGGGGTAAATGGGGTGTCCATTACCTCAAGCATTTATCGTTCTTTGTGTTACAAACAATCCAGTTATACTCCTTTAGTTATTTTTAAATGTACAATAAATTATTGTTGACTGTAGTCACCTTGCTGTGCAATCAAATACTATATATATATATATATATTTTTTTTTTTTTTTTTTTTTTTTTTTTTTTTTGAGACGGAGTCTCGCTCTGTCAGCCAGGCTGGATTGTAGTGGTGTGATCTCGGCTCACTGCAACCTCCGCCTCCTGGGTTCAAGCAATTCTCTGCCTCAGCCTCCCGAGTAGCTGGGATTACAGTTGCTCGCCTCCATGCCTGGCTAATTTTTTTGTATTTTTAGTAGAGATGGGGTTTCACCATCTTGGCCAGGCTGGTCTTGAACTCCTGACCTTGTGATCCACCCGCCTTGGCCTCCCAAAGTGCTGGGATTACAGGCGTGAGCCACTGTGCCCGGCCAAATACTATATTTTATTCATTCTATCTAACTATATTTTTGTACCCATTAACCATCCCCCTTTCTCCCCTGCCACACTATCTTTCCCAACTATGCTTCCCTTCCCTGGTAGCCATTGTCCTACTCTCTATCTCCATGAGTTCAGTCGTTTTAATTTTTAGCTCCCACAAATACATGACAACATGTAAAGTTTGCCTTTCTGTGCCTGGCTTATTTCATTTAACATAATGACCTCAAGTTCCATTCATGTTGTTGCAAAGGACAGGATCCCATTCTTCTTTATGGCTGACTAGTACTCCATTGAGTGTATATACCACATTTTCTTTATCCATTCATCTGTTGATGGACACTTAGGTTGCTTCTAAATTGTGCTGCAATAAACATGGGAGTACAGATACCTCTTCCATGTACTGATTTCCTTTCTTTTGGGTATGTACCTAGCAGTGAGATTGCTGGGTCATATAAATATATTTATATTTTATATTTTATATATTTATATTATATAAACATACTTATAAACATATATACAATAAATATTTCTGGAATAGTCTATGAACGAATGGGTGAATAAACCTTGAATGCAATGCTTCAACCACTTCACATTTTTAATTAAACTATTACTTTTGAAGTAATTATTTATTCATATACAGTTATAAGAAATCATAGAGAAATTATACCTTCTACTCAGAGTCCTCAATGATATTATTAATAATTTCCGTTTCCACCAACGTGTATGAGGGTTCTCTTTTCTCCATATCCTTACCAGTATTTGTTATTGTCTGTCTTTTGGATAAAAGCCATTTTAACCGAGGTGAAATAATATGTCATTGTAGGTTTGATTTGCATTTCTCTGATGATAATGTTCAGCATTGTATCATATACCTGTTGGTCATTTGTTTGTCTTCATTTGAGAAATGTCTGTTCAGATCTTTTGCCCATTTTAAAATCAGTATTATATTTTTTTCCTGTGGAGTTTGAGCTTCTTATATATTTTGGTTATTAATCACTTGCCAGATGGGTAGTTTGCAAATATTTTCTCCCATTCTGTGGGTTCCATATTCACTTTATTGGCTGTTTCCTATGCTGTGCAGAAGCTTTTTAACTTGATGTGATCCCATTTGTCCACTTTTGCTTTGGTTGCCTGTGCTTGTGGGATATTACTCAAGAAATCTGTCTGGGTACAGTGGCTCATGCCTGTAATCCCAGCACTTTGGGAGGCCAAGGTGGGCAGATCACCTGAGGTCAGGAGTTTGAGACCAGCCTGGTCAACATGGTGAAACCCTGGACCCTACTAAAAATACAAAATTAGTCAGGTGTGGTGGAGCACACCTGTAATCCCAGCTAGTCAGGAGGCTGAGGCAGGAGAATTGCTTGAACCCAGGATGCAGAGGTTACAGTAAGCCAAGATTGTGCCATTGCACTCCAGCCTGGGTGACAAGAGTGAAACTCTCTCTCAAAAAAAAAAAAAAAAAAAAAAAGAAGTCTTTGTCCAGTCCAATGTCCTGCAGAGTTTCTCCCAATGTTTTCTTACAGTACTTTGATAGTCTGAGGTCTTAGATTTAAGTCTGTAATCCATTTTGATTTTTTATATAGTGAGAGATAGGGGTCTAGTTTTGTTCTTCTGCTTATGGATATCCAGTTTTCCCAGTACCATTTACTGAAAAGACTGTCCTTTTTCTAATGTATGCCTTTGGCACCTTTGTCAAAAATGAGTTCACTGTAGATATATAGATTTGTTTCTGGGTTCTCTATTCTGTTCCATTGGACTATGTGTCTGTTTTTATGCCAGTGTCATGCTGTGTTGGTTACTATGGCTCTGTAAGTCAAGTAATGTGATTCCTCCAATTTTATTCTTTTTGCTCAGGATAGCTTTGGCTTTTCTGTGCCTTTTGTGGTTTCATGTACACTTTAGGACTGTCTTTTCTATTTCTGTGAAGAATGTCATTGGTATTTTGATGAGGATTGCATTGAACCTGTAGATTGCTTTGGGTAGTATGGACATTTTTTTTTTTTTTTTTTTTTTTTTTTTGAGACGGAGTCTCGCTCTGTCGCCCAGGCTGGAGTGCAGTGGCGCAATCTCGGCTCACTGCAAGCTCCGCCTCCCGGGTTCCTGAGCCATTCTCCTGCCTCAGCCTCCCGAGTAACTGGAACTACAGGCGCCTGCCACCCCGCCTGGCTAATTTTTTGTATTTTTAGTAGAGACGGGGTTTCACCGTGTTAGCCAGGATGGTCTCAATCTCCTGACCTCGTGATCCACCTGCCTCGGCCTCCCAAAGTGCTGGGATTACAGGCATGAGCCACCACACCCGGCCAGTATGGACATTTTAACAGTATTGATTCTTCCAATCCATGTACCTGCAAACCCACGTTTTAGACTGCCAAACCTAGGTCATTTTCACAAGATTGTGATTTTGTCCTGTAGACAAAATCTGCATTTTTTTGAGAAATGCATAGATCTGAGAATCATTGTAAATTTTTAACTTCAATAATGGATATTTTCTTGCTCTTTCCTCCCTCCCTAAAGCCTGCATTTTCTCCACAGGTTCTTGCTCTATCACCCAGGCTGGAGTGCAGTGGTACAATCATGACTCACTGCAGCCTTGACCTCCCAGGCTCAGGTGATCCTCCCACCTCAGCCTCCCAAGTAGCTGGGATTACAGGTGCATGCCACCACACCCAGCTAATTTTTTGTATTTCTTGTAGAGACAGGATTTTGCCATGTCGCCCGGGCTAATCTAAAAGTCTTGGGCTCAAGTGATCCACCCACCTTGGCCTTCCAAAGTGCTGGGATTACAGGTGTGAGCCACTGTGCCTGGCCAAAATACAACCTTATCTAAGTGCTAGGTGTTTTGCTAGGCTCACCCCCATATCTAAGCCTTTTCTTAGGCTATTATCCAAGTGGGAGTCTCTGCAAAATCACCTATCTTCCAGGGCCTTGTTTGCTGCCACCTCCTCCATGAAGCCCTCCTGATCATGCCAGACCACATGCCTCATCATGTTTCTCTCTCACACACAGTTTTTGTAGGTAGCATTAACATATAATACTTTCTGTCTTCTTTCTATCCTCTCTACCAGAAGCAACTTCTACTCCAAGGTATGCACTGCTGGCCAGAATCCAGGAATTCTGGCTGTGATGGTCTTGTCCTCATACATCTCAGAGCTGCTAGTTTTGTATTTAGAATCTTCTAACTGTTCATTGACATTTGAAAGCTGTTACTTGTCTTTCTTTAGGAAGTCCCCTTGGGCACCGAGCTCACAATCTTCTCCAGCTAAATCTGGATGCAGCCCTGTGATTTCAACCCCCTTTGGAGGTCCTGTCCATAATACTTCATCTTCCTCATTTCCAGGAACTTCCAACCCTCCACTATAATCCTGTGGCCTCACCTTGGAGCTTATCGTTGGAAACTCTTTCACAACCATAGGTCTCAAGTCCCAGATCCCACTCTTGGGGCATAATGGCCATTACTTCATTTATTTTCATTCCCTAATAAACAGATTTTCTCTTCAATTTCTTCAAAACCTTGGTTCCCTTGATTCCTCCACTGTCTATAACATCTTAGCTTCCTTCTAGTCATATTTCCTCAAGTACCTGGATCCTTTGTCCTCCCATCAAACCCACCCTACAACTTCAATATGGATATTCCATCAGACTGCTGAGGGATGCTGTGTAACCACAACTGTGCAGACTAAGCCAGTTTAAGCTTGTGGCAACCATTCTTAGTTGGGCCCTTAATTAGGCCAGGCAACCTTTTAAATGTTCTTGATCAGCTTCCTCTCTCATTTTTCTCAACAGCTTTTGGAGGCCTTCATCACTTTTTCCCAACTCTTTACCAAATTCCCACTCTGCTTGTCCAGCAGACACCTGATCTTCCCTTCAGAGCAAACAGGCCATCATGGCACCCTCCCTTACTTTATTGGCCCACTCTGTAAGCTCCCTTCATCCTCATTTCCTTCCAGTCTCCAATGAAAAGCTGTCCCTCTGCTCTAAGTTAGCCCAACCATCTGCTCACCTGATCCCATCCAGCCCTAGAAAGCACACACTCAACTTTGCTTCTCTATCCCTCTCCTCTTTACTGCCAAGCATCTAGGAAAATTAACTTACATATGCGTTCTATGCTTGTCTCCTCCCCCTTGTTCTTAAAGTCACCTCTGTGCAAGGTCTGTTCCCATCACTCATTGAAAAGTCCTCAGCAAATGTCAGCCATGACCTTTGTATACAGTGTGCTCTTCATTTCCCTTCTTTCCTGGCCTTTCCATAACATTTTCGACATTGCGAATCCTGCTCTCCCACACTCTGCTGATTCTTCCACTTCTCTCATTTTCCCTTCTCAGTTCACACCACTGGCTTCTTTTTCTTTGCTGTGTTCATAAATAGTGTTTCACTAGGATTCTATCCTGAGCCCTTTTCTCTTCTTACCTTTCCTGGCCAACTGTTTCTACTGACATGGATTTTACTATATTGAACCATGACAAATTGTTATTTTCAGCCTAGACTGTTTGCCAAGCTCCAGGCACCTATATATTCAAAAATCCACCCAAAGTTTCACTTGAATGTCTAAAACAGGAATTCATTTTCTTCTTTAATTTATTTCTTCAGTTCCTATCTCAAAAATGATTATGATTATGGTGATAATATTTACTAATTCCTTACTATGTGCCAGGCACTGTTCTAATCACTTTATGGATATTGACTTTAGTTGTCACAGGAATACTATAAGGTAGGTATTATTCTCACTTTACAAGAGAGGAAATAAACACAAACTTAGTATTTCAGTGAGTGACATTGTCCTTCACCTGAATACCCAGTTCAGAGACCCAAAAAGAATCTAGATTTTTCTTCCTCCTTCTTTATGTTTAATCCAGCATCAAATCTCTTTGACTCTTCCATCTGAGTTTCTCTGGCTTGATTCCATCTTCTCTATTTATTGTTCTCCAGAATCTGTGCCCTTGCCTTAATTCAGGCCCTCATCATTGCTCAACAGATTCTTAAAATAGTGTCCTAACTGATCTTCACACCTTCAATCTTAGCTCTCTGCACCCCCAATGCAATCATGTCCCACTCTCTTCCAGAGTGGTCTTTCTGCAGTGCAAACTTGATCCCAGTACTGTGCTACATAAAGTCTTTCTGTGGCTCCCCTCACCTACCTCATAGCTCTGTCTGCACAGCACTCAAGACACCCACGTACCCTCATCTGCTGCCCACTGCATGGCATTTCAGCTTCATCTCCTACGCTTCCCTACTTTCACTTCAGATATTCCATATACCTCCCTGAATGCCAAGTGCAAAAACTTTACTTACGTGCTTTTCTCTGCCTGGAATATCCCCTACCATTTCTTTGAACTATTCATACTTCAACAGTGCTGTCTTACATGACAGCCATTAGCCATATGTGGCTACAAGCACTTGTCGTTAATCTGAATTAAGGTGTGTCGTGTTGTTAAGTGGAAACATGGAATTTTGAGACATAGTATGAAAAAAGTATAAAATGTATCAATAATTTTATACTGATTTTACGTTGAAAAGATAATATTTTGGATACATTGAGTTAAATAAAATATATTATTAAAGTTTTTTTCTGTTTCTACCTTTTTAATGTGGCTACATTACAATTATACATGTGGCTTGAATTTGAGGCTCATGATATATTTTAATTAAACAACAATCTTTCAAAATCCTTACCCAGTAAACTTAACCAATGAGGCAAAATAACTGTACACTGAAAACTACAAAATGCTGCTGAGAAATTAAGGAAGACATAAATAAGTGAAAAGACATGCCATGTTCATGGATTGGAAGACTTAATATCATTAACATGAAAATACTAATTAAAGTTATATACAGGTTTACTGCAATCCCTATCAAAATCTCAATAACATTTTTGGCAGACCTAAAAAGATCCTAAAACTGGTATGGAATCTCAGTAAGCCCTGAATAGCCAAAACAATCTTGAAAAAAAAAAAAAAAGAGAACAAAGTTGGAGGTCTCAAACTTCCTGATTTCAAAACTTCCTGATTTCAAAGCTACAATAATTCAAACAATGTGGTACTGGCATAAAGACAGACATATAGACCAATGGAGTGAAATAGCCGAAAAAAAAAAAAAAACTCTCATATATACGGTCAACTGATCTTCAACAGGGGAGCCAAGACCATTCAATGGGGAAAGGATAGTTTCTTCAACAAATGGTGCTAGGAAGACTGGATATCTACACGTAAAAGAATGAAGCTGGGCATTTATCTTCTACAATACACAGAAATTAACTCGAAGTATATTAAAGACCTAAATGTAAGTTTTATAGCTAAAACTATAAAACTCTTAAAAGAAAATATAGAGGAAAAGCTTCATGACATTGGATTTGGCAATGATTTATTGGATACGACACCAAAAGCACAAGCACAGACAATAAAAGTAAAAATAGATAAACTGGACTACATCAAAATTTAAAATGTCTGTGCATCAAAGAACACAATCAACAGAGTGAAAAAGGAAACCTACAGAATGGAAGAAAATATTTGCAAGTCATATATCTGATAGGTTAATATTCAGAATATGTAAAGAACTCCTACAACTCAACAACCACAACAACAAAAACCTTATTTAAAAATAGAGGACTTGAATAGATCTTTCTCCAAAGAGGGTATACAAATGACCAACAAGCACTTGAAAAGATGCTCAATATCACTAATTATTAAGGGAAGGCAATAAAAACTACCATGAGATATCACTCCTTACCCACTAGGATGGCTATTATCTAAAAAACAGAAAAAGTATCAGTGGGGATTTGGAGAAATTGGAACCGTTGGGCACTGTTGTTGGAAATATGAAATGGTGCAGCCACTATGGAAAACAGTATGACAGTTCCTCAAAAAATTAAACATAGAATTACCATAAGATCCAGCAATACCACTTCTGGATATACATATATATACCGAAAAGAATTGAAAGCAGGGTCCTGAAGAGATCTTTGTACACCCATGTTCACAGCAACATTATTTCCAGTAGCCAAAAGGTGGCGCAACCCAAATGTCCACTGTTAGATAGATGAATGGATAAATAAACAAAATTCATATCCATACAATAGAATATTATTCAGTCTTAAAAGGAAGGGAATTCTAACACATACAACCTGGGTGAGCTTTGAAAACATTCTGCTAAGTGAAATAAGCCAGTCACAGAAAGACAAATCCTCTATTATTTCACTTATATGATGTATCTAGAGTAGTCAAACTAATTGAAACAAAGTATCACAGTGGTTGCCAGCATCTGGATGGAGATTGAAAGGGGAGTTTAATGAGCATAAAGTTTCAGTTTTGCAAAATGATAAAGTTCTGCAGATCGGTTGCACAGTAATGTGCATATATAGTTAACACTACTGAACTGTACATTTAAAAATGGTTACAGTGGTAAATTTTGTTACATACATTTTATGTTACATGTATTTTACCACAATTAAATATTTTTTTAAAATCCTTCCCCAGGTATCACTCCCCCTCCTCCCTGCTTCTGTGTGAATTAACAACTCCCTCCTTTGCACCTCTACATTATCTTGCGTATACCACCATTATGGCTCTTATTACATTTTTGGTAATTACGTGTTTGACAGGATAAGGGTTACTGTCCCATTTGCCCCATCCTGGGACAGGTGAATACTTATCCACTCCTGGGGTCCTGACTAGAAGCTAGGAAAATATACTAGGGTCTTTGGCAAGACAGAGGAAAGAGGCAGTGACCCCTATGGCATAATTGGCTAAAGAGGACCGTCGTTATCAGCAAGAATATATCTTGGATCTTGTAGATGTTTCACTCTGAGGCTGGACCTGGAAGGACCATTTTTCTTCAACAATCCTTTTATAGGCAGGCTCTGACAAACCTAAGTAACACTTCTTTCCTCCCTCAACACACAAAAACATCTTCTCCATTATGAGGACAGCCAGCTGACATGACTGGTCATACCTGGTCTGACCCACAGGAGGGAAAAGAGAAAGATGTTCATTCAAGATGGATTCAAGGGCCGGGCGCAGTGGCTCACGCCTGCAATCCCACCGCTTTGGGAGGCCGAGGCTGGCGGATCACAAGGTCAGGAGATCGAGACCATCCTGGCTAACGCAGTGAAACCCCCGTCTCTACTAAAAATACAAAAAAAAAAAAAAAAAAAATAGCCGGGCGTGGTGGCGGGCGCCTGTAGTCCCAGCTACTCGGGAGGCTGAGGCAGGAGAATGGCGTGAACCCGGAAGGCAGATCTTGCAGTGAGCCGAGATCAGGCCTCTGCACACCAGCCTGGGCAACAGAGCGAGACTCCGTCTCAAAAACAAAAACAAACAAACAAAAGATGGATTCAAGATAGAACAGCTGACCTAATAAAGAAGGTTCTCAGGGGGGACAATAAGGAACTATTTTTGCTTCCCTTGGACTCCTTGTATGTAAGTTTGATACCTAATTAAATTTTTTTTTCCGATAATGGACTGTAACTTTCTGCCCTTCCAAGGTCATAGTCAAGAGGTTACATTTGTTTGCTCCATCTTTGCTTCTAGATGGGAGCTCCTTTAGGGGCGGGACCAGACTTTATTCATCCTTGGATCCCCTGTGCCCACTGGTCCTGGCACATAGCAGATGCCCAATAAATGCCAAATAAATGACTGAATGGTTAGAATGAGGGTCTTTACAGCATTGAGCCTTTCCAATAACCCGGAGAGAGGCTTTTGGCCGAGCAACTAGTCTACCCCAGACAGAAAGGACAGTCTGAACTAGAGAGCCACAGGGAGTAGGAAGGTCTGCTGGGTATGGGGAGCAGAGGGAGCATGAGAAGAAAACGTGGTTCATTACATAGCCCAGGTTGAACAGACAGATGAAAATCGCACCCTCCAGCTTCATGTTCCACTGTCTGACTGGTCATTATATAGGGCCGACATTTATCTGGTCTCCAGGCAAATTCTATAATTTCAGCTCCGTCTGAAGCAACACAGTAACACTGACTCAGTGGCCTAGATTCCACAAGTGCCACATACCTTGCTTTAGCTTAAATCAGGCATTGTTTTGTCTGGCTGCTGGGACTGGCTCAGGTCTGCTAACAATAAGATGCTTATGCATGGCCCTTTCATGCAGTCAGTCTTTTAAATTTTTTTGCCTCTCTTGAAATCCTGGAAATGATTCCTAACAACGGTTAATCTAAAAATCAGCTGGTTTTGGTCAATATAATGGCGCCCCTTCGAACTCACATTCATGGAATATGGAAGCTGGAAGGAAGAGTAGAAACTAGTTCTGCTTCTCAGGTAAGGAAATCCGTGCCCAGAGAGTTGGGCTGGGTTCCAGCCAGTTAAAACTAGAACTCAGAGATGCGGTCCCGAGCCCTTTTACTTCTGCTGCCTGCCCGCAATTGCGGTCACACCTGCTTCAGACACTTCCAGCTCAATCCTCCCTCCATTTTCTGTGCAACTAGGGTCCTCTCTGGAGAGCTCTTAAGCCATCAGCTCTAGGAGAGAAGTGGGCAGACACAAATCTTTCACAGGTTAATTTTCCTTGGAACATTCTGGGTGATTTTTTTGTAAAGCCCGATTCTCAATGGTGTTGATTTCAGGGTAGTGTTCCTCACTGAGAGCTAAGGAGGCGTTGCAGAAGTGCGCTGATTAGCTAGAATTGACCATAAACAGAGTGGCGCGGCGGATGGGCAAAGGGTGGGCAGCGAACTGGCCCAAATCATCTGTGCATCACCTCACAAGCACCAACTGAGCACTTACTGTGTGCCTGGGTAATCCACAGCTGCCTAATTAAGAACCAGCAGCTACCTTCCAACCCTCCCCTGGCCCGAGGAGCCCTACTAACTGGCAGACTGAGGGACTTCTGATTCTCATCGTGGGTCTGGCCTTAACTAGGGTCGCGACTCCAAGCAAGTATTTAAAATTCTCCAACCCAGGTGGCCTGAGGCTTGAGAAGAAATAAAAGGCTTCTCAAAGGGATGATAGTTTCGGGAAGTTTTTTTTTGGGGGGGGGACTGGAAAAATACCATAAAAGGCATTTTGGGGGTCACACACACACAAGAGCAGAAGCGCTGTGAGCCGCCCTGCAGGCTCCCTGCCCCGGGAGCCACCTTCCACCCGCCCCCGGGCGGAGGCGGCCAACTCCCGCCCAGCGGGCTCCCCAGTTCGGCCCCGAAGAGCCGAAAGGGGGGCGCCTTTGTCTATAAGCGCCGCACGGGCGCTCCTGATTGGCTGTAGCTAAGCAGGGCTTTCTTCCGCGCTCCTTCGGAGTGCTCCCTACAGCGTCGCCGGCCCCGTTCCATTTCCACAGCTCCCCCTCCCCGGCCGCGCGCCCCTCCCGCCCCGCGCGCGCCTCCTCTTTCTCGCTGCCGAGTTCAGCCCGGGCAGCCATATGGGGGATACGCCAGCAAGAGACGCCGGCCGCCAAGATCTGCATCTTTAGGCCACGCTAAGACCCTGGGGAAGAGCGCAGGAGCCCGGGAGAAGGGCTGGAAGGAGGGGACTGGACGTGCGGAGAATTCCCCCCTAAAAGGCAGAAGCCCCCGCCCCCACCCTCGAGCTCCGCTCGGGCAGAGCGCCTGCCTGCCTGCCGCTGCTGCGGGCGCCCACCTCGCCCAGCCATGCCAGGCTCGGCCACCGACGCGGGGAAGATCCCTTTCTGCGACGCCAAGGAAGAAATCCGTGCCGGGCTCGAAAGCTCTGAGGGCGGCGGCGGCCCGGAGAGGCCAGGCGCGCGCGGGCAGCGGCAGAACATCGTCTGGAGGAATGTCGTCCTGATGAGCTTGCTCCACTTGGGGGCCGTGTACTCCCTGGTGCTTATCCCCAAAGCCAAGCCACTCACTCTGCTCTGGGGTAAGTCCCGCCGGCGCCCCCTGCGCCCCGGCCTCCGTGGCCAGCCTGCGCTGGGGCGCGCGAGGTCGCCGCTCGCCCCTCGGCTGCGGGCGGTGCGCAGCGACCCCCGGTCTCCTCTCGCCTCCCGCTGCGCGCCGCGGCCCCCTTGGCATCCAGTTCTCCGTCCCTTGGGACGGGCAGGTGTTTCTGTCCCAGTATTTCAACTTCCGCCCCCCCCCCGCCCCACCCCGCCGCGGTCTGCCTGAGGAAGCGCATTTGCCGGCTTCCCGATGGAGAGCCGGGGGGGACCCGGAGTCCTGCGGCGCCACTGCTGTGCGCAGAGGCGCGCGAAGGGAGAGGCTCGGCACAGGCTGAATCGGCTCCCAGCGAGGGAGGACGGGCGGGCGATTGTGTCACCTCTTCGGTCCCTGGGGCTCTCCTATCCCCCTCATCACCTCCGCGGGCCACGGACCGTGGGAACAGAGATGAGGACAAGTAAGGGAGTTGGACCGGGGAGGAGAGACCCGGCACAGGATAGAGTCTTGGTTTACGCGCACCAGATGGAAGATACCGGTTCCCCTCTTGCCTCTCCAAGGCCGCTGTCCCTGCCCCCTCCGCAATCTTCTATGCCCATTTGCAGTTCTCGGTGAAGTTTCTCGGTGAGCAAACCGAGCCCATGGCGAGAGCGGTCTGACCCTAGCACGAAGCTCCGACTGTGGCTGTGCAGAGCCTTCTCCAAACCCTGTTCCCATTTGGCCAGTGGGAACCTGTGGCTCTCCTGGTACCCTCCTTCCGTGCACCCCCACTCCTGCCAGTAGGGAAGGGACCCCGGGCGCCGACCACCATTCCCCTTCCCCTGGGCCCCAGGGACTGCGTGCCCACCCCACACGACCCCAGTCGTTGATCTTTGAACCACTTCGCAGCCGCCCTGGCAGCAACAACTGGTTTTGGCCTCCTTTACTGAAGCGGCAGTAGCCAGGACAAAAGGCACAGGCATTGATATGCTGAGTGAGAATTTGACGAGGTAATCCAAGATGCCCTTCCAGCTCCCGTTTCCCTGATCTCTAGGGGCGGGCAGGAGAAACACAACCTACTTTTATTTCCAGAGGGGAAGAGGAAGGAAGAAAATAAGACCTCTTTCTACAGGGCTTTTTTGGCATGGTGCCAGCTGCAAATGCCTAGGTAGATAATGGGGCCACTATGGTTCCAAGCCTTCCCTTGAAATCCTGCAGTCCCTGCTCTTGGAAGTAAACCCATCCAGAAGTGGGTACCTCTTAGGGGGTGTGGCTCAGGGAGGGCATAGCAGAGTTGACGGATGGTGAGAGAGGTAGGATCTTTGGGGATCCCTAAAGCCTTTAAAGTCTCCCCAAAGCTCTGGGAAATCTCCTGCTTCATCTTTCCTTCTCTCAGTGCACCTCCTCATTTCTGTGTCCTTTTCACCATCACCTTTATGTGTTGGTTTAATTCTCCAACTGACTGTAGACTGTATGATGTTCTGCTGTTGCTTCATGAACACACTCCCACACTGCCAGCCAAAGCCCTTATTGCCCAGAGTTCTCCAACAAGCTCCTCTCTCCCCCCTGCTTCCAGAGGCGGGGCTGGGCTTGGTCCTCAGAGCCTGGTGGCCTCTAGGGGATTGAGGCTTATCTTTAATAGCTGTGGTATTCAGAGAGTGCTCAGGGAAAAGTGAGCACTTAAAGTATTATCTTACGTGCCTAGGGCTCACTGGCTCCACTTCTTACAGCCTCTGAGCCCCAAGACCCTGGCACTGGACCAGGAGCCACAAGGACAAGGCCCCTCTCTCCAAGTTTGCCAGGTCACCTCTGCCCTTTCCGGACCGCTCTCTGTGGTGAAGATAGAACCTTTGTTCTGAAAGATCTTGGCTTAGAGGACACCTCCCAGGCCCCAGTGTCCTCTAGCTTCCTTAGAGAAGTTAACACACTGAAGGAATCTGGTTTCCCCTTTGTGACTCATATCCCAAACCCCATTCCATACCTCCCTGGATAAATTCTGCCTGTGCTTCATCTGCTATTTCCTAAGTCTTTTTTTTTTTTTTTTTTTTTTTTTTTTTGAGACAGAGTCTCGCTCTGTCGCCCAGGCTGGAGTGCAGTGGTGCGATCTCGGCTCACCGCAAGCTCCGCCTCCCGGGTTCACGCCATTCTCCTGCTTCAGCCTCCCAAGTAGTTGGGATTACAGGTGCCCGCCACCACGCCCGGCTAATTTTTTGTATTTTTAGTAGAGATGGGGTTTCACCGTGTTAGCCAGGATGGTCTCAATCTCCTGACCTCGTGATCCACCCACCTCGGCCTCCCAAACTGCTGGAATTACAGGCGTGAGCCACTGCGCCCGGCCCGTAAGTCTTAATTCTCTCCCCACCTTCATTGCCTCCCTAAAAAAAAAAAAATAGCAGACAATGGTAGATATTAGAGTTTTAAGGTCCAAAATTGTGACTTAGAAAAAGTCCAAACAATGGGTCTTATCTGATGAATAGCTACTGCTTCTGCTGCTTTTTTTTTTTTTTTTTTTTTTTTTTGTGAGACAGGGTCTTGCTGGAGTGCAGTGGCACGATCATAGCTCACTGCAGTCTCAGTCTCCTGGGCTCAAGCAATGCTCCCACCGCAGCCTCCCAAGTAGCTGGGACTACAGGTGTGCACCACCACACCTGGCTATTTTCTTTTTCATTTTTTTGTAGAGATGGGGGTCTCACCATGTTGCCCAGGCCGGTCTTGAATTCCTGGGCTCAAGCAGTCCTCCCAAAGTACTGGGATTACAGGCGTGAGCCACTGTACCCAGTCTCATGAATAGCTTTTGAGGGAAGAAATGAGGGACAATCAGAGACCAGCTAAGATCAGCTGTGCTGATGGCTAGGCTACATAGTAAGCAGAGGGACGAGGCAGACCACTGACTCAGGGTTATTTTCAGTGAAAGCCCTGGTGCCTTGATCCACAAATTTCCCCCCACTGAAGGCCCTTTTTCACCACCTCCCTACTGGTTATGTGTAGCATTAGGGCCAAGTTCATGCCCCAGTGGGCTGCTCATGCACTTCAAGGACCTGACTTGTAGAGGAAATAGGCTTAGCCTGTCCATTGCTTGCCACCCTCCACACCAGATGAGGTTGTGCTGGAAACAAGAGGCATCTATGCAGTGCACCCAGCAGGAGATGTGTTGGATGTGCAGTGTGCAGAGAGTAATTTGTGTGGTGGTAAAATGTCATCCGTGAAAGAGCCATCAAATTGTTAGTTCATCAAGTTGTTAGTTCTCCTTGGGGCCAGAGCATGTTGTTTTCCCTTTTTATCCTTTTCGTTTTATGAGTGGGCAGGCTGTCAGGACAGAATGCTCTTGGTGCCCCCAGGTCCTCAGCAATGCATTCATGACTTTCAAGGACAGAAAGCGGCCGGGCATGGTGGCTCACGCCTATAATCCCAGCAGTTTGGGAGGCCGAGGCGGGCTGATCACAAGGTCAGGAGATCGAGACCATCCTCGCTAACACGGTGAAACCCCATCTCTACTAAAAAAAATACAAAAATTAGCCAGGCGTGGTGGTGGGCACCTGTAGTCCCAGCTACTCAGGAGGCTGAGGTAGGAGAATGGCGTGAACCTGGGAGGTGGAGCTTGCAGGGAGCCGAGATTGTGCCACTGCACTCCAGCCTAGGCGACAGAGTGAGACTCCGTCTCAAAAAAAAAAAAAAAAAAAATGGACAGAATGCAAACTCCAACTAGAGGAAAAACCTGTATCTGAAGGCTTGAGCTCACAAAAATGCCTGCTTGAGAGTTTCTGGCCAAAGGGACAGTTAGTCAATGCCCTGAATCCCAAGATGGGTAGAGCAGGGAGTGAGGCCTTGCAGTTACTGTGTGGACGTGTGAGTCCTGGGGCTGCTTCCCAGCGGAGCCTCCCCTGATGGCCTCCAGACTTCTGGCTGTTGGCTCCCAGAAACATCAAGCCCTTTTCTGTTTTTTCCCTAAATGTCATCCGAGTCCCCTAAATGTGTCCCATAGTGACATCATGACTCTTTTCCTCATGAGATAACTTCAGTGACAGCACCAGGCATGCAAAGCAGTAATTTTCCCTGTTTCCTTTGATAGATCAGCCATCCTTCTATCCTGTCTTGGCGCAAACGTGACCATTGTTAAGGCAGATATAGCGTTCTCTGGTGCCCTGCTGGGTTCTTGGAGCATCTGTACCATCCTGAGTGGGATTCAGCATATGGCAAGGAAACTGAGAAGTGGTGGAGATTAACAAGGCAGTGTGGGGTGATGGGATGGTCAGTAGAAGCTGGGGCTTGGAAGGCATTGGTCCACCAGTCACATTCTGAAATTTGCCCAAAGATGAGCTGTCTTCCGTTGGGCATCGGGTAGTCTGTACCTGGTCCTGATGTCTTCATTGGGTTGTGCTTCTTTTCCATCAAGTCCCTCAGGTTGTTGAGGACCCCCAAGAATGCATGGTCATGGACTTCTGTCTTGCCCCAAGGTTTTCTAGAGTAAGCAAGGCTCAGTAGACAGGCAGATCTGAATGTGAATCCCTGCTCTTCTACTTACTTACCAGCTGAATGGCCTTGGACAAATTTACATCTCTGAAGCAGTTTTCTCACCTTTAAAATGGATATATTAATACTGTTTGTTCCTAAAGTTGTGAGAATCAAATTAGATGATATGTGTAAATCACTGAGCACAGTGCCTGGCTCTTGGTTGGTGTTAATTATTCACTGTCATTATTATTGGTCCTAATACTGGCCCCTTTTCTTTAGCAGAAGAAAAAAAGTCTTCCGGCAGCGCAATAAATTCCACAAAGATGGCACAGAACTTGGCTTCACATCCTCTCTTGCATAGAAAAGATAGATTTGGCTTTGGAAATAAGGGCTCTTTCTCAACGTTCCAAAGAGAGATGAACACAAATCCCTTCTGTGCTTCCTCCCTCCTTCATGCCCTTCTCTTTCATTCCATCTTCCTCCTATTTTCCTCCAAAAGATCATTGTTTTGTAGCTGGGATCTTTTTGTTCAGCTGACAACTCAGCTGGTCTTGAGCGTTTTCTTTGGGATTTTTGAGCACAGCTCAGAAACAGGGCCACATCATTTCTTTGAATCTCTTAGAGTCTCAGTTTTGACTTTTCTCCCTCCCTCTTCCTTTGACTCATCATTTAAAAAACTTTAATGCTCAATTAAACTACTAAAAATCTAAGAAAAGTGAATGACTCTTCCTTTCAAACGTTGTAATTCCAAGCCCATTGTTGTTACAACTCTTGCATTTTTAACAAATGGGCAAGCATTAAGAGCCTTACCCAAGCCTGGATTGCAGCTAGATCGGAAAGAATAGAGTGTGCTTTTGCTGGCTCTAATAGTCCCAACAAGTATGAACATAGATTGAGGTTAACATTATTAACTCAATTTTAAAACAAACAAACTGATCAAGGTCACTGCAGACGGCACTGTGACCATGAAATGAGAAAGAGAGCTGCAGAGTAGAAACCAGTGCGAATCCTGACATTGCTAATTAGTTCAACTTCAGACTCGTTTCTTTACAGTTTGTGAGCCTCAGTTTCCTCATCTGTAAAGTGGATACAATAATCCTGAGCAGACAGTTATTTGAGAATTTGGGCATATGTATTTTCTTTGAGACAAGATCTTGCTCTGTCACTTGGGTTGGAGTGCAGCAGTGCCATCATGGCTCACTGCAGCCTCAACCTCCTGGGTTCAAGTGATCCTCCCACCTCAGCCTCCCAAGTAGCCAGGGCTAGAGATGTGTGCCACTGCACCCAGCTGTTTTTTGTTTGTTTGTTTGTATTTTGTAGAGATGGGGGTCTCACTATGTTGCCAGGGCTGGTCTTGAACTCTTGGGATCCAGCGATCCTCCTGCCTTGGCCTCCCAAAGTGCTGGGATTACAGGCATGAGCCACGGTGCCTGGATAGGGCATATGCTAAAGGGCTTGCTAAAGAGTAGACACTCAATGCTATCTACTATTATTACCTCCCAAGGTAGGGGCCTGGTCATGAAACCTGCACTGGCTTACTGGTCTGTCTCCGACTTGGAGTACTTCTGACTCAAATGTAAGGCACAGCTTTTTTTTTTCTAGATGGAGTTTTGTTCTTGTTACCCAGGCTGGAGTGCAAGTGCAGTGGTGCGATCTCAGCTCACTGTAACCTCTGCCTCCTGGGTTCAAGCGATTCTCCTGCCTCAGCCTTCCCAGTAGCTGGGATTACAGGCATGCACTGCCATGCCTGGCCAATTTTGTATTTTTAGTAGAGACAGGGTTTTTTCATGTTGGTCAGGCTGGTCTCAAACTCCCGACCTCAGGTGATCCGCCCCCCTCGGCCTACCAAAGTGCTGGGATTATAGGTGTCAGCCACCGTGCCCGGCCAGGCACAGCTTTTAAATCCAAATATTTAGTCATGACCTTGCTATAATATTTTAGTTTTCCTTACCTAGTTTTGTGTGTGGCATAAAATTATAATAGTTGCTTGGAAAAAGTCAGTGATTTGCAAAAGGGTGACACAGCCGTGGTTTTGTTGTTGTTGTTGTTGTTGTTGTTTTAAGGATCTATAAAAGTGTCTTTGAGTAGCATTTTTTTTTCATTGAACATTTATTTTGAAATTCTGTAGTCTCTGGAACACAGTCTACCCATTCCTCTGTCCCATGTTTCTTTGGAAGTGCCACAACCTTGGGTGTAACAAGAGTACAACCAGCATTAGGCTGTACCTGGAATCAAATGAATGCAGTAAGGAGCTTGCCTGGAAGCCAGCACAGAGTAAATGTTAGCCTTCCTTTTCCATCCACACGTTTCCTTAGTGTTTCACTTCGCTCATTCCCTCTGTTCAGCAATTCCTTTGGAGAGTGAGACAGTCTAGCCAGCCCGCTGGATAAAGAAAGCCCCGTGGTTATCAGGAAGCCCTGGTCCTGGGTAAAGGCAGTTTTTTTTTTTTTCCAATTTTATTTCCCCTGGCAATGGATTGGTGGCCACAACAACAGGTACCTGTTGTGAGCTGTTTTCCCTCACAGATGCCCATTGTTTGTTCATTACATGTGTGAATGGCCATGAGAGAGATCCTCACAGTAGTGCATGCAGGCACATATTCATTCATCCACTAATCTTTTTTTTTTTTTTTGAGATGGAGTCTTGCTCTGTCTCCTAGGCTGGAGTGCAGTGGCACGATCTCGGGTAACTGCAACCTCCATCTCCCGGGTTCAAGCGATTCTCCTGCCTCAGCCTCCTGAGTAGCTGGGACTACAGGTGCATGCCACCACGCCCGGCTAATTTTTTTATTTTTAGTAGAGATGGGGTTTCACCGTGTTGGCCAGGATGGTCTCAGTTTCCTGACCTCATGATCCACCCACCTTGGCCTCCCAAAGTGCTGGGATTACAGGCATGAGCCACCACACCCAGCCCACTAATCATTTTTTAAGTTCCAATGATTGTCAGAAATGGTGGCACATCAGAATCACTTGGGTGGTGATTAAAATTGTCAGAAGCCTGGGCCTTTCTTTACCTAGGCCTGATGAATTGGAATGTCTAAAAGAGATGCCCTGGCTTTTTTTTTTTCTTTATTTTAAGCTATTCAGGTGTTTCTAATGCACAGCGGGCTGAGAACCATTATTCAGTTTCCTTATTCAACAATATTTATTACTTACTCATTACCTGCCAAGCGCTGGCACCATCCTTGACTTCATTGCACTTACAGGCCAGTTGGAGAAATAGGTGCACAGGTGACACCCCTCAAGACACCATCCATTCTCAAGTGCCATGGGGCCGAGAATCAGTGCCAGCTTAGGGGGAATTGGGAGGCTCCCCAAAGGTAGGAGCCAAGTGGAGCATGGCAGGAGGTGCAGGGCTGGTCGTGGAGAGGCTGGGTGAGCTGGCATCACAACCTGAGCAAAGGTCCTGAGAAAGAGAGACAGGGCAGGGCAGCTCAAGAACTCAATTGTTCAGCGCGGCTGGTGAGTAGAGTGGAGAGAGAGGAACATAACGTGGAGAGGGAGACGTGCTGGAGGTCTCTGCTCAGTGGTGAAAAGATTTAGCAGACCTCATCTGGTTTGTGGAAAGAGAGGCTGCCCAGGGCTCCCTGCAGCCTTCCCACTGGCTCTCACCTCCTCCTCTCAGCCCATCGCACATAACAATGATTTCTAGTGTGGAGGAACAGTCTCAAGCCCAATTTCTAGACCAGCACTTGTCGGTGGGATGTGTGAAGTTATTCAGGAAAGACACTGGGACAAACATCTCATTGGGTGCGAGTGTCCCTGACTCTTTAGTGGGCTTGAAGTGGGGCTGAGTGCCTGCCTCAGGCTGCGTGGAGCTGAGGGGAGGCTTGGAATAAAGTCTCAGTTGGGCATTTGATTTCACAGACTCAGACTCAGTCCTGGGGGAAAAATTACTAACAAACAAATACACTAACAACGACAACAACAACAAAAAACCCCTAAGGCTATCACAAACTCAGACCAAACCCAGAGCCCGTCCTCCTTCCCCTTCCTTCCTTTGACCTGTACTCTTTCCACTGCTTCTAAAAGGTACATGTGTGGAGAGGGGGTTGTTCCCATTCCCCCTCATTCTTTCTTTAGCAGCTGATTTCCCACGAGCCCACATTCCAGGGAAGATGGATCTGCCCTCCTTCATATCTCGCTGCCCATTTTTGCAGGTGTTGGGGCTACTGCAGGGCCTGCTGCTTACTAGAAAGGTTGGAGGGCTCTGTGGGTCCTGGCAGGCTGCAGGTTTCTCTCTGGAGACATTCCAGAGCTTTAGAACAAACATGCAGACAGTCTTACAGCTGCAGTTGCCTGAGCCTTAAGGGCCTTGCTACTCAAAGTGTGGTCCTCGGACCGCCAGCATCAGCATCACCTGGGAGCTTGTTAGAGAAAACAAATCTCAGACCTCACCGACCCCGCGGAATCACTGTCTGCATTTTAACGACATCTCCAGGTGATTCATCTGCACACAAGTTCAACCACAGGCTGACCATTTAGAGAAGCTGGACTTGAGTGGGATTTTGCAGTTTTTCCTTTTGATGGCCTCCTCCCCTTTGCTTCCCCTCCTACCCTTCTGACTCCTTGTAGCTTATTTTAGAACATGTCGGGATCCTGCTTCTCTTGTCAACAAAAGGCTGTTGTTAAAATCTTTCAGCCGGCAGCAGCAATGTTTAATTCATGGACTAGAAAATTAATTTTATTTTCATGAATAGAGCTGAGGAAAGATAGCAAGGAGACTCTGTGCATGGCCCTTGGGAATCCAGCTTGTCTATTTAACAGATGAACTGGCAACAGTGGGGAGGCCTGAGGGGAGGGCTGCCTTCTACACACTTGTGTAGCAAATTGTATTAGGATGCTTTTGGCTGCAGGTATCACAAAATTCAGCTTCAAATGGCTTAAAAGAAAAGGAAAATTTCTAATTTCACTGATAAAAAATCTTGAGATAGGGCACTTTTAGGATGACCCAGAAATGCCATCAAATAGCAGGTTTGTTTTCTGCCATGGTGGCTTGTTGCATTCAGTTTTCCTCATGGTTACAAGGTGGCTGCCAGAGTTGTGGGCAGCACATGGAGTCAATGTCCTATGGAAGGAGAAGGAGGCTGCCCCTCCCTGAAGTTTCATTTCATCAGAGACAAAATCTTTCCTGGTTACCTCACAGCTGATCCTCACAGCTGGTGTCCTCTTAAATCTCACTTGTGGCTGGGCACAATGGCTCATTCCTGTAACCCCACCACTTTGGGAGACTGAGGTGGGTGGATCACTTGAGGCCAGGAGTTCCAGACCAGCCTGGCCAACATAACGAAACCCCTTCTCTACTAAAAATACAAAAATTAGCTGGGAGTGATCGTGAACACTTGTAATCCCAGTTACTCGGGAGGCTAAAGCACGAGAATTGCTTGAACCCAGGAGGTAGAGGTTGCAGTGAGCCGAGATCATGCTGCTGCACTCCAGCCTGGGTGACGGAGCAAGACTGTCATAAAAAAGATTTAAAAAAAAGTCTCACTTGTAGGATTGTGTCATGTGTCCCTTGGTAAACCAGTCATTGGGAAGGGGATGGATTACTATGGGTGGTTCAGCCTGATCAGGGTTGGACAGTTTCTTCATCTGTTGAGGATACTATAACAGAATACCACAAACTGGGTGGCTTTTAAATGGAAGAGGAAGAAATTTATTTCTGAGTTCTGGAGGCTGGGAAGTCCATGAACAATGCATCGGTAGATTGGCGTCTGGTAAGGACCCACTTCCTTATTCATATATGGTGCCTTCTTTCTGTGTCTTCACATGGCAAAAGGGGTGAAGGGTCTCTTCTCTCTCCAGCCTTTTAAAAAGTATTGATTGATTGATTGATTGACAGGGTCTTGTTCTGTCACCTAGGCTGGAGTACAGTGGTGCACTCACAGCTTACTCTAACCACGAACTCCTGAACTCAAGGGATCCTTCTACCCCAGCCTCCCAAGTAGCTAGGACTACAGGGGCACGCTACCATACCTGGTTAATTTTTTACGTTATTATTTTTGTAGAGAATGAGGGTCTTTTTATGTTGTCCAGGCTGGTCTCAAACTCCTAGCCTCAAATGAT
Source organism: Pan troglodytes (assembly GCF_028858775.2). Classification (NCBI taxonomy): domain Eukaryota; kingdom Metazoa; phylum Chordata; class Mammalia; order Primates; family Hominidae; genus Pan; species Pan troglodytes. The sequence continues at coordinate 47,359,348 of NC_072401.2, forward strand.
CCTTCCACTTCAGCCTCCCAAAGTGTTGGGCTTACAGGCATGAGTCACTGAGTCTAGCCCACCAGCCTTTTCTTAGTGCCTTAGAGGGCACTAATCCCATTCCTGATGGTTCCATCCTCATGACCTAATTACCTCCCCAAAGCCCCACCTCCTAATACCAACACCTTGAAGGTAAGGATTTCAACATACGAATTTTGGAGGGAAGACAAACATTCAGACCACAGCAGCCACTGAGTCACATGAGGCAAGGGCAAAAGAGCCAAATGAAACAGAGGCTCTGGCTCGAAGGAAGCGGAGGGCGTGGCTGCTGAGACAGCCAACACCTCTTCCAAGGCCTTCCTTGGTGTTGCCTCCATTCCCTGGAAAGGTCTGGCTCCTGTGTTTTACATTTCAGTGTGCTCTTCCCAGTAGAGCGGTAGGTTACTCTGGGCACAGGGAATTTTTAAACACCCTTGTGGGAGGGTTCCTGGAACTGAATTAAAAGAAAAAAAAAAGGGAAAACCAGTGACTTAGAATGTGTTCTTTACCAAGATTCTCCATGGTGACATACTTTCCCCAGACTGATCGTTTTCTTGGTTGGTCATTTTCCACATCTTTCAAGTGACACAGAATCTCACTGATGAAGTCCTAACCAGATTTCTGTTCTCTTGCCTCAGATTTTGCTTCAAAAGGGAGCATTTATAAGGCCAGTGCATCCTCATTTAACCTCACACAGCAGGTACTTTTTATTTGCACAAACAATCTAGGAACAAAGATCTTGCTTAGGAGGAGGGAGCTAACTGTGTGAAACAAAACAATAGCTTTTGGCCGGAGTGGACGGAAAACCTTATTTTAAAGGGCAGATGTCAGAAAAATGTGTAGAAGTGGGACTGTGGCATAGCCATTGTGTAAAACCTTTCAGTCAAACAAGGCATGTAAAATGCCTACTTAAGGTAAGTGCTTGATCTATGTTGCTCCTGGTGGCTGTTGGGAAGTTTTTGAAGATTGCCTTGTTTTTTTTTTTTTTTTTTTTTAAGGCAAAGTCTCGCTCTTGTCCCCCAGGCTGGAGTGCAATGGTGCGATCTCGGCTCACTGCAACCTCTGCCTTCTGGGTTCAAGTGATTCTCCTGCCTCAGCCTCCCCAGTAACTGGGACTACAGACATGCACCACCATGCCGAGCTAATTTTTATCTTTTTAGTAGTTTCACCATGTTGGCCAGGCTGGTCTCGAACTCCTGACCTCAGGTGATCCGCCCACCTCGGCTTCCCAAAGTGCTGGGATTACAAGCATAAGCCGCTGCACCTGGCCGAAGATTGCCTCTTAAATAGAGAAAAAAAATCAAATATCAATGAGCTTGAAAATGAAACAAGACATGAATAAAGTTTAGAAATCAGGTTTAAATTTATTTTCTTCCTATATCTCTACCTATTCTATCAACATTGTCACACACTTGCTATTTGGGCTGTGTTGGTTTTAGCTTGGTTCTCTGAAGAGACAGTGGCTTACAAATGCAGCCTATGACCTAAATTGGAAAGGCCGTCTCTAATAGCACCCTCCTCCTTAACATCAAAAAGCATTTATTAAGCAAGTAATTAATCACTTACAGCCTGGGCCACCCATTGTGTAAGAAAACAAAGACCAGGTCTCTACCCTTCTCCCTTTCATAACTGAAAGGAACAGCTGTAATTTCCCCCAGTACCCTAACCAACTTACTATTCTTTAGGCAGGGGTAGATAATGGAAAATATTCTTACTTTCAAACTTCCATGCATGAAGTTAGAAATGAATTTCTTTTTTAAAAAAATGAATTTCTAAAATGTAATTGTCCCGTGGAGTAGTTTATCAACCCACCCCTCTAATAGGTTCGTAAGAAGCTTTTGCAGATGGTTACAATAAAGCTCATCTCTATTCTCAGCCTATGACTCACTTGAGTGTCCCCAGAAACATTTGTTTTGCCCTGGAGTCTCTGTTAGCAAAAGGAGATATTTATTAGGAAGTGTGAATAATGCCTACATATCTCCCCCTTCCACCTCTCACCCCCAAATCCATTGTTTGGCTGTGTAGCAATTGAAGAGTGGGTGAGTCATTAGCATTTTTTAGCTATACTCAAATTACTGTAGACTCTGTAGAGGGAGAAAAAATAATTTTTTCTCCACCCCTTGTCATTTTTAGCAGGGAAAGACCCCCTGCAGCAAAAGACAGACTAGCAAGAGAAAAACAAATAGAAATGTATTGACATATATACCTCAGGTATACAGGGGAGATAACCAGGAAACGAGTAATTCTCAAGGAGGTGACTTTGCATTCAGGCTTACATACGATTTTCAACAAAGAACAGTAAATTTATAAGGAAGTGACAGGACAAACGGAAAGGACTTTGAGTCTGGAGGGAAGGCAAATTGATAAAGGGTAGTTAGTAAGGCTTGTTATGTAGATTCCTTTGATGTCTTAAGGCTGCTAGGGGTCTAACTTTGTCTTGCATGGTCATCCTTTGCTTTCCCTTATAAAGAGGGGAGGAAGACCCTTTTGCCTTTGTAAATCTGTGTCCTGCTTTTAGGCAAATAAGGGGAGGGCAGAGAGCTCTTCTTGTATCTGCTTCTTTTCAATTGCTTTCAGCTCAAAATAATCCTTATGCCAGAGTAGTGTATTTTGGAGCGGCATATTCTGGTTTCCTACAGCATCATCTGGAGCTGGGGGGATGGGGGCTGGTGAGCGAAGCCACTACCCTGTGAGTATAGATGAGATCTGCACTTTACTTGGCAGAGCTCCCATGAGAACTGGAAGAAGTCACAGCTATTAGAGCTAATACTGCCTACAGACAGAGCTGGGCTTCCATCAGTGTGCGCCACTGTGGCTCTACTAGTTGTTAAAATGTTGAAATAGTGAATAGCTGCTGCCTTCCCTGGTACTCCTGGAATCGCCAACAATCCAGGAGCTAAAGGGTTATTGCCTGGCCCAGCTGCAGGGCTTAAATCTGCATCTGTTCTGACTGGTTTTGATTGGCTGGTGCCCTGTGGGTTGTCAAATATTTTTAATATCACCTCTGCATTTGCATCCTCTTCTTACATAATCCATATAATCTTCAGCTTCTATCCCTTTCATGGTTCTAGTTTAATGAGAACTTAAAAAAAAAAAACAGTCTGTTTTTCTGGCTTAAAGTTATGTCCCGAAACCATGTAAAGAAAGGCATTACAGCACTGTCTACATTCTGGGGCTTTCACTCACTTGTCTTAATAGAAGCTCCTTTTGCAGTAGAAGCAATGTGTATCTAAAATGTGATTTTATTTTCTGGTTTACAATTGCCGTTGTATATGATTTCCTCCCCCCAAAAAGAATTGATATTAATTTTATCATCAGAGAAAAATAACACCATAAAGATAAAATTGTGAAGCTATTTCTTTTTGGTGTTAGGGGTTGGGAATATGATGTAGAAGATGGCACTGCAGATTTAGGTGTACTCGTCACTCACAATTCATTTTCCCATGAGGCTGTATATTGTGTCTAGGTTCTCGGGCTAGCCTGGAGTCAGCGTCACTCAAACCATCACCTGAAGCGTTGTATAGGTAATTTTTTTAAATTATAGAAAGTGTGAAACATATACAAAAGTAAAGAGAACTGTTACCGCTGCCTCACATGCACCTGGGGATTTTTTTTCTTTGAAACCATTTTACTGTGATGTGTAATTTCAAGCTCATAGAACAGTTGTTAAGAATAGTATCAGGAACTCCCGTAGACTCTATCCAGATTCACCAGTTGACATCTTGCCTCATTTGCTTTATCATTTCCTCTATGTATGTATATACATTATATACGTGTGTATGTATAGAATCTATATATTTTTTCTGAACCATTTAAGAATAAATTGGAGACATTCTGTCCTTTTATCTCTAAATATTTTAGTGTATATTTTCTGAGAACAAGAATATAACCACAGCACAGTTATCAAAATCTGGACATTTCTTTCTTTCTTTTTAAAAATCTTTTTCTTTTTTTTAATTTTAATTTTTTTCCTTTTTTTTTTTTTTTTTTTGAGACAGAGTTTCGCTCTTGTTGCCCAGGCTGGAGTGCAATGGTGCGATCTCGGCTCACTGCAACCTCCGCCTCCTGGGTTCAAGCGATTCTCCTGCCTCAGCCTGCCAAGTAGCTGGGATTACAGGCATGCGCCGCCACGCCCAGCTAATTTTGTTATTTTCGTAGAGATGGGGTTTCTCCATGTTGGTCAGGCTGGTCTCGAACTCCGACCTCAGGTGATCCGCCCACCTCGGCCTCCCAAAGTGCTGGGATTACAGGTGTGAGCCACCGCACCTGGCCAATTTTTTTCCTTTTTAAATCTGGCCTTCCTGAGTAAAAAATCTGGAAATTTACTTTTGATATTCTCTACTGCACAGTGGAAAGTCTAATGTCATCAGGCATCTTTGCCATGTCCTCTTTAGCTATTTTTTTCCCCCTTTGGATTAGATTGAAGCAAATTCCAGGCAATCATATCTGTAAATTACTAAGTATCAAGTATTGGCAGAGGTCATTCTGGCTACATTGTCCATGGAAAACTTTGGGGGCAACCTTTTTCCTACTAACTCTCCCTAGTCCTTGGGAAAAACAGCTGTGAGAGGCTGGAGATGGGTGGAAACAGAGAAGCAGGAGTCAGTCATGAGTGAGTCGTACTGAAGTGCACAGTGTGGTCTATGGCCGTCTGCATCGGAGTCATCTGAGTTGCATGTTGAATATGCAGATTTCAGTGCTCCATCCAGACCTACAGAATTAGTATCTCTGGGGGCCAGACCCAGGAATCTGCATTTTATCAAGTGTTGCTGGTGGTTCTTATACCCAGGGGGTTGGAGACATTCAGGCCCTGAAGCAGGTGGCCTGGGAGTGATGCTGTGTCCCCATCAGGTGAACATCACCCTTCTCCCACCTCAGTATTGTTGTGTGGCTCTCCTTAGAGTGACTGAAATTCCAGCCCAGATTCCTTAGGGTTGACAAGAGGTGCAATTTTAGGCATGTGAATAGCCTTGGGTGTGTTCCCTCCATAGGAATCCACATGTTGGTGTGAAGTGCTTTCAGCACATATTTTCTTCTAACACAGGGCTGACACCTTGAGGGAATGGGAGCTTCACAGGAGCAGGGAGAATATTAGGACCTGGAATACTTTATAGGGGTGGAGTAAGTTGTTTTCTTGGGGGAGGATGGGGGTTGGGATGGGAATAGATACTTGGATCGTCCCTTAGATGTGTGGGGGAAAAGCTGTTAGGAAGTAGGAGGTGAAAAAGGACCCTGGAGAAAGCCTCAAATAAGTAGCTTTGGGCACAAACCTTAACCTGCACCTTGGGAGAGGAACAGGAAACCTTCTTTTCTAGGATTGGTGTGAGGACTAAATCAGGTGCAGCAGCTGCTTCCCAGGAAGGACCAGCCCTGCTATGGGAGTAGTTATTACCCCCAGAACCGGACAAGCACACTGATGCTGTCATTCCACTGTATTTCTGGATTTCCGCTGTATTTCAGGATTTCTGCTGTATGTCTGTATTCTAGTAAATTTGTTAATTCTAAATATGGAGGTTCATGGAACTCTTCTCTAAGGTCCCTTCTTATCTCTGGAGACTTTTATAATCACCTCATTTGGAGAGGAGCAGACACTTCCCTCGATCAGTCATGCCCCCTTTTCAGGCAGGCTGGAGACACAGTGCAGTTCTTCATGGGACTAAATTGCCTTTAGGGGCATCCTAGATTTAGTCTTCTCTGTGACCCAAGATACGAGGGCCCTTTGTAAGTGTTTCTGAGCCACTGACAAATGGGTGGAAAGACAGCCAGGCTCTAGATGTTAGATGCAACTGAGAGGTGGGGAGGACTTAATCCTCACCTGCATCCTGTCAACAGTGGCCACATGACATAGGTGATTTTGCTCACCCACGGGGTGATGAGGGCTGATGACCACCCTCATCTAGGACAGTAATCTGTCTTAGTCTGTTCTGTGCTGCTATGTCAGAATACCACTGGGTAACTTCAAATGAACAGAAATTCATTTTTCATAATACTGGAAGCTGGGAAGTCCAAGACTGAGGGGCTGGTATTTGGTGAGGGCCTTCTTGTTGCATCACCCTATTGTGGAAGGGCAATGAGAGGGTGAGAGAGAGAGAGCAAGAGGGAGCCCACCTCATCCTTTTATAGTTAGTCCACTCCTACAGTAATGGCATTAATTCCTTCATAAGGGTAGTGGCCCAGTAACCCAAACACCTCCCATTAGGCCTGCTTCCCAACACTGTAGCACTGGGAATCAAGTTTCCAACACATGAACTTAGGGAGACACATTCAAACCACAGCATAACCCAAGTGGATATTTCCATTCCTTCTGCTGAATCTTTCCGCTCCCTTCTCTTGGAAAGGAGATGTACTTTCCAAGTCCTTTTTTCTTTCTTTCTTTTTTTTGAGATGGAGTCTCACTCTGTCAGCCAGGCTAGAGTGCAGTGGCGTGATCCCAGCTCACTGCAACCTCTGCCTCCCGGGTTCAAGCTATTCCCCTGCCTCAGCCTCCCTAGTAGCTGGGACTACAGGAGCACGCCGCCACGCCTGACTAATTATTTTGTATTTTAGTAGAGATAGGGTTTCACCGTGTTGCCCAGGCTGGTCTCGAACTCCTGAGCTCAGGCAATCTGCCTGCCTCAGCCTCCCAAAGTGCTGGGATTACAGGCATGAGCCACCGTGCCCGGCCCTCAAGTCCTTTTTTCTTTTAGTGTGAATGATTCTCAAGCCCTAGCTGGTGCTTGTTTATTTTGAGGCTTCTCAAGCCCTCCTCTGGGGGGCCCTGCTGCGTTTCTCTCCCTTTCAATTATGTGAGTGTGAGGAGGCTGGTGGGGGCCTTCTAGACCTAGCCAGGGCCCACCTCTAACTGTTGGTGTCTTCATAGGGAAGAGGAAATGCAAAGCACTGTGAAAGCAAAGCCGCCCCTTGGCCCTGTGCCCGGACCTCCCCTGACGCTGTGGAAGCAGCAGGCCCCGGAGAAGCAGCCGTCCAGGCTGGCCCCCTGGGGCCTCCTGGGGTGGCCAGGTGTTTCTTCAGTCTGAAGGTTGAAGGGAGAGATTTTGGACTCAGATAAATTTTTGCTGAATAGCTGAAGTGCTAATTAATCTCCCAAGTCTCCCTTTGGCCAGGGCCATTTCTGGTGGATATTAATTGGGTTTATGAGACAGATGAAGTATTTTAAGGTGCAAAAGAAGTTCTCCAGGCACTGTTGTGATAATGCTGAATGTGCACATTGGTGTTTTTAGTCTCTGTTCAGATTTGAGAGCAGTGAGGGAGCCCTTTTTGGGATGTGCTTTTCTGCACCTGCTTGGAGACTGGCAGGCTGAGAGATTTAGGTGTCTGATTAAATTCCATTTTCCACACATTTGTGGACATGGGCCTAGTGTGTGCTAAGTGCTAAGAATACACAGGTAAGCAAGCTATCATTCCAACTCACGAGATCTAGAAGGGGAGATGGACCTAGGCCAGTTATAATGCAGTGTGATGAATGCCAGCAGAGAAGTAGGCCTGGGGTGCAGGTGTGACTAGAGGAGAGTGGTCAAGGACACCTGCATGGTGGGGGTGACACCAAGTTACCTTTGAATAGGTGGATGGGAGTTCTCCAGGCAGAAACACCAGGGAAAATGCATTCCCAACAGCTGTAACAGCACATGCTAGGCATGGAATGTAGAACTGTGCAAGAAAACTGGCTACAGATGTTCCTAAACATTTATGTGCTTTCTGTGCATCAGGCATGGGCCTAAGTGCTTCCTGTATTATAACTCTTTTAATCCACATAGTAACTCTATGAAGTAATTATAGGGCCACAGTATCCTTGCTGTAGTTAGGAACAGCAACAATAACTTTGAGAACAAAAGTTATTTTATAACTAATTTAGAGAGAAAACTTGACCCAGTGAATCCATTTGGTGGCAAAACTGACCTATTTAGTCTGAATAGTCATATAGTGTTTGATGATGGACTCACTGTGGGCATTACTGTAGTGCAAATGCACTATACAAAAATCTGAAAAATTGTGAACCTTGAAGCACATCTGACCCCAAGGTTTTGGGTAAGGAATGACAGCCTTGTCCTGGTGTCATCCACATTTTGCTTTTGAGGAAACAAAGAGACAGGGAGGAGTGATTTGCCCAAGGTCACAGAGCTGTTAAGGGGCCGTCAGGGTTTGCATGAGGTTGTTCTGGTTCCTGAGCCCTGCCTAGCATCCTTAGGCAACACAGCCCTGAAGGTTCTGACTTCCTACAGAGGAGTGATTTGGGCACTCCATGTGTGGGCAGCTCTGGGACAGCATTGCCCACTGATGCATGCCTGGTGGCTGAGCCCTGACAACTTTCAGCAACACAAATTTACTATTTCCTGCAGATTAGAAACCTGACCTAGGTTTCACTGGACTAAAATCAAAGTGTCGACATTCAGGAGGCCCTCATGGGTAATCTGTTTCCTTGCCTTTTTCACCTGGTAGAGGCTGCATGCTGTCCTTGGCTGATGGGGCCTTCCTCCATCTTCAAAGCCAGCAAGAGCACACTGAGTCCTTCTCACATGACATCACGCTGGCCTCCTCCTCTGCTTCTCTTCCACTTGTAAGGACTCTCATTATTACATTAAGCACACCCACATAGTTGAGGATACTTTTGCTAGTTTAAGATTAGCTAGTTGGCAGCTGATCGCAGTGACTCACGCCTGTAATCTCAGCACTTTGGGAGGCCGAGGCGGGTGGATCACCTGAGGTCGGGAGTTCGAGACCAGCCTGACCAACATGGAGAAACCCCGTCTCTACTAAAAATACAAAATTAGCCAGGCGTGGTGGCGCATGCCTCTAATCCCAGCTACTTGGGAGCTGAGGCAGGAGAATCACTTGAACCTGGGAGGCAGAGATTGCCATGAGCTGAGATTGTGTGGCTGCACTCTAGCCTGGGCAACAAGAGCGAAACTCCATCTCAAAAAAAAAAAAAGATTAGCTAGTTGGCAAACTTAATTCCACCTGTGAGCTTAATTACCTTCTGCTCTGTAATGTAATACATTCACAGATACCAGTATGTGGACATCTCTGGGAGCTGTTATTCTGCTTACCATACCCAGACACTGAGGAAAACTAACCTGCATTGGTTCCTGCAGTTATCATAGGTACTACCTGGACAGAAACGCCCAGTTATTTAAAGGCTTTCTTTGAGGAGAGCTTGTTCTTGTGAAGGGGACATCAAAGGGTCATCAGAGTGGCAAGTTTGCTGACCTTGTCCTCCCCTCCCTGGGGATGGTCTGGCCAGCTCACAGGTTGAGGCCTACTGGCCAGGAATAGCCCCTAGAGCATGCGGCCCTTGTAGGGACCTTCCAAAGGACAAATCCTTCCAAAGAATTGCAGCCCAGCCACACCTGGCTCAGGCTTCTAATCTGTAGAACTGTAAATAATACATGTTTGTTGCTGTAAGTTACTAACTTTGTGACAGTTCATTACAGTAGCAATAGGTGTCAGTGTACGAGCACGCTCCTTGGGCCAGGTCCCTGGGGTGACATCTTAGCAAAATGTGACTGGAGGCAGGGTGGGTTCTGGAGGCTGTTGACCTATTGACTTGTCCTCTAAGTTCCCTCCCCTCACCCCCCATCCCCCAACAGGCCCTGGTGTGTGTTGTTGCCTTCCCTGTGTTCATGTGTTTTCATTATTCAACTCCCACTTATGAGTGAGAACATGTGGTGTTTGGTTTTCTGTTCCTGTGTTAGTCTGCTGAGGGTAATAACTTCCAGCTTCATCCATGTCCCTGTAAAGGACATGATCTCATTCCTTTTTATGGCTGCGTAATATTCCATGGTACATATATACCACATTTTCTTTATCCAGTCTATTATTGATGGGCATTTGGGTTGGTTCCATGACTTTGCTATTTGTAAATAGGGGGCTAGGGTTTTGAGGGGGGAAATGTCTCAAGGGGGCAGCGTCAGCTTTCAAAGGGGGAGTGTTGCTCGGTGAAGAGACTTTATTGCTTAGTTGCATGAATTTGGGGCTTCTGTTTTGTTTTGGTTTCAAACACTGGCCGAGAAAACATCACTTACTAAGACTATATAGAGTCCTGGCCCCACAGGAAGCCCCATGGTTGGGAATGGGGAATGCAGGGAGGCGACCAAGATACTTTCCCAGAAGCAGGACCAGCTACATAATTTATAGGGCCCAGTACAAAATGAAAATATAGCACCTGTTCAATGATTATTAAGAATTTCAAGATGGTGATAGCAGTGCATTTAACCACGCATGAGGCCCTTCTAAGGATGGGGCCCTGTGTCACCACACCATCACACACCTATTAAGCTGTCTTTGACCAGAAATAGTATACCCTGTGTGTATCCTCAGCACTCTCTGATGTCATGAATGTTTTCAGCACCTGTTTCCCAGGGAATTGACTAAACCATAGGCCTTAGCCCTGAGGACTCACTTTCTTATCACAAAACTTGTCTTGATTGCACTGGATATCTGATGCTGTTTGAAAGATACTTTGCTCAATTCTTGGCGAGAAAACACATTCCAGGGTTGGGAAGGGAGAGTAGGCCGAGGAGGGGAAACTTGACACTTTCTGAGAGACTTTCTGGCTGTGTGACCTCAGACAAGTAACTTAGATTCTTGCCATCTCAGTTCTTCATCTGTACAATGGAGATCATGTTGCTGACCCCAATGTGATGTCATGGGGCTAATTAATTAAGGTGCTCAGAGAGGGGGCCACTGTCTGGCATGTAGGAGCTAAAAGGAGAGCTCTCCGGCTCCTCATCCATCCAGTTTTCTGCCCAGAACTAGTGGTCAGAAGTCTGCAGAAGAGCATGGGCGCAGCATGTAGTTCAGCACAGCTTCCCAGATGAGTTTTGTTTTGTTTTTGTTTTTCAGCAGAATGCATGTTATTAAAATCTCTAAGCTACAGGTTTAGCTTCAGAAACACATATAACCTATGCAGCAAAGTCAGTCCCAACAATCTACTACCAAATGGATTTCTCAGATTAACATAAATATGTATCTCTAGTTAACTTTCTTATTTCTGAATTCTAGAACACATAAACCATACCATTGTTACATAGACAAAATAAGGCATAGCCTTTCTCCATACTTTGTGGAACTTCTTCTTCCTCTTGTGAGACTCCCACAAGTTTCTAGAAATGCCTCTGGTGTCTTGGACATTTCTGCTCCATAGAGAAATGCACCAGAGACAGATTGGAAGAGGCTGGCTCACCACAGGTCAATTCCAAGCAGGAGGTTGAGGATCTGCATGTGAATCCTCGGATGCTTTGAAGCTGTCCAGGTCATGCATTTCCTAGGAAAGCCTCCAGCAGGGATATGAACACCTCTAAGTCAGTTCCTAATGTGCTCCTCATTCAACCATGTTCAGTTTTTCCCTATTCTCCTAGACAGTCTTCACCTATTTTTAGGATGCTAACTTAAACTCGGTCAGGTCAAATTGACACAACATTCACAGATGCCGAAATGATCTTTTTTTCACATGCAAACTGGGGAGGCCAAGGATATGATTGCAAAAGAGTTAAGGTTTAATGTTCATGGATAAGCTCTCTTCCCCGTGAAAACACTATGTGGCACTTTATACCAGAGCACTTGGTCTAACAGACACACAAACTCCCCACCGTGTCTGGCACAGATACGCTCCACATGCTATATTATGTATAATTTCCATTTTTGTTTTCTCCAGAGAATAGTTTTTCTTCAGTCCTTAAGGACTCAGCTTCTTACATGGGCTTTGGTGGAGGTTGTGGGGCAGCACGTGCAGATGTAAATCGGGATGAGGGTGTTTGATTCTTGGTCCTTTCGGCCTTCATGAGATAAAGTCCTGACTACCTTGCTGTGGATGGCACAATTCACACAGTGATGTAGCTTCACACTTAGAAAGCACATAGGCGTCAAAGATGCTTGCTTCAGAAATGTCTCTGAAAGCTGCAGCCTCTATGTTTCAAATGATGAACTTTTTTTTTTTTTTCTTTTTGACAGGGTCTCTGTCACCCAGGCTGGAGTGCAGTGGCATGATCACAGCTCACCGCAGCCTCAACCTCCCAGGCTCAAGTGATCCACCAGCCTCAGTCTCCTGAGTAGCTGGGACTACAGGCATGTGCTACCATGCCTGGCTAATTTTTAAATTTTTTCTAGACGGTCTCACTATGTTGCCCAGGCTGGTCTTAAACTCCTGGCTTCAAGTGATCCTTGTATCTCAGCCTCCCAAACTGCTGGAATTATAGACCTGAGCCACCGCACCTGGCCACAAACTTCTTAATAGCCTGGTCCTTGAACATGCATCAGGTGCAGTTCATGCAGCAAATAGGTTGCACGTGGCATGGCCCTTTTGGGCATGAGTGTCGTTTCTTCTTTCTCTGTCATCTTGGAAGTGAGGACTTGAGCCCCAGATGTTCTTACTCCCCCACTTTCCTTTATCTGCCCTCAACATGCATACACCTCACCTACACCTATGCCGATGCTTTCCTAGGCCATACCCAAGAGCCATTGAACAAGCCATTGAACTGAGCTTCCATAGCCCCAGCCCTGCTCAGAATCCATGCCTACAAGCAGCTCCCAACCAGGGCGTGAGTGAAATAAGGAGTGAACAGGAGAGGGAAGCAACTGTGGTCCATTGAATCTGGGGGATATCCACAAACTCATCCTGACCAATGCTTGCCACCTCTTTCCCAGCAGCTGTTCTCTAGCAAGAGGCAGAAGCAATGGCTTTGCTTCTGTCCACCCTGTGCTGGCTGAGCTGGAGGTGCTAATTAGCAGTGAAGTGGCAGGCTGTGGGGGAGAGGAAGGGGGCCAACGGTCTGAACTCCCTGGCCTAGAGAATCTGGAACATGCCAGAGGAAAGACTGGCTGCTGCAAAGAGTGGGTCCTTGGTGAGCTGAGGGCAGTCAGGCAGGGCAGGATTAGTTCCAGGGAATGGGTTTAAGGACTTCTCCCCTGTTGGTGCCTCTAAAGCTTTGCTGATGGTCAAATTCCAAATTCCTCCATCAGTCTCAAAGCTCTTATTAGTCACTTTAATTGGAATCCTGGGAAGACAGAGTGGGTGGAAGAGAAGCGGGCAGGGTGGGAGAGAAACAGAACCAAGAGACTGGGTCTATGTAACAGTTTTCTTCAGGCAGTAAATTCCTCTTACATGCCGGGAGGAGCAAAGGGTGGGGGAAGAGGGAAGGTCACTTTTCTCCCAGGGAGAAGTGGTTTGTGGGTTTCTGTGCTCAAAACCTGGGGCTACTCTTTCTTTTCGAGGAATTTTATCTTACATTTTATAAATTAAGAAGTACTTGTTCATTGTTGACAGCCTAGAAAACACAAGTAAGCAAAAGCAAAAGAAAAAAGTTATTTGTATCTCCCCATTTTAGAGATACTATTATTAACATTTTGGGCTATAGCCTTTCAGCCTTTTTTCTCTATGCACAATTTGTCTCACTGTCTGCAATTATACTATAACCTTGTTTTGTTAGCTGTTTTTTCATGCGTTAATGCATCGTAGACATCTTTTCATGTCCATAGATATGGATCATGGATTTTTTTTTTAATGGCAGTATCATATTCCAACGTTTAGATGTACTTAACCCCCTATTGTTGAAAATTTAGGTTGTTTTTTGTTGTTGTTGCAGTGTTGATGTTATCAGGCTACATCCTTGTAGCTTCATCCTCATGCACATCCTTAATAATTTCCTCAGAATAAATTTCTAGATGCATTTCCATAGGATGTATTTCTGTGTGCTTTTTTTTTTTTTTTTGAGATGGAGTCTCATTTTATTGCCCAGGCTGGAGTGCAGTGGCATGATCTTGGCTCACTGCAACCTCCGCTGCCTGGGTTCAAGCAATTCTCCTGCCTCAGCCTCCCGAGTAGCTGGGATTACAGGCATGCGCCACCATGCCAGGCTAATTTTTGTATTTTTAGTAAGACGAGGTTTCACCATGTTGGCTAGGCTGGTCTCAAACTCCTGACCTCAAGTGATCCACCCGCCTCAGCCTCCCAAAGTGCTGGGATGAGCCACCACGCCTGGCCTCTATGTGCATTTTCAAGGCTTTATACCAGTGCTCTCAACCAGGACTGAGCCCTCACCCCCAAGAGGCATTTGGCAATGTCTAGAAATGTGTTTGAATGTCACAACTGGAGGGGGAGATTGACGCTAGCATCTAGTGGATAGAAACTCCCCACATCAAGGAATTATCAAGTCCAAAATGTTAATAGTGCCATGGTTGAGAAGCTTTGCTTAGACATGTGGGTATTTTAATTCTTTGTAATATGTGTGGGGCTGGAGATTCTAAGCCTTGGAAGAACACGAGGTGGAGGTACTCAGTTTAGCTGGCTGAAGCTCAGCCAAAACCAACCCAATCTCATCCTCCCCTCCACTTGCAGAAGGACTTGGGTGGCCCTGCTGATTTGGAGTAGCGAAATGACTGATGTGTGCTACTTGGAGCCTGTCCCTGCATCTAGGAGACAAAGAGAGGCAGGATGCCCTGGAAGGAGGTGCAGAAGTGAGAGAGAGGCAGAGAGAGAAGGAATGGGGACGGTGTGTGGTGTGGTGCAGAACAATATAATCCTTGTTGCAATTAAAATCCTTGTTGCAATTATGTCATCTTTAGGGACTTGAAGGCCAGTTCCCAGCACTGAGGACCCAGGCAGGGAGGACACATGCAAATGCAGGAGGAGGGAGTGACCAGAAAGACTCTATTGTACCCCTCGAAGCTGGCATAGGGAGCGTGAAGTCCTGTGTCCTGGGGTGCTGGCCAGGGCCTGCAGGATCAGGAACGAAAAACATCAGTGCTCCCCACACCATGCATTGCAGTTCTATGAGATCTGAAATGTTGCCCTATCCATTAAGTCTCCTTCTCAAGTAAACCTATGACTCATTGAACTAGCCACTTTATTTGTTCATCTTTGGAATGCATCACAATCATTCATTCATAACCCATATAATTACTGAGCACCTACTAGATGCCAGGCACTATGAGAGGCAATGAATAAAATAGAAACACTTTCTGCTGTCATGGAGGAAACAGTCCCTGACAGTTCATCAAGCAGCAGAAATTCTATGAAGAGGACATACAGGGTTCAGGGGAGCACAGCGGGGGAGCACCCCACCTAGGGTGCATGGGGTCCTACAAAAGGTGCTTCTGCTCTTGTCACAGGGAACCTTTCTGCCTCCATGTGAGAAAGCCCAGGCCAGCCAGTAGAGAGAGAGGCCCAGCCATCCCTGCTGAGACTAGACATGTATGAGGCCATCCTAGACCATCCAGCTATAGCGAGACCATTTCAGATGGGAAGACCCACCCTGACAACCCATAGAATTGTCACAAATGGTGAATTGTTGTTGCTTCAAGCCACTGAGTTAGGGATATGTTTGTAAACAATCAAAGCTAACCAGCACAAGTCATGTGGCTGCTCAAGAGTTATTGACAGAACGGTGGGGTGCTATAATTGGCCAGACCTGGGTCAAATGCCCACTTATATGCCCAAGAGACTCTACTCTGTAACTGAAGACATGTTGGGAAAGCTTACCTGGCAGATCCAAAGGATACTTGTCACTGTCTGATGTAGTGACGCATGGACAAAAATGGCCTCAGCATCTTCCAGTCTGTTCTTTCTCCTGTATTCTCAGTCCTGGTTAGTAGCACCACCTTCCATCTGATTGCTAAAGCCAAAAATCTCTGTCATTCCGGACTCCTTTCTTTCCCTCAACTCACACATTTATTCAATCACTACCTTCTGCTGAAATCGCCATCAAAATTTTTTTTATTATATCCCTGGATATTCTTTGCCCTTCGAGACTCAGCCTGGGCTTTACCTGACCAGGAAACTTTCCTGAAACCCCAAGTTGGGCTAAATAACTCTCTTGAATGCATATCTGTACCTTACTTAACACATTCTATGGCTGCTTTTGATCATGAGTGTGGCTCCCTCACTGGACTGGAAGCTCCCTGAGGGTAGGGACTGTTCACAAGATGTGGTTGGGAATGATCATGCAACAGATGTGTGTGGAACTGAACCAAATTTCTCTGACACAGTTTTCGCCTTTTTTTATTAACTTAGATTTCAGACAAAAAGGAATGAACTCAAAGCCTTCTGTCCCTGAAGGATTTGAGGGGAAGCTGGTCAGTAGTGGCCTGCCAGGGTTAATGAAGGGATTCAGGAGGCAGGTGGAGAGGCAGGCATGGGACCATGTGGTCTGTGGCTGTAGATTTGAACACTACAACCTCCCCAGCCTCCCCAAACTGTGTGATCTTAAGCAAAATATTTACTTCTTTGAGTCACCTTCTCCTATCTGCAAGAATACAGTAACTGTATTTTTCTAGTAGGGTTGCTGTGAAAGTTGAACAAAGATAACATAGGCATAGCGTCCTACACCGTTGGTGGGTCCTTAATGAAATTAGTTTCTTTCTTTTCTTCTTGAAATACCCCCTTGTCTTGCAGCAGGTTCCCTCAGAATCAGAGCCTGAGAGAACACTTTGAGTATAAGTAGTTTGCTTGGGAGGTGATCCCTGAAAGGAGTGAGAAGTGAGATGGAGATGAGAAAGAACCCAGGGTATGTTAGTAAACCAGCTACCAGCCAGCTCATTGGCTCGTGCCTGTAATCCCAACACTTTAGGAGGCTGAGGCAGGAGGATTGCTTGAACCTAGGAGTATGAGACCAGTCTGGGCAATATGGCAAAACCTAGTCTCTACAAAAAATACAAAAACATTAGCCAGGCATGGTGGTGCGCACCTGTAGTTCCAGCTACTCAGGAGGCTGAGGTGGGAGGATCACCTGAGCTCAGGCAGGTTGAGGCTGCAGTGAGCAGTGATTGTGCCACTGCACTCCAGCCTGGGTGACAGAGTGAGATCCTGTCTCAAAAAACAAAAAACAACAAACAAACAAAAAAACAATAAACCAGCTATTACTGTGGGCGACTGGAGCCATCTGTCTGGGGCCATCTGGGCCGTTGTGTAGATTAGAACATGCCTCAGAGGACGAGAGAATAGGAGGCATTTATCCACCCAACTCTGTCTACCATTGGCTCATGGATGCTGTTAGGGCATTAACAACCCAGCTCTCTGTTTTGTTTCCTGGACTGGGAAAAGTTCTCAGGCAGAGAATCAGAAGAGCTTGTGGTAAGAAGCCATTGGCACAGATAGGAACGGTAAGAGCCAAGGGGACATGTGCAGAGCCCTGGCAGCCTTGGCTACACTGCCTTTTTGCTGAAATGATATTCTTCATTCCCATACTTATTATTTCTTATACTTAACAAATATTTCCCTGAATAAAGAGGATTCAAAATAAAATACAAGTGGGCTGTTTTCTATTATCACTATGAATGGATGAAATCCCTAGAAATGCAACTGCTTGCTTACTGTACTCTGGAAGTATAGTAAGAGCAGCAGCAGAACTGTCAGCAGTGGTTAAGCGGATGATCAGCTGCAACTCATGAACCCTTAGGGCTTTCAGGTACTCCTGCTCTGATGATCACAGCTATCAAAGAGAAGGGAGATGGGAAAGGGAAAAATACATGGGGGAAAATGTCATGAATATTCTCTTTTAAATTGGGGTGTGACCCGCATGTTCTCACTCATAAGTGGGAACTGAACAATGAGAACACTTGGACACAGGAAGGGGAACATCACACACCGGGGCCTATCGTGGGGTGTGGGGAGGGGGGCAGGATAGCATTGGGAGATAGACCTAATGTAAATGACGAGTTAATGGGTGCAGCACACCAACATGGCACATGTATACATATGTAACAAACCTGCACGTTGTGCACACGTACCCTAGAACTTAAAATATAATAAAAAATAAAAAATAAATTGGGGTGTGACAGGAAGTTTACAGAAAGGGTGTGGGAGGGGAAAAACAAATGCATTTCAGTTAGGTATTTTTCTGAGCATTTTTTTTTTTGTTTCTGTAAGTTTTTATTTTGATATAGTTTTAAACTTATAAAAAAGTTGCAAGAATAGTACAAGGAACTCTCTTATATCCGAAAAGTTCCTTTATCTAGATTAACCATCTATTTACAGTTGACCCCCTTCCTCCCTCTCACTCTGTAGTACCTGGGTATAAATACATATTTTTAAGCCATTCAGAGTAAGTTGGAGACATTGGGACCCTTTACCATTAAATACTTCCAGATGTATTTCCTGAGAGCAAGAATGTTCTTTTATATAATCATATTCAGTTATTTCTGAGCATTTTTAACCACTTTGCAGTATTTTCAAGTGACTCTCAACTGCAGGAAATTCTTTACCAAAAAAGAAAAAAATGCATCAATATAGACTGAATCAGTACAATTGTCAAGTTTTCCCCAGTTCGATACTGAAAGGCAGGTTAAGGCTTACAGACTTCCAAAATTTTATTGATTTTTGTATCAATTTATTAAAAAAATCTCTAATCCTCTGTAAATTGGTGAAACATTATGGACTCTGGAAAACACTACCTACTTGGCTAATTTCTTTTTCCCCTAATAGTCTACTGCAATGTGATGGCCCCTTATTAATTTATTAACCATGAGAGTCCTATTAAAGGACAGAGTATTATAGCTGGAGGGGATCTTAGGGATTCCTCTAGCCCCACTTTATAGTTAAGCAAACTGAGGATCACAAAGGCATTGCCCTCACAATCTCAGGGCAGTGGCTGGGAATGGAGCTCAGAGATCTTCACTCTAGACTCAGAAGACCCTTCAAGGAGAACCAGTCTAATGTGCTTGAGGGGAGACCATGGGGGCTCCTAGGGACCTGCCAAGAGCCAGAGTGGGAGATGGTGAGTTGAGGAGAATGACACCTCAGCCTCCAACCTCCAGCCCCCATTAGACAGTCCTCTTTTCTTCTCTGTTTCATATGTTAAACATAAGGTTTTCTGTGAAAAGGGGGCCTTACTACTTAAAAAAAAAAAAAAAAAAAAAGTCTTAGGTTTCAAGACAGTCTCAGTATTACCTGAAAAATTGATGCCAGAGCTGGGCTCAGTCCTGAGCCTTCCACCTTCACACGACACCTCTCATAATCTGCCTGCACCTCTTCTTTCAAAGGAAAAATCAATGCTCTGGGGGACAAGAGGCAAAACTCGTTTAAAAAATTCATCCTATCAAAGGATGATTTCATTTTTCTAAAGCCCCCCTCTACCATTTTCATTCTTCTTTGACTTGCACTTTTACTTTATGCTCAGCAAGACGCCACACATACCTCCACTGATGCTTTCCAGAACCAGGACACTCATCTTACTCTCGCTAGATGATCAGTGTTCGTATAATTTTAATTGCAAATAATGCATTTCATTACAGATAATTCATATAACTCTTGCTCTGATTTGTAATGCCAAGATCATCAACTTTGTCTTACCTCTGCCCTTCACTAACTCACTTAATAAAAGATGAGGTCTTATTTTCATTACCTTATTCTTCCTAATTTTTGGTCAGACTTTTTTTTAACTTACTAGAATATTGTTCCTTATTTTGAAAATTATTATCCTATTAGTTATTTTAGGCCAATGTTATTTTCCCTCTGTCAGGCAACAGTGTTTTCAATTTATCAGATCACTCCTGTATATAATGGGGTTTAGTGCCAAACAGACTTGGGTTTCTATTTCTGCCATAAGCCAGCAAATGTCCCTTAATAAGTCTTGAGTCTCAGTTCCCTCATCTATAAGTGGGAATGATAATTGTGGTATTTATTTTATGGGATTGCTTTGATTACTAAATTGTAATTCATGTGGAGTACTTAGAATGAGTATCTGATATGTAACAAATATTTGCTAGTTATTATTTTTATATAGGAGAAATTTTTGGTTAATTTAAGTTAGCCAAATAAATGAAACAGGTGTGATCTTTAAAATTTAGTTGTTTTTTTCTTGTAAGTTTGACACTTGAGTCGTATAGTATACTTAAAATTATTATTATTTTCCTTCAAAAAGAAGACAAGTGGGAGTACATTTATGCCTCATGCTGTGGGTAGCCCAGTAGAACCAGAGGGTCCTCTGTAGCATGCATGTGAACTTGTCAGCCTGATCAAAGTGTCATTATTATCTTGTGATGTGGGTTTTTAGTGTGGCATTCCTTTCCATGTATCTTTAGTTTTTAAGTATTTATCAAAAAATATAGAGGAAAAGAAAATGTATCAAAGACTTTTAAATAAAAGAAGTTAAGAGAAAAAAGGAAAAAGCCAGACGTATGACAGAAAGATGTAGAAACACTTTCTAGCAAAATTCTCTGGAGACAATTTAGGCTTCTGCTTCCAGCCAAGATGGAGTAATAGGGCCTGGATTTGTCATTCTGTCTGAAACAACTAAAAAACTAGACAAAATATGTGAAAGATGGGTTTTCAGATGTTGGACATCAGGCGGAACAGGACAGAGATCTCCAAGAAAGGAGATGCAAACAAGGTGAGCCTACAATTGCCCTGATAGACTTCCTAGAGAGAGTTTTCAGGCTGCAATGCCAAGCAGAGTCAGCCATGTCCTTGAGTCGAGGAGACAGAGCTAGACGTCTGGGGAGGCCAAAATGGCTAGAGTTCACAAAGAAGAGTTCCAGAGAGAAGAGAGCTGCAGAGAGAGGTGGAGAAGAGAGCTGCAGCAGATAGAGTGAGCTGCAAGAAGAGACAGAGAGAGAGAGAGAGACAGAGTGAAAATGCTGTGGAGATGTGCAGAGGGTCTCCTTCAAGTGTTTTAGCTGAGTACTACTCAGTGCATGCATGTGAGAAAACTGCCCAATGTCAGGGAAAGAACCATTCAAAAGGAACAGAGGGAACAACCCCACAGGTCTGGGAAAACTGTATTCCCACCAGCCGGAATGGAAAACCTCATAATTCATGGGGCATTGGATAGAGTACTCAGAAGGATATTGCCTCAGTATTTGGGTAAAATTATCTCTAGAACTGGCCAGGCACGGTGGATCATGCCTGTAATCCCAGCACTTTGGGAGGTCGAGGTGGGCGGATCACCTGAGGTTAGGAGTTTGAGACCAGCCTGGCCAACATGGTGAAACGCCATCTCTACTAAAAATACAAAAATTAGCTGGGTGTGCTGGCGCATGCTTGTAGTCCCAGCTACTCTGGAGGCCGAAAAAACTTTTAAAATAAGCCTTGAAAGAATCAAACTATTTCCAAGTAACTTAACTGCATTCCAGAACAAAGCTCAACAATCTTTATAGGAACACAAAAAATATGCAGCACTCAACTGTGCAAAATTCACAATGTCTGATATCCAATAAAAAATTACAAGGTATGCAAAGAAGCAGGAAGATGCAACCCATGTTGAAGAGAAAAAGCAATCAATAGAAACAGAGTCGGAAATGACACTTATGAAAGAATTAGTGGACAAGACCACTAAAGCAATTGGGATAATTATATTTTATGTGTTAAGAAAGTAGAGGAGAAATTGAGCATGAAAAGTAGAGACATGGAAGTTGTTAAAAAAGACCCAAATCAAACTTCTAGAGATGGAAAATACAATATCTGAGATGAAAATACACTGGATAGGATTTATTTACACACTGCCAAAAAATAAATTAGTGAATTTGAAAACAAAGCAATAGAAATTATCTATAAAAAGTACACGGAGGGAAAAACACTGGAAAAAGAAGAAAAGAACAGAGCATCAGTGAGCTGTGGGACAGCGTCAGATGGCTTAATATGAGTGTAATGGAGTCCACAGAATGGTGGTGGGAAAGAAAAAATATTTGAAGAAACACTGGCTAAAATATTTTCAAATTTGATTTAAAAAATTCCACTTATTCAAGAAGCTCAACAAACTATAAATACAAGAAATATGAAGAAAACCACACCAATGTATGCAAGAATAAAATTGCTTAAAGCCAGTGATAAAGAGAAAATCTTAAATTAGCCAGAGAGAAAAGAACAGTATAGTTGGCCCTCTGTATTCATGGGTTCTGCATCCATGGATTCAGCCAACTGCAGATCAAAAATATTTGGTGGGGGGCATGCACAGTGGCTCATCCCTGTAATCCCAGCACTTTGGGAGGCCAAGGCAGGCGGATCACTTGAGGCCAGGAGTATGAGACCAGTCTGGCCGACATGGTGAAACCCTGCCTCTACTAAAAATACAAAAATTAGCCAGGTATGATGGCAGTGCACACCTGTAGTCCCAGCTACTCAGGAGGCTGAGGCACGAG
Source organism: Pan troglodytes (assembly GCF_028858775.2). Classification (NCBI taxonomy): domain Eukaryota; kingdom Metazoa; phylum Chordata; class Mammalia; order Primates; family Hominidae; genus Pan; species Pan troglodytes. The sequence continues at coordinate 47,381,431 of NC_072401.2, forward strand.
AATCACTTGAACCTGGGAGGCAGAGGTTGCAGTGAGCCAAGATCACACTACTGCACTCCAGCTTGGGTGACAGAGCAAGACTCTGTCTCGAAAAAAAAAAAGGAAAAATAACAACGAAACAATAAATAATACAAAAAGCAATACAGTATAACAATTATTTATATAGCATTTACATTGTGTTAGGTATTATAAGTAATCAAGGGATGATTTAAAGTATATGGCAGAATGTATGTAGGTTATATGCAAATACTATGCCATTTTATCTAAGGTATTTGGGTATCCTTATGGAGTCCTGGAACCAATTCACTGTGGATACCAGGGGAAGACTATGTATACTATAGACAGAGGAAAAAAACAAGGATGATGACAGCAGACTTCTTGTTGGAAACAATGCAAGCCAGAAGGCAGTGGAGTAATATCTTTAATGCACTGAAAGAAAAAAATCCTATCAACTGAGAATTTTATATCCAACAAAAATATCTTCCAAAACTGAGGATAAAATCCTTTTCAGACATACAAAAATTAAAAGAATTCATTTCCAGTAGACATGCACTACAACAAACATTAAAGGAAGTCCTTCAATTAAAAGAAAAATCTACCAACTGGAAATCTTGATCAAAATAAAGGATTAAACAGCAACAGAAATGGTAAATAGTAGATAAATATAAAATAAATTTTCGTATTTTAAAAATATCTTAGCCGGGCATGGTGGCTCATGACTGTATTCCCAGCACTTTGGAAGGCCAAGGTGGGTGGATCACCTGAGATCAGGAGTTTGAGACTAGCCTGACCAACATGGTGAAACACTGTCTCTTCTAAAAATACAAAAATTAGCCAGCCCTGGTGGCACATGCCTGTAATTCCAGCTACTTGGGAGGCTGAGGCAGGAGAATTGCTTGAACCCAGAAGGTGGAGGTTGCAGTGAGCCAAGATTGCACCGTTGCACTGTAGCATGGGCAACAAGAATGAAACTCCATATCAAAAAAAAAAAAAAGAAAAGAAAATATTTAAAAGATCATGTTTAAAGCAAAAATAGTAGCAGTGTATTTTGAGGTTTTTAGATATAAAATATTTGAAATAATTTCACAAAGGCCAAGAAGGGGGAAATGAAGTAGGTTGTTGTAAGATTCTTATATGATACATGAAGTACTATAATATTACTTGAAGGTAGATGATAATAAGTTAAAGATACATACTATGAACCCTAAAACAACCACTAAAAACAAAGAGTTATCATTAATAAGCCAATAAAGGCAATAAAATGGAATCATGAAAAATGCTCAACTAATTCACAGAAAGCAGAAAAGGATGAAGATATGAAAAAGAACAATTAGACAAAAAGAAAATATGTAGCAAAATGATAGATTTAAACAGCCATATTAATAATAGCACCAAATGTAAATGATCTAAATCAGGGCTGTCCAATACAACTTCCTGTGATGATGCGACTGTTCTTTTTATCTGTGTTCTTTTCTACCTAGTCACGTGTGGCTCTTGAGCACTTGAAATGTGGCTCGTGAACTGAATTTTTAATTTTATTAAATTAATTTAAATTTACATAGTTATAGGAGGCTAGTGATGTAATGGACAGTAGAATTCTAATACCCCAGTTAAAAGGCAGAGATTGTCAGATTGGTTTAAAAAGTGAGGCCCAATGATATGCTGCAAAAGAAACTCTCTTTAAACATGAAGACACAAACATTAAAAATAGGAGGATGGAAAAAGATACATCATGCAACATCAATCAAAGAAGGCTGGAGTGGCTCTATTAATATCAAAGTTGATATCAAGAGGACATAACCACTCATGTGGAGATAAAAACTTCATGCAGTCATCCTTGGGATTATATTGTTGCTGCTGGGGGCAGCTGAGGGAAAAAGGGAATTGTATTGGTTTGCTAGGGCTGCTATAACAAAATACCACAGACTAGATGGGTTAAATAAAGAGATGTGTCTCACAGTTCTGGAGGCTGGACGTCCAAGGTCAAGATGTGGGAAGGCTGGCTTGCTCGGAAGCCTCTCCTTGGCTTGCAGATGTCTGCCCTCTTCCTGCCACTTCACGTGGTCTTTCCTCTGTTCCTGCACACCCCTGGGTTTCTCTGTGTGTCCACATTTCTCCTCTTATGATGCCAGTCAGATTGGGTGACAGTCCACCTTAACACCTAATTTTAACTTAATCACTTTTTTTTGAGACAGAGTCTCGCTTTGTCACCCAGGCTGGAGTGCAGTGGCACGATCTCCGCTCACTGCAACCTCTGCCTCCCGGATTCAAGTGATTCTCCTGCCTTAGCCTCCTGAGTAGCTGGGACTACAGGTGTGCACCACCACACCTGGCTAATTTTTGTATTTTTAGTAGAGATGGGTTTCACCATGTTGGCCAGGCTGGTCTCGAACTCCTGACCTCAGGTGGTCCACCTGCCTCAGCCTCCCAAAGTGCTGGGATTACAGATGTGAGTCACCATGCCTGGCCACGTAATCACTTCTTAAAAGGCCCTATCTCCAAATACGAAACAGTCACATTCTGAGGTACTGAGGTTAGGCTTCAGCATATGAGTTGGGCGGGAACACGGTTCAGCCCACAACAGATAGGGACATTGTCTATCACAGCTGTCCTCCCCAGGAACAGTGCCTTGGGGCTCCCGTGGTGTGCTGTAATTATTGGGCAGCACCTGTGCCTCTCTGACCTTAGGATGACAGTGAGGCATGGAGAGCCCTACAGAGGGGGACCAGGAAGGCGATGGGGCTGTGCTCCACCGCTCAGGAGAGTTGTGGAGGAAAGTAGAATGGGGAGGAAGGAAATCTGTGTCCACCCAGAATCCTGAGTTGCTTCTACTGTCTTTGTTGAAACTTCTGACAACACGTTCATGCCTCTCAGATATATCCTTTTTGTTTAAATTAAAGTGTCACTATATTTTTTTCCTTTTGAATTAATGAAAGAGAAACTCCAAATAAACAATGTTGTTTCTTCAGATACCCAGGAGAACCACTGCCTGCAAACACGGACCCTTCCTCAAACCCACCAGCTCGCTCCACCCACAACAAGTGGCTTCTTATTGTCATGGCAATATTTGTTTTTATCTAACGTGGAGGTACTAGTTCTGGCTTCACTTTGCCGAATGTTAGGAGACTGGACCTAAGTCATCAATTTAGCCCCTAGAGGCTGGATGCAATGGCTCACACCTGTAATCCCAGCACTTTGGGAGGCCGAGGCAGGTGGATCACCTAAGGTTGGGAGTTCGAGGCCAACCTGGCCAACATGGTGAAACCTCGTCTTTACTAAAAATACAAAAATACCTGGGGTGTGCCTGCAATCCCACCTACTTGGGAGGCTGAGGCAGGAGAATCGCTTGAACCCGGGAGGTGGAGGTTGCAGTGAGCCAAGGTCACACCACTGCACACCAGCCTGGGCAACAGAGTGAGACTCCATCTAAAAAAAAAAATTAGCCCCTTGAGTGTAAGGTCTCTCCTCTCCTCTCCCCCTCCCCTCCTCTCCCCCTCCCCTCCCTTCCCCTCCCCTCTCCTCTTCTTTTGAGACAGGGTCTCACTCTCACCCAGGCTGGAGTGCAGTGGCGTGATCTTGGCTCACTGCAGCCTCTACTCCCTGGGCTCAAGCGATCCTCTCACTTCTGTCCCCCATGTAGCTGGGACCACAGGCACATACCACTACTCCTGGCTACTTTTTGTATTTTTTTGTAGAGATAGGGTCTTGCCATGTTGCCCAGGCTAGTCTCAAACTCCTGAGCTCAAGCAGTCTGCCCTCCTTGGCCTCCCAAAGTGCTGGGATTACAGGCATGAGCCACTACGCCCGGCCATGGAGTGTAAGGTTTCTAGGTGAGGTTTGAAATTTGGAAGAGGGATTAGAAACGAGGCGGGGGCTATATTCTCACTCATAGGTGGGAATTGAACAATGAGATCACATGGACACAGGAAGGGGAATATCACACTCTGGGGACTGTTGTGGGGTGGGGAGAGGGGGGAGGGATAGCATCGGGAGATATACCTAATGCTAGATGACGAGTTAGTGGGTGCAGCGCACCAGCATGGCACATGTATACATATGTAACTAACCTGCACAATGTGCACATGTACCCTAAAACTTAAAGTAAAAAAAAAAAAAAAAAAAAGAAACGAGGCTGGGAGAAGGTGCTGTGGGAATGGAGGCTTCAGGGCCCCTGAGCTACATGAGCTGTAAAAGAAGTTAGGGTGAGTCTATAGAGCAATCTAAAACAGATGGATTTCCTGAAATCACCACTGTCTCCATGGAAACAGCTCAGCTGGCTCTATCAGTTGCTATAAAGTGTTCTCTCCTTGGTGTGGACGGAATCTTCGTGTTAGTGGAGGAAGAGGACCCAGGACAGAACATATTGGACTAAGCTTAGAAGGGAGAAGACAAGATTTGGGTTAGCTATTAGAGGCTTAGAAAGATTCTCCCAAGTGTTGGGGAGATGTCAGACGTTGCCTGCTCTAATGATTTGTATGAGAATAGTGGCAGCAGTTCCTGAAGTTAGAAGGCTTTGGTACCTTTCTTCCTGCTGCTAGACTTTGATAACCAGAGGACATCTGCCAACCTGTAATTGATTCATTTGATGAAATATTTATAGAGTACCTAGCATTGGATTCTGTCAAAAGCATCCATCATGCTGGTGAAATACATGCCTATCCCTGTGAATGTCCATTCCTTGTTTCTTGTGATAGATTTGCCACAAATAAAGGCTAATATTCTGAATTCTCCCAATGGCAAGCTGCTTATTTTCACCCACACTCTTGTTATGTGTGTGCTATGCTCAGGGCACTGTGTTAGGTGTTGAAGTTATAAAAAGGAATGAACCAGGCACAGGCCCTTCCTTGGGAAGCTGACGGTCTAGATAGGGGGATGAATTGTGGTGCGGCAAGAATGAATTGCAATACAAGGTGGCGTATGCCCCAAATTAATGGTCCAGACAATGAGCTCCACAGGAATCCAAAAGGGCAGCCTTGTTTCCAGGGATGGGGGAGGTTCTAATGGGGATCAGGCTTGAATGGGCTTGACTGAGGGCAGGACTTGGGTAAGATGGAGAGTGGTAGGGTCTTGAAAACAAGTGAGTTAGAGACCAGCCTGGGCAACATGGTGAAACCCTGTCTCTACAAAAAAATACAAAAATTAGCCGGATGTGGTGGTGTGTGTGTAGAACCAGCTACTCGGGAGGCTGAGGTGGGAGAGTCACTTGAACCTGAGAGGCAAAGATTGCAGTAGCCGAGATTGTGCCACTGCATTTCAGCCTAGGCAACAGAGAGAGATTTTGCCTCAAGACAAAATAAAACGGGTGAGAAGGAGAGTGGCAGGAGAAGAAGTGCAATGACAGGAGTGAGTATGGGTGGCTGTTCAGGGGAAAGGAGCAGACTTATTCAGGGGAAAGGAGAAGAAGGGTTCAGGGCATGGATGGTGGAAAATCAAATCAGCAAGGGAGGGTAGGGGCTCAGGTTGTCAGGACTGTGAAGGTTAACACAGGGAGTTTAGACAATCCTTTAGGCAGTGGAGGACTGAGAAAAGTTTTAGAGCAAAGGAGGCATGGGGTTTCTTGCAAAATAATGCTGTAGGATGCTTAATCTGGTAGCTGTGCATAGGTTGGATTGAGGGTAGGCACTAGAGACAGGGAGATGGAATGGGAAATTGCTTCAGGGGTTATGGAGGTTGAAGGAGTGGAAAGAAAGTGATGGGTAGAATGGATGGGCACCATAGATGCTGGGAAGGAACAGACTGGGACTGACTGGCTCCAGCACAAGAGGCAGAGGGAGCATATGAGGTTTGAGATTGGATCAATAGGAAAGGAATTATTACCTTTAAGAGAAGTTATGCCTACCAGGTATCAAACCCTGTGTTAAGCAAAAGGATAAGAAGGTTCTTGCCCTTAGGTAACTCATAATCTCTAGGAGAAGACAAACATGATTATAGATGCTAGGGTGGAGGGACTTACTGTGTACAATGAAGGCCCAAAGGAAGGAGTGGAGGGTAGGTAGGAGCATTTGCCAGGAAAAGGTTTACAAGAGATAACTTTTTTTTTTTTTTTTTTAAGACGGGGTTCTTGCTATGTTGCCTAGGCTGGACAGGAACACCTGAAATCAAGTGGTCTGCCTGCCTTAGCTCCTGAGCAGCTGGGACTAAGTGCTGCTGCGCCCAGCTGAAATGATCCTGAGCAGAGTGTTGAGGGAGCTTGTCTGAGGGGGAAGTGTAAGTGAAGGGTCATGCTTGACTTCAAAGTTGGTTTAGGGTGAAGCAGAACATCTGACTGCCAAGCTCCCGTTGGTTCCATTTGTTGTTATGGAGGGCCGCTTGTGAAGCTGCCTGGGGCAGGAGCTCTAGGAAGAAAGAGAGGAGGTGCGCTCCCTGCCCTTGGGGAACTGCCCACCTGGTGGGGAAAAAGACGGCCTTCCTCCAGCCTTCAAGATATGCAGTGCTGAGGCCCTGCACCCCGCCAGCTGCCACTGTGGCTGCCGGGAACAAGGGAGCAAGCAGAATGAACTCAATTCCCTGCTGTCATGGAGGCCATATGCTTGTGAAGAACTCACTCAGATAGAAGGCACAGTCAGGCTCAGTCGCAAAAGACAGGTTGAGGGAAGTGCTGGGGCTGTAGAGGAAAGGAACCGTGATGCGTTCTGACCCGAGATGGCCGGGAGCTGAAGAGGGGTGACCAGGGACCCGCGCAGCAGTTGCCGGTGTCAGCCGGGCGCTGGGGCGGAGGCTTGAGTCAGAGTGTGCCTCAGGATTGTAAGGGGATGTGCTTGTTGTTTCGCAGGATTGTAGGGGATGTGCTTGTTGTTTCGCGGGGGAGGTGCCTCTGCTGCTGTGACAGCTGAAGCCAGGCATGAGTGACCCTTTGTGTCATGTGCTGTCAGTGGAGTGAGGCTGTCAGTCCTTCTTTCCTGAGCTCCGCGGGTGCCGGCCCATCTTACAAGTGTCCAGCTGAACACTGATGGGACCCCCAGTAAGGAAGGCCCGCCCTCCCGGCCCATGCTCACAGAGCCTATGTCCCTCACCCGCACCAAAATCCTGTCCCGCTGACCCAAAGCTTATTTCCTAGCATTACAGAGTGGGGTCTCTGAGCAGGAAATGGGTGTTCCGGGTCATATTACGTCCCTCAAATTCATATGTTTAAGTCTTAACATATGAATGTTAAGTTTCTTCCCCAGTTTCTCAGAATATGGCCTTAATGGGAAATAGGGTCTTTATGAGGAAATGAAATTAAAATGATGTCATGAGGGTGGACCCACAGAGTCTCGCTCTGTGGCTCAGGCTGGAATGCAGGGGCACCATCACAGCTCACTGTAGCCTTGAACTCCTAGACTCAAGTGATCCTCCTGCCTCCCAAGTATCTGGGACTACAGGTGTGCACCACCATGCCTGGCTACTTTTTTTTTTGTTTTTGGAGAGACAGGGATCTTGATATATTGCCCAGTCTGGTGTTCAACTCCTGGCCTCAAGTGATCTTCCCATCTTGGCCTCCCAAAGTGTTGGGATTACAGATGTGAGACACTGCACCCCACTGGTTGTAGGGTTCTGTGGGCCTCCCCCTCTCCCAGGAGGTGAACAGCTTGCTCTGGATTCACTGTCATCCTCTGAACGTCTCCAGAGTCCTCCAGATTGTTTCCACTTATTCCTCACAGAGATGCACTCACTAACCCAGTCTCTTGGAAATGGGGTGCAATCACCCCACCAGCTGATCTGTTTTCTGTTGTTTACTTTTTTGACTTCTCCAGAGCAGCCAAATGAACATCATCTTCAAGATTATCTTGGCATAGCCATTAATGGATTCTGCACTGCAAAAGCGTTTGAAGCCAGTGGCCGTACTTTAAAAAAATGCATCCTGTTGGTATTTTTCATTTGTTAGGACTCTCTTTTCCTGAAGTTTATATAGGGCTTAGGATGTTCCAGGTACAAAGCTAAGGACCATATGTTATTTTGTTCATTCTTCACAATACCTCTGATGGAGGTACTAAAATCATCCCCATTTTGCAGACGAGGCTCTACAAGATAAGTGATTTGACCAAGGTCACATGGCCAGTAAGTGCGGGAGCCGGGATGTGTGCCCAGCACTTTCACTCCAGAGTCCTTAACCACCTCACCCACAATAATAGATTTGGGTTTGAATACCAGTGCAGTCACTTACTAGCTGTGTGGCTTCAGGCAGTGTAATTCCCGTCTCTGGATTTTGGTTTCCTCAGCTGTAAAATGCGAATAGAAAGACCTGCCTCACGGGGGCGATTCAATTCAGTTGAATTGAATGCTAGGTACTGAGGGTCTAAAGAGATGAGCCCCACCCTTAAGGCCCAGAGGGTCTCATTGTGTTTGGGTGAGTGTGAAATGCACAGGGCTATGGGAACCCAGGGTGAAGAGCCCTCCTGGGTTCGGGGTCCTGGGAAGCCATCTGAAGGAGATGATGACTAGATCAAGACCTAAAAGACTTTTCCACAGAAGAACCACACAGACAAAGGCATAGAACTTTGCAACAGCAGGATGGAGATGAATTGCAACTCAGTGTAACCAGAGAGTGACGGGAAAGGAAATGGGAGAGGAGAGACTGAAAGCGAGGGTGGAGAGAGGGTGGGGAAGGCTCCTTATGTGTCACACTAAGAAGTTTGGGTTTTCCCTCTGTGGAAGGTGAGGTGCCATGGAAGGGTTTTGAGAATGGGAGTGGGATCACATGTAGTGGCTCACGCCTATAATCCCAGCAGTCTGAGAGGTCAAGGTGGGAGGATTACTTGAGCCCAGGAGGCAGAGGCTGTGGTGAGCCAAGATTGCGCCACAACACTCCAGCCTGGGTGACAGAGGGAGATCCTCTCTCAACAACAACAACAACAGTTTGGTTTCATGTCTTGATATTCAGTGTGGGTGGCTCTATGGAGGATGGATTTGAGGGGGGCAAGACTACAGACAAGGAGACCAAGGAGGGAGATGTTGTGTTGGTTCTAGTGAGAGATGGTGAGGGCTACAAGTAGGAAAGAGCATGGAATGGAGAGGACTTTGAACTTGACAGGTCCTGATAATTGCATGGACGGGGGGAGGGGGGCGGGTGAGGAACAGTCTTAGCTAATGCTGCCTCAGCTTCCCGAGTAACTGGGATTACAGGCGCACACCACCACACCTGGCTAATTTTGTATTTTTAGTAGAGATGGGGTTTCACCATGTTGGCCAGGCTGGTCTTGAACTCCTGACCTCAAGTGATCCACCTGCCTCAGCCTCCCAAAGTGCTGGGATTACAGGCGTGAGCCACCTTGCCCAGCCTAAAGAGGTTTTATAGATAAGAAAGTTGAGGCATAGAGAGGCTAAGTGACTTGGCTGAATGGCACATGGCTAGCAAGTAACCAACTGGGACTCACAGCCGTGTAGTTTAACTCCAGCGCCTGCTCTCATCATCACTGTGCCATGCCTGTCCTGACTGGTCCAGGAGGGCAGGAGAGGGGGTCTCGATGACCCACCATCCCCACCACTGCGGCCACCAGCAGGAATTTTACTTGGGTGACCAAGTGGGTGATGGTGCCATTGACTGATGATTCTAGAAGGGAGTGGAGAGAGATACTGGTTTACATATTACACCTGCTTAGTGTGATGTGCCTGTGGACGCCCAGAGGAGGAAGGTATCTCAGGCTGTGCCCTTCCTCCTGGAGCCTCTTGTCACTGAGCCACAGGGTCTCTACACCAACACTAAATCACTATACTGCTTTCCATTTAGATGACAATTTGATTTAAACAAATTCTGGTGGTGCAGGGTCAAAATTTTTCATAATCTGAAGTGATTTTTCTCTGTTTCCAGTCCACTGACTGGATGGCAGATTAAAATGTGAGGGTTTGACAAAAAAAATTATGGAGTTGTGCCAACCTTTAGTGTTTCAGGCATAAAATTAAATTTAACATGGTATCATGCATTTGAAGACTTGTCATCATAAGGCTGGCCAGACAAATATGATTTAGAGGGTTTGGTTTTGAGAATGAGTAGGAGAAATAAAATATGAAATATGATAATAGTGGAGACTAGACGTATTTTGAAAAACATTACCTGATGGTGTTAAGCCATCCTTTTTGAGCGCGTTGCTTAATGCTGCCTTCTTTTCTGCCTGTTTGACCAAGGGACTCTGAAGTGTTGGACAGGTTCCACTACTGAAATATGCAAATTTAACATTCCCTCTCCCCACATCTACACCACCCCTTTCTTTCTTTCTTTTCTGTTTTTTGAGACAGTCTTGCTCTGTCGCCCAGGCTGGAGTGCAGTGGTGTGATCTCAGCTCACTGCAACCTCCGCCTCCCAGGTTCAAATGATTCCTCTGCCTCAGCCTCCCAAGTAGCTGGAATTACAGGCGTGTGCCACCATGCCTAGTTAATTTTTGTATTTTTAGTAGACACTGGGTTTTGCCATGTTGGCCAGGCTGGTCTCCAACTCCTGGCCTCAGGTGATCTGCCTGCCTCAGCCTCCCAAAGTGCTGGGATTACAGGCATGAGCCACCATGCCTGGCCCCTTTCTTTCATCTCTCCTAATTTTTTCGACATTCTCCTACCCATTTTCTCCTTTCCTGGGCCTTCAATTTGTGCCCACCTCCACCCCCATCCTCACCCCCCATCTTCTTGTTAGCTGCATAGTTTGGTTTGGCTATAGACTTTCCAAGTTCTGAAGGTAAAACTGACATCAAGTTCTTCCCATCTGGTCTACTGAGTGCACCCTGCAACCTTAGCCTAGGCACTTTGGCACCTTCTGTTTTAGCGGCTGTCTCTGTCCATGGTGGGCTTGGTGTCTTGTTGCTTCTGTTCCTCTGAGTGAAGTGTTCAAAGCCTCAGACTCCTGAGGCTCAGCTCTGTGCCCTGGCCTTCGAGGCTTGTCACTTCTGCCGATATAAGAAGTGAAATATAGGTCAGCCTCACAGATCCCAGTGTTAAAAATAAAAGCTTCATCCCCAGGCTCTGCAGGTCTGTAGATTGGCATGGGTTCCCCCACTTTCCAGCAACCACTCTTCTAAATTGCTTCTTGGAGCTTAGTACTGATGCCATCCGCTATGCAAGAGGGAACCTGAAAATAGAAGAGGAGCTGAGATTGTCTCCCTTGGCAAATGCCATTCCAAAATGTGAAGATTGCCTGAATGGAAATTGTAAATAGCAGCACTGAGCAGGTTTCCTCCCTGTCGGGTTAGGAGGGTGGGCTGCTGGTGAGGGGAGGGTGGGTCCTGGGGGGAGCCTGGAAGGAGTCCCTCTCCCTCTTAGGACCACCCAGACCCCCTCCTGTGGCAGCCAAGTGACCACGCACTGAGATTCCTAAGTATTTTGATGAAAGGACTTCTCCTCCCTCTCTCTGCTTTCCCATTCTTAGTCCTTGCATTTGAGCTTTCTCAGAAGATTTAGCTGCTTTTCTGTGATATGAAAACTGAGGAGGTGAAAAGCAGGGCCTTTGAATTTATTTTTAATATCTGCACATTTCTCTCTTCCTGCATTCTCTCACTTTCTTCTCTCCCTTCTCCTTTCTCTTCTGATTTCCCGCTTTCTCTCCCTGCACTGTCATTCCCTTTTGCCCTTCTTAACTCCTGCAAAACGGGGAGATAAGTTTTCCTCCACATAAGAAGCCAGGGCCTCTGAGAAGCTTGTCTTTGAACAGATGCCTCAGCCTTGCCCCTTTCTCAGGTCTCATTTTTCGGGCGAGTCTGTGCTTGACAAGAGACTGCGTTATCTTGTGGGAGGACCCTAAGGAGCCAGGGTACTTGACATTTAAAGCTTTTCATAAACAGTGTCTTCAGTGCTTGGCAAACCTTGAACCCTCCCAGCTGGCAGCAACGAGGCTTTCTCATCAGGACTGGCTCAGCCTCGGATGTGACATTTTCCCAGGGCCTCAAGGAAATGGAATACGCCCTGTCTGCCTTTTAATCCCTCTCAGTTGGATTTTCATAGACTTCTGTCAGGGGGGTATGTGCTGGCTGCTTTTCCTATAAACTGGAGTCAGGGGAAAAGGGGAAGATGGCTGAGGGGGGAGGCAAATATGGATGCATTTAATACACATTTGGCAGGTCAAGCAGAAATATCATTGGTTACATAGTTTTTTGATGCTATCCTCCAGGCCAAATTAAATGACTTCTTTGGGAGTAGAGAAGGGCTTAAAAACAGTGATTTGGGTGACCCCCTATGAACATTCTTACCTGAAACCCTTCCCCACAGGTGACTCAGCCCACAAAGAGCCACACTCCTGGCAGATGTGGGAAATGGACACTATCACTGTCAGAGTCCACCCGCGTGAAGGACTCTGGGGCGCACTGCTTTGTGCCTTTAAATTCAGCCCTGCCACTGGCTTATGTCATGACCTTGGGCTACTCAGGCTGTCTGCACAATGAGCCAGTTGGACAGGAGCAGTGCCACTCAACTCTGGCCATACACAGAACCCCCCACCCCCACCCCAGGGAGCTTTTAACACACATAGCCATCTAGAGAATGTGGATTAATTTGGTCTCAGGTGAGGCTTGGGTGGCTGTAAAAGCTCCCCAGGTAACTCTCACATGAAGTAGGTGAGACATGCTCCCTAGACACATGTCTCTCAAACTGGAATGTGCACAGGAATCACATAGGATCTTGCTAAAATGCAGACTCCAGTCCTGTGGTTTTCAGTGGGGCTGGGGATTCTTCTCTTCCCGTGTGCTCCTGGGCAAAGCTGATGGTGTGGGTCCCCAGAACACACTCTGCACAGCCAAAGCCTGGATGGTCTTTAAGGTCCCTGCAGTTCCTTACTGAGTTTTCTTGGTGAGGAGAGGGCAGGGAATTAAGTAAAAGATATATTTTAATGGTAGCAAAGAGGACCTCCCTTTTATCACTGGGGTAAAGTCATGTCATTTTTGGGAAAATGTGATGCAGTATTTGGTGGGTAGGATTCAATTTGTATCCATTTTCAACACTGGAGTAGGTTTATTTAGGGGGAAAAAGGGAAACAGATGTAGCTGTGTGTGTGAAGAATGGGGAAGAGAGAGAAGCGCGAAAGACCTGAGTGGATGTGTGTGTGCTCACAGGGCGAGGATTCCATGCAAACAAATACATAGGCTTCTCCAGGTCCAGTTTTGGTGAGGGGACAGGAAAAGGGGCAGATATTGTTCAGCTTGGATTTAAGGTGAAGATCATGCTCCCTGGAACAACCCAAAGGCTGGAAGATTCCATCTCCTCAGCCCCATCTCTTTCTGGTGCTAAGCAGCCATTTGTTCCAATTATCCTTGAATTATAGTGACAGCTTTTGGTTTATGCAGGCCTTCAAATCATCCTAACCTAGTAGAAGAAGTAAAATGATGCTTTTATTGACCAGAACATTTCAGCTGGCTGGTTTTAAAAGACTCTCTTCTTCCCACCTATTCCCGCGTCCCCGTGCTTCCACCTCACTAAGAGCCACAGACACCATTTTGGAGTGTCAAGATCTTGCCTGATTTTGCATATATATATATATATATAAAATTTTTTAAAATTCAAGGTCAACCTTGAGAGATATTGCTTGTATTCTGCCTTCTGTTTTCCCTAATCCTTATAGAACTACAAATTCCCATACATGAGCAGATTCTCCTGGTTTAAAATTATATTTAACTAAAGTTAAATACTTCAGGCCTTGTGATAGTGATTCTCCTGCCCACAGACTTATGGGGATTTCTTTTGCTTTAAAGCAGGTCTTTAACAGGGCAGTATTTCTTGCTAAAATCCACAATCCAGGGTTTTGTCACTGTTCTATTTTTAGAAATTCTTCCAATTTGTAGTCTAAAGGAGAGGAGTGTTTTTCTAACAAAGATATTTTCCAATCTAGAGAAAAGAGGCTGGGCGTGGTGGCTCACGCCTGTAATCCCAGCACTTTGGGAGGCCGAAACTGGCAGATCACAAGGTCAGGAGATCAAGACCAGCCTGGCCAACATGGTGAAACCCCATCTCTTCTAAAAATACAAAAATCAGCTTGGCGTAGTGGCGTGTGCCTGTAATCCCAGCTACTCGGTAGGCTGAGGCAGGAGAATTGCTTGAACCAGGGAGTCAAAGGTTGCAGTGAGCGGAGATTGCACCAGTGCACTCCAGCCTGGTGACAGAGCAAGACTCCGTCTCGAAAAAATAACTAACTAACTAAATAAAATAAAAGTAAAAGATTCAAAAGATTTTAAAGTTATTAATCCTTGTGCTCTGAAACAGACATTTATAACTTTAAAACAGCATATATAGGGACCTTACCTCCCTGACTGATGTACATAGGATTTGGCTTTTCTCAGTCCTAAGAGATTTAAAGATTTAGTGAAACATAAAGAACATATTTTAAGCAATATCAATATGCAGGCCCAATGTAAATGTCCCCATGAATGTCGAATGCAAGTAGTTAGTCCTCAAACTCCTCTTCTCTTAGCCGGGTGTGGTGGTGCATGCCTGTAGTCCCAGCTACTAAGGAGGCTGATGTGGGAGGATTGCTTGAGGCCAGGAGTTAGAGGCTGCAGTGAGCTATGATCACGCCACTGCACTCCAGCCTGAGCGACAGAGTGAGACTCTGTCTCTAAAATACAAGTTAAATGAAAAACTCCTGTTCTGTGTCACACATTTGTTGATTTTGCTCATTTATTTATTCCACCGATACTTATTATGGGCTTATTGTATGCTTTATGATGGGTTTACACAGCTCTTTGTGAAGCCCTGAAGATACCATGGAAAACAAAAACAGACCTTGTTCTCATGAAATTTGAAGACTGGGGAGGAAGACATAGTCACAGAGGTTAATATGTAAGTGCTGTGAGAGGAGGGAACACAGATCTAAGAGCATATAACCAAGAAACCAGCCTAGCCTGGGCTGACTTGCTGAATGTTTCACTAGTTGGGGAACTCTGGGAAAGATAAGTTCTTTGGCATTTGCTGCCCAAGGTTTAGAGGAACTCTGTGCTAGAGAACCCTTGGCAAACAACTTCACTTTGGCCTTAAACATGAGATTCACTACATGTAAAATGGACTTCTGAGCCCTCCCTACCTGTCCACCTAGCAGACCGTTTAGTCAGAGCTTCCTCTTCTCCAACAGTGCTTTCTTTTAAACAGACATAATGAACTGCCTTTTGGTTTCACGACTTTTTTTTTTTTTTTTGCTACAAGCAGCTCTCTTGTGGCTGGCAAAAGTAAAGCCGTATTCTCAAGGACTCAAAAGACTCTCCATGGCTTCCCTGGATCTTGAAGAACATTTTTTCTCGAAGTAATTTTATTAGCCTGGGTGAACACTTGCAGTCAGCGTCACCATTACATTCTTAATCTTTACAAAGTGTGCTTATTTGCTTCTAATTTTGAATATCTTTTTATTCCCTTTACTTCTTGCATGTGTGAAGAAGTAATTGTTACACAGATGTTTTGGAGATAGTGTTTGGTCCTGTGTTACTCCTGCAGGGTGTAGGTAGCTCCTCCTTCTTCTCAGTCTGTCGACTCAGCTACTTTAAACACAGAGGATGGGGAGATGGATCTCAAAGTTATCAGTGTGGAAGACCATGTCTGTAAGTGCCCTGGCCCTCCCAATGGCCATCCCATGCCAACTCTGGCTCTCAGCCACCTTACTTGATAATATTAATGAAAGCAAATATTTTTGTGGGCAGACTGTGTGCGATCCATTGAGTTGTGTACTTTATGGACTATTTTGTGTAATCCCCACTACAATTGTTCACAGTAAATCCTCTTAATATTCCCACTTTTCCAGATAAGGAAATCAAGGCACAGGGAAGTAACTTGCTACAGTTATACAGCTAATAAACGTAGAGCTGGGATTTGAACCCATGAAGTCTGATTCCAGAGTTCCTACTCTTAGCCACTATACTTAACATTGCCTCTGAAATAAATATAATATGTGCTTGGAATATAAAGCCCAGTCATTTCAGATAAATAACTCCCAAATCAGCATGAGACTAAAGTTGACAGCTTTAAACAGCATATAGTTCTTTAATGACTTCTAAAGCAATGATTTCTAATGTGTTAGTATCACAACTGTCCTTCAACATGAATCTGTGAAATAGTTGGATGATTTAGAGTGAAGTTGTATAATGTTGGTATTTGAGACTATTTCTCTGAGTCTAGTTTCACGATATGGTTTCTGTCCACCAAGTGGGATGTGTGTTTTTGTAATATGAAGACACTGAGCTGTTTCTAAGAAGGAAACATTGCCTGTTTGGCCCAACTTGTGTTGTTATTTACTTTTCTATTTATGTAAATGTTTTACTTTCTTAAAGGAGTGAAGGATGTGCCATCCCAAAATATCCCAAATTGGTATATTCATTATTTTGATCTAAAAACATTGGAGAAATTGTAGTTTTAAGAGAAGCCTAGCTGGCCTGTATTTTCCTGCCTGTAGCAAGCCATAAAGATTCTTTTGGAAGGGGTGCTTTTTCCCTACCAGGGTGAGAGACTATTCCTTATCACCCGGGACTGGGATTTGGTGTTGCAACAGGCCTGAATAAATAGACTTTCTGAAGTAACCACTATATTCCACTAGCTTTACACCCTCCATATATCTCCTAGCGACTCCCTAGAGTTTACTGTCTATCCAGAGCCCCTTGTCATTTCTTCACAAATTTATCATTCTTTGTCTCAGAAGTACAAAACTAGCTTGCCTTGGCCACTTCTTTGAACTTTGCTGTCTTGTGAAGAGCCTCATGTACAAGTAAAACTAATAAAAACTTGCATGCTTTTCTCGTTAACCTGCCCTGTGTCAGGCTTGTTCCTAGACCTAGCCGAATTGCCCCCATAAGAGCTCAGGGGAGGCGGAGGTGATCTTTTCCTCCCACACAGTAGACTGTAAACTGCTTGAAAATGGTGTCATTTAGTGACTCATGCACTGTAGAGAAGAATACTTATTGGTGATGGTGGTGACGAAGATAGAGCCACTGCTGTCTCTTTCCCCTGGCCTTTTCCACTGAAGTTCAGAGTACATTACTGGATGCCCCACTAAACTGGACCAGTTCTGCAGTCTACTGATAAATGCAGCAAATTGCATTCTTTGTTTCTCCCCATTTTGTTTTCTTCTTCCCCTAACCTCAGTAAACTCACTTGTACCATTTCTTGGGCCTCAGGGTAGGTTAGGACCATCCATAGTGGGTAACCATCTGCAGACTTAAGAACATACTCTTTAATTCCACTTTTCTGGAGTAATAAAGATGCTTTGCAACTTTTTTGCCCTTGTGCCTCAGGGATTGCAGCAGATGTGTTAAGTCTCAGCTGGGCAGGTGTTAAGACTAAACACCATTGCCCATTGATTATTTAAACTTAACATTTAAATTCCTGGCATGCTTGGCTTGGCTAAGTAGAAATAGACACAGCTGAATATGACGTCCTCATCCAGCTGGTCCAAAGAAACACTGGGTAGAAATAATGAAGGTTCTTTTGAGTGTCCCCTCCCCCTCCTCTCCCCCATGCCCTGTGCTTGCTCAAAGTCAAGGCATGCCTAGGCCTGAGCCTATCAATTCTCCCAGGGGCCAGTGTTTCCCTCTTGTTTCTGGACAGTGGATGGGCCCTTTTCATCGTTTCCCTTTCCCTGCTTTGACTCTGTCTAGATTCTAGTTCCCATTTAAGACTTGAAATTAATTCTTTCTCTTTTAGGTTAAAGTGGGCTCAAGGAACTGATTAAATTCCTCCCAGCCCTAAGTCCTCTGCTCTTCTGTGGGACTACTGCTTCATACAGCAACATGAACAAAAGCTTTCACTTAAATCCCCAAGTAATTCATTTTTTTCCTCAGCAGTAATCTTCCTGCCTTCCACAATTGATTGAATTTGTCCTTTTTGAGAATAGCTCAACTGTGGTCTCAAAGATCAGCTCTTCCTCTCTCTCTTCCTGATTCCATAGGTCTGAATTGCAGCCTTTCTGTGGCTGCTGGTTTCCTTGTTTTAACCCTACTATTCCAAGCTTTTGCCCCCTATGGTTCTTGTTTTCTCCTAGTGCCAGTGGCAGGAATGAAGTACCATAGGAAATCCTTTTATAGAAAGAGAGGTGCAAAGACACTTGGCCAATGGCGTATTGATGGCTGCCTGGTCTGCTGATTGTAATCCATAATGTTTGCAATTATAGGAAGCCTTGCAAGGGCTGGCATAACAAAAATGACAGCTGGTATCTATTTGATCACTTACTGTGTGCCAGCCACAATTTTAAATACCTTAATAAACATCTCATTTAATCTTCACAAAATCCTGTGAGGAAGCTACTGTTATCACCCCCATTTTATATAAGAGAAACGTAAGTGAGGTTTGGAGAAGTTAAGTAGTTAACATGTGGTAGAGCTGGAATTTAGACCCAATGGGTCTTGTTCTAAAACCTTTGTAGCAGTGGGTAAGAGAGAGGGAAGAGCTTTGGAGCCAGGGAGTCTGTGTGAGCTCTGGCTCTAACATTTATTAGCTGTGAGACTCAGGCAGGCTTTAACCTTCCCAAGTGCCAGTTTCCTCATTTGCATTTCTAATGAATATCATCTATCCCTCAGAGTGATTGTAATAAGTATGGTTATAAAGTGCTTAGCACAGTGCCTGGTACGTAGTAGGTGCTCAATATACATATTTATAGTAATATTGAAATGGGGGAGTTCCCTTTCCCCCTCGCCGGGAGTGTGACAGGAGTGATGGACAGGAAGATGGATGGGGAGCCAGAAACAGGGGATGGAGTGGGAGGTCGTCTTTCTTGGGGGCAGGTTGCCCAGACTTTTCTCTAACTGCCCCCAACCTGTGTCTATTCCACTGTTGCTGGTCTGTGGGTGTGTTCCCCCCTCCCCCCTTCCCCCTTCCCCCTTCCCCCTGACGCCCTTGTGTCTGTGTCCACTTAAGGTCTCGGGTTTATATGGTAACAGGATTGGGGGTGTGGTAGGCCAGAGGGGTCTTGGAAAATGCAACCTTTGAGTGTAGAAGTGGGAGTGCATATTCTCGCTTGGGTCCATGGGCGCAGGACCAAGGGTGGAGCCCTTGCCAGGGACCCCGCTCTTCTCTACTCAGCACCTCCCTTGCTCTTTCCCGTATCAATGTTAGTTCTGCTTGGATATTGACTCTTTCCATTTACTCTATCATGTCTTCTTCAAATGTCTTCAAAACTTTTGGTCTCTTGCCTTTACCTTGTCAGTCACCTTTTGTTTGTCCAGACTTCTGTGGAATAGAGAAAAATATATGAAGGAAGGGCTTGTGGTATGGAATGCAATAATCAATTGGTACAGCTGATATGCTTCAAGAAATTAAGACAAGAACCTGATTGATCTGAAGAGAGAAAATTCAGGTTTAACTAGAGCATAAAAATATGTCATCATGGTCTCAGATGAAAGCCAAAGAGAGAAAAAAGGGCAAAGTGTACATCAGACAATGAGAATTCTCTCCAGGAAAGACACATTTATGGAGTCTCATCTCATCAAAAACACTTTTCCTCTTAATTGGCTGAAAACCACTCCTCAGCCTAAGAGAGCTCTAGCCTGGTCATCTGGGATGTCCCTTTGAGTATTTTCCTCTGGTTCCCATTTTCCTGCAATCTGGTATTGCTTCCATAGTTTTCTAATTCAGTGATAATGGAAACGATTCAGTCCCCCACTTTCTCTCCGGTACTGCTCAGCATGTGTGACTCCAGTTACCATAGGATCTCAGTTCTGGTATTTTGGACTGTGGGTAACAGTTTCATAAAGCAATTTTTAAGAAAAATGAAAACTCGTATAGCACTTATTGTGAGCCAGGCACTGCTCTATGCCCTTTATAGATATTAAGTCATTTAATTTTTAGAACAACCTAGTAGACAGGTACTATACTTTTTGCCATTTTGCAAAACAAAGAAACTGAAGCATAGAGAGATTCAATAACTTGCCCAAGGTGATATGGCCAGTATTTGGCAAAGTGAGAATTTGACTCTACTTAGCCCGCATTTAGTGTCTAGCCTCTTAACCACCACTCTGTACTGCCTCTTACCTACCTCAGTGATATGCAGTATTATCTGATACTTTCCATTTGAGTCCATACTCTATACTTTTAATTTTAAAAATGGTATCTGGGTGTGATTCATGAAATGATCTCACCACTTTATAATGGGTACCAACACAAAGTTTAAAAATCATTGGGCAGGGGTGGGAGGAGAGAGGATTGGGAAGAATAGCTAATGGGTGCTGGTCTTAATACTTAGGTGATGATCTGTGCAGCAAACCACCATGGCACACATTTTAACTATGTAACAAACCTGCACATCCTGCACATGTACCCCTGAACTTAAAGTCGGGAAAAAACAAACAAACATTGGGTTAGACCCTCTCTGTTGTGAGATGGACACATCAGCCTGCCTTTGCCTGGTGCCTGAAACATTCCATTCATGTCTCTCCTTGTTCTGAGCCGTGCTCACCCAGCAAGTCAGTGCTTAGGATTTGGCCTTCCACTGAGGTCTGCCTGCAGGGAAATAATGTATTGGTTACGTGGACTTTTGAGTCTCCCCATGAATTAGAAAACCATCTCTCTGGTTTAGGCTGTGAGGCTAGATAATGTGAATCTGTCCCCAAGAAATGGGTTCTTGAGAAATGTAGTCACCGGATCAGACATCAGTGCCAGCGAGGCTGAGGACTGTGAGGACCTTGAAGATTTTTGTCAAGGTCCACCCTGTGACATCTTTTGTTGGATAGCTTGCAAGATTTCTTCCTGGGGTGGTGAATCCTAGCCCTGAGGACTGACTGTGGGAACATGATTTAAATGACTACAGCACTTAGCACTTTTTCCATAGCCAGAAATAGGGCTCAATACCCCTGTTTTTTCTCCCTGTCCTCATTTACTCACATATCTTTCTACAGAAAAGAAAATGATGTTACTTTCCCACCTCAGCTTTATTATACTGCATGAATAAATGCAACACATCACCTCCAAATAATTGATTGAAATGCAATCCCTTTCCCTCTCACTCCACCCAGTCTCTCTCCTAAGATGGTATCTAGTGGGGCCATGTCTTCATGCATTATGCATCTCTATGATTATGCATTAACTTCTCGAAGACTAGCAAGTGATACCTAAATTCTTCAAGCATGTTATTTATGCTAAATAATTAATTACATCTTTTATTTATAAAAATTTACTTGCTGGAAGTTCAGACATAAGTTCTGCCAACCCATCTTCTCTATTAGATTTCAACTTCCCGGCATGAAGTCTGAAAACTCACCTACAGATTTCAGTCTTTGAAAGCCCTTAGGCAGGCAGCCAGCATGAAGTTGGGTATTCCAGACAAGTGAGACTGGCTTTAAGCCAACAGATACCTGTACTGACCTCTTCCCACGGTCGTGGGGATACAGCTTGCCAAGGCCTTAAGTGCCTGGGGAAACCTATTTCCAACTTTAATGCATTAGTAACTGCTGTGTCCTAAATGATGAGCAGTTAGGGACTTTTTGTACCTGAGTAAATGTAATCAGGTGATTGGAGAAGTTGTTAAACCCACCTAGTTTGTATGAGTGGGAGGATAATATAAGTAAAAAGAAATATGGGTAACCGTCTGGGGAACAGACTGCATGATCAAAACATTTTGTTTTGTCTTTTAAAACATATTTGGGAGAAATTGTAAACAGACAAAATAAATGTAACTATCATGGTCAACAAATACAATTATTGATGTAATCAAGAGATAACTTTTTTCAGCCAGGCGCCATGGCTCACACCTGTAATCCCAGCAATTTGGGAGGCTGAGGCAGGTGGATCTGTTGAGCTTAGAACTTTGAGACCAGCCTGGGCAACATGGAGAGACCCCATCTTTACTAAAAATAGAAAAATTATCCAGGTGTGGTGGTGCGTGCCTGTAGTCCCAGCTACTCAGGAGGCTGAAGTGGAAAGATGGCTTGAACCTGGGAGGGTTGCAGTGAGCCGAGATTGTGCCACTGCAACCCAGCGTGGGTCATAGAGCCAGACCTTGTCTCAACAGTGACAACAACAACAAAGAAGTTAGTGGCCGGGTGTGGTCATGCCTGTAATCTCAGCACTTTGGGAGACCAAGGCGGTGGGGATTGCTTGAGGCTAGGAGTTCAAGACTAGCCTGGGCAACATAGTGAGACCCTGTCTCTACATAAAAATTAAAAAATTAGCCAGGCATGGTGGCACGTGCCTGTAGTCCCAGCTACTTGGGAGGCTGAGGTGGGAGGGTCGCTCAAGCCTGGGAGGTAGAAGTTGCAGTGAGCCCGTGATTGCACCACTGCACTCCAGCCTGGGTGACAGATTGAGGCATATCTAAAAAAATTAAAAATATATATATATAAATAAAACTTTTTTCCTGTTGCCCTTTTATACTTTAATAGGCTGAAGTGCAGTGGCATAATCACAGCTCACTGCAGCCTTGACCTCCTGGGCTCAAGAGATCCTCCTGCCTCACCCTCCTGAGTAGCTGGGACTACAGGTATGAGCCACTATACCCCACTAATTTTTGTTTTTTATTTTTTGTAGATACGGGCGTCTCACTGTGTTGCCCAGGCTGGTCTTGAATTCCTGACTTCAAGCAGTCCTCCCACCTCGGCCTCCCAAAGTGCTGGGATTGCAGGTGTGAGCCACTGAGCCTGGCTCAACTCATTTTTAGGAAATAGACTATCGTCCTGTCACTCTAAGTTACAAGCTCTGTCTCAATTCAGAAATTAGAATGACCAGCCCAAGCTGATAATCGAACCTTTGAACTTGATTTAATGTTTATCATCCCCTTTCTCATCTCAGGCCTGGATCCAACTGGGAGTCTCAGTGGGAAGGGCTGGGGGCTAGGTGGGAGCCTCTCTGTAGCTTCTCTCTGTCTACGCGTCTTTCTCTCCTTACACATTCTCCGTGTGCTAGCTAGTTTCTGAATCCCCAGGACTGGGTGGGTAATTAGGGAGTTAGGGATAAGGGAATTGGAAAGGTTGTTTTCCAGTCCCTGAGCCCGGCCAGTGTTTGACATGTTGGACATTGTGGTGGGCTCTTCAGAGACCCGCATCATTGGTGAGCTCTCTCCTGTAATTGTCTGGACATATAAAGATGCATTGTTTTTTTGGAGACAGAATCTCACTGGAGTGCAGTGGCACAATCTCAGCTCACGGCAACCTCCACCTCTCAGGTTCAAGCGATTCTCATGCCTCAGCCACCTGAGTAGCTGGGATTACAGGCATGAGCCACCACGCCCAGCTAATTTTTGTATTTTTAGTAGAAACGGAGTTTTGCCATGTTGGCCAGGCTGGTCTCGAACTCCTGGCCTCAAGTGATCCACCCACCTCGGCCTCCCAAAGTGCTGGGATTACAGGTGTGAGGCACCATGCCCGGCCAGAAAGATGCATCTTTATTTCAGGTGTTATCTGGGGATTTATTTATTCCAAGACCCCAGCAATCCTGTGCCCACCTCTAGTTTCTTGCTGCTGGGGTCTCTCTGCCTCTCCAGTAGGTGGCCCTGTGAGACAGGACCCAGTCAGACCTCACACCAGCTCTCTCTTCTGAGTGGCCACGTTTGGTCCCCAGGGCACACTCTACTCAGGAAAACCCAGAAAGGCAGACTAGCTCCTGCATGCCCCTCTAGCCGCTGTCATGGCCCACTCTGGGTGTCACAGGCATGCCTCTGGGACCTGAATGTCTGCTGGTTCCAGCTGTAGTGAAACTACTTTAAAGCTCCCCAAGTGGTCCACACAAGCTAACCTGACTGGGCTTGGAATGAAGAAGATACAACTCTTGCCCATCTTTCTTTTTTTTTTTTTTTTGAGATGGACTCTCTTCTGTCATCCAGGCTGGAGTGCAGTGGTGCGATCTCGGCTCACTGCAAGCTCCACCTCCCGGGTTCACGCCATTCTCCTGCCTCAGCCTCCTGAGTCGCTGGGACTCCAGGCGTGCCCATCTTTCTTTGGGGGATTTTAAGGGGGACACTACAGCTCATTAACAGCTCCCCCAACAAAAGCTCTTCACCTATCTGCCCACTCCCCCCCCCCCCGCCCACTCTGACCCCTTTTCATATCCTTGATCTGGAGGAGGCATCCAAGAGTGACGGAGCCAGGTCTCAGTAATTTCCTTTGTGAATTCCGTGTAAGGGGGTCTGTTTCACAGTCATGTAGGTATCTGATATCTATCATATTGGTGCCTCAATTAAAATGGAGGCAGAAAGAGCCCTATTCTAATATCTCATTCCATAAACAATAGAGACAAAGGCAAAAGTGTGTGTTTTAGTTCTCTATTGCTGCCTACCAGCCAGAAATGGAGTGGTTTAAAACAACATTGATAGACTATTTCTCATGATTCTTTGCTGGCTGGTCAGTTCCTCTGCTGGTCTCACCTGGGCTGGCTCGTGCAGCTGCCGTCACTCACACAGCTGGTGGTTGGCACTGACTGTTGGTTGGGCGCCTTGGTTTTCTTTCTCATGGCTTCTCATTCCCTGGTAGGTGACAATGGTTTCCTTTCAGAACAAGCATGGCAGTGTTTCGAGGGACCAAAGTGCAAGCTCCAAGGCCTCTCAAGGCCCAGGCTCTGAAAGTCACACAGCATCACTTTCATACATTCTATTGACCAAACAAAACCACAAGACCAGCCTAGATATAAGAAGTGGGAAAAGAGGCTGGGCGCAGTGGTTCATGCCTGTAATCCCAGCACTTTGGGAGCTGAGGCGGGCAGATTGCTTGGGCCCAGGAGTTTGAGACCAGCCTAGGCAACATGGCAAAACTCTGTCTCTACGAAAAAAAAAAAAAAAAATTAGCTGGCACACACCTGTAGTCCCAGCTACTTGGGAGGCTGAGGTGGGAGGATCACTTGGGCCTGGGGCCTAGAAGGCAGAGGCTGCAGTGAGCTGTGATTGCACCACTGCACTCCAGCCTGGGTGACAGAGCGAGACCCTGTCTCAAAAGAAAAAAAAAAAAAAGAATTGGGAAAAGAGACTCCACCTTAGTCTTAGTCTTTCACCCTCCCCTATAGTTTCTAACACAGAATTCTGCCTCTGTCATTTCTGGTTCTAGACTTTTTCTGAGCAGATTTGGGGTAAAGGATTAGGGGAAGAATTAAAAGTTATCTCCACATTGGTTTACATTTTGCTTACATTTGGAAGGGTAGAAGGAAGAGAAAAGAAAGATTCAGAAGTTGAGAGGAGGGAGGAGAGAAAGTAGAGCCAACTGTGGCTGACCTTGGAAAAGCACTGCAGGGGATAGACCACAGATTGGGAACTGGGAGTCCTTGGTTTAGAGAATAGGGTTCCAGGCCAGGCAGGTGCTTTCATTAATGAAGTTATCGGTAAGTCAATATGTCTGTCTGAGTTGGATGAATGATACCCTCCAAAGCTTATTGTGAAAATGAACTTCACTATAGATTGGATTCCCCCTTGGGGCCTGGCTAAAGCCACACTATGAGATGTTAGCCTGATACTGGCTCCATAATACCCAAACCCAGCCTGAGATCCTCCCCATCCACCTGCCCCAGTGGACAAACCTTGCACTCCCATCCTTTCTCCCCTCTGACTTTTGTGCTCCTAGGGAAGGTGATCAACAGCAAGGCAAGGTGCTGGGTGCTGGCAAAACAACCTCGCCTTCAGGTTCCAGGTTTCTGAAAGAGGTGAATGACAGAAGAGGGAATCAAGTTGATTATTTCCTCCATGTCTCCGCTCTACTTTGGGCGCTACATTCAAAGCTCAGGTTTTTCATTTTAAAAATAATTGCTAAAGTCCTTAGGGGGTAGATGCTTTATGTGTGCTTATCTCGAGTTTAAGTTGAAAGGACCTGTGTTTCCCATCAGATGCCCCCAGCAGGAATGGCATTGGAGGCTGGTGATATTTGAAGGGCAGGTCAGATTGCTGAGACATGAAGTGGCTGGGCTGGTGTTGAGCCGACACAGGTGAGCAGGCTCAGGCTGCAGATTGTTGAAGCAGATAAGCAAGCGATGGGGATGGAGAGGGGTCGGGACCTGCACTCGCCTTAGATTTTAAACACATCAAGTCCATGGAAGAATTTATTTTCTACTTTCAGAGAACAGATACATGCCTCTCTTTAAGAGAATATGCTGTGCTAAAAAAATTATCAAGTTTTCATCGTGGCTTTTCACGATCAACATGGCTAAGCAGAAGCCTGTCCAGCTGCATCTAACTCTACGTGCTTCCTAAATTACCCTGTAATCCTCTTGTCCTCTTCCAAGCCTTGGCCGATCTGAATCATAGTGCATTTCTTTCAGCACACACATGGCAATAGATACTTTAGAGCATCGTTGGGGTGAGTTTTGTGTGCGTGAATGCCTGTGCCCTGGCCTGGGCCACCACCGCACACAACCAGCAGGCGGAGTGTGGCTCTACCAGCCACGACCTCCCTCCAGGGCAGTGCGGGGAGGCCACCGGCAGGGGGTGCTGCACCCACACTGCTGGCACCAGTACGTGGGCATTACCAGGCTTCATAAATTGCTGGAAATTTAAAGCTGGAGGGGATGTTAGAAACTGTATCATCCACTGGTTTCCATTCGCTCGTGAGGAACCCATGATCCCGAGAGTTGAGTTTGTGGTGGAAATGGAGTTAAAATAGAGCCCTCTCCACTTCCAGGCCAGGACCTCCACCTTTCACATCCCCACTGCCTTCCCCTGGCATGACTACAAATGTCTTACCAGTGTTGAGAGGGAAATGATTTGCGTGTAGAAGAATCAGCAAGGACAAGAACAGGTACTTAGTGCTATTTGCCTGGGAAATTGCAGATTGAGGCTTTTTGCATTTGGCCCCAAAGTCACAGTCAACCCGAAACTAGTAGGGGTAAGATTATTATTTTTTAGTGATTATATTTAAAAATAGCACACTTGTGGAAAAAATTACAATTTGCTACAAATCATCAAAACATTTGCCCATCCTCTGAGAGGCCATATGTTGTAGTGTCAGTCCTCACCTCTGTTATTACTAGCTGGGTGATCTTGGCCAAATTTCTAAACTCCATTTTGCCTCATCTGTAAAATGGGGTTGGTGAAGATTAAATGAGATAAGACATAGACAGTGCTTTTTAGGGTCACAGCATATCCTAAGTACTCAACAAGTGCCAACTGTAATAATAATGGGAGCCATTTGGCATCTATAACTTGGAACTGCTATGTAGCTGTATCTACTACAGTGGAGAAATGTTCCCTCTCACCAGTTGGATATGTAGCTGTTGGGTGTAGCTTCTCTACGGTCTACCAGGATCCTCTCCAGAGACCATAGTTGTGGCCAGGAGTTGGCTAAGGTGAAGGAGTGAAGAGTAGGTATGGAAGGGTGGAAGGAATGGGTGAGTGGCTTTTAGTCTAAGCTGGCAAGTAAGAAAGAATTGAGAAAGAGAGGAAGTGTGCTGGGATGTGTTCTTCCCCAACTGGGGATCTTTCTTATAGGCAAAAAAATAAATAATCAAAAGCCATGAAACAGACAGTGATAACTTTTTTTTTAGACGGAGTCTCACTGTGTTGCCAGGCTGGAGTGCAGTGGCACGATCTTGGCTCACTGCAACGTCTGCCTCCTGGGTTCAAGCGATTTTCCTGCCTCAGTCTCCTGAGTAGCTGGGACCACAGATGCACGCTACCACACCCAGCTAATTTTTGTATTTTTAGTAGCGACAGGGTTTCACCATGTTGGCCAGGATGGTCGGTCTCCATCTCTTGACCTCGTGATCCGCCTGCCTAGGCCTCCCAAAGTGCTGGGACTACAGGCATGAGCCACCGGGCCCAGCCGTGATAATTTTTTTTCAGGTAGAAATCTTTTGGTTCTTTTTTTATCAAGTATTTTGTGTGATGCTTACAGAATACATTTATTAAGTATTTTGTACAGCTCTTATTTTTTGTTGTTGTTTTACAATTTGGGTGATGCGTGCAAAAAGTAGATATAGTTCTAGATAGTGGATTTTTTTTTTAGCTAATTAGATTGACCTCAGGTCCAATCTGTAAAGTGTTTCAAATACTTAAGTTTTGTTTAGATTTGTTTAATCTTATCCATGACCTTTTTTGCCCCCCAGCCTTCCTACCTCATTGTGCCATTGATAGCAACTTGACTTTGGTTTCTTCTCTTTTCAGAGTTTGATCCAGTGGTTGTAAAATGCTTTCAGATCGCGACATGAAACTCTGCCTTAACAGAAAGGCACAATATAAATCAGAGATGGCCAGAAAGGCAAGCGTGAAAATAGTATCCCTGATTTTTTTCCAGTAGCACATGATATAACATTGAATAATTGCTGGGTATATTTGACAAATTGGGAATACAGTTCATTAGGGAGCTGGGGAACTTAAAAATCAGACTGTCTTCAGGAAAATTTATGAGGGGATTACAATGTGCAGCCACCAGAAAATGGGGCAGCAGGAACCTTTGCTGAATTGATGATCTGCCTGAGCGGGAGCTGCATCCATTGAGCAAAACTTTCTTTAGTCAAAGTGAGTTAGAGGGAAAATTGTGATAAATAGAATGAATGAAAAAAATTAACATCCAGAATATCTAGAGAATGGAATTCAATCCACAAGGGCAATACTATTTCTACTGCATTAATAGTCAAAAAAAAATCTGAACATGTTGTTCACACAAGAGGCATTACAACTAGAAAACAAATCCTTGGAAGAGGACTCAGCCTCCTTAGTAATTATAAGAAGTTAAAACACAAAACCATGCAATGCCGTTAAACTGGCAAATTATAATTACAAAATCAAAGTCTGGCAAGGCTTTTGAGAAAGTTATACCCTCATACAAACATAAATTAGTACAATATTTCTGGAAAGCAACATGGCGAAGTGTAGTAAACCATGGAACATCATATCCTTTGAGCTAGTATATGTTTGAGACTACATCCTGGAGAAACAAAGAAAGAAAAATAGGAAAAAAAACCCCTAAAAATTATTTTAAAAAATTAAAAACAAACTATGGTCTGGCACGGTGGCTTACACCTGTAATCCCAACACTTTGAAAGGCTGAGGTGGGAGGATCACTTGAGCCCAAGAGTTCGAGACTAGCCTGGGCAACATGGCAAGACCCCGTGTCTACAAAATTTTTTTTAAAAATTAGCTGGGCATGGTGGCATGCATCTGTAGTTCCAGCTACTCAGGAGGTTAAGGTGGGAAGATCTCTTGAGCCCAGAAGGTCGAGGCCACAGTGAGTTGAGGGCATCACTGCACTCCAGCCTGGGCAACAGAGCAAGACCCTGTCTCAGAAAAAAAGAAACCCCAAAAGTATGTTGTAAAATGAAATATAATATTACTATTAAGAATGATTTTTTTTTTGAGGCAAAGTCTCACTCTTGTCCCCCAGACTGGAGTGCAATGGCACGATCTCAGCTCACTGCAACCTCTGCCTCCTGGGTTCAAGTGATTCTCCTGCCTCAGCCTCCCGAGTAGCTGGGATTACAGGCAGCTGCCACCACGCCTGGCTAATTTTTGTATTTTTAGTAGAGACAGGTTTCACCATGTTGGCCAGGCTGGTCTCGAACTCCTGACCTCGGGTGTTCCACCTGCCTCAGCCTCTCAAAGTGCTGGGATTACAGATGTGAGCCACTGCGCCTGGCTGAGAATAATGGTTTTTTTTTTTTTGTTTTTTGTTTTTTTTCTTAGACAGGGTCTTGCTCTGTCACCCAGGCTGGAGTGCAGTGACACAATCTTGTCTCACTGCAACTCCTGCCTCCTGGACTCAAGTGATCGTCCCACCTCAGCTTCCAGAGTAGCTGGGACTACAGGCACATGCCACCACACCGTGCTAATTTTTTAATACTTTTTGTAGAGATGGTGTTTCGCTATGTTGCCCAGGCTGGTCTCGAACTCCTGGGATCAAGTGATCTGCCCACCTTGGTCTCCTAAAGTGCTGGAATTGCAGGCCTGAGCCATTGTGCGTGGCCAAGAATAATAAATTTATGTGTTATAAAAACAAATAGAAAGGCTGATATAAAATACAGTAAGTCCTCACTTAACATCATTGACAAGTTCTTGGAAACTGTGACTTTAAGTGAAACGATGGATAATGAAACCAGTTTAACCACGGGCTAATTGATATGAATACAGAACTAAATTCCTACGACATATTTCTAGTCAAGGAAACCACCACATTTCTAGATTAAGACCCAAAACACTTCTATTAAAAATGGAAATAACTGTGAGCTATACATGCATTTCAGTAATAAAAACAAGTAAGATAATTTTTTACCCAGTCTTTGGTGAATCGGTGAGTGACAGCAGTCATGTGGTGGGTAAGTCAAGGAATAAGTGTTTGCAATGAGAAAATTGTCAGGAGCCCCCCCTTCCACCATGCAGTTGAAAAACGAGCAGTAACGAATGTGGCGGCTCCTTGAGCGCTTTTGCACTGCGTCGTTTATTGTCGTGTATCTGTAGGATTATTCACTACTTTATAAATTTTTATTTTACTGTAATTTGTATCCATTTATTACCCAACTCGCTTATTCCACTTCAGGGTGGGAGGTAGCCAGAGCCTATCCCCAGCAACTCAAGGCACAAGGTGGTACCCAACCTTGGACAGGACGCCATCCCACCATAGGGCCCACACACTCACACACACACAGTCGCTCAGATCTGGACCGTGTAGACACGCCAATCAACCTAATGTACAACACACATCTTTGGGATGTGGGAGGAAACCAGAGTACCCAGAGAAAACCCACACAGACATGGGGAGAACTTGCAAACCGCACAGACAGTGGCCTCGGCTGGGAATCAATTTTCAAAAATCTCATCGACATTGTAACAAAACCATGTTGATCAAAATGACACTTTTTTGAGGACCTGCTATAATGCTAAATGAAAAATGGTTGAGCTCAGGCTGGGCGTGGTGGCTTACACCTGTAATCCCAGCACTTTGGGAGGCTGAGGCGGGCAGATTGCCTGAGCTCAGGAGTTCGAGACCAGCCTGGGCAACATGATGAAACCCCATCTCTACTAAAAAAAGTACAAAAATTTAGCTGGGCGTGGTGGCA
Source organism: Pan troglodytes (assembly GCF_028858775.2). Lineage (NCBI taxonomy): Eukaryota > Metazoa > Chordata > Mammalia > Primates > Hominidae > Pan > Pan troglodytes. The sequence goes on from NC_072401.2 coordinate 47,412,241, forward strand.
CACACCTGTAATCCCAGCACTTTGGGAGGCTGAGGCACAAGAATTGCTTGAGCCCGGGAGGCAGAGGTTGCAGTGAGCCGAGAACGTGCCACTGCACTCCAGCCTGGGCAATAAAGTGAGACCCTGTCTCAAAAAAATAAAAAAAATTGAGCTCAACTTTATAAATATTGACTATAGGTTTGTTTTAAAAAAATAGCCCAAGCAACAATACAGCTAAAAAGAGATAATTTGTTACATGGCAGGATGAGAAGTTAATTTGATTTTTCTGTTGCTTTGATGTTTTGTATTTATCTCTCATTACAAAATTGGTTAAAAGCACAATTTTAAAGACTGCAATATATATTGTTAAACATCAAGGACAGAAAAAAGGTAAACCCTTACATCTCCTTTATGTGGTTTCTCACAGCTGTGCAGATCTGAAACACAAGCTAGAATAGCACAAAAACTGCATCTCGGAGCTGCACAAATTTCCTCGATTATACTTAGAGGAAAAGTGTGATTACCAAGAGCTTTGAGTGGATGTCGGAGAAAGTCATGTTGGGTTAACTGTCTGGTTGGCTCATCCGATGACAGAGCTTTACGTACTTGGATCTGATGCTGGGATTGTTTTGTTTGGTTTGGGTTTCTTTGGAAGTGAGGGAGGCCAGTATGGGATACAGGAAAGAGGCAAAGCATTGACTCCTTTCCACTAGTAAGCATTTGCCTCCTTCATCAAGCCAGTGCCACATTTCCGCATCCTTCGGCTTCCTTCTTCTGGTCTGATCCTTCTTGCCCCATAAGCTTGGCATTCTCTGATGGTTATTTTTGCTGTGTTATCTACCTCTAACAGCAACAGTAATCTTAATAAAATATAGTCTCACATTTCCTCCAAGTAGCTAGACGTTCTTAAGGCTTTAGACACAGCCTTCATTGTATGTAATAGTGGCCGTTTTTCTTTTTGTCCTTGCACCTGTGTAAGCAGGGCACTAAATCTTGTAGGTCTCACCCTGATTTGCCTCTTTGCAGCAGCAAGGACACCTGAGTCTCTGTACTTTGACATAGATTTCTGCTTACATCGGGCAGTTCTGAGTCAGAGGGTGGTGGGCCTGAGTCAACACCATCTGCTTTCATCAACCATGTTCCCGAGACCCAGAGTGGGGAGATTCCCATGGCCCCATTCAGGCACCTACAGAGGCTTCATGAGCATGTGCTTCCCTAGCAGAGGCGAGAATGGCGCAGGGACCCTTGTGAATTTTTACTGGAGAAATTGTTACGGAATTCTCAGGCTCTTGTTTCCAAATTCTTTCTTCCCTCTCTTCTCTTTCCCATATTTTTCTTTTTCCCCCTCCACACATTAGAAGGCTTCAAGATAATAAGGTAATATTTATTGGGGACATGATGTGTATCAGGCACACTTATGCATATTAACCTATTTAATCTTCACAACCACCCTATGAGGTAGGTGGGCACAGCTATTATCCTCATTTTACAGCCAATGAAATAGGCAGAGAGGGTAACTTCTCCAAGCTCACTACATGGGAGAAGCAAGCTTCACACCCAAGCAGTTGGCCCAGAGTGCAGGCTGTGGGCCACTGTGCTCTGTGCATCGTAACAGGGCACCAGGGCTAGCTTGCCTGTGCTCTGGCGAGGGGGCTGATGTGAAAGAGACCAAAGCTAGAGTGAAGAGTGAGGTGTGGGAGTGCATGCTGGTGGTGTGTGGGGCGTGTGCGTGGAGAGCCTGACCTGTTTTCCTGTCGTCCTGTCATTTACTCTGTGAGTACACCCAGTTACTTAACCTCTTTGCTTCTCACTTTCCTAGTTCGTAAAATTCCAGGAATATGAATATGAATAGCGCTTAACCCCTCATAGGGTTGTTGTGATGATTAACTGTGTTAATAAAGTCCCTAGGACAGTGGCTGATCCATGAATGTTAGCCATTATCATCAGCATCATCATTAATTTGGGAACCACTCCACCTCCTCTTTCTACTAGACTGGTAGTGACAAAAATAACATTTCTAGCAAGTTCCAGGTGGTGCCAATGCTTCCTGCCTGGGAATCACACTTTGAGAACCACTGAGGTGGAGGATCTGGAAGTTCTTCCTTTCTTAGCACCCCACATTCCATTTCTTTCCCTGAGCTCTGTCCCTGGGTTATTTTCACTTTCTGTCTTTAGTACCCAGAGTGGCCAGCTTGCATGGCTATCAATAACCAGTGAAAGGAGCTTCCCCGGAACCTCTCATTGACTCCTTTCAATGAATACTGTAATTTGTATTCATTTATTACCCAACCCGCTTATTCTACTTCAGGGTGGGAGGTAGCCGGAGCCTGTCCCCAGCAACTCAAGGCACAAGGTGGTAACCAACCTTGGACAGGACGCCTGCTTTCAGCAGGATCTGATGGGTAGGCCTGTTTCCACGAGAGGGAGATGCAAGCAAGTGAAAAGACAGAAGTTAGCAAGTGTTGAATGCATAGTATGCACAGAAACACACCTGAGTGAGTGGATCCGTGAATAAAGACAGCAGATGATTTTGAAAGTAATAGGAGGCCAGGTGTGGTGGCTCGTGCCTGTAATCCAAGCACTTTGGGAGGCCAAGGTAGGCGGATCACTTGAGGTCGGGAGTTTGAGACAGGTTTGGCCTACTTGGTGAAACCCTGTCTAAAAAAATGCAAAAATTAGCCAGACGAGTAGCTGTAGTCTGAGCTACTCAGCAGGCTGAGGCAGGAGAATCGCTTGAACTCAGGAGGCAGAGGTTGCAGTGAGCTGAGATGACACCACTGCACTCCAGCCTGGGTGACAGAGCAAGACTCCGTCTCAAAAAAGAAAAAGAAATGTAATAGAAAAATAGAGAAAAGAATCTTCCTCCCTGAAAGATAACGACCTTTGAGCAAAGATGGAGGTAATGGAGGAAAGTGGGGAGAAGAGAGAAAGGGGCCCTAATTGTCACATTCATGGTTGGAATTGTGAGGTTGTAAGAAGCAAAGGCTGCAGGCACCCTGACCTGACTCAGACAGATGACAGCTTGCCTTTCACAAAGTAAAAGGTAATAGTGTATAAATGAGAAAAAAGTAGGAGTTCCAGTCACTTTACTACCTCTGGGGTCGGAAGGGAATGGGGAGCAGGTCTGGGGTTCAGTATTTGTGTGACTGCTGACTTCAGAGGTCTGAATTCTCTCCAGCTCACTTGCTGCCTCAGTGGGTGGGATGTGATGGGACTTCCCATCCAGGGCCCTAAACTCTGGAATCCATCCTCATAAGAACTGCGCTGCCTCTGAGCACCTGGGCAAGCTCTGTGTGGGATGCAGATACTCTGCGAAATAAGGGTTCTGCTTCTTTTAGGCTGCAAGAGCAGAACTGGGATGTGAATTCCAGCCCAGGGCATTTTGCACCCTGGATCTGGTTTATGCTCTTACTTGCTGCAACTATGATGGTGGCTGTTTCCCCGGGGTCTCCCAGCCCAAGCCTGGTCCTGGAGTGGCTCACAGCAAGTCTCATTGCCCCGAGGCAGGAAGGCTGCAGAGAAAGTTGCCCCTGGAGTAGGGAGAGAGGAGAGGAAGCCAGTGCTCTCTTCAAGTGGCCTGCTCTGTGTTCACAGGCCCGATGGGCTCCCCAAGGCTGTCCTAGCCAGGCTGGATCTGTGCCAGGCCTTGGCGCAGCAGCTGTGTTCCGTACCTTGGATTCCTGACAAAAGCAAAATAATTGCTGCTTCCAGCTACAACCAGCTGGCTACCAGGAGAAGTCACCAGGGAGAGTTCTGCTGTATCCTCTCTGCCCCTACCCCCAGCTTTCTGTTCTCAAGAATGACACTTTGTTGTTCCTCTGTATATCAGTCCCAGATTGGAAATGAAAAAAAGAATTGAAAAAAACTAAAATATCATAATGGGGTGGTGCATTTCCGAATGGTTGTTGATGGGTCTGGGGGTTTCCTGTGCACCCCAAGCAGGAAGTTTCGACTTGTTTTGAGACTGTCAGCTCTTGATTGGAGACTTCCCTGGAAGAAGCAGTCATTCAAGAGAGTGAGCTCTTTGTGTTTATAGAAGACAAAAAAATACAGCTGGGCGCTGTGGCTCACGCCTGTAATCCCAGCACTTTGGGAGGCCGAGGCAAGCGGATCACGAGGTCAGGAGACCGAGACCATCTTGGCTAACATGGTGAAACCCCGTCTCTACTAAAATACAAAAAATTAGCCGGGAGTGGTGGCGGGCGCCTGTAGTCCCAGCTACTCGGGAGGCTGAGGCAGGAGAATGGCATGAACCCAGGAGGCGGAGCATGCAGTGAGCCAAGATTGCACCGCTGCACTCCAGCCTGGGCAACAGAGTGAGACTCCTTCTTAAAAAAAAAAAAAAAAAAAAAAAAAAAAAAGAAGGGAAAAAAATACATATATTTTCCTTTGGGAGGCCAAGGGGGGCGGATCATGATGTCAGGAGATCAAGACCATCTTGGCTAACACGGTGAAACCCCGTTTCTACTAAAAATACAAAAAATTAGCCAGGCATAGTGGCATGCGCCTGTAATCCCAGCTACCTGGGAGGCTGAGGCAGGAGAATTGCTTGAACCTGGGAAGCGGAGGTTGCAGGGAGCCAAGATCGTGCCACTGGACTCCAGCTGGGTGACAGAGCGAGACTCTGACTCAAAATATATATATATTATACATTTATATATAGTATATATTTATATAAAAATGTATAATATATGTTTTTAAATATATAATATAATATAATATATGTATTATATAAAAATATATAATATATATATTTTTCCCCTTATTCTCCTAGGTTCCTCAGCTGGGGTCCTGTAAATTAGATTGACAAAAGACAGATTAGCAAGAGAAACATAAAAAAGTTTATTAACATGCACATCACAAATACACATGGGGGCACTCAGAGATGAGTAACTCAAAGGGATGGTTACACCTTGGCTTATATAGCATCTTAAAAGAACAGTAAAGTTTTAGAGAAATGACAAAGGAAAAGGACTTTGAGTTTCTAAGGCAGCAAGTTGTGGGAAGGTAAATAGTGGGGGAGCTAATGGAAGATAAGTGCTAGTTGGGAAGGTTGGTTGTATAGACTCCTCTGGTGCCCTCTCCAGGCTGGTAAGGGTCTAGAGTTATCTCTGGTGATTCCCCTCTGTCCTTCCTGGTAGAGAGGGGAGGAGAGACACATTTACAGATTTATGTTCTGCTTTTAGGTAAATAGGGGGAGGGCAGAGAGCTCTTTTGTATCTGCTGCTGTGTAATTGCCTTCAGCTCAAAATAATCTTTATCCTTAAAAGGCATATTTTGGGGTAGCATGTTCTGCTACCCTTCATGTTCAAGAAGATATGTTTAAAATTCTTTCTCTGAAACATATCTCTTTCCCCCCTTCCGTCAATTCAAAAAATATTTACTATTCCATTGACAAACTTGTATTTGGTTAGACCTATGGGATGCAGAGCTGTGTGCTGGGAGATGCTGGGGGGAGGGTGAAATCCAGAGCTGAGTGCTGCTCTCAGGAAGCTTATAGTTGAGCTTATCAGTCAAGGTGTAAACACACAGAAAGCATCGCTGACTATAATCCTCACCAGCCCAACCTCTAGCTCCAGGCCAACCTCCCTCCTCCTCCAGAAGTCCTTGGCCCTCCTCACCACCATAGGTACAGCCCCTCCTTCCTTCTGGGGAAACCCTTCCCGACCCTTCCATCCCAAAATGAATCGTCTGCCTTCTCAGCAACCTACTTGTCTTCACAGACTTTGTAGTTTACCACAAACCCTTGGAATGCCTCTTGGTGACTTGAGTCTTTAATTTTGGTGTTGCCATTTCAGCTTTTGGAAGCTCAAAGAAGGCTTCTTCAACTTGTGAGGTAGATTGGTGAGGTTGGCCACACACAGAACTTCTGTTCTTTCTACAAACACTTCTATACCTTTCTCCCTCTCCTCTGCCTGGAAAATTCCCGTTCCTTTTTAAAAATCCGGGTCAGAAATCACATCTTCTTTGCAGCCCCCCAGATTCCTTCAGAGAGACAAAGTCACCACAGCCTGTAGCCCTTCATTCTCCTGTAATTGGCTGGTGGGTTCTTCCTGCCCACTGCACAGACAAAATCAATCCACTGAGACAACGGCATTGCAGTAGAGAAAGAGTTTAATTGACATGAGCGTAGCCCACATGGGAGAATCAGAATTGTCATTCACACTGGTCTCCCTGAAGGCTTGGAGGTTAGGGTTTTTATGGGCAATTTGGTGAGCAGTGGTCAGGGGCTAGGGAATGGGTGCTGCTGTTGGTTGAGGATGAAATCATAGGGGAGTGGAAAATGGTCCTTGTGCACTGAGTCTGCCTCTGGGTGGGGCCACAGGATCAGTTGAGTCATGAGTAGCGAGTCTGAATGGGGTTAGTCTGAAAGATATTTCAAAAAACCAATCTTAGGTTCTACAATAGTGATGTTATCTATAGGAGCAAATGGGGAAGTCAGCAATCTTGTGACCTCTGGCTACATGACTCCTGAGCAGTAAGGGATTGTAGAAACTATGCCTATCTTATTAGAATTGAGGCCCCTCTCATAATCCTAACCTTGTGACCTTTCACTAGTTTTACAAAGGCAATTTAGTTTTGGGAAGGGCTATTATCATCTTTGCTTTAAGGTAAAACTAGAAACTAAATTCCTCCCAACGTTAGCTTGGCCTACATGTAGCCAGGAATGACCAAGGATAGCTTGGAGGTCAGAAGCAAGATGGAATCAGCTATGTCAGAATTCTCTTACTGTCATAACTTTGCAAAGGCAGTTTCACTCCTTTATGACATCTTTATTTTTATTTTTAAATTATTTATTATTATTATTTTTAGAGACAGGGTTTCACTCTGTCACCCAGGCTAACCTATAGACTAACTTAAGACAGGAAAAAGATACAGAGGAGACAAGAGCTGGTCTTGCTCATTAAAAGGCTCAAGACTAGAGGCGAGGCATGGTGGCTCATGCCTGTAATCCCAACACTTTGGGAGGGCCAAGGCGGGCAGATCACTTGAGGTCAGGAGTTCCAGACCAGCCTGGCCAACATGGTGAAACCCCATCTCTACTAAAAATACAAAAATTAGCTGGGTGTGATGGTGCGTACCTGTAATCCCAGCTACTCGGGAGGCTGAGGCATGAGAATCGCTTGAATCCAAGAGGCGGAGGTTGCAGTGAACTGAGATCGCAGTCACTGCACTCCAGTCTGGGTGACAGAGTGAGACACTGTCTCAAAAAACAAAAATGAAACAAAAAGTCTCAAGGCCAGAAAGGGGAGACCAAGAGAAGCTAGACTTTCCTAGAGTCAAGGAAACCAGTTGTAAGGGATTTAGCTATGAAGTCAGAACAGTTTTGACTGCCTGTCAATGGGGGTGTGCAAGGAGAAAGACCATTGCTTCTGAAAAGACTAAAAGAGAACCAAAGCATGGAGCAGCAGCTGTCTCTGGGAGACAAAAGGAAGAATCTTCACGGAGGCTGGGACTGATGGATGGACCATAACCTCTGATTTGGAGATACAACTCCAGGAGTGGGAACTGTATACTCATAGAGGGTGAGGATGAGTATGTTTCTGAATGTTTGAAATATGTTTAACTCCGCAAGGGTAGACCAGGGTACACACCTTTAAGGAGCATACATACTCTTAGTATAGTGTTCTATGCAGATGGCATCCCTTAGTGACCTTTTCCAGAGACAATGCAGGTGGTGCAGTTGTACAGGACCAAGGCATTGTCCACTGCATATCATTGTTACACCCGAATCCCCTTACATCCTAAAGTCAAGTTTGGGGTTTCATTTGAACCTGAGTGGAGGAGAAATGAATTCAGAATCTGATGGGGAAATCTCTCCTTACTTAGATGTGAACCCAGGAGCCTCAAGATGTGAGATGGGTGGACTTTTCTGTGGCACACCTCTATATTATCCTGTCATGATTATTTAAAAAAGAAGCTTCATTCCATTAGAGCTGGAACAGCCCCCACTCTGCAGGATGAGCTTGGGCAGCAATTGACAGGTGCCCTTCAGAACTTAGAAAATGTAGAGGAGAAAGGAGATGTGTCTCCTTTTCTTGACCAATTAGGACAGCTTTGTGACAGCTCCAGGGGAAAGGAACAGGACAAAGAGGGCTGTGTATGAGACGGGAACATGCCAAGAAGCATAGGCTTTATCCAGTCCAGCGCGTCTCACGCTGCACACTGTGGCCTCACAGGGGGTGTAGAACACTTCAGTTTGGATCGTGACCAACATTTAAAGCATAATAAAATAGAACAGAAAGTGTCAGTGCATTGAGTTTAGTAAGGATTAAATATTGTTTATGAAAATTGTATTTCAGTCATATTTGTGTGTGTTCTAGATTGCAACGTGTATTATATTACTTAGCGCAGGTCTCGATTTAAAAAAAACAAACAAACAGCTTCTTCCTTAACAAGCAGAGTGAAAATAACTAGTTTTTTAATCTCAGTGTCCGGCTCAAGTTTTAATCTCAGTGTCCGGCAAACTCAAGTATGCCCAGTTGATAAAGCCCCAATTCACCTTGCTGTAAAAATCCAAGATTATTGTTTGTTTATTTATTTATTTTATTTTTTTTTTTTTTGAGACAGAGTTTCGCTGTTGTTGCCCAGGCTGGAGTGCAATGGCACGATCATGGCTCACCACAACCTCCATCTCCCGGGTTCAAGTGATTCTCCTGCCTCAGCCTCCTGAGTAGCTGGGATTACAGGCACGAGCCACCACGCCCGGCCAATTTTGTATTTTTAGTAGAGATGGGGTTTCTCCATGTTGATCAGGCTGTCTCGAACTCCTGACCTCAGGTGATTTGCCTGCCTTGGCCTCCCAAAGTCCTGGGATTACAGGTGTGAGCCACCATGCCTGACCCAAGGTTATTGTTTAGTAACAAACATGGTGGGAGCAAAAAGTTGTTGGGTGTTCCTCTGTTTAAGAGCCTTCTGGAAGGATGAAGTCTCCACTGGGCTGACACAGAGCCTCTGTGGCCTCTGAGGCCTGTCAGTGGAGACCCTCCAGGTGGTTTTTCCTCACTTAGGTTCCATGACTCACCTTGTCACTTGAAATCCTGCTTCCTATGGGATTGGGCCAAAATCAAATGCATCTTTCCCAGAGCTTTCTTTTCTTTTTTCTTTTTTTTCTTTTTTTGAAACAGAGTTCACTCCCATCACCCAGGCTGCAGTGCAGTGGCATGATCTTGGCTCACTGCAACCTCTGCCTCCCAGGTTTAAGTGATCTTCCCACCTCAGCCTTCTGGGTAGCTGGGACTACAGGCACATACCACCTGGCCCAGCTAAGTTTTGTATTTTTTGTAGAGGTAGGGTTTCATCATGTTGCCCAGGCTAGCCTCGAACTCCTGGTTTCAAATGATCTGCCCACCTCAGCTTCCCAGAGTGCTAGGATTACAGGCATGAGCCACCATGCCCGGTCCAGAGCTTTATTTTCGAAAGGAATCATGTTTTAGAATGTCCATGGGTGAGCTAATGCTGTGACAGTAACATATGGAAGAAAAAGTACACTCATGCTACCCATAGCTGTCATTTTTGTTTGTTTGGTGAGACAAGTGGAAGGTGCTGGTATAGTACTGTGAGAGGTTGATAGTGAAATGAAAATAAAACTCAGGTATGGCTTTTACCCTCTGAAAGTTAGCGTGGACGGTGCTGACAGAGTGATAGCTTTCTTTGGGCTTGAACTGAATTCACATTCAAAATTTTATTGTCACCATCAGGAGCCTGTACCCTTGAGCCCCATTAGCCCTTAGGAAAGCCTAACACCATCTAGATTTCATATCAGCTGGAAAGGTTTATTTCTGAAGTTCAGGGGAGTTATTTATGAAAGCAACAAAATATTCCGAGGATATAGATTATGGGAAAACTCCTTACTCTGGAACTATTCTGACTTGGTTTTTCTTTTTTGTTGTATTTGGCCTTCAGAAAACCCTTCCTGAATTCTTCCTGGTTATCATCCAGGTTGATAACCTTGTTGGTCTTTAAGTGTGCAATTTGAAATATAATCAACATATGTCTACCATTTTCTTTGCATGGGAGAGAGTGAAAATTGTTTCTTATTAATAGTTACCTTTATTATGTTCATTAGGAAAAACAAAATGCCATGTTCCATTTGCTCTCAGAGGCAGTGGAGGACAGGCCCCGGGGCCAAAATGTCTAGGTTCGTATCTTCCTGCTGCCACTAGCAAGCCCCACTGCTCACAGGCACAACGACAGCAGTTTTCAGGGTATCTATCACCTGTCTACCACTTACCAAGCACTTGACATTTCTCATCTTTAATCCTAAAAACAGTTCTTCCAGCTTTGTTTTGTTCTTCCCATTTTTCAGATGAGGAAACAGACTCAGAAAGCATTAGGGAAGAGCTAATCACGGCCACCATGTATATCTTTTTATATTATTCTTTTAATTTGATATTGCCTTTCCCACTTACTCTAGGGCCTACTTATTTGTGGGCAGGAAGAGGAGGTATGCATGTATTTAAGTTTAATCAGTTTGGTATTAGAAAGTCTGTACAAAGCAAGGTCTGTTTTATTTATTTATTTTTTCTAAAGATGGGGGTCTCACCATCTTGCCCGGGCTGGTCTCAAACTCCTGGGCTCCAGCAATCCTCCTGCCTCAGCCTCCCAAATTGCTGGGATTACAGGTGTGAGCCACCATGCCTGGCCTAAAGCAAGGTTTAGCCCGTACTTTCTCATGCTGGCCATCTATGTTCTGGTTCTAACGTTTGTGTGGTTGGTGTTAATGTTAGACCTAAAAAGAGAAAGATGAAATTCGGTATTTGTTATCAACTGTCAGAGACACTTGTTTTCCCCAGACTTTTATTATGTACATTTTCAAACATACAGAATTTTAAAGAATAATACAGTAAACACCCATATATCTACCACTAGATTCAATAATTATTAACATTTGCCATATTTGCTTTATTTACCTATAACTTTTTTTCTCAGCCATTTGAAAGTAAGTTGCAGATGTTGTGGCCATTTACACCTAAATGATTCCATACACATCCCCTAAAAATAAGGATATTATCATAACTTAATCTAATATCTTGTCCAGATTCAGATTTCATGTGTCCTCAGACTATCTTTTTTAATTGTTTTTTGTTTTGAGCTAGGAGCTAGTCAGGCTTTCACATTGTATTTGATTGTTATTTGTTTTCATTGTCTTTGGAACAGACCCTCACCCTTGACATTGACTTTTTGTTTTAGTTTTCTGTAGAATGTCCCACATTTTTGTGTGATTGTTTCTACCTTCCCTCTGTTTTCTGTAAACTGCGAGGTGAGTCTTCCCGGCATGGTTGAAGTTAAGCATATTTGGCAAGAATGCCTGAAGGGTGATGCTGTGTGCTTCCTATTCATCATCAGAAGGTGTCCATTGCCTGCTTGTTCCACTTTAAAGTTTTTTTTAATTTTTAAGCTTTATCACGCTTATCAAACATATCAGAAAGCAAATAATCAGTGCATCTTATGGTAATCGACAAAACTGAACAAGGTAATTTTATTTACAGAAAAAAATTTAGCAAAAAAGTATATAGTACAGTCAATTGAAATGCCTGTTCATTCTTCTTAGGTATACAAGAAAGTAGAAAATAAAAGTTCTCTGCTGCCCACTAAGAAAAAACAAGTCTTTTAAAAGACTTGAATGGAAATGAGACATTTAGGGATTTGTGAAAAGAACTTCTTGGTGCGGATCCACATCTACATTTAGAATTCCACTTAGTTATTTTTAAAAATAAATAAACCTCACAAACAAGACATCACAAAGAACAGAGAGCCCTAGTGCCAAAAATTGCCAGGACCAATATGCTATTGAAACAACTGGTAGAAATGTTACAGACACCTCTTCACTATGTAATGTTCCTGTAGTTCTGAGGTGAAGGTAAACCAGCAGGAGAGAATCCTTTTTTTTTTTTTTTTTTGAGACAGAGTTTCACTCTTGTCACCCGGGCTGGAGTGCAATGGCGCGATCTCGGCTCACCGCAACCTCTGCCTCCCAGGTTCAAGCGATTCTCCTGCCTCAGCCTCCTGAGTAGCTGGGATTACAGGCACCTGCCACTATGCCCGGCTAGTTTTTGTAATTTTTGTATTTGTAGTGGAGACGGGGTTTCACTACATTGGCCAAGCTGGTCTTGAACTCCTGACCTCAGATGATTTGTCCGCCTCGGCCTCCCAAAGTGCTGGGATTACAGGCGTGAGCTACTGAGCCTGGCCGAGAATACTTTTTTTTTTTTTTTGAGATGGAGTTTGGCTCTTGTCACTCATGCTGGAGTGCAGTGGCACAATCTCGGCTCACTGCAACCTCCGCCTCCCGGGTTCAAGTGATTCTCTTGCCTCAGCCTCCTGAGTAGCTGGGATTAGAGGCACCTGCCACCACACCTGGCTAATTTTTGCATTTTTAGTAGAGACCCAGGGTTTCACCACGTTGGCCAGGCTGGTCTCGAACCCCTGACCTCAGGTGATCCTCCTGCCTCGGCCTCCCAAAGTGCTGGGATTACAGGAGTGAGCTACCACACCCAGCTGGGAATGCTTTTTGTAAGTAGCTTTGGATTAAGTGATCTTTCACATTTTTTCTAACTATACCATCTTATCAAAAACATAACAATTACTTATTACTGAGTAAAAATAGTAGTAGCTTTTAATATTCACAACCAAACCAACCACTCTAGTGCCGACATAGGAGGCTACAAACTGTTAACATTTTTTGATCATAACTAGATGATCAAGATGGAGCCCTTTTTGGGGGAAAAAATTCCTTCTACTCCAAATTTGACACTGTTAAGAGGATATAAAGGAAAGTTAAATTATTTGAGATTTTTCACAAAAGATTTAAGAATGAAAGAATAAATCCTGCTGAAAAAAATATGACAGCCGTACCATCTGCAAAGTAAATCTTCTACAGAGGTGCAGCTTGACTCTTTTTATAGTAATAAATAAACACTGCTTAGTTCCATAAGGCACTGTCACTGCAGCTAGTGCACACTAGTGCCACCCACTGTCCCCAGTGTGCAAAAGGAAGGGTGGAGGTGCGTTCCAGTATTACTGATGCTAAGCTTCATTTCTTGGAGTGGTGGCTTCCAGATGCTTGTTTTAAGATTCTATTTTCCCCTTTGCAGTTAGGAAGCAATTTAAGAGGTGATACTTCTCCCAAATCCTTTCATCTAATGATTTTAGCATTTGTATTAGTTTGCTGCTATAACAGTGTACTACAGATGGGGTGGCTTAAGCAAAAGAGATGTGTTGTCACACAGTTCCAGAGGCTAGAAGTTCAAGACGCAGGTGTGGGGAGCTTCCTCTGAGGGCTGTGAGGGAAGGATTTGTTCCAGGCCTCTCTCCTTCGCTCATAGATGGTTGCCTTCTCCCTATGTCTCTTCACATTGTTTTCCTTTTGTGTATATCTGTGTCTAAATTTCCTCTTCCTATAAGGACATCAATCACACTGGACTAGTCAACCCTTGCCTGCCCGTGACCTCATTTTAACTTGATTACCTCTGTAAACACCCTACCTCCATGTCGAGTCACATTCTGGGGCACTGGGGGTTAGGATGTCAACTTTTGAATTTTGGGGGGACACAATTGTGATTCTTGCCTGAATCTGTTATTTATTGGGGTCTTTAGGTTTCTGTGAAACAGATTCTGAGATGCAGATTTGTGTGCTGGCATATCTAGTACTGTGCTTAGAAACATCTGTGGGGGAATAAGAGCAGAATTGGACAGAGAGAGAAGCTGAATTGCAGTGCAGTTGCGACAGAGGCCTCAGCCTATATGCTACAGGGAGCTGCAAAACTGGGCAGTCCTTTGAGGTTTTTTTGTTTGTTTGTTTGTTTGTTTGTTTCTGTTTTTGTTTTAAGATGGGGTCTCACTCTGTCACCTAGACTGGAATGCAGTGCCATGGTCACAGCTCACTGCAGCCTCAAAATCCTGGGCTCAAGAGATCCTCCTACCTCAGCCTCTCTGAGTAGCTGGAACTACCGGCATGTGCCACCACCACACCCGGCTTTTTTATTTTTAATCATTTTATAGAGATGGGGGTCTTGCCGTTTTGCCCAGGTTGGCCTAGAACTCCTGGACCCAAGAGATCCCCTCACCTCGGCATCCTGAAGTGCTGGGATTACAGGCATGAGTGACTGTGCCTGGCCTGGACAGCCCTTTGGAGATGTTCCAAATTGAAGCAAAAGGCCAAATTTTGTACCCCTTTATCTACTGAGCATTGAATGCAGGCTACTGCCAGGGAGGAGGCAAGCCTTGGGCTGTGCAGCTTCCCAGGTAGGGCAATGCCTGAGGAAAGACTCAGTTGTGAGCTGTTAGGTACCGACAATCCCAGTAGTTGGGGAACGAGTGCCTGGACCTACAGAGGGTTGGGGCAGTGCTCAACAGCATCAGTCACAATTGGGGATTGTAGAAGGGTGATTTCCCCCTCTAACCTGCATTTATTATTAATAATTTATGAAATTATTAATTTCTGAAAAGAAGATCTTTCCTTCATCAACTAGGAATGGATTATAGTTCTAAAAAGATAGGATAAATGCTGCTTTCTCTTTTGTCTTTTTTATTATTTTTGCCTTTTTTGAGACAGCATCTCACTCTGTCACCCAGGCTGGAGTTCATGATTACAACTCACTGCAGCCTCGACCTCCTGGGCTCAAGTGATCCTTCCACCTCAGCTTCCTGAGTAGCTGGGACTACAGGCATGCACCACCACACCCAACTAATTTTTTAAAAAATTTTTCTGTAGAGATGGTGTCTCACTATGTTGCCCAAGATGGTCTTGAACTGGGGCACAAATAATCCTCCCTCCTAGGCCTCCCACAGTGCTAGGATTACAGGCATGAGCCACTGTGCCTGGCCGTTTCTCTTTTAATTACCAATTTTCCAAGTCATGAATGATGTAATTCATTTATACTCAGGGTTGCATTATGACTTTTGCCTTTGTAGGCCCCTTCTCCATAAAAATATATTAAAAATCATTTTACAACTACCAGCCTGGCCAACCTGGTGAAACCCCATCTCTACTAAAAATGCAAAAATTAGCTGGGCGTGGTGGTGTGCGCCTGTAATCCTAGCTACTCAGGAGGCTGAGGCACGAGAATCGCTTAAACCCGGGAGGCTGAAGTTGCAGTGAACTGAGATTGCACCCCTGCACTCCAGCCTGGGTGACAGAGTGAGACCCTGTCTCAAAAAGAAGAAAATCATGGCCGGGCGTGGTGGCTCATGCCTGTAATCCCAGCACTTTGGGAGGCCGAGGCGGGTGGATCACAAGGTCAAGAGATCAAGACCATCCTGGCCAACATGCTGAAGCCCCGTCTCTACTAAATATACAAAAAATTAGCTGGGCGTGGTAGCGGGCCCCTGTAGTCCCAGCTACTCGGGAGGCTGAGGCAGGAGAATGGCGTGAACCTGGGAGGCGGAGCTTGCAGTGAGCCGAGATCGTGCCACTGCACTCCAGCCTGGGCGACAGAGCGACGCTCCGTCTCAAAAAAAAAAGAAAATCATATTTTACAACTGTATTGGTATAAAGACAACTATAATCTAGGCTAGATTCATGATTATGTACTTATTACTATATTCTCTTTTTATCTTTTTGAAGAAAACATATTGTGGGCTGTGAGCACTGTGCCTACTGTGTCTAGTGGGTAAGTTAGCCCTGGTAATGTCCTAGATTGAGGCCAGGCAGGTAATAAATGAAGAGGGTTGATTCAGAGTGCATGTACTACTGTATGGGGTAAACAGGGGTGTCATGTGGAGCTGTCTCAGTGGAAGGGGTATGTAGTTCCTGGAAAAAGTTGCCATGCAAGAAAGAGAGGTGGCCTGACGTTGCCAGATCTTTCCATGTTTCAGGAGAAGCCAGATAAAGAGATTTTAAAATTTGAAATTCCCTATTTTTAATTGTTGGATCAGTTTTTTTAAAAATCTGTGGGTTGGTTGTGGCCTGGGGGCTGCCGGTTTGAGAACTCGGCTAGCAGCGAGCCCCCTGAAATGGAGGCTGCCCACTCTGATACTCCGCACCCTGGAGGAAACGGGCATGTGGAAGGTGCTCGTACGTGCTTGAGAAGGAATGAATGAATAATTGTATTTTGATAAGTCAACTCATTAAAATTAGGTTGGAATTTATGCATAAGAACCAAGTGAAGGTCAGAAAACCAAGCCTTGGAATATGCTGCAAAGAAAAAAAAAAGTCTGTTTTGGGGTTATTCACAGCAACTTAAAGCGATTTGGCAAGAATAAAAATGTGTGAAGAAACCTCTTGAAACTGGAGTTTGTGAACTAGGTCAGGCTGCCTTAATGATGCAGTCCCTAATTAGAGAACTGAAGGGGGTTTCTTGGTATCTTGAAAGAATATTGCATTATTAAATTTCATCTTTTTTTTCTATTTAAGCCAGAAACATTGTGATAACAACAACCTTGAAAAAAATGTGTTTTGTAACTTTTTGGTGGGGGGAGCAGCAAGTACACCTCGCTGCCAAATATTATTCGTGTTTGTCCTTGGCCTGTGGCTGCCAGATAGAGAAACGTTTGGTCAGAATACACTGGGTTCACACCGATCACCATGGTGAGGGAGGGTCTGAGTCAGAAAAAAGGACGAGAGGAGGATGAAGAAATCAGGACGGAGAGATGAGGACGGAGAGAAACAGCTCCTCCCAAGAGGCTTTCCTGAACTTTTCACTTTAATTTCCAGCTCTTTTGGCTCAGAAATAAAAACAGTGATGCCTAGGGCCTCTCTCTATAGAATGTTCCCAAAGATGTCCCTCCAGAGCACAGCACTCAGCCCTCTGAGGGTCTGGTTATTGTGGTCTTTATGCTTCATTGCTGCAAAGCTGCCTGCCAGCTCTTCTGTGAAACCTTGGATTCCTGGACTTCAACCAGCAACTGTCTTTATTCCCTTAGAGAGATTGCTTTTTTTTTTTTTTAAAAAAAAAAGGTGATAATGACCCATAACTACTCAGTTCAGATGATGACAGCAGAAATTATTCTTTTTTTTCACTTGCCTGAAATTGACCAGTTTTGGTACAGTTTTTAATTTTTATCTTCCTTCAGAGGGACCAACTTTTTATTTTATTTTATTTTATTTTTTTGAGAGGGAATCTCACTCTGTCGCCCAGGCTGGAGTGCAGTGGCACCACCTCGGCTCACTGCAACCTCTGCCTCCTGGGTTCAAGCGATTCTCGTGCTTCACCCTCCCAAGTATCTGGGATTACAGGCATGTACCATCACACCAGGCTAATTTTTGTATTTTTAGTAGAGATGGGGTTTCACCATGTTTGCCAGGCTGGTCTCGAACTCCTGATCTCAAGTGATCTGCCTGCCTCGGCCTCCCAAAGTGCTGGGATTACAGGCGTGAGCCACTGCGCCAGGCCAAAGGACCAACGTTTTTGATATTAGTTTCCTATTTATAGGCAGAGAAATTAATGAGCATGCATATACCTATAGTAATATAAAATGTATGCACATCTTCCTCTAACACACACAAACTTACTGCCCAAGATAAAATAAAAACTGAATAATTAATGAAAAGGAAATTCAATGGGTCCATAGCACAGTAAATTACTCACTTTGTTCTCAATTTTCCCTAATGGTGATTTCGATAGTTGCATAAGATGGAGAGAGAGAGATTGTGATGGGAGTTATCCTGAATCAGAAGCAATGAATGTGTTTGCTCTTCCCCATTTCACCTCAGAGAACCTGAGCAGTCTGAGGACCCGGTTCAAAAAAAAAGTCTGTGTTGAGATCTGGGTCATCTTTTCCCTAGAGCCTCTGCTTCCTGGTCACCCAGCCTCAACCTTGCAATGTCTGCCTAGTAATAAAAATAATGGTGTTTGCAGTAATATTTATTGAAATATTGTTATATGCAAAATACCCTATACAGTGATCCTTCAGTATCTGTAGGGGGTTGGTTCCAGGAACCCTCCATGGATACTAAAATTCACAGATGCTTGAGTCCCTTATATGAAATGGCATAGTATTTGCATATAACCTTTGCACATCCTCCCATATACTTTAAATCATCTCTAGATTACTTATAATACCCAAAACAATGTAAATGCTATGTAAGTAGTTGTTACAGTATATTGTTTAGGGAATAATGACAGGAAAAAAAGGCCTGTACATATTTAGTACAGACATAACCATTCATTTTGCTTCCTCAAGTATTTTCTTTCTTTCTTTCTTTTGTTTCTTGAGACTGAGTCTAGCTCTGTTGCCCAGGCTGGAGTGCAGTGGTATGATCTCGGCTCACTGCACCCTCTGCCTCTCAGGTACAAGTGATTCTCCTGCCTCAGCCTCCTGAGTAGCTGGGATTACAGGCGTACGCCACCATGCCTGGCTAATTTTCATAATTTTAGTAGAGACGGGGTTTCACCATGTTGGCCAGGCTGGTCTCGAACTCCTGACCTCAAGTGATCCGCCCACCTCGGCCTCCCAAAGTGCTGGAATTACAGACATGAGCCACCACGCCCAGGCTTCTTCCTCAAATATTTTCAGCCCACAGTTGAATCCACAGGTGAATCCACAGTTGAATCCACAAATGTGGAACCCATGGATAAGGAGGGCTGACTGTATGTATTTTCACTTAAGTCCCCCAACAACACTTTGATGTAGTCTTTTGTTTGTTTGTTTGTTTGTTTACAGATAAGAGAACTGAGACTAAGAGACAGTAAGTCGGTATCACCCCAGCTAGGAAATGGCAGAGGGGCAGTTCCAGATTCCCTGTGAGCTCCCTCCCTTCTGTGTGGAAGGAGCTGACATTCTCCGTGAGTTCTTCCAGGGAGCTTTGATTCCCATGCCTAGTAAATGATCTCCCCGACACCCGGAAGAGAAGCTTTGTGTTATTTGAGGGAAAGGAAGAGGCTTCGAAGGAGAGAGGAAGAAGCCACAGGGGAAATCATGGAACGCTCTCAGGCTGAACTAGTTTATGCTATCGAATAGTTTTTTCTCAAGGGCTTGCCTTGGTATCATTGTACTGAACAAATATTAGCAGATCAAAAAAAATGATAACATTGACTTTTTTTGGTAAAATATTACACAATTGACAGCTCCAAATATAGCTCTCCTTATACTTGAGTGTGGCCACAAGTACCAGTTGCCAAACATTTTCAAAAGTGGACTGGAAGCAGAACAGCCTTAGTCTTTGTCATTTTCTTTCTCCTCCCTTCCCCAAACCATTCAGTTTAGTCATCTTGTTTTACATGCTGTTGGTCAAGAGCTAGGCTGTCAGCATCATCCTATGACAGCTAAGAGTTCTTAACTTTCTGGTCATCAAGTTTTTCCTCTTATCAATGCATCTCTTTTCCTTCACGAGACCTCATTTCCCACACCAAGGCATGAGGGTATAAGCCAGAGTTATGACCCCTGTCTTGTCAGTATGAGGGTCTAGAATATATGTGTGTATTTTAAAGCTCCTCAGAAAATTATGATACAGGTAGCCTGGCGCCAGAATGGTGTTTGAGACACCCTTATTTTTTTTTTTATTAATGAGGAAATTGAGGCCCAGAGTGATGAGTAACTTGTCAAGGGCCTTCCAGTTCCTAATCTAGGCTCTGGATGCTGAAAATAACCCAGATAGAAGCCAGAGGAAGCCCATCGATTCAGCACAGGCCGGCCTCCTGGGGCACAGAGCAGCATGAGAAGGGAGGGTGTGTGTCTGCCAGGGGTGCATGGAGAATACTCAGCCCAACGTCTTCCATTTCTGCTCATTATCACTCATCTTCCACAGCCTTCAGATCTACCGTTCTGAATCTGATCACATGATTTTTTTTTTTTTTCAGACGGAGTCTCGCTCTGTCACCCAGGCTGCAGTACAGTGGCATGATCTTAGTGCACTGCAACCTCTGCCTCCTGGGTTCAAGCAATTCTCGTGCCTCAGCCTCCCAAGTAGCTGGGATTACAGGCGTGTGCCACCACACCCGGCTAATTTTTGCATTTTTAGTAGAGGCGGGGTTTCATCATGTTGGCCAGGCTGGTCTCGAACTCCTGACCTCAAGAGATCTGCCTGCCTCAGCCTCCCAAAGTGCTGGGATAACAGGTGTGAGCCACTGCGCCTAGCCTCACATGAAATTCTTTATGGTATCCTATTGTTCTCAAGATCAGTTCTATCTCTCTAGCTATATACAGGTTGAGTATCCCTTATCCAAACTGCTTGGGTTCAGAAGTGTTTTAGATTTTATATTTTTTCAGATTTTGGAATATTTACCATATACTTACTGGTTGAACATCCCTAATTCAAAAATCTGAAATCCAAAATGCTCCAATGAGCATTTCCTTTGAGCATCATGTGGGTGCTCAGAAAATTTCAAATTTTAGAACATTTCAGATTTTCAGATTAGGGATGCTCAACCTATATGAGTCTCTTCCAGACCTGGCTCCTTGCCTGTTTTACTCCCTTCATTTTACCCCCACAGCCCCCTGCCCTGGAGCCAAACCAAACCACTTGCTCCTGCTTGAACACACACAGCCTTCACACCTCCATGCCTTGCTAACAGCAGTCCCTCCTTCATGAGCTCATGCTTCAGGTGCTCCTGTAGTACCTGGGTCTCTCCTTCAGAGTCCCTGTCACCCAGTAATGATTTGTTCAGTGTTTACCTAGAGACTGCCCATGAGTAAAGGGACTACACCTATCTTGTCTGGACCTGGATAAGAGCAGTTTTGATTGGGGGCAGCTATGAGGGGAGAAAGACCAAAACCTGATTGAGTGGGTTTAAGAGAGAATGGAAAGAGAACTGCAACCAGTGATTAGAGACAATATTCAGTAAGTTTCACTGTAAAGGGGAATAGGGAAATGGAATAGGATCCAGGTGGGGAAGTGGGGTCAAGAGAGGTTTTTAAATTTTGCTTTTTAACATAAGAGAAGTAACAGCATGGCTGTAGGCTGTGGGAATAATGTAAGTATGTGGGGCGGTGTTGATGATACAGACAGGCAGACAGGAATTTCTGAGTAATGTATGGGTAGGATGAGTGGATGTGATGCACAAGGGAAGGGCCAGACTTAAAGAGAGAGTGGCTTGGCCATGTGCAGTCATGTAGCGATCATAGAGTACCCAGGCTCAGATGCTGGGTGGTAGGTAGAGGTGGTGGAGCCTGGGGAAGTTCTGATATTCTTACTGAAATCAGAAGCAAAGTTATCAGGTGAGTAAGGCAGGGAGGTGTCAGGGGTGAGGTGATCAGAGCAGGTATGAGGTCAATGTCTAGGAGAGAGGGACCGCATATGGATCGGGGAAATATAATATGGTTGCTGGGTAATATTAAAGCCCAATTGAGGTTAGTGGTCATGATTTTAAAGTGAAACCAATCAACATGGTTGAGTATTTTTCTCTGGTTGAGTTAGTTGCACAGATGCCAGCTGAGAATACATGGAAAGACAGACACAATCCCTGCCCTCCTGGAGATGATGTTTCAGTAAGGGCAGATAGCACTGGACCAGTAATTCCTTATTTAATAACAACGTGACAATTGCTGTACTGGTTAACACAGAGGGCAACAGAGTATCTAACAGGAGTGCCTGTCTGAAGTGAGCCATGTATATACTGAATGAAGTCCTGGAGCGATCCAAAATCTTGCCTTCTTTTTTGTTTGAATTACAAACTGTGTGGTGCAGTAGCAGAGTAGTAACAACGCATGCTATAATTTTGTGTTTCTTAGTGATCTGCTGTGACTTTCATGCTTATTGCTATATAAGCTGTAAATCAACCAGGAAAAGTAGCAGTTGCCCAGTATGTTACAACCGTGTAAATGGACCTAACCCAAGGCAGGAAGGACACTTGAGGAAAATAAGCAGTATGTATAAAAGGCATGAAATATATCCTCTCTCTCTCTCCTGTTCTATCCCCTTGTCATTTAATCTTCCTAGATGTGGGCAGTTGCTTAAAGATTCATGCTGTGGGATGAGAGAACATATCTTTCTGCAGCTCATATGCAGCACAGTAGACGGTGGCTTAGTGGAGGGAGGTAGATGGCAGAGAGGAGCTGCTGGTTATTGTAAGTATAATAGAATTTAGAAGGTTTTAATAGTAAGAAGAAACCCTTTGCTTCTCAGCTTGCAGTCTCCAACACCCTTGAAAATGTTCGGATTTTGAAAGAGTTGTTGAAATAGTACCTACATGGAAATCACCTCTGAATCTTGAACCTTGTATACCCAAACTTTTCAAGGGAAGATGTAAGATTTAACTGAGGTTCTTTGTGGTGCTATTGCATGAGATAAGTAGCCATAGAGGTCCTTGCCCTGTCACTGGCAGCCCTTTATCAGACACACACACATGTGCGCATGCACACACATACACACACATTCATTCTCTCTGTCTCTCTGATCTGGCTGGTCAGAGAAACACTCAGGGACTCTGGGCCAGCAGCATCAGCACCTGCCACAAGCTCTTTAGAAATACAAGTTGAGGCCAGGTGTGGTGGCTCACGCCTGTAATCCCAGCACTTTTGGAGGCCAAGGCGGGCAGCTCACAAGGTCAGAAGTTCGAGACTAGCCTGGCCAACATGGTGAAACCCAGTCTCTACTAAAAATACAAAAATTAGCCGGGCGTGATGGCACACGCCTGTAATCCCAGCTACTTAGGAGGCTGGGGCAAGAGAATGGCTTGAACCCGGGAGGCAGAGGTTGCAATAAGCCGAGATCACGCCATTGCACTCCAGCCTGGGCGGAGCCTGGGCGACAGAGCGAGACTTCATCTCAAAAAAAAAAAAAAAAAAAAAAAATATATATATATATATATATATATATTAGTTGGTCCCCCTCCCCAGACCTATTGAATCAGAATCTCTTGGGCTGGGGTCCTGCAACTGCACTTTACTAAGATCCCCTGCCTTAGATTGTATCCTGGCTGTATCACTGTCAAGTTTTCTTCATCTATAAGATGGAGATCATAATGGCACCTACCCCCTACACTTGTGGTGAGTATTAAATGAGTTACTGTGTATAAAGTGCTTAAAGAGGGCCTGGCACATAGAAAGCTCTCAGTCAATGGTAGCTGTTATTATTATAGGGCACATGAAAATGTGAGAATCAGTGATACTATTGATCTCACACCATAGTCCTTTGTTTCCAGCTTATTTATGAAATAATATCAGAAATAAATTACTCCTGCTCCTAGAGCTCCCCATGAAACTAGAGAGGTGCGAAGAAGCAAGGACAGGTGCAGTCAAACCCAGAGAATGAACAAGGCTTGGTTTCAAGAAGAGCTTTCCTAAGAATTTAGCGATTCTCTACCTTGTCACTATTGACATGTTTGACATTTAGGGCTGGATTTTTTTTTTTTTAAGACAAGGTCTTACTTTATCACCCAGGCTGGAGAACAGTGGTGAGATCCTGGCTCACTGCAGCCTCCACCTCCTGGGCTTAAGTGATCTTCCTACCTAAGCCCCACAAGTAGCTGGAACTACAGGCACGTGCTACCACGCTTGGCTAACTTTTTGTAGATACAGTGTTTTGCCTTGTCATCCAGGCTGGTCTCAAATTCCTGAGCTCAGGTAATCCACCTGCCTTGGCCTTCCAAAGTGCTGGGATTATAGGCATGAGCCACCGCGCCATCCTGGATGTTCTGTACATAGGCAGCTTCCATGCATTGTGGGATGCTGAGCAGCATACCTGGCTTCCACCCACTAGATGCCAGTAACACCCTTCAAGTTTTGGGTTGCAACACCCAATAATGTCTCAAAACATTGCCAAATGTAGGGGGTCACGGTGGGGAGGGGAGGCAAAATCTCTGCCTCCTCATCAGAACCAGAAGTTTATAGTGATGAAAAGTGTGGGTGTCTTCAGAGTGGGTTATCAGGGAGGGGATCTTTTCAGAAACAGAGCATGGCATTCATGCATGGGGCAATAATATGTGCCGGTGCTTACTGCTTGCCAGGCACGGTTCCAATTTTGCATGCAGTACCCCTTTTAATCTTTACAACAAACCCAGGAGGCAGGTACTATTTTCCCTACTTTACACATGAAGAAACCAAGCTTTAGAGAAATTGTCACAGTGATAAGTGATTTATCAGGGATTCAATCCCAGGGCCATTTTAGCCATGATGCTGTATTGCTGAGCACTACATATATGCGCTTCTCTCTCTCTCTGTCTCGTTTTCTCTTTGTCTTGTTTTCTCTCTCTCTCTCTCATTTTCTCTCTCCCTCTCTCCTTCTCTCTCTCTCCCTCCCTCCCTCCCTCCCTCTCTCCCTCTCCAACAATGGGGCTATAGGCCTTTGCCTATCTATCTTCAGAACCTGGGAAGGTCTAGAGAGGAGAAACAGTCACTAATTGGCCAGAGCCCAGAACTGACTTTCAAAACACTTGAGCTGACTGGAAAAGCAGACATCAAAGTACAGTGCCTTCTTCCATGTTCCCCCTCCTCAACCCAGGGGTCACCCTCTCCCAAGAAGCCTTCACCCTCTGTTGGCTTCCCCCTCCTCTCCTCAGTTCTCTGGGGAAAAACAGCTCCCCACTGCACACCCTGAGCCATAGCCCAGCACCCAGATATCAAAGACTCTGCAGCTGAGAGCCTAGGGGGCAGCTCTCACCATCAAAGGGAGCTGGTGGGGAGGTGGGGCGGGTGGAGTGTGAACAGGACTCTGAGTTCACATGAAAGGATGACATTGTCTCCTGATCCGAGGGTCACTTTGCATTTACTGAGGCCCCATGGAGAGTCAGCATCTGGTGGTGGGTTGCAGAGAGCAGTGCTCTCTGGATCTCATCTCTCTGTTTGTAAATCGAGAGGGTGGGGACACATGGTGTCTAAGAGAGGGTGTACCTTATGAGGCAGGAGTTTCTCAGCCCTGGTTTTGCATCAGAATCATCTGCCGAGAGAGAGATGCCTGCTGTCTGGCCCCCATTTCTGATGCAGTCGGATGTTTAAGATCTCAGGTGACTGTAATGCACAGCCAGGGTGGAGAACCACTGCACTTGCCTGAAAGGGCTTGAGGTTGGACTGATCTGGTGTTGGAGTTCTGGCTTTATCACTTAGAGGTCCCAAGGCATTTATTTAATGTCTCTGGGTCTCAGTTTTGCAAATCTGTAAAATGGAAATTATGATATCTACCTCATAGGAGTAAAACAGGAAAATTAGGTACATTGGTAAAGTGACAGCCCAGGGCAGGCGGTCAGTGAGTCTCCACTCCCTTCTCGCTTTCTGTTAGGCAGGGATGTTCCTCACCTGCTGATGGACACTTGGATTATTTCTGCCTTCTGGCTATTGTGAATAATACTGCTATGAACATGGATATATAAGTATCTGTTTGAGTCCTATCACTGCTCTCAATTCTTTTGGGTAAACATCTAGAAGTGGAATTGCTGGAACAAATGAAAAGTTTATGTTTGATGTTTCCTTCCATCCATGGATCCTCTTTTCCAACCTCAGGGCTTTGCATCTGTGAGTCCCTCTGCCTGATCTTGCCTCCTCTGGACCTTGCTCAGTTGACTTCTTATCTTTTAAGTGTTAGCCTAAATTCTTGTTTCTTCTGCAAAGCCTTCTTTGGCCCCCCAAACTAAATTATCCACTTTTTGATCTCTCTTATATTATTCTGTTCATTTGCTCTGTAGCACTTTCCATACTTTGTCATTATATAGCAAGTAACTTACTTTTCAAACTCCTGTTAAACTCCCAGTTCTGAGCTCAGTGGCTGGTACATAATAGCAGCTCAATGAAACTATCTCATAAAGTCTCATAAACTGGCACTCATGTTTATGACAAGCCGAGGCTGAATGGTATGCAGAATGATGGTGTAGGTATTACAGGGAAGGGAGTAACTTGGAAGGGCATAAAGGAAAACCAGAATTTTGACTTTCAGATTTTGTTTTGAGCTGGCTAAAAGGACGTGATTCATTCAAGTTCCTCCTGCTAGGATGAACTCTGCTTCCAGGGCACAGGCAATCAGCAGGGGCATTTAGATGTGGGCTCTTCCTGCCTTAGATTGTATCCTGGCTCTATCACTGTCAAGTTTTCTTCATCTATAAGATGGAGATCATAATGGCACCTACCCCCTACACTTGTGGTGAGTATTAAATGAGTTACTATGTATAAAGTACTTAAAGAGGGCCTGGCACATAGAAAGCTCTCAGTCAATAGTAGCTATTATTATTATTATTTATTAATGTTCACTCTGATGCTATAGAGATACAGATTATAAGCGAGGGTTAGAGAGCTCGGCCAAGTGCTTCCTTCTGTCGAGCACTCAGGGATGGCTCTTGAAGGGGGCTGTCCATCTCTTTCTCTGATCAGGTCCAGGATTAAGGGAGTTTTAACTTTTGCTTTTTAGCATCCCTCTAGGACTGTTCTCTGTCATATAGTCAGGAGGGGGTCACTACAGTCATTATCAAAACAATGTACCAAATAGGGAAATCAGGACAGATAGGAGGTTGTGCCTTCCACACAGAAGCCAAACGAGCTCTGGACTCTGCCTCTTCCCATCCCTGGCTGCTAGATCTTGGGCTTGTGGTGCAAGCATGGGCAACAAGGTACTTCTGCCTTGGAATCCTGGGTGGTCTTGATAGCTTCAGGCATAGGTATAGGGTCAAACAGAGGCTCTTCTTGGCCTCTGTGGAAGATTCAAGGGTCCAAGTTATGACACATGTCTGGTGGTGGCAAGTATCTAGGGGTGGTGATGCCTGTGGGAGCATCCTAGGCCAATGGTTGGTTTTTGATTGCTTTGTTCTGTTTTGGGACGGGTCTATTTTATTTTACAGTAAGAAAATATATATAATAACAAAATCCAATGGGAACTCAGTAATTGTTTCTTTAAATAATGGATTTTTGAGCTATAACTCATACTGTACAACTCACCTATTTAATGTATACAAGTCATTTGTTTTTAGTATATTTGCAGAATTGTGCAACTGGCCCTAAAATAAATTTTAAAACATTTTTATTCATAGAACCCATTAGCAGCCACTCCCTTCTTCCCCTTGCCTCCGCCCCCTACCCCATGCAACACCAGCCTGTTTACTTTCCCTATAGATGATAAACTATTCTACAATCAGGATTTAAGATGTACCTTCCTTCCATGAATGAAAGGTTCCTGCTTATGTTTTGTATTCAAGTTATCTATTGTTGCATAACAAATTACCCCCAAATTTAGTAGTGTAAAACAAAACATATTTATTTTCTTACAGTTTTTGTGGGACAGGAGTCCAGGTACAGCTTAGCTGGATCCTCTGCCCCAAGATCTCCCACGAGGCTGCAGTGTGTTGGTCAGGGCTACAATCTTGCCTGAAGGCTCAACTGAGGAAGGATCTGCTTCCAAGCTCACTCATGTAGTTGTTGGTAGGATTTGGTTCCTTGAGGGCTGTTGGACTGGGGGCCTCATTTCCTTACTGGCTGTTGGCTGGAGGAATCCTCAATTCTTTGCCACATGGGCCTCCCCAACATGGCAGCTTGCTTTATCAAAGCCAGCTCAAGAGAGAATCTGCTAGCAAAACAGAAGTCACAATCTTTTGTAAACTAATCGTGGAACTGATATTCCCTCAATATTGCTATATTCTCTTGGTTAGAAGCAAGTTACTAATAGGGAAGAGACTACACAAGGCCATGCATGCCAGAAGGTGGGGAGCACATGGACCATCTTGGAGGTGGCATAGTAGCCTGTCCTGCAGGACCGTCCGTGAGTTCTCTAGGCTGCTCCATATATTTTTTAATTCCTGCTTTTGTTTTTGTTTTTGGCTTGAGCTAACCAGAATCAATGACTCTTGTTTGCATCCAGACTGCCATACTTGTTTGTTGCTTATAATTCTGTCATTTTGTGATTCTGGTTTCTATTGATTTAGCACCTTTCTCTGTGAGGTATGAGCTACTTGGTAAAGTATTTGGCATTACCCATTACTCCTTTTATCTCCTCAAAGTCACAAGTTCTTTGTCTGAATATTTCATTACCTCAGATGCAGCTAGTAAGCATCCATCTGAACACTTGTTTGAATATGAGTCTCCACAAGGATCATAGAAGAGAAATTAAGAACAGAGAATTAGCACTGTCAAAATAGGAAAACTGAATCCTGTTAATGGGACAGCCCATGAATCCTCACATTCAGCCCAGGCTTTTTGTGTTTTCTCCTCATTTGGGTCATGACCAGAGGGTTAGTTTCCTCCCAAGAGCTTCAGCAGAATTTAAGCGTCAGAAATCCAGTGCAAGCTAGATTAAGCAAGAAAATGAAGTCTGTTGGCTCTGGTAACTAGGACACACTGTGGAGGCTCCCAGGATCAAAAGAAGAATGACAGAGCTCCTAGGTCAGCAACCAGTGGCTCAAGGCAGGTTTAGCTCTTGTGGGCATCTTCATTGTCTTCATGTCTCACTTCCTTGGCCTCAAGATTTGCTATTGTAATCAGGTTTTCTCAGCTTGGTAATATGTAATCTTTGGTAAACCCCAGCTTAGGCTTTGAGCCAGAAGAGGGAAAAGGATTGGCTCAGGTGTTTATTCTCATGTCTGTGAAGACAGGGCAGTATACTAGGCCAGGGCCAGGTCACATGGCCAAATTCCAGTTGTTAGAAGAAGGACCATGGGAAACCGACAGCCACTACTGCACAGTACAGGCGCTGCTGTGAACCATTGTTGGTGCCATAGGGATAGACAGACAACCATGCAAGTGATCCCTAAATTATTGGAGATTCCCAAAAGGACAAGACAATGTCTGTGGTAAAGGTCTGACTGGGAAATGTGGATTAGAGTGATCCTTTTTTAGCCAATGTTTTTCATGGAGTCTTGGAATTAATTTTATTGCACCCAAGGTCCAGCCTACTGGCAAAATAGAATCACATTGAATTTTTCCATTCTAGATTTTACTTGTTCCCTGACTACTTGATAGTTGAAAAAAAAATGTTAATAGAGATAAGAAGGCCAGGGATGACAAGGAAAATGACTGTCCATTTCATGGACTCATGACCAAGGTTAAATTACAATAACAAAGGAGGCCAGAGCTTTTTATTTACTGCAGCTTTCTGTGATTTGTGGGCAGATTGTTGTTTGTGTTTTGCTTTTAACCTTTCAAGTAAGGAATGATTTGTCATGTTCATGAAAACCACATGTATTCAGGGACCGTTTATTCTTAGAGTTAAGGGTAAATCTTGTTTTTAGAACCAAATAAATATAGATTGAGATCAAGATCAGTCAAACACTTCTGGAAGATGTAATATTGTGCTCTCTTTAAATATGTTTATTGATACCAATAATGGGCACTGCCACTTAGAAATATGCTCTTCACATAACACTCACCCTGTCATGGGTGCCAATTAAGAGGTGAGGTAGAGCTCAATCTCCACCCTGCCGAGAGTGTATGTGTGAAATTGAATTGCAAATGTACATTGACATGGTTGTGACTTTGCATCAAGACTGGCAAGAAACATTAGCAAATAAAAGATTTGCTGTAGGGAAGGATATTCAAAGGTCAAAGTTTGCTGAAGAAAGTTCTCTGCTTATGCATGGTACTGGGATGCTACAAATCAATAAAAAGGCTGCCTCCTCTCAAGTTATTGATTCTTCATGTTGCAGATTTCTCCCCTGACACCATTTCACGTGTGTCCCTGTTCAGGAGAGAAAAAGCATGGGGGGTGTTTGAAAGCTCAGGGACCATTGTTGACATTGTCCCTGCTTGTGTCTTGCAGCCTACTTCTGCTTCCTCCTGGCCGCTCTGGGTGTGACAGCTGGTGCCCATCGCTTGTGGAGCCACAGGTCCTACCGGGCCAAGCTGCCTCTGAGGATATTTCTGGCTGTCGCCAACTCCATGGCTTTCCAGGTGAGGATGGAGGGTCCTCTCTGTGTTGGGAGACCCAGTGCAGATGGCAGTATGGGAGGAGGGGAAAGATGGGCTGACACCCCTCCACCCCTGTCCTAGACTCAGTGTTCAGGCCCCAAGCACACCCAGTCTGTCCCAAGTTTTTATCTCTTTGTAGCTTTTAGATACAGTAAAATGTCCCCTGGGGGGGTTTTGTGCCCTAAGGCATGCTGAACTACTGAGGGGAAAGGAGACTCCTCTATCCAGAGCCCATGCTGTGAACATACCCTGAAAGCCTCAACATTTTTCCAGCCCTAACCAGGAGCCAAGTTCTGTGATAAGCACACTGGTATGCATATAGTATTTGATCCGCACAGTAGCCCTGTGAGCTAGATGTTACATGTGTCCCATTTTACAGATGAGGAGAATGAGGTTCAGTGAGGTTAAAGAACCTGCCCAAATCATATGCCTAAAAAGCAGTACATTCAGGGCTAGGCAAATGCAGGCCAGCCTGACTCCAAGTCATTGCTCTTACAACGCCTAGTCCCGAGGTTGCCCTGCGAGGTCATGGTGGAAAGACTATTCCATCTGAAGTTTGAAGACGCGGGGATTTTACTCTGTTGGGTGCTAGCTGTGAATCACTTCCTCAACTTCCGTTTCTTTATCTGTAAAAAGAAGAACAAAACTTCATTCTCAGGGTTGTTATAAAATCAATGAAAACTGCAGGGAGCTATAAAAATGTAAGAGACGGTCATCACTGCAGTAGGATTGGGCCATATTCTTTAAGACTATTCCAGTCCTAGACCATTCCCCACCTCCTTGGGTACTTTCCTTGGGTACTTTTGGTTTGGTCATGGATCTCTGTTTTCCCAATTCCTAATCTGAGTGAGAACAACTTGTTTTCAAAATTTCTGCCCACATTATGAGTGTAGATGATTCCGGGCCCCGTGCATTTTCACTCATTGGGAAGGAATGGTGATTGCGAAAAGTGCTCTAGAGTCCAGGGAGACGGGTGACCCAGGAGCTTCCCTGTGGCCCTCAGACACACAGCTCATGTGGCCACCTCTGCCATGGGCCTTCCACTCCTACGAGACAACCTGATGCGGAATATTTCACTAAGTGCTCTTGTAGCTCAGAATTCATTTCCTTATTTTAGGCATCTCTCACACAGTTTGACTTTTCATAAGGTAAATAGGATATAACACAATAGGTCAATTAGGAAACACAATTGGTGGTGTGTATATATACTGCTTGTAATTCAAGCACATCAGGTATTAGTACTGAGGTCCTAGGAAATAAGCTATTAAGCATAAGGGAGCAGTGGGCAGCTTCCTGGTTCCATGTTCATTTGTTCACCACTGGCAGTGTGAACTATGCTGCACTTTATTTTGACTTCAGCCATCTTATTTCAGTGTTGTGCTTTCAAAATAATAATTGACTTAGGTCTTAGATGACGTTGAGGACCTAACTTGATAATTTTCATTTCTTGTGTTCAAGCAATTCTTTCTTTATAGCCTCCAATGACACACTCATGTAGTTATAAAACATTTCTATTATTGGACTTTTTTTCAAAGATAAATAACTTGTAGCTGAAGCCTAAAACTCTGATTTTTTTTTCTCATGAAACTACTTGTTTATAACTCAAAATTTGAAAACCTAAGTTTTCTTAACAAAACACCACATAACAGAATATTAGACTGTGATTTTAAATTTATTTTAGGGAGAAAGTACACTGTAGATGGAAGTACCCAGGTCCTAGAATAAATTCTTGGCTCTGCCATTTGCTAGATGTGAGCCTTTCTGCAAGTATCAGTTCCTTTATCTGCAAGGGGAGGATAATAATATTTGCCTCACAGAGTTGCTAGGAAGATAAAATAATGAATAAAAAGTACCAAGCTTATAGTAGCAATCGGTGAATATTGTTCTCCCCTTCTCTTTTATGAGAATTGATATATTGTTTAATTGGTTTCTGTATGCTAATGTCTGTCATATAGAAAACAATTAATGATTGTTAGGTAAATAAAAAAATAAATGAACAGCTTTAAAATGTAGTTTTAGAAACCATCAAATTTGAACTATGCATACTTTTTCAAGGCCCACATTTGTAGTGGATTTTTAAAATTCATTCAACGAATACTTATTGAGTACCTACTGTGTGGCAGACACTGAGAAGGCACAGTGAGAATAACAATGAGCAAAGAGTCACAAGCCTCGCCTTCATGGAGCTTTTCTGTCTAGTAGGATATTAGAATCCCCAAAGTTTCCCAGTGGAAATTTCAGTGTTTCATGGACCTGGGGTTTTATAACAATGTCACTTAGACCTAGGTGGAAGGTACCTCTCTAAGATCAGATTAGGGCCAGTTTCCATAACATGCAGAACTGTGTCAGTGGGAGAGAACTAGAACAGAACTAGAACTAGTCAGTGTCTAGAACAATTTTATTTAAACCACTTAACCCTATGAGGAGAACAACCTGGGGAAGTGAAAAAATGCTATGATCTGCCAGTGTAGGATGGTGACTTACAACCCTGACTTAATGCCGTCATTGATTTAGTTTCCCTTTGATAATCCATGGGTTTTTAAAGATAGTTTCAAAGATTCTCTCTCTTCTCTACTTCACCAGAATGGTCATGCCATTGGCCAAAATGGACAAGTCATGCCATAGCTGTCTCTGTTTGGGATCAGCAGGGCTTTTGCTAGATGCTACAAACAAGACCTTGAGCATGAAGAACAGTGTTCTTAACGTTGAGACTTAAACATTTTAAACTCCTTTTCTTTTTCTTCTATAGAAGATGTATGTATGGGGCTGAGATGCAATAGTAGGAAAGGTGGAGATACTTTTAGTCTAAAAAAACGATGATGGGCTGGGCGTGGTGGCTCATACCTGTAATCCCAGCACTTTGGGAGGCCAAGGCGAGTGGATCACCTGAGATCAGGAGTTCGAGAGCAGCCTGGCCAACATGGCAAAACCCCGTCTCTACTAAAAATACGAAAATTAGCTGGGCATGGTGGTGCATGCCTATAGTCCCAGCTACTTGAGAGGCTGAGACAGGAGAATCACTTGAATTCGGGAGGCAGAGGTTGCAGTGAGATGAGATCACACCACTGCACTCCAGCCTGGGCGACAGAGTGAGATTCCATCTCACAAAAAAAAAAAAAAAAAAAAAAAAAGATGATGATGGGGCAGGAATGCCTGATAAGGAGCTATAAAATCCTCTGTCCCCTCTGAACCTGAACGCTTGTATTCAGCAAAGATCTCCTGAGTTCCTCTATGGTCTATCCTCCTTCCTTGCCAGTAGGGTGAAGTCAACCTAAAGACTGCTTGCAACTTCCTTATAATTTGCTCCAAGTCAAAGATGGACCCAGGTGAGAGATGCCTGTTCTCCAAGAGTTAAGTTTTCACAAGGAAGAGCCAGGATTCAGATTTGTGCTGTCACGCTCATGCATCTGCTTCTGCTGGCTACATCTGGGTCTCTCACAGACCCAGTCCAACCAAAAGCACCTACTAGATGCTTCAGCCCACTCCCTCGTGGCTCATATTTCCTTATCAAGTCATGGTAATGAGGCATTGGATTGAGAGCTGGAAGAGAACTAAAGGGATTTAGCTTAAATTCTCATATTTTACAGAGGAGTAAACAGAGAATACCAGTGACTTCTCGAAGTTCACACAGCTAATTAGTGGATAGACAGACTGAAACCCCACTGTCCTGATTCAGGCCACCCACTGGATATTCTTATGTGCTGTCCTACAGCATGATTTCTAAACAACATAGAGTTTAGTCTTTTTTTTTTTTTAATCCTCTCTGACAGTCTGTCTTTTAATTGGTATATTTAGACCATTCACACTTAAAGTAATTATTGATATACTTGGACTAATACCTACCAAGTTACCAATTATTGATATAGTTGGGTCAATATCTACCAAGTTTCTGTTTACCATTTGCTGCTCTTTTTCTTACTTTTTATTTGTGTATTCTACTCTTTTTCTATTTTTATGTGGTTTTAATGGACCATTTTGTGTAAGTCTGTTTTCTCTCCTCTCTTAACATATGAATTATACTTCTTTTTAAAAATTTTTATGGATTGCCCTAGAATTTGCAATATACATTTACAACTAATCGAAACCCACTTTCAAATAACACTGTACCACTTCATAATAGTACCTGCAGTAGCACAAGGACTTTCTAACAGTGTATTCCCAATTTCTCCCTCCTGTCTTTTACGACATTGTTGTCATTCATTTTACGTATCCATAAGCTGTAATCACTAAACAAATTGTTACTATTCTTATTTTGAACAAATTGTTATGTGTTAGATTAAGAATAAGAATAATAAAAGTTTCTATTTTACTGGTGACAAATTCCCTCAATTTTGGTTTGTCTGAGAATGTCTTTTTTTTTTTTTTTTTTTAGAGACAGGGTCTCACTCC
Organism: Pan troglodytes; assembly: GCF_028858775.2. Classification (NCBI taxonomy): domain Eukaryota; kingdom Metazoa; phylum Chordata; class Mammalia; order Primates; family Hominidae; genus Pan; species Pan troglodytes. The sequence continues at coordinate 47,446,306 of NC_072401.2, forward strand.
GTCACCCAGGCTGGAGTGCAGTGGAGCAATCATGGCTCACTGCAGCCTTGAACTCCTGGGCTTAAGCGCCCCTCCCACCTCAGCCTCCCTAGTAGCTAGGACTATAGGCACATAGCACCACACCCAGCTTGAGAAAGTCTTTATTTCTACTTCATTTTCGAAGAGTAATTTTGCTGAGTACAGAATTCTAGGTGGGTGGATTTTTCTCTTTCAACACTTAAATATTTTATTTCACTCCTTCTTGCTTGCTGGTTTCTGAAGAGAAACCTGGTATAATTCTTCTCCTCACTCCTTTATAGGTAAGGAGGGATTTTTTCCACTCTGGATTCTTTCAAGATTTTCTCTTTGTCTTTGATTTTCTGCAGTTTGAATATGATAATACCTAAGTATTAGCTGGGCATGGTGTAAACCCTAGGTGTAGGGTTTTTTGGTATGTATCCTGCTTGGAGTTTTCTGAGTGTCCTGGATCTATGGTTTGGTGCTTGTCATTAATTCGGAAAATTCTCAGCCATTATTACTTAAATATTTTGTTTTTCTTTTTTATCTTTTTTGAGATGGAGTCCCACTCTGTTGCACATGCTGTAATGCAGTGGTGTGATCTCGACTCACTGCAACCTCTGCCTCCCAGATTCAAGAGATTCTCGTGCCTAAGCCACCCGAGTAGCTGGGATTACAGGTGCGCGCCACCAAACCCAGCTTGTTTTTGCATTTTTAGTAAAGATAAGGTTTCACCATGTTGGCCAGGCTGGTCTCAAACTCCTGGCCTCAAGTGATCCACCTGCCTTGGCCTTCCAAAGTGCTGGGATTGGGCCAGGTGTGGTGGCTCACGCCTATAATCCCAGCACTTTGGGAGGCCGAGGCAGGCGGATTACGAGGTCAAGAGATCGAGACCATCCTGGCCAACATGGTGAAACCCCGTGTCTACTAAAAATACAAAAATTAGCCAGGCGTGGTGGCATGCACCTGTAGTCCCAGCTACTTGGGAGGCTGAGGCAGGAGAATCGCTTGAACCTGGGACGTGGAGGTTGCAGTAAGCTGAGATTGTGCCACTGCACTTCAGCCTGGTGACAGTGGGAGACTCCATCTCAAAAAAATAAAATAAAATAACAAAGTGCTGGGATTACAGGCATGAGACATTGGGCCATTGCACTCCAGCCTGGGGAACAAGGCTGAAACTGTCTCAAAAAAAAAAAAACAAAAAACAAAATTAGCCAGGCATGGTGGCGTGTGCGTGTAGTCCCAGCTGCTTGGGAGGCTGAGACATGAGAATCGCTTGAACCTGGGAGGTGGAGGTTGCAGTGAGTTGAGATTGTGCCACTGCACTCCAGCCTGGGCGACAGAGCAAGACTCTGTCTCAAAAAAAAAAAAAAGTCATTGATAATGCCCCTACAAAGTAGGTACTATTATTTTCCTCATTTGATAGGCGAGAAAACAGAAAAGTGGTTATGTAACCTATCCAAGGACATTTGGATTTATGTGACAGAAGAGGGGTTTCAATGTAAGCATCTGGACTCCAGAAGTCACCCTCTTACTGCTGTGCTGTAATGCAGTAGTCCTCAGCCTTTATGGCACTAGGGACCAGTTTCATGGAAGGCAATTTTTCCATAGATGGCAGGGTGGGGGGATGGTTTTAAGATGATTCGAATACATAACATTCATCATTAGATTCTCATACCAGTCCGTGGCCCGGGGGTTGCGGACCCCTGCTGTAGTGCCTCTCCCAGTGTCCAAATGCACATTTATCCTTTCATTCAGCAAACACATGTGTTAAGCATTGTTCTAGGCACAGGAGAACAAGACAGACAAGGTCCCTGTCCTCATAACGTGTATATTACAGTAGGAGAGACAGCAAATGAACATGTGAGCAAATGAACAAACAAATGTATTCAGAGAGAGAAGGATATAAAGAATTAAACAGAGTAACATCACATAGAGGCCCAAGGTGGGGCATCTTTACAAAGTGTGGTCAGAGAAGACCTTGCTGAGGAGGTGGCATTAGTGCTGAGACCTGAAGGAGAGGAGGGTAGAGGAAGAGCATCCAGAGGGAGGAGTCAAAGCAAAAGCAGGAACGAGGATGCTGTGTCCAAGGAGCAGAAAGATGGCCAGCGTGGCTGGTCCATGTGAGTGCAAGGCCAGAGCGGGGGATGGGGGCCACATCAGTGCAAGGCTCTGTCAGGCAGAGTTCAGATATTGTTCTACATATCACAGGAAGGCACTGCCAGGTCTTAGGCAGGGAGTGACATGGCCTCATGCGTTTCCATGGCTTGAGTAAGCCTCAGACCACAGTCAGGAGACCCCAAAGAGTTTGCGCCTGTTTCAGGATAATAGACCATCCCCCAAGGCTGGGTCTCTGGGGGGTGTGCATGTCAAGGAGGGAGACTTGTGTGCGAGGCAGCACCCTCAAGTACAGCTCATGCTGTTAGCAGCAGCATGCAGTGGCGGTTGTGTAGAAGAGAACAAAACACCAGAACTTAAGTGCAGCTCAGGAATCCTTAACCTTATGTGGCTCTCTGTGGGTTCTAAGTCTCCCTTCAGAAATCCTGTTTCAGTGTTGCCACCTTTCCTAGCCATGAGCCTAAGCTTCAGATGCACAACTTTTCTTCTGCACATCAGAAACAGGTTTGCCCTCTTCCTTTCAAGATGGGTGGGTGTTGTTGGTTTTCTCCTCCATGTAAACAGGCAGCAGCAGAAGTGGTCCTGACCCAGATGCCCTGACAGCTTTTCCTGGTGTGATTTTGGAAGGTGAGATTTGCACATCATGCCTCACATTATCTTCTTCCACAGCATTTCACCATCCAGGGCACATTTGGAACATTTGGAAGTCATGTGAAAAGAGCAAATAGCTTGGTCGTCTCTAAGCAGTGAAGACGGTGATTTATCAATTCATTAAAGCATTGCCATTCCATGCATGCTGCATTGTAACCCCTTCCGTTATGCGGAATACTCCGACAAAGTGGTGCAGGTGGGAGGTGGCCTAGCAGGTGAGCGAAAGAGCAAGAAAGAGAGAGAGAAAGGAAACCAGGAAACTCTCCAGAGGCTGCTGCGTGGGGTACGGCATTTTCTTTCTGCACTTACCTGGCAGGATTAATTATACTTTCTACCAACAAAAATGAACCTATTAAGGTAGAAAATAAAATTTCCCCACCCCTAAGATGCCTTACTTGCTTACTTGTTGGGGATCTAGGTCAGTGAAAGTAGGTGAGATGAGAGAAATCATCTAAGAAAATGAACCTCAAGGGGATGAAAATGTGACAGTCTGAGCAAGAGGGTAATTAGACAGATGAACAGACCAACCAACAGGGCTAGTCTGTTTCTCACAGCACCATCTCCAGATACGGTGGGAACTCTTTAATGCAGATCTTACCTGCTTTGTACAGTGGATATATTTCTAACCACTTTAAGGCGATTAGATTTTTGTAAACCAAAAAAACCACAATAGTTTAAAGAGTTTTTATTTAAAGAAATAATTGGTAGAGATAATTTTTGTAAACAAATAACTATCAGATTTTATGTTAATTTAGCCCGGCATCTGTATTGGAAGAAAGACACTGTTTTGAAGGTGAATTCCGCATGCAGTCCTGTCAACTGGGAATCTATTTGGAAACATATTTTCAAGCTTTGCGTTTCATCCTGTCTTCTTTTCCTAAAGATCTTTAGAAGTGCTGCACACAGTGAACCTCCTTAATCATGTATTTTCTCGCGACCTTTCTTTGTCTTAGAACCACAGAAGGTTAGAGCTGGGATCACAGGAGGTTAGAATTGGGGAACCTTAGAAGCCACGAGTCTAATTCTTTTCTAACAGCTGAATAAACTAAGGCCCAAATGTCTGAGCTTATTTTGTTTATTTTCCCAAACCATCTCCAAAAATGTTTATGGACATTGAAGAAGACTGTATTGCAATGCAATTCCTTGACAAGTCATTTCTCCCTGTACCTGTCACCAGCCATGTGGGATGAGACAGCACATTGTCATTGCATATTCTTTATTCCATTGCTAGCCTGCCAGACACTCTTATGCTGCTGCTTTCTAGGTTTCCCAACCCACTGATTATATTGCATTTTGGATGATTTCTCCCCCAGCTGCCTTCATTTGCATTTTTCTGAAATCAAATCTCATTGTGATAATTTCTATTCATATTTCTAACCTCTTTAGATCCATCTGTGTTATTCCTCTTTCCTCAATGATGTCTGCAGCACCTCCTAATTTAGTACCAATCAGAAATGTTATTAACAAAATGTGTAAGCCTTGTTCCCAGACATTAATGAAGATACGAAATGAAACAGATCTAACAGATACAGTGAGGCCTTCTGTTAGTGGCCTCTTCCCCACCCCTTTATTAGATATTGAATTGTTTTTCATCATTGGTCCTTGTTTATCAAAGTTCAGGCTTTTCAATCATCCTGTTCCAATTCCCATTAATGCCAGCCAGCGCTCTCGTCACGGGATTATCTCAGGAATGCTGCCTCAATGCCTTATCACGCTCCAAAGATACAATGTCTACAGGAGTCATTGAATCAGCAGTTTTAATTAATGATAATATTTATTGAGTTTCAGATGCCAAATGGAAATTTCTAGCTTTGCTTTTAAAAACTCTTTCAGAAGGCAGAAGCATTTGATTATTTTTACCTTCTTCCATTTGAATATTTCATAGCTTTTCATGTAAATCTGCTGTTTTTAATTACCACTACATTTAAAAGTGCATAAGCCACTATGTGCTTATGAAGAACACAAGTAATATCTAAGAAGTGGCCCTTGGATGAGGAGCTTACAATCTGATAGAGCTGGCTAGACTTGTGTGCAATAAAGACTCTTATAAAAAGACAACGTGGCGTTAAATTGCTCAAAAGTGTCACACTGACTTTTAGGGCTGCAGAAATTTGAATATGGGCTAGGATCATTGGACAAAGCCTACTGCAGAAGGGGAGATTTGAGCTGCACATGAAAAGGATTTGTCTAGGCAAAGAAGAAGAGGAGGGTAGGGAAAACATCTGAGCAAAGGTAGGGAGAGAGGAATGATTAGAACATACTGTATAAGGTCACAGCATAGTTAGAAAATCACCCAGATTGAAGAAGCTGACAGGGTATAGTGTGTTACAAATCTGGCTACCCATGTGACATCTCTTATTGGATGTCCTAACTTAGGCTTCGCAAACTCAGCATGCCCCAAATCAAAGTTGTGACTCTACCTTCTCCCCGAAATTCTGTTCTTCTCCTAGCTTTCCCACCAGAAGTCTGGGTATCATCCATGATTTCTCCATTTCCCTAATTATCGCTCACCAATTTTTAAGCCAATCCCTTCAGTTCTATCACTAAATTACATCTTGAATCTGCACACTTCTCATTTTTACCACCTTTTAGTTCAAGATCAACTTTTTTCCTAGGCTACTGCAAAAGCCTTCTGAACTGGTCTTCTGATTCAATGCTTGCCCCTCTCTATATTGTAGCCAGAGAGAGCTTATTGGAAATTAAACGACTCTCCAGCTAAATAAATAAATAAATAAATAAATAAATATTTCAGTGGCTTAGCATTGTATTTGGAATGAAATCCAACCTCACTGTTATGTTCTATGGGGCCCTGCGTGATCAGGGCCTTGCACACCAGTTCTCTGTGTCCACCCCAAGTTGGTGTACTTCAGTGTAATTCTGACACTAACCATCCAGGGTTAACATCAGATCCCACAAGTTAAAGGCTGAGTGCTCCACATGGCTGTCCCCACTTCAGACGCCTGCTGCAAGGGCTGCAGAACAGTAGTGGGGTCCCCAGGCTACCTGTACTTCTGAATGACCAGTGATAAGTTTGGGGGTTTCCACAATCTCCTTAGGTTTGATAATTCACTAGAACAACATGCAGAACTCAGGAAAGTCCTATACTTACGATTACAGTTAACCCTTGAACAGAATGGGTTTGAACTGCGCAGCTTCACTTAAATGCATGGATTTTCTTCTGCCTCCACCACCTCTGAGACAGCAAGATCAGCCCCTCCTCCTCTCAGCCTACTCAATGCGAAGAAGACAAGGATGAAGACCTTTATGATGATCCACTTCCACTTAATGAATAGTAAATATATTTTCTCTTCTTATGATTTTCTTTTTTTTTCTGGATCTGCAAAGAGTTATTGATTCAAAGTTGCCACATGGTGGGGGTACAAACATTCGTCAGTCACTGTGCATGCAATTGGTGACATTTTAATTTGGAGGCAATTACCACCACAGATATCTTCTTTCATTAAAAAAATAAATAAAATTTTCAAAGCCTCTTACAGGCCAAAGGTCTAAGAACAAGATCCTCACTCAAATACTCAAGAGTTTTCCTGAGGAAAACTCAGGAGGTGGAAACAGCTTTGAACATTTTCCCACTGGCCACAGCAAATAATGCTAAAGTCATAAAGCTTTGGCACTGACAGCGTCAACATCTGCACGGGAAGTGGCCCCTCCGCCCAGCAGAAGGGAACATGATGCCTGTGGGAACCGTGGGCAAGCATCTGAGAACTCCAGGGCCTGGAGTCAGCACAGGGCTGCTAAGCACGGTGTGGGCTTGTGTTAAACTGAAAAGGTGGGGAGTGGGGATTTGGAGTGACCAGTGGTTCCCACCAGTCAGAGGCAGCAGACTCAGAACTGTGGGACCCAACATGCCTGGGTGGACAGTGTACAGAGGACGGTGGCAGAGGCGCCTGCGGCTAGGCTGCTGCCCATGCTCTGGAGGTTGCCTCGGACCCAAGAGCCCAGGACAGCAGTAGCAGAGTGTGAGATGGGCCATCCCAGCAGCCAGACCCTGCATAGGGTGCCACGCACCCTGCCCTCCGCATTCCCTCTTGTGACTGGAGGCCACCTCTGTATCCTGGACGACGGGCATCAAAGCTGTGTCCGGCCGGTGTGTGCAATATCCAGAGTAAAAGGACTCTTCCCAAATGGAGTCCTCTTCAGGGAGGTGGCAGGGCTGTGTCTATACAGCCTCTGCCCTCAGCCCCCTCAGCCTTCCCATGAACCCAGGAGGACCTCTGTGTCTGTCTGGGGGACCCCAGCACTCAAAGAGAACCAGAGGCTCTGGCTGGAACACCCCTGAGCTTGCTCTGGACAATGCCCAGCCAGGCTCGGACATGGGCTTGCCTCTCACCCCAGGGGTGTTCCAACACAGAGCCCCTTAGAACATAATAATGAGGTTGGATTTCATTCCAAATATAGTGCTAAGCCACTGATTTATTTATTTATTTATTATTTTGCTGGAGAGTAATTTCCAATAAGCTCTCTCTGGCTACAATATAGAGAGGGGCAAGCATTGAATCAGGAAGACCAGTTCAGGAGGCTTTTGCAGTAGCCTAGAAAAAAGTTGATCTTGAACTAGAAAAGGTGGTAAAAATGAGAAGTGTGCAGATTCAAGATATAATTTAGTGGTAGGACTGAAGGGATTGGCTTAAAGATTGGTGAGGGATAATTAGGGAAATAGGGACAGGCAATGAGAGATGTCACACCAGCATCTTCCAGGAAAAGGCCAGCCTAGAAGCTAGGCATCCAGACCCCACTGCTGGGCAAGGTCAAAGGCACTGGAGCCGAGTATCAGGAGGCACTCATTCTGCAGACCCCTGAGATGCCAGCTCTGGCCAGAAAACCCAGAGCACAGGTGCCACTGCATCCCTACAATCGGGAGCAGAGCAAACCCGGCCCTGCCCTCTGTGCCCACCCCACTGGTTAGAAGAGGCCACCCCCATCCAACCAGGGTGTCTGATCAGGTTCACACTGAGTCCAAAGTCTCTGCTCCCAGGACTTGCAGGGTCTTCTGATACCGGATCTCCTCCTCGCTTCCCCAGCCCCAGCCTCAAGACTTGCCTGGGTCCCCCTGGCGCGTGGATCCTACTTATCCCCAGCTTCAGCCTCTCCCCCAGGGAAGCCAGCTTGTGGGCCAAGGCAGACCTGAGAGGGTGGGGCCAGGACTTGAATAAGATTGGAGAAGGTTCCTGAGGGCTGCTGTTCCTCAGCAGACTGGAGTTTGCCTTCTGGTGTGTTTATGAACACATCTCAGGTTCAGGCTGGGTGGTTTTTGAGAGGAAGTGGGAAAAGACACTTGCCTTTTCCATCACCTTAAAATCACCGGAGACCCAGCCCTTGAGTGTGAAATCCACTGTGGCCCCCCCGAGCAGTGGTGAGCCAAGTGTCGGCCTGGCTGCCCTGAGAGCCCCACGCAGCCGCTGATGGAGAACCTGACACGGGATACCGCCTCTCCACTCAGGGGCTGCGATGCCTGCTCCCCACATAGGGAGAACAGGCGCCAGCTGGCAGTCACACATCTTTTTCCTTCCTGGCCAGCTCAGAAGTGCTTTGGCCATGGTGGGGTGTGTTGTGTGGGGTGCTGGCTTCTCAGGGTGGTGGGTGAAGGGCACTCCTGCCCCAGGATGGCCAGGTCCACCAGCACCTGCAGCAGGCGCAGACCAAGAACTGCATGAGCAGCTCTCAGCAGGAAGTAGGTGGTCCTGAGGGCACTGCCCTTGTCCTCATGAGTGCTCTGGATGCTCATGTCCTCAAGACCCATGGCAGTGGTTGCAGTAGAGCTGGGGCAGGTCCATCATGGCGTCGGTCAGCATGGCCAGGAAGCCCAGAGTCTCCACAAACAGGCCCCAACCGATGGACGGGTCCTGATCTAACCTACCATGCCGGCAAAGGCCAAGACACACTCCACATAGCCGAGGAAACTGCTCCAGTGCCAGGAGTGGTGAAGATCCAAGGATTTTAGGTTTAGCTCCTTTGCCATGTAGATCTCAGGGCAGAATTTCACCATCAGCAACATGGACAACATGATTATGCTCTGCTACAAGAGAGGTGACTCAAAATGCCTTCCAAACCAGAAGAATGTCTGTAAAATATTAGCCACCAGTAACACCAGACACACCTAGCTAGAGAAGCCATCGGTAGTCTGAGTCCTCTGGATGTGACTGCACTGCGGGATCTACAGCACCACCCCTCCAAAGACCATGGCCCCAGCTTCCCTTTAGGAAACCAGCTGGTGCAAGGGCATCAGAAGCCTATCTAGGTCTCTGCTTCTGTCCGGAACATTTGTGTTGCCCTGCTGGGCAGCCGACGCCCACCTCTCTAATCACATGGCTGGTCTTTCTGGTGATCTGCTCCCATCCTGAGGCTATCTAGGGGCCCATGAAAGTCACCTCTAGGATAAGAGTTGTGGAATTTCCTATCAGGAAATTCCAAGGGTTTTTAAACCTCTGTGCCAAGAACCAGGCACAAAGACCAGATATATTCTTTATTATAGCATAATGTGTCTTAGACCTCATCTCATACCAGGCTTGTCCTAGCACCATGCTACCTACACAATGGCCTTTTCTTAGTTCCTCGATTGTTCCAAGTCCTTCCCTCTACCTGAGACAATTCCCCTCTCCCTCCTGCACTTCCATCTCCAACTCCTGTCAACCTGAAGATGACCCAGTTAAGAATGGCCTTGCTGGCCAGGCGCAGTGGCTCACAGCTGTAATCCCAGCACTTGGGGAGGCCGAGGCAGGTGGATCACCTGAGGTCAGGAGTTGGAGACCAGCCTGGCCAACATGATGAAACCCCGTCTCTACTAAAAATACAAAAATTAGCTGGGTGTGGTGGCGAGTGCCTGTAATCCCAGCTACTCGGGAGGCTAAGGCAGGAAAATCACTTGAACCTGGGAGATGGAGGTTGTAGTGAGCCAAGATCGCACCACTGCACTCCAGCCTGGATGACAAGAGTGAGACTCCATCTCAAAAACAAAACAAAACGAAACAAAACAAACAAACAAAAAAAAAATGGCCTTGCCTATATTAAGGTCCTCCTTTGTTCAGCTCCTTTATTGGCTTCACAGCTCTAATCCCAGTCTAAAATTATTTCGCTTATGTTGACTTCACTTACTTTATATTTAGTATTTGTCTCCTCCATAAACTATAAATCTTTGAGGACACAGCCTCAATTGTCCTGTTTGTTCTTTACCTTCTAGTGTGTACTGGCCAGTAAATATCAGTCAAATTAAAGGATAAAATATGGGAAAGATAAGAATGAGTCCAGCCGAAGAAACCTGTCTGATTTTCAAGAAGAAGAAAAGTTTAGATTTTATAAGAAAAGTAATACACAGAGATTGTCAAATAATAAGCAAAAGAATGATAGATTTTGGGGAGTATGAATGGAAAGAGGATGTTAACAGTATGCCGAATGTATTATGGAGAGGAAAATTACTATAAGTGGGAGGCAGTTAGAAGGTTATTACAGCATCCAAGTAAATTGATAAAAGCTTGAACAAGGGTGGTAGAGTAGAAATGGAGTGGAAGGGGAAAAGCTGAGATTATAAAGAAGAGTGACCATGAAATTTTTGTTTTTAGCTTTCACTTTTATTTTGAAATAATTTTTTCAGATCTTTTGAAACTTAGAGAAAAGTTGCAAAAAATCATGAGCTTGTGTATAGCCTTCACCTAGATTCAGCAACTCTTAGAGTACTGCTCATTTGCCCATGAAATTTTTGTTTTTAGCTTTCACTTTTATTTTGAAATAATTTTTTCAGATCTTTTATTTTGAAACTTAGAGAAAAGTTGCAGAAAATCATGAGCTTGGGTATAGCCTTCACCTAGATTCTCCAACTCTTAGAGTACTGCTCATTTGCTTTATTCCCTTGCTCTTTCCTCTGTACATGCATGTGCATTCTTACGTGTTCTTTTTTTATGAATCATTTGGGAGTAAGTTATAGACATCATGCCCCTTTATTCCCAAATACCTCAGTGTGTATTTCCTAATAACAAAGACACTTTCACACAGACAGAATACACTTACCAAAGTCAGGGATTTAATGTTGATACAATGCTGTATCCAGGATTCTATAATAGTTCAGGGTCCAACTGAGGATTATGCATTACACTGAGTTATAATGTCTCTTTAGATTCCATTCATCTGGAATAGTTCCTTGTTTTTTTAATTTTATGCCATCAATATTTTTGAAATGTACTGGCCAATTAAGTTGTAGAATGTTCCTCCATTTGAGTTTGCTCATGTTACTTCATAATGAGGCTCAAACTCTGCATTTTTGGTGGGAGTACTACATTAGCATTCTTGTGTCCTCCTCAGCATTGAAAAAGAGGCACATGACATCACTTTGTCACATTATTGGAGGTATGAACTTTGATCATTTGGTTAAGGTGGCATCTGCTAAGTTTCTCCACTGTAAGGTTGCTATTTTTATTTTGTAATTATTGAATTAATTTATGCAAAGATTATGAGCCTATATGAATATTTTATCTTCATCAAACTTTTACCCAATAGTTTTAGCAAACATTGGGAATTCTTGCCTGAATCAGTTATTGCCATGACAGCTGCAAAATGGTGATTTTGTAACTCTATTATTTCTTCTACATTTGTCAATTGGTATTTTACTGTAAAGAAAAGTGTTTGCTTTTTCCAATGTATTTATAGCCCATTGACTGTTTTTTGATTACATGGATTATAATCCATTACTGTCATTATTCATTTTAATGACCAAATTACCCCAGTTTGTTCAGTGGGAGGCACTACAAATGCCTCTTTCTTTTAGTATTTAGAAAAAACTCTTTCTTTTTAGTGTGGTGTCTTGCTGTGTTGCCCAGGCTGGTCTTGAAATCCTCAGCCTCCTGAGTAGCTGGGATTACAGATGCACACCACCACACGTGGCTCCTCTGTCATTTCAACATGCCCCATCATTTTTTAAGCACTTCCTTTCCGGCACAACAAAATATACTGAGCTCCCCGTGTACTTTTCCTACCCCAGTCCTGGCACCAGCCATTTCTCCACACTCCTGATTCCTTTTAGTGGAGAATGGTATTTTAAAAACAAGTTGTGGGAACTAAATATGTTCATTGCTATTGGGTTATCATTGTTTTCTAGGCCCTTTCTTCCCCCTCAATTTTTAACTCATGGAATAAAGGAGATCTAGTTCAGGAGACTAGAATAATGGTCACATCACTGACCAAAAACCCTCCAAAGCCCAAATTGGAAAGATTTCCAGAAGACCAACTTATTTGCCAAGATGACTGTCTATGCCATTTTAAAAGTATGTGTTAAATATGTGGTTTTTTAAAAGTCTTATTTGAATACATTCTCGTTGTTAAGAGATTTAAACAAAAGAGTAATAGAAGAAAATATGAAACATTTCTTTCCTTTTTTTCAAACTTTAAGTTTTATTGGCACTTTTTAAACTACTAAGGTTGACTTTTCAACACTTACCCAGCTTCTGAGACCTATGTAGACCAAGTGCCACATGAAGGCAAGGCAGCAGGTGGCAACTTGTCCTCTCAAAGCCACAATTTGCCGGGTGGTGTGGACTGCTGCCAGGCCACTCTTGGGGACTTTCTGGGATATTCTTACAGATTAGCCTATTATCTGGAGAGAAATAAGTACTGACCCAGTATCAACAATGGGGAAAGCACCCAACATTGTTTTTCACTGTTTGAATTGGCATCTGAACTGGAGGAGATTAAGTTTAGACCCCAGAGACAGAGATAAGGTCTATCTCTAATGAGCCTTACAGTTTCTAAGGAGTGGAGCCACCAGTATCTTTTTCTATTTGACCCTCTTGATAGAACAGCTCCTTTCCCAGAAAGGATGCCATTCAGACACACACACACACCACACGCAAGCACACGCACATGCACATGTGCATGCATGCATGCACACACATATTTTCTACTCTAAAACCTGCCTGTTCAGGCTGACGTGTTGACATGTTGGTCCTGGTTTCTTTTTCACTACTGACTGGAAACAAAGATGTGTTATGAATACAAGTGGAATTCCCTTTGGCTATGTTTTGAGACTGCTTGGGAAGTTTTTTGTTCTGGAACTTTAAACAGCCACGAAATTGAATTAAGGGACACAAAAACCATCTTGGTGTCTGGTTGGGAGCAAGCAACTGTTTCCAGCTAGGCTAGGGGAAAACCAATCAATGATTCTGGTTTCAGATCTGCTGAATGGGACAAGCTAAATGCTGTTTACATTTAGCCTTCATCTTGCTAACCAGTGGAAATTATGTGGGCCTTAAAAGACAGTGTCCTCTGTTGCCATTTAGATGACTAGATTCAAGAATTTATTTTGAACATAAAAGGAAGCTGGGGAGTAGTTCTGAAGGAGCAGGTTGCTTCATACCTCTTTTCGGTGGACTCTTGAGATTGATGACCTTTGCTCAAGTCCCAGATAACACTCAAAGGCTGCGCATGGGAGAAAAATCACCTCATGATCAATTTCAGTTTCTACAGTTTCAGTCGAGACCCCATTTAGGGACGTTATCAATCATGGATAGTGAAGTAATGGAGGCACAAAATACAGAATGGGTTCAAGCGAGGGCACTGCCACACCACTTGACGTGTGATTGGTTGATTAGTTGCTAACGAGAATAAAGATAGAAGAAGGGTGACATAAAGGTGTATTAACAGACTGGATTGCCAGATGAATCTTAACTGCTTCATCGAGGAGAAGCTGGGTTGTTTTCATTCAGGAATATAGAAATGTTTTCAAAAATAATTTGTTTCTCCTGTATTACAAAAGAATAATCTGTTTATTATAAAAATTTACAAAACACAGACAAAATAAAAAGAGTCACCCACAGTCCCAATTCCTAGAGAGAACCACTGCAAACAGTTTGGCTAAGATACTTCTTTTGTTTTTCCCATGCTTAAACTTATATTTTTTATTAAAAACGGATTCATAGTGTTTTAAGAAGTACTTTTCTTCTTTCTTTCTTTTCTTTCTTTCTTTCTTTTTTTTTTTTTTTGTAACAAGGTCTTACTCTGTTGCCCAGGCTGGAGTGCAGTGACACAATCTCAGCTCCCTGCAACCTAAGCCTCCCAGGTTCAAGCGATTCTCCTGCCTCAGCCACCCGAGTAGCTGGGATTACAGGTGCCCACCACCATGCCCAGCTAATTTTTGTACCTTTAGTAGAGACAGGGTTTCACCATATTGGCCAGACTGGTCTCAAACTCCTGATCTCAAGTGATCCTCCTGCCTTGGCCTCCCAAAGTGCTAGGATTACAGGCGTGAGCCACCCCGCCCAGCCAAGAAGTACTTTTCTTTTAACTACTTTTACCTTCATCTTTCTAGGTCAATACTACAATAGCCTTTTTTTGTTAATTAGTTTTTAATACAACACTAATAGAATTCTTTCTAATAATTTCAGAGTATAGGATCAAGCATAAAAGTATTTCTCCTCATTCCTACCTCCCAATTTCACTCCCATGAGGTAACACTAAGGCTTTTTCTCTTACTATTTCTTTCATGTATATATAAGCTTTTATTGTATATGTATACACACACAAGTACTATTTAATTAATTTATCACAAAATATTTAATCAAATCCTGTTATGGGGAAATGCAGGGTCTTTCCAAGTTTTTATTGCAGTTAGCATCCTTGTGGTTAAATCTCTGAACACAACCATGATTTCCTTAAGATAAACTCCAGAAAGTGAATTGTTATATTAAAATATATGCACAATTTTAGGCTTTTTGATATGTAGTGCTCATTTGCCCTTCACAAACTTTCTGCCCATTTCACATTCTCACCAGTAGGCAGCATTGAATTCTTAATTCTTCAAACTTTTAAATTTGAAGTATAATGCACACATTGAAAAGCGTGCAAGTGGCTGGGTGCAGTGGCTCATGCCTGTAATGCCAGCACTTTGGGAGACTGAAGCAGGAGGATCCCTTGAGCCCAGAAGTTTAAGACCAGCCTGGGTAACATAGTGAGACCCCATCCCCACAAATAATAAAAAAATTAGCTGGGCATAGTGGCATGTGCCTGTGGTCCCAGCTACTGGGGAGGCTGAGATGGGAGAATCGCTTGAGCCCAGGTAGTTGAGGCTGTAGTGAGCCATAATCACACCACTGCACTCCAGCCTGGGTGACAGAGAGAGACCCTGTCTCAAAAAAAAAAAAAAAGTGCGTAAGCCATGAGTTAGACTTGCACTGCTCAATGTGGTAGTCACTAGCTACGTGTGGCTACTGAGCACTTGAAATGCGGCAAGCCCCTGGAGGTGTGCTACAAGTGAAAAATCTCTAAGACTTGGTACAGAAAAAAAATAATGTACAGCATCTCAATAATTTTTATACTGATTATACATTGAAATGATAATATTTGGGTGTGTTACACTAAGTAAAATATATTATTAAAATTAATTTTACTTGTTTCTTTTCACTTTTTTTGTTTTTAGTTTTTTGTTTTGTTTTGTTTTGTTTTTTGAGACAGAGTCTTGCTCTGTCACCCAGGCTGGAGTGCAGTGGTGTGATCTCAGCTCACTGCAATGTCTGCCTTCCAGGTTCAGGTGATTCTCATGCCTCAGTCTCCCGAGTAGCTGGTATTACAGCCGCGTACCATCATGCCCGGCTAATTTTTGTATTTTTAGTCGAGATGGGGTTTCACTATGTTGGCCAGGCTGGTCTCGAACTCCTGTCCTCAGGTGGTTCGCCCACCTCGGCCTCTCAAAGTGCTGAGATTACAGGCATGAGCCACCGTGCCCAGTCTCTTTTCACCTTTTATTTTATTAATTTTTTCTGTAGCCCAAGTTCAATCAAGGGTCATTTCACTTTTTAAATGTGGCTACTAAGAAAATATTAGTTATATTATGTGGCTTGAGTTATATTTCTGTTGCAAAGTAGGACTATAGTATGGCGTCTCTGCTAATGAAGCCTACCACCTGAGCTGTACACTCCGGATTTGTTCTGTTCCTACTCCTCTCTCGCTCGCACACCTACCTGTGCCTCATTTATGCCCAGCGTTCTTAGAACTAATGTAGCTCCCTTCAGTATTCCGATTTTTTATCAGGAATAATCAATTAACATGTGGTGAGAGTGCACTTTTAATGGATTGCAGAGTAAGACTGTGATCTACTGGAACCTACAATTCAGTATAAACTCTAAGTTGCAAATTTAATACAATAATTTGGTAATTGATTTGTTTGAATGTTTAAGTATTTAAGCTTCAGGAATTACTGCTGAGTTCAACATCATGTCCCTACCAGAATATGTACATGGAACATGAACAGACAGATTACCCATACTTGACAGTCAGTTCATCATGGGCATTTGTCATCTCTGTATGCCTCAATATTGTTTTTGTTTCCCGTGCAGCAAAGGTGATGGAGTGGCACACACAGTTTTAGACAAGAGCTATCAGCACCATGCAAACACTAAGAGGAAGAGAAATTATCAGGATACCGCTGGGGTTATGGCTTCCAGTACAGTTGATCTCCATTCACTCCCCACCTCCCAAGGTTGAGATGGTTGGGCCATCTCTCCCTCCTCATTAATCCTCAGCTTTCCCCTCTTCTTGTTGCTAAAGCACATACTGACTGTACCAAAATGAGCTCTAGGTACCCAAACCTTTTCAACACAAATGCTCTTCACAGGTAGGTTCTTTCCCCTACCCACCCACTCCCAATCACTCCAGAGCAGACAAAAGTGCAGGTAAGTAGAGAAGAAAGGTGATTGATTGGGTGAACATATAAATCTTGCTCCCTTTCTGCTCTATTGTTGATGCACATCTTGTTCTTTAATTTCTTTTTTTAAATTTATTTATTACCAAGTTCCCAAGAACTAGAAAACACATCTTATTCTTTGAGTCATTTTTCACTGGACTCAGCTTTACACTTAAAAACAAAACAATAACAAAGGATTAAAAAATACATCTTAAAGTATTTTTGGTTTCATTATGTGCTTGATTATTTGGAATGTGCTTCATTCCACTATTATACTTGCTTCATTCCACTATTGCAGTCAGGTGGCTTCTGTTGGAAAGGTATCCAGGTGAAAGGAATGAAAATAAATATCTCTGTTTGAACTTGTCTTCATCATCATGGGTCTTTTCATTGTTGTTGTATTATAATTAATTTTGTGAGAATAATGTTTCTAGCTATTTGAAACTCTTCACTTAGAGTTTCTACAAGATTGCATGGCATTGAATTAAACAGCCATGTATTAGTTCATTATCACATTGCCATAAATAACTACCTGAGACTGGGTAATTTATAAAGAAAAGAGGTTTAATTGACTCACAGTTCCGCGTGGCTGGGGAGGGCTCAGGAAACTTCCAATCATGGTGGAAGGTGAAGGAGAAGCAAGCTATGTCTTACTATGGTGGAGCAAGAGAGAGAGCGAAGGGGAAACTGCCACACATTTTTAAACCATCAGATCTCGTGAGAACTCACTCAATATCATGAGAACAGCATGGAGGAAACTGACCCTATGATCCAATCACCTCCCACCAGGTCTCTCCCTCAACACATGGGGATTACAGTTACAGATGAGATTTGGGTGGGGACACAGTGCCAAACCATATCAAGCCAATATAACCTTTTAACAAGATGAAAGAAAGTTTTCTATAAAAGATCCCTCTCTGCAACATTTGGAGAATAAGGGAAATATTTTGTTGATGGAAATGTGAACTGAGAACCAAGGAAATGCCATCTTTGTTCTATTATGTTTTGATTTGTTGGACGAACTTATATAAATGTCCTCTAAGCTTTAATTTTGCCATCTGTGAATGGGGGACAGAGTGTTCTTTCTATGTCATGTTCACATGGGCACTACAATAAAAGCAATAAACTAATGCAAAAGGAAGAAATTATTTCTTAGACCACAGCAGTCTTGACTGACATTTGAAATTATTTTACACCTCCAAATTCTGTGATTCTAAATAATAAAATGTTTTCACTCTGTCCAACCACCATGTTTAAATACACTGTAAAATCTAAAGACCTCTTTCTTATTACAGTAAGCCAGGCTATAATTTTTGATATACATAAACTGCCATGCTCCTGTTTTCTCTCTTTATATTCAAAGCTGAACATATGCTTGTCGGAACTTTCTGCCTCCTCTTTCTCTCCCCCAAAACTCAAGGATTAGGTGGATTTTTAAAATTTTCGACCAGCCTGGCCAACATGGTGAAATCCCATCTCCACTAAAAATAGAAAAATTAGCTGGATTTGTTGGCGCACATTTATAATCCCAGCTATTCGGGAGGCTGAGACAGGAGAATTGCATGAACCCAGGAGGCGGAGGTTTCAGGGACCGAAGATCACACCACTGTACTCCAGCCTGGGCGACAGAGCAAGAGTCCGTCTCAAAAAGAAAAACAAAAAATTAGCTGGGCATGGTGGCATACACCTGTAGTCCCAGCTACTTGGGAGACTGAGGTGGGAGGATCACTTGAGCCCAGACGGTCAAGGCTACAGAGAGCTATGTGATTGCACCACTGTACTCTAGCCTGGGCAATAGAGCAAGACTGTCTCAAAAAACAATTTCTTCCTTCTCATCAGAAGGATGAAGCCAATCTCTATGAAATGGTAGACTCCTAATGAGAACATTACCCAGTATTGAATATTATGGTATAAAATATTATTACTATTGTCATAAACAGAAAAGGCTAATGTAATATAATACTTAAATTTATTTTTATTTTCAGATTTTCCTATCAAAAGCACTGCTTCCCAATTTAATTCATCATCTCAAAGTTTTGAAAGTATCATCAGATTTAAAAAAAATTAGTGTAAAAAAATATCTGTAGATCTCACTGACCCATTGCTATAGCTAAGGTCTCATTAATTGTAACAGTGAATGCCATCAATTCTTGCCCCTGATAGCTCAGCCCCTGACACCCTCCCGTGTCTCCCATTACGAGAGGTCCAATAGGGTGTGCTCCCCACATGCACTGAGCCCCACTTCAGCTCTGTGGGCTGGGCAGACTCTGCTGGACTCTGCTGCCTGTCCTTCTAGGGACACCAGAGTCTGTCTCAGGGCTCCAGTGAGTGCTGCCCTGTTCCTCAGCCACTGCTGCCTCTCCACTTGGTGGATTGCCAATACACCAGGTTCCCAAGGAGCCAAAGTTGTCCCCCTTCCGTTTCTGTTACACTCTGTTAGAGCAGTCCTAAAATGATGCCACTAGTGCCTTGGTATTTTGCAGAGATTTGGGGAAGTAGCCATTTGGGTTTTTTTTAATCTACTGGCTTCCTGATCTCTGTGAGTCACACATGAAGAACACCAAAGTGAGGAGAGAGGCAGAGACATCTGGGCCAAGAACCGGCACCATTCCTACTCAGGACTGCCCCTCTCTTATGACAACCAAGATTTCATCCTAAGAACATGTCTCCCTCATTTTTTTTAACTTTTAAGTTCAGAGGTACATGTGCAGGTTAGTTACATAGGTAAACGTGTCATGGGGGTGTGTGTACAGATTATTTCATCACCCAGGTATTACACCTAGTACCCATTGGATATTTTTCCTGATCTTCTCCCTCCTCCCACCCTCCACCCTTGATAGCCCCAGGATGTTTTGTTCCCCTATGTGTCCATGTGTTCTCATCATTTAGCTCCCACTTGTGAGGACAGTGGTATTTGGATTTCTGTTCCTGCATTATTTGCTAAGGATAATGACCCCCAGCTCCATCCATGTCCCTGCAAAGATCTGGACAGAACTACCATTCAACCCAACAATGCCATTACTGGGTATATGCCTGAAGGAATATAAATCATTCTATTATAAAAACACAGGTACATGTATGTTCACTGCAGCACTATTCACAATAGCAACATGGAATCATCCTAAGTGTCCATCAGTGATAGACTGGATAAAGAAAATGTGGTATGTTTACGCCATGGAATACGGTTCAGCCACAAAAAAGATCTCTCTTTTCTTGACATAAATGATCTAGGAGACTTCAGTCGCCCCCACCAGAGCTTTCCTTCAGGTCTCTGCACTAATTCACCCAACAAGCCTGAACTTCCTGCAGTGGGTACGTCCCACACGTAAGCTGAGATCCCTGCTAAGTGAAGATTTACTCTTGTTCTGATGAAAACCACTCCAGACCACAGGGGATTGAACTTGAGGTTGAGGGACTGTGGGTTGAAGACAGGAGGAATGTGAAACCAGCAGTGAGGACTGGTGGGGGAGGGGAGGCTGGGAAGCTTACCAGGAGGACGCTCGGCGGTGCGGTTCCTATCTTCACTCAGGCTCTCATTCTCTCTGCAGAATGACATCTTCGAGTGGTCCAGGGACCACCGAGCCCACCACAAGTACTCAGAGACGGATGCTGACCCACACAATGCCCGCCGGGGCTTCTTCTTCTCCCATATCGGGTGGCTGTTTGTTCGCAAGCATCGAGATGTTATTGAGAAGGGGAGAAAGCTTGATGTCACTGACCTGCTTGCTGATCCTGTGGTCCGGATCCAGAGAAAGTAAGTGAATGGGCATGACGGAGAGCTGTCCCTCAGGGGCCAGGACATAGAAACAGCACAATGAGGTGGACTCATAACCCCATAGCGTTCTTCTCAAGCATTTGCCCTAACAATTTTGCCATATTTATAAGATTTATCTCTATTTATTAATTTCCTTTTGCTCATTAAATTTTGCCCATTGGCACATTTGTTTTGAGTTATAAGTTTCATTTGTAATGGATTTCCTTTAAGCCCAGTGTCATTATCTTCAAACTAATCTTGCATGGCTGATTTCATGGAATCTGTTTCTGTGTTTCCCCACTGCCCCATTCATGATTCTCTGGAGTAGCAGAAGGGGGACTGGCTTCATTTTAGTGACACACTTGACTCTACTTGACTCCAAAAGGACTGAACTCTCTCCAGGTATCCTACTGTGTCCTGAAATTCTCTTGTAGTGAAACCTCTGCCCTGCCCATCACTCATGGAAACGTTACACTAGTAGGTTTCTGTGCAGAGAAAATGAGACCATTCAACAGAAGGCCTCAAAGCACTCATATGCCCTGATGGTGTCGGCTGAGCATACTCAGTCGGCCAGCATTTGCAGGATGAAACTGCTTTCTACAAGCACATGAAGAAAGAGTGCCTACAATTGTGCTGGCAAGTAGAGAGCGACCTTTGTTCTTGGGTTGGTCTGGGTCTGCAAAATTTGGCTCTGATGAGCTTGTAGCACCTAAAGCAATAGATTTATGTGCAAAGATGGGCAACATATGGACCATGCTCCAGTTAGAGCCTTGAGACAACATGTTGAATAAGTGGTTACTAGTGACCATCTCCACTGATGGGTAGGAGTCATCTGAGGACTTACCTAAACAGAATCTCCTTTTCAGACTGAAAATGGACATGGAGGCTATGCCTTTGTTCAACACAAGAATCTTTGCATGAAAGGAAGGATGGCTTAGGACTGTGCTCTTTCCCCCCAAAGCCTCTCCTTTTACGCTGGGGGGAGCAGTAGAGCATAGTGAGAAACTGGCAGACCATGGAGACAGACTGCTGGAATCAAAGTCTCTGACTCCTCCACTTACTAGCAAATGAATTAACCACTCTAAGTCTCAGCTTCATCTATAAAATGGGAGTAACAGCAATACCTATCTCCTACAGCTTTTACGAAGACATTTTTAAAATGTATGGAAAATGCCTGGCACATAGTAAGAGCTTCGTGAATGTCAGCCATTATTATTATTACACAGGCAGTTGATAGACTAGAGAATTCTCTGTGTTTCCATCACTGCTTTCTGTTGGTTTCACTGTAGGGTTTTCTCTGTACATCTCAATACAGCTCTTTTAGGTGAAAACACCCGGTATCAATTCAGCTCTTTTAGGTGAAAATACCCAGTATCAAGTTTTATAGCAGAAAATAACAAGATGTTTTCTTTCTTTCTTTCTTTCTTTCTTTTTTTTTTTTTGGAGATGGAGTCTCACTCTGTCGCCCAGGCTGCAGTGCAGTGGCGTGATCTCGGCTCACTGCAACCTCTGCCTCCTGAGTTCAAAGCGATTCTCCTGCGGCAGGCTCCCGAGTAGCTGGGACTACAGGCATGCACCACCACGCCCGGCTAATTTTTGTATTTTTTAGTAGAGACAGGGTTTCACCATATTGGCCAGGCTGGTCTTGAACTCCTGACCTCAAGTGATCCTCCTCGGCCTCCCAAAGTGCTGGGATTACAGGCATGAGCCACTGCGCCCAGCCAACAAGATATTTGCATTTAATTCAATGATTTATTGATGTTGATTTTCACTATGAGTGTAAAATGTTGAAGGTCATTAGAGAAAAAGATGAAAAATTCAGAGAAGTAGAAAATCATTCACAGTCTTAACAGATAAACAGACACTATTAATATTCAGTAGTATCTCTTTCTATTTCATATATTTTGCATGATGGCAGTCGTATCGCATATGTAATTTTATGTCTCACCCTTTACCTCAGATTGTATTGCAGACACTATTGTCAAAGGCTGCAGAAGATTCCATCAGTTGAGCATGTCATAGTTTATTTAACCATCACTCTGTGGTCAGCTATGTATGTCATTTCCAATTCTGTGATACAAATGATGTTGCTGTATAATTAGTAATGCTTTGGGACAATCAGACCTTAGATTAATTTGAAGAGCTTAGATGAGAAGGCAAAAGATTTTCTGTTTTATTAATGAGAAATGAGCCGGGTATAATAGTCTGGGTTTCTCTGACCATAAAAATGGAAGATTTTTTTTCATCTTTTCTCATAAAAAAAAGTTGTAATCTGATTCATTATGTGTGTATTGGCGGCACATATGTCTAAAGACTATTTCTAAATGCAGGAAGAAGAACAAAGACTATTTCAGCAAGTTCCCTGAATAGTCATCTGAGAACATCTTTCATCACCAGTCCAGTAACTAAAGGAGGCTGTGGCTATCAGAAACCATTCATTCATATCATCATGTCACATGTATCATTGAGCTCCTGCTGGGAATCAGTGCTGAGGATACAGCTTAAAATTGACCTCCTCTCAGAACTATAGTTTAGAACACGTTCTAAACTATAGAGGTCACCCCTAGTTGCCTGGTCTAGCCCCAGAATGATTAAGGTAGACGAATACTGCTCTTTGAGAGTACAGGCCAAACAGGAGAGATATGGCTCTGGATCATGTAGTTTGCATGTTAAAGGCATGCTCCTGGCTGGGCCCTTTATTATCTTTAAGAATTGCCTAGGCCCAGGAAAGCCAGGCTCTCCCCAAGCAGAAAGGCTTTTAAGATGCCAGAACATCCTAATATGTGTGTGTGTGTGTTTGTGTAATACATCCTATGAGCAAACTAGTAAAATGTAGATAGAAAGATGAAGCCAGAAGTACATGCATCTTAGATTATTCACTCAATGTTCTTGTGATTATACTTTACTGTTTGAAAGAGGCTACAGCAGTCTTCAGATGTGTGGGTGAGCACTGAAGTCCTGTGGTAATTATACAGCATAGAGAACATAGAGATCCGTAATCCAAAATAAGGCTTAGAATCACTGAACTAAATGAAGCAAGTTTCCAGCATACACAGAGGCAGTCAACTGTTCAGATATTTTCATGTTCGTGAAGCTGGCTTTACCGGTCCTGCCAGTTAGGCGGTGGAGAGGAGAGTCCTCACAGGAATCAAAGTCATTATATGTGGGGATAGGAGCTGAAGGGGTGGATCCTGGTGTCAGGCACCGTCACAGCAGATCTCAGTTCATGCTACCCTGGGCTGCACAGAGAGCTTCCTGAGTAACAGAAAAAGGTGCCCACCTGCATTTGGGGCCCAGACTTGGGTCATTTCAGTGGCACACTTCTCGTGGGCTGAATCTCCACCTGCTCTTGTATGACTTTCCTAGAGGAACAGTCCCTGTTCCAGTTGGAGGCAATCAGAATTCACAGCTGACTCCACCACACTTCCAGGGTGCAATGTTTGTGCAGATCAATCAGCTAAGTGCCTCTTGGAGAGTTTACTCAAACAGGTGATAGAGACTGAGGATTTAGAGGCTCCTCCTTCAGTCCACTCAGGACACTAACACAGATATTGCAGTTGATTGATAAACTTTTGCTGAGCCATTCTAATAACAACTTACTAAAGAAAAGCTTGGCAGAGAGTCAGGCTTAATCAGCTTTCCATTGTACAGTCTCATGGAAGAGAGAAGGTAGGAGCAGGAAAACAACACATTTCAAGCTATACTTCCAGACCCTAAAAGATAATCTTACGAAGGCTGTCATAACAAGTAGTTAACTGGACTAAACCACATTTTGCTGCACTGTCAATGTGTAAATTGTGTAATGGCAGCCATTAGGAGGTGCAAGGGAGAGAAGCCAGTGGTATTGCCTTTAGGCTCTGGCAACTAGGGCCCCTGGCCTAGGTCTTATGACTTAAAGGGCCACACTTCTCTCCACAAAGTGAGGAGATCACTGGGCCAAAGGAACATGACACCTGCCTAAATCTTCCTTGACTTCTGGGCCATGCCCTGGATTCCTAGGGTCCTAGATTCCTCCCTAAATGCTCTGAGCTCTCTTCTAGAGCCTATAGCAGTCTCCTCCTGGGATCTGTTCTCCCAACAGGAAATACATAGAGCCTAGGCCTGAAGAGTGGCCAAGGGGCAGTGTTAGCACAGGGACTTAAGTTTTAAAGTGTGAGCTCAGATATCCACCTAATGGGACAGAGCAAAAGGGGAAAAGGAAAAGGGATGAACTACAGGCTAGGGACTTCCACCTATACTCCTAGCCTGAAACCTGCAAATGTTGGGGTGAACCTATCCGTGAGCCATTCATAAGGTTGAGCGTGGATCCATCAAGAATTGTGTTTGGCTTAAACAAGACAGAAGGTTATGTCTCTTATGTATAAAAGAATTCTGGAGACAGGCAGTCCAGGGAGGACATGGCAGCACTGCAGGGTCAGTAGAGAACTGGGATTCCTTTATCATTCTGCTCTACCATCCTTAGCAGGGGACTTTCATTCTCAGTGTCATTTCATGGTGCAAACTGATCACTAAATCTCCAACCAGAAGGGGAATCAGGGAGGCCGAAGGGAGCACATTGGTGAGTTGAGTCGGTCGCCTTTAAGGAGTCTTCCTAGAAGATACAACCTATCCACTTGTCTCTCATTGACCATATCTGCACCCAGGGAAACAGGGAAATGTATTCTCTTGGTTAATGCGTTGGACCCTTGAATAAAATCTTGGTTTTGTTTCTAAGGAAGGAAGGGTGAATAGATATGGGGTAAACGATTAGCAGTCTCTGCCATAGCCACACAGTTGTTCTGCCTTAAGCAGAGCGATTTGTCATCTCATATTCCTCAGTCTTATTTTTTGTGAACCAAGTGGGTAGCCTCTCTGTCTCCATTAATGAACAGAAACTGGAATCTCAAATCATCTTTCTCAGATGACAAAATGAAGATAAAATCCAGAGACTGTTTCTCCTAATGCTTTGCTTATTCCACTGAGTCCCATTTTAGGGAAGACATTCCTCTAGAGGTTACATGTAAATGCTGTCATGCATTTTTAAAGTAGCCAGGGAGGATGCTAGTCCAGACACATAAAAACAAGGTCCTTGCCTCATTGCCATGGTGATGAGATAAACTGAAAGAAAATGGATGGAATGGTTCAAAAGAGCAAATCAGTTCTGTTCTGGTGCCTTGGGAAGAGATCAAAATGTATAAATATTGCCATTCCAGGAAGAAAGGCACTCAAACATCCAGAATATTTTTGAGGACTGTTTCACCTCAATTCATCCCCTAGTCTGTTATCTCTAGTCTTCTCTCCCACCTCCCAAGAATGAGCATCACATCTCTCAGTGATACCCTCTTTTTTGTTGTTTTTAAAGGCTCATTATTTTAAAGAGCAGTTTTAGGTTCAATTTAGCAAAATTGAGAGGAAGGTTCAGAGATACCCCATGTACCTCCTGCCCACACACATGCATAGCCTCTCCCATTATCAGCATTCCTTACCAGAGTGACTATTTGTTACATTTGTTGAACCTACATTGACACGTCACTGTCACCCAAGGTCCCTAGTTTCCATCAGGATTCACTGTTGGTGTTGTATAGTCCATGGGTTTGGACAAATATATAATGACAAATGTATCCACTATTGTAGTATCTTACAGAGTATTTTCACTGCCTAAAAATCCTCTGTTCTCTGTCTGTTCATCGCTCTCTTCCCCCAAGCCCTGACAACCACTGATCTTTCCACTATCTCTATAGTTTTGCTTTTTCCAGAATGTCGTATAGTTAGAATCATACTGTATGTAGCCTTCTCAGATTGGCTTCTTTCACTTAGCGATATCTATTTGTGCTTCCTCCATGTCTTTTCATGACTTCATAGCTCATTTCTTTTTCGTGCTGAATAATGACCAAAATGTGGTCTAGATCTATTGAAGTTTTTTTATCCATTCACCCAGTGGAGGACATCTTGGTTGCTTCCCAGTTTGGTAATAATAAAGCTACAGTAAACATTCATGTGCAGGTTTTTGTGCGGACATAGGTTTTCACCTCCTTTGGGTAAATACCAAGGAGCACAGTTGTGGGATTGTACAGTCACAATATTTTTAGTTTTGTAAGAAACAGCCAAACTGTCTTCCAAAGTGGCTGTATCATTTTGCATTCCCAACAGCAATGAGTGAGAATTTCTGTTGCTCCAAAATCTTGCCAACATTTGTTGTTGTCTATGTTCTGGATTTTGGCTATTCTAACTAATATGTAGTGGTATCTCAATGTTGTTTTAGTTTGTATTTCCCTGATGAGATAAGCTTATTGTTCCATCTATATATTGTCTTTAGTAAGATGTTTGTCAAGATCTTTGGTCCATTTTTAAATCAGGTTGCTTTCTTATTGTGAAGTTTTCAGAGTTCTTCATATATTTTGGATAACAGTCCTTTATCAGATATGTCTTTTGCAAATATTTTATTCCTGTCTGTGGCTTGTCCTTTTATTCTCTTGACAGTATCTTTTGCAAAGTAGAAATTTTAAATTTTAATGATGTCCAGCTTATCAATTCTTTCTCTCATGAATCATGCCGTTTGATGTCTATATAAATTGTCAAACCCAGAGTCATCTACATTTTCTATGTTATCTTCTAGAAGTTTTGTAGTTTTGTGTTTTACATTTAGAATTGTGATCCATTTTGAGTCACTTTTTGTGAGGTGTGTGAAGTCTGTGTCTGAATTCATTTTTTTGCATGCAAATGTCCAGTTGTTCCAGCATAATTTGTTAAAAAGACTACCTTTTCTCCATTGTATTCCCTTTGTTCCTTTGTCAAAGATCAGTTGACTATATTTGTGTGGGTCTATTTCTAGGCTCTCTGTTATGATTCATTGATCAATTAGTCTGTTCTTGTGCCAGTACCACACTGTCTTGATTACTTTAGCTTTATAGTAAGTCCTGAAGTCAAGTAGTGCACTCTTCCAACTTTGTTCTTCTCCTTCAATATTGTGTTGGCTATTCTGAGTCATTTGCCTCCACGTATAAACCTTGCAATCAGTTTGTCAATATCTACAAAATAACTTGCTGGGATTTTGATTGGAATTGCATTGAATATAGATCCAGTTGAGAAAAGCAGACATTGACAATATTGAGTCTTCCTATTTATGAGCATGGGATAACTCTTCATCTATTTAGTTCTTCTTTGATTTCTTTCATCAGTGTTTTATGATCTTCCTCATACCGATCTTGTACATGTTTTGTTAGATTTATACTTGTTTCATTTTTATGGTGCTAATGTAAATGGTATTGTGTTTTTAATTTCAAATGCCACTTGTGCTGGTATGTGGGAAAGCAAATTGACTATTGTATATTAACCTTGTATCTGGCAACCTTGTTGTAATAGCTTATTAGTTACAGGAATGGTTTTTTATTTTCAATTCTTTCAGATCTTCTACAAAGACAATCACATCATCTACAAACAAAGACAATTTTATTTCTTCCTTCCCAATCAGTGTATCTTTTACTTCCTTATCTTATTGCATTAGGTAGGACTTCCATATAATGTCAAAAGGGAGTGATAAGAGGGTACATCCTTGCCTTTTTCCTCATCTTAGAGGAAAAGTATATAGTCTCTCACCTTTATGACATTAGCTGTATATTTTTTGTAAATATTCTTTATCATTGAGAATTTACTGAGAGATTTTATCATCAATGGGTGTTGCATTTTGTCAGATGCTCTTCCTGCATCTATTGATATGGTCATGTGATTTTTCTTCTTTAGCCTGTAATGTGGTAGATTACATTAATTGACTTTCAAATTTTGAACCAGCCTTGCATACCTAGTATAAATCCTACTTAGTTGGAGTATATAATTCTTTTTATACATTGTTGGATTTAATTTACTAGCATTTTGTTGAAGATTTTTAGCATCTGGCTCATGAAAAATATTGGTTTGTTGTTTTCTTATAATATCTTTGTCTTGTTTGAGTATTATGGTGATACCTCATAGAATGAATTAAGAAGTATTCCCTTTGCTTTTATTTTCTAAAAAAGAAATTCGCTCTTTTAGAAATTATACCAGTTATCATAGAGAATTAAATATATGGTTGAATTCACCAAAATAGAACCATCTTGGTCTGGTTCTATTTTGCAAGGGTATTAATTACTGATTCAATATACTTAATAAATATAGGCCTATTTAGATTGTCTATTTTTTCTTGTTTTGGTAGATTGTGCCTTTCAATGATTTGGTCCATTTCATCTAGGTTATCAATTTTGTGGGCACAGAGTTGTTCATAGTATTTCTTTATTATCCTTTTAATATCCATGGGATCTGTAGGGGTGTCCCCTCTTTGACTTATGATATTAGTAATTTGTGCCCTACCTCTTTTTTCTTAGTCTGGCTAGAGGCTTATCAATTTTATTAATTGATTCAAAGAACCAGCTTTTGGTTTCATTTATTTTTAAAATTGATTTCCTGTTCATAATTTCATTTCTCTCTGCTCTAATTTTTATTATTTATTTTCTTCTTCTTACTTTGGATTTAATTTGCTCTTCTTTTTTTAGTTTCCTAAGATTGAAGCTTAGTTAATTGATTTTAGATATTTTTTTCCTAACATATGTAGTCATGCTGTAAATTTTCCTCTAAGCACTGCTTTTATGGCATCCCACAAATTTTGATAAGTTTTGTTCTTATTTTAATTTAGTTTAAAATATTCTTAAATGTCTCTTGAGATTTTTTTCTTGGCCCATGTGTTATTTAGAAGTATGTTGTTTGATTTCCATGTATTTTGGGGTTTTCCAGTTTTCTTTTTTTTTTTTTTTTTTTTTTTGAGACAAAGTGTTGCTCTGTCATCCAGGCTGGAGTGCAGTGGTGCAATCTCAGCCCACTGCAACCTCTGCCTCCTGGGTTCAAGTGATCCTCCTCCTGCCTCAGCTTCCTGAGTAGCAGGGATTACAGGAGCACACCACCACGCATGGCTCACTTTTGTGTTTTTAGTAGAGACAGGGTTTCACCATGTTGGCTAGGCTGGCTTCGAACTCCTGATTTCAGGTGATCCATCCACCTTGGCCTCCCAAAGTGCTGGGATAACAGGTGTGAGCCACTGTGCCTGGCCTCCAGTTGTCTTTTATTATTGATTTCTGATTTAATTCCATTGTGGTCTGAGAGCAAACATTGTATAATTTCTATTCTTTTAAATTTGTTAAGGTGTTTTTTATGGCTCAGAATGTGCTCTATTTTGGTGAATGTTCTATGTGAGCTTGAGAAGAATGCATATTCTGCTATTGCTGGATGAAGTAGCCTATAGATGTCAATTATATCCTGTGGATTGATGGTGTTGTTGAATTTAACTATGTCTTTACTGATTTTCTACCTGCTGGATCTGTTTGTTTCTGATAGTGGGCTGTTCACATCTCCAATTATAATTATGGATTCATCTATGACTCCTTGCAGTTTTATCAGTTTTTGCTTCACATATTTTGACACTCTGTAGTTAGGTGCATACACATTAAGGATCATTATGTCTTCTTGGAGAATTAACCCCTATATTGTTAACGTAATGTCTCTCTATCCCTGATAACTTTTCTTGTTTTGAAGTCTGCTCTGTCTGAAATTAATATAGGTATTCCTACCTTCTTTTGATTATTATAAGAATGTTATATCTTTCTCCATTCATTTAGTTTTAATCTATATGTGTCTTTATATTTAAAGTGGGTCAGTTTCTTGTAGACAACATATAGTTGGGTCTTGTTTTTTGATCCACTCTGATAGTCTCTGTCTTTTAATGGATGCATTTAGACCATTGATGGTCAAAGTTTTTATTGATGGAAATAAATTGATATTTCCATCCAATTGATATTTGCCATATCAATTGATATGGAATTGATATTTGCCATATCAATTGATATGGAATTGATATTTGCCATATCAATTGATATGGAATTGATATTTGCCATATCAATTGATATGGAATTGATATGGAATTGATATTTGCCATATCAATTGATATGGAATTGATATTCCATCCAATTGATATTTACCATATTTGTTACTATTCCATCCAATTGATATTTAACATATTTGTTACTATTTTCTATTTGTTGCAATTTTTCTTGTTTCTATTTTTGTCTTTTATTCTTTTTCTGCCTTTTGTGGTTTTATTTGAGCATTTCTTCTCATTGATTTTTAGTTTTGGAAGTTTCTATTCATATTTCGTCAAACTCAGAGATTCTTTCCTCAACCATGTGCAGTCTACTTATAAGCCTATCAAAGGCATTTTTCACTTCTGTTACAGCATTTTTTATCTCTATCATTTCTTTGTGGTTCTGTCTTAGGATTTTTATCTCTCTGCTTATATTGCCCGTGTGTTCTTGCATGCTACCTACTGTGTCTGTTACAGCCCTTAGCCCATTAATCATAGTTATTTTAAATTCCTGTGTGACAATTCCAACGTCCTTGCTATATCTAGTTCTGATGCTTGCTGTGTCTCTTCAAGCTGTGTTTTGTTTTGCTTTGGTTTTTGCCTTTTATTATGCCTTATAATTTTTTCTTGATATCTGGACATGATGTACTGAGTAAAAGGAACTGCTGTATATAGGTCTTCAGTAGTGTGGTGGGAGGTGTGTGGGGGTAGGAGATACATTCTAGAGCCTTGTGATTAGGTCTCAGTCTCTTAGTGAACTTATGCCTCTGGACTGTGAACTCCACAAGTGTTTCTTAGTTTCTTCTCTCCTCATTTAGGTGGAACAAGACGGCTAGAATGGGCTGGAGTTGAGTATTTTCCCTCCCCCAGGTTGGTTAGGCTCTAAATAAAACCCCAGCAGGTCAGGCTCTGGCTAACTAGTTTCTCCCGAAGGTAGATCTTGTTAAGAACAGAATACTCTGGTATATTTCAAAGTGGCTCTTTTCCCCTCCTCCTGGTGGAAATACAAGGGAATTTATTTTTTTTTTCTGATACTTACTCTGAGAACCTGGTCAAGCTCCTGGAAGGAAAAGTCACAAAAACATGGGGGACTCCCTATGACTAGATCCCCCTTGGAGATTTTAACCTTCAGACTTGTCCATACCTAGCCTCCAGCAATTCTTCAATTAAGGTCAGGTTTTCCTAACACACCACTAGTTCCTGTGAACCACTCCCTATGTTGTGATTCTCTGTATCTGCCTGTCTGTCCAATTTTGGGAACAGTGGTTTTCCCTGTAATCTCACATCTCTTACTAATTTCAGAGTTGTTGACTTTTTTTCAGTTTGTTCAGCATTTTACTTCTTGTTAGAATGAGTGGCAACTTCTGAGCTCTTCATGTGGAACCAGAAACTGGAAATTGATACTTTCCTTTTTTTTTTTTTTAACGTTATGTAGCCATGCCTGTCTAAACCCTAAGTGTATTTCTCCATTTTGAGCGTCATATATCTATCCAGGGCAGGGTGGTTAGACAAAACAATATTTGACTCATCTTTGCTTCTCTACCCCACCTTCATCTTCTACTTTAGGGCTTCTCAATGGAGTGGGATGTATCATCTGGGGATTTGCAACCAACCTGACTCCATCTCCCTTGACTGAATCCGTTGCTCTTTGATCATGGTTTTATGTAGGGCTTTGGGGAGTCTCTTTTTGTTCTCAGTCCATTTGCCATGAAGGTCCCTCTACTTGTTGCTAAGTTAATAGAACAATTCCTCCCTAGATGTTAGTGATGTCGAGCACATTCAAAGCCTTGGTTGGTTATTTGTATTTTGTGAAAAACTCTGTAGAAATCATCTCAAAGGAGAGACCCTGGATGATGAGACATCCAGGCATCTAAACACGTGTTTGGAATTTGGGGAGAGACATGGAGACAGGGGCTTTTAAGTACAACCATGCTCTGCCACTCCCTTACTACTCAATTACCCTGGGTTTGGTGATTGCCTATTTTACTCAGGTAAAATACTGGTCCTGCAGCAGGGAAACCAAACTTGGCCCTAAGGTAAGCATCACTTGGCCATGCTGTAAGCAGAGCTCAGCTCTTTGGTATCCTTTCTGCCAACTCACAGTTTAATAACAGATGCCATGAGGCATGTGGCATTTTCTCAGCGAAGTCGGCTTCTTTCTCTTTTCTACATGTATCACTTATTCATTTGACAACTATGTTTTGAGTACCCACTATATGTCAGGCGATGTTCAAGATGCTGTAGATTGAACAGTGAAAAAGAAAATAAGATTCTGGAGAGTACTTGCCCTGTCTTTCTAGAGCTCCCCAGTTTGGGTCTGGGAATGTGGGAAGAGGAAACTCCAGCACACATCTGCCCAATGCCTGACTGGGCCCCTCTCTCTACAGACAGCTTTGCTCCTCCCCATTCAATCTCTCCCGTTACTCAATCTCCGTCCCATTGATCTGTTTTTCGGTTCACTCCCTCTTGTCTATTTGCCTCTTTCTCTCCCTATAGTCTTTGTCTTTTCACCTGCCAGACAGCTTTGTTCCTTTTTTTGTACCCTTCTCTGCATGGACACATTTTGCCTCATCTGTCACACTGTGTTCTTAATGCCGTGATGTTCTTCTTCTCTCACAGTTTTATAAGAGAACAAAAGCTGTTTAACCTATTGCTCAGCAAGACTCTTTTTGTTGTTGTTTTTGGTGGGGAAGTGAGGAATTTTGTCCTCTTATATTCTCTTCTCACTTCATCATCCTGCTTTGATTTATTCTTTTCAAACATTCCTTGTGAATGTAAATATTTCCTCTCCTTGAATCTTATCTCCCATTTTTGAGAGGCAGTATATCTTTGGTTAACAGCTTGAGCCCTGAAGTCTCTGTTACTCTGCCCTCACCTCAAACCACTACATCTTATCCTGGCTCTGCAAAAATTTTGAGAATGTCCCTGAAAATGACAGCTACTGTTAAACAAAAAAAATTGAGAATAAATTATTTTTTTCCTTTTAATAATTCTCCCTGCATCCAGCTGTAGTTGGCAAAAATTAAAATTCTGAATTTTCCAGTTTCAAGAACTTGGTAAAATCAACTAAAGAGGTGTGAACTGTGTTTAATTCGATACCTTTTGTTAAAAGTAAATGGAAAAGGTAGAATATCCTTTAACTACTTTTATTAAACTTTTGGCCTTTCTAAAGAGACATGGTTGTTGTAGCCAAACAGCTGAATTATATTCTGGGATACAAGACAGAGATGATTCAATATTGAGGTTACAGCATCAACACCAAAATTTCCCTAATGTAGTGGTTAAAATATTGGGTGGGGGAAAAATCAGTGTGGTACATAATTCAATAGCTTTTTATGACTTTTAAAAATTTTCCAAGTCAAAAATGTCAATTTTTTTTGCCTCTGTAAGAGGTACTTTTCCTAGTAGAGCTTTAGGAGAATTTGCATGCGTGTGTGTATGTGCGTGTGTGTGTGTGTGTGTGTATAAAAATACACCAACTGCATTAGCAGTCATTTTTCTTTCCCCACTTTGACCATCCCATTTCTATGTGCAAGAAATTCCCCTGGCAAGATGAGGAGACAGTTGCTCAAATTTCTGGAACCTGAGTACTTCACTAACTAACATGGTAAACTTATTAATCAACAGGTGTCAATGGATTCTGGGACTGCTGTTTGTAAAGTATTAACTTAATTGTTGATGGCAATAAAGGCATCCTCATGCATCTTTGATTCACTTCAGTAGCCAATAATAGCTGCTATTTTTAAAAAATATGTATTTATTTTCCCCTAGATTGCTATAGTTGCTATTTATTAACTGCTTACTATGTACCTGCATTATGTCTTTACACACATTGTCTCTTATCCTTTCAATAACTCTGTCATGTAGATGGTGGTACCTGGAATCTGGACTTGAATTCTAAATCTTGGCTTCCCATAGCCTTGATTAACCAAGTCAAAAGAAGAACAGTATATGTTTGCACTAAATTATTCTTTCTTTAGTAAAATGCTACTTTACTACCAAAGCTAAGGAGAAAACCTAGCTAGTTTTTATGCAACATTTAAATATTTATGTAGAAGTTAAAGCAAGGTTAAATTTTACAAAGATCTTTTGATGCAAGTAGATACCATTCTCACTAATATTTAGATATTATCGATTCCTGGTTCTCTTTCTAGGCTATGTAGAGTAATCTTTTAATCTACACTGGACATTTTCTTTCTTTCTTTCTTTTTTTTGAGATGGAGTCTCGCTCTGTCGCCCAGGCTGGAGTGCAGTGGCGCGATCTGGCTCACTGCAAGCTCCGCCTCCCAGGTTCACGCCATTCTCCTGCCTCAGCCTCCCGAGTAGGTGGGACTACAGGCGCCCGCCACCACGCCCGGCTAACATTTTCTTAAAATAAAGAGACTTTCAAGAAAGTGTATGGCTGTAGATCCAGGGCGTCACCCAGTAATCAACAGTACTTATAAAAGGTTTTTATTCAATCGTTATTCATGTTCTAAAGAATTCAATCTATTGGTTTATGCATCAGAGAAAACAGCTCTTCTTGCCTTTTCAGTGTCTCTTCTTTTTTCCCATATGGTAAGACATAAAAAGTAGAGAAAGCTTTTCATAACAGAAAATTCATTTTCTAGTTATTATTTCCTTTAACAATTAGCTTATAAAATTTCTATAACCCCGCAGCTCTTGAAATCTGTATAATATAAACAAAATATAAGAATAAGATTACACTTTTTAGCATAAAATGTAATATAGATTCATTGTAGAAAAATTTTTAAATGCAAATCAGCATCAAGATTAAAATGAAATAATTTGTAATCCTTCCACTTAGAAAAAAGATCAGTTAAAATTTTGCTGTATATTTTTCTAAGGTTTTTTATGTATCAAGCTAGCTTTTTAAAAAAGTATGCATATCCTATATACTATGTAAAAGTGATTAAAGTAAGAAATATAATTTAATATTTACCTTTATTATTTCATTTCCAGCTTCTTTATTTTTGTATGTGTGTATCCTAATTTCCACTTGATATCTTCCTTCTGCCTGAAGAACTTCCCTTATATTTCTTGTAACACAGGTTTATGGGCAATAAATTCTCAGCTTTTGTTTGTCTGAAGGTCTTTATTTTACCTTCATATTTTAAAGGTATTTTTACCAGACATAAAATTCTGAGTTGTCAGGTTTTTTCTCTTGGTATTTTAAAGATGTCAGTACCTTGTCTTATGCCTTACATAATTTTTGATTTGTATCATTGTGTGATTTGTATTATCCCTGTGCACGTAATGTTTCCTTTTTTCTCACTGACTTCAATATATTTTATTTTCAGTTTTCAGCAGTTTGATTGTGACGTATCTAGATTCATTTTTTTTTTTAAGGAGAGAGGTATTCTTGGGACTCTGGGCTTCTTAGATCTGCAACTTGTTGTCTTTCATTAATTTTGGGAAATTCTTAGCCATTATATTTAATTTTTTTTAACCTGTTTCTCTTTTTCTTTGGAACTCTTTTTTTTTTTTTTTTGAGACAGGGTCTCATCACTCAGGCTTCAGTGCAGTGACATGATCATAGCTGCTAACTGTAGCCTCAAACTCCTGGCTCAAATGATCCTCCTGCCTCAGCCTCCTGAGTCGGACTACAGGCACACACCACCATGCCTGATTAAATTAAAAAATGTATATATGTGTGTGTGTATATATATGTGTGTGTGTGTATTTTATATATATATATATATATAGAGAGAGAGAGAGAGAGAGAAAGAGAGAGAGAGAGAGAGAGAGATGGGGTCTTGCTATGCTGCCCAGGCTGGTCTTGAACTCCTGGCCTCAAGTGATCCTCCTGCCTTGACCTTGGCCTCCCAAAGTGCTGAGATTACAGGCATGAGCCACAATGCCTGGCTTCTTCTGGGACTCTAATTACATTTTATTTTAAAGCATTTTATGTCGTCCCACAGATATTGGATGTGCTTCACTCCTTTTTATCTTTATGTTTTGGCTTGGATAATTTCTATTGGCATATCTTCAAGTTTACTAATTCTTTCCTCAGTTATGTCTAGACTGCCAATGAACCCATCAAAGGCACTCTTCATTTCTGATTTTGTTTTTATTTACCAGATTTGCATTAGACATTGATAAAATCTCCCATCTGTTCATGCATGTTCACCTTTTCCATAGATCCCTTTAACATGTTCATTGCAGTTACTTTAAAGTCCCTACCTGATAGTTGTAATATCCGGGCCATTTCTGAGCATGGTTCTATTAATTACTTTATCTCTTGACAATGATTTTTGTTCCCCCCCCTTGCACTTTTGTGTGACTCAATTTTAATTGAATGCCGAACATTATTTCTGTAAGAACAGAAAGACCAAGGTAAATATTATTTATGCTTGAGAATGGGCACATCTCTTTTTCTTTCAGACCTTCAGTATGTGTGGGTGGAAGAGGTTGGGGTTGGGTCAATTAATCAGAAGTTGAGCTGAGTTTAGATTTTACTGTTGCTATTATTATCCTTAGTGCACCACAGGCTTCACTGGATGGCTACTCTTACTATGTGCTTAGAGCCTGATATGCCAGAGGAGTTTTCTAAGTATTCATTCTGTACCCTCGGCTTTTAGCTGTCCCTGCACACCTGTGTCACAAAGTAGATCTTTCCCTATGCTCTTGCTCCTACACAAAGGGTGGACTTCTATTGTTTGTGTCTCTGTGCATGGCTGTTCATAAGAGTAGAGGGTTTTTCTTCATTGTCCTGGTCCAGTATCAGTCTTAGGCAAGGCTCCTGTGCCTGAACCTTGGGGTCAAGGGTTTCTTAGCATTCCTGCAGTAGCCAACCTCTGCTTTTGAGCAGTGCAAGATCCTGGGCACAAGCAGGTTTCCTGCTCTTCCTCAAAGGGGCAGAAGATTTTTGCTTCTGTCTCTCCCTCAGCAGCAATATTTCTTTGCCTATGTCTGGGAGTGAGGGTTTCCCAACACCTCCCCCAGAGACAAACAGTTTTGCTTCAGTTGCTCTCCCAGAGCAATATACTTTTGCCCAGTCCTAAGGGCCAGAAGGTGTCTGTATTCCTCCAGCAGCTTAAACACATTTATGCCTAGTGTTCCATTATTGGAACGCTAAGCATGTGGGAGTTATTTATATCCTGCTGCTCAAGGTCATCGCCAAGGTCTGATTGCAAAAATTCAAAAAATTGCAACCTCAGGCATAAATGGGTTAAGATTTTGCTTTGTAAGAGGGCCCTGGGGAAGAAGGCAAGGCTTTGTTCTTGTTGCCAGTAGCAGCTGATCAGCTCCTGCATGTCTATGTGGCAGAGGGGGTCCTGGGTCTCCACTCTACCCTGTCCCCAACCTTCCTTGTGAGCACCCAGTTAGGGGCCCTAAAGAAAAGCTTGAGCGTGAGTACAAACTCCTTTGTGTCTGAGGCTTGAGGCTATCCCATATTGACCTTCAAGAATTTTGTTAAATTTTTAGCTGACTTCTTCTTATCTACTTGTGTGGTAGCCATCTCTTTCTCCTTGCTTTGACAAAAGTGAAGCCATTCATATTCATGTGTACTGTCTCTCCTTGGATGGGTTTATGACTCTTTGGAATTCAGATTACTTAGTTGCCTTGTGACCTTAACTCTTGATGAGTTAAAGAAAAGTTATGGTTGTGTATATTAGTCAGCTTTTTCTCATTGTCGAGGTGACAGCAATATTCCCTAGTGACTTTCTACATCTAAGCAGACACAGAACTCTGCATCCTATTTTATAGTCTGCATTTTTCATCTAACAGAATACTGTAAAATCTTTCTAGTTTAATGGTTGCTTAATATTTCATTGTGACGATGTATCATAATTATTTTTCATGAACACTGAAGGATTTCTACCATGTGTGGTTTTTTTTGTTTTTTTTGTTTTTTGAGACGGAGTTTGCTCGTTGCCTAGGCTGGAGTGCCATGGCGTGGTCTCGGCTCACTGCAATCTCCGCCTCCCAGGTTCAAGAGATTCTCCTGCCTCAGCCTCCCAAGTAGCTGGGATTACAGGCACCCATCACCATGCCCGGCTAATTTTTGTATTTTTAGGAGAGACAGGGTTTCACCATGTTGGCCAGGCTGGTCTCGAACTTCTGACCTCAGGTGATCCACCTACCTCAACCTCCCAAAGTGCTGGGATTACAGGCATGAGCCACCATACCCGGCCCCATCTTTTTTTTTTTTTAACCATTATAATAATGGTATGATGATCAACTTGGTATATAAATCTTTGACCACAGCTATGATACTTTCCTTTAGCTAAAATCAGAATTGCCAAGTCAAATAATACGTAGCACTCTTGGCTTTTATACCTATTTTCATATTAATTTCAAAATCTTTGATTACAATTTTATGTTTTGGGTCATTTGTAGCATTGCCTTTTAAAACAGATAGCTGGGCGTGGTGGCTCATGCTTGTAATCCCAGCACTTTTGGAGGCTGAGGTGAGAGAATTGCCTTAAGCCAGGAGTCTGAGACCAGCCTGGGCAACATAGATCCTGTCTCTACCAAAAATAAGAAAATTAGCTGAGCACGATGGCATGTGCTTATAGTTCCAGCTACTTAGGAGGCTGAGGCAGGAGGATTGCTTCAGCTCAGGAGTTTGAGGCTGCAGTGAGCTATGATTGAGCCACTGCACTGCAGCCTGAGTGAGTGACACAGGGAGACCCTGTCTCATAAATAAATAAATAAGATACACTGTTCTGTTCACTACCCATGGCCAAAGACAAAGACACTGTCTCTTCATTTCCCTCCTTTTTTGTTGGAGAGAAAAATCTGACACAGTGGAAACGTCCCCACGTCCCTGTCCAGAATCCTCCCACCTCTCAGTGGAGGAAGAAGGTAGAATGGTCACAAAATCTGGTGTCTAGGTAGGTGAATTAACAGATGGGGTGTGTTGCGTATTTCTCATGTTTACTCTCTTCAGCTCTCTGCGCTAGGACATATGACTCCATAATTCATGAATGTCACCTTAGTGCTGGTTTACAACCTGAAAGTCTCTTTTTCTAAAGAATCTAATTAATGCTGGGCTAGAGAGTGGCATAGGAGAAAAATTTGTTTAAACAAGAGGCATCTGAAGGCATAAATGCATGTACTTAAGGCAAGACACGGAGTGATTAGCTAGAAACACATCCATTATTTTTGCTGTCCAAATTGTTCTTTCCATAAGATGATTTGTGAGGTTGATGTCCTTGTGACAGCAATTTTCTGAACATATTAAATAAGGCTGAGTCCCTTTTAAAAATCAAGAGCATGATTCATACATATTTGTGAAATGTAAGTACCTTTTCTCTCTTACTGCTGCAAACTGCTGACAGCAATGTATTATGGAGACCCCTCGTCAGTTGACAGTTGAAGTGGAAATATTGTTGTAAGTAATGAATTTGTTGATAGCTATTCCATTACCCAGAATGAATATTTAGATTAGTCATGTGCAGGCTGTCATGTCAGAGCTACCAGGAGCTTTTCCTTTTATCTAATTTACTCTAATTCCTCAGCCCCTATCTCACCATGTTATATCCTATTGAATGTGTCAAGGGATGATTAGATTGAGAGATGCAAGGTTTTGTTATTGACACAATTTCTACAGGAGCACTAGAGAAATTAAACCCTTGCTGAACAAACCTGGGTGGAACTCTCAGTCATTTTCTTTATTTTTTATCAGTACACAGCACATCCAGAAACAAGGAAGAGCTCTCAATCAAGAGGCAGCGTGTGAGATGCTTCGTGAATGGCATCAAGGGCATATATTGAAAGTCACCCTTCCCGGATTACACATTTTAGCTTTGTTACATACTCATTGTAACCACTCTGAAAAGTGCTGCTTGATGCTGCGTGCCCTTTCTGTGTCCCTGGAGGTATTCTGAAGGTCAGAAGAGAGATATACAACAGCGAGGCTTGGTGATAACGTATAGAATAACAGACAGGGACTCCATACCCAGGCCTTTTTTAACGGCGTGAAGTATAGACAGAGATGCAGTCTGTGCTAACATTAGGTTATTTATTCATTCAATCAGTTGACACAAGGAGGCAGCTACGGGGAGGTAAAATATGGTCCTAAAATAAAAAAGATTTCAGTTTTGTCATTCTGTCTCTGAGATTCTATTTCCACATCTAGAGCAGGGTAATAATGATACCTACCTTA
The DNA here is from genome assembly GCF_028858775.2 of Pan troglodytes. Classification (NCBI taxonomy): domain Eukaryota; kingdom Metazoa; phylum Chordata; class Mammalia; order Primates; family Hominidae; genus Pan; species Pan troglodytes. The sequence continues at coordinate 47,486,480 of NC_072401.2, forward strand.
CAAAATTATTGGGAGAATACATTAGTTAATATACGTGAAAGTACGGAGGAGATGTGCAATAAATATTTGTGTTATTAACTACACATACAGCACTCTATAGGAGATATTCCATTTATAAAGACTTTAGGTTCTAAAAAGCTGTACACGTGTTGATTATTTTTGTAAGTCAAAAGTGATTAAGAGGAGTTTAAGCTATCATTTCCAGATGTATTTCTATAAATAAAAACATAAGTATATTCAGTTGATTTGGGGTGGAGAGTTCCATAGATGTCTGTGAGGTCCACTTGGTCCAGAGCTGAGTTCAAGTCCTGAATATCCTTGTTAATCTTCTGTCTTGTTGATCTGTCTAATATTGACAGTGGGGTATTAAAGTCTCCCACTATTATTATATGGGAGTCTAAGTCTCCTTGTAGGTCTCTAAGAACTTGCTTTATGAATCTGGGTGCTCCTGTATTAGGTGCATACATATTTAGGATAGTTAGCTCCTCTTGCTGCATTGATCCCATTACCATTATATAATGCCCTTCTTTGTCTTTTTTGATATTTGTTGGTTTAAAGTCTGTTTTATTAGAGACTAGGATTGCAACCCCTGCTATTTTTTTTTTTTTTGCTTGATAAATATTCCTCCATCCCTTTATTTTGAACCTATATGTGTCTTTGCACGTGAGGTGGGTCTCCTGAATACAGCACACCGATGGGTTTTGACTCTATCTAATTTGCCAGTCTGTGTCTTTTAATTGGGGCATTTAGCCCATTTACATTTAAGATGAATATTGTTATGTGTGAAAATCAACAGAATATACATTCTTCTCAACACCACATCGCACTTATTCTAAAATTGGCCATATAATTGGAAGTAAAACACTCCTCAGCAAATGCAAAAGAACGGAAATCATAACAGTCTTTCAGACCACAGTGCAATCAAAGTAGAACTCAGGATTAAGAAATTCACTCAAAACCGCACAACCACCTGGAAACTGAACAACCTGCTCCTGAATGACCACTGGGTAAATAACAAAATTAAGGCAGAAATAAGTAAGTTCTTTGAAACCAATGAGAACAAAGACACAATGTACCAGAAGCCCTGGGACACAGCTAAAGCAGTGTTTAGAGGGAAATCTATAGCACTAAATGTCCACAGGAGAAAGCAGGAAAGATCTAAAATTGACATCCTAATATCACAATTAAAAGAACTAGAGAAGCAAGAGCAAACAAATTCAAAAGCTAGCAGAAGATAAGAAATAACTAAGATCAGAGCAGAACTGAAGGAGATAGAGACATGAAAAACCCTTCAAAAAAATCAATGAATCCAGAAGCTGTTTTTTTGAAAAGATTAACAAAATAGACTGCTAGCCAGACTAATAAAGAAGAAAAGGGAGAAGAATCAGATAGACACAATAAAAAATGATAAAGGGGATATCACCACTGATCCCACAGAAATACAAACTACCATCAGAGAATACTATAAACACCTCTACACAAATAAACTAGAAAATCTAGAAGAAATGGATAAATTCCTGAACACATCCACTCTTCCAAGACTACACCGGGAAGAAGTCGAATCCCTGAATAGACCAATAACAAGTTCTGAAATTGAGGCAGTAATTAATAACCTACCAACCAAAAAAAGCCAAGGACCAGAGGGATTCACAGCCAAATTCTACCAGAGGTACAAAGAGGAGCTGGTACCATTCCTTCTGAAACTATTCCAAACAATAGAAAAAGAGGGACTCCTCCCTAACTCATTTGATGAGACCAGCATCATCCTGATACCAAAACCTGGCAGAGACACAACAAAAAGAGAAAATATCAGGCCAATATCCCTGAGGAACATTGATGCAAAAATCCTCAATAAAATACTGGCAAACCAAATCCAGCAGCACATCAGGAGATCAAGACCATCCTGGCCAACACGGTGAAACCCCGTCACCACTAAAATACAAAAAAAGAAAAAAAAAAGCCGGGTGTGGTAGCACGCACTTGTAGTCCCAGCTACTCAGGAGGCTGAGACAGGGGAATCACTTGAACCTGGGAGGCAGAGGTTGCAGTGAGCTGAGATGGCACCACTGCACTCCAGCCTGGTGACACAGCAAGACTCCATCTTAAAAAAAAAAAAAAAAAAGCTTATCCACCACAATCAAGTCAGCTTCATCCCTGGGATGCAAGGCTGGTTCAACATACACATATCAATAAACATTATCCACCACATAAACAGAACCAATGACATAAACCACATAATTATCTCAATAGATGCAGAAAAGGCCTTCAATAAAATTCAACACCCCTTCATGCTAAAAACTCTCAGTAAACTAGGTATTGATGGAATGTATTTCAAAATAATAACAGCTATTTATGACAAACCCACAGCCAATATCATACTGAATGGGCAAAAGTTGGAAGCATTCCCTTTGAAACCAGCACAAGACAAGGATGCCCTCTCTCACCACTCCTATTCAACGTAGTATTGGAAGTTCTGGCCAGGGCAGTCAGACAAGAGAAAGAAATAAAGGGTATTCAAATAGGAAGAGAGGAAGTCAAATTGTCTCTGTTTGCAGATGACATGATTGTATATTTAGAAAACCCCATCATCTTAGCCCAAAATCTCCTGAAGCTGATAAGCAACTTCAGCAATGTTTCAGGATACAAAATCAATGTGCAAAAATCACAAGCATTCCTGTACACCAATAGTAGACAAACAGCCAAATCATGAGTGAACTCCCATTCGCAATTGCTACAAAGAGAATGAAATACCTAGGAATACAACTCACAAGGGATGTGAAGGACCTCTTCAAGGAGAACTACAAACCACTGTTCAAGGAAATAAGAGAGGACACAAACAAATGGAAAAACATTCCATGTTCATGGATAGAAAGAATCAATATTGTGAAAATGGCCGTACTGCCCAAAGTAATGTATAGATTCAGTGCTATCCCCATCAAGCTACCATTGACTTTCTTCACAGACTTAGAAAAAACTACTTTAAATTTCATATGGAACCAAAAAAGAGCCTGTATAGCCAAGACAATCCTAAGCAAAAAGAACAAAGCTGGAGGCATCACGCTGCCTGACTTCAAACTATATTACAAGGCTACAGTAACTGAAACAGCATGGTACTGGTACCAAAACAGATACACAGACCAATGAAACAGAACAGAAGCCTCAGAAATAATGCCACACATCTACAACCATCTGATCTTTGATGAACCTGACAAAAACAAGCAATGGGGAAAGGATTCCCTATTTAATAAATGATGTTCTGAAAACTGGCTAACCAAATGCAGAAAACTGAAACTGGACCCTTTCCTTACACCTTGTACAAAAATTAACTCAAGATGGATTAAAAACTTAAATGTAAGACCTAAAACCATAAAAACCCTAGAAGAAAACCTAGGCAATACCATTCAGGACATAGTCATGAGCAAAGACTTCATGACTAAAACACCAAAAGCAATGGCAATGAAAGCCAAAATTGACAAATGGGATCTAATTAAACTAGAGAGCTTCTGCACAGCAAAAGAAACTATCATCAGAGTGAACAGGAAACCTACAGAATGGGAGAAAATTTTTGCAATCTATCCATCTGACCAAGGGCTAATATCCAGAATCTACAAAGAACTTAAACAAATTTACAAGAAAAAAACAACCCTATCAAAAAGTGGGCAAAGGATACGAACAGACATTTCTCAAAAGAAGACATTTATGAGGCCAACAAACATATGAAAAAAAGCTCATTATCACTGGTCATTAGAGAAATGCAAATCAAAACCACAATAAGATACTATCTCATACCAGTTACAATGGCGATCATTAAAAAGTCAGGAAACAACAGATGATGGAGAGGGTGTGGAGAAATAGGGACACTTTTACACTGTTGGTGGAGTATAAATTAGTTCAACCATTGTGGAAGACAGTGTAGTGATTCCTCAACGATCTAGAACCAAAAATACCATTTGGCCCAGCAATTCCATTACAGGTATATGCCCAAAGGATTATAAATCATTCTACTATAAAGACACATGCACATGTATGTTTATTGCAGCACTATTCACAATAGCAAAGACTTGGAACCAACCCAAATGCCCATTTATAGGCTGGATAAAGAAAATGTGGCACATATACACCATGGAATACTATGCAGCCATAAAAAGATGAGTTCACATCCTTTGCAGGGACATGGATGAATCTGGAAACCATCATTCTCAGCAAACTAACACAGGAACAGAAAACCAAGCACTGCATGTTCTCCCTAAGTGGAAGTTGAGCAATGAAACCACATGGACACAGGGAAGGGAACATCACACACCCTGGCCTGTTGGGGGGTTGGGGGGGGATGCTAAGGGAGGGATAGCATTAGGAGAAATACCTAATGTAGGTGATGGGTTGATGGGTGCAGCAAACCACTGTAGCACGTGTATACCTATGTAACAAATCTGTACATTCTGCAATGTATCCCAGAACTTAAAGTATAATAATAATAATAATAAAATATATAAGTAGTCTTATCAAAGCTTTAAAACCAGGAGTACTTGTCTCTTCCCTACATTCTATTAAACATTTTCCCCTATTGTGGACCTTTGATGTCTACAGTGTTTTCATTTGCCACCCACTGACCAGCTGATGTTCTGCTGATTTGGGTGGTCTCTGAACCCAGCAACTTGGAACTCAAGGAGCCACCCTTGGCTTACAGCAGACGTGTCAGCAACAGCTGTTTCACTGTGCTTAGGCTTAAGTTCCCTTATAAACTCCTGGCCTTCACCAACATTAACAAAATGTAGGCCCAGAGGGTAATGATGATATCTATCTTACAAAATTATTGAGTGACTAAATTAGTTAATACATGTGAAAGTTAATTGTTGCTAACATTTAGCTCCAGTCTCAAAAAGTTTCCTTTTTCATTTTGCCAATCCCTGTTCCTTCCTCTTTGATCACTATTCACTCCTTAGCCTTAAGAATTCTTCCTGCTGTGCCATGAGCCACCTGCAACAGTTGGCATTCTCTCATGGCTTCCAGTTTGAAAAACTATTTTTACTTTTGTTTTCATCCTAATTATGTGCGTCTTTTTAGCAGCAACTTAAAGACACTCACTACTTTTATACTTTTGTAACTGATGATGTTACTGCTGTTCATAAAATATCTCAGAACTTTAGCACAAACCTAGCTAACACACCCCTGACTAATGAACAAAGTGTGGCCAAATGCTTGCTTGTGGCCACTAATACCATCTGCTGGTGATAGGTAAAAAGATTAAAGCCTTTTTCCACCTTGCTTTGTTCATACCTGTGAACTTCCTTAAATGGAAAATTTATAAGTAGAGGTATTTCCATAATGAGGGGTATGGAAGATACAAAGGGAAAAAAAGAGAGTCCTTGCCTTTATATATCTTGTAATTTAATTGGGAAGAAAAGGCACATGCTTATGAAATAGTCAGGGACTCCCAAATTTGTATACGAAAGTGACACTGTAGTAGATGAGGATATTAAGAACCAGAGGGGATTCACAATTTCAGAGGGAATGTTAAGATGAGGTCCTTGAAGAAGTCTACATGAAGTGATGGTTCTTTCTGACTGGCATGGTGAGGGCCTTCACCTGACGGCTCTCATTCTTCAGGAACAGAGTTTATTCTCAGTTAAGACTTCTTTTATATATCTCAGTAAATGTTAAAAATTCTCTATGTGTAGGTCTTACATGTTTCTTTTTTGGTTTATTTCTAGATATTCTACAATTTTTGTCATTATTATCAACAGGAATGGCTGAATTTTTATCACAGACAGTGAGAGGGACTGTGAGTGGATGCCCAGACATCCAGCCTTCCCTCCTAGGTATCCTAGGCTAACAGCGGGAAGTATCACATTGACCAGACAAGTTGCAGAGTGCCACTGGGAGCCACCTACCTGGAGAGGACGTTATCTAGGTTGTTGCCCACCCCTTGCCAGAGGCAGGGGGTCCTGATGGAGAGCCAATGTCTAGATATTTGATGTAATCCCACCTTGGAAATTAGAAGTTCACATTCTCCCCTTTTTGCTTTGCTTAAAGAAATGCTTTCACGCCTTCAAAAAAAATTTTTTTTTTTTTAAAGTAAAGCATAGGCTAGCTCCCTTCCTGGGTAAAGACATCTAACTGCAAAGGGTAGTCTAAGAGTCAAATTCTTAGTCTAAAATATGAAAATTACAAAGAGTGAAAGGGATGAATTCCCAGTGAAATAGAGACCAAAGAAATCATTGTCAACCTACCAGCTGAAGAAAATTCTTGTCAGATATTGGCTTTGGACAGGCTCCCTGTCCAAGTCACTTACTTCTCTTCACACTGCCTGTTTTCCTATAAAACAGTAATAAATCTGTCACACAGATAAAAAGATCCTAGTGCTGAGATAATGTGATTTGTCAAAACATGCTCATTCACTTTGGGAGGCCGAGGTGGGTGGATCACCTGAGGTCAGGAGTTCAAGACTAGCCTGACCAACATGGTGAAACCCCGTCTCTACAAAAAATACAATAATTAGCCAGGGTGGTGGCTGGCGCCTGTAATCCCAGCTACTTGGGAGGCTGAGGCAGGAGAATTGCTTGAACCTGGGAGACAGAAGCTGCGGTGAGCCCAGATTGTGCCATTGCACTCCAGCCTGGGTGACAGAGCAGGACTCCGTTTGATTAAAAAAAAAAAAAAATACTCATTGACTCAACTGAAGTGTGAGGACTCTTCTGCCATTTGACTTTCTTTTATAAACCTACTCTTATCAGTCTTCCATTTTAAAGAAGAGAAAAACAATTACTCAGATGTCCTAACTATCAAGAGATTTGGAGAAACTATATACATATATGGTTCTTAGTTGGGCATAATTTGAAAGCCTATCTATCTATATCTATCTATATCTATCTGTCTATCTATCTATCTATCTATCTATCTGTCTGTCTATCATCGACTTTCAAATTCTGCCCAACTAGTTCTGCCCCACTAAGAACATGGATTTTTGTGATAATGAAAACTTTCTCTTACAATCAGAGGGCCAATATTTGCTATAAAGGACTGAGAGAGCTACATTTCATATGTGACTGTAATAACCAACATTTTAGGGGGAAAATGTGATGTTAAGAGTCTTAGAATCCCAGGTGGTAGTGAGGGGATTTCTGGATCCTGAAGGTCAAGTGTTTCCAGAGAAAAAGAGGAATAGAGATTAGGAAACACCTTCTAATGTGGGAGCTCGGGCAGGGAGAGAGTCTACAACTGTGGTAGCTCTATTTAATATGATAATGCATTTCTTTTTCTTTGTGCCCTTTGCGCCTTTGCTGTTTATTAACTGCACCAACTACCAGGAAAAGAGAAGAGGGTGTGGGGGACCAAGATTTAAACCATTCAAACTTCATATTGAAAGTTTGGGTACAAGTTGTATTAGAAGAAGGGATAATTAACTTGAGGGGTCTGAGGTCTTTCTCTTTTTTTTGAAACAGGGTTTCACTTTGTTGCCGAGGCTGGAGTGCAGTGGCATGAGCAGGGCTCACAGAAGCCTCCACCTCCCAGGCTCAGGCGATCCTCCTGTCTCAGTCCCCACAAGTAGCCAGGACTACAGGCACGCACCACCACACCCAGCTAATTTTTGTATTTTTAGTAGAGACAGGGTTTTGCCATGTGTCCAGGCTGGTCTTGAACTCCTGAGCTCGAGGGATCTGCCCACCTCAGCCACCCAAAGTGTCGGGACTACAGGTGTGAGCCACCACACCCGACTGAAGTCTTTCTCTTCTAATTGTCACCAGCATCTAATGCCTTGCATATACATAGGCAAAACATTGACTTTGAAGTGATCCCCCTCAGGTACTCTTTCAGAATCTTTTTACTCTTGAAAATTTAAAGTTCTAATAAGCCCAGTATAAGTCTACATCTAGTCTTAGAATAATAGTAACAGCTTCTAGTTGTTATTTTTTATAATTTCTATAACATTCTTTATCATGTTGATTTTAGTGTATCGAGGACCTACTGTGCACCAGACACTTTTATGTGCATATGAAATTCCTCTTCCTTATCTCTATGCATGGTAGAATCTGAGGCTCTGAGAAGTTGACTTAGTAATATTTTGTAAATGGTAGAATTGGAATCTGAACCCAACTCTGTGTTGATCCAAAGTGCATGCTCTTTCTACTGAGTTACACTGTCATAGTACTTATAGGGAATAATGTCTTTCTTCTTCCTCCACTTCACCCTATTGCCTGCTTACTTTGCTGGTATATTTTATATTTTACTTCATTTCTGAGTTATTCAGAATAAGAAACTGTGCTTGCTTAATTATGAGTCAGAGCTGTCTCCTGCATAAAACCTTTTAACAACTTCCTCTTGGGAAAAATTGCAACTGTTATTTCAATGCCATGGCCACGGTTACCCTATCTCTTGGTACTTCTGTTTCATACCTCACTTCCTACTAATGCCATTCCCCTCACACTTCAGGCTATTTCGTGACACTGTGCTTTTGCTCATGTTTCTTTGGCTTAGATCCTCACTCCTCGAAGTGTAGTTCCAGGACCAGCAGCATCAGTGTTACCCAGGAGCTTGTTAGAAAGGCGGGATCTCATGCCCCACTCCAGACCCCAGGTGATTCAAATGCACAGTAATGGTTTTGAGAAGCACTGACTTAGAATGTTCTTATTGTTTTTTACCTAGCCTATTTTTTCTTACATTTTAATTATGTTTTGTTTTGTTTTAGCTCTTGTCACCCAGGCTGAAGTGCAATGGCACAATCTCAGCTCACTGCAACCTCTGCCTCCTAGGTTCAAGCGATTCTCCTGCCTCAGCCTCCCAAGTAGCTAGGACTACAGGCTTGTGCCACCACACCTGGCTGATTTTGTATTTTTTGTAGAGACGGGGTTTCACCATGTTGGCCAGGCTGGTCTCAAACTCCTGACCTCAGGTGATCTGCCCACCTCAGCCTCCCAGAGTGCTGGAATTACAGGCATGAGCCACCACACCTGGCCAATTTTTTAATTTTTTATTTCAATCAGTTTTTGGGGAACAGGTGGTGTTTGGTGACATGGATAAGTTCTTCAGTGGTGATTTCTGAGATTTTGGTGCACCCATCACCCAAGCAGTGTACACTGTACTTAATGTGTAATCTTTTATCCCTCACCACCCCCCACCCTTTCTGCCAAGTCCCCAAAGTCCAGTGTATCACTCTTATGCCTTTGTGTCCTCATAGCTTAGCACCACATGAGTGAGAACATACGACGTTTGGTTTTCCATTCCTGGTTACTTCACTTAGAGTAACAGTCTCCAATTCCATCCAGGTTGCTGTGGATGCCATTATTTCTTTCTTTCTTATACCTAGCCAACTCTTGTTCATTCTTCAAAACTCACCTCTAAGAAGCTAAGGTCAGTAGTTCTCAAAATATAGTCCAAAGACTCTTGGTCAGTGGGTCCCCAAGACCCTTTCAGAGGGTCTGTAAGGCCCTCTTGTCCAACTACACATCTGTGTGAGACAGACTTTCTTCATAGACTTCAACCAAAACAACATATTGCAACAGACTGCCTGCAGCAGCAGATAGGTGAATCCAGCTGCCTTTCATAAAGCCAGACATCCAGAAGATCTTCAAAGATACCACACAGTGTCATTCTTCACACTAAATATTTTTGTTGCATTGAAAAATACAGTTATTTTTCCTAAAAATATGTAATTAATTTACCATGTAATAGGTTTATTATTTTAATGAATTGATATATTTAATATTAATTTTATATTAACAAATACACATATATTTTATATGTAATCTTATATATAATTAACATATATTAACATTTGATATTTAATCAATTAATAAAACATTTCCCAGTTTTAATTTCCCATACAGTAAATAGCAATAGCTCTAACCCCCATGAACAAAAGGTCTTTGGCATTCTCAATAATTTTTTTTTTTTTTGACACAAGTTCTCACTCTGTCACCCAGGCTGGAGTGCAGTGGCACACTCATGGCTCACTGTAGCCTCAACCTCCCCAGGCTCGGGTGATCTCCTGCCTCAGCCTCCAGAATAGCTGGGCCCACAGGTGTGTACCACAATGCCTGGCTAATTTTTGTATTTTTTGTAGAGACGCGGTTTTGCCATGTTGCCCAAGCTGGTCTTGAACTCCTGGGCTCAGGTAATCCACTGGCCTTTGGCCTCCCAAAGTGCTGGGATTACAGGCATGAGCCACTGTGCGTGACCTCAAAAATATTTTTTTAATGTAAAAGGGTCCTGAGACCAAAGAGCTTTGGATCCATTTTCCTGGGCTGAATGAAGTGCCCTCCTTAGCAGGTCTGTGATATCATGGGCATAACTCACCATTATGCTTATCATTTTATATTAAAATAATCTGCTCATAGAGCACTCTCATTAGACTATAAGCTTCATGAGGACTATGTCCTATTCATCTTTCTATTTACTGAGCCTGATGAACTACCTAACAACCCCTCCCACTCCCGTCAAAAAATAATTGACAACTAAGGAGTGTGTCTACTACCTAGTTTATAGAGAGCACTAGACAACCTACGGCTGAGACCTACAGCTTTAGCAGGGATGAAGTGTGCATAATGCTGAAGGAAGCAGCACGTGGACATCACCACTCATGGAGTTTCATCCCCTCAAAGTGTATTTCACCAGCCTGGAGTTCTGTCTCCCGGGATGAGGCAGGGAAGCTCTGTGAGCGCACTATCCGTTCATGCACGATCACGCCAGACGAACAGTAATCTCCAGTATTCAAGCTGCCTTCAAAGGCCCGGTGACCCTCAAAGATACAGGGAGAGAACTACCTACAAAGATGTGGATGTTTCAACAGGAGACCCATTTGGCCATGTCTGCTGTCAATAACCTTGGCCAACTCCAGTGTAAGAGGAGGAAGGCATGGGTCTTCCCTACACCAGAATCCCATGTTGTCAGAACAAATTCTACTGCAAGTAGCAGTCTGAGACTTGATGAAGACCTACCTCTGCCCTTTGGACACCCTGACAGCCCCTTGCATGGAAGACATGATAACGGTAGTCTCCTAAGGGCACACACAGCTCACCTTCTATTCAGAATCCAGCCACAGAATCCTGTCAGTAGTGGGGCACAGGATGGAGCAAGGCCCTAGGTAATGCCCCTCTGAAAAATGTTTGCTGCTGGGAGGTACCCATACAGTATTTTTAGCCAATCCAAATATTTTGAACACCTTTATTTTACCAGTGAAAATTCATTTCCCTTATTCTAATTACAAATTCTTTAGGGGTGATTGGAGATAAAAATAGTTGAAGCCTTGTCACAGACCTCTGGTATGTGAACTGATTAGCTTGTCAGGTGCTCACTAAGCATACCTGAAATGTGGATTTTTTTATTACAGTACTTCATATGTTAATGAACTGCCCCTAAGGTGAAGAATCACACACACACACACACACACACACACACACACACCCCTCTCACCCTATTTATGCTGGAGAATCTTCAAGTAAATCACAAGCAGTATAACAATGTCATTAAGTTCAAATACACATAGTGGAGTGAAAACTAAATGTAGTAGTGTCTCACTACTCAGCTATCTAGTAATTTCATTTAACTGGAATAAACCAAGGACCTGTAAATAAACAAAGAGAACCATTATTAGACACTATATGCCAGAATGATATACATTTTTGCATGGAATCCTCGAAACGCCAAAGCACATGTTCCACCCTGTACCTCCATAGAAAGAGATCTTCGAATCAATGTCATGATCCTCATAATTTTGCACTCTTAGTCTCGGCATGACCGACTACTTCAGGTCTCACCCAGAGCCCATGTGTTCTTGATTTACACACAAATTGAATAGTCTTAGTTGTCTGGTTTTCAAACCCTTCACAGATAAAGAGAAACAAGTTAGAAGGAACAAAGAAGCAACTGCTGGTGGCAACACTGACAAACAGAAATGACAGCTGCTCAGGGTAGACCTGAAATTAAGGGATGGGCCAGCAAAATTTAATAAGTAATATAAGAACCCAGTTCTTACAGTAACTGACTCATATATATTGACTCAGACAAGACCGAGACTCATACCTCAATCGACCCTGTTGGAAAAACACAGAGCATTCACTGTTGTTTCTCGAGATCATGCTCATGCCATGAGATACCTCTTAGGCACCACTGCACACTCTCTCTGGACTTCCTCTGTCCTAGGGCATTTGGCCATTTGCTCTGAGCAGCTCTCTGTGCACTCCAACTGGCTTTGGTAGGTTCATCCCAACACACCCTCTTCACACCTGTGTGTGCGGGCCTCCTGCCTTGGGACTTCTCTGTTGGTGCTGGAGCCTGAGACACCTCTCAGCCTCCAGGTTTGCAATCCAGAAGTTTGCATGTGGTGGAGGGGCTGGGATGAAAGGTGGGAGCTGGTGAGACATTCTTCCCCCAAACATCTCCCAGAGGGAATGTCCTGAGGTTCAGTGGCTCACATGGCCTCTTGGAAGATGGTCCAGCCCGACTGAGATAGCAAATAGTGGCCAGTGCAGTAACACACTGTCCTGGTAGCTGCCTCACCTCCCCTGCCTCCCACACTCTCTTTCCGTGGACTTGAGCTTTGTTTATAAAATAATAGCACATAAGCTTTTGCCTCGAGTCCTGCCATCCGGGGAACCCAGGTTAAGACATTCCTCACTATCAAGGAAGGTCAAGTTTGTTTCATAAACTCTGATTAAGAGGGCCAAAAAAAATGAGTAATGATTTCCATATACAATTTATGTATTTATTTTCTACTCCTCTTACTATCATTCCCAACATAAACAATTTTTTTAAAAGTCTGGGTAATTGAACATGTATATCTTCAACTAGGAAGAAAACTCAGCTACTTAAAATGATTATCTTCCGGAGATTTTACAGCACGGTTATACTGAAGGGACATCAAATAATGCAATAATCATAGTTGAGAGGAGATCTATCAGGGTAGGCTGTCTGGAGCAAATCAATCTTGAGCTGATTTCTGAAGACTAGAGAGCTTGAGGAGGACAATGCAGCTTGAATACAGGAAGGGACCCACGTAACCTTTAGAGCACATTGTTGTGCACAAGGGTCATATCTTTTACAGGAGAAATGAAGAAGCTGTGTTATATCAGCCTGTTCATTTTTACCCTCAACAAGAAAAATGGTCAGCCCATCTAATCCATTCAGCTACCTCAGCTGATATTGATCATGACGGTGGCTAAAATCACTCCATTGGCTCTTTTCCCAAATGGAGGCTGATTGGCTGCTGGTGTGTAGCTTATTATTGAGTTGTTAGAGTTTTGGAGTTAAACTTGCTCCCTTGAATGGGGTGGAGGATCGTACTCTGTCTGTTGTCCTTTCAGCACAAGATCTACATATATGTAGGCTAAAACAATCAGGGGAGCACACTTGCACACATACGTGAACACACAGGCACATACGCACATGTATACATGCACTACTATCTAGTGTCACTGTCATTCCTTTAAAATTTTTGCTGCCAAAAAAAGTAGAGATGGCTGAGTGTGGTGGCTCACACCTGTAATCTTAGCACTTTGGGAAGCCAAGATGGGTGGATCACTAGAGGCCACGAGTTCGAGACCAGCCTGGCCAACATGTTGAAACTCTGTCTCCACTAAAAATACAAAAAAAATTAACTGGGTATGGTGGTGCATGCCTGTAATCCCAGCTAATGGGGAGGCTGAGGCAGGAGAATCACTTGAACCCAGGAAGCGGAGGTTGCAGTGAGCCGAGATCACACCACTGCACTCCAGCCTGGGTGACAGAGCGAGACTCCATCTCAAAAGGGGGAAAAAAGCCAAAGCCAGAGAAAAATATCTTTTCTCTGCTGCATTTCAAGGTTCTGAAGAAGATGCTTTTGTGAAGCAGTGGTCTGCCCTCTGCTTCCTCCACAGGGGAGGAGATGCATCCAGAAGATGCAGGCCATGCATCTGGATGATCCAAGTGAAAGGTTTTCTTCTACAGAACGCTTATCATGGAGTAGCACAGGGGAGGAGATGTCAAGACCAATTCAGGGTCAAAGCCAGCTCTAGAGTAGTTCGATTACAACTTTCAGAGAATACTTCAAACAAAGCAATCCTAAGTGCTTTCACTTAAAGACACTGCACACAGGAGAGAGAAAACCCATTTTCAACTTAAACAATTCAAAAAGTTTGGAAGATTTTCAGTGACACTCCACAGAGCTACCCCCAAAATGGGCCTCCATTTTCAGATGTGCATCCAAGTGCATCACATATTTCACTTCCCTGTGGGCAATGCCAGAGGAGACAAAGGAAGGGGGAGAGAATGTTCCATGCATTTGCAAACTGTCAGGGCATATCATTTGTCCTCTAAATAAGTGTTTACTAAGCATCCACATGATTTTTCCTTGTCCCCTGCAAGGTGCAAAAATTGTAGGGAAAATGAATTTCTGGCCAGGCTTTAAGTGAAATAAAAATCCAAACATGTTTAGTCAAGATGCCAGGGACAGCTCATCACTCATCATTACAGTGCATTTGTGGGGCTGTAATTTCTTTCTCACCCGTTGTGGTGTTTGCTTCTTTTCACATTTCCTCAGGCTGGCCCCCTTGGAAGTCGGCAGGTCATTTCCCCCCCTTCATGCTCTAATAGATTTCACTCTCAAGATCTCACACACCACCAGCTCTGGACTGCTGTGTTTAGGGTTAGCAAAGCAGTAGGAAAATGCTTGCAGACAGAGAACGGTGATTTCTTTTTCATCCAAAGAAAAATGAGAGTTTGAAGATGCTTATCACACCCAGATTTGGGGAAATGAAAAGAAATCCCAAATCCTTTCTTCTCCACAAAATACATTTTTTGTTTCAAGACTATTCCTAGTGTTTCAGTTCTCTTTATTGATCCAGTTTATTGGAGCTGAAGTAATTGAAAGGTTAGTACCCGTATCTGGATTTGTGTTCTGTGACCAAGGCTTACTTGGATTGGGGCGCTGTTGTGTGCAATGGCATTTGATTGTGTGAAAATGGACTCCTTGTCCAGAATTAAATGCTGAGGAACGTCTTCCCAATTGTGGTATTTGTGCAATGAGAATTTGAGAGGGGTGGGTAGTGGAAGGGCTTACAGCATCTGTTGTGGACCTGTCCTTGTCAGTTGTCACCTTCAAGCTATAGAATGCTGCTCTAGAAATACCTGTAAAGTGAGTTTGACTGCTTTTGCCTTTATGTTTTTGACAAATATTTGGGTCTGTGTTCTCAAATCTGTGGAGGAGAGCCACTCTATTTCTTGGGTCGATCCCACCCCTTCCCTCTAGTTCTTCCTCTTTCTTTTGCCTTTTTTTTTTTTTTTTTTTTCTTGAGACGGTCTCACTCTGTCACCCAGGCTGGAGTGCAGTGGCACAATCTCGGCTCACTGCAATCTCCACCTCCCGGGTTCAAGTGATCCTACTGCCTCAGCCTCTCTAGTACCTGGGACTACAGGTATTCACCTCCACACCTGGCTAGTTTTTGTATTTTTAGTAGAGATGGGGTTTCACCATGTTGGCCAGGCTGCTCTTGAACTCCTGACCTTAAGTGATCCTTCCGCCTTGGCCTTCCAAAGTGCCGGAATTACAGGTGTGAGCCACTGGTGCCTGGCCACTCTTTTGCTGTCCTGATGAGTTTAGGCACCTTCTCCTATCCCAGAGTCTGAGTGTTCATAGATAGGCAGAGAGGAAGTCACTCACATTCCAAACCAAGACCAAACCTGTTAGAGTGGTTGTTAATCTTAAATATTGTCAACATTTTACCATAATTGGAAGCTCAGGGAATGACCTAAAAGCTCATGCTCAGAAATTGTTCATTTAAACTGGGGGTAGAAACCCTCACAGTGAAATCTGTTGCTACCAGGGGTTGGGTCCTGATGAGCAAGAATGTCTTTAATTAAGTTCTTGGCTTTATGTGCACAATCCTACATGGGCACCAATCCAAGAGGTAAGCATCTTATGAAGAACCCAAAAGCAGTCTGCACAGTTATTGCATGATTGTGGTTTTTGGGAAACCTTGGGATTGTATCGTACTCCTTGCCTTACTGAAATCACTGTAGTGTTTTTATTTTCCTGGGAAACCAAGACTCATCATTTATTAACCAAAATATCATTCAGTTAGTCATTCCACAAATATTTAGGAGTGCTTGTCATGTGGGATTCTCTCTGTGAGACCTTGGAGAGTTGGCCTTTCTGCTGAATTCTGCCAGCCCAGCAGTGTATCCATGTCATAGGTCTGGTTACCTTAGAAGCTGGCTCTGAGATGGAGATTACATTGTAGAAAGTTTACTGGAGCAGGTCCTTGGGATCAATACATGTGGAAGAAGGGGCAGAAGCAAGATGGGTAAAGGGAAGAAGCTGGGCTTTGAACAGTCTCAGTGGAGACATTAGTCAGCCCAGTGGGGACCAGGCCTGGACAACGGGCTTCTCTGGTCAGTCGCCGATGTGCAGTCATTAGGGAGGGGCATGACCTCAGGCAAGGCAGCTCTCCATCAGAGGCAGCACTGTCAGCTACTGGGAGAGTAAGTCCTTTAATCCTAAGTGGGGACCTGGGTGGCACATCACAATGTCCACTACGGTGTGCTAAGATGCTTTTAGCTACTCTACAGAACATCTTGACTCAACTGGCTTCAACAATAGCACATCCTTGCATCTCAAAGTAAGACATCAGGGATAAAGCACCTCCAGGATTGGTTAGTTCAGTGGCTCAACAGCTTATCCAAGGAGCTCTCCATCCGTCTGCTCTGTCAGCCTGAAGAGGCAACTTTGCTTCTCAGGCTTCTTCCTTTCATAGTCACAGATGGCTGTTGCTGGACTGGGTGTCACTGCAGGAAAGAGAAATGATTTCTGCCCCTGTGCTCTTTCTATTGTTGAGGAAGATATTTCCTTGTATTTCTCTTTCTTTATTGTGGTGAAATATACAAAAGATAATATTAATCATTGTAACCTCTCATAAGAGTGCAATTCTGTGGCATTAAGTACACTAATGATACTGTATAACCATCACCACTATACAGAAAACTTTGTCATCATTCCCAATAAAAACTCTGTTCTCATGAAATAATAACTTTCTCTTCACCCCCAGCTCCTGGTAATTTCTATTCTCTTTTCTGTCGCTATGAATTTTCCTGTTTTAGGTGCCTCAAGTATAAGCATACAGTATTTGTCCTTTTTGTCTGGTTTATTTTACTAATCTTAATGTTTTCAAGGCCCAACCATGTTGCAGCATACATGAAAATCTCATTCCTCTTCATGGCTGACTAGCATTCTATTGTATATATGTACAGCATTGTTTGTCTACTCATCCACTGAATAATGTTGCTACCAACATGGGCATACAGATATCTGTTCATGTCCCTGCTTTTTATTCTTTTGGATATATACCTAGGAGTGAAAATGCTGGGTCATATGATATTTACTTGATATTTAACCTTTGGAGAAACCATCAAACCATTTCCTGCAGTGGCTGTGCCTCTTCACATTCCTCCATCCGTACCTGAGGAGTCCAGTATTTCTACATCCTTGCTAACATTTACTTCCCTTTTTTAAAGGTATGGCCATCCTTTCCCTCCAGTCTTATTGGCCTCTATTGTGTCACATGCCCACTCCTAAATTAATTATTTGCAAAGTGAAGGATATTACCAAAATTGCCTTAAACCAATCAGGACCAGGGCCCTGGGTAGGGTCTACATTACCCTAAAGGACATGGCTGCAAGGAGGACAGTTAGATACCTGAACAAAATCCAGACATTCCAGCCAGAAAGAAAGGATGGGACAAGGAAGAATAAAGGGAAGCTACCATCAATGTTTGCAACAGGGTGGCTTTAAAAATAGAAATGCCCAGACCAGAGATTCTGATTCACTTGGTCTGCAGCAGTGGGTGCTCAGCATCAGTCACTTTTAAATGTTCCCCAATTTATTCTAATGTGCAGTCAGGGCTGCGAGCCCTGATCTAGCAGGTTAGGCTGCCCGTTAAGCCAGCTCGTGTGAATACTGAGAGATGAGAAGGACAACATGCTACAGGAATGCTGTGCAGTGCACCTCGCCTGGGGGACTGATGAAAACCCCTGAGAGGAAGTGATGTTCAGACTGATGCTTGGAAGAGGCAAGTCAGCCAGGGCTGGGGAAGAGTGTCATAGACACGGGACAGCATGTGGTTCAGTTTAAGAAGAGGAAGAAGCTCATTCTATCTAGAGTGTACACAGTATCCACTTCAAACCCTGAGGGGACAATATTTTTACTCAAATATATGCAACTTATGGGGCCAGGTCTGTGTTCAACACTCCAGCCCTGTTTATCTCTGGGTAAGTTTCCCTCTCTCTGTGCCATGTTCTTGGTTGGCTGAGTGAGCAGCAGGTTATACTAGAGGCATCAGACATTCAGGGTTTCAGAATTGAGTTGAAACCTGCCCATGCTGTATACAACCGGTGTGGCTGTGGGGAAGGCCCAAGACATCTCTGGACCTCTGCACAGGTCCTGCAAAAGAGGTTATAAAAACTACGTCATAGGGCCATTATGGAACTCATAAAAAAAAATGTATGTGAGCAACATCATAAATATGCTGATGAGTTGCAAACTTCTACTCCCGTCCCCATCTCTCTCTAGGGCACATCTCAACTCCAGACCTACATGTTGATATCCCCTACCTGGCAGCCCCATTTGGATGTATATTGGGCATCTCCCGCTTACCGTGTCCAAGACAGAGCTCTTCATATGCCACTCCTCCTCCATTCTCCCCTACATCGGCTTAGGGCATCTTAATCCTTGGTGTCATCCTTGACTCCACTCTTTCTCTCTAACATGGAGTCTGTTAACAAGTTGTGCCACTCTACTTTAGAAATATACCCAGATTCTGACCATTTCTCACCACCTCCATGACTATCCAGGTTCAGGCCACCATATTCTTTAACCTGGATCATGTGACAGCCTCCTATGAGACCCTCCAAACTTGATCCCCCATTATTCCTACTTTATCTCCTACAACCCTCCCTCTTGTTCATCTGCTCCAGCCCCAAGTCTCATGCAGCCCCAGTCTGCATGGTTTCAGGGCCTTGCTATTTGTGGGTACCCCTGCCCCCAGTTAGCCAAATGGCTAACTTCTCACTTCCCCAAGTCTTTAGTCAAAAACCATAGTGTCAGCAAGCCGTCCCATAGACACCCTATTTAAAATTTCAGTGCCTGCCTTTAATATATCATATTCTCCTTCTCTGCTTTTTTTCTTCCTGGTATTTACCACTAATGTGCTCTACAATTTGCTTATTTATATTGTTCATTGTCTTCCCTGCCAGAATATACCAGATATATAGATCTCTGCCAGTATACCCCTGCTCCACAAAGCCAGGGATTGTCTGTTTTATTCACCTTCTTTTTCTTTTTCTTTTTTTTTGAGATGGAGTTTTGCTTCTTCGCCTAGGCTGGAGTGCAATGGCATGATCTTGGCTCACTGCAACCTCTGCCTCCCATGTTCAAGCAATTCTCCTGCCTCAGCCTCCCCGTAGCTGGAATTATAGGCATGAGCCACCATGCCCGGCCTTGTTCACCTTCTGTCTCAGTTCTAGGGCAGTACCTGGCATGTAGTAAGCACCCAATAATACATTTATTAGCACAGCATTTTACAGAAGAGAAACCTGAGGCTCAGTGTGATTAAATAATTCATTCAAGGTCACACAGCTAGAAGGCGTTGTGTAGTTGAATGTTCTGTGGTGCTTTTCAACAACAACAGAAAACCCATTTAGCAAAAAGACAGGGCAGCGTCAATGACTCCTCTCCAGCCCTCCTCCCTATCACCAAATGACGAAGGAAATCTCTAAAATGAGGAAGGGGTAGGTGCAAGAGGGCGTCGTGGAGTTGCTCTGTGGCCCCTTGGCGAGACCATTCATGTTTGAGTGTTATTAGATGAGGAAGCTGGGGAGCCATCTCAGTGCTTCTTCTGAAGCACAAAGGCCAGTGACTGTTATTAAAAGGAGACCAGCTGCTCGAGGCTAAAAGTGCACAGGAGGAAGGGATACTCCCTACTTGGGAAAGATTTGCTAAGTCGGCTTGAGATAGTCAGGGAGGATTTTTAGACTGTGTTCAGCATCCAGACCCATCTCACTGGCAATCCTACCCAGACTTACTGTGCCCCCTAAAAATTCCTTCTTTCATCCATTCTACTGAACATACAAAGAGGAATCCTAGCCGATTACAGGGAAGACAATCAGAGAATAACCCCAGAAGTAGATCTCTGCAGCATCATTGGAATGAGGACAGTGGTTTTTTTTAAGAATGTCTTTTTTGAGGAAGAGGCAATGTGCCTGGACCATGGTGGTTCTAGTCGGGGAAGCCCGGGCCTTTTCCTCCTTACCCCTGGGAAACCACATCGCTAGTGCTGTCCATCCACAGGGACCCACCCACTTGGCAGGGTAGAGCTTCTAGAACCAGAGCCAAGGCAGGCAGGAGGCTCTTTAAACAGTTCAGAGGGAGGAGGCAGGAGCAGGGTCTGAGTGGAAGCTGGGTGCTGCAGGCTGTGGTCAGACCAGAGAAGGCCGATTCCATAGGACTGGGGTCAGAGAGCAGGGTTCAGAGAGCAGGAGCCAGAGCAGGGCCTCGGCCTCTCCCTGGGAGGCCACGGCACCTCCCTCTGCCTGGGGCCTTCATGACTCGAGGGTGTCTACCCCAAAGCTGCTGCAAGCATTCAGAGAGAGAAGTGCCCAGGGCCCAGCAGAGAGCAAGCCCTCCACATGTGTTTCTCTCCCTCTTCTTTCAGAAGCAAGATGGGGGTGGGGACAGTGGCTCAGAGCAGGACTAGGAGAGGCTCCCTTGAAAGGCCTGGGTTGTAATCCAGAGAGCAGAGGAAGGAGAGGAAGCTGCTGGAGTTGCAAGATGGCTTCTGTTGCCATTGTTCAGTTGTCTGCTTTCCTCCTTAGAGGTGCGGACAAGAAGTAGCAGAGCCAAGGCTCTGGGTGCCTCTTCCATGTTCCCTCCATAGCCCTTTCCTCCTCACATGCTCACCACCAGCTCCCAGGTCCTCGGCCTGTGCAGGGCCTGTGTGCTCCACACAGACGTCCTCTTCAGATGATGCTCCCACGTCTTGGCTGTGGTCCTTTCTGGAAATTGCCCTTGGCCACAGAGAGCTGCCTCGCCCAAGCATTTGCCCTCCCAGGGGCTCCCTGAGGCCAATGCCCAGATGATGCAAAGATAATACCTTTCAATTTCATATAGGTCTTAAGATCATCTGGCCCAGAACGCCCCATCGGATCCACTGAAACTCATTGTGGGTGACCTTCTCCCTCCACCCAGTGCTGCCTTCTTCCCTTACTCGCAGATCATCTGGAGAGAACTCCCTAAGAGCCTTCTGCCCATGACTCTAGAAGGCCACCTCTAAGGCCCTGAGTCCCTTAGTTGTCTTTGGTCTTTGCCCCTCCAAACACAGCCCACTCATTTGACTTCCTAGGCACCCACTATCCACTAAAGTGCAGCCATCTTGTATCCCAGTGACTAGAAAATGGGTGCTGATGGGTTAATATGGTGTCCAATAAAAATATTTACCATGATGGGAGCTGACACATGCACAGCTAGCAGTCTGCAAAGCACATTGACGTATGTTTTTTCAGTTGCAAGGCAGAATAGCATGGTGGTTTCTGAAGTGACTCTGCCTGAATTTGAATTTCTGTCCCACCACCTATGAGTCTTGCGACTTTGGGCCAGCTACATAAACTTTCTGTTGCTCTATTTCCCTATCTGTAAAATGGGGATAATAGTCCCTTCTTCAGAGAATGTTTGTTAGAATTAAATGAGTCAATACATATAAAGGTCTCAGAACTGCCCTGGCATATGGTAAGCACATAGTGTGCCTTAGCTATTAGTATTTGATCCTCACAACAACCCTGTAGTACTGCAATTTCTACCTGTGTTGGGTACTTCTCAAGACACTCATATTGTCAGCCCAGCTTTTCACTCCAGCTGTTTGTTCAGCCACCTGCTGGCACGGATGTAACAGCGCCTTGCTGAGCTGTGTGGCTTCTCTTACTTCCTGCTTGAGATGCCTGCAGAGCCCACTTGGCTGTTCTGACCCAAGCAGACCTGGAAGTGTGGGGGAGCTAATATCCCATGTGGCACCCCTTGATGCCAAGGAGGTATTGGAGCCAATGGAAAAACCATCCCTTCTTTTATTCCCTGAGAAGATAATCCAGAGGTATATTGTGACCCATCAAAATCCAAGTTCAGTTGCCCCAGCAGTAGCCACTCCAGTAATGCATGCAGTCATGGCCTTCCCCCATTCCCCATTTCCTTGAGCCCATTTGCCCATCCATGCCTGTCAATGGAGCTCACATCCCAGAGTAAACTGCCCAGACACCGGCCGTTGCCGCGTGGTCTGCTTTTTTTGGGGGGGGCAGGGCAGGGGGCGGGGCATCTAATTGTGCGTAGGAGAAGGGTAAAAGAATAAAAAGAGGCATGTCCTAAACACCATGGAATACTATACAGCCATAAAAGGGAACAAGATCATGTCCTTTGCAGGGACATGGATGGAGCTGGAAGCCATTATCCTCAGCAAATTAACACAGGAACAGAAAACCAAACACCACATGTTCTCACTTATAAGTGGGAGCTGAACAATGAGAACACATGGACACAGGAAGGGGAACAACACACACTGGGGCCTGTCAGTGGGGCAGGGAGGGGAAAGCATCAGGATAAATAGGCGATGGGTTGACAGGTGCAGCAAACCATCGTGGCACACGTTTCCCTATGTAACAAACCTGCACGTCCTGCACATGAATCCTGGGACTTAAAAATTTTTAAAAAGAACCATACAGTAGAAGAAAGAAAAAAAAAGAGGCATGTTCAACATATATAATCAGATTTGGACTCAAGTCAGAGTCTTCCACTTACCAAATTTCATGCCCTCACACAGTGCCTGCACTCCCAGTTGATACATATGCATCTTAACAGAGGCCTTCCAGAAGCTTGATTAGGCTGCGGGAGGCCGAGGAGGAACACACTATGAACAACAGGTAGCTTCAGTTACTTTGATGTTCCTGCCCTTCTCCTGCCCCTGCATAGAGGCAATCCTGCATGGCAAGAGGGCGGTGAGCAGTGGCTCCACTTGGCTGAAGCCTGGGTCAGGGGCTGCACCTAACTTGTCTTTGTATCGCCAGCACTTAGCTCATGTATCAGTAACACTCAGGGTCTGGCACATAGCAGGTACTCAGTAAATGTTTGCTGGGTACATAGGTCCAGAACTCAAACTATGGGTGATTTGCTTCTTAATGATTACTTTCTATGTGGCCATGCCTGTTTCTATACTTATTATTTTTTTGCTGGTTTGGAACATAATCTCTGATGGACAGAGAACTTTTTTTTGGGTGGAAGATTGTCTACCTTTTTACCAAGGTGAGTTAGTACAGAATTATGTACCTAAAATTATTTAAGAAGCATTAACTATTTCTCAAAATTATTTGAGAAAACCTGAATATCAGGTTGATTGATGAAAGAAATCTCTAGGTGCTATCTTGAACTGGTGGCCTGTGGGATAAATGTAGCTCTAAGATATATGGGTTTGGCCAGCACAGTGTTGATTATACTGAAGTTATTCTGAGGTATGCCACAGGGCCTACCACTTCCTATAGCATTCTACCTGTCCCAACTCTCAAATTTATGTTACCTGCCTAGCCCTTGCAGGTATATGGGTCTTGTGACCCCTACACAACAGGCTTCCACATATAGAAAGCGTTGAAGGAGCTGACTGGCACAGTTCTCTCCCTGGGCTTTTTTCTGACTTTTCCTGTGACTTGCTCAGCCCATCCCCTCTCCCATCAGCGGGTCCTCATGGTGATATGGTGTCTTGCCCTGTAGGTACTATAAGATCTCCGTGGTGCTCATGTGCTTTGTGGTCCCCACGCTGGTGCCCTGGTACATCTGGGGAGAGAGTCTGTGGAATTCCTACTTCTTGGCCTCTATTCTCCGCTATACCATCTCACTCAACATCAGCTGGCTGGTCAACAGCGCCGCCCACATGTATGGAAACCGGCCCTATGACAAGCACATCAGCCCTCGGCAGAACCCACTCGTCGCTCTGGGTGCCATTGGTGAGTAGGGGTGTTGAGGGCCAATGGGGAGAATGGTGGCCCAGGTTTTCTTGGCCTCTCAGTAGTTTTGTGGAATCAGTAAAGAGAAGCAGTGGAGTGGAATGGAGTTCAGTGAACTTGAGCTTTTTTTTTTTTTTTCCAAGATAGAGTCTCACTCTGTTGGCCAGTCTGGAGTGCAGTGGCACGATCTTGGCTGACTGTAGCCTCTGCTTCCTGGGTTCAAGCAATTCTCCTGCCTCAGCCTCCTGAGGAGCTGGGATTACAGGCATCCACCACTATCCCTGGCTAATTTTTGTATTTTTTTTTTTTTAGTAGAGATGGGGTTTCACCATGGTGGCCAGGATGGTCTCAAACTCCTGACCCCAAGTGATCTGCCCTCCTTGGCCTGCCAGAGGAGCTTTGGCTTTAGGATCCTGACTCTTGGACAAGTCATGTGATCTCTCTGATTTACAGTTTTCCTATCTGTGAAATGGGACTAGCAATGCTTACGTCACAGGAATATGTAAACTGCTAAGTACAGTGCCTGGCACGTAGTAGGTGATCAGTAACTAGTAGTTATTCACCATGACCATGGAAATGTTCTAAAGGAGAAGCAGCAGTTGACTCTTCTCTCAAACTGTCCTGACAGCCTCAGCTGTCCAATCATTTGGCAGAGCTTAAGAAAAAAGGCCTTCAAACAAAGACATGGGAAGGAATGAGACTTGGCATTTCACGGGACCATGAAACAGTTAAGAGCGAGGCCTCTGGAGTCAGTGACTTTGGTTGAGTCCTGGTTCCTCCACTTACTCTCTGGGCAAGTCACTCGTTCTTCTGCCTTTCGTGTCCCTATCTGTAAAGTGGGGGTAATACTAGCACTTACCTCCTCCTGGGTCATTAGAGGGCTAAATGAGTTGATACAGAGTGTTCCTACCAGTGCTTGTATGAAACAAGCCTTCGTGATGTTGCTTTTTTTTTTTTAAGATGGAGTCTCGCTCTGTTGCCAGGCTGGAGTGCAGTGGCGTGATCTTGGCTCACTGCAAGCTCTGCCTCCCAGGTTCACACCATTCTCCTGCCTCAGGCTCCCGAGTAGCTGGGACTACAGGCACCCACCACCACGCCCGGCTAATTTTTTTGTATTTTTTAGTAGAGACGGGATTTCACCGTGTTAGCCAGGATGGTCTCGATCTCCTGACCTCGTGATCCGCCCGCCTCGGCCTCCCAAAGTGCTGGGATTACAGGCGTGAGCCACTGCGCCCGGCCCGTGATGTTGCTTTTATTGCTAGTCATGTGTTCTTAGGCAACTTACTTGTCCCTTCTTTGCATTTATCTCCTCGTTTTAATCATAGCAGGGATAATCATAGCAGTTACTTCAGAGGCCTCAGGCTAAAAGGAGTTAATACCTGTCAAAGCAAGGTGATTAAGAAATATTAGCTCTACCTTTGTAGAAGCAACTCAGACTTCTTGGTAAGCTGAGCCTTGAGCACAGAGATCAAACATAGGAAAGTTCCTACTGTTAAGTAGAAATGGTCTCTGTGTCACTCAGTGATGAGATTCTGCATCACTTCATTAGGGCCATCTGTTTTTCAGACCCCAGGGATCCCAAAGTTCTTGTCAACTTGCACTGATGGCAGCAATAGAAGGTGGAGTGAACACTACATTTAGCCAGGGAATAACTGCATAAGCAGGGAGAAAGTGCCTTGGAAAACAGGAGGGGCAGTGCCCCAACCCTTCCTATGGCTTTCCCCTCCTCTTGCCCTGCATCTTCTGAAAGGACTGTAATGAGGGAAGCCGTGGCCAGTGTTGATTCTGTGAGTAGACAGAAATGGGGACAAGATGGTCCATCACCATGTAGGGATGGATGGGCCAGGAAACTCAAGCAGTATGGCCATGACATGGGCCCTAAGGAGCTAGGTATTGGTTATAAGTCTATCCAGGTCAACACTGGACTCCCAGACAGTTTGCCTCCCAAAAGTCCTTGGAAAGCTCTTGCCATATCCAGTTGTGCAGTAGAGTGGGGAGTACATCATAATGTCTATTTCTGAAAATAGGGTGAAGAAACTTTTCCATACCGCTCTTTAATCCAGGAAAAACACTAAAAATGATGAGGGGGGGAGGTGGTGTGCAGGGTAGGGATGGCATAAATTTAAAAGAAAATTGCAGACCACAGATGGATCCATCTTGAGGTACTCGTTATAGAGCGAAATCCTTTAAACATGGTCAGTGGGAGAACTATGTGATGACTAGTAGCCACTTAAGAAGTAAGAAAAGAGTCTGACAGTTTCTCAAACAGTTAAAAATAGTTACTATGTGATCCAGCAACTCCACTCCTACATTTATACCAAAGAGAAATGAAAACATATGTCCACACAAAAACTTGTATATGAATGTTCATAGCAACGTTATTCATAATAGCTAAAAGTGGAAACAACACAAATGTCCATCAACTGATGGATGGATACGTACAATGTTGTACATCCATATAATGAAATACCGTTTGGCAATAAAAAGAATGAAGATCTGATACTTGATACAAAATGAATGAACCTTGAAAACATTTTCTATGTGGAAGAAGCTAGTCACAAAGGACTACATATTGTATGATTTTATTTATATGAAGTGTCTGAAATAGGCAAATCTACACTGATAGAAAACAGGACTGGGAGGGAGTAGGAGGCGGTTGGGGGTGATGGCTAAGGCATGTGGGTCTTTTTGGAGAGTAATGAAAATGTTGTAAAATTGATTGTGGTGATGGATGCATAACTCTGTGAATATATTAAAAGCCATTAAATTGTATACTTCAAGAGGGTGAATTGTACAGTAAGTGAATTTTATCTCAACAAAGCTGTTTATGAAAATCAAATGAACTAATCATTAGAGAAATGCAAATTAAAACCACAATGAGATATTACCTCACACTTATTTGAATGACTATTATCAGAAGGATAAAAGATAACAAGTGTTGGTGAGGATGTGAAAAAAGGGAACCCTTGCACACTGTTGGTGAGAATGTAAATTAGTGTAGCCATTATGGAAAACAGTATGGAGGTTGCTCAAAAAAATTAAAAATAGAGCTACCATATGATCTTGCAATCCTACTTCTGGGTATAGATCCAAAGGAAATGAAATCAGGATGTTGAAGAGATATCTATACTCCCATGTTTAAACAGGATTATTCACAGTAGCCAAGATGTGCAATCAAATTAAGTGTCCATCAACAGATGAATGGATAAAGAATATGTATCACATATGCATCATGGAATACTATTCAGCCTTAAAAAAGAGAAAATCCTGTCATTTGCCACAACTTGAATGAACCTGGAGGACATTATGCTAAGTGAAGTAAGCCAGGCACAGAAAGACAAACGCTGCACGATCTCACTTCTATGTGGAATCTAAAAAAGTGGAACTCCTAGAAGTAGAGTAGAATGGTGGTTACCAGAGGCTGTGGCAGGGGGGTTGTTGAGAGATATTGGTCAAAGGGTACAAATTTTCAGTCTGACTAGAGGAACAAGTTCAAGAGGTCTACTGTAAAACATGGCGATAGTGACTACAGTCAATAACAATGTATTGTATTCTTGAAAATCACTGAGAGAGTAGATTTTAAGTGTTCTTACCACAAAAACATAAGTGTGTGAGGTAATGCACATGTCACTTAGCTCAATTTAACTATTCCAAAATGTATACATATCTCAGAACCCAGTGTTGTACATGATAAATATATACAAATTTTATTTGTCAATTAAAAAATAAGTAAAAGAAATTTAAAAAATCAAATCAGAGAAGCCATGAGAGCTCTCATGAGTACATCTTTTAAAAAAAGTGAGAGAGTCATGCAAATCAAAACCACAATGAGATACCATCTCACACCAGTTAGAATGGCGATCATTAAAAAGTCAGGAAACAACAGGTGCTGGAGAGGATGTGGAGAAATAGGAACACTTTTACACTGTTGGTGGGACTATAAACTAGTTCAACCATTGTGGAAGACAGTGTGGCAATTCCTCAAGGATCTAGAACTAGAAATACCATTTGACCCAGCCATCCCATTACTGGGTATATACCCAAAGGATTGTAAATCATGCTACTATAAAGACACATGCACACGTATGTTTATTGTGGCACTATTAACAATAGCAAAGACTTGGAACCAACCCAAATATCCATGAATGATAGACTGGATTAAAAAAAATGTGGCACATATACACCATGGAATACTATGCAGCCATAAAAAAGGATGAGTTCATGTCGTTTGTGGCAACATGGATGAAGCTAGAAACCATCATTCTGAGCAAACTGTCACAAGGACAGAAAACCAAACACCGCATGTTCTCACTCATAGGTGGGAATTGAACAGTGAGAACGCTTGGACACAGGGTGGGGAACATCACACACCGGGGCCTGTCGTGGGGTGGGGGGAGCGGGGAGGGATAGCATTAGGAGAAATACCTAATGTAAATGATGAGTTAATGGGTGCAGCAAACCAACATGGCACATGTATACATATGTAACAAACCTGCACATTGTGCACATGTACCCTAGAACTTAAAGTATAATAAATAATAATAATAAAGAAAAGCTACATGAAAAAAAGTGAAAGAGTAAAAGCTGCCCACTGGCCACTGGAAGGGGTAGAATAATATATAAGTACATTCTAGATATTTAAAGATATTTAATTTACTTACCTATTTGAATGATTCTCATTTGTCTCTCTTGAGCTCTTCCAAAAAAGGATTTTTTAATCACTCCAGCCCACAGAGACTATTTTTTAAAAACAGTTGTACATCAAAACGATGATCTGTTATCAGCCATTTAGCATTTACCTTAAGAAGGATAGCTCTGAGGTCATGGTATCATGTCTGCAGTTCACATAGGAAAGTTAATCTTGTGACGATTTATTGCTATTTTTTCTGTTCATATTGTTTGTCTAGCTAACTAAGTCAATGCCTTTGGAGGCAGTAACCAAGTCTTTTGCTCCTCACAGAGGCTGACACCATGTCCTGCACATGGTAAACCCTGAAAAAATAGGTGATTCAAAACATCTATGCAGAGAGGTGGTGATTGAATTATATCAATGCCCGCTTTGTCTTCCAGGTGAAGGCTTCCATAATTACCATCACACCTTTCCCTTTGACTACTCTGCGAGTGAATTTGGCTTAAATTTTAACCCAACCACCTGGTTCATTGATTTCATGTGCTGGCTGGGGCTGGCCACTGACCGCAAACGGGCAACCAAGCCGATGATCGAGGCCCGGAAGGCCAGGACTGGAGACAGCAGTGCTTGAACTTGGAACAGCCATCCCACATGTCTGCCGTTGCAACCTCGGTTCATGGCTTTGGTTACAATAGCTCTCTTGTACATTGGATCGTGGGAGGGGGCAGAGGGTGGGGAAGGAACGAATCAATGTGGTTTGGGAATGTTTTTGTTTATCTCAAAATAATGTTGAAATACAATTATCAATGAAAAAACTTTTGTTTTTTTGTTTTGTTTTGTTTTGTTTTTGAGACAGAGTCTCACTCTGTCACCCAGGCTGGAGTGCAGTGGCGCAGTCTCAGCTCACTGCAGCCTCCACCTACCTGGTTCAAGCAATTCTCCTGCCTCAGCCTCCTGAGTAGCTGAGATTACAGGAGCCTGCCACCACACCCAGCTAATTTTTTTGTATTTTTAGTAGAGACAGGGTTTCATCATGTTGGCCAGACTGGCCTCGAATTCCTGACCTCAGGCAATCCACCCGCCTCGGCCTCCCAAAGAGCTGGGATTACAGGCGTGAGCCACCGCACCCTGCCGAAAAAAACTTTTTTTTTTTGAGACGGAGGCTCGCTCTGTCCCCCAGGCTGGAGTGCAGTGGCGAGATCTCAGCTCACTGCAAGCTCCGCCTCCCGGGTTCACGCCATTCTCCTGCCTCAGCCTCCCGAGTAGCTGGGAGCCAGCGCGCCCAGCCTAAAAAACTTTTCAAGACAATATTACTACGATTTAACATTAGAGTGTGGACATGTGATTTAATCGCTATAGCTAAAATACGTCAAATATACGTTGTCATGTGCTTGAACATGATGCTAACCCTGACAGGATGAAGGAAAGTAATATTCTTTCAGTGTAGTTCAGGAGAGCATTTGTTTTCTTTTCTACCAATTAACCCATCATTGCTTTTAAACAACCATCTGAAGGAGCAGAGAGGCAGGGTAGAAGACAGAAGGGGGATCTATGTGGTAACTAAAGAATGTTTCTGTTTTGTAATTATTGTGTGTGTGTGGTTTTATTGTTTGCTTAAGAGAATCAAAAACTGAAAAAAATGAGAATACAGGAAATGGCTCTTGTTTATTTTTTTGCTGTGTTTACAGCTTGTTAATGCTCTACTGTCTTTGTTTCAAGAGAGATTTGTTCACTGCCCAGCTCGTTTTGTGTCCTGAGCCCTATGCCCAGCCCACCTTATAAATCATGCCTGTTTAGATGTTTGATTTTGTTCTGTTTGCTATTGTCATCTTAAAGGTGTATAACTCTGACATGCCAGACATCAAATTAAGCTCAAATTAAGCTCTCGTTTAAATGTTTAAACACCTAATTTATATTCTAATTGATCCCAGCCACTGATGCATGTACTTTAGCTACTTCTGCTAAATAAGCATATTAATTTTCCACATCAGGCCATCAGATCTTGAGAACCAACAGTTATCTAGAATTCCGTGTCTACTAATGTTTCACCTGCATGCAGCCTTCATTAATTTTGTAGCAAAATATAAAGTGATCATTATGTAGCTTCTGGATCAAAAAAATTTGTGTGTGAAGTTGCTTTGTAAAGTGCATGTGGAATTAATGGGACAGTGTGCCCTTTGTGTTAGATGTTAGAGCAAAAGAAAGGGCTTATAGTGTTAGTATTGGAGCACTTTGAAGATAGATATTTTCAGAAAAGATGTAGGATTTAAAAGTTAAATTTTAAATTTTAGAAAAAGATATGATGGCAATTGGAAATAGTCACAATGAAGTTCTTCATCCAGTAGGTGTTTAACAGTGTTATTTTGCCACTGATAATGTGTAAACTGTGAGTGATTTACAATAAATGATTACGAATTCATTGGTGTTCTTGTCCAGATACTTCAGTGCTGTTTAGAGAATGTTCTTTCCAGAGTGCTTGGTGTGTCATGATGACTGTATGACTCGCATTGGGATTTGGGCTCTGGGCTAACAACAGCCCCTGAGACCAGCCCCTGAGACCAGGCCTGTCCTATCCTATCGGCCTTAGGCAACAGCCAGAGGAAGCCAGCAAGTTTTATTTGGAATTTAGAACTCCCAGTGGTATTGTTCCCTGATTCTCACTCACCAGCAGCCACTGGGAGTGCTTATAGATGATAAATGGGAATCTACTCCTATATGTCACCCAAAGGAGCATGAAGGACACCTTCCCCTCTCCAGGCCCCACCAATAGTTACCAGAGGTGGGGGAGATGGACTCCTGTTTTCACTCTAGTCCTGCGTCTCTCAATCTCACCTCTGCACCACCAAAGTCTCCACCCATCTTTTGCCCCAAAGCAGCTGTGGCTGTACTGTCAGGTAGAAGCTTCTTAATGTGTCTGCAGTTGAGTGGGATTCTAGCCATTGATGGGTACCAGGCTAGATCACATCATGTAAGGACCCTTTGGATGTGACCGTAGCATTTTTCAGCTGCTTCATATCCCAGTCACACATTGCTAAGACCTTGTATAGAGCGCAGGTGGAGGGTAGTCACATTCCAAGATAAGTTTGTATCAGCATGATGTGAAATGGCCCTTCATTGGGAATGTATATGTGAACCTTTGACTCCTAAAAGTACTAAACTTACTTACTTGTCCATTAGTCAAAAAGATGACATTTGGAACAGCTATTTGGAATCTTTTTACAAAAGGAGGGTATTTCCCAGCTAGACCAAATAAATCTAGAATCTCCTTCCTCTGAACCTGAGTGCCATCTTTTTTTCTGCAGCAGAGCCATGAATGACCTCGGATTGGAATGATTTGGAGGAAGAGGTGGACAAAGGTTAGATTGCACTAGTGTCTTCCCTGTTAACATTCCTTTCAGGTCTCAGCAGCATCTTAACAGAAAGTAGCTCTGGGAGTTATTTCCCAAACCTATCCAAGGTGGCCTTAGACTGATACATTGTTTGAAAGTTTCAGTTTAAGATAAAAAAATGGTCCCCCCATGTCCAGACTTTAATCTCCTCATCCCCACAAGGCTTATTTCAGAAGCACCCACCCCTGCATCTAGGTGAGGGGAGCCCAGGGAAAGCAATTCCAATAGCATGTGTCCCACAGGCATCATGGCAGAGTCATGGAGCCAGCCTGGGACAGTGGAGCCAACTCAAGTTCACCTCGAGTCCCCAGCTCTGCTACTGGCCAGCTCTGTGGCCTTGAGAAACATCAGCCTTTCTGGATTCAGTTTCCTTCTCTGAAAAGAGAGGACTCTTCTCTAAGGTCCCCTTCAGCCCTAACATTCGACCACAGCAACAGAGATGAGTCGGGCGTGTTCTCATATGCCTGACTTCAAATTCGAAACACCTCTCAAGTTAGCACTCATCCTTTCTGGACATAGAAGGTCAAAAATTGGGAGTGGGAGGGAATAAGTGAATCTGAATGGGAGAACACAGACTGAGGCTGGAAGGATAGAATGTTCTTGGTTTTAAAAAATCTGCATATATTTTGTGCATTCCTAAAATGCAATAAAGCAATTAAATATAACCCATCATGAAAAACAATTTAATGAGAGAAATTATTACAGAAAGCTCTACAGCTTAATGGGGTAGTAGAAATAGCACTGGACTTGGAGTCCTGAGACCTGGATTTGAACTCTAACTCTTGATCTGACTGGCTGTGTTACCTGGGACTCAGGTTAAGGCTGAAATATGACATATGAAATTGTCATTTACTAGCCTGCGGAGCCTCTCTGAGCCTCAGTGTCCTTGTCTACACGACAGGAAGAGCAACATTTATGTGTATTAGATGAATCCGGAAGCCTCATCCCAGTGCCTGGGGCATTGCAGAGCCCCGGGAGACATCAGTTGAGGGTGAGTAGCATGCCCCACACACAAGCCAGAGACTGGGATATGGTGCAGAGAGCCATAGACCAGAAGTGAGCCAGCTTCTGGGCCTGGTTTTGCTAACTAACCAGATGGCTCTAACCTCTGGGAACTTTGGTTTCACTTTCCGTAAAGGACCAACTGGATTGGGTTAACCTGTCCAGCTCTGCCATTCTGGGGAGTCTTTGCAACCGTGTGCCTCCATCAGTTCCAGGCCTCCGCGTGGCCCTCTGCACCCCTGGCCTCCTTACTGTGCCTCGCACCTGTGTCAAAGGACAGGTCTGGCCTGCAATGTCCCTATGCTTCAGTCAGCTCATCAGGACCTGGAATAGATTTGTGGAGGGGAGAGGTTGAAACTCATGGATGAGAGTAAGCATTGGGGATTATCTGTGAGGTTCATTTGTCCATTTCACTCCTGTCCCCAATTACAAAGGGGACTGAAAACCAGTTGTGTTCTCAGTGGCTGAAAGAAATCTCCTAACCTTTATAATCCTTTCTTAAAAAATTTTCCCATTTTTGGCCAGGTGTGGTGGCTCACATCGGTAATCCCAGCACTTTGGGAGGCTGAGGCGGGCAGATCACGAGGTCAGGAGATCGAGACCATCCTGGGTAACAGTGAAACCCCATCTCTACTAAAAATACAAAAAACTAGCCGGGCATGGTGGCAGATGCCTGTAGTCCCAGCTACTCTGGAGGCTGAGGCAGGAGAATTGCTTGAACCCAGAAGGCGGAGCTTGCAGTGAGCCGGATTGCACCACTGCACTCCAGCCTGGGCAACAGAGTGAGACTCTGTCTCAAAAAAAAAATTCCCATTTTTAGCTTAGGGTGTTAATCAAACTCCTTCCCCTTCCTCTACGTCAAGGATGTGCTATAAATGAACTGGAAACTCCTTTCCTTGTTCCCTCTGCTACTTCCCTGTGGACTGTAGAGTCCGAAGCCCCCATCCCACCCCAAGGATGTTCCTGACTTCTACATTTGCAACATCAGAAGCAGGAGGAGGGAAGGCCTGTCTCAGGGCAACAAGCCCGGCTGTCCCAGCAGCTTCTGTGGGCTCCGACACAGCCTTCTTTCCCTCTCCATTCACCCCCCGACCCCGTGGTGCCGCGACTCCCCATCTGGAAGAACAGTCAGCCGCATCCTGCCTGTAACTGCTTCACAGGATCCAAAAGGAAAATATCAGCTAACAGCAGCCTGGGCTAGCTGGGGCTGTGAAGTCTTTGCCCTGCAAAAGAGTACCCTTCCTTACAGCTGCTGGCCTAGGTTTACTGTGGAAAAAAGATGGCATTACCTTCAACCAGCCATCTGAATCCCTCACAACTAGGGATCTACTAATAGCTGCCCTCCTCCCCACTTGTTCTCAATCCTCTGTGAGGCAACTCTCAATGTTACCATTGAATCTCAGAAGTTGCTTGCTTGCTTGCTTTCTCTTTCTTTCTTTCTTTTTCTTTCTTTCTCTCTCTCTCTCTTTCTTTCTTTCTTTCCTCTCTCTCTCTTTCTTTCTTACAAGGTCTCACTCTGTCACCCAGGCTGGAGTGCAGTGGCGCAATCTCAGCTCATTGCAACCTCCCCTCACTGCAACCTCCACCTCCTGGGTTCAAGCAATCCTCCCACTTCAGCCTCCCCAGTAGCTGGGACTACAGGTGCATGCCACGATGCCCGGATTTCTGTTGTTGTTGTTGGGGGTAGAGATGGGGTTTCACCACGTTGGCCAGGCTGGTCTCAAAACTCCTGACCTCAGGTGATCTGCCCGCCTTGGCCTCCCAAAATGTTGGGATTACAGGTGTGAACCACCATGCCCGGCCAGAAGTCTCAGAAGTTGCTTTCTTCTAGAGGTACCAACTGTGAGACAGAGCTGGCAACCCCTGTGCTGTGGGTGGACAAAATGACTGGGCCCACCACAGCAAGGGTGTGTTTGTAGTTTTATGACCAGATTTCACATAAGCCTGTGCTCACAGCACATGTATCGCAAAACACAGGAGCTGTGTGTAAGGGTGCGTTCTTATTCTGAGCTGTGTGGCCAAGCTGCTGCGTGGGGTCGGGGGAGCTCCCTATAAAGTACATGATGTGAGCATTGGTGGAGATGAACTAAGCTAACCGGGATCTCCAATGTCTCAAAGACAGCATGTGTCCCACAGGCGTCATGGCAGACTCATGGAGCCAGCCTGGGACAGTGGAGCCAACTCAAGTTCACCTCAAGTCCCCAGCTCTGCTACCGGCCAGCTCTGTGGCCTTGAGAAACATCAGCCTTTCTGGATTCAGTTTCCTTCTCTGAAAAGTTCCTGACTTCTACTCTGCAACATCAGAAGCAAGAGGAGGGAAGGCCTGTCTCAGGCAATGTAGGCAATGTCTTCCAGTTCCAGTAAACAGGTTCTGACACCCGAGGCAGAGGGATAGGGAAGATTCACTTCAGCTCCTTCCTGGCCCTGCAATTGCTGCCCATGAATCCAAGAATGGCTCTATCAGAGCTGACTGAGTGCCTTCTATTTCCTCCTCGGAACTAAAGGGCACTTTCATTTCTAGCATCATAAAGTGCTTATTTCGGATGTGCCAACCAATGAGCACATCTATCTGCACTGTTGTCCACAGCTCCTGCTAGACTGAACTATTTGCAACACATGGGATCCAAACTCTTTGAGTCAGTGTGTTAGAATGTGCACACAGCTGCACCATGGCCAACCAGTGGACAAAGGATCTCAAAGTGGGTATTTTGGCCTGGATGGTTTCAAATAATTAACAGTGAATATCTTTTTTTTTGAGATGGAGTTTCGCTCTTGTTGCCCAGGCTGGAGTGCAATGGTACAATCTCGGCTCACCGCAACCTCTGTCTCCTGGGTCCAAGCGATTCTCCTGCCTCAGGCTCTGGAGTAGCTGGGGTTGCAGGCATGCACCACCACACCCAGCTAATTTTGTATTTTTAGTAGAGATGGGGTTTCTCCATGTTGGTCAGGCTGGTCTCGAATTCCCGACCTCAGGTGATCCGCCCGCTTCGGCCTCCCAAGGTGCTGGGATTACAGACGTGAGCCACCATGCCCAGCCAACAGTGAATATCTTGATTTTGCCTCTATGTAGAAAATCTTTAAGCAATGGCCCTTTTCACCACCTTTTCAATCCATTTGAAGCCAGAGGCTTGGGTCAGTCTTAAGACACTGAAATGGACAGTCCTTTTTGACGTAGTTTTGTTTATACATTACCTGATTCTTTGGCCTACCTCTACACCACAGAGGAATATTCGGATTGTTACCTTGTTAGGAGACAAACAGCCAAAGGAAAAATATTGAAAACCTCTGTTCCATCATCTATGTATGTAAGAACTAGAACCAGTGACTGCTTTGTTCTCTTCTTCTATTAAAAACTATGGGAATCAGTAACAAACAAGCTTAGAAAATGCAAGCTTCTGCTTTACCCAAGCAAAAGATATGGCCAGAAGCTATACCAGCGTTATGTCCCATAAAAGAAAAAAAGCTGGCCAGGCACAGTGGCCATGCCTATAATCCCAGCACTTTGGGAGGCCAAGGCGGGTGGATCACTTGAGGCCAGGAGTTGGAGATCAGCCTGGCCAACATGGTGAAACCCTGGATCTACTAAAAACACAAAAATTAGCTGGGTGTGGTGGTGCGGGCCTGTAATCCCAGCCACCGGAGAGGCTGAGAATGGAGAATCACTTGAACTGGGAGGCAGAAGTTGCGGTGAGCCAAGATGGCGCCACTGCACTCCAGCCCGGGCAACAGAGTGAGACTCCATCTCAAAAAAAAAAAAAAAAAAAAAAAGAAAAGAAAAGCAGGGAAGAGGCTCAAGGTCATTGTGCCGAGGGCTGCTCAGCTAACCTGCCCCATGTCAAAGCCTTTCTTTATGTAAACAGCTGTAGATTGACATAGAATCATGAAGCTGGTAGATATTCATGGCATGCCATTTGGATGGCTAGATAGTTCTAAACAGTATCACTTTTTGTTTTTGTTTTGCTTTGTATTGTTTTGTTTCTTAAATTTCTATCTAAAAGATGTCCTTAAAATGAGCATTGCTATGTCCAAGAAGTTGCAGCATTATAATTCTTGGAAGTAATAATTTGCTTCAAAGTAAGGTCAGTCACCATCACATGCCATAGTGATTTGTCTGCCAAAGTTCTATGCAGCATACTAGAACTTGGCTGAGCGTGCACGAAGCTCAACTAATTAAAACCTTCTCAACAAACTTGTCTTGGTTAGTTTGTTTGATACAATATCTTTTGTTGTAACATTCAGTCTGGTTGTTTTTCCATTTGCTTTAAATTTAGCATTGCCACATAAAAAAGAGACAGAGAAAATAGGACAGCTTGAAGAGGTGTAAAAATATAATTACTCTTTTGAAAGTATGCATATTTATCTATTTTTTGCTAACCCCCGTCTCACTTGTCTTTCCACTTGGCTAAATAGACGAATGTTCCTGGCTCATGGATATACAGCCCTTATGGGTTACTTCTAATTGAGAACATCCCTTACTGCAATTTCTATGCCACTGATTTTAGTACATTTTAAAAATTTCTTTTGCATCAAAAAGGAAATCAAATGAAAGCATATCAGGCTTGAAAGACCACTGGTGGTATTGTAGAACTTCCACAAGCCAATCTGCAAAAACACTTCAAATCTCTGAAATTTTGTTCAACAGGAAGGAAGGAAGGGAGGGAGGAAGGGAGGGAGGGAAGGAGGGAGGGAGGGAAGGAAGGAAGGGAGGGAGGGAGGGAAGGAAGGGTGGGGGGGGAGGGAAGGAGGGAAGGAAGAAAGGAGGGAGATTCATCAGGAAGTATTTTCCCAAACTACACCTAGTTGTGACCATATTTGGCTCAATTTTATAAATCTATTACAGCTGCATCTACAAAACAATATGCTAATAATTCACAACTCATATGTAAGAGCCATGCAGACCATGACTGTCTTCTTCACCAGTGTTTTCCCTGCCCACATGACAAGGCCTGAGAGGTGGGATGTGCTCACTAAAAATTTACTGAATGAATGAATGAGTGAATGAATGGGTAGATGCACTGTACTACAATGCAGAAAGAAAACTCTGCCAGTTCTGGTGGCTCACACCTGTAATCCCAGCACTTCGGGAGGCCAAGTTGTGAGGGTCTCCTGAAGTCAAGAGTTCGAGACCAGCCTGGGCAACATAGCAAGACCCCATCTCTAAAAAACAAAAAAGAAAAGAAAGAAAATTCAATTTAGTATTTCTGTGTCTCATCTTCTGTTTGCCCTGTTAAATATGAAACTGCAGGCAGGCAAGGCCCTCATTTGTCCTGTGCACAGTTGTATCCTAAGCGCCCAGCAGCAAGAGCTTACCATGTAGCAAGACCTCCAAAATTTTTGCTGAACTGTTGGCGTTTATGAATATGGATAGGCCCTTCTCTTGGAAAATTGTTGACCCAAGCCTGGCACGGTGGCTCACGCCTGTAATCCCAGCACTTTGGGAGGCCAAGGAGGGCAGATCACCTGAAGTTGGGAGTTCGAGACCAGCTTGACCAACCTGGAGAAACCCCATCTCTACTAAAAATACAAAATTAGCCAGGCGTGGTGGCTCGTATCTGTAATCCCAGCTACTTGGGATGCTGAGGCAGGAGAATCGCTTGAACCTGGGAGGCAGAGTTTGCGGTGAGTCGAGATTGTGCCATTGCACTCCAGCCTGGGCAACAAGAGTGAAACTCCATCTCAAAAAAAAAAAAAAAAAAAAAAAGAAAAGAAAAGAAAAGAAAATTGTTGACCCAGAAATCTGAACTTACAAAAGTAAATAAATTAGAAGACAATTCTGAATTTTACAAAGTATTTATTACAGGTTTCCTTTCATAAGCAGGCCTTGAAAACATGCCTTAACTTTGAAGTCTTCATGTAACTTTTATGAAGAACATGTGCCATAGGATGCAAGATACAGCTGACTTCCAGGACTGTGCAATCACAGAGCCATTTCCAGATGGTCAGAGTTAGAAAGCTGCGCCTCCCTGCCACTAGGTCAACCACTAGGCCACAAGCAAAAGACTCGGCTAAGAAGTGAAACAGGCAATGGCAATGTTATGGGCTGGATTTTGTCCCCTCAAATTCTTATGCTGAAGTCCTAACCCTCTACTACCTCAGAATGTGACTAGAGGTAAGGTCTTTAAAGAGGTAATTAAGTTAAAAAGAGTTCATTAGGATGGGCGCTAATCCAATCTGACAGGTGACCTCACAAGAAAAGGAGATTAGGGTACAGATACACACACAGGGAAGAATGCATGAAGTCCCTGGGATAAGGCAGCCATTTACAAGCCAAGGGAAAGGCCTCAGAAGAAACCAGTCCTGCCGACAGCATGATCTCTCATCCTCAGAACTGGGAGGAAATACATCTGTGTTGTTTCAGCCACTCAGTTGGTGATCTCTATTACAGCAGTCCTTAGCAAACCGATTTAGACAGGTAAATGGAAATGTCTTCCTTTAGACTCCCTTCTACTGTTTTACAGACTAGAAGGATAATATAGAAGTGTCCAAGTTCCAGGCGAGACTATCAGAAGGCAAAAGCAAACGCTGCCTCCTGCTCTTTCCCCTCCGCCCCACCCACTCCGCCACCCTGTAATTGTCATCTCGGCTGGGTCTCTGTCTCCATTGTGCCCTGAATTAATTCTCCCTGGATGCGAGGTGGTGATTCCACAGAGAGAGCTGCCTTACAGATCAGCATCACGTCAGTGTCCCAACAGAAAACAACACTGGAAAATTATTTGCCTTTCCTTTTAACAATCAACAAGAATTCACTTAGCTCCCACTGTGGTGAAGTCAGGGGACCGAACCTAGCAGGGAGATGGGTATAGTTTCTGACCCTCAGGAAGGAAACCCATCTCCCTTCTCATTGTCCAAATACACTCACGTCATTTGGACATTTTTCAGCAATTACTTTTGCAAACGTTGTAGAAAAATAAGTGACTTAGTAAGTCCTGAGCCTTCACTTAAGAAATTGGCCTGGGCCTTACTGAATAGGGGGTAGAAGAGGGAAATGGTCCATGTGTACTCTTTTATAGACAAAAAAAGTTACATTCTTTCACTGAAAAAAGGCCAACCATCATCAAAACAATTTAATACATTCTACCTCTTTAATAGAAGCTCAAATCAAATGTCTCACTCAGTCAAACTGAGTTAGGAGAGAAGCCATCTGCCGGCTCCCAGTTCAGCTCCAGCAGGACTGTTTTGAACACCATCGGCTGAGTCCTGTTCGTATCATTTAAAAATTATCTTAACTGCTCGCTGCCAAAAGTAATTTGCCCAGCACTGTCCATTCCTCGGAAGCAGAACTAATGTTTCCTGTGGCTGTGAATGGCTGTGAAACAGCATCACAAGATAAATGCCTACAGGCAGCTGGAGAAAGTGAGCTGCCATCAGAGAGGAGTCCTCTGTCAGAAGTGGTGAGACCTAAGGGTCACATGCACGGATGGCCACAGGCCACTCTGCAAATCATCAAGACCCTGAAAGAGGGGCAGTTCTGGGAAGTTTGGGCTGCATAGGCAGGTGCATAAGGAGCCTCAGGAATGCTGCTGGATTCAGATTCTGGTCCCTGTGTCACCTCTCACCCTCATGTATAAGGCCCAGGAAAGTAGAATGTGGTGTGTGTGCATGTGTGTGGTATATGCGAGTGGGCACTCCGCTTCTGAAGTGTCTCCTACCTTTCCCCCTTCCCTCCTCTCCCCTCCTCTCCTCTCCTCTCTCTCTCTCTCTCTCTCTCTCTCTCTCTCTCTCTCTCTCTGTCTCTGCACTCATTCCTAAGGCCCCTGATTTGGCAGTGGAGCTACTGACGGGTGGAGAGAGATCCTTTGTTAGCTGGGCAGTGACTCTGGGATGCAGACAGCTGGGGAGAAGCTTGACAAGACAAAGAAACATCTCTGCCCGTCTCAGGCCTTCCCCACCACTGGATTCTCTCTCCCTGGGAGACTTTGCTCCTTCTCCAAGGCTGCCCTGGTGTGCCGCCTGTGTTTGCTGAGCCCCTCCACCCTGCTGAACACCCTGGGAGGCTGATGGGCATGCATTATACCAACAAGCTGTTCCGGATGAAGAATGGGGAGCACTGGCAGGATGCAGGGAGGAGGGTGAGGGGCAGGTGCTTACTCCCCGACTCCCTCCCTTCAGGGAGGCTGCATCCCCACCTGACAGTCTGTACTCAGGGCTGATGAGGTCAGTGGGGCCCCTCTCTTCCTACTCTGCTCTGTGGCTGTGGGTGCTCTACCCGCTACCTGTGCATTCTGGAGGAGCCCACGTGGCAGCCATGGAGGTGCACCTCTCAGATCTTCTTGCATGAAAGAACTTGCCATTCAGCTGCAAGGCTGCAGTGAATTGACTGCCTTCAACCTTCAAGATCAATTTTATGGTTGTTCTTGCTGCTGCTGCTGCTGCTGCTTGCCACGCTCTTTCCGAACAGCCCCAGCTAATGACTGAATATGATGGGGATACAAGGGCCGGGGGTCCTGACCATTTCTGTGTGACAACAGAGACTCCTCTAACTGGCTGTCTTTGCTCCTGCTCCTGACTGAGTTCGTTAAGACTCAGTCAGATCAGACTTATGCTCTGAGCTTCCCTGGCCCAGTCCTGCTTTGACCCTTCTTTTTTATTACAGGTGATTTGCATCAAGACTGAAGGTTTTCCCTGTTCTTTCCTACTTCCTGCTCCTTTTATCTTCCATAGACATAACCCCTAATAAATCCTAACTTCTAACTAATTCCACACTCCTAACTGCATCTCAGCATCTGCTTCCCAGAGAATCCAGCTAGCACATGGTTTGATTAAACTCTACTCAAATCACCCAATTCGATGGTACCGTCTTTCCCATCAGGCCCCTGATTGATGCACTTTGACATTCATTTAGTGAAATTCCACGTGGGTTAACATATTGACTTGGGGGGAAGACTCTCCTGAACCCTCCCAGGCTGCCCTGTTATGTTTGTGGACAAAGAAGAATGGAACTCCTGGACCATAGTTACTGTGGGTTCCTGGCTTCCCTACCAGCCTTCCTCATCACCCACATCCAGACTCCCAGCCAGTTCCTCCAGGCTTGTAATGGGATCCTGAGATAACAGGCAATGCTGGAGAAAGGGGGAGAGGCTGCTGGACTGTGGGAAATGAGCAGTGATAGTAATGAGAACCACATGTCTCAACGGGAGCTTAGAAAAGCACATTTAATCCCAATCAATCAGAAGAAAATGTCCAAAGTCACCGAAGCAGTGAGGCAAAAATAGTATTGAGAAGGTTCAAAGTCTACTCAGAACCCCTGGAATCCAAACTTGTCACTCACTGGGAACTGGGCTTACTGGCCTTCCCAGGCCTGATGTGTGCTCTGAAGAGGAGAAGATTAAGAAGCGTGCTCTCTGCAGGCAGGATGGCTGTGAATTGCTTGGCTTAGGACATGGGATGTCTAATGCACTTTTGGGAAATATCTAGGTTGGTAATTCCCAAATCTATTTTTACAAAACCTTGAGAATTTTATAATTCTCACCAGATGAGATGGGTGCCACAAAATCCTAAAAACTAAACTGACTTAGTTGTAAAAACTGAGTATGTCATAGAGAGTAGGAAGACAGAGCCTGCATTTTTGAGGGCTCTTCTAATTTCAAAAATGCTGGCCTGTTAACAAAAAATGTACTTATTATCAAATGGTTTATCTTCTTTGAGGTTCAGAAAATTGGGTCCTATTATCCATGCAGCATTTTTAGGAGAGGTAAAAAGATGGGGGAAGGAGAAGTATGACTGAACTTGAAGTTCTCAAACTTCAAAAATGCTAAGATTCATCCCATTCATATCAGTTCTTGGTTCTTTCATGTAACACATGAAACTCAATGATCTTCACTTAATGTCCCCCACCCCCAAATCCGTAGAGTTGTCATGATTTGTTGATTTGAGGGGGGAACATAGGGAAATGCCAAGTGGGGCAGAAACAGCTCCAGTCCTCAGACAGCAAGGGGAACCCTAATTACCAGGCACCTTGGCCCAGGCAGCTTTCAGACTCCGAGCCCCTTCACCTGGGAGCTTGTTTCTCACCTTCAGATGGAGCTGAACTGTAACCGTAACTGTATTTGAGTCAGGATCCACATTTGTGACGAGGACTCATTCCTACCTTATGCAAATTTGTCCCTGAACAGCAGCAAAAACTTAGGAAATCTGCAGGCTGCACTGCTCTTCCCCCTCCCCACTCCCCTCCCATGGAACCTGGGCCTGACACTGCAGGAGGCTCTGTCAGGGGCTGAAACGTTGGTGCAAGCCATTCCCTCCATACTTCTGCTCCCTGCAGTCTTTAGCCACCTCCCCAAAGGCAACGCTCCACTCCCTACTCGCCCTCGCCTCTCTGCTCGCCTCAGTGTTCTTTTGTAATTTATTTCTTCTGACTCTTTCCTTCACTGAATAGAGCTCCCCTGTCCATTTTGATTGGTTTCTAAACTCCCATTGGAAACAAACACTTTATTTCAGCCTTCCAGGATAGAAGCTGCTCCACTCCATCACCCCACAATCATTAGGGCCAGTGAGGGGAGATAAATACTCTCCTACTGGCCATTTCTCATTGGTATTTCCAATCCAGCACGTCTCCACTCTCAGGCGAGAACCTCTGCCCTTTGGCCCTCCTCCCCTGACGTGTACACGTTCACATACATGCCATTTTCTTCTTGTTCCTCTC
The DNA here is from genome assembly GCF_028858775.2 of Pan troglodytes. Classification (NCBI taxonomy): domain Eukaryota; kingdom Metazoa; phylum Chordata; class Mammalia; order Primates; family Hominidae; genus Pan; species Pan troglodytes. The sequence goes on from NC_072401.2 coordinate 47,530,140, forward strand.
ACCCTTAGCCTCCAAAACATTCCCCCTTAGACACTATGCATCTTTCCATCTGACTTATATACATTCTCTCTACCTCAACCTCCAGGAGATAGTTATGTCTGTATGAACAATTTATCTCCACCAGTTAGAATTGGTTTGACTGTACATGAAATACCCAGCAAAGTGGCTTAAATAATACAAACCCTCTCATATAGTGGAATCAGGGCTAGAATGGTGACTCCATGTTGTTTAGGGACCCCTGTCTTTTTGCTCCACCATCCTAGCCTTGGTTTCCGTCCTTAAAGTGGTTCATGGTCCAAACTGGCTGAAAGGCTGGAAGAAGAAAGGAGAAGAAATGGCAAATGGGCACACCTTCTAGGTGACTTCTCACTTTTTTTTCTTGTGTCCCCCCCTCCTTCCCTAGCCAGTGATTTTTACTTACACATACTTGGCCACCCCTAACTGCAAAGAAAGCTGAGAATTGTCAGCTGGGTCCGCTGCTGTTCTGAATAAAAGCAGGGTTATATTAGTAATGAACAGGCAACTAATATTACTGCATGGTAGTTCCAGACCAGTGTCATTGACCTTCGTCTCTCCTCCAGCAACCTATTCCTACAGCCATTCTCTGAACTCTGCTCCCCGAAACCCTTTTACATCCTGATCTGTCTAATCTGCTCTCCAGCCCTCACCGCCAACCCTTGCAATTCCCGTGCTCTCATTCCCTGTACGTCTATTCTTCCATCACATGGAGAAACCACACCGAGTCCCTTCGGCCTTCCATTTTCCCCCACTTATAAGATGTGGTATCAATTTGGGTCCTCTGAGAGGCAGACACCAAGCAAGAATTCTATGTTCAAGAGGTTTGTTGAGGGAAATGCCTGTGAGGACAAAGGGCGAGGGAGCAGGGGTAATTAGGAGAAGACTTTAACCATGGTGCAGGTCTACCTCTGCGGAAGGAGAGTGGGAAGGGAAGGAGGGATTGAATGGGAAAAGCCTCAGACCTCAGCAGAAGTTCAAGAAAATCTCAGTCAGGTCTCTGGAGAGTGCCTGAGCCAAAATGTCCCATTAGAGGAATGCCGTGTTGGGCAGAACTGGCCCAGATCCAATGCTCCCTCTGTGTTCCACATGTGGCCCTTCTACCACCACCGTGTTTTACCTACATCCCTGATCATCCACACACCTCTCCTACAGTCTCAGCAGAGGCTCTCTTGCCTTCCTGCCTGTGTCCTTGATTGCCTGCATCCTATTTGCTCCAGGTCCTTGCTTCATTAACTAGTCCATTTGCTCCTACTTCTTTCACTCTCTCAGGAAGGGTAACAGCAGGCAGATGCAACAGTGCAATGGGCTCAGGGAATGACAACGGGTTTGATATGGCTGGAGCAAAATGTGGGAGGTACATAATAAATGCTCAATAAATATTTATTGAATGAATAAACACATATTTTGTCTCTTCCAGAAGACCTCAAGCTTTTTGACTATGTCACATTCATCTCTATATTCTACCTAATAACTCACAGGTATTAATACAAAGTTGTCATGCTAGGAAAGTCGAACTACTAATTTCTTACTGTATTAGAAACAAAATTATTTTTCCAAATACCTCATTTCACTGACTGCCTGCTATGGAACGTATCAGACAATAGGTGCTTAATGAATAAATGTTTGTGTAATTAAGCTGAATGGGAAATAAATCTTTCACTCTCTGGGTATCACATGCATATTAATGGCATTGGACAAAGGGAAATGAACAGCGGGAAGCCATGATTTATCCTCCCAAACCTCTTGTCTACCTCTAGTATATCCACCTTTCAATACTTTATGATCTTGAACTGATCTTATCTATCCCATAAATACTTTATGTCAGAACTGATTGTAACCAACAGGATATTACAGAACTGCATGTCATCAGATCGCACTGTTTCTCTCTTTGGATGATGATATTCAGGGCTTTGGATGCCAACCAGAAGAAGCTGTAGGAATTGGCACAGATCCAGAGCATGGACAAGGACTTACACTTCTGCTGAAGGCAAAGGAGAAACAGCATTATCTAAAAAGCAACCAAGACTTCAGGGGTGAGCAGTAAACGGGGCCAGAGTCAGGGACCCCTCTCCCTCAAACATGGAATAAGGAACACTTTTCAGAATCGAACTATAGAAATGCATCCTGCAAGGGTGGAACCAAAAGATTCTTTCAATCAAATATCAGGGAATAGTTTTGGGTGAAATCAGGGCCCATTTGTGTGTAAAGTTGCTATAGACACTCTACAAGATATTAGTATATCAGGCTGAGCGCCGTGGCTCACGCCTGTAATCCCAGCACCTTAGGAAGCCAAGGCAAGTGGATCACTTGAGGTGAGGAGTTCGAGACAAGCCTGGCCAACATGGTGAGACCCCATCTCTACTAAAAATACAAAAATTATCCAGGCATGGTGGCGCATGCCTGTAGTTCCAGCTACTCAGGAGGCTGAGGCATAAGAATCTCTTGAACCTGGGAGGTGGAGGTTGCAGTGAGCCAATATCGTGCCACTGCACTCCAGCCTGGGCTGCAGAGCAATACTCAGTCTAAAAAAAAAAAAAAACAGTTATTAGTGTATCCAAAGAGGGAAAGACAAAAGGAGATTCATCAGAGGGAAGGTGGACAACATGAACTACAGGGTCTGCTATGCGGATCTTGTATTGTCTGTGCGTTGTACGTACACTAGCCCGTGACTTCCTTCTGCAGTCCCAGGGGCCATACTCCTATCCTAGATGTCCCTCATCAGACTCTCAGAACCTAATGCCAGTGGATATGTGGACTGTCATTTCCCTTACTCTGATTCATGCTCAGCATGCACTCTTGTCATTATAATTTGATTTCTCCTATAGGATGAGAACCCACTAACTATTACAGTCCACGTGTCAGTCGCGTTTCTCATCGTGATTAACACCCCAGCCATTGATTTGCTCTTCAGTGTCTAGTGAGCAAGGCTACTGTGAATCTTTCCTCAGGAGGACTGATGGAGTCACGTTTCTGAGCCTACAGAGCTGAGGGCAAGACCTGAGTATGGTGATGTCAAAATGCCAACCAGCGAGACCTCTTGGTGGCCAGGTATTCAGCCAGCCTTTTCTTGGGCCATTCCACAATCTTGATTGAGACTTTTAAAGATGTCACCTTGAGATAAGCTGCGTGAATATCCAATTTAAAAAGGTGCAGAAGGATACTCTGTGTGTATATGTGTGTGTGTGTGCGTGCATGCGTGCTTGTGTGTATACATGCATGCATGTCCAGATAATTGTAGCTTCTTAACAACATTAGGAAGCTCAAATAGAATAGTTGTGATGGTTAATATGAGGTGTCAAGTTGATTGGATAGAGGTATGCCTGGATGGCTGGTGAAGGATGGTTTCTGGGTGTCCCTGAGGCTGTTGCCAGAGGAGATTGACAAATGAGTCTGTGGACTGGGAGAGGAAGACCTACCCTCAGTGTGGGTGGGCACCATCCAATCACCTGCCAGTGTGGCTAGAACAAGGTAGGTGGGAGAAGGTGGGATCGGTTTGCTTGCTGAGTCTTCTGGCTCTTTCTTCTTCCCCTGCCAGGTGCTTGCTTGTGCTCCTCCTGTGCTTGGACATCAGACTCCAGGTTCTTCAGCCTTTGGACTCTGGGACTTGCACCAGCGGCTTCCCAAGGGCTCTCAGGCCTTAAGCCACAGACCGACGACTGTACTGTCAGCTTCCCTGGTTTTGAGGCTTTTGGACTTGGACTGAGCCACTACTGGCATCTCTCTTTCCCAGCTTGCAGACAGTCTATCATGGGACTTTGCCTTGTAATTGTGCTAGCCAATTCTTCCTAATAAACTTCCTTTTATATATACATATATCTTATTTGTTCTGTCCCTCTGGAGAACCCTGACTAATACAGTAGTCAATTCAACCTGATCTATCACATGGTCTTTCATTAAAGTTACACCTTTTATTACTAGAGGCTCCTCAAAGTAAATGTTGGGTGAATGAGTGGGATGGATGGAGAATGGAGAATGGATGGATGGAACGAAAACAAAGCTATTTAGTTTTGGCTTTGAATTTAATAGCTTAAGGGTATTAGTACAAGTTGCTGAGCTAGGAAAGATAATCTACTAATTTCTTACAGTATTGGAAACAAAATTATTTTTCCAAGTGCCTCATTTCATTTAAATGGTGACTTTAGAGAATAGCTAAATTTAAAATAGAGCCAAATAATAGACTACCACAGATTTTCCCTAAACAAAACAAATGAGAAATTATCTGTTTAAAACCTTTATACTGGAAGACAGTGGCTTAAGCAAAGGAAAATCTGAAAGCTGTGTTGAAGCATTTAAAGATTCAAACAGAGAGGGTGAGGATTCTCTTAATCCATGAGTCTTATGTTGGTATCTGTAGGGAAATGGAGGCTATGTATAATATTTAGACCTCGATTCACATCTTCACAGAATTGAAAGTCTAGGCAGTATTTATGACTCACACTTTTAGTAGGATGTTATTTTAAACCCACATATAAAAGTATCTGGGGGTGGTAAATTGTACTCAATATTAGTGAATTTTGTTAGGAGGCACATCAATTAAGATCCAGTTGGAGAACAAAATGACAGCCACATTTTTTTCAATTCTTCACCACAAGCTATAAAAAAATTTCTTCAAGTCACCAAGTGACTGATGATCGTTCATATTAATCAACATAAAACTATAATAAGCTACCGAAAAGCCTACCACACACCCATGCCGTGGAGTCGGGGACCCGCCGAATGAACTGGCAGAAGAGCCACGTTGTACAGGTTTCCTTGACAACTGTTCCCATAGAGCCAATGTTCAAAGAGAGGTTTGAGCAAAGCAACTAGAAAGACTAATTGGTAACCATGCTCCAATATCTAAAGTGGTATTGAGATTCGATGATATTGTGTGAGCTACTTCTAAATTTTGGTGAGTGTGTTTTCTCCTTTTTCTCCTTTCACTGTTATTTTTAGTGGAATTTCTCTTTTATTTGTTTCATTCCAAAATTAGAAACCCCTTTTATAAAAGGATAACAACCACAGTTAAATTGCTACCTTGGAAAATATAACCTATAAAATAATTTTGTCTCATTTAAAAAAATTTTTTCTGAGATAGGGTCTCACTCTGTCATGCAGGCTGGATGTAGCGGAGTGGTGTGATCATAGCTCACCGCAGCTTCCAGCTCCTTGGCTCAAGTGATCCTCCCTCTTCAGCCTTCTGAGCAGCTGGTACTACAGGCACGCATTACCACACCTAAAAGAATAGCACCATGCTAATTTTTTATTGTTTGTAGAGACAAGGCCTCATTATGTTGTCCATGCTGGCCTTGAACTCCTGGCCTCAAGAGATCCTCCCACCTCAGCCTCACAAAGCACTGGGATTACAGGCTTGAGCCACTGCACCCGGCCCCTTTCTCATTTGATCCAACAATCTCACTAAAGGGGCAGCAGCTGAGCCACACAAAGGTGAATATAGATGGGAGGTAGTTCTTAGAGATTTAATCATAGCTTTTTATAAAGTGTCCTTGTGGATGTAGGTCTGAGGCACACCCCAACAGTCCTAGTGTGCTGCCAAACACTAGGATGTTAATTCATAACCCGAACTGTCATGAAAATGCAAGGGCACTCTGAGAAAGAGAAGGCACCATTCCACTGTGTCAGCCTCTTTCCCTTTTGCTGGCAGAAGAGAGACATCTTGGCAAGAAATTCCAGGTGAGAAAGGAAACCTGTCTGCAAACAGTGAAAACTTTGAAAAGGGCTGGGGATTGAGGAGTGAGCACAACAATGGGATAAACAAACCGAAAAAAACACCCCATTATGTCGGAATAAAAGAAACCTGTGGGGTGTTCAAACAGCGATACTAAGCCAATTCTGGTCATCCAAATAAGAGAAATCAGAAATGCAATTACTCCAACCCTGAAGAGTAAATACATAAAATAAGAAGCCGAAGCAAAAGCAATCAGAATAAAGACTGAAATTCATCAAAGCCCCTTAAGAAAAATTGCCTTTTTCTTTTCTTATTTTCTTGGTGATATTTTAGATGCCTTTTCCCAAATGTGCAATTATCACAGCAGAGTGAAGTAAAAAATGAAATTGCAGTGTACATATACTAGAGTGGATGAAGGTAAATGCACAGATTGAGGGCTGTCAGCAGTGGCTGGGCACAAACTTGGTCAGCCACCTGTGTGACCTCTAGTGCAGAAAATCCTGCAAGTCCTTGAGATGCTGGGCCTAAGAAAGGCACTTATGAATTATTTCATTTTTTTTTTTTTTTTTTTTTTTTAGACAGAGCAGCCCCGAGGGCTGTTGGTTGCCCATTTTTATGGGTTTTTTTTTTTTTTTTAATTGATCATTCTTGGGTGTTTCTTGCAGAGGGGGATCTGGCAGAGTCACAGGACAATAGTGGAGGGAAGGTCAGCAGATAAACAAGTGAACAAAGGTCTCTGGTTTTCCTAGGCAGAGGACCCTGCGGCCTTCCGCAGTGTTTGTGTCCCTGGGTACTTGAGATTAGGGAGTGGTGATGACTCTTAACGAGCATGCTGCCTTCAAGCATCTGTTTAACAAAGCACATCTTGCACCACCCTTAATCCATTCAACCCTGAGTGGACACAGCACATGTTTCAGAGAGCACAGGGTTGGGGGCAAGGTCACAGATCAACATGATCCCAAGGCAGAAGAATTTTTCTTAGTACAGAACAAAATGAAAAGTCTCCCATGTCTACCTCTTTCTACACAGACACGGCAACCATCCGATTTCTCAATTTTTTCGCCACCTTTCCCCCTTCTTTCTATTCCACAAAACCGCCATTGTCATCATGGCCCGTTCTCAATGAGCTGTTGGGTACACCTCCCAGACGGGGTGGTGGCCGGGCAGAGGGGCTCCTCACTTCCCAGTAGGGGCGGCCGGGCAGAGGCGCCCCTCACCTCCCGGACGAGGCGGCTGGCCAGGCGGGGGGCTGACCCCCCCACCTCCCTCCCGGACGGGGTGGCTGCCGGGCGGAGATGCTCCTCACTTCCCAGACGGGGTGGCAGCCGGGCGGTGGGGCTCCTCACTTCTCAGACGGTGCGGTTGCCAGGCGGAAGGTCTCCTCACTTCTCAGACGGGGCGGCCGGGCAGAGACGCTCCTCACCTCCCAGACGGGGTCACGGCCGGGTAGAGGCGCTCCTCACATCCCAGACGGGGCGGCGGGGCAGAGGCGCTCCCCACATCTCAGACGATGAGCGGCCGGGCAGAGACGCTCCTCACTTCCTAGATGGGATGGCGGCCGGGAAGAGGCGCTCCTCACTTCCCAGGTGGGATGGCGGCTGGGCAGAGACGCTCCTCACTTTCCAGACTGGGCAGCCAGGTAGAGGGGCTCCTCACATCCCAGACGATGGGCGGCCAGGCAGAGACGCTCCTCACTTCCCAGACGGGGTGGCGGCCGGGCAGAGGCTGCAATCTCCGCACTTTGGGGGGCCAAGGCAGGCGGCTGGGAGGTGGAGGCCGTAGCGAGCCGAGATTACGCCACTGCACTCCAGCCTGGGCACCATTGAGCACTGAGTTAACAAGACTCCGTCTGCAATCCCGGCACCTCGGGAGGCCGAGGCTGGCGGATCACTCGCGGCTAGGAGCTGGAGACCAGTCCGGCCAACACAGTGAAACCCCGTCCCCACCAAAAAAACACGAAAACCAGTCAGGCGTGGCAGCGCGCGCCTGCAATCACAGGCACTCGGCAGGCTGGGGCAGGAGAATCAGGCAGGGAGGCTGCAGCCAGCCGAGATGGCAGCAGTACAGTCCAGCTTTGGCCCGGCATGAGAGGGAGACCGTGGAAAGGAGAGGGAGAGGGAGACGGGAGACGGGAGACGGGAGACGGGAGACGGAGACGGGAGAGGGAGACGGGAGAGGGAGACCGGAGAGGGAGACGGGAGAGGGAGACGGGAGACGGGAGAGGGAGAGGGAGACGGGAGAGGGAGAGGGAGACGGGAGAGGGAGAGGGAGACGGGAGAGGGAGAGGGAGCTATTTCATCTTAAGTAAAACAAACAACTGGGCCAGGTGCGGCGGCTCACATCTGTAATCTCAGCACTTTGGGAGGCCGAGGTGGGCGATCATTTGACTCCAGGAGTTCGAGACCAGCCTAGCCAACATGGTTAAACTCCGTGTCTACTGAAAACGCAAAAATTAACCAGGCATGGTGGCACATGCCTGTAATCCCAGCTACTGGGGAGGCTGAGCCAGGAGAATCACTTGAACCCTGGAGACGGAGGTTGCAGTGAGCCGAGATTGCACTACTGCACTCCAGCCTGGGTGACAGAATGAGACCCTGTCTCAAAAAAAAGAAAAAGAAAAACGAACAAACAAACAACTGCTCCCCAATTTCAGCAACAAAATGACAGCAAATCTACTAGAAGTTATACTCCTCTCGTTGCAGGAAGAAGTGGAATGGCTAGGGTGGTGAGCCACTCCCATGTGATTTGACCCTGTCACTTACCTAAGGTGGTTTGGTATGATGATTGGACATGTCTTCATACAATTGCCAAGGTCAGCCTGGCTGCTCAGCTGTCATGTTGTCCCTATCTCAGCCAGAGGCACTTGCTCCTGATCGGAATAGTAGGATTTGTATATAGAAGCAGATTCCAGCTCACAACCCCTTCCCTCTAAGAGAGGGATTCTCAACTCCAAGGCATATCTTGTGTCAGTCACTATAGGAAATTATTTATTCCCTCAAAGAGAAAGAATTAGAATTAACTTTTGTTTTTAACTAAGCAACTAAGTAGCACAGCCTTAGCCATGGCATTGACACCACTCTGTGAATTTTGAAGTATTATGATTTGTGTATTCTTATTTATTGCTTTCATTAATTGTAAACTTTTTTTTTTTTTTTTTTTTTTTGAGATGGAGTCTTGCTCTGTTCCCAGGCTGGAGTGCTGTGGTGTGATCTTGGCTCACTGCAACCTCCACCTTCTGGGCTCAAGTGATTCTCCTGCCTCAGCCTCCCGAGCAGCTGGGACTACAGGCGCCCGCCACCACACCCAGCTAATTTTTGTATTTTTTGGTGGAGACGGGGTTTCACCATGTTGCCCAGGCTGGCCTCGAACTCCTGATCTCAAGTGATACGCCTGTCTCAGCCTCCCGGAGTGGTGGGATTACAGGTGTGAGCCACCGCGCCCGGCCAATTGTAAACTTCTTAAGCCCAAAGTGTATGTGTGGGTGGAGGGGGGTGAATCTTCTATTTCTCTTAATCCGTCTGGCAGTCAGGAATTTAGTCAACAAATACATCTAGATGACTGCCTGTGTGCCGGATGCCCATTCAGCATGGTGGAGAAGATAGACTTCACACCAGAGCAGGGAGTGTTAGGAAGGAGGAGCAGGCAGGGCCCAGGGCTTGTGGAACCGAGAGACTAACCTCTCAGAGGGCCCCTGGACTGGCAAGGGTCAAGAAACAGCTAGGACGTGTGATTTCACTCTGGAGTTTTCTTGGCAAAGGCAACGGGGAAGGGAGGACCTCTGGGGCAGACAGAACAGCACATGCAGGAAAGGCCGCAAAGTAGCAGAAAGGATGAAATGTTCCAAAAGCAGGAAGAAAGCCCTTAAGACCTGAAAGGTGGGCACAGTCTTAGAGTCCTTGCGAGGACGGTTAGACTTGATCCTCAGGGCACATGAAGGCAATGAAGGGTTTTAAGTGAGGCATCGGTTTGATCCGTGTACTGTGATCAGTCGCTGCAGCCTTTTGATTTTCAGACCGTGTTGGAAATGGTCTGAATAATGTTGCACTGTTATGTAAGAGCAATTCCATGCTCCACTTCCAGGACTGTCAGGGAACCCACCACATCCATTGTACTTTCTCTCATGCTTGTTTGTGGATATAAAATAGATTTTAAATAACAACTAAACAACATGAGGATTAATTAGGAAAAAACATTCTATGTCACTTGTAGTATTTATACTCTTCCATATTCTCCTACCAGACTCAAAGGTGAGGCAGTATGGTGTAGTATCTTAAAGAGCGTGGACTCTGGAGACTGGGTTCAAAATCCCAGCTCTGGCACTTCTTTGTGTGAACTTGGGCTTACTTATTTTCTCTATTCCTCGGTTTCCTCATTTGTAAAATGGGGAATAATAGTAGGACCTCAATAGGCAGAGTGATCACCTAATTTATCAGACAAAGTGGATGTTTTGGAGATAGAACGGTGTTCTAGCATAGGTCAATGTATATAAAGTGCTTAGAATAGTAGCTGGCACATAGTAAGGGCTGCTTGCTATCATTATTGGGAAGCTTTCATTTACTCCTTAGAAGATGAGAACCACCGCCAAGTTTTAAACATCAACATGGGCCAGGCGCGGTGGCTCACACCTGTAATCCCAGCACTTTGGGAGGCTGAGTCGGGGGGATCACCTGAGGTCAGGAGTTCGAGATCATCCTGGCCAACATGGTGAAACCCCATCTCTACTTAAAATACAAAAATTAGCTGGGCGTGGTGGTGGGTGCCTGTAGTCCCAGCTACTCGGGAAGCTGAGGCAGGAGAGTCGCTTGAACCTGGGAGGTGGAGGTTGCAGTGAGCTGAGATCGCGCCACTGCACTCCAGCCTGGGTGACAGAGTGAGACTCTGTCTCAACAACAACAACAAATAATAATAATAGATCAACACTGTTGGAAGAGAGAATTGAGAAATATTTAGAATTCCATGGAACTGTAGCAAACTTGATGGTATTTTAGTTTGATAAAGATTATCTTTTGACAGAAAACTAAGCAAAGAAGTAAAAAAACTAAATAAAAACAAACCATAGGTGGGCTTGGAAAGACAAATCCTTTTGGTGGGCAATACTAGTTCAACGCCAATGTAAGTACTTTTTCAAATAGGTTTAAAACAATCTGATTTACAGATTTGGGTGTTAATCTGCCAGAAGCATCAACTAGATGAGCATTTAATTTAGTTCTGATTATTAAAATAATAAGCGCTAGTTATAGAGAATTTGAAGAAGAAAATGAAAGTCATTCATTCCCCTACCACTAAAAACAACCAGCATTTACATTTAGCTACATGCTCTGGTATGCAACGTGCCACTTTCTGCATGCTTTCCCCTGTGCATTCATATATGTGTATGTGTGTGCCTGTGTCCATCAAAATTTTTTCAAAATCAAGATCGCTCTATAAATGCATATGCATTGGTTTGCTAGGGCTGCTATTAGCAAAGAACCACAAACTGGGTTGCTTAAAACAGCAGAAACTTGTTGTCTCACAGTTCTGGAGGCCAGAAGCCTGATAGCAAGTTGTGAGCAGGCGATGCTCTCTCTGAAGGTTCTAGGGGAGGATCCTTCCATACCTCTTCTAGCTTCTGGTAGTTGCTGGCAATCCTTGATGTTACTTGGATTGTTGACAACATCACTCCAACTTTTGCCTCTGTCTTTACATGGCCTTTCTCCCTGTGTTTCTTTGTCTCTATGTGTTCACAGGGCCTTCTTATAAGGATATCAGTCATTGGATTTAGGGCTCACCCTAATCCAGTATGACCTCATTAGCTTCACTAATTATATGTGCGGATACGCTATTTCTAAATAAAGTCACATCCTGAGGCTCCACGTGGACATGAATATTTGGAAGTCATCATTTAACCCAGTAGAGCATGTAACGAAGATAGCTGACTTCACAGTGTAAGATACCATACTATCCCTACAACCTAGAGTATCCCAAAGTGCGGTATTTGAATCCCCTCTCGCTAAGAAATACTGCTAATCTTTGAAAGGAGATTCAAATACTGTACTTTGGGATAATCTAGGTTGTAGGGTATCCTGAAGTGAGCGGGGGCTTCTGACATCATCCGGGACCCAGGGAGGAGAATCTAGTCTCCCTAGAATCACAGAAACTACACCCTGGACTTGGCCACTTCACAGGGCAAGCCACCTCAGTGTGAGCCACCATGCTGAGCAGGGCCATTGTAATGTCAGCACTCGCGTAGCCACTGCCTGGGCACACACCTGTCTCCCGAGGCACTGCCCTAGAGGAGACTTGTGTTTCCTTGCTCATGGACCACAGTGATCGCTGACACCATTTTTCCTTTTGACTCCAGGGTATAGCAGACCACCTGTCCCATCTCTTTCCACACTCAAGATAATCGTATTTTAAACGACACTCTGCTTGATCCTGTTGGTGAGCCTTATTAGGCCCTCTCAATCCACCCCAAAAAGTTGTCCAACTTTGAGTTTCAGTGATAAGTTGTTGAGAGTCTCAGTCACTTCCCCCTCAGAAGGCCCCTGGGCTCCTTAGACAAGTGAGACCACTTCCTCCTTAGAACAATTTGTACTAAGAAGCACTGGGAGCAATACCTTTGTTCAGCCCAGAAAAGGTACTGTCCTTCCCTCAGGCAACAGGTGCCTAACTGCCTCTGACATTTCAGAACGAGTACATAACTATTAAGGTGTTCTTCTCATGAGAAGGAAAGGAAGTTAGGTGGCTGGTGGTCTCCTCCTACAGACCTAGAAATGTCTGGCATCATTTGAAAGTCCACTGGCCATGTTGTACCTTGAAATTCAGTTTAATTACCGTAAGCTCCATAGCATCCTATCACATGGATATAACATACTGTAACTTATTTAACTTTTCCCATATTTTGATATATTTAGGTGATTTCCTACTATAAATTAACTGAGATAAAAATCCCCACTCAGGGCTGGGTGTGGTGGCTCACACCTGTAATGCCGACATTTTGGAGGCTGAGGCAGGAGGATCACTTGAGGCTAGGAATTTGAGGCAGGCCTGGGCAACATAGGGAGATCTCAACTACAAAAAATTTAAAAATTAGCCAGGTGTGGTGATGTGCACCTGTGGTCCTAGCTGCTGGGGAGGTTGAAGTGGGAGGATCACTTGGGCCCAGGAGGTTGAGGCTGCAGTGAGTTGTGATCATGCCACTGCACTCCAGCCTGGGTGACAGAGCAAAACCCTGTTTCAAAAAAGGGGGAAAAAAATCCTCATTCGTTCATTCATTCATTCTACAAATATTTATTAAGCATTATGCTAGTCATTGTGTTAGGTCCAGCAGGATCTAAAGATCTTATTCTCAAAGAGCTTATGTTGTAATGACAGGAAAAGAGGATTGCAAACAAGTGACTGTAAAATGGAATGCCTTCATACTTACAAGGAAGAAAAATAAAATGGTGCCAGACTGTAGCGCTACAGGAGTTGCTATTCCAGGTAGGGTGAGCGGGAGGGCTTGTGGAAAAGCTGATGTTTGATACAACCTATCCAATCTGGCAAATTGGGGAAGGTGTTCTATAAAGCACAACAACATCCACATGAAGTTTTGTCTCTTTTGTTTTCTTTCATTGTTGTTTTGCTAATTGTATCACATATGAAAATAAATAAAACAGAGATCACTTGATTAAGTGAAATTACCACTGAAATCAACACAAGTGCAGTTTGTACAAGTAAATGATGAGTCTACTGGATTTTAAAAAATCAGTGGCTGTTCAAAAAAAAAACACAATTAATATCATCTACTCTGTGAAATATGTGTGCTTTTAAATGAAAGGACAACATTGAAAACTTGGAAAAGCAGCCATCAAAACATGCTCCCTTGAAATGTGGCTGGATCTGTTTGTAATGGTTTCTTTCTTCTTAAGAGATTTGAGCATTTTTTGCCCCTCAATAGTTTTGTCAACAACTAAATTGGCAGCAAATGAAGACTAGAAGACCTACTCAGACTCTGAAAGTAAATCTTTCACAACCTACTATTGCAATTTACTTTATTAAAAAGACCCTCTCTGCCTTTAAAATACTGCCCTAAATTTCAAATACTTGAATATCTTTGTCCCACTGATAACCAACTTCTTCATAATTTGGTACTTTAGTTTTATCACACTGCAAAATTTTAGGTAGCCAGATATCCAAATGTTTTCAAACTAAATTCCTGCTGTTGCTGTTTAAAATGTATATGTGTGCAGATGTATGTTTGCGCACATGTGTATGTGTGTGTACACGTGTATGTGTGTATGTGTATGCATGTGTGTCTGGTGTGTGTACATGCATATGTGTGTGCACGTGTTTACGTGTGTGTGTATGTGGGTGTGTGTATGTGTGCACATGTGTGTGTGCATGTGTGTGTGCAGCATGTGTATTCTGGTTATCTATCTAATGCTGTGTAACAAACTATCCCAAAACTTGATGGCTTAAACATCAATCATTTTCCCGTATTTATTGTCTGTGGGTTGAGAACTTGGGCAGGGCTTTCCTGGACAATTGTTATGCTCTGTATCACAGCAATGAGGTCACTCTGTGGAATTCAGCTGGTGGTGGGGCTAGGTTGGAGGGTCCAAGAAAGCTTTATTCACATGTGTGCCTCCTTGGCAGGAACAACTGGGAAGCCAGGCCCCTTTTTCTCTCCATGTAGTCTCAAGAGCCCCTTTCTGTGGTCTCTCTAGCAGGGTTGTCAAACTTCTTACATGGTGGCTCAGGACACCAGACCGTGTTCCAAGAGATGAGGGTAGAAGCTGCCAGTCTTTAAGGCCTAAAGGGAGCCTGGCACAGGGCCACTTGCATTGCATTCTATTGGTCAGAACAGTCCCAAAACCTGCCGGATTAAGAGGAAGTGACATAGACTTCACCTCTCAAACAGGAAGAGTATCAGAGAATTTTGTAGCCATGTTTAAGCTGCTACAATATATATTTAACTTTTTATTATGGAAATGTTAAATATATATAAAAGTTGACAATCAGTATGCAAACCTCTATGTACCCAACATTCAGCTTCAACAGTTGTCAACTCATGGCTAATTTGTTTCATGTATACCCCACCCACTTTCTCTACCCCTATATTATTTTAAATCAATCCCTAATACTAATTCATCCACTGCAGTTAAGTTTTATAGTGCTATGCTGAATAGAGGAGAGAACCTCTTTTAAAGGAATTATCTATTCATTTCATTTCACAGACTTTTCTTTGTTAATACCAACCTGCTCATACCTCTTAGAAGGTGTGTTTCTTCCAAGAAATCTCTATTTGAACAGACACAACAAGCGCTTTCCTGCCTATGTTCTGGTGAAACACAAACTGGACTAGGAGTCAGGAGACCTGGGGTCTAGCATCCCAGCCACTGACCAGCTATGGTAGATGATAATCATAATGATAATAGTTAACTCTTACTGAGTCCTCACTTGACTCCACATTCATTGTTTCACGTCTACGATTATTCCCATTTTACAGATAGGGTTAGAAAAGTTAAGCAACTTGCCCAGGATCAAAGAATAGCAGAGGTGGGATTGTATCTAAATCACACTAGGCCCTATTTCCTCCTGGATCCAATGTGGTCGATCATACAAACTCAGCCTACTTCACTGGAAAATTATATATTAAATGCTCAATAAACCACTTTGACAATACTTCAATATCAAATCGCAAAACCTTTTGAAATAGGTAATATATTTTCATGGCTCAAAAGTCGAAACAATATCAAACTGTGACGGGTCTGACTCCCCCTCCCCTTCCGTTTATCTCATTCCACTTCCTATTTTCTCTGTACAAGTAAGCATTTTTATTATTTATTTATGCAAATACAGCAAATGTGAATGTGTGTATTATTGTTTTTCCTTTTTCTTACACAAAAGGTAGCACCTTTATGTGTTTAATCTGTATATTCCTGTACCAGCAAATAGCTTTCTCATCTTGTTTAATAGCTGCCTAGAATCTCATTATGTGGACACATCATCATTTATTTAACAAGTTCCCCATGGATGGACATTCAATTTTCCCCAACCTTTTGCTATTACAGACAGTCAGTGGCAGAACCTCTTAGTTCCCTGGTTTGTTCAGTGCTGCCATTTCTCACCCACTTCTGATGTTTAATACAAGAAATTCATCAGGTTTGACTTAAAGAACTATTCCTTCTTTCAGAGTCTTCTGATCAGGGCACCCCCAGGCACCTAAGAATCTGAACCCACAAATGTATCATTATCATCATCCCTTGTTACCAATCTTGTCTAGGTTTGCTTATTTTAAAACTCTGCCCTATACTCCTAGGTCGGTGTGAGCTTGCTGGTCTAAGGTTTGATATCTTAGAAGAAGTACTTCTGGGAAAAGTTATCTTGAAGTGTGTGTTTCCTTTATCACAAATTTGTGCAATTGAAAACCCATGCTAGATGCACTAAGGACATAGCCCAGAGAGATATATGATTGTTGACTTAAAGAGAGATAGGAGGCACAATCCCAGGGGATGTATCTCATGACTTTAGGAGTTTCCCCTTGCTTTCCTCTCTACTCTTGAAGACAAGGAGTAATTCTACAACTGACTTTAAGAAGACCGAGTTTGTTGTGGCCTATGTGTGGTGATGTCAAAGATGGCCCTGGATTTTCCTCATTTCTCTTCCTTTTGTCATTGCCCGAAATTCCACCAATTACAGATTTATTTGGGTTTAAAGTATCTCATTTGAAAGGTAAATATCTTCAGTCATTCATATCTTAACAAAGATTGCTGTTCTATATTACCCTATCCTAACACCCAGTACAGATCAGCCATGCTGAGCTAGAATATACCGAGGGTTGGAGAGTGTGATCATTTTGGAGCTAGTGGAAAGGTGAGTGGGAAGGGAGCCAAAGGGGGAACAAATCCAGGATGGTGGAGGCCGAGAACTCTTATCACCTCCTCCATAGAAGGAAAGGGAAGGGAAGCAGAGAACAGAGACGTGCAGAAGAGAACTGGGCGGGCCTGAAAGGAAACATTGCCCTCTTCATAATCTTGCCCAAGAGTAGTTCTCCTTATTTGGACATACTTACCAAGGATGTATCCATTGCCTACTGTTTGTCAAGGCTTACTATTCCAACTGTAAATCGGAATCTAGAGATGGCAGAACAATGTCTAGCCCGAAAATGCACGTTGGTATATGTAGTTGTTTGGATAGCAGTATCATTAGCACTGTGGTTTAACCACAGAACATTTTGTTTCATGGTCTGGATTTCAAAATTCTCAAACATATCATTATTCCCACCCCAAAAGCAGGCCAACTACCTAGACTAGGGCCAAGATTTTTAAGAAAGGACGGAATGAGGGGAAGGAAAGCAATACTCACATTTTGAAAGAACTAAGTTAATGATTTCTAAAACAATTCAACAGAAAAGAATCTCAGCTTTATGGATGTATCAGTCCTCCATCCTCTCCTCTGCAAAGACTCTCCGAGTAGCTGACATCTTTAATATAAGGTACCATGCTGCCCTGTAAATGGCAAAGTAGTCGAATGCAGCATCTGTTTTTTCATAGATCAACCTCAAGGGATCAAAAAAATCCCATCATGCAACCATGTGTGCTGAACCCTTTGCAGGCTTGGCAGATATTAAGCAATAGTGTTCTACTTCCCACGCTTCTGCCAGGATTGTCTTTTTGTTTGTTTGCTTGTTTTGACAAATCTATGTAGTTTCTGGGTCTCCTTTTGATTTTTTAGTTCATCCCCATTCCTCCTCTCCTGGCCATGGTAAATACTGTACATTGATCCCCTCCTCCCTTCTCTCGCTATACATTATATTCTGTATTATTTACTGTGACATAAATGCTATTATTTAAGCAACACAACAATATTAGTAGTTAACAGTTGCAATTAGTAGTAATTAATAGTAGGACTAATTAAATAATACGTTTTAGAAAAAATAACAATGTTTTTTAAAATAAACTTTTTATTTAAAAATAGTTTTCTTCAGCTTTTTTTTTTTTTTTTTTTTTTTTTTTCCAGAGACAGGGTCTAGCTCTGTTGCCCAGGCTGGAGTACAGTGGTGCAATCCTGGCTCACTGCAACCTCCACCTCCTGGGCTTAAGCAATCCTCCTGCCTCAGCCTCCCAAGTATCAGCTTCTATTTTATATTGACATTGTACTTCATTCTTATCTCCTGTTGGAAGACCCCATTGCTGAGCTACAGGAAGCCAGATTGTGGGATGTGCTTGAAGAATATTTCAAGTAGCACTAGTCGCCTGTGAAGAACACAGGCCAACAAGTCAGATCATGATAACGTGGGTAAACTTTGATAACAACATTTAATTTTCCTGTGCCTTAGTTTTTCCTTCTGTGAAATGAAATTATTTTTAAAAATCTTTTAAAATAGTACTTAGCATAAGCACTTTTGCATGCACTATCTCATTTGCCTCTCAAAACAACCTCATTAGGATGGATATTCCTATGCACAGACCAATCTGACTTTGGTCACTGTTAGGTGCTGCAGACATTGTTGGTTCCTGTACACCCTTCCTTCTTTGCCAACAGGACACTGATTTTCCAGGTGTCCCTCCCTCAGGGAAGAGGACTCTCACCCAGCTCAGTGGCGAGCCCTGAATAGCCCAAGCCAATCATGATGATTTTCTTCTCTCTGCTGGTGGTTGTTTTGGAGGTGGGCAAATGACCCAGTTCTGGCTAATGAAACAAGAGATGAAGGTAAGGGAGAGGGGGAGGAGAAGCTTCCAGGAAAGTCTTCCAGGTCTTAGATGAGACAGTCTTTCTGGACCTCATGCCTGCATCTGAGGTCTAGAACTGCGGAAACCCTCTTGTGTCTATGTGGGGAAGTAGCCCAGGGGAAAGCCAACAAGTTAGGATGACAGAGGGAAAAGACGGAAGAATGCAGGTCCTTGATGATGTCATTGAGCCAATGAATTAACCAAGCCTAGATCCATCCTGCTTTAGGACTTCATATTACCTGTTACAGAAAGCAGTAAATCTGCCAGGCACAGTGGCTCACGCCTGTAATCCCAGCACTTTGGGAGGCTGAGGCGGGTGGATCACGAGGTCAGGAGTTCAAGACCAGCTTGGCCAACATGGTGAAACTCCATCTCTACTAAAGATATAAAAAATTAGCCGAGCACAGTGGCACGTGCCTGTAATCCCAGCTACTGGGGAGGCTGAGGCAGGAGAATTGCTTGAACCTGGGAGGCGGAGGTTGCAGTGAGCCGACATCGCGCCACTGCACTCCAGCCCAGGGGACAGGGCGAGATGCCTCCTCAATTAAAAAAAAAAAAAAAAAAAAAAGGTAAATCTCCTTTTTGATTGCCAGGGTTTTCTGCTCTTTGCAGTGAAAGACACTTAGATAATGTGTCAAAGCTTAAGGTAGGTTTGAGTCTTTTGGCTCCAAAGGGACCAGTCGGCTCTTGTGAGTCTAAGTACTGTCCCTGAGGCCTTGAACAGTGGTTCCTGACCTTGATATACATTAAAGCCACCTGGGGGCACTCAAAACATGTTTACGCCTGGCTCTTACCCTCACAGGTGCTGATGCAATTGGCCTAGGTTGGGGTCTAGGGCTTGATAATTTTTTAAAACCTCCTCGGGCAATTTTAGTATGAGAACCATTGGTCTAAAAGCACCAGAGGACACAAGAGATGTATTTTAGGACTCTTTTTCCTTCTCAGTGCAGTCCTGCCTCCTCTCCCCCACCCCACCTCATGTTCTTAGCAGCTCCCAAATACAGGGTGACCATACATCCTGATTTAGCTGGGACAGCCCCAATTTATCACTATTGCCATGGCATAATTATCAATAGCAAACCTCTTTATTCTCAAAAGTGTCCCAATTTGGAGGATTGGTTGCCCTAACTAAAAGCCCTCACAGTGGTGCTGGTTTCATGAAGACTCTGCCCACTACCACCCCTTTATTTCAGATCGATGTGTGCCTAGCCCAGGGTTGGTAGGAGGCTCAGGTGTGAAGAGAACCTATTCAGCTTTCTAGAGTTTTTTGTTTTGTTTTGTTTTGAGACGGAGTTTCATTCTTGTTGCCCAGGCTGGAGTGCAGTGGCACGGTCTCAGCTCACTGCAATCTCCGCCTCCCAGGTTCAAGCAATTCTCCTGCCTCAGCCTCCCAAGTAGCTGGGATTACAGGCACCCGCCACCAGGCCCAGCTAATTTTTGTGTTTTTAGTGGAGACGGGGTTTCACCATGTTGGCCAGGCTGGTCTCAAACTCCTGACCTCAGGTGATCCGCCCACCTCGGCCTCCTAAAGTGCTGGGGTTACAGGCATGAGCCACCGTATCCAGCCTAGAGTTTTTAATAAGTGTTTCAGTCCCCGCCTTAGAGATTTGAGAATTAGGGTAGAAGAGGGGTAAATTGGGAATTAGGAGAGAATCCCAGATGTCTTATAGAAAGTTAAGTATTCCCTGAGCTATTTTTAGGTCCTAAATTCTTTGTTACCACTCTGGTGTGCACACAGTCCTGCCTGAAGTCAGGGGAACATTTTAAATGTTTCCCCCAGGTTCTCCCCATCCCCAGGATTCTCTGATAATGCACATCCTGCTGCAGCTTTTCAGAATTGGAAGAGGAAATTGCACCGTGGGAGCTGCTGAAGCAGAAGAGAGCTCTTGATTTAAGATGCTGGAGTGATACTCAAAGCAGATAGTCGAAGCATCCAGCAGAAGAAATTGAGAGGCCTGGAAAGCAAAAACCAAGAGAGAGATATTGAGTTGCTTTACAATGAGCTAATGAAGGTTTAGGAAGTTTGCTTGGGGTTAATAAGGCACTCTGGATATCATGCAAGTTGCTAACATATGGACATCAGAGGAAGCCAGCTTTGTCTACCAGGGCAGAGCAAGCGGAGTCTTACCTGAGAATCAGAGATCTGATGAATCTTTTGGGGGAAAGAAGACCTCCAGGAAGCTGTGATGAAGACTCCTAAACAAGAAGGGACCATCGAGGCCTCCCTCTTTCACTTTCTTGGGCAGTGCCTTAGGTGTTTGGAGAGGTTACTCTGTGGGAAGGCAAAGTTGAAGGCTCTAAGAACTCTCTAGAAACCCTGGTCAGTTGTTGAAAAATGAAAATTCTATAGAACGAAACATTTAAAAGTTGGAGAACTCAGGAGTTCTTTTATCCAACTCAGAAGAGATTAGACACTGAAGAGCAAGTTTCCTGCTCTTGCCCTAGAGGCAAGAGAGCTCTCCCCTCCCTCTAGAAGAAAAGCAGGGTTAACTGCTGGAACTGTTTCAGTTATGTATTTCTGTGTCACAAACTACTCCAAAACTTAATGGCTTAAAAAAAACCACCATTTATTTGGTCGCAGTGTTGCTGTTAGGTCAGGGTTAGCCTGGGACAATTCAGGTTTCCCCATGTAGCATCTCCTGGGACAACTTGACTTTCAAGTTGGCCTGTTCACATGGCTGGCCAGTTGGGGCTGGCTGTTAGCTGAGGTTGGTAGACCCAGGCCTTGACTCTCTTCCATGTTGGCCTCTCCAAGTGGCTGTTTGGGCTCCCTCATAGCATGGAAGCTGGATTCCAAGAGGGAAAAAGAGGAAGCTGCTGGTCCCACTTAATGGCAAGGCTCAGAACCAGCATAGCATCACTTCCACTGTATTCTACTGACCAAAGCCCAGATCATAAGCAGAGGGGTGGAGAAAGAGACTCCATCTCTCAGTAACAAAAGTGACAAAGAATTTGCTGCCATCTCTAATACTCTACATGGGCAATGAAAAAAGTTAACCATTGAATGTCACGATAAATGGCTATGGAAGTATAACTTCATGGTTGTCAATGAGACAATGTCTGGCTCTCCAAATGGGAGGGAAAGAGAAATTTGGAGGGTTCAGTGTTTCTGGCGATTCATTAGTAAGACAGCAGAAACAAAGGCCATTTTCATTATCACTGCTACTGTAACTCATACTCCTGGTCTTACTATTAAATTTGTGTAGGGAGGGGAACACAAAATACATATCTATACCCCAAAACTTTAACATTTAAAAGATTGACATGACTTGAATTATTTCATTTGAAAGCATTAAGTTAAAATATTTACTATGTGCAAGATCATATAATAGGTCCTAAATCAAATATAAAGTGACTCAAAATGTGGTTTCTGTCCTCTGGGAGCTTTTCCATTGACTTAGCAAGTAAGAGCCAACCATGTGCCAAACACTGTACTAGATATTAATAGCAGGGGGAGGCAAAGCTGGAAACACCAGTGCCTCCACCTCTTTCTAGAGAAAAATATGAACATAAAGATTATAAGGCCATCAGGCCGGGCACAGTGGCTCACTCACACCTGTAATCCCAGCACTTTGGGAGGCCGAGGTGGGCAGATCACGAGGTCAAGAGATCAAGACCATCCTGGCCAACATGGCGAAACCCTGTCTCTACTAAAAATACAAAAATTAGCTGGGTATGGTGGCACGTGCCTGTAGTCCCAGCTACTTGAGAGGCTGAGGCAGGAGACTCATTTGAACCCTGGAGGTGGAGGTTGCAGTGAGCCAAGATCATGCCACTGCACTCCAGTCTGGCAACAGAGTTAGACTCTGTCTCAAAAAAAAAAAAAAAAAAAAAAAAGATTATAAGGCCATGTAACAAGTATGACCCAAGCTCCGTACATGATAAGTTATGTATGTGTATAGTAGAAGAAGGAGTAAAGATAAACAACTCAAATCTTAATGATGGGATTATGAATGGGCTTTTGCTTTCTTCTTTACACTTAATACTTGACTATTTTCAAAAATGAACATTACTTTCAAGATAGAGCACATATATTAAAATGCAATATAATGTTTTAATAGAGAAATGGCCAGAATGCTCTGGGATCCCAAAGAGAGTCCCTGGCTCCTCCTGGAAAGAGAGGAGAGAAGTTCACATCAGCCTCTTACAGTGACATCAAAGTGACATCAAAGTCATGGCTTGAAGGGTGAATAGAAGTTGCAGTTGATATCTGTCTTTTTGGATAAACGTTTTGTTTGCAGGAACATTCTTCATTGTGCGTGGTACTGTTGACCCCCTCAAGGAAAGTCAGAGGCTAAGAGGCTCCATTTCCTTCCCTCTTTCTTAGAAGCCAGGGCATGTACAGATAAACTAAATTCAGCCTGCCAGACCCCCTGCCCAGGATGTTGAATCTGGTGTGAAAGGCACAAAGAAGGGATGGGTAGAATTTATGTACAATAAAAGGGGGGCCAACAGCAACACTGCTGAGCAGAAGCAGTGGTGAAATCCTACTAAAAAATAGCTGTGGCCAGGCTATTTTAAAATTATATATATATAATTTATAAAACATTATAAGTATATGCTGAGTTTATTAGCAAAGATGCAGTAGAAAAAAGTGGCATCAACTAGAGAGTTGGAGAAGAGAAAAGAATAGTTATTCTAGACAGAAGGAAAGGTCTGTGTGGATTGAAGAGATCTGTGTGCATTTAGGAAGCTGGTGGTAAAGTATAGTTCAATGCAGCTGAACCATGGATGAGTAGCAAAGGAACCTGCAAGATTGTTGGGCACTAAATTCTAACGACGCTGAAGCTAGGACGTAGAACTTGGGCTTTATTTGGTAGTTAACAGGGGAACACAGAGGGTTGGTGAGCTGCGAGTGTCATCATGCAAGTGATGCTTAACGATGTGAAATCTGGTGGCCATGGATAGAATGGTCAGTTAGGAGCTACTGCAACAGTGTAGGATGAGATGGTAACACCTTGAATTAGGCTGATGGCCATGGGAATGGAAAGAACTAATGTGCAAAAAGCTTTATAAATAAGGATTTGTAAACTGGCACCTCCTCTGCTAAGAAACAAAACAAAACAAAATGATTTTAGCCCAGGTGCAGTGGCTCACACCTGTAATCACAGCACTTTGGGAGGCTGAGGTGGGTGGATCACCTGAGGTCAGGAGTTTGAGACTAGCCTGACCAATATGGTGAAACCTCATTTCTACCAAAAAATACAAAAATTAACCAGGCGTGGTGGTGTGCGCTTGCAGTCCCAGCTACTCAGGAGGCTGAGACAGGAGAATCGCTTGAACCCAGGAGGCAGAGATTGCAGTGAGCCAAGATCACACCACTCCACTTCAGCCTGGGCAACAGAGTGGGACCCTGTCTCAAAACAAACAAAAAACCAAAAAACCCAAAATGATTTTAGACATACATGTGTATACAATCACTGTTTATAAATGAGCTATGTTTCCTTTTATACACAGACTATAACATACCACATAAGCCAGTTATAATTATCTTCAAGTAATAGAGTGGTGAATTTATTCCATACAGTATGCAAAATACACAGGATATATAGAGCCAGGCAGAAATACAATGCATCATTCCATGAAAGTGCTTGTTGTGTGTGCATGTGTGTGCGTGTGTGTGTGAACTTGGAATGTGCTATGCAGCAGAAAACTTAAACTGTAGATGGATGTCTCAAATTCCTCTGAGGAATCAGACTGTTTCTTGTAAGTCTGCTCTTACTGCAGTTGGAATTGCTGATGAATACAAGGGACCATTGCTGAGTAAGTGGGAGTTCATCGCGTTTGACTATGGAAAAAACTCTGATGGGTCCAAGAACAGTGACATTTAAACAGCTCCTTAGCAAACAGGATGAGCCAAGGCAATTATGTGATACATTGAAATTCCACTTACAACCCTCCTTCTATCATGTAATCAAGTCTATTGATTCTACTTCCTAATTATATTTGAAATTCGCACCCTATTCTAGTCTAACCCCTCACTGTCACCCCAAAACTCAACTCAAAACCACCTTCTTAACTGCAACATCCCTAGTCAAAGTCAAGTCCCTTGCTCTCCCGTGAAGGAGACTGTCTGCTTTTGTGTTGCCCCTTCTCAGCAAGTCTGTGCTCATGGGCCTTGCTAAACAGGCAGCAGGCTTCATGACTCCTGCCCCCAACCACATTTGGGCCTGACTCAGGACTGTCCTATCAGAATATCTTTGTCGGTAATTTGGAATTGGGACCCAGCGAGTCTAATTAGCTGTAAGTGGTGGATCTGAGCATGATGTAGAGGCTGGAGCTTGATGCCGTTTTGGGGGAAGCCAAGGTGAGCCTCATAAAAACAGAGCAATGGGACTAATCTGGAAAGAGAGAGAGGAATAGAGCTGCCAAAGCAAATGGATACAAAAGACTCCATTACCCCCAGAAGGAATGAGAAAGATGGGGAGATAGAGACAGACTACTAGCTACTCTGGTTTCTGATATTTCAGGTTCCAGCTCCCGGGTCTTGTGAGGCCAGAATGCACTTCCTGCCTTGAATTCCACGACATTTTCCTACATCCTTATAATAAGCCCTCCTTGATTCCAGCCAGTTTGAAGTAATTCTTATTCTTTGCACCAAACATGCCCTAATTAACATCCCACAGCACCTGCTCCAAGCTCTGTCTTAGCACTGACCATATTACACTGTAGCTGATTATTTGCTGTCTCCTTTCCTTGTTGGGCTTTGAACTTCCTCGAGGGCAAGAACTTTGTACTACTCGTCTTTTGTATCCTTAGCCTTTAGAAGAGTGACTGGCATATAGCAGATATTCCGTAAATGTTTAGAAAGTACTTTTAGAGTTAGGGGTCAACTCTTTCACAACTTGTATTGATTCTGCTTTAGTGTGGCTCTTATTTTGCCATTGGGTTTTGACAGCATAGACGTTAAGCATAAGCAATTGCTTCTGCGCTGCTCTGGGAGTCTCAGAGCCCTGTACTAGAAGCTGGTAAATGCCAGACGCCTGGGCTGGAAGGGATCTTGGGAGGCCATTGCTCTGTAAAAACTAGACATAGCCCTGCAGTGAAAGATTGGTCACTCCCTTTTATTTAAAAATGTTACTTAACTTCCCCCACACAAATATTATAGCAACACTAATGGAAAGCTAAATCTTAAAAAAATTTATCCACAGTGTTATCACTGCAATAAAATAACCTATTTTCATAGTCCACATCCCCTGCTTGTCTCTGCTTATATACATTTACGTAACTTTTACAGGGTTGTAGTCATTATTCAAGTAAAAATCTTTCTCATTTTTCTTTAACAATTCATCGTAATTATTTCCCCCATGTTGCTACAGAAACTTTCTTAGTTTTAATGGCTCTGTAAAATCATCATTGATTAGATATGTATTAAATTACTTAAATTCTCCTGCTACGGGCATCTCTCTTAATTTGGTCTTTCTTTTACTCTTTTCTCCTTTCTTTCTTTCTTTCTTTCTCCTTCCTTCCTTCTTTCCTTCCTTCCTTTCTTTCTCTCTTTCTCTCTTTCTTTTTCTTTCTTCTTCTCTCCTTTTCTTTTTTCTATTACAAATATGGTTGCATTAGGCATGTTTGCATAAATTCTTCTTTTCTTTTAGCTTGGTTCTTTTAGAATAATTCTGTCCAAGCGCTGATACTGGCTTAAGGCTCTGCTTTTATTCAACAACAATAACTGAGCATCTACTGCTTCAGCTGCTAAGTGCTGGAGACACAATGACAAAAATAGTGTCCCAGCCCTCAAAAAGCTCTCTTCTTGGTGATGGAGAGAGATATAGTGACAAATAAATTAGAATATACCATGGTAAACTATAAAATAGATAAGAACAAATTGCTATAAAGCCCAGACTAACTTGTCTGGGAGGGTGTTTGATTTGCTATATTTCTTTTTAAAAGATGTGTACGTTCCCTGCCCCAGCAACATATGGGTATACCAGCTTCCTTGCAATCTCTCTGGCCCCAATGTCATTACTAGAGACATGCAAAGAAGGAAATTTGAAGTTCCCCTAATTGTAATAATGATCACTTATTGAATTCTTATCATGTTCTAAGAGTTTACGTATCTAATACAATTCTCTTAATAACAATGTGAGGTACTTATTATTGTCTTGTTTTATAGAGTAAGAAATAGAAGCTCAAAGATGTAAAATAATGTACCAAAGTCACACAGCTCAAAAGTCATGGAACTGAGCTATAAATTCACCCAATTCAGCTACCGAACCAGACCCTCTTCTGTGGCTAATACGCCACAATTAAGAGACTCCTTTACAAACTGAAATCCCTTTCTCACTGAGGATGGGCACAGCTGGGCTCTGTCCTCTGTAAATGTAATGCCTTCTTTCTGGCAAGGGGCTTATTGGAAAGCATTGTCTTGTTCTTGAAGCCTTGAAGACCCGGTTTTATGTTTATTAAAACGTATTCTTTCTTTCCTCTTCCCACGTAACAGGCCCCCTTCCTAACCCTCATCCCCACCTTCAAGGGTTAAAGCAGTGTTTGCTCAGCAGCCAGTATTTGGATAGCACCTGGAAGCCCATTGTGATATGGCTGTACTACTAGAGTACTCCAGTGGACACAGGGATGAGCACATTCTCCAGATCCTTATTATGGCTCAGTGTGATCTTCATAGACATCATATTTGTCCCTCCTTTGACATTTCTATTTCCAGTCACTACAGTAACTGTACACAAAAAAATAAGTATATATGAGCTTACATATATAAAAACACATAAACCTTCTCACAAATGCTTCCGAGGTGCGGAATAATAATAAGAATAGTTAGGAACCAATCTGCATCTAAATAGGAAAAAAAAATTGTCTTTGTTTGGGCTCCCAAGAAACAGTCCCTGAGACAGGGGCTCATGGGCAAGTGATTTACTAAGAAAATACTCCCAAGAGAAACCAGTAAGAGAGTGTGGGAAGCAGTACAGGGAAATGGGAAAAGCTGAGCATGGGTGTGATTTCAGGTGAAGCTTCTGCTTCAGCCTGATCCCCCCAGGGAAGCTCTGGAGTGGTAATTATACCTCAGAGTTTGTCTCAGTCTAGGCAAGGGAGCTGAACTTCGGTACTCCTGTGCCAGCCAGTCACTGGCTTTGGAGAGAGATGTACACTCAGGGTACATTTGGCTCTCCAGACTTGGGCAAAGCAAATTCAGTAGCCCTTGGGGACTCCTCTGAAAAAGATCACAGCTCCTAGAAGAAAAGCATGGAGAAGTGGGGAGTGGGTGTGCAGAACCTTTAAAAGGCATCCTGCTCAGGACAGTGTCCACTCTGAAGCCCTACTGCCTGCTGGTCAAGAACACGCTCTGGAAGGGAGTCTAAATTTGCATTCTAACTTCACTTTATGAGAGATACTAACTACTAACCTGTCCCCCTCAGACTTGCTTTCCTCCTTTGTAAAATGGGAATAATACCTTCTGGTGGGGAGGCGGTGGTGCAAACATTTGAGATCTTTTTTTGGAAGGATTATTTTGATGACTATCATAAGCAGGTGCTCAACAAATGGTAGCTATTAGTTCTGATTTGATGTAAGGATAATTTTTTAAATGTAGTCAGCCCAGCTGATCATATATATGAAGAAAACCCTTTCTATATCATGAAATGTGCATAAACTATAGAGAGAGATGCTATATTCTTCCTATTGCTTTGCCTATGTGGAGAACTCCTTACCTTAGAAAGAGCCATCAGTCTGAAAATGAAAAATAAGCTTCTTTTAAGCACGCAAGCAGGAAGGAATTTTAGTCTTGCTCTCCAGTGCTTTTTATTTTTAACTTTTTATAATGAAAATCTTTGAACATACACAAAAAGAGAGAAGAGAGCATAATGAGCCCCTGGAGAGGATAATGAGCCTGGTTTTAACAATTACCAACTCATGGCCAATCTGGTTTCATCTGTACCCAACACTTTCCTTCTTCCCATATTATTTTGAAGCAAATGCTAGATACTGTATCATTTCATCCATGAATATTTCAATATGTATCTCTAAAAGATAAGGGCATTTTTTTTATTTTAGTTAGTTAAATTAACATGCCATTAAACTGCCTTTTTGGTGTGTACACATGAATTTTAACACGTGTATAGGTTTGTGTACCATCATTATGATGAAGGTACAGATCAGTTCCATTACCCCAGAGGACTCTGTTTTATCTGCAGCCACAAAACCATTATTACACCATTTAAAAATTGACAGCAACAAATAGAATTTTAAGAGTAAACATGATCCTATTTCTCTGCAATCATGGGCAGTCCCCCAACACACTCCAATTCACAGTATCCCTTTTACAAACGATGTGTTCATGTCTATGTGTAAATATATATATACATAGAACAAGTTCTAAACATGTTCTATGTGTACATTGTTCTAACATGTTCTAAGCATTCTTCACCCTTGCTTCTGACAAGAGGTCCAAATAAACATGACCCTTTTGCAACAATTTATTCATTTCTTCTGCATATAATAATCTTCCTGACCAATACAGATCTCTGTGTTTGACAGACATTTCATAACACCCTCAGTTATCCTTTTTAGTAGAATTATACACCTTAAAAAATGACTCAGTGTTTATATTTTTAGAAGCATGGAGTGGTCTTAAGTTTTTGCTGAATGATACAGTGTTTTATCTGAAATAACTCAAATACTGCTTTTATTTCTTTAAAAACAGCCTAGAATCCAAGAGATGGAAGGGAGCTTAAAAATTATTTATTAGGATCTTTTCATTGCATGGATGAGGAAAATCAACTAAGAGAAATTTAAAAATTTACGAAGGGCAAACACGGGCCAGACGTGGTGGCTCATGCCTGTAATTCGAATGCTTGGGAGGCTGAGGCAGGTGGATTGCTTGAGCTCAGGAGTTGGAGACCAGCCTGGGCAACATGGTGAGACTCCATCTCTACACAACACACGCGCACACACACACACACACACACAATTAGCCAAGCATAGTGTCACATGCCTGTAGTCCCAGCTACTCTGGAGGCCGAGGTGGGAGGATTGCTTAAGCTCAGGAGTTCAAGGCTACAGTGAACCATGTTCATACCACTGCACTCCAGCCTGGGCAACAGAGCAAGTCCCTGTCTCTTAAAAAAAACAAAAGGTAAACAGCTGGTCAGGACAATAGTTGAGACCAAAACTGGTTCTCCCGGACTGGAGGCTCTTTCCACTATAACATGATATGTTGGCCATGATTTTTTCCTCACTCTTGCTGTTGCCTGAATGTGGATTCCATCAGCAGTTGCATATCCATATGCCATGAATAACAGTTAGGAATACTTAAAGCTACCAAAAAAAAAAAAAGATGCTTTATGAAATGTCCAGAAAAGGCAAATCTATAGAGACAGAAAGCAGACTAGTGTTGCCTGAGGCTGTGAGTGAGAACAGGGATTTGCAGCAAACCAGCATGAGAGATCTCTTTGGGGTGACAGAAAATGTTCTAAAACTGGATTGTTGTGATGGTTGCACAAGTCAGTGAATCTACTAAAACTGTACACTTAACAAGTGAATTTTATGGTGCCTAAGTATAATTATACCTCAGTAAAGCTCTTTATAAAAAACAGTTGCAGAGATATTTCATGATTTCTTATAATGAGATGTCTAAAAGTAGCAATTCCCAGACTCACATTCCTCCTGTTTCTGGTCTGCCATCCCAAGTGTGTTGGCCTGTTCTCCTCACACACCTCCTCTCATGGTCCCAAGATGGCTGTTACAGCCCCAGGATCAGGTCCACATACCTGCCTAGAGGAAATACGGTATCAATGAGTTCTTAGCTCCTGCTGTCTTTGTAAGTCTCCCAGCTCACTTCTTCTGACCTTTTATTGGGTAGAACCAGGGCACACGGCACCCACCCCTAAATGCAAGAAAGCCTGAGAAAGTGCGTAAATAGCAAATGAGAGCGGAGTTACCAAGATTGTTTTAATGCTGGAGCTGGTCACGTTGCCTCTCTGAACCAAAGTGAGGCTCTGTTGGCAAGAAAAAACATGGAGGAGCTGAGATGGATATTGAATGGGCAGCTAAAAGTGGCTGCCGCACTGGGAAACTCATAATGTGCTAAATATGTTCTAATTTGTTCAGAGTTTTTATAGCATAATGGTTAAATGCACAAACTCTGGAGAGAGGCTACCAAGGATTCAATCCCAGTCCCACTATTATGGGCTGAATTGTGTCCTCACCAAATTCATATGTTGAAGCTGTAACCCCCAGTATCTCAGACTCTGATTGTTTGGAGATAAGGCCTTTAAGCAGGTGATTAAGTGAAAATAAGCCATTAGACTGGGTCCTAATCTAATCTGACTGGTGTCCTTATAAGAAGAGGAAATAGGACACACAGAGACACCAGGGGTGTGCATGCTCAGAGGGATGGCCATGAGGAAAGGCAGCAAGAGGGCGGCCATCTGCATGGGTGTGCGTGCACGGAGGGATGCCATGAGGAGAGGCAGCAAGAGGGCAGCCATCTGCATGCCAAGGAGAGGCCTCAGAGGAAACCATTCCTGTTGGCACCTTGATCTTGGACATTCAGCCTCCAGAACTGTGAGAAAATAAATTTCTGTTTAAGCCATCTATGGTATCATGTTATGGAAGGCCTGGCAAACAAATACATCCACCCAGCTCACAGTCTGACCTTAGATGAGTTAATTAACCACTCTGTGCCTCTGCCTCTTTCCCTGTAAACTGGGGATGATTAGTACCCTGCTTCATAGAGTTATGTGAGAACTAAATGAGTTAACCTGTAGAAAGTACTTGGAACAGTGGCAGGCACACAGTAAGCATGACAGGAATGATGGTATGATGTACACATGTGACTACATTTAAATGTATTATCTTGGCACATCTTTTATTCATCATCATTCTTTTATTGAACACATATTTATTGAATACTGAATATGTGCCAGGCTTGAGCTAGACACCTGGAGACATCTATGAGCAAGGTAGACTGCGTCCTGATATTGCTGAGCTTGTACTCTGATGGGAGAAACCATAATAAATAAGTCAACAAATATATAGACAGTGTAATGACAGATTATAAGAAATGCTGTGAAGAAAATAAACATAGTGATGAGACAGAAAAGAGAAGGAGCAACTGTCTTAGGTTGTGCAGGCAGGAACAATTAACCTGAGATCTGACTGGTGAAAGGCAGTCTGCCATATAAACAGCCGAGGGAAGAACTTCCCAGGCAGTGAGGGCAGTTTGGGCAAAGACCTTAAGGAAGAGAGTTTGGCCTGTCCTAGACTGGTCTAGAAGGCTCACATTGCTGCAACATGGTGAGCCAGGGTAGTAGGGCCCCAACCAGGCTGAAGAGGTGTTCAGGCCCCAGAGCACTCAGCACCCTGTAGGTGGTGCGAAGGCACTTGGGTTGTATTCTTATGCAATAGAGCCCACTAAAGAGAGACATGGTCTGCATAATGCGCTTATTTTTAATCAGGGAGACCAGCTGTAAATACTAATAGGTTGAAAAAGAGGTGGTGGCAAGGAAAATGGAGAGGAGTCCAGGCAGCCATTTGCATGTGTGTTTGTGTATTTAATAAGGACCACGTGTTCCACCATTACGCTGGCTTAGTGGAGGATTTCAGACTGTTCTATGTCTCCTCACTTGGGGCTTGGGCTGCCCTTTCATTCCACCGCCATTCCTAGAGGTGTCAAGATACCTGCCTTCACCTTTATGCAGTGCTTCTAGATAGTCTACAAGGTCCATGGCTGTTTACAGGGAGTCGTCCACATGAAGAGGTCAGAGGAAAGGCAAGCTCAGGTGACTGAAGGATGCCGGCAATGTCTGTTGATAGACTTCAATGAAGAAATAGGAATATGAGTAGAGCTGTTTTTATAGAACCAAAAATTGGTTTCATTATTTCAGTAGGCAAACTTCAGGGTTGCAGAGAAAGCAGGAGTGTCCCTACAGTCCTGTGAAGATGGTTTGATTAGAGCTCCACAGGAAGGCAATGGTCAGGAAAAGGGCCACTGAGTGGTTCCATAAACTGCCGCTAAAGGAGACCTGAGCCAACTCCACCCCTCTGCCAACAAGAATGGAGGCTGGTTGCCTGGCAACCATGATGCCCTCCCCCCCCCAACTCCCTGTTTAGTATTAGAAGTTTTAATTAGTCAAGCAAGGCTGCTCTTGATGTTATTCTCATCTGGTTTCATCTGTCCAAACTTATTAATGCAGAAGGACAGGGGCTCCCACAGTGGCTTGCCTCAGTCCCGTACTGCGTGGGTGACCCTATCTCTAAAATCATAGTCTGTGAGCACTGTTAGAGTATCTAAGGTCTGCGACCTTAATTTTACAGCTGAGACCCAGAGAATTTAGCTCGCTCAAGGTGACACAATCAGTTAACAGCACAAGAACCCTCTTGGAACTAACGCAGTTCCCTGACAGGAGGTTGCTGGTTGGAATTTAACTGAACTGGCTTGACTTGACTTCCCACAGGGACCTTCTTCCTGCTAGGTACTTGAAGGCCTGTCATGCCTGTTTGCAATGCAAAATGGCCCCTTGCAAAGTTGTGCTTGTGGAATTAGTCTCACTAACTCACAATTAGGGGGAGAACAGATGGAACCAGTGGAAAGACTTTAGAACAAGGGCAGTTCTGTTACGTTCGAGTACTGTAACTATAGCGAAAAAAAACTTTTAATAAAGGGCAGCCAAGGAAAGGTCCAACCAGAACTCTCAGAGAAAAGTTGGAGTCAGCTTGCCTTTCCAAGGCTCAGGGCTCTGTGGGCTTGAAAGGGCTGTCTGAGCGGGGATTGGAGGGCTGGCACCCTGGAGTTTGAATCTGTGGAGATCAGGGACCGGGATTGCAGAAGGTAGTACTGGATGCCTAACTTTCAATTAGTGCATTCAAAAGGGCAAAAGGTGAGGGAGGCAATTTGGTATGGATATGCAGTTCTGAGTGACATAGAAAAATCTGACAGGCTCACATAGTCATGGCTATGATCTGAGACTGCAGGGCCTGGTTCTCAGGGACCTGTTTTTCAGAAATGAACAGCCTAAGGTTTATTCATTTTGTCCTAAGAGACAGGCCCCAGGTTTGGAATTTAGCATGCATCAGACCCCGTGCTTATCTGCCCTGCCTAATTTCTTTTACAGGTTACCAAGTTTCAAATGAAGGCACAGGCAGCCTTGAAGAAGAAAGGGGCAGGAATAGGAAGCAAATAGTTTAGGCAGTTGGGGAGATAAGATAGGGCTTTGTTAACCAGGAGGCTGACCCAGCTTTCTGAAGCGGGAAGAGGGGAGTACTTTGCAATTCAATAATCACTGAGTGCCAACCTTAAGTGTCAGGAAGGGCACGGACATAACAGGCTACTAAGAGGGGCAGAGCAGAGGCCCTCCTCTTCACAGCCCACATTCATCACTCAGTGTAACTCTGAGGACCACTTTCTTCTTAGCACCAATTCATTCTACTCATCTCACTTCAATCTTCAGCAGCCTGGGGCCTGTGGCAGTCCCAAAGTGAGTGAGTGTGTGTGTGTGTGTGTGTGTGTGTGTGGTGTTGGCAGAGGTGGTGGAGGGGAGGGGGTTGTGCTGGCAAATTATGGAGTATTATAAAGTTGTTAAAAACGACTTAGTTCAATTCCTTTTTCAAGACCAGTATTACCCATGATACCAAAATGAGACAAAGACATCACAAGAAAAGAGCTATAAATCACTCTATTCTATTTTAAAAGGTCTTGTTTATTTCATGTTTGTAACCGTAATAAGTTACAAACAAGTAAATAGGCTGATGCACACAGCAAGTCAATAGGCTGAGACACTGGGTTGCAGCAGAGAATGAAGTTTAATTGTAGGGCAGCCAAACAAGGAGACAGAAGGAAACCTCAAATCTGTCTCCCTGTGGAGTTTGAGGGTAGACTGTTTAAGGGTTTTGGGATGACCATAGTGTGGAGATTATTGATCGGTCAAAGAGTGCAGAGTGAAGTCAGGGGACAGGAAGATACAGAAACTGTATTCTCATGCTGATTCCAGTCCTCTGTGGGGGTCTTCAAACTTGTTGGCATCAGCTGTTTCACTGCAATTTGGGAGCTGAGAATCATCTTAAGCAATTCTTAAACAAAGGTCTTATGAGTCTAGTGTCAGAGAGCCTGCCTATTTTAAACAAAAGCCTTAAGTAATTCTAATGTCGGAAATCCCATCTGTAGGAACGACAGGGATACGAACGGTATCTGGTGCTACACGACTTTTGTTTACAAAGAAATGGGCCAAAGTGCAACCTGATTAATGCTTAATTATAACTCTATTTCTGTCCAGAATTCCTGTTAACCCTGTAAGGATGGCTTCGTGTTTACTTAATTCTTTCTCTTCGTAGTTTATCTTTGTATAACTTTAAAGATCTAGAATTCATGTTTATGTTAACATGACCTTAAATTCCATTTTGTTTAACAAATACTCATTCATTGTTTACTATATGCAAGGCATTGTGCATGTCTCTATTAGTGCATTAATCACCTCACACTGGAATGATACGATTGTGCATCTGACTCCTCTATTTAAAGGTAGTTCCTTTAAGGCAGTGTTCATCCCTCACTCATGTTTGCATCCCCACCACCTTTCATAGGCCATTCCCATAATAGTAGGTATTTAACATATGTTTGAGGAATTTAGATCCAAATGTGTGTACAACTTTAATATAAGGCTGAACTTTTCAAGAGAGAAAATAGAGGAGTGGAAACTGGGAGATGATTTTGAGGTGAATTTAGGTATGTGTGTATGTGGGAGGAACAATATTAATGAAGAAGGAGGCTAGGAAGTGGAATAGAATCAGGCTGTGTCAAAGAGCTGGAGTAGCATTTTATTGCTAATGAGGAGAATGAAGAGTTTGAGGACAATGAGAGATCATTTCATATTAGTTTTTAGAAAGAAAATTTTTGTAAAACCCAGTAAGTATCAGTTACACATACGGCTTTCATTGTGAATAACAGATAACCTGGCTGCCTAGATAAAAACAAAGAAGGAAATGTACTGGTTTGTAAAACTAAAAAGTCGAGAAGTAGGGTGGACTTCGGGCACAATTTGATCAAGATCCCATCTTCAGTTTTTTGTGATTATCTTGGCTTTTTCCTCCTCCACGTGTAGACATCATCTCTAGACTAGTTTCGCTCATGGTTACAAGATTGCTACCAGCAGAAACCAGAGCTATTCGATTCTTCCCCCACAAATCATTAATGAAAAGTCCTAAGTTTCACTCCGATCAATTTAGGTGAGACCAATTTAGGTCTCACCCCCCATGAACAAATTAATGTAGCCAGAAAATTTGGATTAAACTGATTGGCTTTGGCTGATTGAGGCCACCTCCACAGCCAAGATCAATCTGCCCAAATGACATGACTACTGCACAGTAGAAGAAATCCCAAGAGGCAGATGAGAATGTTTACTACGATGTGGCAGAATAAATGTCTAAGGATATGGAAGAAATTCATGAAAAAGAACAGAAAAGGAGAATTTGTCTTACTTTATTAAAATTATCAAAATAAAATGGTATTGGCATAGAGAACCCAGACATAGATATGTTGATATTAAAATTAATTCATGACAAAGGTGGCAATTTGATAGTAAAGCACTTTTAATTAAACGTGCTGGCATAATAATTAATCAAACTGGATAAAAACTAAGTTAGTTAGATCCCTACCTTGTAACAGAAATGTAAAAATTCTAAATAAGGCCGGATGTGGTGGCTTAATGCCTGTAATCCCAGCGCTTTGGGAGGCCAAGGCGGGTGGATCACCTGAGGTCAGGAGTTTGAGACCAGCCTGGCCAACATGGTGAAAACCCATCTCTACTAAAAATACGAAAGTTAGCCAGGCGTGGTGGCAGCTACTTGGTAGGCTGAGGCAGGCAAATTGCTTGAACCCAGGAGGTGGAGGTTGCAGTGAGCCGAGACTGCGCCATTGCACTCCAGCCTCATCAACAAGAGCGAAACTCCATCTCAAAAATAAATAAATAAATAATAAAATAAAATAATAAAAGAAATTCTAAATGTATCAGAGAATTAAAAGAAATAAAACAAAACCACACACACACACACACACTAAAAACATTAGAAGAAAATTGAAAGTATTTGAATAATATTGGGTTGGAAGAGACCTTTCCAAGTAAGCCTGGAAACCCAGAAGCTGAGAGAGAGAGAGAGAGAGAGAGAGAGAGAAAAAAAAATATTTGACCTTAAAAAATTAAAAATGCTTTTATGTCAAAAACATCAAAACCAAAGTCAAAAGGAAAGTAATAAACTGAAAAAAATTTTGTAAAATACAGAGCAGAAAAGAGATTCTTGTCCCTAATATATAAAGACCTAAAATGTTTCCAATAGAAAAATAGTAGTCAGGGAAATGAAAAGAAAATATCAACTGGGCAATGTAAAAACCTTTAAAAATAATGATAACAGTCTTGGTGGGGTGTAGAGAAACTAATATTTTCATATATTGCTGATAGTGGTGTAAATTGTTACCACCTTTTTAGAAAGATATCTGAAAATATACGTGAACACTAAAAATATCTACTTTTGGCTGGGCATGGTGGCTCACGCCTGTAACTCCAGCACTTTGGGAGGCCAAGGCAGGCAGATCACTTGAGGTCAGGAGTTCGAGACCAGCCTGGCCAACATGGTGAAACCCCATCTCTACTAAAAATACAAAAATTAGCCGGGTGTGGTGGCTATAATCCCAGCACCTGTAACCCCAGCTACTCGGGAGGCTGAGGCATGGCACGAGAATCGCTTCAACCTGGGAGGTAAAGATTGCAGTGAGCCGAGATTACGCCACTGCACTCCAGCCTGGGCGACAGAGCAAGACTCTGTCCCCCTAAAAAGGAAAAATATCTACTTTTGAATCAGAAGTCTCACATTTAGGAATTTTTTCAGAAATAAATGATTTCTGAATAAATGATTCGTTGTCAGGAATTGAAATACAACATTGGTGGAGGAGAACGGTTTGATTCTTTGACAGATCTTGTGGAGCATTACAAGAAGAATCTAATGGTGGAAACATTGGGTACAGTACTACAACTCAAGCAGCCCCTTAACATGACTTGTATAAATGCTGCTGAAATAGAAAGCAGAGTTCGAGAACGAAGCAAATTAGCTGAGACCACAGATAAAGTCAAACAAGGCTTTTGGAAAGAATTTGAGACACTGCAACAACAGGAGTGCAAACTTCTCTACAGCTGAAAAGAGGGTCAAAGGCAAGAAAATAAAAACAAAAATAGATATTAAAAACATCCTGCCCTTTGATAATACCAAGGTTGTTCTACATGACGGGATCCCAGTGAGCCTGTTTCAGGTTACATCAATGCAAATATCATCATGCCTGAATTTGAAACCAAGTGCAACAGTTCAAAGCCCAAAAAGAGTTACATCGCCACACAAGGCTGCCTACAAAACACAGTGAACGACTTTTGGCGGATGGTTTTCCAAAACTCCAGACTGATTGTCATGACAATGAAAGAAGCGGAGAGAGGAAAGAGTAAATGTGTCAAATACTGGCCTGATGAGTATGCTCTAAAAGAATATGGCGTCATGCGTGTTAGGAACGTCAAAGAAAGCACCACTCATGACTATACGCTAAGAGAACTTAAACTTTCAAAGGTTGGAGAAGGGAATAGGGAGAGAACAGTCTGGCAATACCACTTTCCGACCTGGGCGGACCACGGAGTGCTCAGCAACCCCGGGGGTGTGCTAGACCTCCTGGAGAAGGTGCGCCATAAGCAGGAGAGCATCATGGATGCGGGGCCGGTCTTGGTGCACTGCAGTGCTGGAATTGGCCAGACAGGGACGTTCATTGTGATTGATATTCTTATTGACATCATCAGAGAGAAGGTGTTGACTGCGACATTGATGTTCCCCAAACCATCCAGATGGTGTGGTCTACGAGGTCAGGGATGGTCCAGACAGAAGCACGGTACCGATTTATCTATATGGCGGTCCAGCATTATATTGAAACACTACAGCGCAGGATTGAACAAAAGCAGAAAAGCAAGAGGAAAGGGCATGAATATATAAATATTAAGTATCCTCTAGCGGACCAGACGAGTGGAAATCAGAGCCCCCTCCCGCCTTGTACTCCAAAGCCACCCTGTGAAGAAATGAGAGAAGACAGTGCTAGAGTCTATGAAAACGTGGGCCTGATGCAACAGCAGAAAACTTTCAGATGAGAAAACCTGCCAAAACTTCAGCACAGAAATAGATGTGGACTTTCACCCTCTCCCTAAAAAGATCAAGAACAGACGCAAGAAAGTTTATGTGAAGACAGAATTTGGATTTGGAAGGCTTACATTGTGGTTGACTACTTTTTGATAAGCAAAATTTGAAACCATTTAAAGACCACTGTATTTTAACTCAACAATACCTGCTTCCCAATTACTCATTGCCTCAGATAAGAAGAAATCATCTCCACAATGTAGACATTATATTTTATATAATTTTGTTTTAAATTAAGGAAGCAGTTAAATTGTGTGCTATAGTTTGCAGATTATGGGGATTCAAATTCTAGTTATAGGCTTTTTTTTTTCTTTTTATAAACTTAACCAGTTTAATTTTTTTTCCTCATCGTGGGGGATGATAAGAAGAAATGATTTGGGAAAATTAAGTAAGAACATCCTAGAAAAGTGAGAACAATCTCATTTACCATCATGTATCCAGTAGTGGATAATTCATTTTGATGGCTTCTATTTTTGGCCAAATGAGAGTTAGGCCAGTGCCTGAGACTGTCAGAAGCTGACTGGTCTACCTTTGCATTGGCATTAAAGAGTCATAGAAAAAGAATCATGGATATTTATGAATTAAGATAAGAGGTGTGCCTTTT
Source organism: Pan troglodytes (assembly GCF_028858775.2). NCBI lineage: Eukaryota > Metazoa > Chordata > Mammalia > Primates > Hominidae > Pan > Pan troglodytes. The sequence goes on from NC_072401.2 coordinate 47,569,288, forward strand.
CTTTTTCCCAGTCCATGACCAATTATAGTTTGGCTGTTGACTGAGAAGATTGTGGTGGGAAAACGTTTGCCATATTTTCTTTGCATTTGTGTAATTGTCTTGTACTTAGAAAAAAAGCATCTATGAATGACCAGTGTTTTTGGTTGTCAAATGTTGCTGACAAACTTACCCCAAAACTTCAGTGGCTTAAAAAATCCCCCACCCCCAAATGTTCTTCAATCTGAGCTGGGCTCAGCTGGGCTGTTCTTCTGCTAGCCTGCAGGTGGCCACTCGTGGTCAGTAGGTTGGTGGAGAGACTGGGGTGGCTGGGCTTCTCTCTCTGCCTGCAGTCCTGAGTCTCTCCTTCTCCATGTAATCTCTCTAAGTGGCTTTGCTGGCAGCGTAGCTAGACCTCTCACATGAAGCTCAGAGCTCCCAAGAGCTTGAAAGAAGTGGCCAGGCCTTCTGAAGGCTTAAGTCCAGAGTTGTCGCAGCATCCCTTCTACTGCCCTCTATTGATGATGATGATGATGATTATTTTTTCTAATCAGAAGACAGCTGGAGTATTACCTCTACGTACTAAACAAGTCACAAGCCCAGTCCAGGTTCAAGAAAAGGGTGTGAAGTGGAGGCGCAGTTAATCGGGGGGCCACTAGTCTAACAGACAGTCACAACCAGTGCCATGGAAAACCAAAGATATTAGCAAAAGTAGAAGTTGCTAGTGATCTTGGGAAGCTGAAGCTGTTTACAGTAGCTGGGACAAGCTGAAAGTCAGACTGAGAAATAAAGAGAGGGCCTTCAAGAAGCTTCCTGAATGATTTCTGCCAGCCCTGAGCCTATTTTTGGAACCAGCATTTGGGGAAACTGATCTTGTCAGGATGGATATGTTTAGGGACACAGGGCTTTTGAGAGCAGCACCACCCCACTGGGGCAACCCCAGACTTGGAAAATGTGACTCTTTTAATGCCACTGGCTTTTAGTCAGGCCACAGTGAGAAGGAACAGCCCTAACAGGCCTCCAGTCAGGTTGAATGAGCTCATTTTTGTTTTAGCCAACCGGTAAGGTTTGCTAATGTTCTACCTTAAGTGCCTTCTCCAAAGACATCCCTGTTTGCCTCATATGTTGAAACATCATTCAGTGCGGATATTTCAATGAAAATATCATTGGTTGACTTTTGTAACAGTAATAAAATGCTATGGCATCTTTGCCGTGAAGTTAGGGTATCCTTGGATTCTTCTGACTTTGGCTCCTGAAAGGAAGGCCTAGATCCAGCCCTGGTAGTAGTTCCTTTCTGAGGTCTCTCAGTCCCTTGAGACCCTGAGGTAGTTTGGCTGCCATTCTCACAGAAAAAATGTATATTAGACCCCACTCCTGCCCCCCAATGTTCATTGAACTTTGAATTGCTTCAGAACACAGGTTGGCCTGAAGGTATTCCCTTATTAGGGAAATGTCATAACTGCTGCCTTCGAGTCAAACTTGTAAAGAAAAAGATTCCAGTTCAGTATTTGCAGGAAGAAGCTTGAATCCTGTTCTTTTTATGGCATTGTTACATTGACTCATTCTCCATTTTGCTTTGGTTTTGTCTTGACTTGACTTTGGGGGTAAAGTCTTTCACCAGCACACAAGAGTTTGATTGTACAAATATATCTCCTGCATTAACATCTCTGCATGTTGCTTAAGATCAGTTGTTTTTGTACTCAGAATGGAAATACCTGATCTTGGCTTGCTTTGTTTGTTATGTTTATTTCATTTAGATTTCCCTCCATGAGGTCAGCAAACCGTCATGTTCTTATGTAAACTTAAGCCAAGGCCAGAGTTATCACAGTCCCTAGGTTGCTAAGGCTTATCATGTGTTTGGTAAAAGGTGATTGCAGGTTCTCAGATGAGGTTACTTTACATGGGATAGAATCAGGCAGAATGGCTGGATGATGGAGAAAGCTCGGGGTGCAGGTTTGAAAAAAAGTTGTAGAAATGAAAAGTTCCAAAGAGGTGGTTTCTGAGGAAGTCAGAGAGCCCAGGGCCAAAGCAGTCTTTAATGGGTGAATCAGGTTATTTGGAAAGTCGGTGTGACAGACACATGGATGCCATCTACTTCTAGGTTGCTGGTAGGAGGTACTAAATATGCACAATATTCCACAGCTCACTGAGGATTTTAAAATTATAAGCATGGGATTTTATATTTTGGGGTGAAAGAATTATGTAGAATATGGTATTGGGGTTTTTGAAAAAGCCAAATTTCACAGTCTTAGTAACTTTAAAAAGAAAAACTAAAAGGCACTTCATGTCTAGTGTGTGGCCCTTCTGAAGCTGATGGTCATCTCTCCCACTGAAATCAGGGTCTTTTCAAATGTGGCTAAATGGGGATGAGAAAACACAGGTAGGACTTTCTTGGTGTGTGGTATGTGTGCATTCTTTGAAGAGCCCATTTGCTTTGGGGAAACAGCCAAGAAAATGGTCAAGATTATGTTTAGAGTTTATTTTATTGGGGATTTTAAGAACTAATAACATCTTGAGTTATTTTTAGTTCAGGGGGATGTGGAAAGGCTTGCAATTATGAAATGTTTTGTTGTAGCCTAATATCCATAAGGGAAACTTAGACTGTAGACATAACTACAAAGCCAGTGCAGTTTTTGTTTTCTGTATGTTGTTGGGGGAATCAAGTTTTTACATATAGCAAGCACATGGCCTCCCTGATGGCAGGATGCTTTGGTTAGGTCTGTATTTGCCCTCAATTTTGTTGAAATCTTTTTTCCCTCTTCCTCTTGAAAAGTTCCAAAATATAGTTTATTGGATCATTCATCACTAAAAATTTGTTCCTTTTTCACTACAGGCAGTTCACACAAGGCAAAAACTATTAAACAGTTGGTTTTAGTATGTCGTATAACTTTGCTGTATATCAAACTAATTTTGACAGGTTTTCATCTTAAGCCTCAAATCATGTAATTAATAATTTGCCGTTTATTTATGACCTAATTGTGATTCTTTTATTAATAAAAGCTAATGGGAAAAGGATCCCTGATTAATAAATAAATAGATAAATCACACATACATAAGTATATATATATATGTGTATATATATATTATATATATATACACACTATACATTGTTACATTGTTAATAGTGGCAAAAAATGGAAAGAGATATTTATCAGTAGGGCTATGGCTAAATAAATTGTGACACAACCAAATTATGGAATATTATTCAGCAGTTAGAAATGACTGCTCAGCTCATTTTTTGAGGCCCTGATACCAAAACCAGACAAAAACATCAGAAGAAAAGAAAACTACAGACTGGTATGTCTTAGGAATATAGATAAAAAAAACTTCAACAACATGTTAGCAATCCAAATCCAGCAGTGTATTGAAAAGATTATACATCATGACCAACTGGAATTTATTCCAGGAATGCAAAATTGATTTAACATCTGAAAATCAATCCATGTAACACGTGAAATTAACCCATTTATGCCTGAAGTTGCAATTTTTTTAATTTTTGCAATCAGACCTTGGCAATGACCTTAAGCAGCAGGATATAAATAACTCCCACATACTTAGGGTTCCAATAATGGAACACTAGGCTTCAATAGGCTAATAGAATTAAGGACAAAAGTATGATCATCTCAATAAACACTGAAGAAAGAGTTGACAAAATCCATCAGCCCTTCATGACAAAAGCACTCAACAACTAGACTAGAAGAGTATTTGTGAAACTCGATGAAGGCCACCTACAAAACACCCCACAGCTAACATCATATTCAATGATGAAAGGCTGAATGCTTTCCCCTAAGATCAGGAACAAAATAAAGATGTCCATTCTTGTCACTTCTACTTAACATTGTGCTGGAGGTTCTAGCCAGGGCAATTAGGCAAGAAAAAGAAGTAACAGCATCCAAATTGAAAAAGGAAGATGTAAAACCATCTCTATTTGCAGATGACATAATCCTGAATATAGAAAATCTTGGGGAATGCACGTGCACACACACAATACCGGAACTAACGAATAAGTTTAGCAAAATTGCAGGTTACAAGATTAACATACAAAATCAGTTGTGTTTCTGGCCAGGCGCAGTGGCTCACGCCTGCAATCCCAGTACTTCGGAAGGCTGAGGCAGGTGGATCACTTGAGGTCAGGAGCTCGAGACCAGCCTGGCCAACATGGCGGAACCCTGTCTCTACTAAAAATACAAAAATTAGCCAGGCATGGTGGTGCACACCTGTAGTCCTAGCTACTCAGGAGGCTGAGGCAGGAGAATCTCTTGAACCTGAGAGGTGGAGGTTGCAGTGAGCCGAGATTGTGCCACTGCACTCTACCTTGGGCAATGGAGTGAATGAGACTCTGTCTCAAAAAAAAAAAAAAAAAATTGAATTGTGTTTCTATACACTAGCAACAAACAATCTGAAAACAAAATTATAAAAAACAATGTATTTATAATAGCATCAAAAAGAATAAAATACTTAGGAATAAATTTAACAAAACAAATGCAAAACTTATATCTGAAAACTTCAAAACATTGTTGAAAGAAATTAAAGAAGATTTAGATAAACGGAAAAAAATTCCGCGTTCATGAATTGGAAGACCAATATTGTTAAGATGGCAATATTCTCCCAACTGATCTACAAGTTCAATACAATTCCTAGCAAAGCAACAGCTAGCTTCTTTGCCAAAACTGACAAGTTGGTTTAAGAATTCATATGTAAATGGGAGGGACACAGAATAACCAAAATAATTTTGAAAGAGAATAAAGTCAGAGAATGTCTTAGTCTGTTTTGTGCTGCTATAACAGAATAGCACAGAGTGGGTATTCTGTGAACAGAAATTTATTGGCTCACTGTTCTGGAGGCTAGGTAGTCTAAGATCAAGGAGCCAGTATCTGACAAGGGCCTTCTTGTTGCATCATCCCATGGCAGAAGGGCAAAGAGAGGGCAAGAGGGGCAAAAAGATGGGAGAGAAAAAGAGTTCAAAAGAAAGCAAGAGAGAAAAAGTGCATGTGAGCAGGAGAGCAAGAGGGGCAGAGCCCTTATAGCCTAATCACCTCCCATTAGGCCCCACCTCCACACTGTTGGGTTGGGGAATTAGGTTTCTAATACAAGCTCTTTCAGGGACACATTCAAACCATAGTGAAGGACGCAGACCTCCTAATTTTAAAACTTACTACATTAATCAAGGCAGTGTGGTGCTGGCATAAGGTAGACAGATAAATCACAGAGTAGAATTGAGAGTCCAGAAACAAACCTTCACATTTATGGTCAATTGATTTTCAACAAGGGTGCCAAGACAGTCCAATGGGGAAAGGAAAATCTTTTCAACAAATGGTGCTAAGCCAACTGGATAAGTCCATGCAAAAGAATAAAGTTGGACCCTTTCCTCATGTCCTACACAGAAAATAACTCAAAATGGATCAAAGGCCTAAATGTAAGAGTTAAAACTATAAAACTCTTGGAAGAAAGTATAGGAGTAAATCTGGCAGCCTTGGGTTAGGCAAAGTCTTCTCAGACATGACACCAAAGACATAAGCAACAGAAGAAAAAATGTAGCTAATTTGGACTTCATCAAAATAAAAAACTTTTGTGCTTCAAAGGATATCATTATAATAGTGAAAAGACAATCAGAATAATAGGTTGTCATATATATATATATATATATATATATATTTTTTTTTTTTTTTTTTTTTTTGAGTCAGCGTCTCGCTCTGTTGCCCAGGCTGGAGTGCGGTGGTGCGATCTTGGCTCACTGCAACCTCTGCTTCCCAGGTTCAAGCAATTCTTCTGCCTCAGCCTCCCCAGTAGCTGGGACTATAGGCGCCTGCCACATGCCCAGCTAATTTTTTGTATTTTTAGTAGAGACGGGGTTTCACAGTGTTAGCCAGGATGGTCTCGATCTCCTGACCTCATGATCCGCCTGCCTCTGCCTCCTAAAGTGCTGGGATTACAGGCATGAGCTACCTTGCCCGGCCAGGTTGTCATATATTTGATAAGAGACTTGTATGAAGAACCATCACAACTCAATAGTCAAAAGATAACTAAATTAAAAATGGGCAAAAGATCTGAGTAAACATTTCCTCAAAGAAGATATATGAATGGCCAGTAAGCACATGAAAAGGTGTTCAATATCATAGCCCTCAGGAAAGTGGAAATCAAAACCACAATGAGATACCACTTCACTCATTAGGATGGCTATAATTTTAAAAAGACTTAATGGACAATAACAATTGTTGGCAACTATATGGAGAAATAGAAATTCTCATACACTGCTGATGTTAATGTAAAATGGAGCCTCCAGGACAGTGAGCCAATAAATTTCTGTTCACAGAATACCCAGTCTGGGCTGTTCTGTTATAGCAGCACAAAACGGACTAAGACATTCTCTGACTTTGTTCTTTGGCAGTTCTTCAAAAGGTTAAATATAGGGTTATTGAATGACCCAAAAATTTCACTACTATATATAACCAAAAGAAATGAAAACGTATATCCACATGAAAACATGTACATGAATGTTCACAGCAGCATTATTTCTAATAGTCAAATGATGGAAACAACCCACATGTCTACCAACAGATGAATGGATAAAAAAAATGTAGTACATTCTTTCAATAGACTCTACCATTTGGCAAAAAAGCAATTAAGTACTGATGCATGCTACAATGTGGATGAATAAGTTAAAGAATCCAGAAACAAAAGATCATATATCATATAATTCTATTTATATGAAATATTAAGAATGGGAAAATCCATGGAGACAAAAATTAGTTTAGTGGTTGTCCCTTGCAACCATTAATCTACTTTGGGGGGAAGTGGGAAATAATAGGTATAGAATAATAGGACTGATAATAGGTATAGAATTTCTTTTTGAGGCAACGAAAATGTTCTAACATTGATTGGGGTCATAACTGCCCAACTGTGTACATCTACTAAAAATCATTGAATACACCATTAAATGGATATATTGTACGGTGTATGAATTATATCCTAATAAAGCTGTGATTTTTAAAAAATAAATGAGCTAAATTTCTATCTATTGACTTGGAGGGATGTCCATGGTATACTTTTAAGTCAGAATAGAGAGTTCTATAGTAATATACATATCATAATCCCACTTTTTGTTTTAAAATGTGAATATATGTATGTACATGAAAAAATTTTCAAAGGATGCATACCAGACTGTTCATACTGGAGGTAGGAAAGAAGGGGTTGGAGACAAGGGGAGATTATTAACTTTTTATTACACATATTTGGATTTTTTTCACTTTTTTTTTGAGACGGAGTCTCTGTCACCCGGGGCATCTCCGCTTCCTGCAAACTCCGCTTCCTGGGTTGAAGTGATTCTCATGCCTCAGCCTCCTGAGTAGCTGGGATTACAGGCACGTGCCACCATGCCCGGCTTATTTTTGTAGTTTTTAGTAGAGACGGGGTTTCACCATGTTGGCCAGGCTGGTCTCGAACTCCTGATCTCAAGTGATCTACCTGCCTCGGCCTTCCAAAGTGCTGGGATTACAGGTGTAAGCCACCACGCCTGGCCTTTTCACTTTTTTTAGAAGAAAACTTTAGGGAGTTGATTAATTTATAAAAGTTTTGGTATACTTGTTGAAAATGAATTCCTTTGACCAAAGATATTAAAAACCCAGGAAAGGATCCACCAGCATCCATATAAGATTGCAGCAACCGGATTTCTCCCTGTGAATGGCATTCATACAAGCTAACTCTGTTGCTTCCTACAGTTGCAAACACTAATGGATCTCCTTTTTTACTGTGCCAGTTAAACTGAACTCCAAACAATGGTTGGTTATGATCTTCCTCGAGACTGTTTATACATTTGAAAGAATATTTGCATTTCTTTGACTTCCATTTTCCCTTTCCTCAACTTTTCCTTTCAGGTGCCTTTGGCGTGTTTGTAGGTATATCAGAGCATTCAGTGTTTGTAACACTTTCTTTTTTTTCTTTTGAGACGGACTCTCGCTCTGTCCCCCAGGCTGGAGTGCAGTGGCGCGATCTTGGCTCACTACAAGCTCCGCCTCCCGGGTTCACGCCATTCTCCTGCCTCTGCCTCCCAAGTAGCTGGGACTACAGGCGCCCGCCACCACGCCTGGCTAATTTTTTGTATTTTTAGTAGAGATGGGGTTTCACCGTGTTAGCCAGGATGGTCTCGATCTCCTGACCTCGTGATCCGCCCGTCTCGGCCTCCCAAAGTGCTGAGATTACAGGCATGAGCCACCGCGCCCGGCCTCAGTGTTTGTAACACTTTCTATACTGACGGCATCATCATTCTCATCTCCAGAGAGGTCTGGGTTGCTGTTCTCGTCACTGCTTAGCTTCTCAGTTTCACTTTTTAATTGGGCATGTAGGACATATATTTTTTAAAGGTGAAATAAAGAAAGAAAATCAAATCATTGAAAAAGAGAGTGGGGACAGTAAGAAAGGGAGATTGGAGCAGGGGAAAGACTGGAGGCTGAGGGAAGAAGTAGGGCAATCAAGCATAATAAAGGTGACCAGGACTTGCCCTAAAAGAGTAGAAATAAAAAGAAGACAGATTCCCAGGATGTTGTAAAAGTAGAATTAAGAAATAGGACTTAATTCCTGAATGAAGATGAGATCTTTTGAAGAGAAAAAGAGTTCTTGCTAACTCCCAGATTTCAGGCTGATCTATGAATAAGGAGGCTTCCTAGAGTGTGGTTTTGAACTGGAGGTACTGGCTGGCTGATCACATGAAGACACAGGATGGATGAGTGGTTTGCAAAGAGATACCATTAGACAGAGGGACAGACCACTGTTAGAAGAGATAGGACCAGGCATAGGATGTTGAGGACCACGTCTGCACAAGAGGAGCTTCCTGTGAAGGAATATGTGAGGAGCAGTCAGAGAGGAAGAAGGAAATCCAGGAGATTGCAATGACATCCCAGGAACAAAAGGATGGGTGAGTTTTGAGGAAGACAACCAGGAGTCTCTGCAGCAGTTAGCGGAACTCAGTGACCAAAGAGTCATTCACTGTAAAGCTACAAGGAGCATTTTTGACAGAGGAGGTGTGGAATTGAAAGATTAGTGGGGGCTGAAAGTAAAGCAAGGACTGGAAGTAAAGGGGAGGTGGCAACTTTTGAGAATTTTCTCATCGAAGGGAAGGGAAGTGATGAAATTGGAGTTTGACTAAGAAGGCAGGATCTATGGAAGGTGTTTTTAGGATGGAGGAAATACGCATATGTTTGTAGGCTGAGAGGAATGACCACTTGAGAGGGAGGGATCAGGTACCAAAAGAGAGAGTATTAGGAGAGGACAGAATAAAGATAACAGCTGATAGAGTTTGGCTTGGAAACAAAGTTGGAGACCTTTAACTTCTAAGAGGGTGGAGAGAGAAAGAGAGATGATAAAAAGATGCTTTTTGGAGAGAAGTTGAGAATATTTTCCAAGAGACCCCAATCAGGGATGACATTTAAAATATGTAACAATCAGTGCAGAAAGGACACCAGCCTGTCAGACACTGGCTACCCACCTCAGCAGATCTAGGAGGCCTGCTTCTCCGTTTACTGTTAACTCTTTAGTTGCTGGATCATAGCAAGGTCTCAGGGTAAAGACTGGGCAGTTGGGTGGCAGACAGCAGAGTGGGACAATAAAACAATCAGGCTGAAGAAACATCACTTGGTTAGAACTTTAAAAAACTGAATAAGAATTACTAAAAGTCCTCAAAAACAGCCGTTTGTGGCGAAAAGGATATGATACCATAAAATGATTAGTCATTAGCTCTCTAATTTAGAAGGTTTTTTTAAATCAATAGAGAATGGATGACTTCCATAAGCTTAATGCATGTTGGCAAAAAGTCCAAAGAGGGGACTGATTAAAATCAAAATTGCCCACTCTTTTGGCTTATTCTCTTGTAGCAGACAAGAATCTCCTAGTTAAAATAGGGAAAATGGAGTAAAATAGGGAAAATTTCAGTGAATTTCAGAACATAGGATCTGGTTTTCATTTGTGGCTCTCCCTCTGAACACCAGTCACAGATGGCTTTGCAACTCTGTTTCTCACTGGAGGAGGATGGCAGGAGTGATACAGGACCCCAGAGAATACAGGAAAATGCTCGGAAATTCCCAGATCACAATTGCCAAGTGCATAATATGGAAACTGTCACCAAGGTAACATGTCACCTTCAAAGGAAGGCACCACTGTGCTTGTCAGTACCTCATTTTGGAAATAGTTCTTCCTTATCACTCCAAACCATTGCAGCGATCTCGCGCCAGATATGCTGGTCTGACGGCTGCTCACCTGTGGAGCAGTCTGAAAACTTGGTCCTTGATCTGTGGTGTACTGTAGCCTTTCCAAATAGAATTTTCTTGCTGAAAGAGGCCTTGGCAATCATCTTATGCAGGCCCTTTAAGAGGAGGAAACTACAGCTTATTTACGGTTATTTACAGACAGTTATTTACAGATACTTATTTAATAGAAGGCTAAGCAACATTTAGATTCCTGGCTCTTTTAATCCAGTATCCTTATTTCTAACTTACTTGTTGGGAAGCTTAAACTATAATTTATATACATACAAAGGGAATTTCTTGACACATATGACATGCTAATAATTCAGGTAAGATGTCAGAATGAGACATCCTCAGAGATTTTAAGATATAATATGGAGTGCATTGTATTTGAATGGATAGCTGATATGCTGACCCAGCTGGGCTCATGGGTACATTCAGAATGCAGCTTTATTTTCTTCCGTTAAATCTGCTCTGTGGAGCCAGTTTTCCTGCCCCTCAGATGACTGAATACACAGGCCCTATGACATTTTAGGTTACTCTCAAATAATTAAAAGGCCTCTGATTACTTTTAGCCAAAAATACACTCTCATTTCAGTAATTAATATGCATCATACAGGTCGGGTGTGGTGGCTCATGCCTGTAACCCCAACACTTTGGGAGGTCAAAGTGTGTGGATCACTTGAAGTCAGGAGTTTGAGACCAGCCTGGCCAACATGGTGAAACCCCATCTCTACCAAAAATATTACAAATTAACTGGGCATGGTGGCACACACCTGTGATCCCAGCTATTTGGGGGGCTGAGGTGGGAGGATCACTTGAACTGGGAGGCAGAGGTTGCGGTGAACCGAGATTGCACCACTGCACTCCAGCCTGGGTGATAGAGCGAGACTCCGTCTCAAAAAAAAAAAAAAAAAAAGTTGTTAGAAGAGATAAGATACAGGCATACCTTGGAGACATTATAGGTTCGATTCCAAACTACTATAATAAGGAGAATATTTCAATAAAGCAAGTCTCTCTCTCTCTCTCAAACACACACACACACACACACACACACACACACATACACACACACACAAATATATATATACATAGTACAATTTGACCCAGAAATCCATTTTTAGGTATATACCCAAAGGAATATAAATCATTCTACCATAAAAACACATGGACCTGTATGTTCATTGCAGCACTATTCACAATAGCAAAGTCAGGGAATCAACCTAAATGCCCATCAACAGTAGACTGGAATGGGCGCGGTGGCTCATGCCTGTAATCCCAGCACTTTGGGAGGCTGAGGTGAGCGGATCACTTGAGCTCAGGAGTTCGAGACCAGCCTGACCAATGTGGCGAAACCCTGACTCTACTAACAGCACAAAAAATTAGCTGGGTGTAGTGGCGAGCGCCTGTAATCCCAGCAACTCAGGAGGCTGAGGCAGGGGAATTGCTTGAAGCCAGGAGGCGGAGGTAGTGGAGTGAGCTGCACTCCAGCCTGGGCAACAGAGTGAAACTATGTTTCAAAAAAAAAAAAAAAATAGACTGGATAAAGAAAATACGGTACATATACACCATGGAATATTATGCAGCCGTAAAAAAGAATGAGATCATATCCTTTGCAGCAACATAGCTGGAGCTGGAGGCCACAATCCTAAACAAATTAATGCAAGAACAGAAAACCAGACACCGTATATTCTCGCTTAGAAGTGTGAGCTAAACATTGAGTACACATAGACAGAAAGAAGTGAACAACAGACATGGAGCCTACTTGAGGCTGGCAGGTGGGAGGAGGGACAGGATTGAAAAAATCCCTATTGAATACTATGCGTTTACCTGGGTGACAAAATAATCTGTACACCAAACCCCTGTGACATGCTGTTTACCTATATAACAAACCTGCACATGTACTCCTGAACCTAAAAGTTTTTTTAAAAATATGTGGTACAGTAAAATAATCTTAAAAATTCCACACTTCAGCGGGAAAATGTGGGTGATGGTAGGCTTCCTGTGTTTTCCTTCCAGCCTAGTGCTTCCACCTCTTTCTACTCTCACTGGCTACCCGGTCCCTCCAAGATGGAAAACGGGAAGAGAGAGCTGAGGAGCCGGAAAGGTGTTGGATGGCTCTCACTACCATGGCTACCTCTGGCCATGGCAGATGTTTCCAGCTGATGCTTTCTCTTATGATCCCTGTGATGGGTTTGTTGGACATTGCTTACCACAGCCACCCTGCTGGGGAGCTTCTCACCACCCAATCATCCCCTTGGCATGAGCAGGTTCATTTCGCCTCTGCCTCATCGCTTTAGAGTCTTGCCCTGGACCCTGCACATTTGGAGGCAAACCTCTGGCCTCTTTCTGCAGAGACCCCTGCCTTTGCAAGCAATCCTCTTGGGTACAATCAAGGTCAATCCTGCTGTATGTCACTCTCTTAGACTTGTCTTCCGTGAGAGTAAATTACTTCCCCAGCCACAGTCCCTACCTGATACTCAGGCCACTTTTACTAACTCTGGTCCTTTAGGTTTCTCAGGCATGAGGCAGGCACCAGTCCATGGTATTCCCTAAACTGCAGGGGACATCCACGGAGCTCTCCAAGAGGTCTTCCTGAAGTCTTTCTCACTAGACTTAAGGTGAGAGAAAAGCCCCTTCCCCTCCCTGTTAAGTGCAGAGAAAGGGCCTCTTAGAATACCTATGACATGACAGGGTAAACGAGAAATTCAGGAACACTCCTTTGCAAATTCTGCATAGTAGTACAGAACTTTGTTTGGCATGTGAGTGTGGTTGACAACTATTATCTGAGGCCTCTCTAAAAATGGGAATAAAATAAAGGCTTCCATTTAACATCCTGTGACTAGATGTACTCTCACTATCGTTCCAATTGCCCTAACAAGGTTATCTTTAATAGGCAGTTTTGATAACAATAAAATGCCATTCCAATGACTTTCTTTGATTTTTTTTTTTTTTTTTAGATGGAGTCTCGCTCTGTCCCCAGGCTGGAGTACAGTGGTGAGATCTCGGCTCACTGCAACCTCCGACTCCCTGGTTCAAGAATTCTCCTGCCTCAGCCTCCTGAGTAGCTGGGATTACAGGCATGCACCATCACACCCAGCTAATTTTTTGTATTTTTAGTAGAGACAGGGTTTCACCATGTTGGCCAGGATGGTCTCCATCTCCTGATCTCATGATCCGCCCGCCTCGGCCTCCCAAAGCGCTGGGATTACAGGTGTGAGCCACTGCGCCCAGCTGATTTTGTTGTTTATCAGAGACTACTTGGATTACCAGTTGTTGGATAAGGTTTGGCAATAACTTCGTTATACAGAGATTTTTATTATAATGAAAGTCATTGCAATTGGACCAGCAGCAGGGATTTCCAGAATCCCTGAGAGCGTTATTTATGAGCTGTGCTTCTCAATTCTGTTTTTTCAAATGAATTAGGGAAGTGATTTGAATCATAAAATAACAAAAACAAATTGACTGCCCAAGAGAAAGCAAATGAGCAAGAATATAAAATTTCTTTGTAATTCTAAATGTTCTGTAGTGGTTTCAGTTAGATAATAAATTCATTTATATCAGGAAACTGCCCCCTGCCCCCAACTCAGATAGATGGATGTTTGTGCTGTGCACCAGAGTTAGGACATCAGCCTTGTAGAACAACATGGTGTTGAAATTAGGATGCCTCGTTGTGGTTCTGTAGAATGTTGATGTCTCTGAGTATGGATCTCCATTTGACACAAAATTTTACAAAGTTTGTGGCTGGCATCTCTTTCTGGGCCTTACGCTCTATTTCTTCCATGCCCCAGTCTCTAACTCTGTGCTTGGTCTTTCCTCACAGACTGAATCATTTTGGAACATATCAACAGATCATTTAAAGGTACAAAATGAATATTTGTACGCAATTTTTAAAAAGACAGCCAGTTGTGATCAAACTCCTTACCATCGGTAGGACACACATGAGAGTTCTGAGAATAAGAGGAAGAGAGTTCACATATGAGAGGGCAGAACCAAGCTCAGTGGTGTAGGAGTTCTTGGGAACAGGGGGAGTGCTGCAGATGTTAGACAGAGAACCTAAATCCTTCACTGCCAATGGCCATTCCAGAGATGGCCTTTGAATTGGAGGCAGAAGTGGGACAGAACCTTTATTCAATGTCACATTTTATAATGGACCAATGTGACAACCTCCCAAGTGATGCCAAGGCATAGCACATACTCCGAGAGCTAGCTTCCTATAAAAAGGAGTAAGAGGCCGGGTGCGGTGGCTCACGCCTGTAATTCCAGCACTTTGGGAGGCCGAGGCAGGCAGATCACGAGGTCGGGAGATCGAGACCATCCTGACTAACATAGTGAAACCCCGTCTCTACTAAAAATACAAAAAAAAAATTAGCCAGGCGTGGTGGCGGGCACCTGTAGTCCCAGTTACTCGGGAGGCTGAGGCAGGAGAATGGCATGGACCCGGGAGGCGGAGGTTGCAGTGAGCCGAAATCGCGCCACTGCACTGCAGCCTGGGCGACAGAGCGAGACTCCACCTCAAAAAAAAAAAAAAAAAAAAAAAAAAGGAATAAGAAGAGGATGTAGGAAGATCCTCACAAATATGTGCTTGCCTCATCAACACAACAATTCCTCACTCTCACTCCGAAAATACTCAGGACCAAGCTGCCTTGGGGCCTTTACTGGTCTTTGTGAGGTAGAAGCAAGTGCTGGCTGGAAGCCTTCAGAGATTCATTTAAAATTCATCCCCCAAAAAATACTCAAAAGAAAAAAGGACAACCGGTTCTGGAAAAGTATTTCAGTCTTACACCCATTTATGATTTAAAATATCTAAGGGCATATTGAGTACATGGTGGACAACAAATTTTAACAGATGGGATACAAAGAAAAAGGCACAGAGAAGCCCATGTTTTGCTTGTACTCTCGAAGCTTCACTCGAACTCTCATGACATTAACAGAATCTGCTTATAGCAACCAACTCTCCTTCATGGCCAGCATTTTAACACACAATTTCAGCTGTTAATATCACTGTCAGGAATGTAATTCATTTTGCTTTTTGGGTTTATTTGGAGGGACATTTTGGAGATGAAGGCGGTGGTGATTTAGTGGTGCTGAGGAATGGCACCGAGCCTGCGATCCTCACAAACTCAAGTTGGTTTTTTTTTAGGAAACACAGGCCTGGCTCTAAATGAAAATGAAAATGTTGAAATAAATTAAACCTGGTGCATGGATTCTCAATCCTTCCACAAAAAAATGGGGGAGGGGAAAGTAAGGGCATTTTACAAATTGGGAGCCCTATTCCCAAGAAAGGGAGTGATATGGCATGGCCATGTCGGAATCACCTGCGGTTCTTTGTCAAAATACCTATGTTCTGGTTTCCCCCGCCACCTCCAATCAGGTTTTGACTCTGGGTCTGAGGTGAACCCAGGCATCATTTTCTAAAGCCCCCACTGGTGATTCTGATGTGAAAACAGAGTACCACTTCTGTGTTTGAGGGACAGCTAATTCTTTGGCTGGATCTACTTCTGAAAGAATGAACTGGAAGATCTAGCTAGAGGACTCTTTCCGTTATTGCAGAGAGAAATGAATGGCATGGGGACAGGGAGTAGAGGTATCATCAGAGGAGGGGTTCATGGATGGGCCTCAAGCAATCTTAACTTTGGGGGAGTCAGACCACTTTGAGGGTCTGATTAATGTGTAGTTACTCTCCTCAGAAAAATAGACATAAGCTAATTCCCACAAAATTGAGCATATACTTTCAAGGGAGTCTAGACTAAGATTCAGTTTTTGCTTTTGCTATTTTAATTGAATGGATAACAGTCCCACTCATTAAAATAAGGAAAACAAGAGAAGGCAAGATCCCTGGTCTCAGGAAGCTTACAGTCTAGTAGCCAGGAGAAAACAGTAACAAGAAATCAACATACAGAAAAAAAAAAAAAAAAGAATCAATATACACATAGTAGACAATAATCACAAGAATTGTGGGGAAGGGAGAGTTCTGGAACCGAACATTAATTGCAGAATTTGAATATGCCGAATTGGAGAAGATTCTTAGAAACACCTGGTTGGGCTGGGCGCGGTGGTTCACGCCTGTAATCCCAGCAGTTTGGGAGGCTGAGGCGGGCGGATCACTTGAGGCCAGGAGTTTTGAGACCAGCCTGGCCAACGTGGTGAAACCCCGCCTCTACTGAAAATACAAAAATTAATCGGGCATGGTGGCGGGCGCCTGTAATCCCAGCTACTCAGGAGGCTGAGGCGAGAGAATCGCTTGAACCCGAGAGGCAGAGGTTACAGTGAGCCGACATTGCGGCACTGTACTCCAGCCTGAGCGACAGAGCAAGACTCCGTCTCAAAAAAAAAAAAAAAAAAAAAAAAAAAAAAAAAAAAAAAGAAAGAAAGAAAAGAAAAGAAAAGAAAAAGAAAAAGAAAAAAAGGGAATGCCTGCTTGTGTAGAGACAGCAGTTTAAAGGAGACAGGTGTGGTACGGAAGCCCCCAAAAGAATAGAGGGCGGACTGACAAAGGCCGGTTGATAAAGGAGAGCCGCCTGTGGGAGGCCAGAGAGGTTGTGTTTGGAACCCAGGCTCATGATGAGCCTAAGATAAAAATGGCATTGATCCATGCTGCTGCTAGAGGTCACTGACATGGTGCCATGGGGTCCCATGGTAGGTTGGGGGTCCGGGGTGGGGGAAGCTGTCAAAACGCTGATGAACACAGTTTATGACGGACTCAGACGAGACCCAGGGAGGAAAGCTGCAAGCTGGCGCTGGGAGGTCGGCCTTGGTGTCTGCTGTTCATTGCCAGGGTCCGAAGTTGGCTCTGTGTTTGTTCAATAGGAAGGAAAAAAAAAAAAACAAAAACCGCGGGACAGCGCTGAGTGGAGGAGAACTACATTCAGTCAATGGGCATGAAAATGAATTTTAGCTGCTTTGTGCAAAAACCCTAGGTGTGCGGACGAAAGAGAGCCAGGCAGAAGGTTACAACAGGTCAGGAATAAATAACCACCAGGCGGAGGATCCAAGATTCTGTCCTTCCTTTTGTTGGATGAGGAGCGCCAGGCAAACGCGTCCACAAAGGCTTCGGAAGGAAGCGGCTCGCCCGTCCACACCCGGCTCCTGCCCCGGGTGACTATTAGGGGCCCCGGGGGGGTGGCAGAAGCCCGAGACCCAGGGGATCAACTCTCCCCGAAGGCCTAGCAGCGGGGACCCCAGAATAAGTCGGGGGCGGGCCCCGGCGCGGCAGGAGGGGGCCGGGCGGGCGGGTGAGCAGATCCCACCCCTTCCTGAAGGAAGCGCCCTACCCGCCGCGACTGCTGCCGCCGCCGCCACCGCAGCAGGTCACAGCCCCTCGAGGCGACAGCGGCCCCGCCGCACCAGAGCAGGTAGGCGCGGCGCCCCCTCCCCTGCCTGGGCCCGTCGCGCAGCCAGGGGGCGTCCGGCCCGGCCCCGCGCGCAGCCCGCAGGCGGAGACCGGGGACGGCGGGGGCTGCAGCGCGGCTGGGGCAGCTGGGTCCGCCCGGCTGCGGGGCCCTGCTCGGCTGCGGCCCCCTCCCATAGCGTCCCGGGCGCGGGGCCGCCCGCCCGAGCCCTCCGCGGGCGCACGCTCCCCGGCAAGTCCAGGAGTCGGTGCCGGCTCTGCCCCGCGAGCTGCGAACGCCCGAGCCGGCGCGCCTCGGTCCCCGCCGCCGCAGTGCCGCCAGCCAGCCCGCCCGCTGCGGCCCCGGCCCCGGCCCCGGCCCCGTCCTTTGACAGGTGTCCCCACCCGCCGCCCCATCATCTCGTTATCGGGTGGACTCGGGTGAGAAGCGACCCCAAGTTTGACCTCCCGGTCCCTGTGCCATTCTCCCTTCACTTTGCCGTTAGCCAGGTCAGACTGGCTCGGGAAGCAGGGGATCTGGGAAGGAGGCACTAACTTGCTTTGCCCTGTGTACCGCCCTCCACTCTAAATGCACAGTCTTCCTTCCTTTCGTGGGCGCACACTTGGGAAGAAATGGGATTTTTAGTTTTTCGGCGGGAGGCCGTGGTAGGTGGGTTACCTAGGCTCTTTGGTAATCTGCTGCAATAAAAAAGTGATTAGCTTTGGGTTCTGGAGAGAGTCCTTGAGTGGTTTTCCCCTCCTTAAATGAATCAAATGGAGTATGAGAGGGTTTTCCCATTTTAAATTCATACTCCTTTTCTCTCTACTCATTCCTTTCCTCCACCCCTACCCCCACAGCACTTTATGATGTCCCAAACATTTCACTGATCTTTTTGGTCAGGTTTATTCCGGCCAGACCGCCTTTCACGGTTGGGCCAGGATTGTGACTGCATGTGGGAACATAGCTCAGGTAGAATGGAAGTCCATCTTCCCGAGTGAACCCACTCCGATGTCCTACATGCGAGGTCCTGTTGGGGAACCAGATATACTAATGCCATGTTGAAAAACAAAACCAAACAGTTACTGGATCTAAAACAATAACAAAGCCTAAATGGCAGGATCAGTTTCTGCATTTTTCTCTGCTTGAACCAAAGACATTTTAATAGTGCAGGGCTATAACTCCATTCTGGGCAGCAGTTCATCGAAAGGATAGTTGAGTGTGGATTTATAAACTCCATGGTAGCAGTCATTAAACTGACCTACTTAAAGTTTCCTATTTCAAGGAAAAATTGTTAGGCCCATATATGTGAACGATCAAAGAATTTTAGTCTCAGCTCTCATGTATCAAATCCCAAACTTTTTCTTGTATGTGTTCTAGAGACTCCATGTTTCCAGGATTAACTATAGCTGTCATCTATTAATGAGCTAGAAATGTGAGTTTAATCTTCAAGGCATAAGCATAGGAATTTTAATGGTGTGTCCTTTATACATTATTTAATAAATGTTTTGCAAGTCCCCCAAGTTGGAAGCTCACAAACTGGACATGGTAAATAAAAGGGTAAAGAAGTTTTGCTAACAATAATGACTAGTTGATAGATGTTATGACATTCACAAATATATTAAAGTATTTGAAAAACACTTTAATGCATGTTTATTATAATCTGCCATTAGCTGAATGCAATCTGTTTGCAGTATTTAAATTGGCATTTAAGTCTTCAGAGCAATTGCTTAATTCATGCATTTCTTACAAATACCTTTTCCATGTTGCTTTGTGGGGGGATAATTTGCTCTATGGAGTAATTTTTTTTTTGCGTGAACACAATAATGCGTTATATTTAGCCTTTGTTGTAGAACTACCACAATCATGTTCACAATGACCTTGCAGGGGTTTTTGGGCTCACTTTATCTGCTTTGCAATTGTCAAGAGAGAAGGCCCTTTGCTTTACACTCTTGGCTGTCTTCCTGCTTTGTCTCCCCTGTGACCCACACCTCTTTAGTACAGTGGGTCAGATTAGCAGGGCAGCCTGGAGTCATGAGAGAGGAAAAGCTAGCTGGACCCCGCAATCTCAGCCATTTGGTTTCACTGTAATCTGGCCATTTGGGATCAGTTCAGTAACCAATTAAGCAAGACAAGCACTGACAAGATAATGTATTACTTCTCAGTCATCCCCTTTCACAGAAGAATCTGTAACACTTCGAATCAGCACTACGGTGTGATTAGGTTCTGGTAAGGGTCCAATGAGATGTGTGCTGAAGTTCCCAAAACATTATAGGGTCCAAGTGTTATTGAATCCAGGTCTAAGTTCATGAAAAGCGTAGGACTAGACACAGGTGTGTAATAAGTGTGTCCCTACTTTTTTTGTTTGTTTGTTTTTGAGGCGGAGTCTCACTCTCTCGCCCAGGCTGGAGTGCAGAGGCACAATCTCAGCTCACTGCAACCTCCGCCTCTTGGGTTCAAGCGATTCTCCTGCCTCAGTCTCCCAAGTAGCTGGGATTACAGGCGTCCACCAGCATGCCTGGCTAATTTTTTTTTTTTTTTTTTTGTATTTTTAGTAGAGACGGGGTTTTACCATGTTGATCAGGCTGGTCTTGAATTCTTGACCTCAATTGAGCCACCCGCCTCGGCCTCCCAAAGTGCTGGGAATACAGCCAGGAGCCGCTGTGCCCAGCCCCTGTCACATGGGTCCGTGTGAAGAGACTCTACCAACAGGCTTTGTGTGAGCAACAAGGCTGTTTATTTCACCTGGGTGCATGTGGGCTGAGTCCGAAAAAGGAGTCAGCAAAGGGTGGTGGGATTATCATTAGTTTTTGTAGGTTTTGGGATAGGCGGTGGAGTTACGAGTAATGTTTTGCGGGCAGGGGGTGGATCTCACAAAGTACATTCTCAAGGGTGGGGAGAATTAACAAAGAACCTTTTTAGGGGTGGGGGAAATTACAAAGAACCTTCTTAAGTGTGGGGGAGATTACAAAGTACATTGATCAGTTAGGGTGGGGAAGAAACAAATCACAATGGTGGAATGTCATCAGTTAAGGCTATTTTCACTTCTTTTGTGCATCTTCAGTTGCTTCAGGCCATCTGGATGTATACGTGCAGGTCACAGGGGATATGATGGCTTAGCTTGGGCTCAGAAGCCTGACAGCCCCTACTTATTTTAACTATAAATTTTTACTCCTGGAGCTGATGGTGCCATGTATCTTTATATTTTTTCATAGTTGTTCTAAGTATTTTAAAACTTGTTCATAATTATTGGAACTTATTGTTATCACCAAATATCATTTCCTGGTATGTTTAGATTTTTTTTTTTTCTGGTATGTTTAGATTTTGAAAGACAACTTGTGGCAGTGGAAAATCAGTCATCATGCAAAGAGATTTTAGATCAGCCATTTAGAATATTTTGAGATAATCGTGAAATCTTTGGCAGTAGCCTTCAAATTCAGCCCCAAACTATTCTGAGTCAAACCAGCTTTGGTAGGTAGGGCTTGAAGCTCTTTTACTAAGTAAGAAATTAATATTTTCCTTTTTGGCATCTATAAACAGCCTTTTCTAGATCAGTGCTGTCCAAAAGAACTTTCTGCATTGCTGGACATGTTCTGTAATCTGTCCAGTATGATAGCCATGAGCCACATGTGGCTATTGAACACTTGAAATGTGGGCTAGTGTAATTGAGGAACTGAATTTTACATTTTATTTAGCCTTAATTAATTTAAATAGCCACATGAGGCTAGTGGCTACCATATTGGACAGTATAGTTCTGAATTTTCTCTCCATATTTCCTAGAGAGATAGCATTTAAAGGCAATTATCCTTTAATTAGAAAAAAAAAGTGGCAATTGGCATTGATAATACCAGAATTGAGATTTGACTTCATAATCCTATTGCTATGAAAAACCACTTGTGAGGCCACGTGCAGTGTCTCACGCTTGTAATCCCAGCACTTCGGGAGGCTGAGGCAGGTGGATCATGAAGTCAGGAGTTTGAGACCAGCCTGGCCAATACAGTGAAACCCTGTCTCTACTAAAAATACCAAAAAAAATTAGCTGCGCATGGTGGCAGGTACCTGTAATCCCAGCTACTCGGGAGAGTGAGACAGGAGAATCGCTTGGTCCCGGGAGAGGCAGAGGTTGCAGTGAGCCAAGATCGTGCCACTGCACTCCAGCCTGGGTGACAGAGCTAGACTCTATATCAAAAAAAAAGAAAAAGAAAAGAAAAACCACTTGTACTTGCTCTAAAGAAGATATTTTGTGCTGAAGTTCAACCCTACTCTAAAAACTGTTTCTCTTTTTAATTTCTATGTGTCTGCTAGCCTCAATAATGAGCATCACCCAGAGTTGTTTAGATGCCTGGCCCCTCGTGTCAGTGTTCATGAACTTGGGCTTATTTGCTCTTTTGCACATTATAGATCATGTATTCTTAGAGTCAGTTTCTGTACGTTTCAATTTTTCAAGGGAGAGGAGGTTCAGAGAAAGTTAGGAAGTAGGTAGTGATGCACAACTCTCGCACTCTTCCCCTGATTACAATCACAGAGACCCTGTGAAAAGTCTGACAAATGGGTACCCCTGGCTCCAGGAGCAGCCGAAGCCTCTGCCTCTGTTGGTTTCTGCCCTTCTTGTCTGGTTTCTTTCCCTTAGGTTTCAAACCCAGATCCTCTTGCTCAAGTCTAGCCTGTGGAGATTACCAAATCCACTTAAGGTGTAACCTACCATTATTTTTAGTAAAGCCATTAAAATGGGATTTGATTTAGCATCGAGCATGTTGTTTCCATTTTTAAACTAATTTGCTTTGATTAAAGCCATTATTTTGATCATGGAGAGGGACATGTTGTTAATTAGACTGTTTTACAAGACACTGCCTCTCATGTTTCTTGGGTGAGTGATGCTCTCGCACCCAGCATAGGTATCTAGGGTACTTCTCTCCAGGCCAGAGCTCAGGGTCCTGGGGGTTCCCCTCCTCTGGAAGGGACTCTTCCTCAATCAATTATTTAAAAATTTATTGACTATGTTTGTGCCTACTAATTATAGGTTGAAATAACTCCCAAATTATCTCTGTGTTGAAGATATTAACACCCCCTGATAACATTTCCCAAATTAGTGTCCATCCCATAGGGTGATGGGGATGCTTGAATAAATGCTCCATATAATCTTTTTTATTTTTTTTTTGGAGATTTATAATGCACAATAGCATGGTAAAGCCTCTAAGATGAGATACATATACTTATTTAACTTTTTATTGTTATTGTTTTCTGTTCTTTTCTTTTCTCTTTTAATAGAGACACAGTCTCACTCACTCTGTCACCCAGAATGCTCAGTGCATTCTTGAACTCCTGGCCTCAAGGGATCCGCCCACTTCAGCCCCCCAAGTAGCTGGAACTACAGGCGTGTGCCACCATGCCTGGCTGTTAGTGTTTTCAAAACAATTTTTCTTACAACACTTACTGTAGTATTTTTCAAATTACATGTCTTGGGTCATAAAATCAATTGAGCAGGTTAGGATCAGCATTTTTCTTGATGAAATAAAATGTGTAATAGAAGTGGTCACTGTGCATCCTTTTTATTGAGGGTTACTAGTGTTTGATGAAACTTTGGCTCCTCCGTGTATAACAAGTACCAGGCCACAAGGCAGTGGAGAGTAGTGGTTCAGAGCACTAGAGAGTCTGGGCACGTTGGCTCACGCCTGTAATCCCAACACTTTGGGAGGCCAAGGCAGGTGGATCACTTGAGGTCAGGAGTTCAAGACCAGCCTGGCCAACATGGCAAAACCCCGTCTCTACTAAAAATACAAAATTATCCGGGTGTGGTGATGTGTGCCTGTAATCCTCCCTCCAAGAAAAAAAAAAACCAACACTAGAAAAGCAGGACCCCGGACCCCTAGGTTCAAATCCTAACTCTGCACCACTCAGTCCATATGTAATAAGCAGCATATATGCATATTTATTATTTGCATTATTATTACATAAGTGTATATGTGTATACTGGTTCATGATGTAAAATATTGCCTATGAAACTAGGCTTGGGATCCACTTGAGGAAACACTGACCTAAGACAAAAATAATAGCTAACAGTGAGTAACATTATTGAGTGCTTACCAAGTCCTCCATGCTGAATGCTTTGCATCTTATCTTGTCTCTCACAACAGTCCTTTGGTGTAGGTATTGCCATTATCCCGCAGTACCTACATCCCAGTAAGTAGTGAAGGCAGAATAGGAACCCACGCAATCTGGTGACAGCCCAAGCGTTCAACCACCTCACCTCCCATCTTACAATGTGATAGCAATACATAGATGTACATCTACAAAACTGTGAGGCTCAAAAATTGTAGAGCATTGTACAAGTGCGGAAATAAGCTGATGCCAGTTATTTTCTGTGTAAGAGGAGGCCTGATGGGGGATAGGGGAATCATTGCACATTTAGGCAGGAAGAGACCTCACTGCTGCCAGCCTGTGGTCTCTGAAGGTTAATGCCCTTGAAAAAACAGCTATATGCCCAAAGAAATATGCTTGTCCCAGAGACTGACTACAGATTTTGTCTCCAGAGCTGTCTTCCTTCCCTGCTAACCACTTCCTAACTTCTGCACACATTTGTTTGTAGCAGATAGTGACAAATGGTCTCAGTGGATACGTCCGTCTTATAAATCTACCACTATTTACTACATCCTAAGTTATTTGTCTTTTCAAAATCACCTCCTGCCCACAAGTGCCTCGTGACATAGTTTTAATAAAATATATAGAAAACAATGTTGTTTTAAGAATTTCATATGACAAAAGAAGTCTTGAAAGTGAGGCTGGAAATATTTTTTCTCCAGTGCAATCTAGAAAGTAAAACTAATTTCATTTTGGAAGTAGATTTCAGTTTTCCTTAAAGGTCAAACTTAATGTAATCGAATCACTTAAAGTCCATAGACTTTGTCAGGTAGACTAGAAGAGGCAACAGCTTGCCATCATGCTTACTTTCCTTTAAAAAGTACAGAAGCTGTGTCTAACATGTGAAAAATTCTAAAGCTATTCAGATTTTGTTCAAGGCTGTAGAATCTTCCATCTCCGAGGACAGTGATCCAGACTCTATCTGTGGAATACAAAGGGGCAAGATGAACTGCCTTTGAGAAAACATTGAAAGTGGGGTAATACTTTTAGACAAGTGTAGACAAAGTTTAAGAAGTAACTATGCTTAACTATGGCGGTATAGGAAATTAGCCCATACTTTAAATGATATTATTTAACTTTGAAGCAATTATAATGAATTATGACAATCAACTGAATATAAACATAAATGTCTCCAAAAATAGCATAGCTTTACTATTCATCAAACATTTCATTTATTAACAAAGTAGATTTCTTACTCTTTTTTTTACACTTATGATGACTTGACTGCCAAAGAAATATTTAAATGGCAATAATTAGAAGTTTTAAAGCATAAATTAAAACTGTATGTAGCTAAAATTAACATTATATATTTTTTAAACTGTGCTGGTTGATAAAATAGTCTTTCAAGTTATTTTCATTCTGTTGATTCATGAGTGAATAGTGTTAATTAAGAAATGTTGATACCATTGTAATGCAATCCCAATAGAAATAGTATTTTTTTACTGAACTTGGAGTATTTGCAAATTAAAATTAGAATTCTGTAATATAATCATCCTGGAATTTCTAATGGAAATATATCTCCTGGAATTTCTAAATTCTAGTTTGCACTGAAACTTAAAGTATATTTATGTAGAAACACTGATAACTAAAATATACCTACATGTAGTAGCAGGAATATTAACTTGTGGGTGACATTTTTTCTGCCTTTGTGGTATTATGTTCCCACATACCATAGACTTCAAAAGTATGGCATTTTGAAACATTTTCCAGTCTTGTCATTGACAGCACAGTATTCACAAGAACCATATTTATCTCCTGTAATTTTAGCAGCTAATAGAATTGTTCTTGAGAAAGCTGATTATCTTTTCTGTGACATTTTGATTGGTGTTTCCCCATTTTAATTTCAGCTTACATGTGGCATAAAATTGATTTATAGGAAAAGGAGTGGCTTGCCATTTTATAACAAAATTTTGATTGTATATTTATGCACATAAAAATAAAGATGAAAATTCTCCATTAACTGATTCGCAGAACGATACAGTTATGATCAAATAGTGGCACGTCGTGATCTTTTAAGATCAAGCCACTGACCCAAATCAGTGTTCACTTACAGAATCATAAATGTAGCAATTCAGAAATGTTGCTTTTTATTAGCTATTGGACAATATTTGTGAAGTCCCTAGCACAGTCCTTGGCTCAGAGTGACTTTTTTTTCACTCTTCTTTCTTGTTCATAACACAAGTTCTAACTTATTTTATCGAAATGGGAAATTAAAGAGGATTTTCTGGATGATAACTGCTCCCCTGTTCAGTGTCTCAGAGCCAGAAAATGCCTTTGGAAGGCACGCAATTTATTTCTTAGAGTCTTGGCTTGACCATAGCCATCACAGAAGGATGAGACTCCATTCCACTTTGGTCTATGAATATTTTATATTAGTTCTCAACATATTGTTTGTCCAAGACAACTTAACATGACTCTGATGTTGTACCTTAAGGCTTACTTCGGTTTCATCCGGCTTCTAGTTTGTTTGCTTGTTGCATATTTACCTTGCCTTTCCAAATAAATCATTATCTCTTTGTGTTTAGAAATTATATTAAGTAAATGTTTTTGTCTTAGGGCATTTGATGTTTTTTCGATAGGAGTCAGCTATTTTGTAAATAAAGTCCAATTGGAACACAGCCATACCCATTGTTTACATGTTACCTGTGACTGCCTCTACATGAACACTGAAGAGTTGAGTAACTGGAACAGAGACCAGGTGGCCCATAAAGGTGACAATGCACTGGCTAGCCTGTCATTGACTGAATTTTTAATTTTGATTAATTCAAATTTTAATAGCCTCTGTGGCTACTGGACAGCAGTTTCAGATGGAACACAAAGGTGTTCTTTCCTCCAGCCAGTTAACTAATGTGATCTGGCTTCTTGTGCTGCCCTAAGATGCAGCACCCTTCCACTGGGTTCTTCAGACAGACCATTGACCTTTGCCCATGGCTGGCCTGGGCAGACCCTGGACTGAAGAAGTTCTTAATGAGTTGCTACTTTGGACAGCACCACAAGCCCAGAAGAGATGGCAAGCGAGGCAGGGGGCAGAGGTTCTCAACCGTGGCTGCACAAAAAATCATCTGACGAACTCTACAATTCCAGCAGCACCCCAAATCTATTAAATCAGAATCTCTGGGTGGGTCGGGGAGCTCAGACACCAAACTTTTTTTTTAAAAGCTTCCCAGATGATTTCATTGTGCTCTACTGGCTAGGCAACATCACAGGTGAGCTAGGTAGCCTGTGTACTTCAGAATTCCACCGGGTCATCACAGGCAAGCTTATGGGCAGATGGGCAGGGAAATGGACACATGAAGGCCAGTGGACACCTAGCTTAGCTTAACAGGAAAGCTCTGGTGGGGACTGAGCTGTTTTCCCACCTGGTTTCTCTAGCACCAGGGCCCATTTGCTCAGTAGGGCCAAAGTGTAGATTTGTGTGTGACAGAGGTGAGCTTCAAAGAAGGAAAAATGCAGGATCTTCCAACTCACACATCCAGTGCTTTCTACTTATGTATTCAAAAACATTTATAGAGCACGTTTTAATACATTTTTGTGTTGCTATAAAGGAATACCCGAGGGTAGTGGGTAATTTATAAAGAAAAGAGGTTTATTTGGCTCCTAGTTTTGCAGGCTGTACGAGAAGCATGGTGCCAACATCTGGTTCTGGTGTGGGCTTCAGGCTGTTTCCACTCATGGTGGAAGGTGTGGGGGAGCCAGTGTGTGCAGAAATCACATGCCGAGAGAGGAGGCAACCAGAGAGAAGGGAGGGAGGGGACAGCCTCTTTTTAACAACCAGCTTTCTTGGGAACTCATAGAGTGAAAACTTATTACTGTGAGGTTGCTACCAAGACATTTATGAAGGATCAGCCCCATTACCTAAACCCCTCCCATTAGTCCCCACCGCTAACATTGGGTATCAAATTTCAACATAAGGTTTGGAGGGATCAAATATCCAAACTATACCAGAGTGCCTACTGCATGTTTAAGATATGCCACACTTATTCAGTCTAGTGGGGTGACCGCCATGTAAACAGTTACCATACAGTGGGGTAAGCATGCTAATTGAGAGGCATCCTAGGGTACCATGAGAACATGAGGGGCAGCCGCCCTGGATAGATAAGGGGAGAGACATCAGGTGGTGCTTTCCAGAGATGGTGACACCCAAGCTGAGTCTTATAGGATCAAAAAGAGTAGTCACGTGAAAAGGGGAAAATGAAAAAAAGCAGATACACACTGGGATGAGGCCCTGGCTGACTTTTCTGTCCCTAAGTCTGAACACTATAAGATAGCTCCTTCCTGAGGAAGACTCTCCCTGCTATTTTAGCAAACCTCATGGAATGTCCTTATTTTAACTGGCCTTTACCATTTACTCATTCACTCATTCATTCAAATATGATTTATTGAAGCATTGCTATGTGTAGCCATAATCTAGGTATTGGTGATAGAGCAATGAACAAAATGGACATTTCTGTCCTCAGGGAGCTTTACATTATAGTGGGGAAGACAGACCGTAGATAAATAAATAGTATAGTGTATGCTGTATGTGCTATGGAGAAAAAAAATCATGGTAAAGAATTTGGGGGTGCGGAGAATGTTTTCTAAGAACTACAAGTCTCATTGCTGAATGAGGCAACCCCCTTCCACCCTTTGTCATCCCAACTCTTCATTCAACTCCCAGTCACTCCTGTTTATTTCTTAAAGAACTGACAATCTGGCTCCATGTCTTCCTGTACCTCCCTTTCTCCCCCAACTCTTGCAGTAACTTATGGCAATGACATCATCCTAGAGGGTCTGACCGATGAATTCAGCCTCAAACTCCATTGGACCTTCTTAGCATCTTCACCTCCACTAAACCATACCTACTCACTCTCAAGCCTTCACCCAAACTCTTGTCTGGCTGCTATTTTTTCACCTCAGAAATCTTAACCCCACTATCCCATTCTCTGAACATAACTGTGCATCCTTTGAACATAACTGTGCATCCTGCCAGCTCTTCCTTTCTTTGTTTCTTTTTTTTTTTTTTTTGAGACGGAGTCTCGCTCTGTCGCCCAGGCTGGAGTGCAGTGGTGCGATCTCGGCTCACTGCAAGCTCCGCCTCCCGGGTTCACGCCATTCTCCTGGCTTAGCCTCTCTGAGTTGCTGGGACTACCGGCGCCCGCCACCACGCCTGGCTAATTTTTTGTACTTTTAGTAGAAACAGGGTTTCACCGTGGTCTTGATCTCCTGACCTCGTGATCCGCCCACCTCGGCCTCCCAAAGTGCTGGGATTACAAGCATGAGCCACCGTGCCCGGCTCCTTCCAGCTCTTTCATACCCTACTCCTCAATCTATTTTTTCATTGAGACCTCTAGTCTCTTGACTTCCCACAGCTGCCCAAACTCTTTCTTATACATCCATCTGTATCTCTGTTTTCACAGTGCTATAAAGAACGGCCCAAGAGTGGGTAATTTATCAAGGAAAGTTCTGCATGGCTAGGGAGGCCTCAGCAAACTTAAAATCATGGCAGAAGGGGAAGCAGGCACGTCTTACATGGCTGCAGGTGAGAGAGAGAGTGAGTTCATGAGAGTTCATGAGAGAGAGCATGTGAAGGTGGAACTGTTAAACACTTATAAAACCATCAGATCTTGTGAGAACTCACTCACTACCATGAGAACAGCATGGGGAAACTGCCCTCTTGATTTAGTCACCTCCCACCAGGCCCCTCCCTCAACACATGGGGATTATTGGGATTACAGTTCTAGGTGAGATTTGGGTGGGGACACAGAGCCAAACCATATCAACCTCCTTTCCTCAGAGGATATGATGTCCATTTTTCTTTGTGTTTAAGACCAGCACATCACCGGAACCCCTAATGCCATCTCCTCTCACTTCCTTTGGGTCCGGGGTTTTTGCTCTATTATTATATTCCTCTCTTCTGTGGTCCTGTACCTCTCTCTGCTCTTTGCTAGCTCCTTCCCATCAGACAAGCATTTGCAAATTTCTTCCATTCTAAAAAATAATTCTCCTGGGTTAAATAAATTAAGGTAGATCTCTACAATAGAATACTATACAGTCCTCTGAAATGTTGACGGAGTTGTATATATCTCCAATAAAGAGATGATTACAAAAAGAAGTGAAAAAGTTTAAAGAGCTTTTTTAAGTGATTTCCTTTTTAAATTTTAATTATTTACATGTTTAATCCTTACTTGTGGTAAAATCCACATAACGGAATTGACCACCTTCACTATTTTTAAGTGTACAGTTCCGTAGTCCCAAGTATATTAACATTGCTGTACATCCAATCTCCAAAACTTCTTTCGTCTTACAGAACTGAAACTCTACACCCATTAAACAACTCCCCATATCCTCCTACCCCTAGCCCCTGGCAACCATTATTCTACTTTTCTCTATGAATTTAATTTCTCTAGATACCTCATATAAGTGGAATCATATGGTATAGTATTTGTCTTTTTGTGGCTGGCTTATTTCACCTAGCGTAATGTCCTCATGATTCATCCATGTTGTAGTATGTGTCATCATTTCCTTCCTTTTTAAGGCTGAATAATATTCCATAGTATATATACCACATTTCAAATCATTTTATTTTTGAAGAAAAATATTTTTGTTAGTATATGTAAGTGTATATATTCATATGAATATATTACATGCAAACATGCACACATATATATATTTGTGCAAAAGATTGCACATCAAATGTAACAGTGGTTATCTCTGAATTGGGGATTTTTTTTTTAGTACTTCTCATCTTCTTCTTTATCACCATCTCTGCCTTCTGAAGTATTTCCAATGAACACATTTCCCTATAGCGAAAGCCAAATCATTGGCTGCAATGCCATTACCCCCAGGATGGGGCACTTGCCCACCTCTCTGGCTCACCTATCACCACTCCCTGACTTACTCATGATTCCCTAAGCATCACAAACTCTGTTTCCTGCACACACAAGTGGTTGGGAGCCTTGCAGCCCTGCCCATGCCCTGGCATCTGCATGCAGTGCCTCCTCACCAGCTTAAAGCCTTCACATCCCTGAAGACCCAGCCCAGGGCCATTACCTCCTCGCTTGCCCACCACCTGCCCCAGTGCTGGGTTAGTTTCCTCTCTTTGGAGCTCCCTGGTTTCCTGTACCAATTTCCAGCTGCTGCACTTATTTCCTAATTAATTATCTATGAGTTGCATAGGAGTGGGACTGTGTCTTCGTATTCACTCCATTTAGCACAGAGCCCAGCCAGCAAGCTCAGCAATTTGGGGAGCCACTTTTGGTTCAGAGGGACTGGACTGCAGCATGCTCAGAAAGGCAGTGGGAAAGGAGATGGTAGACTTGCCCTGGGGCCCTTCATTCCACAACACCCTGCTGCCCCTTGCACGAACAATGTAAAGATTTTTAAATATATTACATTTTATTAAAAATAAATGAGATGTTATTGAAAATAAATTTGATATTTAAGTGATTGAAAAACTATGTTTTAATTTTTTAAGTAATTTCAGCTGTTTAGGAGGTACATGTCCAAGTTTGTTACCTAAATATATTGCATGATACTGAAGTTTGGGATACAATTGTTCTCATCACCCAGGTACTGAGCATAGTACCCAATAGTTAGTTTTTCAGTCCTTGCTGTCCTCCCTCCCCTCTCTGGTAGTCCTCATCTTTATGTCCATGAGTACCCATTGTTTAGCTCCCACTTATGAGAACATACAGTATTTGTTTTTCTGTTTCTGCATTAATTCACTGAGGATAATGGCCTCCAGCTGCATCCATGTTGTTGCAAAGGACATGATTTCATTCTTTTTTATGGCTGTATAGTATTCCATGGTGTATATGTACCACATTTTCTTTGACCAGTTCCCCATTGATGGGTACCTAGGTTGATTCCATGTCTTTGCTATTGTGAATAGAGCTGTGATGAACATATGAGTGCATGTGTCTTTTTGGTAGAATGATATATTTTCTTTTGGCTCTATATCCAGTAAGAGGACTGCTGGGTTGAATGGTAGTTCTGTTTCAAGTTCTTTGAACTGCTCCAAACTGCTTTCCACTGTGACTGGACTAATTTATATTCCCACCAACAGTTCCTAAGCATTCCCTTTTCTCTGCAGCCTTGCCAACATCTGTTGTTTTTTGACATTTTAGTAATAGCCATTCTGACTGGTGGGAGATGGTATCACACTGTGGTTTTGATTTGCATTTCTCTGATGATTAAACCTTTTCTTTTCTTTTTTTTTTTTTTATTTTTGAGACAGTCTTGCTGCGATGCCCAGGTTGGAGTGCAATGGTGCAATCTCAGCTCCCTGCAACCTCCGCCTCCTGGGTTCAAGCTATTCTCCTGCCCCAGTCTCCCAAGTAGCTGGGACTACAGGCATGTGCCACCATGCCCGGCTGATTTTTGTGTTTTTAGTAGAGATGGGGTTTCACCATATTGGCCAGACTGGTCTCGAACTCCTGACCTCAAATGATCTGCCCACCTTGTCCTCCCAAAGTGCTGGTATTACAGGCGTGAGCCACTGCGCCCAGCTGATTAAACCTTTTTTTTTTTTTCATGTTTGTTGGCTGCTTGTATGTCTTTTTTTGAGACGTGTGTGTTCATGTCTTTTGCTCATTTTTTATTTGGGTTATTTGTTTTTTGCTTGTTTAATTGTTTCTTATAAATTCTGGATATTAGACCTTAGTTACGTGCATAGTTTACCAACATTTTCTTCTCCCATTCTGTAGGTTGTCTGTTTACTCTGTTGTTAGTTCCTTTGCTGTGCAGAAACTCTTTAGCTTAATTAGGTCCCACTTCTCAATTTTTGTTTTTGTTGCAATTGCTTTTGAGAACTAAGTGGTAAATTCTTTTCCCAAGGTTGATGTCCTGAATGGTGTTTCCTAGGTTTTCTTCTAGGATTCTTATAGTTTGAAACCTTACATTTAAATATTTAATCCATCTTGAGTTAATTTTTGTATATGGTGAAAGGTAGAAGTCCAGTTTTATTTTATTTATTTTATTTTATTTTATTTATTTATTTTTGAGACAGAGTCTCACTCTGTTGCCCAGGCTGGAGTGCAGTGGCGCGATCTTGGCTCACTGCAACCTCCACCTCCCAGGTCACACCATTCTCCTGCCTCAGCCTCCCAAGTAGCTGGGACTACAGGCACCCACCACCATGCCCGGCTAATTTTTTGTATTTTTAGTAGAGACTGGGTTTCACTGTGTTAGCCAAGATGGTCTCGATCTCCTGGCCTCGTAATCTGCCCGCCTCGGCCTCCCAAAGTGCTGGGATTACAGACGTGAGCCACCACGCCCGGCCTCAGTTTTATTTTTCTGCATAAGGCTAGCCAGCTATCCCAGCAGCATTTACTGAGTAGGGAGTCCTTTCCCCATTGCCTATTTTTTGTCAATTTTGTCAAAGATCAGGTGGCTGCAGGTGTGTGGCATTAATTCTGTGTTTATTCTGTTCCACTAGTCTGTCTGTTTTTGTACCCGTACTATGCTGTTTTGATTACTGTAACCTTATAGTATAGTCTGAAGTTGGGTAATGTGATACCTCTGGTTTTGTTCTTTATGCTTAGGATTGCTTTGGTTATTCCAGCTCTTGTTTGGTTCCATGTGAATTTTAGAATAGGTTTTTTCTAGTTCTGTGGGAAATGACATTGGTAGTTTGATAGGAATAGTGTTGAATTTGTAGATTGTTTTAGGAAGAACAGCCATTTTAATAATATTGATTCTTCCAATCTGTGAGCATAGAATGTTTTCCATTCGGTTGTGTCATCTGTAATTTCTTTCAGCAGTGTTTTGTAGTTCTCCTTATAGAGATCGTTCACCTCCTTGGTTAGATATATTCCTAGATTTTTTGTTTTATTTTGTTTTTTGCAGCTATTGTAAATGGGATTGTGTTCTTGATTTGGCTCTTAGCTTTTTTTTTTGTTTTTTTGAGACAGAGTCTCCCTCTGTCATCCAGGCTGGAGCGCAATGGTGCAATCTCAGCTCACTGCAACCTCCGCCTCCTGGGTTCCAGCAATTCTCATGCCTCAACCTCCCGAGTAGTTGGGAGGTGTGCACCACCATGTCCAGCTAATTTTTATATTTTTAGTAGAGACAGGGTTTTGCCATGTTGGCCAGGCCGTTCTCAAACTCCTGGGCTTAAGTGATCTGCCAGCCTCAGCCTCTCAAAGTGCTGGGATTACAGGTGTCAGCCACTGTACCTGGCCAAGTTTATAGGATTTTCTAAGTATAGATTCATACCACCCACAAAGAGAGATAGTTTGACTTTTTCTTTTCCTATTTATTATTTTCTTTCTCTTGCCTGATTACTGTGGCAAGGATTTCCAGTACTATGTCAAATAGGAGTGGTGAGAGTGGGCATCCTTGTCTTGCTCCAGTTCTCAAGGGGAACGCTTCCAGGTTTTGCCCATTCAGTATAATGTTGGCTGTGGGTTTGTCCTAGATGGTTCTTATTATTTTGAGGTATGTTCCTTCAATGCCTAGCTTCTTTATTTTTATCATGAAAGAATGTTGGATTGTATTGAAAGCTTTTTCCACGTCTATTGAGATGATCATATGGTTTTTGTTTTTAATTCTGTTTATGTTATGAATCACATTTACCGATTTGCATATGTTGAACCAGCCTTGCATCCCAGAAGTGAAGCCTATGCGATCACGGGGAATTAACTTTTTGATGTGCTGCTGGATTCGATTTGCTAATATTTTGTTGAGGACTTTTGTGTCTATGTTCATCAGGGATATTGGCCTGTAGTTTTCTTTTTTTGTTACATCTTTACCAGATTTTGTTATCAAGGTGATGCTGGCTTCATAAAATGAGTTAGGGAGGAGTCCCTCCTCCTTGATTTTTTGACTAGTTCTAGTAGAATTGGTACCAGCTCTTCCTTGTACATCTGGTAGAATTTGGCTGTGAATACATCTGGTCTGGGGCTTTTTTCATTGGTAGATTTTTTTAAATTACTGCTTAAATTTCAGAACTTGATATTGGTCTGTCCAGAGTTTCATTTTCTGATTCAATCTTGGAAGACTGAAAAACAAACGCTACATTTCAGGTTTTTTTTGTTTTGTTTTTTTTGGCATAGTCTTACTCTGTCACCCAGGCTGGAATATAGTGGTGCAAACATGGCTCACTGCAGCCTCGACCTGCCTGGCTCAAGCCATCCTCCTACCTCAGTCTCCCAAGTAGCTGGGACCACAGGTGTGCACCTCCACACTTGGCTAATTTTTGTATTTTTTGTGCAGACGAGGTTTTGCCATGTTGCCCAGGCTGGTCTCGAACCCCTGGGCTCAAGGAATCCACCTGCCTGGGCCTCCCAAAGTGCTGGGATTACAGGCATGAGCCACTGTGCTCGGCCATACATTTTGATCTTAATGATACTGGTCAACTCTGGCACCTATGCTGGGTCAGGTGGGCAGGGCCTTCTGTTGTGTTGGGCCCATCAGGCATGTTCAATAAATACCTGTTAACTTCCTTAATAACCCTGCTAGTTCCCTGTTATCAAACTTCTCTTCCTTAAATTCATCCACTTTGACAGGCTGGGACAAGAGTTCTTTAACAGCAAAGGAGGCCTCTATTATCACCCTCCAAGTCATGCGATAGTGACTAGCTGCTCACACTACATGTATGATTGACCTTGAACAGGACCCTTATGGGAAATAAAAACAAATCAAAAGATCTGCTACCGACATGGCACCCTAGGGTGTTTAAGCACCTTAGTAGGTGAAAACTTAATGAATATTTACTGCACTTGATGTTGCCAGCTACACCTGGACGGTGAGGGGCAGTTAATATCTGATCGTTCGTAATAGTGGTTCACACTGACAAGCTCAGAAAGGCCATCAAAATTTGGTAAAACAAATCTTGCAAAATGGTGTAGTTAGGTAGTTTGGGGAAATTTTCTTATGTATCAAAGGAGGATCTGTAGGCCTCCCTTAGGGGACATTGAAGGGACAGAAGGAAAAATGAAAGACAGTTTTAATTACTGTGGAAATGAACTGATTGGAGTGGTCTTCAGCTTCTCAGCCCACAAGGTTTTCTCTTGATTTTTCCTTGAGAGAATTGGCCCTATGTGAATGGTTTACCCAGAGCATCTGAAATAATTTTAGGAAAAATATTGATTGATGACAGGACATTTCATGTTTGAAATGATACATTTTTTAGCTCTTGAATGAGTATGTTGTATATTGGCATAGGTAACCTGTACTATTTGCATCAGAGTCACAGCCTCTTCATTCAATGTTGTCTTCATCCAAGATCAGGTCCTTTTGTAGAAATCTGGCTAGACTAGTTAGTTCTGGTTTTTATATTGTTGTTTTCTTTCATTTTTTTCTAGTAGGCTAGAAAAAGTAGTAACAGCGTTACTTGGAATAAGCATTAGACTTGCAGATGTAATATCAGCATTCAAGTCCTGGCCTAATCACCTGCTATATTGGCTGTGTGCTTGGATAAGTTATTTATTTTAGCTTAGGTTTCCATTTTTCAGCAGTAAAGTGTGGATATACTTGTCTGTCTGGCTCTCTAAACTGTATGTGGTTGAAAGTAGGGGTCATGGCTCATCCACCACTGGAAACTCAATATATGGGATAGATCCTTGCAAGTAAGAACTCTGTAAATATTTGTTGAACAAGTAAGATTGATCTTAAAGAGGAAGTAGAATGAGAAGCAGCAGAGTGTAGTGTTAAGAGCACAGGTCCTGGAGTTAGACCCCCTGGGCCCAATCCTGGTTCCAGTATTCCCAGCAATGTGATGTTGGACAGGTTATTACTTTTGTGCATCTGTAAAAGTGGATGCTAGTACCTACCTCCTAGGGTTGTTGTATTAGTTGTGCCAGGCACATAGTAAGTGCTATATACATAACAGTCATTAATACAGTGCATGAAACATTTTGCAAAGTGCTATTCACATAAAGGTAATATGTATTCCATGAGGTCTTGCTCATGGAAGGTCTTCACACCATGAAGTACTTTCAGTACTGTGTCTTTCCCGGTCTTAACTAGTGGTAATTCCTTTCAGTTTCACATTTACTTCGGTCCAGCTAGTGTGTCTTTCACCTGGATCCATTTAATGACACTGGCGATCACCTTGATGCAAATATAAGGTTCCAAGAAAGACTGAGCTTGAACTGACCTGCCTGGAACTCTTCTACCTACTCTCTTCTTCCACCACTTGATATTTAGAAATAAGTCTGATAACTCCCATGCATTACAAATTTTTAAGACAATGTTAAATAACTGTGGTTTGATGTGTGAAAACCCTGTACTAGTTTCCACACTGGTTTCCCTACCTCCTGCCTTTTGGCCACCGGAGTCTCATGCGTAGGTCCTGCTTACCTCATCTTCCCTGAACTTCACTTTCACAAGGTCTCCCTGCATCCCAGAGCCCTCTTGAGTGACTACTTATTTATAGGACCAAATCCAAGCTACAGGGATTGGCATTCAAGGCCACATATAATCTGAACCCATTTTATTTGTCCACATTTTTCTTCCAGTTCCTCACTTATGTAGACTTTTACTGCCCACCGATCTGAACCCTGTCCTGTCTTCTTCTGTTTTCATGGTTCCCACATTGAAATGCCCTCCCTGGCCCATTCTATTTATTTACATTTGTCCACAGCTTTAAGACCCACTTGTTCCATAAACCTTACCTTTTCCTAAATATTGACTGGCTTCGTCCTATATTTTGGCATTTGGTTATATTTAATTAACAGCTTTATTAGATGCCATTTTTATTAGTATCTTCTCATTAAAGACTCAGACCAAGTTGATAATATTAAAATTATTATAAGCTTTCCAGTTGGGCATTTAGGAAAACTGTCCTTGTTTTGTACGTGTAAGTAAAAAAATAAATCAATAACATTTTTCTCTTGGCAGCTGTATTTCTACCTTACTGCGCATTAAGTATAGCCCTAGAGTCCAGACCATATGCAGTAAAACAAAATAATATTATAGAGCAGGGCAAGGCTGTTACTATTATGGGAACCATAAGTATATATTTCTTGACTTTTTATGAGAACCGTAAGTACGTATTTCTTGACTTTTTAGAATACATGAGACTTGGGCTGTTTTAGTATATCAACATTTCGTCACTATTTAACCATGGAT
This sequence comes from Pan troglodytes, assembly GCF_028858775.2. Lineage (NCBI taxonomy): Eukaryota > Metazoa > Chordata > Mammalia > Primates > Hominidae > Pan > Pan troglodytes. Next base: position 47,607,017 of record NC_072401.2, read on the forward strand.
AGACTATTGAATTAAGAGCTGGAACCCCACCGTCATTTAAGTACATAGTGGGAATTCAGTATTTAAGTACATAGTGGGAATTCAATAAATGTGTACAGATTGATTTGTGGCTTATTTTGGGCTCCTCACTGATTTAGTCTGATTTGTACATTTCAAGTCATCTCTTTTTACTAATTTAGAATATCATCTAATACTGAAGTTTTATTAAATTTAAGAAATAATGAAATAAAATGTTGTTGCTAGAGTACAGACATAGTACATCCATCCTTATAATCAACATCCTTTTCCTTTTCTTTTCCCCTCTCTGTTCCTTCTTTTTCTTCTGTTTTTTCACATTGATGATTATCTGAAATGAGGAGAGCAATGAGCTAGGAGCTGTATAGATGTGTAGATGAATGAAACATTGCCTCCTCTCTCTAAGAAATTACAGCTGAGCATAGCAGACATACATGTGAACAACTATGATCTACCCATATTATGAGATTAAATGAAATCAGGGTTAAATATTTACATAAGAAAACTTTGGGGAAATACAGAGAAAGGAATAGAAGGTTAGAAAGTATATAACTTATCCTTACTAAGGATTTCCTTGCTAAGGAAAGTATATAAATCATCCTTACTAAGCTTCTAGTATGTGCCAAACCCTGCACTAGATAATAATTATGTGACTGCATCCCCATAACAAATATTTGAGGTAGGTACATTAATCTGCTTTTCAAAAATAAATAAATTGGAATGCACTGTGATTAAATAAATTGCTTAAATTCAAACAGCTAGTACAGACAGAGCTGGGATTCAAATCAACCTGTCTTAGAAGAATAAGTTCACAAGATCTATTGTACATCATGGTGACTAGAGCTATTGACAATATATCGTATACTTGAAAATTGCTAAGAGAGTAGATTTTAAGTGTTCTCACCACAGAAAAATAAGTATGTGGGATAATGCATATATTAATTTGTTTGATTTATCCATTCCACAGTACATACATATATCAAAACATCATGTTGTACACCATAAATATATACAACTTTTATTTGTCAATTAAAAAATAGCACACAACAATAAATCAACCTGTCTTTGTGTCAGGATAAAAATATAGTAATTATGTAAATAAAAACGTTTCAATGGGTGCTTCTTTTAAATAACCACAGAGCTTTGCAAGGGTTTGCATTTCCCTAGAAGAACTTAGCCAGGATAAAAAGCAATAAGATGCAAAATATTAATATTAATAATAATAATGCTTAGATGGAAAAAAGCAAAACCTTTTTAAGAAAACACCCTTCAGTTTTGAAGCTTCCCAGGTAGTGAAACACTAATTAAAAGAATAGGTAATAGCCAGGTGCGGTTGCTCACACTGTATTCCCAGCACTTTAGGAGGCTGAGGTGTGGGGAGGATTGCTTGAACTCAGGAGTTTGAGACCAGCCTGGGCCACATAGTGAGACCCCATCTCAACAAAAACATCAATAAATTAGCCGGGCATGGTGGCATGCACCTGTAGTCCCAGCTACTCAGGAGGCTGAAATGGGAGGATCACTTGAGCCCAGAAGGTTAAGGCTGCAGTGAGCCATGACAACAGAGCAAGATCTTGTCTCAAAAAAAAAAAAAAAAAAAAGAATAGGTAGAAACATTGAATGACTATGACTTATTTGGGCTTAGACACCAATTTTATGTGCAGGTGTTTGCCTCAACAGTTCCTTCTTCCAGATGAACATTAGAAACACTGTCAAATTCCAAACTAATCTCCTTAAGTTTTTCTATTGAATTCTTTGGTATCTCTAAATTTGGCAAGAGTGGTTTTCTTCACAGTATTCTGTTAATGATTTACCTTCCAGGAACATTTATTCAAGTTTTTGTGTCTCTTAGTAGTTTTGTGGGATTTGTTCATGTACATTTCTTATAGGTAGTCCTCAATATTTTATGGGTTTTGTTGCTATTGTAGATGTTTCCATTTTTATTCTGTATATTTAAAAGTTGTGGCCAGGCATGGTGGCTCATGCCTGTAATCCCAGCACTTTGGGAGGCAGAAGCGGGTGAATCACGAGGTCAGGAGATCGAGACCATACCGGCTAACACGGTGAAACACCATCTCTACTAAAAATACAAAAAATTAGCTGGGTGTGGTGGTGGGCGCCTGTAGTCCCAGCTACTCGGGAGTTGGAGGCAGGAGAATGGCGTGAACCCGGAAGGCGGAGCTTGCAGTGAGCCGAGATCCTGCCACTGCACTCCAGCCTGGGCGACAGAGCGAGACTCTGTCTCAAAAAAAAAAAAAAAAAAAAGTTGTTTGGATTTTTATCCTTTATCCAATTCATTATATGAACACTCATTAACTCCAATAATATTTTAATCAATTATCTGGTCTTGCTGTTGCAGATAATAATTCTATGTTATTGTAATTAGACCCCTTATTTTTGCTTCTCATCTTACTGAATTGGTAAAAACGGCCAGAACAGCATTAATGATCATGATAATAGTATTCGTTCATCCTAATTTTGTTTAATAGGAAAGCTCCCCTTTCATCCCAAAGAATGATGCTGGATGGTACTTTGAAAAAGAGTTTGAAAAAGAGAGATACTCATTATAAAATCTTTTTATTCCTGGTTTTCTTAGCTATTTTGTAAGGAATGATCACTGAATTTTATCAAATATCTTTTGTGTTTGTTTGTTTGTTTGAGACAGGGTCTAGGTCTGTTCCCCAGGCTGGAGTGCAGTGGCGTGATCTCAGCTCACTGCAGCTTTGACCTCCCAGGCTCAAGTGATCCTCCCACCTTAGCCTCCTGAGTAGCTAGGACTTACAGGTGTGCGACACCACACCTGGCTAATGTTTGTATAATATTTTTGGTATAGTTAAGGTTTCGCCATGTTGCCCAGGCTGGTCTCAAACTCCTGAGCTCAAGCAATCTGCCCACCTCAGCCTCCCAAAGTGCTGGGATTGCAGGCATGAGCCACTGTACCTGGCCCCTCAAATGTCTTTTTAACATCTTTTGAGTTCATTCTAAGGCTTTGACTCATTAATATGTTACATGTTGATAATAACAACTGTAAATTTTCTGGGATAAACTCTCCGGGGTCATGGTTTATTTTTCTTCTAGTATATTGTTGACATATGCTATTTTCTATTTCAGACTTTTTTTACCCATCTTATTTATCAGGGCAATAAGTATATATCATATGTAATTACATTTGGAGATTACATTGTACATACACTTATATCCTGAATTTTCTGCATATATAAGCATTTTCCTATGGCATTAGAAATTCTTCAAAAACATATTTGAATGACTGCGAATTAATTATAGGTATACTATAACTTACTCCTTCCTCTGTTTTTCATTGCTTCAGGTTTTTTTCTAACTTTCTGCTGTTATAAAATAATGCATAGGCTGGGTGCGGCAGCTCATGCCTGTAATCCCAGCACTTTGGGAGACTGAGACGGGTGGATCATTTGAGGTCAGGAGTTCGAGATCAGCCTAGCCAACATGGTGAAACCCTGCCTCTACTAAAAACACAAAAATTAGCCAGGTGTGGTGGTGGGTACCTGTAGTGCCAGCTACTCAGGAGGCTGAAGCAGGAGAATCGCTTGAACCTGGAAGGCAGAGGTTTCAGTGAGCCAAGATTGCGCTACCGCACACCAACCTGGGTGACAGAGCGAGACTCTGTCTCAAAATAAAATAAAATAAAAATAATGCAGAGATGAACATCTTTATATATAAACTTTTGTTCATATCTTGGATTGTTTCCTTAGTGTATTAGTTTCCAAGGGCTGCCACAACAAATTACCACAGACTTTGTGGCTTAAAACAGGAGAAACTTATTCTTTCACAGTCCTGGAGGCCGGAAATCCAAAACCAAGTTGTCAGCAGCGCCCTGCTCCTATTGAAGGCTCTAGGGGAGAATCCTTCCTCACCTCTTCCAGCTTCTGGTGGCTCCTGGCCTTCTCTGGCAGCATTATTCCAATCTCTGCCTCTGTCTTCATGTGTGCTTCTTCCCTATGTGTGTCTATTTCCTCTCCTCTTTTCTATAAGGACATCAGTCATTGGATTTAGGTCCCACCCTAAATCCAGGAAGATCACTTCTCAAGATCCTTAACTAATTGCATCTGCAATACCTCTGTTTCCAAAGAAGATGACACTCACAGGTAATGGGGATTAGGTCTTGGACACATCCTCTGGAGGGACACAATTCAGTCCAGTACGCTTAGTGTGAATTTGTGTGAGCAGAAATACGAAGTCAAGGATGGGAGCATTTTTAAGCCTCCTGATACCTATCACCCAGTTGTTTTCCAAAGTGTGTAAAAGGACCTGCTCATTTATCATCAATGGTATGGAGAATACCCATTTGTCTACCTCTTTGCCTGCATTAAGTATTACCATTTTTAAAAATATCTTTTCTTCTTGGATAGAGTAAAATTGGAAATTCATTATTTTAAAATTTCTTTAATAATTGGTGAAGTTGGGCCGGACGCGGTGGCTCATGCCTGTAATCCCAGCACTTTGGGAGGCCGAGGCGGGCAGATCACAAGGTCAGGAGATCGAGACCATCCTGGCTAACACAGTGAAACCCCATCTCTACTAAAAAAATACAAAAAAAATTAGCCGGGTGTGGTGGCTGGCGCCTGTAGTCTCAGCTGCTCGGGAGGCTGAGGCAGGAGAATGGTGTGAACCTGGGAGGCGGAGCTTGTAGTGAGCCTAGATCGAGCCACTGCACTCCAGCCTGGGCGACAGAGTGAGATCCAGTCTCAAAAAATAATAAGAATAATAATAATTGTTGAAGTTGAACAAAATTTTTGTGCACTTACTATGAATATTTGTATTTCTTCTACTGTAAAATATTTGTTTACATCTCTTGCCCATTTTTCTTTTGATGCATTAGTGCTCTTCTTATAGATACTAACATTATATATGAAGAATATTAGCCAGTTCTTTGACCTATTGCTTATAAGTATTTTTCTAGTTTGTCATTTACCTTTTAATTTTGCAGAATTTTAGCCTTCTGTGGTCAAACATATCAATATTTCATTTTTTTTGTTTGTTTTTAATGGGGTCTTGCTATATTGCTCAGGCTGGTCTCCAACTCCTGGGCTTAAGCGATCCTCCCACCTCTGCCTCCTGAGGAGCTGGGACTCCAGGCATGCACCATCATGCTCAGCTGTTCTTTCTTTGTTTTTTAACCTAGAAAATGCTTCCCTATCCAGACATTAGCTAAATATTTACGTAAGTTTTCTAGCCATGTTATAGTTTTCAAGTTTTACATTTTTACTCTTTATTTCACCTATAGTGTATGTGTGTGATATGAGTATCTAAATAGGTGGGTCATTTTTTCCCCATTTAAAAATTGATGTTCCCAGCACATTTATTAAATAATTCTTTTTTTTTTTTTTTTTTTTTTTTTAGATGGAGTCTCGCTCTGTTGCCAGGCTGGAGTGCAGTGGCGCTATCTCAGCTCACGGCAACCCCCGCCTCCCGGGTTCAAGCGATTCTCCTGCCTCAGCCTGCTGAGTAGCTGGGACTACAGGTGCACGCCACCAGGCCCAGCTAATTTTTGTGTTTTTAGTAGAGATGGGGTATCACCATGTTGGCCAGATGGTCTCGATCTCTTGACTTCGTGATCCACCTGCCTTGGCCTCCCAAAGTGCTAGGATTACAGGTATGAGCCACCACGCCCATCCTAAATAATTGTTATATTTCTCACTGATTCCTTTAAAGCAGTTGTTTTCAACCAGAGGTGATTTTTGACCCTCCCCACAACACTCCCAACCCGGCCTGGGACATTTGACAATGTCAGGAGATATTTTTGGTTGTTGCAGCAGGGAGGGGGGTGCTACATACATCTAATGGGTAGAGGCAGGTATGGTGCTAAACACCTTAGGATGCACAAGTCAGCCCCCACAACAAGGGATTATTCAGCTAAAATGTTAATAGTGCCTCTGCTGAGAAACCCTATTTTAAAAATTAACTTACACTAGCAACCTTCCCCATATTAGATATTCTTTAATGCATAAACTACTGCTGCTACCCAGTCTAGAACCTACTACAAAGAGTTGCTCATATGAGAAACAACTCAATCCCAGGTCAATGGCTACATTTCCTTGGGTGTTCCCTTTTTTCTTCCAACTTGAAGGCCCTTTTAGATGTTTTATTACATATTTATACATATGGGCCACACATCCTGACTGGGAATTGCATGGTTTCTCCTTGTCACTGTACCTCTGAGGTGTACCTGTGGCTTCCCCACCTGAATTGCTTCTATACCATTGCTACAGTTTGAATCTCCCCTCCAAATCTCATGCCAAAACTTAATTGCCATTGTGATTGTATTGAAAGGTAGGACCTTTAAGAATGATCAGGTCTTGACAGTTTCACCCTAATAAATGGATTAATGCTGCTATTGAGAGAGTGGGTTAGCTGTCACGGAAGTTCAGCCCTGTTTTTCTCCGTCTTGTGCTTGCCCTTCCCCACCATTTGACACCTTCTGCCATATTCTTTCCCTGCAAGAAAGCCCTCACAAGATGCAACCCCTTGATCATGGACTTCCCAGCCTCCAGGACTATGAGCCAAATCAACTCCTATTCTTTATAAATTACCCAGTTTGTGGTATGCTGTTATAGCAACAGAAAATGGACTAAGACAACCATGTAGCATCAGATTCATCCAAACAAACCCTCCAAACTGGGTGAAAAAGATGCAGCAGTTCTCTGGTGTATGCAAGAATTGACACAGAAACAATTTTACTTCTGTTGTAACTTAACGTAGGAGTCTGTCTTGGTGCTGTTTATTCAGTTTTGTTGATTTGTTTGCTGGGTTTTTTACAAAACCACATTATTTTTATTACTAAAGTTTATGATATACTTTCTTTAAATACTTTGTGTTTAAGTGTATTATACACTTTAACATGTTAGGCCAGCCCCCTTCATGGCTCTCATTCTAGGTGAAGTTGGGATGTTCGTGGAATTTTATGAAACCTACATAAAGCTGTGGTTTCTAAATTTTAATGTGTATTACAATCACTTGGGGAGCATGTTAAGAAGACAAGTTTCTTGAAAACTTACCCTCCCTCTGCTCCAATTCTATAAGATGGGCATCTGTAAACCAGGAATCTGCATTCTAATCAGCATCTGAGGTGATGTTTGAGGCAGTAATCCTTGGACCCCATTTAGAGATACGCTGCTGTAAAGTAATCTGCACAGAATTGATAACTTTTTACTGTCTCTCCATTTATTTGGGATGTCTTTTTATCTTTTAGCAAAGTTTTCCCTTTATATGTTACATCTTGCACATTGTAAATGGCTTCTTTTTTCTATTATATCTTCTAATTATTTTTGCAAGTACACAGAAAAGCTGTTGATTTTTAGATATTTATGTTGTATTCAGCCACTTTGCTAAGCTCTATTGTTAAATGTAATAGTTTTTCAGTTAAATCTTTTGCAGGGGTGAGGTGAGGGGCTTAGTTGGTAAATAAGCCTATCACCTGGAAACAAATTATTTTTGCCTCCTCCTTTACAGAATTATACTTGTTATTTCTAGCTGTTCACATTGTCCAAAGCTTCCAGAACATTGCAAAATAAACGTTGCAAAATAAACACTAATAGAACCCACCCTTAATTTGTTCCCATAACAACCCTGTAAGTTGTGGTGGCCTACTCTTTCTTTATATTCTAAGTTTTATTTTCTAGAATAGCAATTTCTTACCAACTGTGAGAGACTTTGTTCTCAAATGTAGCTTGTCTGGCAGAACTCCAGTTACCAAAACCAAGATTTCAAAGGGGATTAGGGATAAAGCACCAACTTTGGTTTTGGATCTGTAACTAAATGCAGTAATGTGAAAGTTCTAGATGGTAACCTCTTCTAAAACAAACCAGATTTGTTAGTATTGAAAGCTGGACTGATAGGTAACTTTTTTCCTGATTTACATTCTTTCATTGTGCGGATAACATTTCTGAGGCTTTATATTTTATTGAGAGGCTGATGCTTTGAACTTGGTCTTCCTTATTTGTTTCTACAAATCTAGCTTAACTACTCCTTAAACTATGGTCATTGAAAAAATTATCAAAGTACTTACTGGCATGTTTGAGAAAGCTGCCTGACAATCCATATATTGAAAAGATGGAGTTAAAAGAGATCTTTCTGCAGTACCAATTGATAAAACTGGTTATGAGATCTAAGGACAGTAATAATTGATGTCTTTTTTGTTTGTCTGTTTAAGACATAAACGGTAGATATGTAAAAAAATTGATAAATAACTGTAAAACTGCATCAGCTCGAAACTGTGAGAGTTGATATATTTTGTTCAGAAATAAAATTGGCTTGTAGTTTTCTTTTTTTGGAGATATGCTTATCAGTTTTTGGCATCAGAAATAGCCTATAAAAAAGTTTGAGTAGCTTTCCATAATTTTCCATATTTGAGCATAATTGATTTAGCATTAAAATTAGCTTTTCTCTAAAAGTTTGCAACTGTTAAAGGATAGTTGTCAGAAAAAGATAAATTCATGACTCTCATACAAATATATAAATGAATGCGTTACTTTATGGTACACGTTAATTAGTGAGGGAATCAGGCAGATGTTATAACCAGTTAAAAAGAGAATTCAGAAAGTGGACACATCTATGGAACAACAACATTGATTCATAAATATTGAAATAAATGTGCAAATGGAAGCAAAAGTCATTGTTTTGTGGGAGTGTGGAAGAAAGAATAGTCAATTAAACGTTTACTTGAGGCCGGGCGTGGTGGCTCACACCTGTAATCCCAGCACTTTGGGAGGCCAAGGCAGGTGGATCACGAGGTCAGGAGATCAAGACCATCCTGGCTAACACAGTGAAACCCTGTCTGTACTAAAAATACAAAAAATTAGCCGGGCGTGGTGGTAGGCACCTGTAGTCCTAGCTACTCGGGAGGCTGAGACAGGAGAATGGCGTGAACCCAGGAGGTGGAGCTTGCAGTGAGTGGAGATCATGCCACTGCACTCCAGCCTGGGCAACAGAGTGAGACTCTGTCTCAAAAAAAAAAAAAAAAAAGTTTACTTGACAGAACAGAATTTGCATGTCTATAGACAAGAATTATTTTGCCTTGCTGTAACCTATAACTTAAAGTTCTATGTATATACAATTATAGATGTATGTATATACATACATATATACACACACATACCCCCATCAGTACAAATATATATTATAGATACTTTTATAACGCTACTTTGCATATCTTTCTTAAGACACTTGATATTTTAATTTTCTAGAAGCAGCTCTAGGATTTCTTCATGTTAATTTTGGTGTCTTAAAAAGCTCATTGATTGTCACTTTTACTTTGTTATTGTCACCCTCGTGGTTTCCTTATATGTTTCTTTCTAAATTCATGAAGAGGGTGCATCTTTTTCTCTTCCTTCCCTCCTTTCTGTCTCTACTATAATGAAAATATCTAAGACCACCAATTTATCCCTGAATATAGCCTGGGCTGCATCTTCCTACATATTTGACAAATCCAGAAATATTTGCATTTCAATTTGCATTCTCACCAGCATTGTCATTTTGATTAAAAGTTTGCTAACTTGATAAGCAAACATGTTATCTTGTCTTATTCATACTCTCTTTTCAGCTCTTATTATCAGCCTATACAAATGCTCAGTACTAATGTGCTGTTTTACTGTAGCTCTCTCAAAAAAACAAAATCTTTCTTTGATCCTGACTGTTCTTTGAACTATTGCTCCATCTGTTTGTTTACAGCCAAAGTTCCTCCCATCCCTTTCTCCACTTAATTATAACCTGGTTTCTGACCCAGTGCCCTACTAAAACCTTTCATGCCAATGTCACCAATGACCTCTGAATTGCTAAATCCAGCAGACTCCTCTCAGTGCTAGTCCTGGTTGAACTCTAAGGACATTTGACATTGTTGACCACCTCTTTGTCTTGCACCTTTCTTTCCTTGGCTTTCATGACAACATTCTTTCCTCATTTTCCTCTATTTCCATGACCTTTTTTTTTTTTTTTTGAGACAGAGTCTTGCTCTGTTGCCCAGGCTGGAGTGCAATGGTGCAATCTCGGCTCACTACAACCTCCACCTCCCGGGTTCAAGCACTTCTCCTGCCTCAGCCTCCCACGTACCTGGGATTACAGGTGCGTGCCACTACGCCCAGCTAATTTTTTGTGTTTTAATATAGATGAGGTTTCGCCATGTTGGCCAGGCTGGTCTTGAACTCCTGACGTCAGGTGATCCACCCACCTTGGCCTCCCAAAGTGTTGGGATTACAGGTGTGAGCCACCATGCCTGGCTCTTCCATGACCATTTTTTCAGCCTCCATTCCTCCATTGCCCCCTAAACATGAGTGTTCTCCTTGGCTCCATCCTTTCTTCCCATTCTACATAGTCCACCTGGGTTATTGCAACAGTGACCTTGACTTGAATCAGTACCTCTATGCAGCTGACTTCCAAACCTGTCTTTAACCTCTTCTGAACTACAGGTTATATTTCTGTCCTCGTACTTCTCTCCTAAATGTCTTGAAGGCATCTCAGTGCAGCTCATCCAGACGGGTTTCCTCAGGCACCTTATTTTTCTTCTTGCTATTCCTGTCTTAGTTACTAGATCTTTACTCCTTACTAAGTCTCCATCTTTGCTGCTTTTTATTTTGCTGTATCTGCCCTGCCTTGGCTCCATTTGCCATTGATATGGTTTGGATCTGTGTCCACACCCAAATCTCATGTCAAAATGTAATCCCCAGTGTTGGAGGTGAGGCCTGGTGGGAGGTGATTGGATGATGGGGGTTGTTTCTAATGGTTTAGCACCATCTCCCTAGTGCTGTCTCACGATAGAGTTACCATGAGATCTGGTTATTTAAAAGTGTGTGTTACCTCCCCATTCACTCTCTCTTGCTCTGGCCATGTAAGACGTGCTTGCTTCCCCTTCGCCTTCCACCATGATTGTAAGTTTCCTGAGGCCTCTCCAGAAGCTACTATGCTTCCTGTACAGCCTGCAGAACTGTGAGCCAATAAAACCTCTTTTCTTTATAAATTACCCAGCCTCTGGTATTTCTTTATAGCAGTGTGAGAACGGATTCATAACAGCCATCTACCTTTTATGCCATTGTATATTGGCTGCTGATCACTCTGTGGAGACAAACTTAGGAATTCCAGGCCAATTTAGGCCTTCAGTGTGGAACAGGATGTGTTTTTTTTGTTTGTTTTCTTTTGTTTTGAGACAGAGTCTCGCTTTGTCATCCAGGCTGGAGTGCGGTGGCGCGATCTTGGCTCACTGCAAGCTCCACCTCCTGGGTTCACACCATTCTCCTGCCTCAGCCTCCCGAGTAACTGGGACTACAGGCACCCGCCACCACGCCCGGCTAATTTTTTGTATTTTTAGTAGAGACGGGGTTTCACTGTGTTAGCCAGGATGGTCTCGATCTCCTAACCTCGTGATCCACCCGCCTCTGCCTCCCAAAGTGCTGGGATTACAGGCTTGAGCCACCGTGCCTGGCCCCTGAACAGGATGGTTTTTATAAGTCTGTTCACCCTCCTCACACCTCAGGGATTACTCCAAACTCATATCTCTTCACTCCCCTGTATCTCCCACTACCTTCTCTCTCTCTTGTTTCTTCCATCCCTCCTTTGCCCTCCCTCTGACTCCATCTCTCTCACTCTCTCTCTCTAGAGAGAGAGAGAGAGAGATTGAAAGAGAGCAAAAGGCATGATCCAAGCCTTTCACTTTCCTGTGTCTCAGCCCTCCCCTCCTGGGCTGAGGGCCCGTCCTCTGAATTCTCCTGCAGCACATGGAGCCCTACACATTCCCTCCCTCTTTCCATACTTTCAGCCTCTACTTCTTTCCTATTAACCATAAAATATGCTCAATTCTCTATTTTTTGAAAAGCAGATTTCTCTCTTAATTTTTAGGTAGGTTTCCCTTTACTCATGCCTGCACATCTTTCCTTTCTTTCACAGCCAAGCTTCTCTTGAAAGTAACCCACATTTACTTTCTCTACTTCCCCACCTCCCTTTCATCTTACATCATTGCAGTGGGAAGTCTGTCTCCACAGTCCTGCTGAAACTGCTCTGATAAAGGCCATCACTGATCGACTTACTAGCCAATCCCTTGACCTCTCTCCAGCCCTCACCTGTGGCATTTGAGACAGTTGACCACTCCTTGACCTTCATAACAAAACTCTTACAGGTGGGCATAGTGGCTCATACCTGTAATCCCAGCACTTGGGGAGGCCAAGGCAGGAGAATCGCTTGAGCCCAGGAATTTGAGTCAGCCTGGGCAACATAGTGAGATCCCATCTCTAGAAAATGTCAAAAAAATTAGTCAAGCATGGCACATGTGCCTTTGGTCCCAGCTACTTGGGAGGCTGAGATGGGAGGATTGCTTGAGCCCAGGAAGTCGAGGCTGGAGTGAGCTGTGATTGTGCTACTGCACTCCAGCCTGGGCAACAGAGCAAGACTCTGTCTCAAAAAAAAGAAAAAGGAAGGAAGGAAGGAAGGGAGAGAGGGAGAGAGGGAGGGAGGGAGAGAGGGAAAGAAACAAAAAACAACTCTCTTGTGCTTCTGCTGTTTCTCTGATCGTTCCCATTCCCCTTCCTTGGCAGCATCCCCTTTGTCCTCCCACTGCTGGTGCTTCTCTGTCTTTGGCTCTCCTGTGCTCTGTGCTCTCCTCCCCTGCCTTCCCGCTGGCTCCTCTCTCCCTTCACACACTCTCCGTGTGTGCTGACTGCCCCCTGCTTTCATGTTCCCTCTATTACCACTCTGTGTAGACTCCCAAATCAACACGTCCAGCCTGACCACTTACCTGAACTTGAGACCCTGGTTGTCTCCTGCCTTCTGTACATCTCCACTTTTGTGCCTCAAAGACACCATAAAACTTGATGCATCCAAGACAGTAGGTAAAGAGGACAAGGATACTTTGGGAGGCCGAGGCGGGCAGATCACAAGGTCAGGAGTTCAAGACCAGCCTGGCCAATATGGTGAAACCCCGTCTCTACTAAAAATACAAAAATTGGCTAGGCTTGGTGCACACCTGTAGTCCCAGCTACCCAGGAGGCTTAGGTAGGAGAATCACTTGAACCCAGGAGGCAGAGGTTGCAGTGAGCCAAGATTGCACCACTGCACTCCAGCCTCGGCGACAGAGACTCCATCTAAAAAAAAAAAAAAAGGGACGAGGAAAAGTAACTAGAAATAGTAAGAGAGAGAGGAGAATGAGAGAGGGGGCTGTGGGCAGGGGAAATTAATTTCCAATGAATTTTTATGCATATCTCCATTTGCCTCTGCTCTGTTTGGAACACGTGCCATCTTCATCCCCACCTTTTTTCACTAGAGCTGTGGTTCTCAAAGTGTGGTCCCCAGGCCAGGAGCACATCAGCATCACCTGGGAACTTGTAGCAATACAAATTCTCAGGTTTCACCTGGGGCCTACTGAGCCAGAACTTCAGAGGTGGGGCCCAGCAATTTCTGTTGCAATAGCCCGTGCAGGTGATTTTGATGCCTGCTGAAGTTCGAGAGCCCCTGCACTGGTGAATGACTCATTCTTCATGGCCCAGCATCAGTGCTGCTTCACCTGCAGAGCCTTCCCTGGTCCTGTCAGTTAGAACTAATGACTTTCTCCTCCATGTTCCTGTAGTACTTTATTCATGCCAATTATATAGCATTTATTCTATCATAGTTAGCTCTTTAGGAGTCCTCCTCCCCCATAGATTATGAGGTCTAAGGTTAATATTAATCTTTGTATTTCTAGCACTGGCCTAGTGCCTGTGCAAAGTGGACATATATTACATTACCACAAATTACTTTTATTTTTCCTGCTCCTATGACCCCTTTTCACTCTCTCCTTGCCTTTTCTTCTTCCTTTCTTCTTTGCTTGAACCTGACTTCGGGATATGAATAAATTACCAGAATGAGACCTTACCAATGAAAGGTAATGTTTTCATTGGATTCAAGCTTTCAACCCGTTTATATCTATCTATCTGTGTTAGGGTTCAAAGAGAAGCAAAACCATGATGTATACACACACAGTTTACAGGGATTTGAGCTTACTTAATTGTAGAGCTGGTTAAACTATGTGAAGCTGTTTTCTTCACTTCTGATGCTGGAGTTAGAAGTCCACTGGGCAGAGAGTTAGGAAGGGACAGATCCATGGAAAGGAGGCATGGAGGGAGAGCACAGGGAAGCAACCCACCACAAGCTCAACTAGAACTCATGAGCATCAACCCGGACCCACAAGGACTCTGGAACCCGGTCAGCCCTCGTCAGCCTTGATGGTGTGAGTGTCCTGCAGAAAGAGGGTACCTTTCGTCATGGAGCTAAACACACTCCTGACCCAGCAGTCAGAGAAGCCCAAGAAGCATCTAGAGGAAGGGGGAGCAGTGGCAGGCCCAGCAGATGCCCCACACCAAGTAGGGGAGCCACAGAAAAACAAGTACGTGTGAGAGCTGCGAAAGCACCTGCCCTGATCCTCGGAGCATAAGAACAGAGTGGCTCTGAACATCTAAAATTATTCCAAAATAAAATGGGAGCATTTTTGTAAATGGCTGCTGCTTCACTTTCACCTCCAAATTATGTGTGAAAATGTCTCTTGTGTCCATTCTCACCGGAAACACACAGGTAAGGAAACTCTGGGAAACACAGATCAGGTGAGCCAAGGTGACACAGTACAAAGCCACCACAATATCTACATGACTGAAGCTGAAATACCTGAGGTTTACTCTGTGAGGTAAAATAGGAGATATGGGCAATTATTTGAAAAAAAAAAAAAAAAGACCCAGTATGATCTGGGTGGTGAGGGAAACCTTTCCTAGATTGGCTGACAGTGGAATCGGTTCTGGAAAGATGGGTAAGAATTACACGGGGAAGACATGCCAGGGGAGACAAAATCATGATTCTTAACCAAAGACCCTCGGTCACCAGTGAAAGGCATAATTACACTCAATATGTAGTCTTTACTGAGGTAGGATAGACTTTAGAAAGACTATCAGTAAAGATCGAAAGCAAGGCCATCTAGTTTTAATTAATTAGAAGACCATCTAAGCATTATAATTAATTGAGAGGTTTTTGTAAGTGGTGAGTGTCATAAAGCATAATAAAGTTTAGTTGTAGTGATAATAGCCCAGGAGTTTGGATTCAACCACTTACTAGCTGTGTGACCCTGAGCAAGATATTAAACCTCTGTAGGCCTTTATATTTTCATTTGTAAGTTGGCAGTAAAAATAGTCTCCACCTTACAGAGCTGCTGTAAGGGATTAATAAGAGAATCCATGTAAAGTACTAGGCAGAATGTTAGGCACAGGGCATATTAACTACTGCCAATATCCTGTCATCATCATTATTATTGTTGTTGTTATTATTTCCCAAGGAAATACTTTTTTAGGCAGGGTGATTCCAAAGGCCAAATGATATGTTTGACCATTCAAAGTACCCGGCCAATTGAGCAGATAGGATCTAGCACTGACTGCCAGAAGAAATGTGTTCTACTTGTTCTTATTGCTTCCTTGGATTCAAATATAGTTGTCCTCATCTCCTCATCCACAACCCCAAAATGTTTTTCTGTACTTTCCTATCAAAGTTTTTTATCTTGGGTGAGAGCAGTGGCTCACACCTATGATCCCAGCACTTTGGGAGGCCAAGGTGGGAGGATTGCTTGAGCCTAGGAGTTTGAGACCAGCCTGGGCTAAATGGTAAAACCCTGTCTCTACTAAAAATACAAAAAGTAGCCAGGTGTGGTGGAGTACACCTGTAGTCCCAGCTATTATGGAGGCTGAGGTGGGAGGATCACATGAGCCCAGGAGGTGGAGGCTGCTGTGAGCCATGATCATGCCACTGCAGTCCAGCCTGAGTGACAGAGCAAAACACTGCCTGAAAAGCAAAAACCAAAACAAAAGAAAATGTTTTTTTTTTCTTTTGCCTAAGAAATGGGCTTTGCAGCCTTTCTCCACTACCTGCTTTTATCAGGCCTTGGGCAAGGACGGTTTTACAACCCAGGGAGCAAACCACAGCCACCCTGCCCACTCATGAGGCTGTGTGCATGTGATCATATGGCCTCCCTGTGGCAGAATTTAGGGACTTGTCTTGTGGGGGCTCGGAAAAACAGACTAATGTCCATCCACAGCCGTGGGTGTCATTTCGTAACCATATTCAGAAGCTGTTAAGCATTTTTCTGCCAGAGAGAAAGGGCTGGATATCTTTTCATCTTTATTAAACAATGAAAAACAAAGAATGGAATGTTATCTTTTAATTAAAGAGCTATTCTACCCCCCTTTCTTTATCCTGAGTATTGAGTTTTCATAAATCTTTATCTCCTGTAAATCTTCAGTCTCATCCCTCCCACCTCCCATCGTTAATTAGATTTTCTGGTTTGTAGCCACTTGAAGTGGAGAAAAATCACTGAACTAGACTTTGGAAACAATACAGTTCTGGTTTTATTACTCAATTTCAGCATGGATCAGATTCTCAGAATGTACTTTCATTTACATATCTGTCTTTTATAACAAAATCTACAGATCCTATCAATGCAACAATTTTTTTCTCCTTTACCAAGCCCCAACTGACTTTATTCCAAACACGCAAATTCACTAGCAGAGTACATTTTAAAGTTTCTATTCATTGAAAGGTGTGTACTGCCGGCCCTGTCTCAGCTGCGTTTGCAAGAATGAAATGCCTCAAGTATTCTTTGTATTGTCACCTCCTACCTCCAAAATATTTCTTGAATTCATTGATTTCACAATGCTTGATTCAGTATACCTGTGTCTCTCTGAGAACATTGCAATAGGTTCCTGCTCCCCCAGTACTATAGCCATGCTGTAATCCTCCTCATCGGTAAAAATCCTTCTCATTTAGTTTGTAATCACACCGTGTTTCTGTGGCTTTGTTTGAGCGGTCCCTTACCCAGGATGCCTGTCTAGCTTTATCTACTTGGTGAATTCCTTCCAGACCATCTTAATGTCACCTCCTCTATTCATCAGTCCCAGCTTCCTCAGGTGGGATTATGTTTGCCTTACTCTGGGCTTTGTAGGACTTGTTTGCATTATCAAAGTTGCTACATTTGCATTCGTGATTACGTAATTGTGTCTGTCTCCTCCT
This sequence comes from Pan troglodytes, assembly GCF_028858775.2. Classification (NCBI taxonomy): domain Eukaryota; kingdom Metazoa; phylum Chordata; class Mammalia; order Primates; family Hominidae; genus Pan; species Pan troglodytes. Next base: position 47,624,066 of record NC_072401.2, read on the forward strand.
CTAGATGCCTTCAGGTTAGAGTCTGTCTTTTTCATAATTGTACCTTCCTACTACCCAACAGAATACCTGATCCAGGTAAGGCACTGGGTAAATACTTATCAGGTGAATGAAAATCTCCTTTTTCAGTGGTTATATAAATAAGAAGGAAAGACATAATAAAGACAATTACTTGAGTAATTTTCTGCAGAGACTAAAGAAAGCTGCAAGTAATTTGTTTGCGATTTAAAAGAAGTGGGTAGATTAAAAGAAATTCACAGCTAAATAATGAAACGTGGGGGTCCCAAGACACGTCTCTCTTTTTTGAAATGTCTACCTAAATGTACAATGAATGTTTTTGGAAAAAGAAAACACAGATTTTTTTTTCAACACAAAAATCAAAAAATAAAATACTTATGAAATAAACTTAGATTCTATAACCTAATTTTGAATTATGGTCATGTTTTAGTTGTTGTGTTGTTTTTGTTTTGTTTTTTGCGTGATCTCGTTTCACTGCAAGCTCCGCCCCCCGGGTTCACGCCATTCTCCTGCCTCAGCCTTCCGAGTAGCTGGGACCACAGGCACCCACCACCACGCCCTGCTAACCTTTTTTTTTTTCTTGCATTTTTAGTAGAGACGGGGTTTCACCGTGTTAGCCAGGATGGTCTCAATCTCCTGACCTCGTGATCTGCCCTTCTTGGCCTCCCAAAGTTGTTGTGTTTTAATAAAGTAGGTTATTTGAGGCCAGGTGTAGTGACTCACACCTGTAATCCCAACACTTTGGGAGACGGAGGTGGGCGGATCACCTGAGGTCAGGAGTTCAAGACCAGCCTGGCCAACATGGTGAACCCCCCCCCCCCCAATCTCCACCAAAAATACAAAAATTAGCCAGGTGTGGTGGCAGGCGCCTATAATCCCAACTACTCAGGAGACTCAGGCAGGAGAATCACTTGAACCCAGGAGGTGAAGGTTGCAGTGAGCTGAGATCACGTCACTGTACTCCAGCCTGAGTTATTAAAAAAAAAAAAAAAAGTTATTTGTGTTGTAGGAGTTATTAAGAAATTATTTTAGGCAAATAGAGAGGAAAAGGAGTCTTTGGGAAGTTTTCATTTTTTAAAGCATTTCCGGAAAGTTTCTTGTAAGGCCCCACCAGGCCGGCAAACTTTGATATACAAATGCAGGCCATTAGAAACTGGGTCCACCCAAAATGGCGATTCCTGCAGCCTTCTCGCCCTTGCCTCACATGTTCCTGGCAACATGGCCACCCCCACATATCCCCATGTGTGTAGAACATCATGGCAATGCATTTGCATATTAAAAGGCGGGGATGAGAGGGCCAGCTTTTTCGCAGGGCTACGTAAATGACACGCCTAGTCAAACCAATCCCCTGAGCCCTATGCAAATCAAACACCGCCTCCTCCAACCTCTGTATATATACCTGACTGGTATCCATGACAGGTGGGGACCTCCTCTTTTGGTTTTGGAGCACCCCCCCGCCCCCATCCCTCTGGCTGTGTACGGGGGAGCCTCTTCCTTCTGCCTTTCTCTTTTCTTTCTGGCCTATTAAACTCCTTAAAACCACTCCTCATGTGTCCGTGTCATTTTATCTAAACTGGCATGAGGACAAAGAACCCTGGTGTTCCTCCACTCATCAAAGCTGTATCATTTGGACCCTACCCTCTGACAAAGATTCTTCATGTGACTAAACTTTAGTCAGGGCTCCTGAACCTTCTACTGGGCCCACCTGTGAATGCCTTGTAAAATCCCGTTTTAGCAAAAAAAAACCCCAGCCTTCAATACCTGATCATTCTCCATGTCGGGTTTCTATTCTCCACCATCCCCCAGGTGACATCTGATCACCCTGGTGTCTTTGGCAAGAATCCCGTTAGGTTGGTTTAGCCAGAATCCCCTCTTACCCCTTATATTTCGTCTTAGTAATTTTCTGTCCACAGCCCCCCACCCAGCTCCTTGGCTATAGATTCCCACTTGCTCATGCTGTATTTGGAATTGAGCTCAATCTCTCTTCCTAACTGCAAATCACATTGCAGATGTCCCCGTACCTGTCTCCATGGTCCTGAAGAAAGTCAGCCTTACTGTGCTTTAACAAGTGTCATTAAATAGTTTTTTCTGTAACATCTCTCTTTCCTTTCATTCCTTTATCATTATGCAGAACCTGAAGACCATACACCATGCTATCTGATGCCTCTCAGGGAAGTACAAATTTTGATTTCATGCATTAAGATGCTGAACTTCCTTTGTACCCAAATAAACCTGCGAGCATCTCTTTTCCTTTGTAATTTTATCATTTAACTCAGCAGGAAATAAAATTGCCAGGGCTACTGCCTGCTAACTGATTGCCAGAATGTGTTCTGCGGCGTGTTATTGGAGCTTACTCCCATCTTGTCAAAGCCATTTCAAAAGTATCCAGTGTTTTCGTCTCTCTACATTGTTTCACTTTGGTCGCTTGTGGATTTTGGTGAGATAACCAGGACTGGCCACACTCAATCTTACCATTTCAGACCAGAGGACTCCCAAGGCAGGGAGCTGTGGTTAGAATATGGGGGTGGTAGTTCTTCCTGTAGCCTCCTAACCTGTTTCTACCTCCCATGTTTTTATGGTTTTGGAGAATACCATAAACAAAGAGCAAACAAAGAGTAAATTTTTTTTTTTGAATAAAGTTCTCACTCTGTTGTCCAGGCTGGAGTACAGTGGTGCAATAATGGCTCACTGCAGCCTCGACCTCCCAGGTTCAAGCAATCCTCCCACCTCAACCTCCCAAAATGCTGGTATTACAGGTGTGAGCCACTGCATCCAGCCCAAAGAGCAAATTTAATCCTCTAAGCACCACCTTCACTTTATCACTAATAAGTCAGTGCTGCCCATTGCCCAAGCATGGCCTCCTTCAGTCCCCCTCCTGAGCGTTCTGTCCTGGCCCCACACAGTCTGACTGTGGATGCCTCTCCAACCTCACCTCCCATGTCACATCTCAATCAGTTACCCTGTGTGTCATCCCCTCTGCATCACCGAGTCTTCTCCACAAACGTTTTGCATTTCCTTTTCACCAAGATTCTCTTGCTGATAGCCTTCCATTCCCTTTCAGCATCTTACAATTCTGTTTATTTACCCAAGGCCCAGCTTGAATGCTACCTTCTCCATGGACCCTGTTCTAATCCCCATGGTCAGAATTAATCACTCGTACTGTGTGGATGTAAGAATTCATCTTCTATGTGTGTATGGCAATTTTCAGGCTGTTCCGCATGCTGTAGTTATTTGTTTACATTTCTGTTCCCTTAGCCAAGGCTTCTGCTTTTGTTTTGCTTTTTTCAATCTTATATTTCCCATTTGGTAGCACAGTGCCTTTCATTTATTCTTCACCAGATACTTATTGAACACTGCTATGGGTGAGGTCTTGTTTTAGAGACTGGGGAAAAACAAGGAGCAAAAGGTAAAAATCCCTACCCTCGTGGAGCTTGCAATTAGTGGAAGAAGAAAGTCTGGGATTAAAATAGATAAAATGTAATATTAGGTGCTATGGAGAAAAATATAGCAGGGTGACACAGGAAATTCTAGGGGTTAGGGGATTTTCAATGGGATGCTCAGAGAAGGCCTCACCAAGAAGGTACCATTTTTGCCAAGACTTGTGGTGAGGGAGCAGCCATGTGCCTTTCTGGCGGGACAGGGGACAGTACACCATATGTGTGGCCTGTGCAGGGAGGTGTCTGATGCGTTCAAGTAATGCAAGGAGACTGGAATGGCTGGAGCCAGGGGTGAGTAGTGCGTAAAGTCAGAGAGGAAGGGACAGTTGCTCTGAGGTAGGGGCTTAGCCAGTTTTTGTGTGTGTTTTGTTTGTTTATTTTTAGAGACAGGGTCTCACTTTGTCACCCAGGCTGGAATGCAGTGGTATGACCATAGTGCTTATTGTATCCTCAGTTTCCTGGGCTCAAGGCTCTGCCTTCTGAGTAACTAGGACTACAGGCGCCTGCCACTACACCTGGCTAATTTTTTAATTTTTTTGTACAAATGGAGTCTTGCTATGTTGCCTAGGTTGGTGTTGAACTCTTGCCTCAAACAATGCACCCACCTCCGTGCTGGTATAACAGGCGTGAACTACCATGCCCAGCCTTAGCAGGGTATTGAGCTAAAGGATGACATGATCTGATCAGTGCTGTCATAGTATTTCCCTGGCTGCTGTAGCAAGGAGTGGTTCAGTTTGAACTCTTATTTTGGCTCAGGATTTTGGGCACATTGAATGTGGGGTGTGGGAGAAATTGAGGTGTCTAAGACGATCTCAAGGCTTTCGGCCTGAGAAAGAGGAAGGATGGAGCCACCATTCATGGAGCAAGGCAGACTGCGGACAAAGCAAGTTTGGGGAGCAAGACTGGGAGGACACTGTGGGTGCTGACATAGAAAGGTGTCCACACTGAGATGTCCACATCGCATGGTTAAGTAAAAAATTTCACACTTACACATATGTGGGGGAGAACCTGGGGGGATGTATATTGAACCATTAACAGTTAACTGTTTCAGGCATGGCACTACTGGGCGTTTTTACTTTCCAATTATGAATTGCATGTCTATATAATTCACAAGTCCAGATAATATAAAGGTAACAAAAATGCCTAAGACCAGTCTGCCCAGGTCCACTGTCTAAGCCCTCAGTGTGACAGGTTTCTTTCATCATTCACTAGATGGTGCACAAACTGCAGAACACCTCACAATGACAAATTTATAAGACTGTTTTCTAAACCAGAATGGAAATGTACAGTAGACTCCTTTATCAGCGGTTTCACTTTCCACAGTTTCAGTTACTCATAGTCGACTGAGGTCCAAAAATATTAAGATATTTTGAAATAGATGGGGAGGAGCACATTCACATAGCTTTTATTACAGCATATTATTATAGTTGTTCTATTTTTTTATTTTATTATTAGTTGTTACTCTCTTACTCTGCCTAATTTATAAATTAAACTTTATCTTATGCATGTATGTATAGAAAAAACATCGTGGCCAGGCTCGGTGGCTCATGCCTGTAATCCCAGCACTTTGGGAGGCCGAGGCGGGTGGATCACTTGAGGTTAGGAGTTCGAGACCAGCCTGGCCAACATGGTAAAACCCCATCTCTACTAAAATTACAAAAATTAGCTGGGCGTGGTCACACGTGCCTGTGATCCCAGCTACTTGGGGAGGCTGAGGCAGGAGAATCACTTGATCCTGGGAGGCAGGAGTTGCAGTGAGCCGAGATCTTGGCCACTGCACTCTATCCTGGGCAACAGAGTGAGACTCCATCTAAAAAAAAAAAGAAAGAAAAAGAAAGAAAGAAAAAGAAAGAGAAAGAACATCGTATATATAGAGTTTGTTACTATCCGAGATTTCAGGCATCTCTTGGGGGTCATGGAATGTGTGTGTCCTTTGTGGATAAGGGGGTACTACAGCATTCACCATGGGGCTAAAGCAACAATAGTTGTTTGCTTAGGAAAATCCTTTCTGGTGAGTAACTCTGTTCAGAAAACCATGTTGTAGGCCAAAAGGTGACATGATAAATATAGATTTACAACAAAAGAAGTGAGGATATTTCTGTCGAGCAGGTTTGGCAGATTGCTGTTCTTTACTGTCAGGTTGTCTCTTTCCAGAAGACTAACACTCGTCCTCCAAATCAAAGCAGTTTGCTCCCCCATACGACACTGTTCAGACACACTGAGAATGCTAATGGTTCAACTTCTTCAGTCAATGAATATGCCCTTAATTCACCCCAGGTGAGGAACAAGTCAAGATATTGGGGGGAGTATAACTGATTTGAGAATCCAAATAATATGCTATAAATAGTTATCTAAGGAAGAGAACAGGCTATCTAATAACTGATGAGCCACTTCTAAAAGAAGAATATTCTCTCAGTCCATTTTTTTGTACTCTACCAAGTACCGTAGAGCTGCTTTAAAGGTGAATTAGTCAGGTTCCAATCCTGGGAAGGAAGTTGTGCAGGCAGGTGGCAAGTCCTGAAAGGTACAACAGTGCTCACTGTCTAGAAACTGGGCAGCCAAACCCCAGTAGGGAGGAGCCTGCTGGTCTAGGAATGGTAAAGGGAACAAAAAGACAAACCCCTTGTATGTCTCAAAGGATGATCCCCCCAAACTCCGCCCTGCCCTACCCTCCCACCTAGGAGAGGAAAATGGTGTCAACGTATGATCCACTTCATAGGGAAGTAGAGGTGGCTGAAGAAGGCAGCTGGCATAAAAAGCTGTAAAGGGACAGCCAGGAGAGGACTGTCCTGTAGAGGTAGCCCAGGACAAAGCCCAGTGCATCCCGGGTCTGGTAAGCAACACTGGAGCCTTTGGAGAGCCGCTGAGGGGCACACTGGCCAGAGGCCAGGGCACGGAGCAGCTCATGCCGGTCACTACTTTCTTTCTTTTTTTTTTTTGAGATGGGGTCTCGCTCTGTCGTCCAGGCTGGAGTGGAGTTGCTTGATCTCGGCTCACTGTAAGCTCCACCTCCCGGGTTCAAGCAATTCTCCTGCCTCAGTCTCCCCAGTAGCTGGGATTACAGGTGCCTACCAATATGCCTGCCTAATTTTTGTAGTTTTAGTAGAGATGGAGTTTCACCATGTTGGCCAGGCTGGTCTCAAACTCCTGACCTCAGATGATCCGCCCGCCTCAGCCTCCCAAAGTGCTGGGATTACAGACATGAGCTACCATGCCCAGCCTGGTCACTACTTTCTGAGAATATTTGCTAGTCTCTGTAAGGAGAGGTAGGAAACATGTCAGTCCTCTTAGCAGTGCGCTTGCAAGTTGTTGTTAGAATATGTTATTGCTCTACGTGCTTCATTTTCTTGGTTAACTATGGAGCCACTTTTTCTGATGACTGTATAGTCAGTTTTCCAGAGAAACAGAACCAATAGGATATATAGAGATATATAAGAGGAGATTTATTATGAGAATTGGCTTAGGCAATTATGGAGGCCAGAAGTCCCATGATCTGCCATCTGCAAGATGGAGACCCTGTAAAGCTGGTGTTACAATCCAGTCCAAGTCTGGAGGCCTGAGAGCAAGGGGAGCCGATGGTGTAACTCTCAGTCCGAAGCTGAAGGCCTCAGAGCCTGGGAGGGGTGCAGGTATGTGTCTGGAATCCCAAGGCTGAGACTGGAGTTCTGATGTCCAAGGGCAGTAGAAGATGGGTGTTCCAGCGCAAGAAAAGAGAGAATTCATTCCTCCTCTGCCTTTTTGCTCTATCAGGGCCCTCAATGGATTGGGTGATGCCTTCCCACATTGGTAAGGGTGAGTTTTCTTTACTTAGTCTACTGATTCAAATGCTGATTTCTTCCAGAAACATCCTGACAAGCACACTCAGGAATAATGTTTTACCAGATACCTGGGCATTCTTTAGCCTAATCAAGTTGACACCTAAAATTAACCATCACAGTGATCTTCCTGATTTTGCTCCTATTTCTGAGGACACACTCTTATTCATATCCTGTAACCTTATAAGTGCTTAAAATAAACATGAAATGACATCATTGGTGGGAAATGAGAGAGGATTTAAGGAAGATAGGGAAGGCTGGTAATTTACAAGGTCTGTTCCAGGTCGGTTTTTGTACAGGGTACTGTATGAAGTGAGAAACTACATTGGGTCACCTTTCACGAGGTGTGTGGAGCACCAACAGGCTTTGGAAGGACAGGCATCAGGCAGTTAACTGCATTTTACAAGTCCCTGGTCTCACTGTTTTTCATTCTGGTCATGTAGTGGTCCTAAGCGTTCTGGGGAGTTCGGGTTCTGAGTTGTTGATTAGTTCTTCTGGCCATAGGAAGGATGCAGGATGATGTACAACCTTCCCCACATCAGTCTGAACTCCAACAAGAAACCTATGATCTGGTATATTTCACATGTGTTTTGTCCTTCCAAAGAAGTCATCAGCGTAAAGTAATTTCTAAGAGACTATTTGAAGGATTTGTTCCTTTTGCTTCACCAAGAGGACATTAAAAGCATATTCTACATTCTCTGTCAGGTTTCTGACTGAGTTCCTAAGCAGTCATCTTTCAGCTGGAATAGATCTGCAGTTTTACCTTCTTTTTCTGGACCACAAATGGGATGGGCATCAGTGGTACTGAGACAACCATTTATAACAATAATAGCTTCCAATTATTGAATGCTTGCCATGTGCTTATCAAATAGTCTTATGTATGTTAACTCCCTTAATCTTCACCACAGCCCTAGGAAATAGGTACTATTATGATCCCCATTTTATAGATGAGAAAATTGAGGCTTAAAGAAGTTTAAGCAGTGTGTACAGTATCACCCAGCTACTAAGTGGCAGAGCCTGGATTTGAAACCAGAGAATCTGGATCCAGGCTATGTGCTCATGGTTCCTGCTCTGTTCTGAGTTCCCATTAGAATGGAGCATGGAAGAATTATCATTTTGACTATCACCCTGGTATAACACATCCACTGAGCAGCTGCCAGATTGTTTGAGGAGGAGGTTCGAGTTTAGTGTTTGGGGCTTGATGGTCAAATGCATCTGCCTGGCATTCCTTAGTCTTCGTGTTCTACCATTAGCCACATAAGATTCAACCTGAATTTGCTTCTCGGGTCCCCATCTCTTGAACTTTCTGGGCCTGTCTGTCCTCTGGGGATCTGAGTGGTGCATTTCTTGTTGTGCTCTGGTTTGCTTCATGTTTGATTGTTTCTCTTCACTGAACCAGGCCTGAGGTGTTGATGTCAGAGCCTAGCAAGGAGAGCCAGCATTGTGAAGGCTCACTGTTTGTTTTGGCACTCGGAGCTGTGACTATGGGCCAGAAAGAAGGTTGCTGTGATGCTATTTCAAAGCTGTAGACCAGGGGCTTCCAGGCACAAGGATCTCATTTTCAGTTAGCTTGTGGTCAGGCTGTCATACAGATTTGGTTTTTTGGTTTGTTTGTTTTTGCCTTAGGGATAGGAAGGCACGTGAAATCACTGCCTATGGCTGAAGGACTAGAAGAGATTCTTTTTTTTTTTTTTTTGAGATAGAGTCTCACTCTGTCGCCCAGGCAGAAATGCAGTGGCACGATCTCAGCTCGCTGCGACCTCTGCCTCCTGGGTTCAAGCGATTCTCCTGCCTCAGCCTCCCAAGTAGCTGGGATTATAGGCGCATGCCACCACGCCCAGCTAATTTTTTTATTTTTAGTAGAGATGGGGTTTCACCATGTTAGCCAGGCTGGTCTCCATCTCCTGACCTCGTAATCTGCCCACCTCGGCCTCCCAAAGTGCTGGGATTACAAGCGTGAGCCACCGCGCCCGGCCAAGAGATTTCTTTAGAACTGCTGAGTCAGTCATATTGGGAGCAATCACCTCACTGTCATCTATAAAATGAAATTAGTCATGTTACCCAGCCATTCCTATACTTCTCAGGGTGCTGTGCTGAATAAAATACAGTGAAATCTTTAAGGAAAACGTATGTGCGCATATTTATAAAACCTTTCTAAAAATTGTATATGTCAAAGGTGGGCCACTGCTAAGTGAGGAACCCATTCCCTGGCCTTAATTCCTCCCTGTGCTGAGGGGAACCACCTAGTCACTTGGAACTCTTGGGTATCAGTGGATTCACCAGAGTAAGGTTCTGTTAAGTTAGTGTCACCTCAGAATCGTTCTGTTAAGTTAGTGTCACCTCAGAATCAATGTACCTCTCTAGTAGCTAATGGACAGAGTGATTTTGTCATTTTTATAGAGAATAGGGTGAAACATCAGGTGAGGTGTTCGGGCTTCAATTAACAGAGTATCTGAATGTATTAGCTAGAGTGAAAGGTTCAGCTGCTATAACAACAATAAGGCAATAATAATGTGGCTTAAAAATGAATTTTTTTTTCACGTAACAGTCCATGGTGGCTATTTCATATCAGTGAGGGGAGAAGGGGCTCATGATAACCAGGCCATCTGCAGCATAGCTCCTGTCTTCCGGTCATCATGTCCCAGTTCATAGGAAATGAGTATGTGCCAGGCAGGCTTACATTCCATTGGCAAGAATTAATTCATGTGGCTACTTCACAGTGCAGAGGAAGATGGGGAGAGTCATGTAGCTGGGCAGCCATGTGCCTAGCTATTCTTCTGACACAGTGGAAGAAGAGAAGAATGGATGTTCATAGTCAGCTGGCTGTCTTTGCTGGAGTCAGTGCCTCTGACCACCAAGAATCAGTGAACGCCCCAATTTCTACACATAGAACACACTTGCTTCATCCCAAGGGAGACAAACCAAAGCCCCATCCAGTAAATGCACTGCCTGAAAATCCATGGTCGCTGGGTAACGTATGAATTATTTCCATTACGTTCCAACATGGTTCCTGATGGTCTTGCAACCTGTGAACTAAAAGGCAAGTTATCTCCCGACTTCTGCACTCATACTCACACTCAATATACCACGGTAGAACAGGGAGCAGAAAAACACAATTAAAACTCCTATTGGAAAAAGAGGAGGAGGAAATGCACACAGCAGCCCCTGGTCCACAGCAAGGCTGGGATCCTGCAGCAGGCAATGGGAAGGCCCCTTGCCCCGGCAGAAGAGGAGCTTGCCGGACTAGACTCTGGTTCTGCTCTTCAGGAGAGCCCTTGCTCATGCTCTTGGTGTCCCTTGGCCTTGCCCTTGGGGAAGGGGCTTCTCTGTGTTCAGTTTCCTCCTTTGCCAAATCTGAAGTGGGTGCTGGGGTTATCCCCCGCCTTGGTGGCTGTTCAGCTTTTGCAGCCCACTGCCTGCTGGTGCAAATTTGGAAGTTTGAGAGTGCAATAGTCATATTACTGGCTTGGCTATGGTCCCTTTGCTAATGCAGTTCAGGTACTCAGAACTTCCAGCCAGTTCACATGCCAGCCTTCTCTCCCAACCTTCTTTCCAAGACTTGGGCTATCTGCCTACTTTATTTCTTTGCTTCCTTGCCCTCCATGTTTTCCTCTCTCAATGTAGTGGCAGCTATACGGAGCCCTCTGAGACAGTAGAATTGGGAGGGAAGGCAAAACCCTTATTTTCATCTCCAGTCTCTTGCTGTTTGAGGTTTAGAAGTCACTGGCTTTTCCAACCCTTCAAGACACCAAATTTCTAAACTCTTCCTCTTCTTTTGTATCTCTCTTTGCAAATCAGTCCGGGTAGAGGCTCAATAGAAATGTGGTCTGCTTTTCAAGTTAGGTCAGGTGACAGGTTTTTTTTTTAAGGTCAACAGACTTTGTTGGCACACACCAGATTTTAGTCACACATTTTCCTTATGACTGTCTTTTTTTTTTAATTGTGGTAAAATATCATGACATTAAATTTATGATTTTTTAAGTGTGCAGTTCATTGGCAAAACTGAAACTCCATACCCATTAAACAATAACTCCTCATTCCCGCTATTCCTTTTTGTTTGTTAGTTTTCCTTCTAACAGTCAGGCCCCTCTGTGCAGGTCTGCTGGAGTTTGCTGGAGGTTCACTTCAGACCCTGTTTGCCTGGGTATCACCAGTGGAGGCTGAAGACCAGCAAAGATTGCTGTTTGTTCCTTCCTCTGGAAGCTTTTTCCCAGAGGGGCACCTGCCAGATGCTAGCCAGAGCTCTCCTGTATGAAGTGTCTGTCAACCCCTGCTGGGAAGTGTCTTCCCATCAGGAGGCACGGGGGTCAAGGACCCACTTAAGGAAGCAGTCTGTCCCTTAGCAGAGCTTGAGCGCTGTGCTAGGAGATCTGCTGCTCTCTTCAAAGCTGGCAGGCAGGAACATTTAAGTCTGCTGAAGCTGCACCCACAGCTGCCCCTTCCCCAAGTTGCCCTTCCCAGGGAGATGGGAGTTTTATCCATAAGCCCCTGACTGGGGCTGCTGCCTTTCTTTCAGAGATGCCCTGCCCAGAGGCCACTTTTTGTTTTTTGATAATAGCTGTCCTAATGGGTGAGGTGGTACTTCATCTTTTTTGAAGTGGCTTTTTAAACTTCTAAAAATTTTGGTGAAATATATATAACAAAAACTGCCATTGTGACCATTGCTAAGTGTATAATTCAGTGGCATAAATTATATTCACATTGTTGTATGACCATCACCACTCTGTCTCTGAAACTTTTTCATCACCCCATTGATGAAAATTTTAAGTGAATTTTAGACATTGTGACAATTGGCTGCTAAATAGTATACTCCTCTAGAAAATGGACATTTTCCTGTATAATGCAAGACTGTTATCATATGAGCCTTCATTCATTTTCCATTGGAGAGAACTTACTCACAGGGCCACACTTATTACAAAGGAGGCTGCGAAGTATAAGGTAGGCGAGCAGCCGCTTACCAAATTATAATGGAAGGAGACAGAGTGGATTTTGGTGCTCTACCACCCTACAGTAATAAAGCAATAATGACTTTTAATTTATTCACATTACAAGTTTGGAGGTAGGTGATATTGAGCATTTGGTAGTGTCTTCATGATGTTATCAAGGATTCAGTTCTTCCCACCATCTAATCTGCCATTCTCAGTATGTTGACTTTGGGTCCTCATGTTTTTTTGTCTCGTGGTTACATTATGGCTGCCATAGCACTAGGTACCATATTTTCACTATAGCATCCCAAGTGGGAAAGAAGTAGGGTGGGCAGAAAAGAAACAATCCACTATCAAGGATGCAAATTCTTCCCATTTGCTGCTCAGTAGACTTCCCCTTGCATCTCATGGGCCAGGTTCAAAGGAGTCTAGAAAGGTACTTGTTAAAGGAAAATGAGATCACTATGATTGGCTTAACAACTCATGACCTATAGCCTTGGGCTGAGCACATTGCTGTCCCTAATAAAATTAGACTTCTATTAGCTAAGAAAAAGAGGAGAAATGACTGTTGGGTTGGCAGTTACATCTGCCACATGTGGGCAATATTTTTATTATTATTAAAGATATAAATGGACTCTGAAGAGGATCTTGGCATAGAAACTCTAAGACAGTATTATTGAATTGAAGTGCTGGTAGAAGGGAATTCCTTCTGGGATTATTCTGTCAATAGTGTAGGGACAGGCCAGGCGCAGTGGCTCACGCCTATAATCCTAACACTTTGAGAGTCCGAGGCAGGTGGATCGCTTGAGCCCAGAAATTCAAGACCAGCCTGGGCAATATGATGAGACCCTGTCTCTACAAAAATTAGCTGGGCATAGTGGCACACACCTGTAGTCCCAGCTACTTAGGAAGCTGAAGTGGGAGGATCACCTGAACCTGGGGAGATTGAGTCTGCAGTGAGCCATGATCATGCCACTGCACTCCAGCCTGAGTGACAGAGTGAAACCCTATCTCAAAAAAAAAAAAAAAGTGTTGGGACAATGTGCTCCATTGATTTCTGAGAAAAAGAATCCTTAGGTCACTGGCATGAAAGGATCCCTATAGTCCTATAGTCATCTATCAGTTGAATGAAGGTGATTGCCTTTAGAAATCAAGACAGCATTGGAGAAAAACTTGTTGCCATTGGTTCTTCTTAGGAATCATCATATTCTTTTGGGAATGGTAATGTTTAATAGAAATCCTTTACTACATATTGTTTCTTGCCAGCACTTATGAAAAATGTTGTAGGAACAGGGGGATTGGCCTCATTAATTGAATAATATTGTTTATATCTGCGGATGGAGGGAAGTCATATACTCTTAAAGTGACACCAGGTCACCTGACTATTATGCCTTCCCAAACTTAGGATTCAGTGAAAACAAAATTTTCTTTGTTAGCAGAACAAGTGTGACATTTGTTGGTCGTGTTTCATATCTCCCCAGGCTGATTTATATCCGAGAGCCTGCAAACATTTTAGGGGAAAAACAAAATAAACAGTCCTCATCATTACCCCTTGTAATTACAAATGAATGATAAGATAATAAAAGCCCTTCACACTTGCCCATGACACAAAAGAAAAATAAGATTCACAGGTGGTTAAAAAACAAACCAAGGATGCTCTTGGTTCATGGGCACTGTGACAGTCGTGGTCATGAGTGGGTGACTCGTTCATCATTTCTGCTTCATTCCAGTTGGCCCTGAGAGCAGAATGAAAAACTACTGTAGCAGGAAGCTCATTTCCTGATAAATTACAAGACAAAAAAAGATAACCAAAGACCCCCAACAGCGCTTTCAGCATAATACAGTTAACATTTATTGAAATGTCTGCTGTATGCCAGCCACTGTTCTGTGTGCTTTAAACATATTTTCAATCCTCAGTAAAACCCTGTAAGGTAGATACCATTATTATTTCCACTTTGCTGATGAAGAAACTGAGGCACAGAGAAGACTTAACCAAGGACACACAACTAATAAGAGGCAGAGCTGGATTCCAAGCCCTGGTAGCCTGGCTCCAGAGTCTGTGAACTATAGCTACCTCTCTCCATTGCCCCAGGGAGGACAAAGTCCTTCTATTTAAAATAAGCAAGTCCTTTCCAGCCCTTGGAAATATTAACCACAATGACACTTCACAGTCATTGTTGTAAGTGGTTCTCACTAATCAAGTTTTTTTTTGTTTTTTGTTTTTGAGATAGAGTCTTGCTCTGTTGCCTAGACTGAAGTGCAGTGGTGCGATCACGGCTCACTGCAACCTCTGCCTCCCGGGTTCAAGTGATTCTCCTGCCTCAGCCTCCCAAGTAGCTGGGACTACAGGCGCGTGCCACCATGCCCGGCTAATTTTTTGTATTTTTAGTAGAGATGGGGTTTCACCGTGTTAGCCAGGATGGTCTCGATCTCCTGACCTCGCGGCCCTAATAAAGTTTTTAAAGCTGTAAATGAAGATTGGGCTTTACTTTTCCATTTGTAGCTTCCATTTCCATTTGCTGCTTGATAAAATAGAAAGTTTGTCCTCAAGGATTAGCATGGGTAATGGTATGCTATGTTCTTTCACTCTGTAGCTTCAGTAGCTAACACTGTACAAACTATCTGTTTTGAATTTGATGACAGAAGTATGAATAATCATGTGAGTTTGACTTTATTTATTTATTTATTTGTTTGTTTGTTTATTTTTTAAGAAAGAGTCTCACTCTGTCACCCAGGCTGGAGTGAAGTGGAGCGATCTCGGCTCACTGCAACCTCCGCCTCCTGGGCTCAAGCGATTCTCCTGCCTTAGCCTCCTGCATAGCTGGGACTACAGGTGCGTGCCACCACACCCTGCTAATTTTTGTATTTTTACTAGAGATGGGTTTCACCATGTTGGCCAGGTTGGTCTCGAACTCCTGACCTCAGATGATCCACCCACCTCAGCCTCCCAAAGTGCTGGGATTTCAGGCTTGAGCCACCCCACCCGGCCGTGAATTTTGACTTTATAAAGACCCCCTTTTCAAACCAACTAAAGGAGTTAAGAGTCTTAAATAATAAATTAATATGGGCTTATAGTAACATTCTGTTCACTTCCACAAAATCGTACATTTTCAAGTGGCCAGGTGTTCTCTTGGCTATCTGCAGCTTGAAGACTTCCAGAGCAACAAAAATGTCAATAGTGGGAGCCTCTGCAGACCTCATGCTACAGGTCATTTTCTCTGAGAGGAACAAAGAGAACTGCAGGGATGCCAGGTCACAAAGCGAGCGGTAGAAGGTGGGGATTTTCATCATCTGACTCGAAGTGTTGAAGAGCCCCACTGTGCAGTCTCACTCACACCACAGATTGAGTAAAAGAAAGTGAAGATAACTCAGACTTAGGGAATGACATTTATTGGAAGAAAAGAACATGCGACAGAAATATACAGAGAGTTTGCAGTATTGGCTCTCTAGGAAGAGTTGACCATCTGGATAACAGCTTTGCAAATCATTTGGATAAATGATACCATTTGGAGGAGAGTCTTCCAAAGCAAATCTAAATGCCAGAACCCTTTCAAGAAGGTTTATGCAGTTCTTGCTTTTTTCCTCCATTTGTTAGAAGCTCATGAGGTGACGTTGTCCTAGATATAATTAACCATTTAGGACATGGGAAGAATTATCTTTAATTTTTTTACTGTGAAGTATTATTGGAAGATTAATATCAATAGAGTAAATATTATGTAGAATAAAAAAGAAGTACGGGCCAGGTGCAGTGGCTCACACCTATAATCCCAGCACTTTGGGAGGCCAAGGCAGGTTGATCACCTGAGGTCAGGAATTCAAGACTAGCCTGGCCAACATGGTGAAACCCCATGTCTACTAAAAATACAAAAATTAGCTGGGTGTGGTGGCAGGTGCCTGTAATCCCAGCTACTCAGGAGGCTGAGGTGAGAGAACCACTTGAACCCAGGAGGCGGAGGTTGCAGTGAGCAGAGATTGCACCCCTACATTCCAGCCTGGGCGACAGAGTGAGACCCCATGTCAAAAAAAAAAAAGCACAATTCAGAATGTAAAGATACAAGCCAGGTGTGGCGGTGCATGCCTACAGTCCCAGCTACTAGGGAGGTTGAAGTGGGAGGATCTCTTGAGCCCAAGAGTTTGAGTTCAGCCTGGACAACATAGTGAGATGCCATCTCTTTAAAGAAAAAATGCAAAGACAAAACTATTTTAGGAGTATGGAATATTCCATTCTTCTCCCCCTGTTTCCTTAAAGAGGGAAATGTACTCTTCTAGCTGGGAGGAAACTTGTGATTTAGCTCAGGGAAAGAGTGGAACTTATTCTTGCTAGGAAATATAAGTAAAGTTTGGGTGACACTTTCTAATGTGACTAGAAGCAATGGGCCAGTTTATTTTCATGGTGTCTGGAAGGATGCAAGAAAAAGATCCATCTCCTACTTTTAACTTTAATTCTCAGGCAGCAGTAAGGCAAAGTTAACAAAGTTAATTTGCCTATGGCAGTGGCTCATGTGGGTGGATCATTTGAGCTCAGGAGTTCTAGACTAGCTTGGGCAACGTAGTGAAACCTTGTCTCTACAAAAAATACAAAAAATTAGCCAGGTGTGGTGGTGTGCAGCTGTAGTCCCACCTACTTGGGGGCTGAGGTGGGAGGATCACTTGAGCCCAGGAGGTTGAGGCAGCAGTGAGCCATAATCGCATCACTGCACCCCATCCAGCCTGGGTGACAAAGCGAGATCGTGTCTCAAAAAAAAAAAAAAAAAAAAAAAAAAGAGAGAGAGAGTTAATTTAATATATTGTTTATCCTTTGCAAAAAGGTACTTTCAGTCAGGTATCTGAACTTGTCAAGCCAAGGCAGCTCAGAGAGTCCTGTGAAACTAAACCAAATTAAACATTCATCTCCAGGAACCTCCTGGAATCCTTCCCCAGTACCTGGAGCAGCGAGCACATCAGAGTCGTTTCTCTATTGCGAATTCTTTAGTCACAATATAAGCTGACAAGCGCAGGTAAATGAGAATCAGTGGCTAAATGGGACATCCCAGTACCTTGGGCCAGGAAATTAGTATATAAAGCTATTGTAGCTTGATGCCATAGTCTTAGAATTATCTTGTTAACCCTCTTCACTCTACCTCCCTGCTTGAAAATTTCGATTTCCCATATAGACATTCCTAAAAGGGGAGCCAGCATGAGTATTTGTCCATTTGACAATTGTGCCTCCCATTGTACATTAACAAGTTGTCATTCTGATTTATTCATCAATCTGTTGTAACAATAGTTAACATTTTCTCTGGGGCTGATAATTCTGAGTACTTTGGATCATTCTGTTTTTGCAAAGGTATAAAATACCAGACTTGGCTTAACCTCCAAGGTACTGCCACTCTGTCCTTGACATCCTTCTCCCTTTCTTTAAATTCAATAGTGTTCATTTAGTTGAATCTCACAATCTAGGTTTCAGCTCCTAGATTCTGTAACACCATAAGAAAATGGTGTCACAGATTTAAGTAACGACCCAGACCCTATTAGTCAGTTATTGGGAAAGCTGAGGTTGGGAACCAGATCTCCTAAGCATCTTGGCTGTACTCATCCTATTTGAGGACCCTGTTTCATTGGCAGACCTAGAATAATTGGTTTACTTACTCAATCATCACTCCTATTTTCTGTGCTCCCTCTACATTTGGCTACTTATGGAATTATTTTTGTTGGCATAATGGATAGCTTTATTATGAGCCCACAACTTTGTGGACATAAATAAATGAATAGAGACTGACTAGCAATACTGTGTATGCTTAAAATGTTCACTGTTCTTCTGTATTATATAAACTAGAAAGCCATGAACCACTAGTTCATACAATAGCTTTTATATCTTGCGTAGAATGTTACGTATAAATAGTCGTATTCATTAGACCTTGCCTCAGTATTTCTGCCACCTGGTATAGTACCTGGCACAGGTAGGGTGTCCATAATTTTGAGTTGGATTGTATTGGATTAGATTAGTTGCAAATTAAATTATTGAAAGTGGCTCTAATGTCTTTCAACTCTATTCTGTAATTTAGATCTGTAAACTAGATTCTGTAATTTATTTAACGCCACTGCCCAGATATGTGTTTAGACAAAGGCACAACTGTTGAAAGACACTTTATTAGGCCCAGTGTCTATCTCTTAGTCTGAAAGATCTACGTAATCAGGTAGACCAGTTCTGGGAACTAAGACCTCCTGAGATGTTGCAGATGGGATTGGTTCGCCAGCCTGAAGCGAGGAGCATCATGTTTCCTCTCTTGTCTCAACACTTGGAAGGTCCAGAGAGTCCCAGCATATGAAAGCAGATGTCTTGGAGGTATTCACAAATGGGGCAGTGCTGGTTCAAACCAGTAAACAAACTTTCTTTAATTGTAAAAAGTTGTAAAAAAAACAACAACTTGTTTTAATTGTAAAACTCAAAATAAAGAGCATTGATATCTCCCTAGAGATGCCATTTAATCACATTGTTCTTCTGATTGTCAGGTCCCCAGTGGAGGTTACTAGAGCACTTAATTTCCTTAGAACAGGTGTTTTTGCCATAAGGATTATGTTGGCATCCAGTGTCTCCGATAGATTTTGTCTGGCAGTTAAGACATAAAGTGATAGTTATTTCTTTATGTTTAATACTGATAATTTTTCATAGATACTTCTGGAGCTTCTAGTTTTCACTTCATTTGTGTGAGGGGGGATTTTTTATTTCTATATTTTTGTAACCTCCAAAACGCCAGACATATGTATTTTTTTCAGTCTATTTATTAGCACTAATTTAAAGTTATACACAATGCATTGTTTTACAGAACATTCATCTTTAGTCTCCTGCGGTTGCTGCTCAATAACATGTCATGAGAAAAGTTCAGATTTGCAAAGCATTTGTCATTTCCTCCTCATAATTGCTAATTTATTTAGTAACCATTTGTTTTTAACACCTTTGTCTGCCAACCTATAGATTTATGTACAGATCAGCTCCATACATACATAAATGTTCATATTAGTACTAAAAGTAGGTTGAAGTATACCTTTGGTACTTAGCTCTTCTAGCGAAAGTCCTAACCTAACCCAAACTCTTTTGTCTTTTCTTAAATGTATCAATACTTATACAAGGATAAATGTTTTTATGAAAAATTTTCTGGCCGGGCACTGTGGCTCATGCCTGTAATCTCAACACTTTGGAAGGTCAAGGTAGGAGGATCACTTTGGGCCAGGAGTTCAAGACCAGCTTGGGCAACATAGCTAGACCCCATCTCTACAAAAAAAATTTTAAAATAAAATTTCTATTAATTCTTAACTAAAACTCTGGAACATTTAAGCTAGATAACAATCATCCATGTTAACTGTTTCAGGGATTTCCCACATGAGTAGGTGAGAATAATGATACCAATTTGAATCATGGTTTCATAAAATACACTTTTTTTTTTCAGTTAGACTAAACTTTCTTTTTTGTTTGTTTTGAGACAGTCTCGCTCTGACGCCCAGGCTGGAGTACAGTGGCGCGATCTCGGCTCACTGCAAGCTCCGCCTCCTAGGTTCACGCCATTCTCCTGCCTCAGCCTCCCAAGTAGCTGGGACTACAGGCACCCGCCACCACGCCCGGCTATTGTTTTGTACTTTCAGTAGAGACGGGGTTTCACTGTGTTAGCCAGAATGGTCTCGATCTCCTGACCTCGTGATCCGCCCACCTCGGCCTCCCAAAGTGCTGGGATTACAGGTGTAAGCCACCGTGCTTGGCCCAGTTAGACTAAACTTTCCATCTTGAAAGAGTGAAGTAAATGTTTTGCCTTAATTATTAATACGTGTTTATTTTATTTCAGTGGTACAGGCATGGATGGGAAGAAATGCAGCGTATGGATGTTCCTACCTCTTGTATTTACTTTGTTTACTTCAGCTGGATTGTGGATAGTGTGAGTATTTGCTCATTTAATTATTTAAGGATTCAGGTGCAATGTAGATACAAATGTAAACCTTAATAGTATATGGCAGCCGGGCACGGTGGCTCATGCCTATAATCTCAGCACTTTGGGAGGCCGAGGCAGGCGGATCACTTGAGGTCAGGAGTTTGAGACCCTTGCCAACATGGGGAAACCCTGTCTCTACTAAAAATACAGAAGTTAGCCGGGCGTGATGGCACACGACTGTAATCCCAGCTACTCGGGGGGCTGAGGCACAAGAATCGCTTGAACCCTGGAGGCAGAGGTTGCATTGAGCTGAGATCGCGCCACTGCACTCCAGACTGGGCAAGAGAGCAAGACTGTCCCCACCCCCCAAAAAAATACTAGATGGCATATCTTTATGACTGTATTTATAAATACTTGAAAATAATATATTTTACTAATTCAACCTTGCTAAAGTCCTCATTTCCTTTCCCATTTTCTATTAACCAAAGTAAGTAACAAGAGTGAGTAATAATTATGCAAAGCCAGTGGTGAAGAATACTAGTTTATTTTGTGTTCATGTGTTCTTGTTGTAATGAACATTTTGTAAACAGGTTATATGAATTAATTATTTGCAAGATTTTCGAATTTGACACTAACATGCCATGGATTCCGTCTGCAGTTCAGTTCATAGTCCAGTTATTCATGATTGGGTCTGATATGTTTTTTTTTTTTTTTTTTTTTTTTTTTTTTTTTTTTTGAGATGGAGTCTCGCTCTGTTGCCAGGCTGAAGTGCAGTAGCATGATCTTGGCTCACTGCAAGCTCTGCCTCCTGGGTTCACGCCATTCTCCCGCCTCAGCCTCCCAAGTAGATGGGACTACAGGCGCCCACCACCACACCCAGTTAATTTTTTGTATTTTTAGTAGAGTTGGGGTTTCACCATGTTAGCCAGGATGGTCTCGATCTCCTGACCTCGTGATCTGCCCACCTCGGCCTCCCAAAGTGCTGGGATTACAGGCGTGAGCCACTGCGCCCGGCCTGATATGTTTATAAAATGAATATCATTACACTGGAAGTCCTGGCTTACCACAGAACGTTCCCACACTTGCTTATTTTAGGTAATATTCACTTTAAGAAAATTATTTTAGTTCCTCAAAGTTTGTTAGGAAAGGTAGGACACATATTCCCGAGAAGTTAGAAACTGAACCCTAATTTTAGTTTGCTCAAAGTTGTAAGTTCTATTTCCTTGTTTTCTAGTTTCCAGTTTATAAGCATGGCCATTACTTTGGGGATGTTTTGAAAATTAAGGAAATATTACTAATAATGACATTTGAGCTTCAAAGAACTAGATGATCTATGGGTAAAGAATTGTAAAAGAGCATTTCTCAGTTAGAAAAAATGAATATGAATTAGTGCAGTTAGTTTAATAAAACTGGGAAACAAATGATTCTTTTTTTCAATTTCTTTGTTCTATAAACTTATTCTTTTTTGATAGATACTTCATAGCTGTGGAAGATGACAAAATTTTACCATTAAATTCAGCTGAAAGGTAAAGTTTATCTGTGGGTAATTCGTTGTTCATCAAGAGATTTAGCAAAAACTTTCCCACTGGGAAGGTTAAACTGCACAAATGACAGTGCTTTAACCTGAGCTTCTGTGTTTTTTTTTTTTGTTATCCAGGAAACCTGGTGTGAAGCATGCACCATATATAAGGTAACCCAGCAATTCTCTTCTGTCCTGTGGGACCATAGGAAAAGTTAGGAGGATTATAGATTTTGATATAGTAACTATAAAACATTTCATCTTTTTCAAGCATTGCAGGTGATGATCCTCCTGCAAGCTGTGTGTTTAGTCAAGTTATGAACATGGCAGCCTTCCTAGGTAAGAAGAGGGTAAAGAACGCTTTATGTGCTTTGGTACATTTCTTTTGTATTTTAAATTCTCCCAAACCCTTGTCAAAACAATGGGGGACTTATTTGATCATTTAGTATCATACGATGTCAATATGCTGAAGCCAGCTCTTTGTCTTAAAGGTCTTTTTCTCTCGTACATCCATTTACGTTCACCCTGCTGTCCTTACATTTTCTCTTCCCTTTACCATCTTTATCATTTCAGATACTCTTGACTTGATCTATTTTGCTGCATAAAATAATATATTTCATGATATAAAATCCTGTATGAGAATGTAATATTGTATAATACATTTGCTTTGAAAAGAATGCTTTATTTATTCCTTCACTAGCAAAGATGAAAAAAATGCATGGGCTTTGTGATATTTGTTGATGTGTGTAGATACTGTCTTTAAACCTAAAGGTCAACATCAGCATTAGGATTACACTCTCTCCTGTGCCTATAGACATAGTAAGCTGGCAAATGGAGAAGTAAGCTTAAAAAGAAGAAACCTTTAGTACTCATATCTAGCCCCAGTTCCTCACTTTTTCTTTGGGGCCCAAGACCCTCCTGTAATATTCTGTCCCTCTGTGAGTGCGTCCATGACCCTGCATAGTCCTCCAGAGATGGTGGGAACCAGCCATGCACTCTATCCTTTTTCGAATCTACCTTGTATACCATCTCCTCAGTGCCAGGCTTTCCCAGTGTCTCTCCAAGAGTCAACTGGCTATCACTGTCAGGATGCTGTTAGGAAGGACCAAAGACAGCCCACCCTTCCCACAATGGTGTTCTGGAAGTTGTTCTTTTGATGGTGAGACTTTCACTCCAAGTAAGAGGTAGTATTATTACTGAGGGAATATTCAACCTTTGTGGGACGTGTCTCCCAAAGAAGTAACCCGTTATTTCACCTCCACCCCCCAAAATTCCTACTCGCTCTTAATGTATTCTTTTTTAATATTTGCTATAAGAATGGGAATACCTTTAGAAGTCAGTGGAAAATCAAGGGAGACAGGTGGTCCAACATGCAACACAGGCAGAAACTTAGCTGGTTTAGAAAGCCCAGAACATGAGAAACATGGAGAATGTTTCCCGTCAGGCCCATCAGGCCTCTCTTGAACCTGAAGCTTCAAAAAGAAGTACGCTGGGGAGCTTCTGTGCAGTTAGCAAGATTCTCCCCTGGAGCTAACCACCTTTCCGTCAAAGCCCTCCCCAGCCATCCCCAAAGCGTAACCCATTTGCCAAAGCAGGAGGTGTCCGGAAGGCCTGGGCTGCTACACTACCACTAAGGAGAAAGTTAAATATACCCTGATGCTGGGGTTGCCGAGTCTTTAAAAAAGCTCTCCTCTTTATGCCCCTGGCAATCAGGACTTCCACATCCTAGATATTCACAAGTATCAAGAAGGATGGCACCTGCAGTATCTGGTGCACCTGTGGGCACCAGGGCCAGTCCTGGGCAGTCAGGTTTGGTTGTCACTGCTTTCAGCCTCAGAGCTGCCAGGAGCTTTATACGTGCTCCTTTTTTCTACTCTCGACACCATTCTTCTGAAAAGACCTAATAAACTTATTCATCCCAAGACATAAATAGCTGCTAAGGAACATTTGCATTTGCATTTGCATTTGCATTTAACAGAGCACAAAGCCCCAAGAGTGAACCTTGAATGGTAGGGTCAGGGACCTTTCCTGGCCCCTCTGCCATTATAGCACGTAGGCCTGCAGGCTGCCATCTATTCGTATGATCTTCCCACAGGGGGCAACAACAATGATTAATAGCCATCATTTCTATTCCAGGAACAATGCTAAGTGCTTTGCAAATACTACCTCATTTAAGCGTGATACTCAAGCCTGAAATATAAAAAAGCTGTCACCAGCTGTCTGTCCTCCACTGGGCTTTAAACAAACCAGTGAGCACATTGGAAGCCACATATTGTTTCCTTTGTATGCTTAAGACAAATTGATATTTCCCAGTGGTCTTTAAGTGTATACTTTTTTAAAACCCAGTTTGTATAGCTCACAAGTTTATCCAGTTATAAGGCTTATGATTGACTAATTACAAAAGCATTTCCAAAAGCAAAGCAATGAAAGCAAGATCCCCTCTTCCAGATGACATTTGTCATCATCTTATTCTCCAGTCCTTCCTGCTCCACCAAGAAGCAATTAAGCTTTTGCTAGCTCTTGCTCGAAGGTATTACAACATCCAGTGTTTATTCTGTATTATCTTTCATCATTTTGAGTGCCATCTGGTAGACATAAAATTGATTAAGATTAGTGTTCAATGGGAGCAAACCAACAAGTATTTATTTATCAACTCTGAGAGTGAAAAAGAATCAGTTTACTAATGATTCCTCTTCTAAACTGTGAATACCTTCATCTCCCCAGGCCTGCCCTTGTTAGACTTCAGACTATTATTTTAGTCTACATAACTGACTTTAAGAAATAACCCACACCGCCTATTAGTCACTGGTTTTCAGCAGCCATATAGATTATACTTTACAATCTAAAAATGAGTCAGTGTAGCATGTATTAAAATTAGCAAAGATATTTTATCTTTTTTGACAGACTAATCAAAGATTGAATGCTCAATTATTTTCTTTAGAGAATTAGTTGTGCTTTTTGTCTTGAAACTGCATTTCTTTCCACAGGGTGGGAGAGAAAAAGACCTAAGACAAATTTCTTCAAAGGAATATAATTTTCTGCCCTGGGGAGGTTGTGAGGATAAAGTTAATAGCTGAATGATGTCAGTCACCAAATAGCAGCCACTCTCCCTCCTTCAGGCAAAACATATTGACAGTTGTGTTCTACCGCAGTCATAAATAGGAATCATTGATGCATAAAGAGTCAAACAAAACAAAACAAAAATTTGGCCAGGTACCAGTTTAGAACTGCAAGGAAGGGACGTTATTTGAGTTTCGAACTTTAAAAACCCAGTCAGACTCAGAATTTAAAATGTAATTAGAAAAATCAGCCATTATTCTATTTGTGCTCTTTTTTTTTTTTTTTTTTTTTTTTTGGAGATGGAGTCTCTGTCACCCAGGCTGGAGTGCAATGGCGCAATCTTGGCCTACCACAACTTCCGCTTCCCAGGTTCAAGCGATTCTCCTGCCTCAGCCTCCCGAGCAGCTGGGATTACAGGCATGTGCCACCACAGCTGGCTAATTTTTTGTATTTCTAGTAGAGACGGGGTTTCTCCATGTTGGTCAGGCTGGTCACGAACTCTTGACCTCAGGTGATCCACCAGCCTCGGCCTCCCAAAGTGCTGGGATTATAGGCATGAGCCACCGCGCCCGGCCTCTATTTGTGCTCTTTTGAAAATAGACAGGAAAATTAAGTAGGGGACACCTGTATGGCAAAGGACTGTTTCAAATACCAAAACCACAGAAGGATGAGTTTTTAAAATCTTTTCTGAAACTGTTAGTGAAATCTAAAAATTTAAATGAAACAAAAAAATATCTATTGATCAGAACGTGAATGTGGTAAAAGTTAGCATATATAAAGATGGCTTTGAAATGGCCCGTAAGTCTTTTTCAGGAAGGTATAATTAAATCACTACTTGGTTGAAAATGGACTTCATAACAGTCCAAATCTGCCTCCATTCATACCTAAGTGTTAGTAAAACTGTTATAGGGGCAGAATCTTTATTAGATCCATCATTCTAAAAATTCAGCTAGAATCTATTTTAAAAGGAAAGTATGCCTCCCCTGATCTGATTAATAATGGAGTTAAGAGGTAAAAAATGGCAAAGTGTGGTGTTTAGAATGCAATTCTGGAAGCTAGGAGTGTTGGGTTAAATCCCTGTCTTCAAATAGGTTTCTGTTTCCTGCTGAATTTCATAATTTGTTCATGATAAGATGACTTACCATTCATATTACAAATAGGACAGCTAGCAACGCAGGGACCAGGAGATGTTGCATGTCCTGTGTTTACTGGACAGAAATAGATAATGAAGAGAGCAGCCAACGACTCTGTTCCCCTGGGCATAAAGGAACAAACTCTTTGACTGGGTGGGTCAACATGAAGAGTCATTTCAGGAACTGGGTTTAGGGCTTAGGTCAAGTTCCAGCACCATCCTATCCCACAAAATGACCAGCAGAGAGTTCTCAGAGTAATACTTTTCAGTGGTCATTTAAAAAAAAATTAGCCGGCCAGGCGCGGTGGCTCACACCTGTAATCCCAGCACTTTGGGAGGCCAAGGCAGGCAGATCACAAGGTCAGTAGATAGAGACCATCCTGGCCAACATGGCGAAACTCCATCTCTACTAAAAATAAAAAACATTAGCTGAGCTTGGTGGCGTGCACCTGTAGTCCCAGCTGCTCAGAAGGCTGAGGCAGGAGAATCGCTTAAACCCAGGAGGCGGAGGTTGCAGTGAGCCAAGTTTGCGCCACTGCACTCCAGCCTGGCGACAGAGAGAGACTCCGTCTATATTATAGGCTCATGCCTATAATCCCAGCACTTTGGGAGGCTGAGGTGGGCAGATCACCTGAGGTCAGGAGTTCAAGACCAGCCTGACCAATATGGTGAAACCCTGTCTCTACTAAAAATACAAAAATTAGCTGGGTGTGGTGGCATGGGCCTGTAGTCCCAGCTACTTGGGAGGCTGAGGCAGGAGAATCGTTTGAACCCAGGAGGTGGAGGTTTCAGGGAGCTGAGATTATGTCACTGCACTCCAGCCTGAGCAACAGAGTAAGACTCTGTTTAAAAAAAAAAAAAAATTAAGTGTGCTGTCTTAGTGTCTTGTTATTATGTCCTAACAGCCATACACAACTTACTAGAAGGATGTCCCGTGGTGCCTGTGTTGAGTCTCTAGGTTTAATCTAATGGCTTCTTTAGCCGATGATCACTTTGTGAAGGAGTGCTGTGTGTTGAATTACTCCTCTCCCCTACTTCCTCCTCCTATTCCTATCCTAAAATTGATAAGACATTGTGCCTATTTTTCATCCTCTAGGATTGTTATTGTCATTGTTAAAGACTTCGGATATAACTCCTACCTAGGTCCCTCAAACCAATAGTTTGAGAAACTACTGTCAACTCAGGTATAATGTATTAATTTTCCAATCAACAGTCGGTACTAGCTGAAGCATATACTGAAAGATATATCAGGGCTGAACAATTTGAGATTTTTATAAATCATGATTTATCTCTATTTTGTTTCTAAAATCCAAATATTAATCAAGTTTTATACCACTCTTTGATCAGAAGTACTTAGAACTAAAAGTCAACTTATCAAGCTTAAAGCCATAGGGTTACACTATGAAATTTAACATACTCGAGAAATGCAAATTTATGGATAGACTTTCTTTATTAATGGCTACTAATAATGGCCTGTAATCAAAGTAAAACCTTTAGCAAATAATTACCAACTTAATTGCTGTATAAATAGGGTAATTCTTGAATTTCTAATTGTCTTTCCTGCTGAATCTTAACGTCAAAATAAATTATCTTAGTAGTAAGTTTGTTTCCTTACATGTAGATATAATTTACATTAATCGAAAGTGATTTTTCATCATTTATAGACTAACCTCTCCCAACTCTTCGTATAAATATGAAAATACTTCTGCACTAGGCAAAAAAAAGTTCATCCTTAGATTAGGGCCTTGAGTATGGACTATCCCAAGGTTACTATTAGAAGTCAGATTTGAAATCTAAGTAACTTCCCTCATTCTCTCTTCAAATTCTCAGATACCAATTTGCTTCAAAAGATAGAGTGGACATTTAAAATGAGTAATTAATATTATTTTCAGGAATTGAGTTTTCTTGATATACTAGGTACGATTCTTAGTACATACCAAATCCCTCAATCTGCTATGTTAAAATACAAATTTCATAAGTATGAATATTGTCACTTCTGTAATTTGGATTAACTATCTTTGTTGTTTGACAGTGAACACCTCCAAGTAGAATCGAAGGGAAGTGAGAGTAAAACCAGTAATAAAGGAACTTGTACATTTTCCATTATCTTTCTTCCCAGGAATGGTTTATGGTGCTGGCACCAGCAATTTTGTCTAGATGTGGTAACCTTGTCTTCTTCCCATTATGTTCCTGCCCTATCATTATTTTCCACATTGTTCTAAGCTAAAGGATGCCTGAGTCGGTCTGTCTTTATCCCATCTTATTTGTTGTGTGCCAAGCCTCTGCAGTGCTCTCCTAAGCCAGTCTGTCCTGTGCTGACCTTGTTTTTGAAAACTCTGAGAACAACACTATTCACAGTCCTATCATCCTTGCCTCACCCAAGTAACATACAGCCCTGTTGCCTCGAGTCCTCTCTGCCTCTCTGCTTTCCCCAGATTGAGTATAATAAAACATCTAAATAATCATAAGCATTGCATGGAAAGTTTCTTTGAAAAATTGTGGATCATTCCAGAGATGTAAAATGTGCTGTGGTGAAAAGTTTAATTTTGCACATTGCGGCTTTAGAATTCTGCCTCTTACCTAAGAAAATAGTGCAGCATAAAAAAATAATAATAATAGAATTCTGCCTCACAGTCTAGGTGTGTGATTTAATTTCTTCCATTTTAAGACTTTGCTTTATTCCTAGCCCTTGTGGTAGCTGTTCTGCGCTTCATACAACTGAAACCGAAGGTTTTAAACCCGTGGCTGAATATTAGTGGATTGGTGGCTCTGTGTCTGGCTTCCTTCGGAATGACCTTACTTGGTAATTTTCAGGTACTTGATTTGGCCTTTTTCACCTCCCTCTGACACTGGTAAGACCTTCACTTCTGAGACTATCAAAGCTATTGAGGTATAATCACCATATGGCCCATATAATTCTGCACAAACCTTTTTTTTAAAAACTAGGACTCTTTTCCATGGCAACTCGGAGCTGTTCAGCTGCTTCAAGATGAAGCTGAACATCTCCTTCCTAGCCATTGGCTGCCAGAAACTCATTAAAGTGGAAGATGAACGGAAACTTCGTACTTTTTATGAGAAGCATATGGCCACAGAAGTTGCTGCTTATGCTCTGGGTGAAGAATGGAAGGGTTATGTGGTCCAAATCAGTGGTGGGAACAACAAACAAGGTTTCTTGTTTGTTGGTGGGAACAACAAGCAGGGTATCTTGACCCATGGCCATGCCCGCCTCCCTGTTACATTCCTGTTACAGACCAAGGAAAGCTGGAGAAAGAAAGAGAAAAGTAGTTCGTGGTTGCACTGTGGATGCCAATCTGAGCATTCTCAACTTTGTTACTGTGAAAAAAAGAGAGAAGGCTATACCTGGACTGACTGATACTAGGGTGCCTCGTCACCTGGGGCCTAAAAGAGCTAGCAGAATCCGCAAACTTTTCTTTTCTTTTTTGAGACGGAGTCTCGCTCTGTCGCCCAGGTTTTAGCGCAGTGGCGAGATCTCAGCTTACTGCAACCTCCGCCTCCCGGGTTCAAGTAATTCTCCCGCCTCAGCCTCCTGAGTAGCTGGGACCACGGGGCATGCCACCACACCCAGCTAAATTTTTGTATTTTTAGTAGAGACGGAGTTTCACCTTGTTAGCCAGGATGGTCTTGATTTCCTGACCTCGCGATCTGCCCGCCTCAGCCTCCCAAGTTGCTGGGATTACAGGCCTGAGCCACCGCGCCTGGTCAAACTTTTCAGTGTCTCTAAAGATCATGTCTGCCAGTATGTTGTAAGAAAGCCCTTAAACAAAGAAGGTAAGAAACCTAGGACCAAAGCACCCAAGATTCAGCGTCTTGTTACTCCACGTGTCCTGCAGCACAAACAGCAGCCTATTGCTCTGAAGAAGCAGTGTACTAAGAAAACCAGGGAAGAGGCTGCAGAATATGCTAAACTTTCGGCCAAGAGAATGAAGGAGGCTAAAGAGAAGCGCAAGGAACAAGTTGTGAAGAGACGCAGACTTTCCTCTCTGCGAGCTTCTGCTTCTAAGTCTGAATCTAGTCAGGAAAAAGATTTTTTGAGTAACAAATAAGATCAGACTCACATACACACACAAAAAATTAGGAACACTGGTTCCTAACATGCACGGGTTCTCCAGAGTTCAGCCTTTCTAGTCTCTCAGCCTGGCCTTCCTGAGTTCTCTTAAACGTGCGAGGGTGTTAAATATGCCTATGAAATACAGTGTGGCTACTGAGAAAAGCAGCTACTAGAACAGCTGTATATTTTCTACAGAGGATTTCCAAGTGGTTTATACTTTTTTTTCGTAACAAATTGGATCCTAATGTACCTTTCTAGCAAACCAGTAGGATCATTACCTTTCTATAACTAAACACCAAACATCCTTACTGGATAAAAGGATGCTTTTCAGATTAGCAAGTTTATGTGGAAGTCAAGTTTGAAAGCCCAGAATTTCTCCAGAACACTTATGACTTGTATAAAGATATGCTACTCCTAACTCTTCTTCCTAGAAATTCAGAAGCCCAAGGTCACAACCTTTAAGCATAATTTTCCTTGCCAATACCATTACCCAACTCTTGACAAGAATGACTTTATTTGTAAAATAGACAAGGAAACCTCTGTACTATGACAGTGGTTGACTGATTTCCCTCCCTCCCCACCAACCTCCAACCTATGCTATTTATATTACAGCTAGAAACTTCCTCCTTGAGGGCAAACACTGATCCTGACACTTCCCCCTGTCTGTTGAATGACACCCCAAATGGCACAGGCATTCAAGACCTCAGCATTCTATCGTTCATTTAGTAACGTTCCTAATGAAAATAGTAGTGGATTTTCTAAGGCCATTTCTTGTCCTACCCTCAGCACTGCTGATTCATTAAACCAGGATCACTCATTCCCAAAGACTTCCCCTGGCACATAGTAGCAACCCAGTAAATATTTTTTGCTTGGTGAGTTATAAATGGGCAATCCCACCAATTCCTCTAACTATTCTATCTCCCATCTATATCCAGCTAGGCAACCAGAAAGCTGCATTCTTAGAATATATTGGCTGAGGCAGTGATTACCAGTAGAATATTTGAGAGTTTATCCTGTTAAGATCCAAAATGTAAGGCATGGGGCATTTTAACTGAAATTTTGTTGGGAGTCTTTCCCCTACTTGCTGGCCTGTGCTGAGGGTACAGGCATGTTGTAAAGTGCTCAGTCACTATTGTTTCTCTCAACCAGGGCTTTGATGAGTTACTAAGAAGAACACATTTTGTTCTTTACGAAAGTCCTAGAAAAATCCCCAAGATTGGGTGGCTTTGGTGAACCACAAATACTCAAGACCATGAATGTTGACACTACTTATGAAGAACGTTTGCCGGAATATAACAGAATACATGAGAAATGACAAATTAGTTTCCCATGGAGAAACCAGGTGGCTAGTATATGGGATGGGAGACAGACTTTTCAATCTATCCCTCATTATAATTTTTTTAAGTTTAACTATGTAACTATATTATCTTTTTTAAAGATTAATAATAAATTAATAGATTTATATAGCATGGAAAACCAATTTTCTAGAAGCAAAATTTGATTTCAGATATCATTATTTTAAATAATTTTGAAAATATGTCTTTTGAACTGTGAGAGAAAACATGGCTTCTTCCAAAAAAGAGGCAAAAATCCTACAGCCAAAAACAATAGAAAAAATTGTAAAAAGAAAGTAACATTGATTTGATGCAACCCTTATGAACAACAATGTCAAACAACAAAACATCTGAAGGCAATAGCAATTCAAAAAAATAATACTTTCACAATGGGTTTAAAAGCCATGTCTTTAACAATAGATTTTACTTTCTTATATGTGCAATTAAAAAATGTATGTTGAAGAAAAGGAAAAGGAAGAAAATTTTTAAAAAATATGTAAATACATAGTGAACTTTTATCATACCACCGTACTCTAGCCTGGGCAACAGAGCAAGACCCCATCTCAAATACATATATATATACAAACATATACGCTAGGTTTGATGAAGATGTGGATAGACTTTGTTTTTTTTTTTTTTTTTTTTGGAGAAGTGGATAGTCTTGGTGAAGTATGATTGACTGAAAAAATTATGATCTAATGGTGATAATCTGAAAAATATATATATTTACATATGTATAGATGTATATATACACATGAAAATACAAAGAGTTTTAAGTGATGGATATATATTTTAAATATCAGTTGGTAATGATTTGGGGAGTTTACATCTATAACCGCCAATGGCAATAACCTAAATGGGAGTCCTCTATAAAAGCCTTGAGTATGAATCTTCAAATACTGTTGTCCTACTGTGGGTCTCTATATGTGGCAAAAGCTCATAGGTGACAGTTTTTCTTATTACTATGGGAAAATAAAACTAAAAAAAATTCTCATTAACAATGAATTAGGGCCGGGTGTGGTGGCTCATGCCTGTAATCCCAGCACTTTGGGAGGCTGAGGCGGGTGGATCATCTGAGGTTGGGAGTTTGAGATCAGCCTGGTCAACATGGTGAAACCCCATTTCTACTAAAATACAAAAATTAGCTGGGCATAGTGGCATATGCCTGTAATCCCAGCTACTTGGGAGGCTGAGACATGAGAATCGCTTGAACTCAGGAGTCTGAGGTTGCAGTGAGTGGAGATCGCACTACTGCACTCCAGCCTGGGTGACAGAGTGAGACTCTGTCTCAAACAAACAAACAACAACAACAACAAAAAACAATTATTTAGGCCAGGCACCATGGTGGCTCATGCCTGTAATCCCAGCACTTTGGGAGGCTGAGGCAGGAGAATCGCTTGAACCCAGGAAACAGAGATTGCAGTGAACTGAGTGCCACTGCACTCCAGCCTGGGCGACAGAGCACTCCATCTCAAAAAACAAAAAAAAAAAAACAAAAAAACCCACAATGAATTAGTCACATTACATAGACGGGCCAGTTTTGCAAGAGTGAAGAACAGAGCTTAAAGGGTTTTAGTTGTCTGTGCCAATTAAATATTGACTTGCCTAGAATTGGCTGTCCTCCATCAGTAAATATATATTGGCCAGGATTGATGGCTCACGCCTGTAATCTCAGCACTTTGGGAGGCCGAGGCGGGAGGATTACTTGAGCTCAGAAGTTCATGACCAGTCTGGGCAACACAGGGAGACACCATCTCTATAAAAATAAAAAAAATAAAAAATTAGCGCTCTCCTGCTGCTGCCAAAGGTGCTGAAAGGAAAGAAGGCCAAAGTGAAGAAGGTGGCTCCGGCCCCTGCTGTCGTGAAGAAGCAGGAGGCCAAGAAAGTGGTGAATCCCTGGTTTGAGAAAAGGCCTAAGAATGTTGGCATTGGACAGGACATCCAGCCCAAAAGTGACCTCACTCGCTTTGTGAAATTGCCCCGCTATATCAGGTTGCAGTGGCAGACAGCCATCCTCTATAAGCGGCTGCAATTAACCTCTGTAAGTGCTTTCTGCAATTAACCAGTTCACCCAGGCCCTGGACGCCAAGCAGTTACTCAGCTGCTTAAGCTAGCCCACAGGTACAGACCAGAGACAAAGCAAGAGAAGAAGCAGAAGCTGTTGGCCCAGGCTGAGAAGAAAGCTGCCTGCAAAGAGGACGTCCCCACTAAGAGACCACCTGCCCTTCGAGCAGGAGTTAACACTGTCACCACCTTGGTGGAAAACAAAAAGGCTCAGCTGGTGGTGACTGCACGCGATGTGGATCCCATCGAGCTATCTGTCTTCCTGCCTGCCCTGTGTCATAAAATGGGGGTCTCTTGCTGCATTATCAAGAGGAAGGCAAGACTGGGACGTCTAGTCCACAGGAAGACCTGCACCACTGTTGTCTTCACACAGGTTAACTTGGAAGACAAAGGAGCTTTGGCTAAGCGGGTGGAAGCTATCAGGACCAATTACAAAAACAGATCCGATGAGATCTGCCGTCACTGGGGAGGCAATGTCCTGGGTCCCAAGTCTGTGGCTCACATTGCTAAGCTCAAAAAGGCAAAGGCTAAAGAACTTGCCACCAAGCTGGGTTAAATGTACACTGTTGAGTTTTCTGTACTTAAAAAACAATTAAAGTAATACAAATTTTCCTTCAAAACAAAAAAATTAGCCAGGCATGGTGGCATGTACCTGTGGTCCCAGTTACTCCAGAGGCTGAGGTGGGAGGATCGCTTTGAACCAGGGAGCCGTGATCACGCCACTGTATTCCAGCCTGGGAGACAGAGTAAAGACCCTGTCTCAAAACAAACAAACAAACCAAAACAAAAACAAACAAACAAAAAAAAACCATGTCCAAATTCCTGGTCTAATTTTCTTATCCTGGAAAAGTTTGGGGTGTATGCTTGTAGAAACATTTCTTTTTCTGTAACTCTCCTGCTGTTTTCTTTTACTTTTTCTACACAAATGTTTTTAAGGGTTGGGGGTATTATTTATTTCCTTCATCCCCTCAGAGTTCAAACCATTTGAGAATAGAACAAAGAGCTAATCTTTCTACAATCTATCATCCCATTATTGGGATATTTCTTTTCCTATCTTTTCCCCTCATATATTCCTTCAACTTGCCTGTCTTCTTTGCTGAATGGGCCTTCATGTGTCATTATCCATTCATCCCTAAGCTCACAAATGATGAAGAAATCCATAACGTCGGAACTTCCTTGACCTTTGGATTTGGCACATTGACCTGCTGGATCCAGGCTGCGCTGACACTCAAGGTCAACATCAAGAATGAAGGACGGAGAGTTGGAATTCCACGGGTTATTCTGTCGGCATCTATCACTCTCTGTGTGGTCCTCTGTATCCTTTGAATGTGGAAAGCTTCTTTTGCCAGTAAGATGAAAACAAGTAAGTTGTCTCTGTAGAAGAACCCAGTGGGTTAGGATATTCTGCCAGATCTTCTCAGAATCTTAAGGCAAAGGTAAACAGGTATAAAAACAAAAACCCTCAGACCAATTTTTCATGCCAAAGGGGAGATGGAGAAATAAAAATAAAACAAGGTCTGCCCTCTCCAGATTGTTTCAATCTGCAGGAATGGTGTCATACATTCTCATTTCACTAATGATGTAAAAGTTCTTATTTGTGAAAATCAGAGAATGCACAGCCAAAAGAGAATTGCCATTTTTTCCTCCAGCTTAAAAAAATGCATTTGTGACTTTATTAATGGCCCTGTTATTTCATTTCATTTATTAGCTCTGAAATGAATTTCAGAGGACCAATACATTTATATATTTCAGGAAAATAATGAAGCTTTTCTGGAAGACAAATTCAAGCACTAGATTAAGGCTGCATGTGTAGTTTTCCTCAAATATTTGAGGTTTTGGGGTGCTATTCATTTCCCTTCCTCCGCTCAGAGTTTGAACCAATTGAGAATAGATGCTAGGAGCCAGATGGGGATGAAGAAATCAGCCTTTATCCTAGTAAACCTGGAAAGGAAAATGCTGCAGGTCTCCTCTCTCACACCTTGGAATTCAACTTAACCATCCAGTAACAAGCAGAGAAACCAGGGAAAGGCAGAGGAGAGCACCTCACTCCGCTTAGCCCCACACAGATCCCAGAGAGAGTCTAGCTTAGGATGGAGTGCAGTGGCCTCACCTACTGGTAGTGTGGCCCAATAGAAGCCTGCCAGTTCCCATCCCACCAATCAGATCAGTCACTCATTCCATGGAGTGGAGTAATCAGAAGCGTTCAACACTTGGGGAGGCGGAGGCAGGAGGATCACTTGAAGTCAGGAGCTCAAGATCCACCTGGACAACAAAGGGAGACCCTGTCTCTACAAAAAAAAAAAAAAAAAAAAATCTAAAAATCCGCTGGGTGTTGTGGCGAGCACCTGTAATCCCAGCTACTGGGGAGGCTGAGGTGGGCTGGCTTGAGCCCAGGAGTTTAAGGCTGCAGCGAGCTAAGATCGACTCTGTCTCTAACAATAAATAAATAAATAATAAAGGCCTGGTGCCGTGGCTCATGCTGTAATCCTAGCACTTTGGGAGGCTGAGGCAGGAGGATTGCTTAAGCCCAGGAGTTCAAGACCAGCCTGGGCAAGATAGCAAAACCTGGTCTCTATAAAAATTTGTTTTAGAAAAATTAGCAGGATGTGGTGGTGTGCACCTGTAGTCCAAGCTACTTGGGAGGCTTGCGGGGAGGATCACTTGATCCCAGGAATTTGAGGCTGCAGTGAGCTGTGATCATGCCACTGCAATCCAGCCTGGGTGACAGAGTGAGACCCTGACTCAAAAAATAAAATAAAATAAAAGGCAAAAATAAAAGAAGTGTTCACTCCAGTAAGGCCCTCCTCAGAAAACCAGAGAAAGGAATCAAGGTTCCTAAAGGGTAGATTGTACAGAAAATGCAACTACACATCTTCAGTCATAATAATCACCAATTTTTAGACAGTGTGCTAGGCATTATTCTAAGTACTTTAAATGTATCAACTCTTTTTATCCTCACTTAACATGTAAGAACAGTGAATCACGGAGAAGTTTAATTTGCACAAGATCACACAGATAATGTGTGGTGGATCAAGATTTAAACTCAGGCTCAGCTCTTGCACTCTTAACCACTTCAGACCCCACCTTAGAGAAAGTAGCTTTAGAATGAAACAATGGCATTTGCAGCAACCTGGTTGGAATTGGAGACCATTATTCTAAGTGAAGTAACTCAGGAATGAAAAACCAAACATCCTATGTTCTCACTCATAAGTGGGAGCTAAGCTGTGAGGACACAAAGGCATAAGAATGACACAGTGGACTTTGGGGACTCAGGGGAAAGGACAGGAGGGGGATGAGGGATAAAAGACTACAAATTGGGTGCACTATACACTGCTTGGGTGGTGGGTGCACCAAAATCCCAGAAATCATCACTAAAGAACTTATTCATGCAACCAAACACCACCTGTTCCCCAAAATCCTATTGAAATATAAATAAATAAATAAATATAAATAAAAAGTTCAAAAATAGCTAGAAAGAAATAAAGTATATCAATTCAAAGAGAAAGTAGCTTTAAAATATGAATAGAAGCAGACCCTAAGATGAGGGGGGGAAAGAATAAAATAGGAAAACACACACAGTTCAGAGCCCATTTTCTAGTTAGTGGAGTATTTGGACTACTTATTTTTTCTTCATTCACAAATTCCTGTTCCACCATTTTGCTGATTTTCCAAAGTTCTACAGTCACATTAGATAGAGAACATTTAAGGACTTAAGTTCAAGCCAAAAAACTTGGTTCTTGCTAGCAACCTAATAAATACTTTATGAACAAAAAGATCAAAACTCTGCCAATATAAGATAAAAGGAGATATGCTTTCTCCATTAATTTAAGTAATAAGTTAATATTGCTTTGGCAATATTTTGCATCCTTGTTCAAAAGAGTGTGCAGACTTTAAATCACTCCGAGATGTTTTTTGTGATTTAAGACAGGGTCTCATTCTGTTGCCTAGGCTGGAGTGCAGGGGCATGATATTGGCTCACTGCAACCTCCACCTCCTGGGTTCAAGCCATCCTCCCATCTCAGCCTAG
Source organism: Pan troglodytes (assembly GCF_028858775.2). Lineage (NCBI taxonomy): Eukaryota > Metazoa > Chordata > Mammalia > Primates > Hominidae > Pan > Pan troglodytes. The sequence goes on from NC_072401.2 coordinate 47,661,364, forward strand.
AGAGTAGCTGGGATTACAGGCACACACCAAAACACCCGGCTAATTTTTGTAGTTTTAATAGAGACGTGGTTTTGCCATGTTGCCCAGGCTGGTCTCGAACTACTGGGCTCAAGTGATACACACTCCTCGGCCTCCCGAAGTGTTGGGATTACAGGCATGAGCCACCTTGCCCAGCCTATCCCAAGTTTTGAGCTTTCACCAAATGATTCTGATTCATGCTCTTTCTGAACACGTGGAATCTTTTTTTTTTCTTTGGTTCTCAGGTGAATGGATGAAGGCCCAGTTAGCAAAGCAAAGTTTGGCTGAAGTAATTTCACATTCTTGCTCTCTGAAAATTTCCCGATTTCAGGTCTAATTTCAGAAGACAGAACTAATTCTAAGGAGACATTTCTGATCTTTCTAAGTAAATGCATCTAGTTCCTCAGACACTTGGCCTTTCACTAAAGCTACTATGAACTTTTTACCCTTCTTCCCAGCTCCTCCCTCCATTTATTCTGTTGTGTATATACAGATACAGATACACACAACACACACACACACACACACACACTCCATATATATATCCAGGCATAAGAGTCTCATTTGTTTTTCTTTTTTTAATGATGGGGCCTTGCCGTCACCCTAGCTAGAGAGCAGTGGTGCAATTGTAGCTCACTGCAGCCTCAAACTCCTGGGCTCAAGTGATCTTCCCACCTCAGCATTCCAAAGCACTGGGATTACAGGCATGAGCTACCCCACCTGGCCTCATCTGTTTATCATACAAGTTTAGACGTGATACGAGGAATGAAACTAGTCTATACAGTATTGTCTGAAAGACAATAGTGAAAATTAGAAGAGACAGGCCAGCCACTCAGACACGGTTAGTAGCACTGCAGAGCCAAACACAACTTACATGTCGGCAGTTAGTGATTTGATATGTTCAAAATTATTTCTGCAGATATAACGATAACTATGAATTCATAGTCCACGGTTAGTAGCACTGCAGAGCCAAACACAACTTACATGTCGGCAGTTAGTAATTTGATATGTTCAAAATTATTTCTGCAGATATAACGATAACTATGAATTCATAGTCATTTGCAGTGCTTTCTTCTTCTTTTTTTTTTTTTTTTTTAAGATGGAGTCTCGCTCTGTCCACCAGCCTGGAGTGCAGTGGCCGGTCTTGGCTCACCATTTGCAGTGATTTTTTTTTTAAATAGCTTAATTTTTCTGGCCAACTAATTACTTTGGAAGTGTAATCCTTTTCCTAATCTCCCAGTTTTGTAAGCAGCTACAGAGTACGGCTATTGAATACATGGCACAGGAGTTAGAGTGCTTGTTTGAGCCCAGCTCAGCCAATTAATACCTGTGTGACCTCAGGCAAGTTACTTACCCATTTGGTCTCAGTTTCCCTATTTTTAAACAAACTGACAATTATTTGGATAAGAGAGTATTTAAGGGCAAATAGAACATGTAAAAATGAGAAACAAAAACAATGATAATAGGATTGTTGTGAGGATTAAGTGATACTATCCATGAAAGCACCTAAAAGCATGTCTACCACCAAATATGAGCCCAACAATGTTAACTTATTATTCATATAGATTTTTGTGTTCAACAAGCTCTAGCAGGCTACCAGTTTTTCTAGTGATGAGGAAAGCCAGACTTTTCCTATAATCTGTCTCTGCCCTGAAAAGATTCCAGTTTTAATGTGGCTGATGAGGGTATTTTCCTTGACTGCTTCTCCCCAGACTTCATCCTCATGGCCCAAAGCATCCACATGTATGCAGCCAGGGTCCAGTGGGGCCTGGTCATGTGCTTCCTGTCTTATTTTGGCACCTTTGCCGTGGAGTTCCGGCATTACCGCTATGAGATTGTTTGCTCTGAGTACCAGGAGAATTTCCTAAGCTTCTCAGAAAGCCTGTCAGAAGCTTCTGAATATCAGACTGACCAGGTGTAAACCATCAGTTTTTCCTTGCTGGTGAGGTGGGTGTGACAGTGGGGGAGGGGCCAGTAGGACACACTCACAGGACTTGACATAGAACCTCATTTCACACACACACACACACACACACACACATTCATGGCCACATTTGCCAAATGAGCTTTTCAGGGCGAGTTATTTCTTTAATGAAAAAGCACAAGCCCTTATGTGTCGAAATACACGCTGTTACACTGAAAATATATGCACGACAGAGCAAGAAGCTTGTGCATGATCACTTCTTATCCGTCCCCTTCCCAGCACTCCCTCCTCTTCCCATTCTCTCCACATGTCTCAAGCACCCTACCGAGTAGGGCAGGCCAAATGTTCCTTGGGAGTAATGCCAACTCCCGACGTTGCCTTCAGGTCCAAAGGGCTTGGAACCAGCTCGTGAGGAAGTTCTGAATCTGGCGCTAATATTCTTGAGTGGATAATAGTGTATCATAGAAGGACGGAAATTGTATTGAGATGTGACCCTGTGTCGCCTGTGGAAAGGCATAGTGAGAAGAACTTTCCCACGAAAGCCCCCTTCATTGTTGTTCAGTGGTCGGCTGTGTGGATCCCAGGAGAGACATATGCCACAGACTGTGAGAGCAAAGCCTGCCGCCGTGATCTGGACTTGATGCACTGTGACTGAGAATGATTTCCAAATGTGAATATGTGTAGGGACGTGGTCTACCAGGCCTGGAACAAGATGGGGGCAGTGAAGGTATGGTTTAGTGTTTGCTTTCATAGTATGCCATGTACAATGTTTTATATTTCATAGTTTCTTTTAAGTAACTACCATGAGTCTCTCTAAGCCTCATGGACAAAGATGTAGACCAAATGCAAGAGCTGAGCTTGCTTTGGGTTCAACCATGATCAAAGAAAAACTGAGGTCACCTGCAGGCTTACGTGGGAAGCTAAGAAAATATCACAGAAAAATGGAAAGAAATATGATGTGCAGAGGTAATAAGAGCTGCTGTTGGACATTTATCAAAGATAGGCACCTTACAGTATCTTGTTGCAAGTCCAAATCAGGGGAGACTTTGTTAATATGTATCTTTTGCTCAAATTTAGTAGGGTTTTTTTTTTTTTTTTGGATTAAGGGCTTTTCAAATTTGGAATTTGTAGAAGCCAATTAAAAGAATACCCTTCCTAAAAACCAAATTGACACAGCTGGCCCCCCTGCTAGCCAACCCGCAGTTCCCAGTTCCCACCTGCTGAGAGTTCAGAACTCAGACCGTAGGTGTGGGCTTTTGAGACTGTGCTTCATGAAGAAGAGCAGAATTCCAAATTCAAACTGTGTTGGAGTGAGCCAAGTGGACAGACCCTCCATGAGTGCACTTTCTTTCAAGAAATCCCCAGATTTACCCCATAGAGGTCTGGGATTACCTGGAATATAATATGAAAAACATTTTTTAGGCTGGGTGTGGGGCTCACGCCTGTAATCCCAGCACTTTGGGAGGCTGAGGCGGGTGGATCACCTGAGGTTGGGAGTTCGAGACCAGCCTGACCAATGTGAAGAAACCCCGTCTCTACTAAAAAAAATACAAAATTAGCCTGGCGTGGTGGCGCATGCCTGTAATCCTGGCTACTCAGGAGGCGGAGGCAGGAGAATCACTTGAACCTGGGAGGCAGGTTGCGGTGAGACGAGATAATGCCATTGCACTCCAGCCTGGGCAACAAGAGCTAAAAACTCCATCTCAAAAAAAAAAAAAAGAAGAAAAACATTTTTTAATTCAACCCAAAGTCTGAATTTCTTGAGGAAAAGGTCAATGTCTTTTCATCTCTGTATTGTTCCCCACCTCTTAACACAGTGCCTGGCACATACTAGGTGCTCAATAAATGTCTGTTGAATAGAATTATTAATAATTTAAGAGTAGGAAAAAGGAGTGTCAGCGAGAGACTCAAAGATGAGTGAGAGAGCATGGAAGATGGCTGTTTCATGTGAGACAGGAATGGAAGAAGTTATGAATAGGGATCAGATGGGGGAGTGAGAATCCCTGTAAGTAAAATGTGAGGAAAAGAACAAGCTGAGAACAAGATTCTCCTGTCAAAAAGGCGTCTTACTGTAAATAGTCCAAGGTGACATTTGTTAGTTTTGAATACCACTTTTGGGTTTCTTTTTTTCATTTTTATATTTTAAAATTTTTATCAAAGAACAAAGACTTATGTAGTTTTCTTTTATTCTACACAATCCAAATTAAACAGCTTTTGGTGATGCAATTGTACACTTTCTTAAGAATATATCTAATACCACATTTTAGCAGAACCAAGCAATGACTGACATTATTCATTGGGATCTGGCCACTAAATAAAATTCTTTTATGCATAATTGTTATTTCTTTGTCTCTTACACCACCATTTCTTCTCTAATATTAAAACATGTGAAAACCCAGTCAGATATTATGTTAAAAATGAACTTAAGTGTTATATTGGTAGGGTGTTTTCCAACACCATCAACCAATTCTCTGATTCTTCCGGACACCAATTGAGTATCTACAATTCAATTCTGACACTAACTACCCGGAGTTAGTGTCAGGTGCCACAGGTTTAAGGGCTGAGTCCCACAAGACTGCCTCGCTTCCACTGCCAGTCACAGATACTGGGTCCACCGGTGACCCTCACTTCTGTCCATATTGGCTACAAAGTCAAAGGGGCTCCCACACACTGCCCGCTTAAGGTTCAAATAATTTGCTAGAACAGCTCACAGAACTCAGGAAAATCCTTACATTTGCAGGTTTATGATGAAGGCTACAACTTAGGAAGAGCCAAATTAAAAAGAAGCATAGGGCAAGGCATGGGGAGGTGCCTGGAGCTCCACGCCCACCCAGAGCGCATCATCCTCCCAGCACCTCGCTGTGTTCATCTACCTGGGAGCTCTCCAAATCTTACCATTCAAGAGTTTATTTTATGGAGCTGGATCTCCAGACGCCCTCTCTCCCCAAAGCTCAAAGGTCAGGAGGCGTTTCTGCTGACCAGCCTCAGCCTGAGGTTATCCAGGGGCCCCACCCTAAGTAACCTCATTAGCATAAACCCAAGTGTGATCAAAAGAGGCTTATTATGTAGAACAAAAGACACCTCTCTCAGTAAATGTCAAAGGTTTTAGAAGTTCTGTGCAGGAACTGGGGACAAAGACCGAATATAGCCATGCACCCATAGCAATGTTTCAGTCAAAAAAACACTGAATATAAGACAGTGGTCCCATAAGGTGGCTCACGCCTGTAATACCAGCACTTTGGGAGACCGAGGCAGGCAGATCACCTGAGGTCACAAGTTCAAGACCAGCGTGGTCAACATGGTGAAACCCTGTCTCTACTAAAACATACGAAAATCAGCCAGGCGTGGTGGTACATGCCTGTGATCCCAGCTACTTGGGAGGCTGAAGCAGGAGAATTGCTTGAACCCAGGAGGCGGAGGTTGCGGTGAACCGGGATCACACTACTGCATCACTCCAGACTGGGAGAAAGAGCGAGACTCCATTCCAAAAAAACAAAAAAAAGCGAACTTACAATGAGGTCAAGTTTTATCATCTATGTTATTTGCTGGATTTCCTCTATCCCTGGTGTGGAAAAGTAAAATTTCGTATCCTGAAATATATAATCTACTGGTTATCAATGGAGACTGGATACCACTGTTTATATTATTTTTGTATTTAGGCATTGCGTCCTCAGGATAGTTTAGGTTTTGCTGTCCCAACATAAAACTAATAAAACTAAAGTTTATTTCTCATACTGGATGTCTATCCAAGTTCAGCAGGGGATTCTGCTCATTGTAACAACTCCGACCATGGCTGATAGACGTTTCCTCTCGGCACATGCTCCCACAGTTGCTCACTGCCAAGGAAATGTGGCAGACTGCTCCCTGGCTCTCAGAGCTCCTGCCAGGAATGGCAAACTTTCCTTAGCTTACATTTCACTGGCAAAGGAAACCGAGTGGCCTTCTCTAAGCATGGCACTCCTACCATGTGCCCACAATGGGAGATGCATTTGTGAACAGCCCAGTGACCGCCACAGGATCCTCAACTTCTTTAGTCATTGTCATTCCTTTGAGGCGCAAGTTCCAAAGAATCATTAGAGAAGCCATCATAATTCAGAAAGAGAGGAAAGAGACCATCTGTGGGGTTGGCACTATTTGATTCTCAGTGCTTTTCTTACCATATCTAGATCGATAAGCAACATTTCACAATTTGATCACCCCCTCGCCACCTCTCTGCTTAAAACATTTTTACTTGGCTCTCAGAATATTGTGCCCTTTTAATTTGCCTCCTGCTTCTCTCTCCACCCAGCTTCCTCTGCTGGGCCACATTCTCCCTGCCATCCCAACACTGGAGTACCCCATGGCTCCGTCCTGGCAACTCGTCTTTCCTACCCACACTCACTCTCTGAGTGACCTTGTCCGGTATTCCAGTTTTAAATATTGCCATGGGCTGACGTTTCCCAGGTGCTCCAGGCCAGACCTCTATCCTCAATACCATAGATCTGTGTCTTCAACTACCCTTATAGCATCTTCACTTGAAAGGCTTCCCAAGTTTAACACATTCTGATCTAGTCTCTTTAAATGCATTCCTCCCACCCAAGTTAGAGACAACCCGTCTTTCAGTTGCTCACACTGAAACTTTGGAGCAATCCTCATCTCTTCTCTCTCGCACACCCCAAATCCTGTCTGCTCTACCTTTAAAGTATACTAGAATTCATCCACTGCCACTATCTAGTCCAAACCACTGCTATCTCTCCTGGATTTTTATAATAACATATAAAAATTAGTCTCTCTTCTTCCATCATTTGCTAAGGTGTGTCCTCAATACAGAAGTCAAAATGATCTCTCTAAAAGCTAAATTAGGCCTGACGTGGCTCATGCCTGTAATCCCAGCACTTTGGGAGGCCCAGAAGGGAGGATCACTTGAGCCCAGAAGTTCAAGACCAGCCTGGGTAACATGGTGATACCCCGACTCTACAAAAAATTAGCCAGGCATGGTGGCACACACCTGTAGTCCCAGCTACCCAGGAGGTTGAGGAGGGAAGATCACCTGAGCCTGGGAGGTCAAGGCTGCAGGGGGCCCTGAGATTGTGCCACTGCACTGTAGCCTGGGCAACAGAGTGAGACCCTGTCTAAAAAAAAAAAAAAAAAAAAGCTACATCGTCATCTCTCTTCTGCTTAAAACCCTTCAGCACTCATCACTCAGCACTCAGAACTCCTTGTACTCAGACTAAAAACCCCAATCATTAAAATGCTTTACAAGGCCTAACAAGGTCTGCCTTTATACCTTTCCTTCTCTCTGTTCATCCCTCTGCCTCCTTGTGTTCTTCCAACAGTCAGACATGCTGTGGCCACCGGCCTGATATGGTCTGGCTGTGTTTCCACCCAAATCTCATCTTGAACTGTAGTTCCCATAACTCCCATGTGTCATGGGAGGGACCCAGTGGGAGGTAATTGAATCATGGTGTTACTGGGGGGTCCTTGTTCTTAAAGCTCCCAAGATGGTGGCAGGCCACTTCCAAGATGGCAGCAAGCCTCTTCTTCTCTGACCTGGGGTTCTTGGCCTCACGGATTCCAAGGAATGGAATCTTGGGCCATGCAATGAGTGTTATAGCTCTCTTCAGTTTGATTAGGATGAACCCCAGGCACTTAGCTGACGCAGGAACAATGGTGAGCCTCTAGCCCGATTGGGAGCAGCAGTGGGCGCTGCCTCACTGGATCAGAAGTGCAGTGGACATCCTGCCGGATCCGGAGGGGTGGAAGTCAGCGGCGGCATCTGCGACGACAGCAATCAGCAGTGGTGGATGGCGAGCGAAAGCTCAGTTCGAACCGGAACAAACACAGACCTGAGAGTGTACAGTTGCAAGATTTAATAGAGTGAAAACAGAGCTCCCATACAACGGGAGGGGACCCAAAGGGGGTTGCCTTTGCTGGCTCAAATGCCTGGGTTTATATCCCGATCATTGTCCCTCCCGCTGTGCTCTCAGGCGATAGATGATTGGCTATTTCTTTACCTCCTGTTTTAGCCTAGTTAGCAGTTTAGTGAGCTCTCTTTACTACCTGATTGGTCTGGTGTGAGCTAAGTTGCAAGCCCCGTGTTTAAAGGTGGATGCTGTCACCTTCCCAGCTAGGCTTATGGATTCTTAGTCGGCCTAGGAAATCCAACTAGTCCCGTCTCTCAGTTCCCCCTCTCATCAGGAAAACCTAAGTGCTGTTGGGGAGGTCTGTCGATGACCGCTCTAACTGCTTCCTGCTGAATTGGGGCACAGTAGGAGTTGTGCAGTTGAGATTTCCTCCGGAGGGGTACCTTGGATGTCATCAACATTGGAGCATGGGCTGGCAGGCCGGTCTAAGGGTCCGCAGTAGATTTTAGTCATGGACTGCCTCTGGGGCTCCATTTGAAGAATCATTTGTAGCTTTACAGCTTCAATTCTGGAAGAGACAAACTTAACAAGCAGGTTAAAGATGCAGGGTCCAAAGAGAAGTAACAATATTATAACTGCTAGAGGTCCTAAGAAAGGAAGAATCCAGGACACCCATTGGCTGAGGAGGTCCCAGGGTCTGGTGTTTTGAAGCTCCTCTGCTCTACGTTGTATTCGATCTCGAATTTCTTTAACTTTCTCGGTGACGATTCCGGATTGATTAGCATAATAAGAGCATTCTTCCCCTAAAAATAAACAGGTTTCCCCTCTTTCGGCAGTTAGCAAGTCTAAAACTCTTTGATTTTGAAGGACTACTGCTGCTAGGAAGTTAAGTTGATCTTGCAAGGTGACCGGTGAGTTGGCGACCCATTCCATGTCACCATTTAGTTCTTGAGACAGTTCATAGTAGAACTGAGTAGAGGTTGTGATACCACCAATGCCAGTACCTAGTCTGCCTAGCACTCCTGCTCCGGTAACAAAAGAATGGGTACTCTTTTGGTGCAGGGCTTAGGTACAACCTAATTGTATAAATCTTGTTCTGTGTAGATGGTCATGGGGGCACTAAGAATGAGAGGAAGCACATAGATTCTGAAGAGCCATTTAAACAATGATAGGCTGAGGTACTACAGACAAAAAATATTCCTGAGGGTAGGCAGACCATTTGTGTGGGAGGAGTTACCCACTTGATGCATTGGGAGTTGGTTGTGTCTATAGAATTGCTAACATTTACACAGGTGAGGTTTGGGATATGGATTATCTCCAGATTGGAAACAAGAGGTCCTTAACAATCTTTTGGAGTCCTTGTTGGGCCTCGGGTCTAAGGGGGTACTGCCTTTGGTAGGGAAAGGAGGTGGAATCCTTTAGTTTAACTTGAACAGGATGGGCATTCTTTGCTCATCCATATTGTCCTTCTGTTGCCCAGACTTTAGGATTAATTCCTTCCTCAAGCAGGGGACAACAAACAGGTGTTCCTTCTCCTACGTTCAGGTGTATAATGGCCCCTGCTTTTGCTAGAATGTCTCTCCCTAACAAGGGAGTGGGGCTTTCAGGCATAATCAGAAAGGCATGTGAAAAGAGTAAAGGTCTTCAGTCACAACTTAGTGGCTAGGGGAAGTATCTAGTGACTGGCCGTCCTAGGACCCCTCGGATAGTGACAGATCTGGAGGACAGTTGTCCGGGACAGGAGAGTAAAACTGAGAAGGCTGTGCCAGTGTCCAGGAGATAGTTAACTTCCTGGCCCTCAATGGTCAAGCATACCTGGGGCTCTAAGAGGATGATGGCATGGGCTGGCACTTGCCCTGGGCACCCTCAGTCCTGCTGCTGGATCATCTGGTTAGTGGCTTCTGACTCAGAGGACCTTCGTCCCCTGGGGCAGTGGACCTTCCAGTGATTCCCCTGACATAAGGGGCATGGACGAGGGGGCGGCTTATTTCTATTTGGACAATCTCTTTTAAAGTGTCCTTGTAGACCGCACTGGAAGCAAGCCTTATTAGGCATTCGATTTGCCCAGCTTTTCCCTTTTCCAGAGGCTCCAAAGTCCGCTTGCCTGAGGGCCATGACTAAAGCGGTGGCCTTTTTTTAATTTTTTAATCTCGTTTACCGCGTTCCACCTGCTCCTCCTGATTCTATTATAAAAAACCGAGGTTGCCAAGTTCAATAGGGTTTCTAAGTTTTGCTCCGGGCCTAAGGCGGACTTTTGAAGTTTTTTTCTAATGTCTGCAGCTGGCTGAGTGACAAACTTATCCTTTAAGATTAGTTGGCCTTTAATAGAGTCAGGTGACAGAGAGGTATGCTTTCTCAATGCCTCCCTTGGTCTCTCCAGAAAGGCAGTAGGATTTTCTTCCTTTCCCTGTGTTATAGTGGACATCATTGAATAATTCATAGGCTTCTTCCTAGTTTTCCTTAGTCCTTCTAGCACGCAAGCTAGTAAATGTCTGCGGCACCAATCTCCATGTTCTGATTCTGTGTCCCAATGAGGGTCTACACTGGGAACTGCCTGCTGGCCTGTGGGGAATCGTTCTCTTTCCTCTGTTGCTATCCTATCATTGACCTGACTGAGATACCAGAGATCACCAAACTCTCGGGCTGCAGTTAATGGCGGCACTTCTCTCATTTGGGGTTAGTGTCTGATTTAGCAGTAACATCATATCTCTCCATGTCAGATCAAAGGATTGTCCTAACCCTTGTAAAACATCAATATAGCCATCAGGGTTATCTGAGAATTTACCTAGGTCTATTTTAAAGTCTGAGAGAGAAAAAGGTACATGCACTCTGGCTGGGCCAAATTCTCCTCCTCCCACCGCTTGGAGGGGGCATAATCAGGGAATATTGGCACTCTTTGGTTCATTGTTTGCCCCTTTGTCTATCTCCTTTTGGATAGTTTGGGTTGAAGGGGGGGTCCTTATTAGTTGAGGAAGGAGTAGGGGGGTGGGGGGATGCCGGGGTAAGGAGGTAGATAGGGAGGTAGACTCTGAGGGCTTCCTGTAGGGCATAAATCACACTTTTTACATAATTGCGAGTTGTCTCTTAATGAAAAGAAAGTTTGTACATATGGCACTTCACTCCATTTGCCTTCTTTTCTACAAAAGAGGTCTAGCTGTAAGATGGTGTTATAATTTATACTTCCCTGAGGAGGCCAGGTTTCTCTCCCTTTAAGAGGATATCATGGCCAGGCGGTACTGCAGAAGAATATAAGTCGCTTCTTTCTTAGCATCTGAGGGTCAAATTGGTCCCAGTTCTCCAGAATACATCTTAGGGATGTTTTTGCCTTAGGGGGAACATTTCCCATCTGAAAAAATAACACAGGGGTGCCAGCACCCCTAGTTATTTTCCGATGAGCATTAGTCCTAGAGCGTCCTCTATGGTCCTAATGCTTATTCCTTTCCAGGGTGCGTAACCACCCATGGACCTCTGCTTATCAGATTAGTTACGCTCACCAACGTAGCAGTCCTGCACCTGTTTTCCCGCCTTTCTTGACCACAAAGAAAGGGGTCTGGGCTGCTGGATTCTAGTGGTCCTTTACCAGTGTGCCCAACATTGCCTTTGCGCTCAGAGGTGAGTTCTAGAGCTGGGCTGGGTTCCTATTTCCTAACAACCCAGTTGCCCCATCAAGATGCATTCCCACAAACAACAGTTCTTATGCAAATTCATTTCAGAGAGGGCGTGGATAACCTTTTGAGTCAGGATTGAGATAGTTTTTTTATTCTGTAAGTACTTTAAGGCTTGGCTGAGTGCAAACAGCTCCCACGTTTGAGCAGACCCAATTATTAGGCAATTTTCCTAACTCTGCTTCTACAAGAGTTTCCCTCAATTACTGAATACCCATTGTGTTTTTTTTCTCAATTACCTGGGAGGAACCATCTATCTTCCTGTCCTAAAGGGGGTTCCTCCTAGGTCTGGTCGGACCTTTGTATGGTAATTAAGATTTAAATCCCCTGTTAGGAAATCTGCTGGGTTAAGGGAATTTTCAGTGGTTAATGTTAAATTATCTTTTTTTAAACAGAATAGCTCTGTACTTTAAGATTTTTGAGTTAGTAAGCTACCCTTTTTGCTTTTTTTTCGACTTAGGATAGTTCTGAACTGTGAGGTGTGCTCACAATGAGGTTTCCTCTAAAGGCTAATTTTCTACTTTCTTTTGTTAGCAAAGAAGTTGCTACTACTGGGATCTCTTTCTTTCTCTCTTTGACTTTCTCTCTCTCTCTCTCTTTGAATCTCTCTTTTTTTCTCTCTCTCTCCTCTCTGTCTCTCTCTCTCTCTCCTTCCCTTTTCTTTGTAGATAGATTTTGGGAACACAGCGGAAGGATGTTCGCTCATTGCCCCCATCCACCATAGGAATATGCGCCTCCCTCTTAATTTACTCAATTCGCCTTCATCCTGATCTATTATGTTGTTGTAGACCCAGTTCCAGTTGTTAAAGTACTGGGTCATCAGTTCTAAGGCCCTGGCCAAGGAACCAAGGCTTAGTGATTGTATTGCAGGGGGGTAAGCCGGGTAGAAATTGGGGGAGGAGAGCATCTTACACAATGGGAGAGCATCTTACACAATGGGAGAGCAATCCTCCTAGCCATTTACAAACTTGGGGCCCTGGCAAGGGTGGTGGGGAACGGGTCTCACATAACTGCCCATGTCGAGAGCTATATACCTAAATTGGGAGGGGCACCAGGGACAAGACTCCGTGGGTTCATAGCCTAGATGCCTAAGGACACAGCATCGAGCTTCCCTAGATCCCTTTGGAGATACAACTCACTCTAATGCTTGGGAGAGGAAGTGAAAGTCTGAAGCATTAGTACCTAGGAAGCAGGGATCGGAGGAAGTAGATTCAGAGGTAAGGAGAATTTTGGGGCTACACTTTCAAGAAAGTGGTGGTCAGGACCCAGGAGGTAGGGGTCAGAAGGAAAGGTAGGTGCGCACGCATGGGCGACTGTTGAGTAAAGACTTCTGGCTGCGCCATGATCTTAACTGGGAGTTCGGGACAACAGCTTTCTGCCTCTACTTGGCCCTCGGCTTCCCCAGGAAAATTCAAAGTGGAAGTTGGTTCCAGGTAGACTAATGCCCCCAACCCAGAAGGGCTGGAGGTTGTTAGAAAGCCCTTTCCCAGACAGCCTCACACTGGAGTCTTAAGTCCGGCAGCCACGCTAATCGTTTTTTAACTCGCCAACAGGTGCCCGGTATTTTCCTCTGATTCTAAGGAAGGATAGAACAGAATAGCAAGCAAAAGGGGTCTCATATTACTCACCACTTTGGAGATTCCCATCTGGGTTGCCAAAATGTTACTGGGGGGTCCTTGTTCTTAGAGCTCCCAAGATGGTGGCGGGCCACTTCCAAGATAGCGGCAAGCCTCTTGTTCTCTGACCTGAGGTTCTTGGCCTCGGATTCCAAGGAATGGAATCTTGGGCCATGTGGTGAGTGTTGTAGCTCTATTCAGCTTGATTAGGACAAACCCCAGGCACTTAGCCTGCTCAGGAACAACGGCGAGCCTCTAGCCCGATTGGGAGCAGCAATGGGCACCGCCTCACTGGATCCGAAGTGCAGCAGATACCCTGCTGGATCCGGAGGGGTGGAAGTCAGTGGCAGTGTCTGCAACAACAGCAATCAGCAGTGATAGATGGCGAGCGAAAGCTCAGTTCGAACCAGAACAAACACGGACCAGAGAGTATGCAGTTGCAAGATTTAATAGAATGAAAACAGAGCTCCCATACAACAGGAGGGGACCCAAAGGGGGTTGCCTTTGCCAGCTCAAATGCCTGGGGTTATATCCCAATCATTGTCCCTCCCCCTGTGCTCTCAGGCAATAGATGATTGGCTATTTCTTAACCTCCTGTTTTGGCCTAATTAGCATTTTAGTGAGCTCTCTTTACTACCTGATTGGTCAGGTGTGAGCTAAGTTGCAAGCCCCGTGTTTAAAGGTGGATGCGGTCACCTTCCCAGCTAGGCTTATGGATTCTTAGTCGGCCTAGGAAATCCAGCTAGTCCTGTCTCTCAATGGGGGTGGTTACTCTCATGCTGTTCTCATGACAGTGAGTTCTCACAAGATCTGATAGTTTTATAAAGGGCTTTTCCCCACCTTCACTCTGCACTTCTCCTTGCTGCTACCATGTGAAGAAGGATGTATTTGCTTCCCCTTCTGCCATGATTGTAAGTTTCCTGAGGCCTTCCCTGCCATGTGGAACTGTGAGTCAATTAAACCTATTTCCATTATAAATTAGCCAGTCTCAGGCAATTCTTTATAGCAGTGTGAGAAGGAACTAATACAGGGCCTTTGCACTTGCTGTGACCTCTGCCCTGGGCAATCTTCCCCTATATATTTAAATCTCTCACCTTCTTCACCTACTCAAATGTTACATTCTCACTGACACCCCTGACCTCTCTGAAATTCATTCCCTGCAAGGCCACCTCTGTACACTCTATCCCTCTTTCCAGTTTTATTTTGCTGTATAGCATTTTTATTTTAAACAGGATCTTGCTCACCCAGGCTGGAGTGCAGTGCCACCATCGTAGCCCACTGCAGCCTTGATCTCCTGGGTATAGCATTTTTTAAACATAGCCTGTAATCAGTTAAAATTCTAACGTGCATAATACTGACACATTTTATTATTTTGTTATTATCTGACTCTCTCTACTGCTAAAATATAAACTCCAGGAGGACAGAGATTTGTGTCTGCCATATATGCAGCCAGTACTTAGAACCAGTGCTTGGCATATAGGTAAGTACTTACTATTTCTAAAATAAATGACTGGTAGCTGCCAACCCCCAACCCCAGATGTTTTTTAAATATTTGGTCTATTATATATGAGCTGCTCAGTCACTCAAGGCATTTAAGAAACAGTGCTATTGTAATCAATTTCGGAGGATACAATTGTCCTCATGCTAGTCCCATCAAACAGCTTTGTAGGTCTTGAGGAAGTTCTCGATTACAGTTTTTGTTTTTTTTTTTGTTTTGTTTTGTTTTGAGATGGAGTCTTGCTCTGTTGCCCAGGCTGGAGGGCAGTGGCACAATCTCGGCTCACTACAAGCTCTGCTTCCCAGACTCATGCCATTCTCCTGCCTCAGACTCCCGAGTAGCTGGGACTACAGGCGCCCGCCACCACACCCGGGTAATTTTTGTATTTTTAGTAGAGACAGGGTTTCACCATGTTAGCCAGGAAGGTCTCGATCTCCTGACCTTGTGATCCGCCCGCCTCAGCCTCCCACAGTGCTGGGATTACAGGCATGAGCCACCGTGCCCAGCTGATTATAGTTATTTTTTATGATGTCTGCAGCAACTAGTACATGTTAAATACCCAAATTCTAAATAAGACTTGAAATATCCTTATGCAAACCCTGTGTTAGTACCTGATTGCCTCTCATGTAGCTTCAAAATAAAATATTAAGGATAACTAAGTCCTTTCCTGAGAAAAATTAAATGTGTTTCATGTTTTTAAGACAAGAAGCTGCTGGGCACAGAGTAGCTCCTGCCTATAATGCCAGCACTTTGGGAGGCCAAGGCAGGCGAATCATTCGAGCCCAGGAATTTGAGACCAGCCTGGGCAACATGGCAAAACCCCCTCTCTATTAAAATACAAAAAAAATTAGCTGGGTATGGTGGTGCCCACCTGTAGTCCCAGCTGCTTGGGAAGCTGAGGCAGGAGGATCGCTTGAGCCTGGGAGGTCAAGGTTGCAGTGAGCCAAGATTGTGCCACTGCACTCCAGCCTGGGTGAAAAAGTGAGACCCTGTCTGAAAAAATAAATAAATAAATAAAATAATAAGCTGAGCTGACTCTGTAGGTCAAAAAAAAGAAAAAAAAACTCGCAAAGCAATTACATAAGTTTCCACATTAAGGAACTAGAAAAAGAAATGCAAATTAAACCCAAAGCAAGCAGAAGGAAATACGATTAGAGTGGAAATAAACAAAATAGAGAATCAACAAAACCAAATGTTCTTCTTTAAAAAGATCAACAAAATGGATAAATCTTTAGCTAGACCTCATAGGCCCTCCTGACCTCCTCAACTTAATCTTACTTCTGTTCCCACCACTCCACTTAGACTGCAGGGCCACTGCTATTCTCAACTGAATTCTTAGCAGCAATTGATAAATTTGAATAGTTCCTTCTTTAATGGGCTCCCCTGCCACTCTCCTGGTTTTCCTTCCTCAGTGCCCAATACTTTCCCATCTTCTTTGCTGGTTTCTTTGCTTGGCTTGACCTCTAGTGTTGGAGCCTACGGGCTGTTTAGACTCTCTTCTCTATCAACAGACTCTTCCTAAGCAACCCCATCCCATGGCTTTTAATAGCATCTCTATGCCAGTGAACTCTCAAATCTGATCTCCAGCCAGGCCAGCATTCTGAACTCTAGACTTATATCCAACTGCTCTTCGGTCATGTTGACATCAGGATCTACATCGGCTTTACATTATTATCAGCAGCACTGCTATTTTTCCAGTAGTATCATCTATCCAGTTGCTTAAGCTAAAAATGTAAGAGTTACCCTTTTAAATCCAATCAATCAGTAAGTGGTCACTGTCATGTCTAAAACCTATTCTGAATCTTTCCACTTCTATTTCTGCTTTTACCACCCTAAGGCAAGCCACCACCATCCCTTACCTTCATTACTACAACAGCCTTCTCAGACCCAGTAGATTGACTCTCTCAAGTGCCAATTTTACCCCCTAATTGGAGAAGTTGGAAAATTATCATTCTTTTTTCTTTGAGGCAGGGTCTCACTCTGTCACCCAGGCTGGAATGCAGTGGCACAATCTCAGCTCACTGCAACCTATACCCCCAGGTACAAGCAATTCTCCCACCTCAGCCTCCCGAGTAGGTGGGATTGCAGGCGCCCATCACCATGCCTGGCTAATTTTTTGTGTTTTTGGTAGGGATGGGGTTTTGCCATGTTGGCCAGGCTGGTCTTGAACTCCTGACCTCAAGTGATCTGCCCATCTCAGCCTCTCAAAGTGCTGGGATTACAGGCATGAGCCACCGCACCCGGCCAGAAGTTGGAAAATTAAAAGCACTCCTTAGACACCCTTACATGTAGTTTGAGGTTGGAATTAGATATTGTCAATTAAATGCACTAGCACAAAGTTTGTCAAGAGAAGCAAGACAGAGGCAATCTTCCTATTGTTATCGCTGCTGGTAAGCAAAGTCAGAGATGGAAGTGTTCTGTTTGGAGAGGTTGCAGCAATGGGGCCTGGCATTCCAGAGTCTGGCCAGCGTTGTGGGCATAAGCTACAGTGGCAATGGTAGCAGGCTTCCTGAGCTAACCACTGTAAGGTGTCCTCTAACTCCACAGTCCAGTGGTAGTTGCCCTGACTCTTCTCCCAGTTCTTCCACTGATGTTGTACACACCTAACTCCTTGTGATTTTTGCCTGCAGCACTCAACCCTGATATACTTAACTCACCTTCCTGCATGCAGTCATGCTCACTTATAAACCATTCTCCATTCCATACAGAATTCCTTAAATATGTAAACCACTCAGGTTATCTTCTGCTCAAAATCCTCCAGGGGCTTTTTACCATACTTAGAATAAAATTCAAACTTCTTACTGGAGTACAAAGCACTATCATCTGGCTTCAGCCCACTTCTCTGATGGTATCCAGCCACTGGGCTCTCAATTCCTGAAAAAGGCCAAGCTTTGCCCTAGATCTGTGCTATGCTGTTCCATCTGCATGGAACACCAGTTCTCCTAGTTTCCTACATGTCTTCCATGTCATTTAGATTAGATGTCACCTTCTCATCACCCCCCCGTAAAGTTATTCTACCCTATGTTCTCTGCAGAGCGCTTACTAGTATCTAATTTTTTCTTGTCTTAGTCACCATTGTCTCCCTTCTCGAAAAATGTATGCACAATGGGAGTAGAGAGGAACTTTGTCTCCTCATAGCAGATCTGGGATGCAAGGTAAATGCTTAATAAATATTTAAGGAATAAATTTGGGTTGAATTTGTAAGGTAGAAATTTTACTTCTGTCAGTTACTCCAAGTGTTTTAGTAAAAACTCCACGTTATTCTTAAATATTAGGTTGAGGATAATATCACTTTGCCATCTGGGCACAGGTGGTAGGTTAACAAACTTTTGGAATATATTATACTCAACTTTGTACTCGTGGGAATAAAAAAAGCCCTGAAAACAATCCCTTTTTAACACTGCCGCTGGAAAAGGGGCCTAAAAATCACTAATTTTTTATTGAGGAAAAGGAATATTAGATAGTTGGATTTCATTCAGGATTACTGCCATTTTTTCCAAACTACTCCAACTCTTGCAACATCAAGCTTTTGGCTTGTAAGGATAAACAAAATATAGTTTTCTCTCTCTTAGCTCCATCTGCTGTATTTGGCGGGCGACGGGGCGGGGGTTGGGGGAGGGGAGGAGGAGGGGTGGAGCCTCACACTTCATATCAAGTCTAGAGAAACAGCACCATCTGCTGGGGAAAGGCTGCCGTGCATCTGCCCTGGCAATAAGCCAGTGGCTTTCAACCTTTCCTTGTGCAACTACACATTTGACATTCTGCGTAGCAACTAAAACCCGCTTTCCAGACCAAAAGGAAGTCCTGCTACTCCAGAAATGTTGATAAGATTAGAGAATCTTCTGTCAAGGGCTTCTCTTCTAAAAAACCAACCTGGGCTTTGACCCAAGATTAGAAATCAGCGCCACTGTAGGAAAGAGAACAGAGGTACATCTGGATTAATAAACAGGAATAAAAAGAGCCACAACTTTAAGACGCTTTTGTCCTCCACATTCTCTGCAAACAAGAGGCTGAGGAAATTTAGTGCCTTTGTCCTCTTTTTGGAAGTTCCAGAGGCTTTTTGCCTTCCTTCCCCTCATAAGGACTATGAATTCATCTGAATTCATCTTCTAGCTCATTATCCACATTAAAAAAAGTTTTTTAATGATGCATAACTGCATATTTATGGGGTACACTGTGGTGTTTCAATACATGTATACATTGTGTGTCACTGCTTACATTCTTAGATAGGTATTTTTCCTCTCTTGCCAATCTACTTTATCTTTCAAATTCTTCCTAAGACCTTTCTCCATCATTTGTGAATGGTTTTCCTAGGATCTAAAAACGATTCCATTCAACTAGTTTTTCCCTTACTTTGCAAAATAAATCTGATACTTCAATTTTCTCTTAATTCCTGAAATCTATTGATTTTCTGTCCTCCTTACTCAGTGTACATGGGTGGTAAAATGCCTCTCCACCTCAATCCTTTGCTGGCTAGATGCTGTGTGCCTTCCTTTTTATTCAATTCCTTTCTAATCTAGATCCTAGTGCCTAATCTTCTCATTTCTTCATTTTCCAACTACTCCTTAAATAACATTAAGATATACCCCTTTCTGCCATCTGCCTATGAGCTTTCCAAAAAAGGTATTAAGTTCATCCTTTTGTTACTATTTGTGGTTTTATCAACATTTACAAATTATTCCCATTTCTAAGATGTACCTAAACTCATTTCCTTTCTTTTTTATTCATATATTTTCATAGTCCCTAGATTTCTTAATTGGCTACTAGATCAAAATTATCAACATAAAATCTTTTATATCCCCTGTCCTCTCATAGTTCTAAGACTTCTTTTTCCTTATTCAAAGCATTTCTAAAATTGCTCCTCCAGGATTCGTGAGTTTTTCTTGATTAGTTAGGAGAGTAACTCCCTCCTTCAAGCATTACCTTAGAGACCTCAAAGTTAAGATTCTCAAAAATATAAGGAACTCCACTCATATCCTGAATGCTTACTATCCAAATGGAATAGTAACCTTATATGTATACATAACTCAAATAATAACCACGAATTGCCACCGGCACTCCATTAAAACACACACATGATACACGATTAAGATAAGAGCTAAATATTCTTGTTTTTCAGTTTCTCTTTTGCTATGGCGGCATGTGGATAGAGTTCAGGAACCTATATACAACTGAGTGAAGAAAAAATGCTTTTATTAATCACAACATGAAATTAACAAGACATCGTATTAGAATTAAACCAGGATAAATACTGCTGTTATAAAATTTACATTTCTCACATCCATTCCAGAGGAAAATCTTACATATTAGGGCTCATCTTAATGTTATGGACTGATTTCAGTAAAACTTTTTAAATAGTAAATAGCAATTAACATATTCTCAAACTGTGCTAAGTAGTTAGAAAGGCAACTATAAAATCTATAATGATAACACGTGGCAGGATTAGAACTGTTCTGTTAAATATTAAGAACCACATCTCTGTTTTAGATGTTACCTCAGTGCACCTTTTTCACTGGTAAGGCAACTGCTTGCTGTGGGTGCCACAATGATTACCAAGTTTCTTCTTAAGTAAAAGACACTTGTTTGATCAAGACTCAAGTGAGTTTTCTCTCCCAATGTTGCTCTTTCGAAGCAGAAGGAAATACCTTGGTCTTTGATATGTATAAGGAGGCAAATATGAAATGCAGCTGTTATAATCTTCTAACTCACAACAAGGGCAATGAATTATTCATTTTCTTTGAAAATATTCAGTCTTTGAAATATTTCATTTTTAAAATAACAAGGCTTCTGAATAATTTCTCAAAACTAGCTTTCCATTTTAGTACACGATTTGATAAACATAGCACATCAGATAGGTATTTAGCAATTTCTTCTACCAACTACACTTTGCCCTCACTAAGGGTTAGAGTATGATTTGAAACAATTTCTACATATAAAGCATCTTTAAATAAGTTTTGTGTTCACTGAACTGAGACTTCTTTCACTTATGTACCTATGGAAGTTAATTGAGCATACACATATATACATACTTGCATACATATGTGTACATATGTTTTTTAAGTAAGTTACTTTCGCCATTAGAATAAACCTAGACACTACAGGGACAACTCTGGGGAACAGTGCGGTCTGCCTTAACAACCCTTCTCTAGGTTGAGGAAGGCAGGTATAGTTCACTGAAGGATGTGATGAGGCTGTAGTAAGTCTTCTCATCATCTGTTAATCCTGCGTTGCCTGGTCTCACCACCACAGCTACGTGCACATCTGCTTCCTCAGCAGCACTGGCCTCTGTGAAAAATCAAAGGATGTGTGTGTGTCAGAAACACCAAAAAATGACGTCTGAGATTTGCAGCAAAGTCAGCAGGGGGATGTGGGGATGGAAGAAATGAATTTGCCCCTGATTTGATGACTGTTGAAGCTAAAAGATGGGCACCCTGGGGTTGACTATATTATTATCTCTTTTATGTATGTTTTAATTTTTCCATGATAAAATTTTAAAAAATACGTAACTGTACTTGACAGAAGAGAATGGCAGTGTATCCTACACTTCTGAGCTTTATTAAGTACTTATGAATGCAGAAGGATGGAGCCATGTTCTGTCCTACACCTTTCCTCCACTTCCTCCCATCAGCCCATACCGAGAACTGAGCTGTTTCCCAAAGGACAAGCTGTTGGTAACACCAATTAAAATGATATGGGGCTGGGCACGGTGGACCCAGGAGTTCACTTGAACGCCAGACTTGAGTCCAAGAGTTCGAGACCAGCCTGGGCAACATGGTGAAACTCTATCTCTACAAAACAATACAAAAATTAGCCGGGCGTGGTGGCGTGTGCCTGTAGTCCCAGCTACTCAAGAGTGCTGAGGTGGGAGGATTGCTTGAGCCCAGGAGGTCAAGGCTGCAGCGAGCCGAGATCGCACTACTGCACTCCAGCCTGGGTGACAGAGTGAGACCCTGTATCAAAAAAATAAAAACACAAAGAAGATAAAGGGACAAATGGAATCCTATGGTTTAATCAGCCCAAGATATCTGCTCTTACCTCCACACCCTAAACATGTCATACTCCCAGCCTAGAATGGAGCAAGTTAGAGTGGGAAACGGGATACAGGTCTGTGATAAGAGAGATGGCGCTTACTAGGACAGATAGAACAAAACTGGCAAGAAATCTGGAATATATATATATATAAATCCCATGGAATTTAGATTTGGTATAAGAGTAATCACCAATAGTTTCTCAGCCTTTGGAGAAGAGTCACAGCACCTGAACAGATTAACTGAAGGGCAGTCGTGCTGAGAGAGTTAAGTTCCCAGGAGACACACTGGGGCTGAGCTGTTTCTTCCACCCACCCACCTCCTCAAGTGCCTGCTTTCTGTTCTGCCTGTGAAAGGGCCTGTCACCTTCCCAGAGCAAACAGTACTCAAGACTCCCCTCTCTGTGTGGGAATGTCTTCTTCAGACCACCTCTGCAGATGCCATTGGAGAAAGGCAGCTATCTTCCACTCACCCCTACTTCCTAGCCTGACTGCCCTGAGCAAAGTTTTCATCGTGACTGGCAACCCGGGAATATGACCAAGTTGAGCCATCACAATCCACATGGGACTTGACACTACAAGTGGCCGTTCCATATTCAGGCTTCTTATCTAATTCACTGCAGGGCAAGTTTTATCCCTAAGCATCTATTTGCTCTACTGTTGTAATACTGAGACACTTTTTCATACTTGGGTATTATTTGGGATTTTATTTTTTATTTTATTGTGTTTTTTCAGAAGGGTCTCTCTCTGTCGCTCAGGCTGGAGTGCAGTGGCATGATCTCGGCTCATCCCAACCTCCGCCTCCCAGGCTCAAGCAATTCTCCTGCCTCAGCCCCCAGCCGAGTAGCCAGGATTACAGGCGTGTACCACTACTGCCTGGCTAATATTTGTATTTTAGGAGACACAAGGTTTCACCATGTTGGCCAGGCTGGTCTTGAATTCCTGACCTCAAATGATCCACCCACCTTGGCCTCCCAAAGTGCTAGGATTACAGGTGTGAGTTACCGCGCCCAGCCATTATTTGGGATATTAACTTAGTTTTTCATTCTGCCTCAGCAGTGGAAGTCTGGGCATGTGGTACCAAAACAGGACCAGAGAGAAAAGAGCAAGCAGGCAGACAGCTCCCTGCCTCATCCCAGCTGCCGATGACCCAAGTTCTGGCCCCACCGCCTAAGTGTGTATGGGGCCAGCAGAAGATGAAAGGCAGGAATAAAACCTCCTTACAGAGAATCAAAGGGAGCTAATTTCATTTTGAAGCCAATTTAGGGATTATTTCTATTCTCCAAAATTAGGAATAATTTCTACAATTGCAACTGAGGAAATGGCTTAAATGAGAAGAGAAAGATCTGAAATTATAGATGTACTATGTGATCCCAAATACAAAAACTAAGTGGCTAAACACAAGAATATGAAGAAACTATAAGTGGTCTAAGGACAGGGGTTATAATTCTTAATATTGAGATAGAGCAAAGGTCCGGGGATCACAAATTGAACTGTGCATTTAATCCCAGAACTAGTTGGCTCAACTAACCACCCCTTATACTCACACCCCCGCTTGCATGCTCCTTCCCATGACAACTCCTCTAAGTCTTCCTGTTAATTTCCTGTGTCATAGTGTGTATGTGTGTGTACATAGCGATGGGTGGGAAATCATGGACAAGGAGTTAAACGAGAAGAGTTAGTCTTTTCAATGCCACTTCCCCACATGCAACCCCTAGAGTTGGTTCATTCTTTTTTGAGACAGTCTTGCTCTGTCACCCAGGCTGGAGTGCAGTGGCACAAACACGGCTCACTGCAGCCTCGACCTCCTGGGCTCACCTGATGCCCCTGCCTCAGCCTCCCATGCAGCTGGGACCACAGGAGTGAGCCATCATACCCAACTAACTTTCCGAATTTTTCTGTAGAGACAGAGGTCTTACATTGTTGCCCAGGCTAGTGTCGAACTCCTGGGTTCAAGCAATCCTCCTGCCTGAGCCCACAGAAGTGCTGGGATTACAGGCATGAGCCACCATGCCTACCTTCACTGCTGTTTTTTTTTTTTTTTAATTCAAACATGAACTTGAACCAGACACTGTTTCTTTATATAAAACCGTAAAACTGTTTTATTTTTCAAGGATCCCCATATAAACTTTCTTTAAAGAGGCAATGTATTTGTAGTGCCAGGCTCAGTTCATATCCTGGAGTATATAATATAAGAAGTCTATTACTCACCTCGAGTAACATCTGTCAGAAACAAAATGTTGTTGGTTGAGCACCCAATGCTGTCTGCAATCTTTCGGTAACTTTCACTCTCTACTTTGTGTCCAATCTTGGTATCAAAGTGACCATCAACAAGCTGAACAAAGAGAAGGGGAAAGACTGGCAATACAAATACACTTGCATGCCCCTCATGCCTTTCTCTGAAATACATGACAATCACAATTACTTCATTCGTTCAGTATTTACTGAAAATCTACTTAATAGGGAACTTTATGGAGGCTATACAAAGTAAAAATAAAGATTTTATAGCAACAGACATTTGGAAGAAGAAAACTACCAGCTCAACATACATAAGATCATTTTATAATCTACCTGGTTTTCACTACCATTCATTTTACATCTGAAATAGTTTAAAATAAACATGCCCTACATCCTACCCTTAAAGATGATTTGCACTCAAACTACTTACTGGATTGAATTTTACTCCTGATGAAAGATTCTGAACACTGTCTTTTAATCTTACGATGAAAAAATTTCTCTAACCTGCCTCATGAATAAGCTATTATTTTACTTACAAGGAATTCTCATTTTCTAGTTAAAACGTTTTGAAATTCTACCCAAGGGCTCGTCTATGTCTCTGCCCTCTTGGAAACAATTGGAGTCAAATCTGTAACTTGCTAATTTGACCAACAGTAATTAAAATAAGTCCATATTTAGGGTCAGTTACTAAGATGTGATCTTTTGAATGTTTTCAGAACTTTTCACAAACTAAAAACAAGCATAGTAAGCACTCAAACTGGGTTTGGCCAATGGGAAGGTAAAAAAAAAAAAAAAAGTAATTTTAAGTTTTTTTTTTTTTTAAAGTTAAGATTGATTTTGCTTATTTTCTTTTTCTTGCAGTTTGCCTCACTTGTTAACTAGAGAGTAAAATTCTTATTAGTGAACTCAGTAGGTACTTTTGTCCTGTCATGATTGTCAGAGAGAGCAGAAAAGAAGTTGTATCTGTATTAAGAGAACAGTCACCAATGATTAAAGGGTTTCATTATTAATATTTGATTTAAAAATAAGACAGAAAGTAGGAAAATACTAAAATTAGAATATTACAACCTCCAAAGCCAAAGTGTTCTTTGCACATGGTAGGTGCTCAATACATATTTATTTTAAAAACTTGTCTGGCCAAGTTACCTATTGTAAGTAACCTATTATAAGTTCGGTCTATATTCAAGTTACCTATTAGAAGTTAAAATTGTAAGTTCAGTCTATATTCAAGTTACCTATTGTAAGTTAAAATAAGTAAATTTTTTTTTTTTTGAGATGGAATCTCACTCTATCGCCCAGGCTGGAGTGCAGTGGCACGATCTCAGCTCACTGTAAGCTCCGCCTCCTGGGTTCAAGCCTCTCCTGCCTCAGCCTCCCGAGTAGCTGGGACTACAGGTGCCCGCCACCACGCCCGGCTAATTTTTTTTTTGTATTTTTAGTAGAGATGGGGTTTCACCATGTTAGCCAGGATGGTCTCGATCTCCTGACCTTGTGATCTGCCCACCTTGGCCTCCAAAAGTGCTGGAATTATAGGCGTGAGCCACTGCGCCCGGCCGGTAAATATTTATTTTTAAAAAGTATCTGGTCAAGTTACCTATTGTAAGTAACCTATTTTAAGTTAAGTCTATATTCCAAGTTACCTATTGTTAAGTTTGGTCTATATTCAGCTAATCAGCACTTCTTTTTAAAACCCTAAATGTAGTCACTTCTTTCACTGATCACCCCATCCTCCAGGGGGTGCAGGGATGATGACACAGAGGGGCTAGCAAGAATTTTCTCATGTACATGAAATGCAACAGGTGACGACCTTATTATATTTAAAAATGTGCCTGGTTCTCCTATAATAATGCTGGTTCTTCTTAAATGAAATCTATATTTCTTCAAAGAGCCAGAAGCAAATGAGTGCACCTTGTTCTCTGCTGTATTCAAAAAGTCTTTATATATTTCTCAGGACTGCACAATCCTATTTTGCATCCTAACTGATTTTATTTTTCAAGACACAGAATCAACTTTATATAACAACCTTATATAGAAGAAACTGTAAATACAATATAATTAAAAGTGATTATTTTCTTCTTACCTAATTTTAAACAACCAAAAAAAAAAAAAAAGCATTCTATTAGTTCCAATTAGTTTTCCATTAAGATTCATTATTTTATGCTTTGATAGCGTCAAGAAAACAAAGTAAACTAGGTAACCTACCTCAAGAATATCTCCCTCCGTAGAATGCCCGAATAACAGTTTCTGTGCCTCCACACTCCCTGAGGAATAGATGTACACCTTCATTCCGGCCTCTCTCCACTTCCTGACTGCTGGAACTACATCTGCAAAGAACCTAGAGGGAAGACCACTAAGTTAAAATACAGGAACACCTCATCTAGCCAGATGAAAACCTGTCAAAACAGATGCCATATGTTTCTCTCTCTGTGCCCAAATGGTAACCTGAGAAGCAGCTCCCTAAGACTACAAACTCCTGCAGTTCTAATAAACGTACTGCCCGAGTTCCAGGCTCACAGCAGATTAGAAGCAACAATCTATGTGGAAAGGAGGATAGTTTTGAACAGACAGCCACTAGTGACAGTAAAAAGGGACTACAGATAAAAGGATGAAATGGGAAAGTGTTTTTTAAATTCCCGAAGAACTCAAAAAAGCAAACAACAGCAACGATATAATATAATCTTTGATGTTCTTCATGACAAGAAAAGGTTAAATTATGTCCACTGTGCTTTAAGAAAGCATGGAAATGCTTTTAGAAAGATCTGCACCCAAAATAATCAAAACAAAGTTTGAAGGCTCAAAGCTATAAACTTATGATTAGCTAGAAAATGGAATTACTTTTTTTTGAGACAGGGTCTTGCTCTGTTGCCTAGGCTGGAGTGCAGTGGCATGATCTCAGCTCACTGCAACCTCCACCTCCTGGGCTCGAGTGATCCTCCCACCTCAGCCTCCCAGGTAGTTGGGACTACAAGCATGTGCTACCACCCCCAGCTTTTTTTTTTTTTCTTTAATTTTTTGTAGAGATGGTGCTTTGCCATGTCACCCAGGCTGGTCTCAAACTCCTGGACTCAAGTGATCCCCCCACTTCAGCCTCCCAAAGTGCTGGGATTACAGGCGTGAGCCTGCATTTTTTGAGAACTAAGAAACAATGTTTTATTATATGGGGAAAAAATTACATAACAAGTCAGTTGAGACTTGTACCAACTCGGCCTGCATTTTTTGAGAACTAAGAAACAATGTTTTATTATATGGGGAAAAAATTACATAACAAGTCAGTTGAGACTTGTACCAACTCACATTAACCAGTCAGCAAAAGATGTCTTTTTCTGACTTCTGACACTCAGTCTCTTTTACCAATTCTAGTGTTTTCCATAGTCATGGAGGAAATTAACATCACAGGAGAGAGGTGAAAAGAGAAGCACAAAGAACTTGGGTTGTAGAACCAGTCATCTCTAAAAGATTACCTGGAAAATGTCAGTGGAGTCTTCCACTTTATATGTATTAACATGCTTAATATGTTGCACTAATTGAAGGGAAGAGATCAACGTATTCAAAACCAGTACACATATGTTATTCTGAGTACTAGTTTGCACTCATGGAGACAGGATTTTTCCTGTCTTCAGCAGTTAGTTGTATAATTAAGGAACCAAGACCAAGAGAAGTATGGGCTAACTACCGGGTGCACAGTCTCCTGTCTCCACTTTTTTGAGTGCTTTACAAAGTGAACCTGGCTGATATTCCCAGATCACTGGCATATCCTGAAATTCCAGTCCATCCTTTAAAAGGTAGAAGCTCCTCGTAAAGTACATAAATAAAGAAACAACATCTCATTTGACAGAAACACAAAAGAAATATATGCAGCTGGAAACAATCTTGGATCCTAGGGTTTACAGCAGGCAATGGCCTAAAATCCTTAAGAATTTCACGGCCAGGTGCAGTGGCTCACACCTGTAATCCCAGCACTTTGGGAGGCCAAGGGGGGCGGATCACAAGGTCAGGAGATCGAGACCATCCTGGCTAACACGGTGAAACACCGTCTCTACTAAAAATACAAAAAATTAGCCGGGCGTGGTGGCACACGCCTGTAGTCCCAGCTACTTGGGAGGCTGAGGCAGGAGAATGGCGTGAGCCCGGGAGGCGGAGCTTGCAGCGAGCTGAGATCACGCCACTGCACTCCAGCCTGGGCGACAGAGCAAGACTCCGTCTCAAAAAAAAAAAAAAAAAAAAAAAAGAATTTCTCAGCAGGCCTGGCACAGTGGCTCACGCCTGTAATCCTAGCACTTTGGGAGGCCAAGCGGGGCGGATCACGAGGTCAGGAGATCGAGGCCATCCTGGCTAACACGGTGAAACACTGTCTCTACTAAAAATACAAAAAATTAGCCAGGTGTGGTGGCACACGCCTGTAGTCCCAGCTACTCGGGAGGCTGAGGCAGCAGAATGGCGTGAACCCGGGAGGCGGAGCTTGCAGTGAGCTGAGATCAGCCACTGCACTCCAGCCTGGGTGACAGAGCAAGACTCCGTCTCAGAAAAAAAAAAAAAAAAAAAAAAGCATTTCTCAGCAGGCCTGGCATGGTGGCTCACGCCTGTAATCCTAGCACTTCGGGAGGCCAAGGTAGGTGGACTGCCCTGAGCTCAGGAGCTTAAGACCAGCCTGGACAACATGATAAAACCCTGTCTCTACTAAAATACAAAAAATTAGCCAGGTGTGGTGGCACGCACCTGTAGTCCCTGCTGTTTGGGAGGCTGAGGTACAAGAATTGCTTGAACACAGGAGGCGGAGGTTGCAGTGAGCTGAGATTGTGTGAATGCACGCCATCCTGGACAACAGAGTGAGACTATCTCCAAAAACAAAAATAGGCTGGGAGGGGTGGCTCATACCTGTAATCCTAGCAGTTTGGGAGGCTGAGATGGGGTGGACCACTTGAGGTCAGGAGTTCAAGACCAGCCTGGCCAATATGGTGAAACCCCATCTCTACTAAAAGTACAAAAATTAGCATAGTGGCAGGTGGCTACTCCAGAGGCTGAGGCAGGAGAATCGCTTGAACCCAGGAGGTGGAAGTTGCAGTGAGCTGAGATTGCACCACTGCACTCCAGCCTGGGCAAAGAGCAAGACTCGGTCTCAAAGCAAAAACAGAAACAAACAAACGAAAAGAATTTATCAGCAATATGGTATGGACAACATAGCAAGACCACACCTCTACAAAAATGTTTTTTGAATAGCCAGGTGTGGTGGTGCGTGCCTGTGGTCCCAGCTAATGAGGAGGCTGAGGCGGGAGGTTCACTTGAAGGCTACAGTGAGCTATGATGGCACCACTGCACTCCAGTGTGGATCACAGAGCAAGACCCCAGCTCTAAAAAAAAAAAATAGGCCAGGTATTGTGGCTTACGCCTGTAACCCCAGCATTTTGGGAGTCCAAGGCAGGCAGATCGCTCAAGCCCAGAAGTTTGAGACTAGCCTGGGCCACATGGTAAAACCCCATCTGTACTAAAAATACAAAAACTAGCTGGGCATGGTGGCACATGCCTAGTCCCAGCTACTCGGTAGGCTGAGGTGGGAGGATCACCTGAACTAGGGGAGGTCAAGGCTGCAGTGAGCCATGATCATGCCACTGCACTCCAGCCAACAGAGTAGGACCCTGTCTGAATCAATCAAGAATTTCTCAGTAAGTATAATACTCAAAAGTCTCCTCAGGCAGGAGAGCTATTAGGAACTCCATAACCAAGACTCAAAGAATCTGTGGAAGTTGCTCAAAACAGCAAAGAAGAACGTGGTAGTGCGGACATCCTCTAAGTAACCTCAACATGGTGGGGCACAAAATTTCCTATGTCTCATAGAGCAAAAAGCAGGTAATTAACAGTCCAGGGAAGCAGCCCAACGGAGCTGTCACTCATGTGCTAAGAATCAAATATGACTTAGTTCAAGGAAGTCACCATTTTCTAGGAAGCTATTTTAAATGGAGACTTTGACACGTCCTTCAATCAACCCACAAGACCAGACAGGCAGGTCCGGGTAATCTAGTCAGCTGAAATATTTTAGCCAAGTTTTGAAAAAATGAAACAAAGCTCACTTGTTAGACTAAAAAGAATGTGGATTTTTATCTGTTTTACCAATCTTGTGACTTACGCTGGAAAGAGAGGACTGGTGAAAAAACATATTTGGATTTGGGACTGGTGAAATGTTTAGGCTGACTCAAGCACATACTCTGCTTTCATGCGCCCAGCTGTGAATGCCGCCCTCCACATGTGGCCCTGCAGCTGTTTGAGTGCAGTGGTCTTTCGATCCAGGGACATCTGCCAGCACACATTATCTACCACGGCCTGGATCATCTGTTGCAGATCATCCACTCCATTCCCAGACGCTGCAGGGATAGGAACAGCCCCATCCAGGTGGGCGTCCTCTTCAGCCTTTAAGTCAGAAACAACATGATGTTTGTTTTTTGCTTATTCAAAAAACAGTCATTTAAAACGAGACCCAAAAACCCAGCAGAACAACTTTCTCCATCATTAGCCCTAGTATGGCTGCAAATTGAAACATCATATACTTTGGAGCTGATACAAATGATTCCTAGAAGAACCTGGATTAATAAATTTACATTGCCTTTCCTTTTGCTAAAAGCTGAAATTTAAACTGAGACGCATGTTGTATATGAGAAGAGAGAGCACATAATGATAGAATTAAGATTTGATTTGTTGATTCACTACTGGGATCAACAAACCAGGACTTTAACTCAATCTGATCATTTTCTCTGCACTATAACTAATGGAGAAAGAAACAAAGAAAATCTCATAAATTAGTTTACGCCTGGAATTCAGCAAAAAGAAGCTAGTGAAGTAATGAGGGTGGTTCACATTCAGTCTCCTATAATCTCTCACATCTTGCAAAAATCCTAGTAGCCACTTAGAACAATGACCTTGTGACAAAGCAGTCCAATTTCTAAAGATAAAGATACATGTGTACATATTTATATACAATAATGGGGGACTATGTATGTATGTTTCAACAAGGTTTTGACAACAAAAAAAGGTAAGGGAGGAAAGTAAAGTAAGTCCTCATTTAACATCATTGAAAGGTTCTTGGAAACTGTGACTTCAAGTGACATGACCTTCTCAAATAATGTCATTTCCTTCAACATCATTTTGTTATAACATTTATGTGGAGAAAAAAATTGGTTTTGTTATAGTTGGTTTAAAATTGAAAATTGAAATTTAAGTGTCATTTCAATTAGTCAGTTTCCAAGAACCTAAAAACAACATTAAGGACTCACTGTATTTCAGATTAACCCTGAGTTATCCAGAAAATTAAAATCCCAAATATTCCATGCCCAAAGGACATAACTACATCTTGAATCCTAATTCCTAACAGTAAAACATCTACAGAGAGCATTCCACAGTATCCAATATAGAACTAGAAAATAACTGCCAGTGAGTTAGCTCTGCAGACCATGTAAGATCTTTGCCACTGAAGCAATTTTAACAAGAAAAACAACAGAGCAGGAGTTCCATAGCACACAATGTGGAAGGAAAAGACAGACTGATGACTGGTGGGGAGAAGAGGGTAGAACAAAGCACAGGAGACCAAAGGAGGTATGAGGGCTGGGCCAGAGTGAGCTGGGGTGAGGAGTCTGGAAGGGGAGTGTGAGTGTGAGGACCCAGAAGCACTGCAGAGGGGGCAGCAGGGGCTTGCAGTAAGGAAGGAGGGAGTGCAAAATGATGAAGTACTGTCATATGGAGAATGACATAGCTTGGATGTGTGTCCCCACCCAAATTGCACATTGAAATGTAATCCTCAATGCTGGAGGTGAGGCCTAGTGGGAGGTGACTGGATCGCGGGGATAGACTTCTCGTGAATGGTTTATTTAGCACCATCCCCCTTGATGCTGTCCTCGCAATAATGAGTTCTGGTTGTTTTAAAGTGTGTAGCACCTCCCCTCCCCACTCTCTTGCTCCTGACTTTCACCATGTGAGACGCCTGCTCCCGCTTTGCCTTCCATCATGATTAGAAGCTTCCTGAGGTCTCCCCAGAAGCAGATGTCGCTATGTTTCCTGTATAGCCTGTAGACCTGTGAGCCAACTAAACCTCTTTTCTTAAAAATTACCCACTCTCAGGTATTTCTTTACAGCAATGTGAGAACAGACTAATATAGAGACGTTAATAAAAAATGTAGAGACTGCTCAAAACCTTTTGCATTCTACCCAGAAAGGACTTTTTTTTTTTGAGACGGAGTCTTGCTCTGTAGCCCAGGCTAGAGTGCAGTGGCGCCATCTCGGCTCACTACAACCTTCACCTCCCACGTTCAAGCAATTCTCCTGCCTCAGCCTCCCAAGGAGTTGTGACTACAGGTGCCCGCCACCATGTCCGGCTAATTTTTTGTATTTTTAGTAGAGGCAGCATTTCACCATTTTGGCCAGGCTGGTCTCAAACTCCTGACCTCAAGTGATCCACCCACCTCGGCCTCCCAAAGTGCTGAGATTACAGGTGTGAGCCACTGTGCCCAGCCTACAGTTGCCTTTTTCTAGAGCTATTTAAATTGCCTAACAATATCATATGTTTGCAAACTTAAGCCCTTTCTGCTCATGCCTGTAATCCCAGCACTTTGGGAGGCCGAGGAGGGTAGATCACTTGAAATCAGGAGTTCTAGACCAGCCTGTCCAATGCAGTGAAACCCAATCTCCACTAAAAATACAAAAAATTAGCTGGGCATGGTGGCAGGTGCCTGTAGTCCCAGCTACTCGGGAGGCCGAGGCAGGAGAATCGCCTGAACCCAGTAAGCAGAGGTTGCAGTGAGCTAAGATCACACCACCACACTCCAGCCTGGGCAACCAAGCGAGACTCCATCTCAAAAAAAAAACAAAACCAAAGAGCAACTCCAGAAACAACAAACTGACATGATCCAGCCTTTAATTATGTACTGTGAATTCCTAAGCAGGCAACTCACTAAGTCACTGCAACTTCCATCCCCTATCAAACCAGGGCACTTATTTTACAAAATGCTCAGAGCATGTCCTAAATCTCCAGGTACCCTCATTTCTAAGACACTTGGGAATTTCAGACAGAAATGTCCCAACCTGTTTCCTCAAAAGACTGACATCCTGCTGGCACTCCTCTTCTTCCCAATGTGTCTGCAGATATTCTTTAACATTTTCTTCGATGTAAGGAAATAAAATGTCCTGGATAAAAGAGTAAAAGAAAATACAAGAGTTAGCTTTTATCAGTTGTACAAGATCCAGTTCTTCCACAATCTTACCTACATAACTGTAACAAATAAATCAATGGAACTCTTTATGAAAATTGCTGCTGTGAATATGAGCAAGAAAGAGAGACAGAGGCCAAGAAACAAATAAACTAGACCAAGAGTCAGCAAACTACAACCTGCAGGCCAAATCAAGTCCACTGCCTATTTTTGTAAATGAAGTTTTATTGGAACATAGCCACACTCATTTATTTAAATAATGTCTGTGGCTACTTTTGCATCACAATGGCAGAATTCAGTATTTGCAACCAAGACCACAGGGCCCTGCAAAGCCTAAAATATTCACTGTCTGGTCCTTTACAGAAAAAGTCTCCCAACTACAGAACTAGATGGCCAGACCAAAGGTCCTTGAGGATATGGATTAAATGTGTCTTGCTCACAGCTTTATCCCCCATGCATACCACATTATTGTACATATCACTCAAATAATCTGCTGAAAAGAATGGTGTCCATACATGACAAGTATTTAAAAAAAAACAAACAAACTTGATCACCATGACTCTTTCTTGGTAACTAGACTACCTTTGGAGCATCCTATAAGAAAGTGATATGCGGCTGGGCATGGTGGCTCACACTTGTAATCCTAGCACTTTGGGAGGCCGAGGCAGGCAGATCACCTGAGGTCAGGAGTTTGAGACCAGCCTGGCCAACATGGTGAAACCCTGTCTCTACTAAAAATACAAAAATTAGCCAGGTGTGGTGGCGGGCACCTGTAATCTCAGGTACTCGGGAGGCTGAGGCAGGAGAATAGCTTGAACCTGGGAGGCAGAGGTTGCAGTGAGCTGAGATCCCACCATTGTATTCCAGCCTGGGGGACAGAATAAGATTCCGTCTCAAAAAAAAAAAAAAGTGATATGCAAAACAATTCAGTAATAAATAACCTGTCAGTAATCCATGCATTAGGAATTTCTTTCCCAGTCAGGCTTCTACCTCCGCTTTTTACTAGCTGTGTTCAAATAACTTATGCTCCTGAGCCACAGTTTTCTCATTTGCTACATAGGACTAACACAAGGCAAAGTCATTGGAGGATTGCAGTCTAATGGAAAGCACCTGGCATCTTACCACTTAATATGTTCTTTTTTTTTTTTTTTGAGATGGAGTCTTGCTTTATTGCCCAGGCTGGAGTGCAGTGGTGAGATCTCGGCTCACTGCAGATCTTGGCTCACTGCAACCTCCCTCCGCCTCCCGGGTTCAAGAGATTGTCCTGCCTCAGCCTCCCAAGTAGCTGGGATTACAGGCACCTGCCACCACACCCGGCTAATTTTTGTATTTTTAGTAGACACAGGGTTTCACCATGTTGGCCAGGCTGGTCTTGAACTCCTGACTTCAAATGATCCACCGGCCTCAGCCTCCCAAAGTGCTGGGATTACAGGCGTGAGTCACTGTGCCTGGCAATATATTCTTAACATATTCTCCAGCACACGCAGTTAAACTGAGCAAGGATTACCCAAATTTCATGATAAATAATAGCAGAGAAGTTCCCAGAGGATAAATCACAAGCACAACCAACTTATTCATTCAATTTTCCTGAGGGCCTACAGAGAGCAGGACACTGGAGTTATGAAGCCATTCTTCTCAGAGAACTCAAGGAAATAAAAGGTGCAAGGTTTCAAACAATATTGAATGTTCGAGAACAGCTTTAGAAGTTGGAGATTACTTTAGAGTTCCTGATCATCCAATATGCCCCTCTCCTCATCTATAAAATGCGCCACTGTACTAAGTCATCACAAAAGCTAGACAATGAGGCTAGAATTTAGTATAACATCTGGACTATAAATATTATTTGCTGCTGGGCATGGTGGCTCATGCCTGTAATCCCAGCATTTTGGGAGGCCAAGGCAGTAAGATCACTTGAACCCAGGAGTTCAAGACCAGCCTGACCCTGTCTCCACAAAAAATTAAAAAGCTAGCTTGGCATGGTGATGCACATCTGTGGTCCCAGCTACTTGGAGGGGCTGAGATAGGAGAATTACTTGACCCCAGGAGGCTGAGGCTGCAGTGAGCTGTGATTGCACCACTGCACTCCAGCCTGGGTAACAAAGCGAGACTCCTACTCAAAAAACAAACAAAAAAACAAATGATTTACAGTCAACATGTTAGCAGACGGTACTATTTTAGTGCAAAAGTGTTACTGCATAAAAGTATGTACATGGAATAATCAACTAAATTGTGAAAATTTTATCCAATCTTTCAACATACTTATTGAGAATATCTGTAAGACAAATACAATGCCTTCAAGTTGCTTATTAAATGGCCTGGCATGTACTATCATACATTATAAGAATTTTTTTTTTATTTTTTGAGACAGAGTCTTGATCTGTCACTCAGGCTGGAATGCAGTGGTGACAATTACAGCTCACTCCTGTCTTGAACTCCTGGACTCAAGAGATCGTCCCACCTCATCCTCCTGAGTAGATGGGATTACAGGTGTGCACCACCTGTAATTAACCTTGCTAATTTTTAAAAAAATGTTTTGTAAAGACAAGATCTCGCTATGTTGCTCAGGCTGGTCTTGAACTCCTGAGCTTAAGCAATCATCCCACCTCAGCCTCCTAAAGTGCTGGGATTACAGGCATAAACCACAGTACCCATTGACAATAAATGTTTTAACTTCAGTTATAATCCACTTACAGATAATTTCAGAATACTATAGTATGACAAACATGCTACAATAAACTCAGGATTCTACAAATAAATGTGCGAATATTTTCAGTCCACCAGGCACTTAGGGAGTTGTTATGATTTAGCAGTACATACAACAAAAGGCTATAGAACTAGAGTTATTTGCCTTGTAGGGGAATATGATTAAATTCCACTAGATGTTACAGAGGATACTGTGCAAGCAGCAATTTATATTACTCTGCAAAGCTCAGTGATCGCTTACTGAAAGAGCCATGAAATTTCGAAGACCTAATTTAAAAAGTTGCCTTGTAAATGTTTAGAAGTTCAAATATGGATATGCTTTATGGTCACGTGGTTGTTTTAATGAAAAGGTCATAGAATTAATAAAAATCAAACTGTTGTTACCATATTTATTCATCTCCTTTGAAGAAAACGGGTAATAAAAGGTACCTCCTAAAAATAGTGCTGAGAGGCCAGGCCAACACAGTGAAACCCCGTCTCTACTAAAAAAACAAAAATTAGTCGGGGCGTGGTGGTACATGCCTATAGTCCCAGCTACTCCGGAGGCTGAGGCAAGAGAAATGCTTGAACCCGGGAGGCGGAGGTTGTAGTGAGCCGAGATTGTGCCACTGCACTGCAGCCTAGGTGAGAGAGTGAGACTCCGTCTCAAAAAAAAAAAAAAAAAGAATAGTGCTGAGAGTACAGCTACATAAAGAAACTACTTTAAAAGCTTTCTGGCCGGGCGCCGTGGCCCACGCCTGTAATCCCAGCACTTTGGGAGGCCGAGGCAGGTGGATCACTTGAAGTCAGGAGTTCGAGACCAGCCTGGCCAACATGGCGAAACCCTGTTTCTACTAAAAATACAAAAATTATCTGGATGTGGTGGCGCGAGCCTGTAATCCCTGCTACTTGGGAGACTGAGGCAGGAGAATCGCTTGAACCCGGAAGTAGAAGTTGCAGTGAGCTGAGATCACACCACTGTACTCCAGCCTGTGACACAGGGAGACTCTGTCTCAAAAAAAAATAAAAATAATAAATAAAACAAAAGCCCTCCAAGGGAACTATACAATGCAAATGATTTATAATACTTGAGAACTTAGTATTTTTTAGAAAACAAATTAAACAACACAAAAGCAATATTGTGGGCTATTATTTCCTTTTTGTTTTTGTTTTTGTTTTTTTTTTTTGAGACTGGAGTCTCACTCTGTCCCAGGCTGGAGGGCAGTGGCACAATCTCAGCTCACTGCAAGCTCCACCTGCTGGGTTCACGCCATTTTCCTGCCTCAGCCTCCCGAGTAGCTGGGACTTCAGGCGCCCGCCACCACGCCCGGCCAATTTTTTGTGTTTTTAGTAGAGACGGGGTTTCACCATGTTAACCAGGATGGCCTCGATCTCCTGATCTCGTGATCTGCCAACCTCGGCCTCCCAAAGTGCTGGGATTACAAGCGTGAGCCACCGCGCCCAGCCCCTATTGGTGGGCTATTATCTTTCTTTTTTTTTGGAGGGAGTGCAGTGGCATGATCTTGGCTCACTGCAACTTCGTCTCCTGGGCTCAGGTGATCCTCCCACCTCAGCCTCCTGAGTAGCTGGGACTACAGGCGTGAGCCACCATACCCAGCTAATTTTTTGAATTTTTAGTAGAGATGGGGTTTCGCCATGTTAGCCAGGCTGGTCTCAAGCTCGTGGACTCAGGCAATCATCCCATCGCGGCCTCCCAAAGTGCTGGCATTACAGGCATGAGCCACCATGACCGGCCCCACATAAATTTATGTTGCTTTTTATTCTCTAACATTAATAGAGACATACGCCCGGGCGCGGTGGCTCCGCCTGCAGTCCCAGCACTGTGGGAGGCCAAGGCCAGTGATCACTTGAGGTCACGAGTTTGAGATCAGCCTGGCCAACATGGTGAAACCCCCTCTCTACTAAAAACAAAAACTTAGCCAGGTGTGGTGGCTCGCGCCTGTAATCCCAGACATGAGAATTGCTTGAACCCAGGAGGAAAAGGTCACGGTAAGCCAAGATCACGCCACTGCACGCCAGCCTGGGCGATAGAGCAGGACTCTGTCTCAACAACAACAAACAAAATTAACTGGCTTGATGGTTCCTAAATA
This sequence comes from Pan troglodytes, assembly GCF_028858775.2. Taxonomy (NCBI): domain Eukaryota; kingdom Metazoa; phylum Chordata; class Mammalia; order Primates; family Hominidae; genus Pan; species Pan troglodytes. The sequence continues at coordinate 47,699,174 of NC_072401.2, forward strand.
TAAATCACATCATACAAATAATTAATAGAACAGGTTACAAACAGTATGTACAGCATAATCCTATCGGGGGGATATTTAACACACTGAACAAAATATGAGAGAACATGAACTTAAATGTTTACAAAGGTTCTCTCTGGGTTATGACATTAAAAGAAACTTTTTTGCATATCTCTTTTCTGCAATAAAAATGTATAACCTTAATAGTGCTAAAAGTTAGCAAAACTAAGTGTTAAAAAAAAAATCATAGATTGCCGACAGTGTTTTTTTTGTTTGTTTTTTTGAGACAGAGTCTCGCTCTGTCACCCAGGGTGGAATACAATGGTGCGATCTCAGCTCACTGCAACCTCCACCTCCTGAGTTCAAGCAATTCTCCTGCCTCGGCCTCCTGAGTAGCTGGGATTACAGGTGTGTGCCACCACGCCCAACTGATTTTTGTATTTTTAGTAGAGATGGGGTTTCACCATGTTGGCCAGGCTGGTCTCGAACTCCTGACCTCTGATGATCCCCCGCATCTTGGCCTCCCAAAGTGCTAGGATTACAGGAGCCACCACCAAGCTGGCCTGCTGACAGTGTTTTAAATAAAATCACCCCCTACAAAGACAAATAATTAAAGGCTGTATCCAGTGAATAAACTTAGGGGAAATTACATGCAATGGACAAGAAGAGCTAGTTATCTGAGGCAGAATGACTGAAGAATTTAGCAAAATCCAAATTCCAATCAGAATGACTACACTGTGACTTCAAGAGAATAGAGCTTTATCGGCACAGGTAGTGAATCAGCTATACTATGATCAATCTGAAGAAAGACCACATTTGTGCTGAGCCACTTTTCTTCCCTGGCTCAAAGTCACTTACTTTGATGATCTTGTCACCTAGCATCTTTCTCTGTTAAAGTTAGCCTTCCCATGTAGTTTTCCCACAGATGTTTACTGCCAGATGTCTGTGACAATAGTATTAGGAAAATGTAATACATTAGGCTTTTTTGGTTTTTTAAATTTATTTTTGTTGTTGTTGTTGTTGTTTTTGTAGAGACAGAGTCTCACTATGTTGCCCAGGCAGGTCGTGAACTCCTGGGCTTAAGTGATCCTCCCATCTCAACCTCTCAAAGTGCTGGGAGTAAATAACTGTCACAAGATCTGATGGTTTTATTTTTCTTTATTTTATTTTATTTTGAGATGGAGTCTCGCTCTGTCGCCCAGGCTGGAGTGCAGTGGCGCCATCTCAGCTCACTGCAAGCTCCGCCTCCCGGGTTCACGTCATTCTCCTGCCTCAGCCTCCAGAGTAGCTGGGACTACAGGCACCCGCCACCACGCCTGCCACCACACCCGGCCAATTTTTTGTATTTTTAGCAGAGACGGGGTTTCACCGTGTTAAACAGGATGGTCTCGATCTCCTGACCTCGTGATCTGCCCACCTTGGCCTCCCAAAGAGCTGGGATTACAGGCATGAGCCACCACACCTGACAACCTGATGGTTTTATAAAGGGAAGCTCCCTTGAACATGCCCTCTTGCCTGCCACCATATACAATATCCCTTTGCTCTTCCTTCTTCTTCTACCATGATTGTGAGGCCTCCCCAGCCATGTGGAACTGTAAGTCCATTATACCTCTTTCCTTTATCAACTACCCAGTCTCAGGTATGTCTTTATTAGCAGCATGAGAACAGACTAATACACCAAGCTTTGTTTAAATACTTCTAACAATGAGAATTGCTACTTTTTGGAGTGGTCCATGCCATCTGCCAGATAGTTTCAGCAGTTGTGGTATTAGAATTGCTCCTCAAATAGGCTTCCTGAAGACCACAGTAGGAGCTATCAAGAAGTTTCTGTGTTCTGGCTGCCACATGGGGCCACATGGTCTCAGGAATTAAAATCCTACTGTCCTCGTCTTCATGGGAGTAAACAGGGCTGGACCCATACAAGGGGTGTAGGTTGAAAACTGAAAGCTTAGGAATGAACATCAGATTTCACATGTGCATTCAAAATGAATTAATCAATGTGGTGCTGATAAGACAAAAGATAGCCCCATTAAGGAGATTAAATTATAATTAACAAAAGATACACTGTTATCTAATTAAGTGCAATGAATCACACTGAACAAGGGATTGTTATCAGTACAAGAGGGCTAGTAATTGGAGTAAGGTTTTAAGAAGCAGCACAAAAGAAACAGAATATCTCCAATGAGTTCCAGAAAGGGAACTTGACTGGCCCAGAGTCCTAGTCCTTAACAGTGGAGGGGAAAGGAAGGCATTCACATTCATCTCCTTGAATCTGCCTAACATCCCTGCAAAGTAAGCCCTTTTTCACAGATGAAGACACTGAGGTTCAAAGAGGTTTCGCTGCTGGTGCAGAGTAAAGCCAGGACTCAAACCCAGGCCTATCAAATCCCAACACCTGAAGCCATCGAGCTCTCACGGGTGAATGACTTCAAGGAGCACTACTCACCAGGATCATCTAACTCCCTGGATCTTGACAGCATATTCTCTATGGAAATTTCTAATATAGCTTTGATTCCCCAAAGAGGTTTCATACAAAGAAAATGAGAGATTATGGTTCACCCAGTAGTTCTGTAACATTTCCTATAAAGTATCAGCAACAATAATTCAAGTAGTTATAGTAATGGGAGTAACTGCGAACATTTACTGAGCACTTACTATGACAAACACTTCTCTTTTCTATCTATAATCATTCCTTTGTGATCTTATCTAATTCCATGACTTTAAATACCGTTTATACTAATGATCCCCAAATTCTTACCTTTAGCTTGGACCTTTTCCAAATGCCTACCCAATATCCCCACTTGCATGTCTATTCAGTATCTCAAACTAAACACATCTGAAACCAAACTCTTGATTCCATCCCTTAATCCTCCTCCTCCCCCTACATCTCCACATCACAGTAAATGACAGAACCATCCTTCCAGATGCTCAGGCCAAAAACCTTAGAGTCATCTTTGACTCCTCTTTCTCTCAAACTCCACATCCAACCAATCCATCAGCAAATCCCATCAGCTCTACCTTCAAAATATATTCAGATCCAATCACTTCTCACCACTGCCACCACCGAGCACTCAAAATTTACTCAACTTACTGATAATGTCATTTTAATCTTCATAATAACCCTGTGAAATTGGTGCTACTACTTCCTCCATTTTTCAGAGGCACATAAAGGTTAAGTACAAATTAACAAACTGAGATTATAGTTTACCAATCAGGTCTTTCTTTTTGAGTTTATAGAGTCAGATGCCTGGAATCTCCCCAGTATCAGATCGGGGGTGAAGATCCCACTCTTTACCCCCGTCAAGGGGATCTAATTACCTTCCTGAACTTACAACGACTTGGACCCATACGAGACCAGTCCAGAGAGAGCTGGAGTAAGTAAGTATACACAAGCTTAACTGTCAAACACTGGTCTGACTGTGAGCTCCAAAGTCCCACCAAGGTCTCAATGCTGAAATTACCATTAGTTTCCAAACCGCATGCCTTAGTTTCTCTTTACTCAGTAAAGGGGTATCAGGTCCACACTTTTTAGACTTAAGAAAAGGAACTTGTTAGAAGGTCACATCATGAATCACTGGAAAGAAAATCAAGCTAAGAAATGAACCCCTCATGCACATACCTAGAAGGCAAACAACCCCTTTCTGTCCTAAAGACGTTCTGTCTTTGACAAGAAACCCATTTTCCTGAAATGGTGTCACCTGGGAAAGGTCCAGAGAGGATCCAGGAGGGCCTCTGAGGATAAAGCTACCAACTTTCCACGCGACTCTTTAGTGAGCTGATGGGAAAATGGGTGCAATAGGATTAGGGCAGGTTGGTTTCCACTCCTCTTCTGACCTGCACCTCCAACAAAACCAGTTTTGAAAATCAAATGAGTTGATAAATGTGAAATTCAAAGTTTCATATAAAAATAACCTTTTATTGTAAAAAAGAATACTTTGTTTTCTTTAGTGGAGTGGTAACACAGGGTAAGCTGCAAGGATAGAAAATTTTAAGACCCATCAGACAAAGAAGAAGTAAGCACTTTTCAGGGCTAAACACAGGGTATCATTTTAAAAGTCTGTATGAGCAAGATAAAATCCAGCCTATGTATTTAAAATATAGGGGTTATAGCTTAAAATCGGGGCCCCTTTTAAAAATTGTTATTTTTTCGATCACGCCACTGCATTCCAGCTCTGTCACCCAGGCTGCATGCAGTGCAGTGGCACAATCACACCTCACCACAGTCTCTACCTCCTGGGCTCAAGTGATCCTCCCACCTCAGCCTCCTGAGTAGCTGGGATTACAGGTGCACATCACCATGTCCAGCCAATTTTTTATTTTTTGTAGAGATGGGGTCTCCCTATGTTGCCCAGGCTGGTCTTGAACTCCTGGACTCAAGTAATCTCCTTGCCATGGCCTTCCAAAGTGCTGGGATTACAGGTGTGAGCCACCATGCCCAACCCCTTTTACTCAATCAGTCTGACTACATATCTTTCAAAGATCTGTATGACTTTACTGTGTACCTAGGGAAAAAAACAGAAGGAATATTCACCAAACTCTTAATGGTCACCTCTGGATGGTAGGAGCGTATCAGGGCTTTCACTCTCTATATCATACTCTTCTTTGTCTGCAATTTTATAATCAGGGTGAACTAATTTTCTAGGAAGAATATTTGGGGGGTAGAAAAACCTTTCCTCTAGTCTTACATTAACAGATGCAAGTTTCTATAAATAACATATTTCACTTTTATCTTAATTTTGTTAATAAAATTTTCTCTTTTATGACATTTAATTTCCATTATCAGCTGGTTTCATTCTCTATAACTTGTAGGTTTTGGAAATGTTGAGTCAATGAATTCTAATGCCACTCTAGAAACACTTTCAGTTAAATTGTTCAAACACAGTACCACCTTGAGGAAATCTGAAATAGCAAGGATTGCAGAGTATGGAAAAAACTGAATCCCAGTCCCTCCCACACCCATTCCGGAATGCATATCACCATCACCCAGCATGTACAGCATGCCTGATGTGTAAGCACTGTGTGAGGCTCTGGTCCCTGCCCTTGAGGAGCCTTCCACACAGCTTGAAAAAGAGGACACACATCCAACATCACAAGTCAGCTATTGGCTCCAGTAGCAAATACTACACATGGTACTGACAATGAGTGCAGAGGACGAAGAGAAAGGACTTTGAAATTCCTGCTTAAATAGGTCCTTTACAAGAAGAGGTAGCTCTTACTTCCATATTCCCACAGCTTAGCACAATAAGTAATTTTTTTTTTAAGTTAATGAGTGCATGGGACCCACACTTGGAGAGGAAAAGGTATGACATTCCAAGCTGGAAGAATGGTGGCAGCAAGAAAGAGCATGATTGGAATGTGCATGTTCAGCTATGTAAAGTGTAAAGGAAGAGAGGGATAGAAAGTTGGAAAACCCAATTTGTTGAACTCTCATCTCACAGCCAGTGAGAGACTACAGAGGACTTTCATTATGCAAAGGCAACCTATTTATGTAACTGTCTTCCTTTCTAGGTTCCCTGAGGAACCTGAGGGTGACAGCTGGGTCTTAAGGACTCTGGATCCCTACCATATCCTGGAACATGACAGGTATTCAATTAAATGTGAGGAAAAGGAAAGAAGGATTGATTAGGCTGGAAAGATTATGCTAATGCCACAATACTGAAGGTTCTAGAAAAATAAGGAACCAGAAATCAAAGTGAGAGGTGCTTTCTGTTTTTATAATTTTTTTTAAGACAGTGTCTTGCTATGTTGCCCAGGCTGGTCTCAAACTCCTAGCCTCAAGTGATCCTCCAACCTTTGCCTCCCAAAGTGTTCGGATTACAGGGGTGAGCCACCATGCCCATACTGAATTATTTACTTAATGCAGATTCTTTGGGTTCCAACAACGATAGGATGATGATGATGATGACGACGATGACATATTCTGTGTGAGAGCAGGATGAACATGACAGTCCCAGCTTTAGGGAACTAACAGGTGGCTGGGTGAGCAGATTGTCTAAGGCTCATGTGGTAGGCAGCCCAGGTCTCCTGAATCCTAGGTGAGGTCCCTCCCAGCTAGGTGGGACAGCTTCCTCCCAGAGGCCAGAGGTGCTTTCTATCCACCATTTTTTTTTTTTTTTTTTTTGAGACAGGGTCTTGCTTTGTCATCCCGGCTGGACTGCAGTGGCACGATCATGGCTTACTGCAGCCTTGACCTCCTGGGCTCAAATGATCCTTCTACCTCAGCCTCCTGAGTAGCTGGGATCACAGGCACATGCCACTACACCTGGCTAACTTTTTTTATTTTTAGTAGAGACGACGTCATGCTACATTGCGCAGGCTGGTCTTGAACTCCTAGGTTCAAGCAATCCTCTCACCTTGGCCTTCCAAAGTGCTAGGATTACAGGTGTGAGCCACCAAGGCTAAGGCTAGCCTCCATCCACCTCTTGATATACGCAAGACAGTGATTCTCCAAAGACTCCTCACCTTGTTTCAAGCTGAGTCAACAAAAATCCTCTCACGTACTACCATGAATGTAGCTGGGAAACACTGCCCTAAGCAGTAGAAAAGTTTGGGGAGGGGGGGCAGTTGTTTATCAACCCATCAACAATTACTTATCTGCCATTCCAGTGCTTCCGCAAATTCTTAGAGATCAACAATATCCTGCGTCTTATTTTTAACATATTTCTGGGTAGGGCAATAAGGAGCAGAAGTCACTGGGAGTAACCATGGTAGGCGTAACTGGGAGCATGGTGGGTTTCAGGAAATGTAAGGTCCCTCTTTTCCTTATCAATCCTTCCTTCATAAGCACTTTCTATTTCCTCCAGTCTGACACTTCCTGCATTATAATCAGTGTTTCTATAGGACTTCGTAATTTTCAAAGGCTTTTGCATTCCACCTTATTTAACCTTCATCACCACCTTTATAAACAAAGCATATCCTAGTAGCCCATCCTTGCGGATGAAAAAGCCTAAATCCGTAGACTGAATGAAGATAGGGAAAGAGACCCTATTACAGTTACTGGTGTCAATAATAAATAGCACAGGTAGAAGAATGCTTCCAGTGTGCCATTCCTTGTAGGCTGTCTTCTAGCTGTTTCATTGTGCAGGCAGAGTGCGCATCCTACACTTCTCAATGCTGGCAATAATAGAAGTAATACTACTTATCAAATGGATGTTTAACCAAAGTTGGGAGATAACTATCAGACTTTAAAGCTCTCTTCCTAAAAAGACCATAATTTAATATAGCAGTTTTCATAAGAAAGATGTTAACTGCAACACTCCCCAATTATTATCTTCTAAAATACATTATAAGAGGACATAAAGAGGACTGTTAAATAATCAAGAATGAATTCACTATTTCTAAAAATGCTTTACCAGCCTGGACAACCCAGTGAGACCCCATCTCTGCAAAAAATTTTAAAAATTAGCTGGACATGGTGGCACATGCCTATAATCCCAGCACTCTGGGAAGCCGTGATGGGAGGACTGTTTGAGTCCAGGAGTTTGAGAACAGCCTGGGCAACACTGTGAAACCCCATCTTTATAAAAAATAAAAATAAGCTAGCTAGGCATGGTGGTGCACACTCGTGGTCCCAGCTACTCAGGAGACTGAGGTAGGAGGATTGCTTAAGCCTGAGAGGTCGAGGTTGCGGTGAGCTGTGATCGTGCCACTGTACTCCAGCCTGGGTGACACAGCCTGACCCTGCTTCAGAAAAACAAAAACAAAAAAGAACAAACACCAGAGGTATGTGTCCTGCGGTAAAGTGCAAGGATGGTGGCGGTGGATTTAGATGCGGTGGCAACATCTAAGGAAAACTGGGCTCTGCTGCAGCTCTACTCCCAACAAATTTTGATGATCCTCAGGCAAGACACAAAGACAAGCTATAAACTGAAATTTGTTACCATATACTTTTTTTTTTTTTTTTAAAGACAGAGTCTCGCTCTGTCACTCAGGTTGGAGTGCACTGGCATGATCTCGGCTCACTGCAACCTCCGCCTCCCAGGTTCAAGCGATTCTCCCACCTCAGCCTCCCCAGTAGCTGGGATTACAGGTGTGCGCCACCATGCCCAGCTAATTTTTGAATTATTTATTCCTATTTTTCTTTTCTTTTTTTTTTTTTGAGACAGCGTCTTCCTCTGTTGCCCAGGCTGGAAGGCAGTGGTACAATCTCGGCTCACTGCAACCTCCACCTCCCGGGTTCAAGTGATCCTTCTGCCTCAGCTTCCTGAGTAGCTGGGATTACAGGTGCCCACCACCATGCCCGGCTAATTTTTGTATTTTTAGTAGAGACGGGGTTTCACCATGTTGACCAGGCTGGTCTCAAACTCCTGACCTCAGGTGATCCACCTGTCTCGGCCTCCCAAAGTGCTGGGATTATGAGCCACCATGCCTGGCCTACTTTTTGTATTTTTAGTAGAGACTGGCTTTCACCATGTTGGCCAGGCTGGCCTCAAACTCCTGACCTCAAGAGATCCACCTGCTTCGGTGTCCCAAAGTGCTGGGATTACATGCCTGAGCCACCGTACCTGGCTTGTTACCATATACTTTTATAGCACAGTACTTCACATTGATTAAAGAACTCTCATACTAACTGTGTCATTTAACATAAACAACCACCAAGCAAAGGAGACAGGACAAACAGTAGCGTCCCATTTCCAAGGCTGAGTGCAGTAATGGAAAAAATAAGAGTTTTTATGAATAAGACAATCTGAGTTCAAATCCCAGGCATCTTGTTCAACTTTTCAGAGGCTTTGTTTCATCCTAACTAAAGTGTAGACAGTACATACACCTCACGGTCTTTTAGAATGAGTCAAGGATTGAGTACTGCATGTATACAGTACTCAATGTTTCCTTCCATCATTCCACAGAAGGAAGGGCTAACAAGTTCACACACCTACTCTGACTTTAAAGCTCCAAGCAGATTATCTTTCAACTCCCATGCTCAACCTCTCCGTGCTCAGATTCAAGAATGTAACTCAGCATCTCTTCAAAAGGTGTTTAAAAGATTAGTCACTGAGATACTCTACTAAAAGTTTTTTGTTCAAGTAGATTTGTGAAATGTCACTCTCTTGAAATCTCACAAAGTGTGTATATATGTATGATACCGAAGGTTCTGAGAAGTCATGCAATAAAGAAATCTATTTGAACTCATTCTAACTAGCATTTCCCAAAAGTGCATTTAATGGAATCCTTTTTTACATAATTACCATAAACATCCACACAGACCTAACTTTCTTTTAAACATACTTTTAGGAACAATGGTTTTGATAAATTCATGTCTAACAAATTATAATAATAGATTAGATTATAATAGATTAACAATATTAATAACAATAGATATTATTATAGGACAGGGCACAAGAAATTATCCTTTAAACAAGATCCCTAAATCATTCTTTTGCAGCCTGCATTGAAATTGCACATTGCCTAGCGTCAAATTCAGAAAAATTTATTTAGGCAACTAAGACATTTTTATTTTTGGATTTCAGAATAAGTCTGCCACAGACACAAAGATTCCAAGAAGTGGCTCATAATGTCATCTAGCAGAAGACACACTTGAGGAAAAAGGTGGGGGAGGGGTATTATGTTTTGTTGCAAAATTGATTTTGTATGAGGTTTCTTACTCCCCAAATCTACCTTCAGAAAACGGTAGTATCTAATGATCTAATGTCACATCACTACCTCTCCTGTCCTTATCCTTGGTCTCCTGATGACCGCAGAAAGCAAGAGAGAGCCAGAGTGGAATGAGTGAGCTGTTAACTATAAATTACAAAAATGAGGACTCCTTTTTTCTCTGAAAACCAAGAAAGCGGTTACTCTGTCACAATCCAAAAAAAAGGAAATTAATCAATCATCAGTATTTGTCCTGAAATTTTCCGCAGAGGTCTCTGGTGTGATTAAAAACGTGGGGGAAGGTCAGGCGCGGTGGCTCGCGCCTGTAATCCCAGCACTTTGGGAGGCCGACACGGGAGGATTACCTGAGGTCAGACCAGCCTGGTCAACTAAAAATACAAAAATTAGCCGGGCGTGGTGGTGCGCGTCTGTAATCTCAGCTACTCGGAAGGCTGAGGCACCAGAATCGCTTGAACCCCGGAAGCGGAGGTTGCACCACTGTATTCCAGCCTGGGAGACAGAACAAGACTCTGTCTCAAACAAAACAAAACAAAACAAAACGTGGGGAAGAGGCCGGGCGCCATGGTTCACGCCTGTAATTCCAGCACTTTGGGAGGCTGAGGTGGGTGAATCACTTGAGGTCAGGAGTTTGAGACCAGCCTGGTGAAACCCTCTTCTACTAAAAATACAAAAATTAGCTGGGTGTGGTGGCACATGTCTGTAATCCCAGCTACTGGAGAGGCTGCGACAGAAGAATTGCTTGAAGCTGGGAGGCAGAGGTTGCAGTGAGCTGAGCTCGCACCACTGCACTCCAGCCTGGGCAACAGAGCGAGACTCCGCCTCAAAACCAAAACAAAAACCGTGGAGAAAATGCTAAACTCGATTTCTTCTGAACCTATGCTAAGATGTCAAGGTACTGTGATTCTTCTAAAAGAATTTTAAAGGTTGTTATGTTTGGTGTCCTAAAAGTGTACATGGATTTTATATTATAACCTACACCAAGAAACTCATTCAGGCCAGGCGCCTTGGCTCATGCCTGTAATCTCAGCACTTTGGGAGGCCAAGAATTCCAGACTAGCCTGGGCAACATGGCGAAACCCCGTCTCTACAAAAAATACAAAAATTAGCCAGGCATGGTGGCTCTCCCTTCAGTCCCAACTACTCGAGAGGCTGGGGCAGGAGGATGCCCTAAAGCCCAAGGAGGTAGAGGCTGCAGTGAGCTGTGATTGTACCACTCCACTCCACTCCAGCCTGGGCAACAAGTGAGACTCTCAAAGAAAAAAAAAAAAAGCCTTATTCACAGATAATTTTTTTAAAAAATGGAAACTAAAATAGAATTTAAAACCCAAGCTGCTCAGTTTCTTGGAAGATGGATTTTTCCTACTTGGGAATATACTTTGTATATCTCGACTATTATTGTGCATGCAAGCACCTCTAAGAAGTACTTGTATCTGCAATGAATTCTTAAACCTCAGGGAGCCAAATAAAAAGACAAGGCCCGAGGAATTCTTTCAAAAATTAAAGTAACATTTCATATTTGCTTATTCTAACAGACAAAGAATAAAGAAGGAATCCGCTAAGTTGCAAGCTGAGGTGCAGACAAGTGCTGGTTCACAGTGACATCCTAGAAGGAATGCTCTGGATAAGAGCTTCAAGCTTCTGTGGTTTTCTGAGGAAAGTGAACGGAATCTAGACGTGTCCTATAGCTCAAAAAATCAGCGCTATGGACCACAGCGCCTAACAGAGTAAAATAATACAGTGTGCAGTTTGGCCACTAACAGCAAGAGTGGGAAGGGGCGAAGAGGAACCTTGATTGCCCGACACCAGGGCCACCTGAAAAGTCATCTTGACACTTCAGTCTTTCCATTTTGAGATCGGAAGCTTTAAGGACCATTAAATCGCTGCCGCTGCCACACCAGGCCCGACGGAGCAGAAAGGCTGCGCTCACCTGCGGAAGCGACCGGGTGCACACCTGCCGGGTGGCGAGGCCCGCACCGTCACACCCCGCCCCGGCTTACCTGCCCTTCGGTGATTTTTAGCGTCAACTTCCATCCCTTCCCACCCATTTGGATCCAACCAAGCGCAAGGGCGGGGGAGGGAGAAGCTAGTGTCGCGAGGAAAAGCATCCCCGCAACCCACCGCAGGCTTTCTCTCCTTCCTCCCCATTCCACAGAAGAGGCAAAGCCACACCGCCTCTCCTAACCCTCGTCTCCAATGCAAGGCCTGAAATACTTAGAAAAAATAATAACTGTTTTTAAGGAAAAGTAACATCCCCGCTCCCTTCCGCCCCTCACCTTCACGAAAGCAATCGGGGTTGTGGTACCTTCGATATCTAACAGGATCACGGTGACTTCGGCGGGGACCGAAAGCACGACCATTTCCCTACCGGATGCTACGGGACTCGGCCTGCTGTTGGGGAGGGCGGAGGGCGGCGCCGGCTGCGGCCCCCGGTACCGTCTTGGGCTTCCGGCGGCCCCGCGCGATCTCGGAGCCAGCGACCAAGTGCAGCCCGCCGCGCGTGGGGAGAGGACACCTCTGCACACCTGGAACTGGAAAAGGCGGCCGCCCAGGAGCCCTGAACTCGTGAGCAGGACGGGGCAGGAGCCCGAGACCACGTGGGCAGGAAAAGGGGCGGCCCTTGCCGGGTTCGGCGGGGCGGGGAGGGTGAAGGCGCCAGCGCCGATTGGCCGCCGTCAGGCCTCGAACTGGATCCGTCAAAATGGGCCTCGCGTGGGCGGGAACAAAGAAGCGAACGCGGGAGCAGGGTGCGCGAGAGCGCGCCCTCCGCAGACAGGTTGAGCGAGCGGGAGAGGCCCGGGGCACGTGCAGAAAGGAGCCCCGCGAGTGGCGCGCCGGGGATGTGAGTGCCCCTTGCCCTCTACTGAATCCAGCCCCCTCCCCGCCCACCGCCTCCGCCTTTGCATAGATACAGTCATCTGGCCAGCCCCCGCCCCTCCTCCCGGCGTCAGCCCGCCAGAGGCCGCGCGGGGCCCGGGCTTCGGCCGATCAGCCCGGGAGGCCCCGCCGCGCCCCCTTGGCCCGCGCGCCCGTGGTCACAGTGGAAGAGGCGCCCGCGCTGCGCTGCCCAGAGGAGCCGTCGCGCGCCCGCTTCCTGTTCGGCTGGTTCCTGCCAGCTCGAGGACAAAACACGCGTGCGCGCGGCGGGCGAGCGCGCTCGCCGCCTCAGTCGCCGGCGCCGGGCGCAGTCCGCCTTTTTCCGGAGCAGCCTGGCCGCGGTGCTAGTCGGTAGCAGCGGCCGCCGCAGCGGCTCCGCACTGGCGAACCGAGGGCAGAAAAAGGCGGGGTTGACGGCTTTTTGGTAGGAGTGGGCTGGACCGGACGCCAGAGACAAAGGCTCCCAAGGCAAGAGGGACTGTGGCCCTGCGTCGGCTCTGCTCGGGACTGCTGACCCCAGGAATTTACGCCCCTTCGTTTTTCTCTTCTGATTCTTCTCTTCTCCCAAGCCCGCGTCCCCTCACGCGTGGCCTCTCTCCTTGCCGGGAGGGCCGCGATGGAGGTCCCGCCCAGGCTTTCCCATGTGCCGCCGCCATTGTTCCCCTCCGCTCCCGCTACTTTAGCCTCTCGCAGCCTCTCCCATTGGCGGCCGCGGCCGCCGCGGCAGCTAGCCCCGCTCCTCCCTTCGCTCGCTCCCAGCTCCGCCCGGCAGGGGGCGCGCCGGGCCCAGCGCCACGTCACCGCCCAGCAGCCCTCCCGATTGGCGGGCGGGGCGGCTATAAAGGGAGGGCGCAGGCGGCGCCCGGATCTCTTCCGCCGCCATTTTAAATCCAGCTCCATACAACGCTCCGCCGCCGCTGCTGCCGCGACCCGGACTGCGCGCCAGCACCCCCCTGCCGACAGCTCCGTCACTATGGAGGATATGAACGAGTACAGCAATATAGAGGAATTCGCAGAGGGATCCAAGATCAACGCGAGCAAGAATCAGCAGGATGACGGGTACCGCACGCTTCTTCCCCCGCTCCCCCTCCCCCAGCGCGCTGCACGCGCCCTTCGTCCCTCGTGAGCCGCGCGCTGCCCCCATTCGTTCTCAGAGTCGATTCCCCGCGTGCCTTCTGGGCCCCAGTAGATTGGAGGGAAGAGGAAAGTAAGAGATCGAGGGGGTGACTGGAGAGACCCGGGAAGAGTGGGGGAAGGGCGGAGGGGTTGGAGGAGGAGGGCGGCGGCGTCTGTGTCCCGAGCGCGCAGGCGCCGCGTGGGACCCGGGGGGGAGGGGCCGGCCTCCCAGCGCTGCACGCTGCAGCTGCCGCCGCCTCTTCATTGTGTGTCTGTTACCACTCGGCGCGGTTTTCCTGGGAAGAGTTTTAGAGGACTCTGAGTTGGGGCACAAGCAGGCGACTGGTACCCAGATTCACAAAACGTGTTATGATTGATGAGTTCTCTGGGTGGAACGTTGGCTTGACAGCTGAGAACGAAGATGGACCTAAGTAAGATAAGATGTGAGGGATTCATCTAGGAAGTTGTGCCTTCTACCTAAAGGAATCTGGGCAGAACCTTTACTATATTTTATTGGTCTCTTTTGAGCTTTGCTTTATGTAGTGCGGACAGTGAGCTGTCCGCTGGTTTGAGTAACTTCGTTGGGATATTGGGATTTTTGTGTGACATAGATTAAATGTAAACATGGATTAAATTGCCTACACTTAGGGGGTAAATGTCCCTGTTTTTATTTCACGATTTAATTCCAGAACTGAAGGATCATTTGAGTTATTGCTAATTTTTTTTAAAAAACACTTTTATTTCTAGTAAAATGTTTATTGGAGGCTTGAGCTGGGATACAAGTAAAAAAGATCTGACAGAGTACTTGTCTCGATTTGGGGAAGTTGTAGACTGCACAATTAAAACAGATCCAGTCACTGGGAGATCAAGAGGATTTGGATTTGTGCTTTTCAAAGATGCTGCTAGTGTTGATAAGGTAGGAACTATGTTTTGCATTGTGCTGCTTTTGTGGTGTTTTGCAAATTTTTCTGGGGGTTATATGGTGCTGTCAGATTAAATAAATCTGTCTTGTAGGTTTTGGAACTGAAAGAACACAAACTGGATGGCAAATTGATAGATCCCAAAAGGGCCAAAGCTTTAAAAGGGAAAGAACCTCCCAAAAAGGTTTTTGTGGGTGGATTGAGCCCGGATACTTCTGAAGAACAAATTAAAGAATATTTTGGAGCCTTTGGAGAGGTGTGTGATTATGTTTACACATGTTAAGCTTGATGTGTTTATAAAATGTTCAATCCTTGTCCGATTTATGCAGGGCAGATTCATGTTTCCTGTAAGAGTAGAATTAAATGACTGCTCAAGTAGCTTCCAGTGACTGTACCTTGATTTCATTGCTGCTCTGATGGAAACCCAACTATCTAATTTAGCTAAAACATGGGCACTTAAATGTGGTCAGTGTTTGGACTTGTTAACTAGTGGCATCTTTGGGTACAAAATAACATTAATTTCTCTCAATGCTTCAAATATACAACAAATCACTGTAGGCTGATGTTGATCATAAAGCAGTGATGTCTGTATAGAAGTCACCCGATAAGAATAACATGTTTAAGTTGAAGCCTGAAAAGGCCTTTGGCATTTCTGACACTGTAACGTTTTACAATTATGGGATGACGTTGAGTGTGCATCTCTATTTCAGATTGAAAATATTGAACTTCCCATGGATACAAAAACAAATGAAAGAAGAGGATTTTGTTTTATCACATATACCGATGAAGAGCCAGTAAAAAAATTGTTAGAAAGCAGATACCATCAAATTGGTTCTGGGAAGGTAAAGCCATTTAAGCACTTTAAATGAAAATTTAAATAATTGAAATAATTTCTTGATGTGGAGAAAAATAAAATGATTTAATTTTAGAACTTCGGTAAAAATTATACTTTCATGTTTTTTAATTTGTTTATAGTGTGAAATCAAAGTTGCACAACCCAAAGAGGTATATAGGCAGCAACAGCAACAACAAAAAGGTGGAAGAGGTGCTGCAGCTGGTGGACGAGGTGGTACGAGGGGTCGTGGCCGAGGTGAGACTTAATTCTTGGAATATGACTCCGTGGTTTATTTAAGCTGTATACTGCTGAATATGAGTAGTCCTGTACCAAAGCAAAACTTTAAACTTAAAACCATTCCAGCGGAGGGGGGACTGTTCAGCTTAGTGGGGGTTGTGTGTGGTGGTTTTTTGTTGTGAGCTCACTGGTTTCAAAAAACTGTTAAAAGTATGGCCACTTTGACAATTAGTGTCATCACTGATAGGAAAAGTGTACCATTACATGATACACCGTGGTGTGATAGGTTTTCTTGGGCAGGAGTCCTTGTTTTAAACAGAACAGTGTACCTGTCTTCGGCTTTAATGGAAAATTGAATGATTTTCCATTAAGTTTAGGAAGTTTGATACTGGCACAATTGGACTTTCTGCCTCCTTTTTTATAACAGCTGGAAAAATAGTTTTTCAAGCAGATAGCAATATATATGTCCATTCTGCCCTTTAAGATTTGCAGAGTGAGAGACAAGAACGCATCATTTTATGTTAGAATTGGGGGTCAGAAGTTGTTTCCTAACAATCATTGTGCATTGTTTCAGGTCAGGGCCAAAACTGGAACCAAGGATTTAATAACTATTATGATCAAGGATATGGAAATTACAATAGTGCCTATGGTGGTGATCAAAACTATAGTGGCTATGGCGGATATGATTATACTGGGTATAACTATGGGAACTATGGATATGGACAGGGATATGCAGACTACAGTGGTAAGAATATTTAACTTAATTTTATAAAGCAGTGGTATTAAAATTCATTGTTAACATACAATCCTGTTCTGAAATTGTGTGTATGGGCTTTCCGTTAAAGTGTTCGGAGTTAAGTGTTTGAGGCATGTTACAATCATAGGATGATTATACTAACATAGACTGGTGGTTATAAATGAACTAGGATGTATGATTTATGAGTAGCATCTAATGGGTGCTAAAATATCTTAATACTTTTTATTTAGCATGCAAAGATTTGTAGATTTAATAGTTTGTGTTTGTAAAGAAACAGTTTTGTAGAAAACTATCTTAATGAGAATTCTGTGTTTTCAAAATAGGCCAACAGAGCACTTATGGCAAGGCATCTCGAGGGGGTGGCAATCACCAAAACAATTACCAGCCATACTAAAGGAGAACATTGGAGAAAACAGGTGTGTATAAGAGTACAGGAAAACAGTAGAAATGTCTAATTTAATTTAAAGATCAATAGACAAATGAAACGTAAAAACAAAATACTATGTAGCCTGTTTTTACTAAATTGTTGATTTTTTAATTGCTTTATGAGCCTGTTTTGCCTAAAGTGTCTATAGATCTTTAACTTTAAAGTCTTATCTCACTTTCTTTAGTATTGCAGAAAAACTTAAGAGTTTTTCTGTTTGCTTTTGTGTACCAGGTGGTCTAGAGGAATAATTAAACATTTTAGAACTATTAACAGGTAAAGTACTGAAATGGGTACAACTTAAGGAAAACAAGAATGTTGTCTTCTAACTCTGACATTATACCTTGTTTGTACCCGCCAGCGGGAACTTCATTGCAGGCCGTGTGTCACCCTGACCACGTCTATCTCTGGGGGTCGCACGTTGCGGGCAGAGCGCAAGGCATACACCAGAAAACGCTGTCCTGTGGTATGGTCTCTTCCAACTTCATGTACCAGCGTAAAGATTAAAGTGGAAAACTTCAGACTTTGGCTTCTTTTTTAATCTTTTTGGAGATTAAGTGTCTAAACTTAACTTAAATGGTTTTTTACAGGAGTTAAAGTACATAAATGCCTTTTTACAGCTTAATCATTTTGGTCTTCTGTTTAGTGTTGTATTTCAATTGTGGAGCCTCATTTTAAGTGTTCATTCTTTTAAGATTTAATGCTTGCTTTTTCTTTTTATAGCTAATAGTGAAATCTACAAACCAAAACAAGAACTTTTAAATCTGGGATATAAATTAAAGATCATATGCACAGATCAATTTATGTTCTTGTAATAAACTTATTAGAAATTGGTGTTTGTGATAGCATTTTACTTGGGTTACTAGAGATGCTTCTAGTAGACCTTAATCTAGCATAGTTGAACCTCTGAATATGGGAAGGTTGTATTCCCAGATTCTTTCCTGAATAGATTTGAATTTAATGTCATTTGGGAACTCCAGGGTGAGTTTATTGACTACCCAAACTGTATTTTACCAATAAATATGCATATGATCTTTAATTATTGAAGAAAATAAAGTGAGGACTTAAAACAATTCATGAAAGTGGACCTTTAAAAGCTTGTCAGAGTTGCACAAATCTAACTGGTATTTTGTTTTTGTTTTTAGGAGGAGATGTTAAAGTAACCCATCTTGCAGGACGACATTGAAGATTGGTCTTCTGTTGATCTAAGATGATTATTTTGTAAAAGACTTTCTAGTGTACAAGACACCATTGTGTCCAACTGTATATAGCTGCCAATTAGTTTTCTTTGTTTTTACTTTGTCCTTTGCTATCTGTGTTATGACTCAATGTGGATTTGTTTATACACATTTTATTTGTATCATTTCATGTTAAACCTCAAATAAATGCTTCCTTATGTGATTGCTTTTCTGCGTCAGGTACTACATAGCTCTGTAAAAATGTAATTTAAAATAAGCAATAATTAAGGCACAGTTGATTTTGTAGAGTATTGGTCCATACAGAGAAACTGTGGTCCTTTATAAATAGCCAGCCAGCGTCACCCTCTTCCCCAATTTGTAGGTGTATTTTATGCTCTTAAGGCTTCATCTTCTCCCTGTTAACTGAGATTTCTACCACACCTTTGAACAATGTTCTTTCCCTTCTGGTTATCTGAAGACTGTCCTGAGAGGAAGACATAAGTGTTGTGATTAGTAGAAGCTTTCTAGTAGACCATATTTCTTCTGGATTGTAATAAAATTGTTAGTAGCTCCTTTTACTTTGTTCCTGTCTCTGGAAAGCCATTTTTGAATTGCTAATTATTTTGGCTTTAATCATTGGTCACCTAGAAAAAGCTTTGTAATCATAACACAATGACTAATTCTTGATAAAAGTTCAGATACAAAAGGAGCACTGTAAAACTGGTAGGAGCTATGGTTTAAGAGCATTGGAAGTAGTTATAACTCAAGGATTTTGGTAGAAAGGTATGAGTTTGGTCGAAAAATTAAAATAGTGGCAAAATAAGATTTAGTTGTGTTTTCTCAGAGCCGCCACAAGATTGAACAAAATGTTTTCTGTTTGGGCATCCTGAGGAAGTTGTATTAGTTAGCTGTTAATGCTGTGTGAGTTTAGAAAAAGTCTTGATAGTAAATCTAGTTTTTGACACAGTGCATGAACTAAGTAGTTAAACATTTACATATTCAGAAAGGAATAGTGGAAAAGGTATCTTGGTTATGACTAAGTCATTACAAATGTGACTAAGTCATTACAAATGTGACTGAGTCATTACAGTGGACCCTCCGGGTGCATTGAAAAGAATCCATTTTATATCCAGGTTTCAGAGGACCTGGAATAAATAAAAGCTTTGGATTTTGCATTCAGTGTAGTTGGATTTTGGGACCTTGGCCTCAGTGTTAGCTACTGGGATTGGCATACGTGTTCACAGGCAGAGTAGTTGATCTCACACAACGGGTGATCTCACAAAACTGGTAAGTTTCTTATGCTCATGAGCCCTCCTTTTTTTTTAATTTGGTGCCTGCAACTTTCTTACAATGATTCTACTTCCTGGGCTATCACGTTATAATGCTCTTGGCCTCTTTTTTGCTGCTGTTTTGCTATTCTTAAAGTTAGGCCAAGTACCAGTGTTGGCTGTTAGAAGGGATTCTGTTCATTCAACATGCAACTTTAGGGAATGGAAGGAAGTTCATTTTTAAGTTGTGTTGTCAGTAGGTGCGGTGTCTAGGGTAGTGAATCCTGTAAGTTCAAATTTATGATTAGGTGACAAGTTGACATTGAGATTGTCCTTTTCCCTGATCAAAAAATGAATAAAGCCTTTTTAAACAAAATCCAAACTTTTAATCAAGTCTTGATATGTATGACTGAGAAAAAATACATCTAGAGATGATTGACATGTTTTACAAAGAATTGAAGGGGGAGTGAGAATTGGTTTTTCTTGCAAGGGCTTTGAACTCTAGATTTAATTCAGATTTCAGGGTCTATCAGTTCACCAACTGATGCAAATTTGAACAGATACTCTAAGGCTAAGTGTCCTAGGTTGGATGAACTGTGAAGCTACTATCAAGATCTCGTTCCCAAGGATTAATTTAGAACAAAGTAATTGGACAAGTTTATTGGGGAGAGGGGATAGAAATGAATTCTAAAGTACCTATAACAAATACTCTGTGTATGTTTTTTACATCGTATTTGCCTTTTACATTGTTTAGACCAAATTCTGTGTGATGTTATCCTCGGGAAGAGGATAGAAATTAATTCTAAAGTACCTATAACAAATGCTCGGTTTGTATATGTTTTTATACATCGTATTTGCCTTTTGCATTGTTCAGACCAAATTCTGTGTGATGTTATCCTAACAAAACACCTTAGTAATTTCTTTGGTTAACATGTTAATCTGTAATCTCACTTTTATAAGATGAGGACTATTAAAATGAGATGTCTGTTGGGATGCTAGCATGGATAAGCAGAGCTTATTCCATTACTCTTCAGTGGATCTTTATTTTCATAATGGCAGAGATCCTCACTAATCTTCACAAAACTTAATACAAGGGCATATCTGAACAATTAAGCTACTTTCCAGTACCAAGATTTGATTTAATGTCAATCAGGATGCTAGGCTGCGTGCTGTAGATCATGCCTGTAATCCCAAGCACTTTGGGAGGCCAAGGCAAGTACATTACTTGAGTCCAGCCTGGGCAACATGGCAAAACTCCGTCTCTACAAAAACTACGAAAATTAGCTCAATGTGATGGTGCACACCTGTAGTCCCAGCTACTTGGGCTGAGGCGGGACGATTGCTTGAACCAGGGAGGTGAAGTGTGCAGTGAGTCATGTTTGCGCCAGTGCACTCCACCCTAGGCGACAAAGTGAGACCCTGTCTCAAAAAATCACAGGATGCTAAACTTCACCAATTAAAAAGTTGACTAAGCTGGCCGCACGCAGTGGCTCATCCCTGTAATCCTAGTACTTTGGGAGGCCGCGGCAGGTGGATGGCTTGAGTCCAGGAGTTCAAGACCATCCTGGCCAATATGTCAAAACCCCAGCTCTACTAAAAATAGAAAAATTAGCTGGGCGTGGTGCTGTGCTTAGGTGAGAGGATTGCTGGAGTCCAGGAGGTAGAGGTTGTAGTGAGATTTGTGCTCCAGCCTGGGCAACAGAGTGAGAACTTCTCAAAAAAAAAAAAGTTGACTAAGGCCAGGTGTGTTGGGCTGCAGTGGAGCTATGGTCGCTCCATTGCACTCTTATCTAGCCTAGGCAACAGAGACCCTGTCTTTAATTTTTTTAAAAGTTGATGCAAAAACATGTAAGTGTATGAATAATTTTTAGTTATAGATGTGTGTGTATACCATTTGAATTGATTCTTGAGTAGTTAGAAAGGGTCATTCATAGAAAACCCCCTTTCCTTAAACTTTCAGCCAAATAGAGTTGACATCTAATCTGTGGTTTCAACTTTAAGCAAAAACAATCTAAATTTATATATTTTTTATAGTCACTAGAAAATATTGTTTATAAATATATAGGCTGTTCTTTTAGGATTGGTTGGGGTCTTAAATTTGTCTTGAAATAGATTAGATGTGGAATTTCAGCAAGATTTAGTTAATAGCAAAAAATAAAAATACACCTTTGACTTTACTACTTTTTATAAACGGTAGGAAAGGATATACTGATGTTGTGGGTATTACAGGGTAATGCTGAACATTCTGAAGACCTTAACTTCTGCTGCTCTTCCCTCCCCCTCCCCCCGCCCCAACAAGAATGAGGTTGGAATTGTGCTTTTTTTTTTTTTTCTTTCCTTCCCTGAGTCGGAGTTTCACTCTTGTTGCCCAGGCTGGAGTGCAGGCTGGAGTGAGTGGAGTGATCTGGGCTCACCGTAACCTCCTCCTCCCGGGTTCAAGCGATTCTCCTGACTCAGCCTCCCAAGTAGCTGGGATTACAGGCATCTGCCACCATGCCTGGCTAGAATTTTTGTATTTTTAGTAGAGACAGGGCTTCGCCATGTTGGTCAGGCTGCTCTCGAACTCCTGACCTCAGGTGATCCACCCGCCTCGACATCCCAAAGTCCTGGGATTACAAGCATGAGCCACCGTGCCCCGCGGGAATTGTGCTATTCTTAAGTGTCAGTTTAATCTCTGGTTTTACCCTTTAAAGACATGTACCACTTCAAAGAGACCACTCAAAGAGATATACCCATTCGGAGAGCTGTATCATAATCTTGGAGAGTAGTGAGACTAAAGTGTAGTTTGAAAAAGTATATTCACCCAGACGCAGTGGCTGGCTCATGCCTGTAATCCCAGCACTTTGGGAGGCTGAGGCGCGCGGATCACGAGGTCAGGAGTTTTAGACCAACCTGGCCAATATGGTGAAACCCCATCTGTACCAAAAATACAAAAAAGCAGGGTGTGGTGGTGGGCGAGTGTAATCCCAGCTACTTGGGAGGCTGAGGCAGGAGAATGTTGTGAACCCGGGAGGCAGAGGTTGCAGTGAGCCAAGATAGCGCCACTGCACTCCAGCCTGGGCGACAGAGTGAGACTCCATCTCAAAAAAAAAAAAAAGAAAAAAGAAGAAAAGTATATTCAACATAATCTTGTCACTTAAAATCCAAATAACCAAAAAGGCTAATTTTGGTTTCTTAAAGACCAGCACAAGCTAGAAAATGTGAGAAACTTTACTTGCAGGCAAGTTTTTCTCATACTCTTCCAATGGTAATCTCCTTTTGGGAGTCTGACCAAAAGTGAATTCTCTTCAAACCCAAAAAAATGCATGTCTATAAATATTTTCAATGTAGTTTCAGGAAAATTAGAGACTTAGAAAACTGTTTTAAAATGCTCTTGAAGCTGTTGGCTTTTATGGTAACAAACTGACTAAAATTGATTGAATTTGTTGTAATTGATGAGGTTCCACAAAGGGAGTTTCTTCATATGTTCTCCACCTTCCACCTGGGTATTTGTATTGGCTGGTGAACACTCATAGGGGATTGTTTTATTGATGACAGGGTCTCACTCTGTCGCCCAGGCTGGAGTGCAGTGATGCCATCATGTCTCGCTACAGCCTCAACCTCCTGGGCTCAACCAATCCTCCCACCTCAGCCTCCCATGTAGCTGGGGCCACAAGCATGTGCCATCATACCTGGCTAATTTTTTTTTTTTTGATTTTTAGTAGAAATGAGGTCTTGCCATATTGCCCAAGTTAAACCTTTTTTTTTTCATCTTAGAGACAGGGACTCACTATGTTGCCCAGGCTGGTCTCGAACTCCTGGGCTCCAGTGATCCTACCGCTTAGGCCTCCCAAAGTGCTGGGATTACCAGCATGTGTCACCATGCCCAGCTTTAGCTTTAATCCCCTGATTTTAAAATGAGGAAGTCAGCTAATTGAATGCACCAATGCTGATTACATTCTGCAGTCTATTAAACTATAAAACTCCTATCAGGCATACTTGACTTTAAGCATTAAGACTGGTCAGTAATCTTTAATACACTTGGTTTCTGAGTGTTGAGCTCTATTGTAGCAAAGTAGGATTATATTACAATTGATCCATTCTTGTTCCTCTAATGGAATTTGAGCCTGGATAATCTGGAGCAACTACTCTTCCCATGAAAGACATGGCCTATGAAATTGACTATTTAGATTGCCCTTGAACCATGAAACATCTGGGGCATATATGTTTTTCATAGACCCTGCAAGCAGAGGAATGACAGGAGGGTGGGAGCAGTGGGGGTTAGTTAAGTGGTATTACAGAATAATTTCAATATTTCATCACCAGGAAACCCTTTAAATTTCTTCTCTCCATAGACAATGTGTTTTGAATGGCTTTATTTGTCAAATATATTGCTCTCATTATGTAATAACATTTCTATTAATCAAAGATATATAGCTGTCAGAACTACAATGTGATAATTCGCATCATACCAAGTTAATTTAATGGCAGCCAAATCAAGAATATTTCTGTTAACTTGTGTACATTTTTTAATGATATGTAATGTCTAACAGGCTTTTAAAATATCAAAAACGCTGGCTGGGCATGGTGGCTCACACCTGTAATCCCAGCACTTTGGAAGGCCAAGGCGGGCAGACCATTTGAGGCCAGGAGTTCGAGACCAGCCTGGCCAATATGGTGAAACCCTGTCTCTACTAAAAATACAAAAATTAGGTGTGATGGTGCATGCCTGTAATCCCTGCTACTCGGGAGGCTGAGGCAGGAGAATCGCATGAACCTGGGAGGCAGAGGTTGCAGTGAGCCAAGATTGTGCCACTGCACTCCAGCCCCTAGGCGACACAGCAAGACTCTGTCTCAAAAAAAAAAAAAAAAAAAAATAGAGTTTTAGAAGTGAGAATAAGAGGCAACATTTCAAGAGGTAATGGCTTAAAATTTTCCAGAAGTGACAAATGAATCTACAAATTTAATATACCCTACAAATTGCAATTGCAATTAGGAAAAATAAATAAAAATCTCCATGAAGATGCACTATGGTAAAACCAAAAAAATCAACAACAAACAAAAGCAGCCACATCTAGAACCAACTACCAGTAATCAGGAAAAGAAATAAAGGCACATGTTAAACTACCATGAGGATGCAACCATCCAAATCTAAAATGTGGAAAATTCATAAGAATATCCCATTTCTTCAACAAGTAAATGACATGAAAAGAAGTGGGAAATGTAGGTGGATCTAAGATTAAAAGAGACTTATGGTAAGCAACATTTATTATAGTAAGCAAGAATATAAAGTGCAAATTAATGATCAAAAAGACAAAGGATCCAGCCTGGGCAATAGAGCCAGACTTTGTCTCAAAAAAGAAAAAAAGAAAAAAAGAAAAAAGGATAAGTGTGGGCAACGAATGTGGAGAAAAGAGAACCCTTTCACACTGTTTGTGGTAATATAAATTAGTACAGCCATTATGGAAAACAATATAGAGGCTCCTCAAAAAATTAAAAACAGGGCTACCATATGATCCAGCAATCCCATTATTGAGTATATATCCAAAGGAAATGAAATCAATATGTCGAACAAATATCTGCACTCTCATGTTTATTGCAACATTATTCCCAATAGTCAAGATATAGAATCAACCTAAGTGTCCATCATCAGAAGAATGGATAAAAAAAATATGGTAGGGCTAGGCGAGGTGGTTCACACCTGTAATCCCAGCACCTTGGGAAGCCAAGGGGAGTGGATCACCTGAGGTCAGGAGTTTGAGACCAGCCTGGCCAACATGGCGAAAACCCAGAATAGCCAGGTGTGGTGGTGTGCGCCTGTAGTCTCTCTCAGCAACTCAGGAGGCTGAGGCAGGAGAATCACTTGAAACCAAGAGGCGGAGGTTGCAGTGAGCCAAGATCGTGCCAGTGCTCTCCAGCCTGGATGACGAGTGAAACTCAATCTCAAAAAAAAAAAAAAAAAAAAAAAAAAAAAAAGATAAAAGCAAAATCTGTGACAACATCGATGAACCTAGAAGACATTATGTTAAGGGAAATACACCAGACACAGAAAGATGAATATCACATGTTCTCATTTACATGTAGAATCTAAAAAAGTTGATTTCACAGAAGTAGTTAATGGAACAGCAGTTACCAGAGACTGGGGAGGGTAGGGAGAAGGAGGGGATGGGAAGAGGATGGTCAACGGGTACAAAGTTACAATTAGGAAGAATAAATGCTGGTATCCTATTTTACAGTAGGGTGACTATAGTCAAAAATAAGGTATATCTCAAAATAGCTAGAAGAAAGGATTTTTATGTTCCCACCATAAAGAAATGATAAATGTTGGAGATGATGGATATGTTAATTACCTTGAATTGATCACTACACAATGTATACAGGTATTAATACATCATATTGTATCCAATAAATATGTACAATTATTGTGTGTCAATTAAAACTTTTTAAAAATTAAGTACGTCATTTTTATTATGACACTGTACAGGTTTTATGGAATATAGAGAGTTATTTCCCATGTTTGAAGAATTCCCATCCTATGAGTCGTGATGTACCAAGAGTACCACCCAATATAGAAATTTAAAAATCACTTTCCCAGGCTCCCTTATACCCAGAGCATAGACATGTTAACTCAGCTCTATCGATCAGAATTCTCTTGCATTGGACTTTGAGCCTGAAGGGTGAATCAAAAGAAGTAGGAATTTTGTGGAATCAATGCTGGGACAGGGGGCAGCCATGGTGGCAATGACTTTTCAGAAGGAGCAGTGGTTCTAGCAACAACATCCAGTATC
The DNA here is from genome assembly GCF_028858775.2 of Pan troglodytes. NCBI lineage: Eukaryota > Metazoa > Chordata > Mammalia > Primates > Hominidae > Pan > Pan troglodytes. The sequence continues at coordinate 47,725,159 of NC_072401.2, forward strand.
TAGCACTGATAATGGTGAAAGGAGCAGCATCTGTGTGTAGCAAGAGCAGCAGCAGCAACAGCAGAAACAGGTGTCTTTATGAATCCAGTTCTTGTGTGATTTTGGAAATATTTCCTGCATGAGCGTTTCGGCTTTCCAACCCCCCTGCAGAGCCTGAGATATCAAAATAGTCATTATTAAAATCACTCTTAGCTAAAACAAAGACAAACAAAAAACCCATGGGAAATAAGAATGGATATTTAACAAACATATTAACCAGAAGCACTTCCGCAATAGCAGAGTAAGGACATCCAAAAATCTGCTCTGTCAAAGTGTGTCCAGAATTGGTTCCTTCCAGTGGGTTCTTGGTCTCGCTGACTTCAAGAATGAAGCCACGGACCCTCGTGGTGAGTGTTACAGTTCTTAAAGATGGTGTGTCCCTTCAGATGTTCAGATATGTCGAGTTTCTTCCTTCTGGTGGGTTCGTGGTCTCGCTTGACTTCAGGAGTGAAGCCGCAGACCTTCACAGCGAGTGTTACAGCTCTTAAAGGCGACGGGCATCCAGAGTTATTTGTTCCTCCCCATGGGTTCATGGTCTCACTGACTTCAGGAATGCAGCTGCAGACCTTCGCAGTCAGTGTTACAAAGAGTGAGCAGCCGCAAGATTTATTGTGAAAAGCGAAAGAACAAGGCATCCACAGCATGGAAGGGGACCCCAGCGGGTTGCCCCTGCTAGCTGGGTGGCCAGCTTTTATTCCCTTGTTTGGCCCTGCCCATGTCCTGCTGATTGGTCCATTTTACAGAGTGCTGATTGGTCTATTTTACAGAGTGCTGATTGATCAGTTTTTACAGAGTGCTGATTGGTGCACTTACAAACCTTTAGCTAGACACAGAGAGCTGATTTGTGTGTTTACAATCCTTTAGCTAGACAGAAAAGTTCTCCAAGTCCCCACCGGACCCAGAAGCCCAGCTGGCTTCACCTCTCAAAAGCAATGAGGAGAAGTGGCAAAAATGGTCAAAATCAACATTTTCAGAACTCTGGATAATAGTCTTGCAACAATCCAAGGAGTACTTTTTTTCAAAGGCTTTATTTCAAGGCCAGGTGTGGTAGCTCATGCCTACAATCTCAGCATTTTGGGAGGCTGAGGCAGGAGGATCGCTTGAAGCCAGAAATTAAAGAGTATCCTGGGCAACATAGAGAGATCCTGTCTCTACAACAAATTAAAAAAGAAAATTGGCCTGGCACGGTAGCTCACGCCTGTAATCCCAGCACTTTGGGAGGCTGAGGTGGGTGGAACACGAGGTAAGGCGATCCAGACCATCCTGGCTAACACGGTGAAACCCCGTCTCTACTAAAAATACAAAAAATTAGCTGGGCGTGGTGGCTCGCGCCTGTAGTCCCAGCTACTCGGGAGGATGGGGCAGGAGAATCGCTTGAACCTGGGAGGCAGAGGTTGCAGTGAGCCGAGATTGCGACACTGCACTCCAGCCTGGGTGACAGAGCGAGTCTCCGTCTAAAAAAAGAAAATTAGCTGGGCATGGTGGCACGTGCCTGTAGTACCAGCTACTCAAGAGGCTGAGGCAGGATCGCTTAAGACCAGAAGTTAGAGGCTGCAATGAGCAATGATCATGCCACTGCACTGCAGCCTGCCAGGACCACAGAATGAGACTATCCGCACCACCTGCCCTAAAAAAAGGGGGTTTTATTTCAGTAGGAATAGGGAGCTTTGTGTATTCTCATCCTCCTCTCTCCAGCTCCATGGTAGCCTTGAAAACCAACATCTCTGCAACTACAGTGAATACAAAAACCAGATGCTTAGGAACCACTGGGACACAACGGATTTAGAGCACCCCACAAAAACCAATTCCTATAGAATTGCAACTATTTGACCTACTTAATAATTCACTGAAACAAGCTCTATACTCAAATTTGTCCTTATCTCACCTCAGAGCTCACTCAATGCAAAAAGCCATAGCCCTAGATTGAGTCTCAAAAACATTCGATGGCAATTGTTTAACATCACACCTATCTGAGGTGGCAATATGAGTTAGGGCTAATTAGAGACTGACAAATAAAACAAAGAAATAAAAACTGGGAAATAAATTATCCATTGAGGGCTTTAAAAATCTCCAACACATTCTTGAGACTCTAGAAGGCCATACTTACAGGCAGACCTGTGCACATGCCCAGGAAACAGCTGAGAAAGGGCTAATCTCTCACTGCTGCTTGACCTTGAGGGTCTACACAAGCAGGAAGAGAAGGCTAACTCAGAATTGTTACCAGCCTGCTGGAGCATCAAAGTCATTCCCCAATACACTCAGAGAGCCCCGCGACAAAGGCTTGTAGTCTTATTGCTTCAAAGCATTTAAGGAAAACACATTAAGTGAAATTGACCGAATTCAAGAACAACAGTTGTAAACAATGAAACTTCATTTTGAATAATGGATAGAACAACCAGGCAGAAAATCAACAAGGAAACAGAAGACTCAAACAACACTATAAAACAACCAGACCTAATAGACATGTATAAAACACTTCTCCCAACAATAGCAGAACACATATTCTTTTCAAATGGACATGGAATATTCTCCAGCATAAGCTGTATGACACATTATTTTTTTAAAAAGCCTGAATAAATTTAGAAAGATTGAAGTCATACAGAGTATTTTCTGTGACCACAATGAAATCAAATAAGGACTTAGCAAAAGGAAATTTGAGAAATTCACAAGTATGTGGAAATTAAACAACAAACTCCAAAATAGTCAATAAGTCAAAGAAAAAATACAGGGGAAACCGAGAAGTAATTTGAGATGGATAAAAACTAAAACAGCATATGAAACTATGGGATCCAGCTAAGTTAGTTCATGGAGGAAAATTTATAGGTGTAAGTGCCTATATTTAATTAAATTAATTAATTTATTTATTTGAAACTGAGTCTCGCTTTGTTGCCCAGGCTGGAGTGCAGTGGCACAATCTTGGCTCACTGCAACCTTCGCCTCCCAGGTTCAAGCGATTCTTCTGCCTCAGCCTCCCAAGTAGCTGAGATTACAGGTATGTTCCACTACGCCACTATGTGAGCTTGTTTTTGGTGTTTTTTGTAGAGACTGGGTTTTGCCATGTTGCCCAGGCTGGTCTCAAACTCCTGGCCTCAAGCAATCCACCTCGGCCTCCCAAAGTGCTGGGATTACAGGTGTGAACCACTGTACCCGGCCTGACATCTTGCTTTTTAAATAAAATATTGGGACTGGGCATGGTGGCTCACACCTGTAATCCCAGCACTTTGGGAGGCCAAGGCGGGTAGATCACTTGAGGCCAGGAGTTTGAGACCAACCTGGGCGACATGGCAAAATCCGGTCTCTACAAAAAATACCAATAATTAGCAGGGCCTTGGTGGCCTGTGCCTATAGTCCCAGCTATTCAGGAGGCTGAGGTGGGAGGATCACTTTACCCTGGGAAGCAGAGGTTGCAGTGAGCCGAGATGGCACCACTGCACTCCAGCCTGGGCAACAGAGTGAGACCCTGTCTCAAAAAAAAATAATAATAATAACAAAATAAAATAAAAAAGTAAGATGTGAAATCAATAACAATTTTCCACTTTAGGAAACTAGGAAAAGAAGAACAAATCAAACTCAAAGCCAGGAGGAGAAATGAACTAATAGGATTAAAGTGAAAATTAATGATATAGAGGATATAAAAACAACAGCGAAATCAACAAAACCAAAAATTGGTTTTTGAAAATCAACGAAATTGACAAACCAATAGTTATATTGGCCAATAACAAAAGAGAGAAGACTTAAATAACTAAAATCAGAAATAAGAGAGGAGACATCAATACAGACCTTACAGAAATAAAAAGGAATATAAGAAAGTACAATGAACAACTGTATAGCAACAAATTAGATAACCCAAATGAAATGAGTAAATTCCTAGAAAGCAAAAACTATTCAAATTAACTCAAGAAGACATAGAAAATCTAAAGAACTCCAGTCTGGGTGATAGAGCAAGACCCTGTCTCAAAAATTAAAGTAAAATAAAAACTAAAACAAAAAGAAAATCTGAATGGATATATAACAGGTAACGAGATTGAATTAATAATTTAAAAAGAAAAACTTTCCATGAAGCAAAGTCCAGGACTAGATGCTTCCAAGGTGAATTTTACCACAATGTTTAAAGAAGAATTAACACCAATTCTTCACAAATCCTTCTAAAAAACAAGCGAGAACTCTTTGTAATTCATTCTATGAGGCTAGTATTACTCTGATATTAAAGAATGACATAGACATAACAAGAAAAGAAAATTACAGACCAATATTTCTTATGAATACGTACACAAAAATTCTCAAAACAAACCCCAAGCCTGGGCATGGTGGCTTATGCCTATAATCCTAGCACTTTGGGAGGCTGAGGCAGGCGGATTGCTTGAGGTCAGCAGTTCGAGACCAGCCTGGCCAACATGATGAAACCCCCGTCTCTACTAAATATACAAAAATTAGCCGGGCACGTTGGCGCATGCCTGTAATCCCAGCTACTCAGGAGGCTGAGACACGAGAATGGCTTGAACCCAGGAGGTGGAGGTTGCAGTGAGTCAAAATCGCCCACTGCACTCCAGCCTGGGTGACAGAGTGAGGCTCTGTCTCAACAAGAACAAAAACAAAAAACCCTAAAAGTTAGGAAACTGAATCCAGCAATATATAAAAAGGATTATACACGATGAACAGAAGGGATTTATCCCAGGAATGCAAAGTTTGTTTAACATCTGAAAATCAATATACCACACGTATTAATATAAAGAAAACCACATGCTAACCTTAACAGATACAGAAAAAGCACTTGACAAAATATAATACCCTTCCATGATAAAAACAAATACACACAACAAACTAGAAATAGAAGGTGTTATCAAGTAAACTGTGTTCCCCCTTCAAATTCATATGTTGGAACCCTAACCTCCAATGTGGTTGTATTTGGAGACAGGGTCTTTATGGAGGTAATGAAGATTAAATGAGGCCGGGCTCAGTGGCTCATGCCTGTAATTTCAGCAGTTTGAGAGGCTGAGGCGGGCAGATCACTTGACGTCAGGAGTTTGAGACCAGCCTGGCCAACATGGTGAAGCTTCGTCTCTACTAAAAATACAAAAATTAGGCCGGGCGCAGTGGCTCAAGCCTGTAATCTCAGCACTTTGGGAGGCCGAGGCGGGCGGATCACGAGGCCAGGAGATCGAGACCATCCTTGCTAACACGGTTAAATCTGTCTCTACTAAAAATACAAAAAATTAGCCGGGCGCGGTGGCAGGTGCCTGTAGTCCCAGCTATTCGGGAGGCTGAGGCAGGAGAATGGCGTGAACCTGGGAGGCGGAGCTTGCAGTGAGCCGAGATCGCGCCACTGCACTCCAGCCTGGGCGACAGAGTGAGACTCCGTCTCAAAAAAAAAAAAAAAAAACAACAAAAATTATCCGGGCGTAGTGGTGCATGCCTGTAATCCCAGCTACTCACGAGGCTGAGGCAGGAGAATCGCTTCAACCCAGGAGGTGGAGGTTGCAGTGAGCCGAGATCGCGCCACTGTACTCCAGCCTGGGTGACAGAGCGGGACACTGTCTCAAAAAAAGAAAAGAAAAGAAAGGTTAAATGAATTCATATGGGTGGGGCCCTAATCTAAGGGGACTACTCCCATTATAAGAAAAGGAAGAGACATCAGATCTCCCCCACTTCACCAACACAAACGCAGAGAAAAGGCCATGCAAGGACGCAGTGAGAATGCAGCCATCTATAAGCCAGGAAGAGGCCTCAACAGAACCCAATCCTGCTGGCACCTTGATCTTTGGATTTTAGTCTCCAGAACTATGAGAAATAAATGTCTGTTGTTTAGGCCACCTAATTTGTGGTATTTTCTTATGGTAGCCTGAGCGGACTAATGCAGAAGGAATTTCCACAACCTGATAAAGACTATCTAAAAAAAAAAAACCCCACAACTGGCTGGGTGCAGTGGCTCCTGCCTGTAATCTCAGCACTTTGGGAGGCCAAAGTGGGAGGATTGGTTGAGCCCAGGAGTCTAATACCAGCCTGGGCAACATGGGGAGACCTCATCTCTACTAAAAAATAAAAATAAAAATTGCAGGGCAAGGTGGCCACGAACCTGTAGTCCCAGCTACTTTGCAGGCTAAGATGGGAGGATCACTTGAGCCCAGGAGGTCGAGGCTGTAGTGAGCTGTGATCGTGGCACTGCACTCCAGCCTGAGCAACAGAGCAAGATCCTGTCTCAAAAAAAAAAAAAAAAAAAAAAAAAAAAAAAAAAAAAAAAAAAGAAAGAAAGAAAGAACAAAAGAAAGAAAGAAAAGAAAAAGCAACAATAAAGCTGATTTTTTACTCTTTTGACTTCTGAATAGAAACCGTGAAAAACAGTTAATAGTGGAATGATGTGCTGAATGTGTTGAGGGTAACTACAACTGAGAATTGCCAATCAGTCAAAATTCTTTTAAGGTTGGAGGTGACTCCAGGTGCAATGGCTCATGCCTGTAATTCCAGCACTTTGGAAGGTTGAGAGGGGAGGATTGCTTGAGCTCAGGAGCTCAAGACCAGCCTGGGGAACATAGCAAGATCCTGTTTTAACAAAATGTTAAAAAATTAGCTGAGTGTAGTGTGCGCCTATGGTCCCAGCTACTCAGGAGGCTGAGGTGGGAGGATCACTTGAGCCCAGGAGGTCAAGGCTGCAGTAAGCTATGATGGTGCCACTGCACTCCAGCCTAGGAGACAGAGCGAGACCCTGTCTCTAAAAAAAAAAAAAAAAAATTGGGGTGATAAAAGACATCTTCTAATCTTCTGCAAGAAAAAAATTAACACATAATCACCAGAAAGCTGTCACCAAAGGAAATTCTAAAGCTAATTCTAATTGTAGAAGATAAGTGATCCCCCAGGGGTACATAAAGGAATGAAAGGGAAAGAAGGTGGTATAAATGTGGGAAAATGTAAATGACATTGATTACTGTAAAAAACTAAATGTTCATAGAGGAGTATATATTTTTGTATACATGCCACCAGTTTTATAACATCATGGATAAAATTTAGTTTTCAGAGTTTTATTGTTATGAAGACTATAAACCTCACTGTACAATATTCCTTATTCCTTTGGATTGCGGTAATTGTTGGTTGTACATTTCCCAAAGTAGTATAATTTATCACTATTGCCATATTGCTCTCCAAAAACACTGAATAATCTACGGAGCTACTTACAAAATTTTTGTATTAATTAATTTGATTTTGTTATATTTGCCAACATTGGTCTTAACTTTTTTTTTTTTTTAGCTTAAGATGATGTAATGGTAACTTAAAGTTCCTTTAGTTTTCTTTCTTTTGAGAGGGAGTCTTGCTCTGTCGCCCAGACTGGAGTGCAATGGCGCAATCTCAGCTCACTGCAACCTCTGCCTCCTGGGTTCAAGCGATTCTCCTGCCTCAGCCTCCCGAATTGGTAGGATTACAGGCGCCTGCCACCAGGCCTGGCTAATTTTTCTAGTTTTAGTAGAGGCAGGGTTTCACCATGTTGGCCAGGATGGTCTTGATCTCTTGACCTCAAGATCCACCCGCCTCGGCCTCCCAAAGTGCTGGGATTACAGGTGTGAGCCAATGTGCCTGGCCTAGTTTTCTTTCTTTACATTTTAATATGACTGAACTAATTAGTAGTTCCCAAAAACGCAAAAAAAAATTTTGGATTATTTGCCTTATAAGTTTGTCATTGAAGCAGGGTATTTTGATTGTCAACGTGACCATTCAGAATATTTAATATACCACGATTTCTTCTTTGTAATCGTCACAATGTGGACAGTTATTTATACAGAAACTAAGTGTGTGGGAAAATTAGATTAGTAATATATTAGAGCATCTACTACAATGGATGAAGCCTGAATGATGAAAAAGGAATTACTCATTATTTCTCATGGATTTTCTAAGAAAAAATGCAAATTATTGGCCAGGCACGCGGTGGCTTACACACTTTGGGAGGCCGAGGCAGGCGGATTGCCTGAATTCAGGGGTTCGAGACCAGCCTGGGCAACATGGTGAAACCCCGTCTCTACTAAAATACAAAAAATTAGCCGGGCGTGGTGGCAGGCACCTGTAGTCCCAGCTACTCCGGAGGCTGAGGCAGGAGAATGGCTTCAACCTGGGAGGCAGAAGTTGCAGTGAGCAGAGATCATGCCATTGCACTTCACCCTGGGCAACAGAGCAAGATTCCATCTCCAAAAAAAAAAAAAAAAAAAAAAAAAAAAAGAAAGAAAGAAAAAGAAAAAATGCAAATTATCAGTCTTTTATCAAATTCAAAATGAATATTACTATTAGTAATGGCATCAAATAAAAATGATTTTACCTAAAACTGCACATGGTAAAATTGGTGATATACATTTTATTTTTAAAATAACATCTCTTTTTAAAATTTTTATTTATTTTCTTTTCTGGTTCATGTTCTCTCATGAACATCTTTTCTCACTGCAGCCTGAACCTCCTGGTTCAAGTGATCCTTCTGCCTTGGCCTCGCAAAGTGCTGGGATTATAGGCGTGAGCCACCTCACCCAGCCATAAATTTTCTTTTTATTTCTCTGAAATTATTTAATCAGAATCAGTTTTTTTGTAATTTATCTATTTATTTTATTTTATTTTATTTCGAGATGGAGTTTCACTCTTTTTGCCCAGGCTGGAGTGCACTGGCGCGTTCTCGGCTCACTGCAACCTCCGCCTCCCGGGTTCAAGCGATTCTCCTCCCTCGCCTCCCGAGTAGCTGCTAATACAGACGCCTGCCACCACGCCCGGCTAATTTTTTTGTATTTTTAGTGGAGACGGGGTTTCACCATGTTTGGCCAGGTTGGTCTCGAACTCCTGGCCTCAGATGATCCACCCGCCTCGGCCTCCCAAAGTGCTGGGATTACAGGCGTGAGCCACCACGCCCGGCCTTATCTATTTTTTTAACAGGCTCTCGCTCTGTTTCTCAGGCTACAGTGCGGTGGTACATTCACGACTCATTGCAGCTGCAAACTCCTGGGCTCAAGCAATCCTCCTGCCTCAGCCTCTGCCCGCCTCAGTGTGTGGTGTGTGCCTGTAGTCTCAGCTACTCTGGAGGCTAAGGCAGGAGGATAGCTTCAGCACAGGAGGTCGAGCTGCAGTGAGCCATGACCACATCACTGCACTTCAGCCTGGGCAACAAAGCAATACCTTGTCTCAAAAAAAATTTTTTAGGCCGGGCGCGGTGGCTCAGGCCTGTAATCCCAGCACTTAGGGAGGCGGAGGCGGGCAGATCACGAGGTTAGGAGATCGAAGCCATCCTGGCTAAAACAGTGAAACCCCATCTCTACTAAATATACAAAAAATTAGCCGGGCGAGGCGGCAGGCGCCTGTTGTCCCAGCTACTCGAGAGGCTGAGGCAGGAGAATTGCGTGAACCTGGGAGGCGGAGCTTGCAGTGAGCCGAGATCGCGCCACTGCACTCAAGCCTGGGCAACAGAGGGAGACTCTACCTCAAAAAAAAAAAAAGAAAAAGAAAAAGAAATACCCTATTAAATATACATGAAAGATTTTAAATTGTATCCTGATTTCAGAAATATTTATATATGAAAAAGATCATTTTAGGAAAAATAACATACCATATGTCTCTGGTTCTTTTTTTTTTTTTTTTGAGACGGAGTCGCTCTGTCGCCCAGGCTGGAGGGCAGTGGCGCCATCTTGGCTCATTGCAAGCTCTGCCTCCCGAGTTCACGCCATTCTCCTGCCTCAGCCTCCCGAGTAGCTGGGACTACAGGCGCCCGCCATCACGCCCAGCTAATTTTTTTCTACTTTTAGTAGAGACGGGGTTTTCACCGTGTTAGCCAGGATGGTCTCGATCTCCTGACCTCGTGATCCGCTCACCTTGGCCTCCCAAAGTGCTGGGATTACAGGAGTGAGCCACCGCTCGCGGCCTTGTCTCTGGTTCTTCTTTTTTTTTTTTTTTGAGGTGGAGTCTCCGTCTGTTGCCCAGGCTGGAGTGCAGTGGTGCGATCTCGGCTCACTGCAAGCTCCGCCTCCCGGGTTCACGCCATTCTCCTGCCTCAGCCTCCTGAGTAGCTGGGACTACAGGCGCCCGACACCACACCCGGCTAATTTTTTGTATTTTTAGTAGAGACGGGGTTTCACTGTGTTAGCCAGGATGGTCTCGATCTCCTGACCTCGTGATCCGCCTGCCTCGGCCTCCCAAAGTGCTGGAATTACAGGCGTGAGCCACCACACCCGGCTGTCTCTGGTTCTTAAAGATTATCCTTAGACTCCTGCTCCCCTCGTGCAAGCTGCAATCATTTCTGCCCCTATTTGTTAGGATCCAGACCGCCAATGAGTCGACAGTCTCCTCCTCCAGACTTTTCTTTACATTTCAAAACTCAGGGTAGCATATTTTGGGGGACAGGAACAGTGCTAAATATATTCGCCTGCTAACATACTTAATTCTCACAATAATCCTGATCAGAGAAATCCAGTTTAGAGCCTTGTAGAGTAACTTGCTCCATGAATATCTGTTAATGAAAACCTCAGCAAGGACAAATAATTTGCCCATGTCTTGTCCTGTTAGAGACAGAATTCAAACCTGACTGGCTAGAAAGCCTGTGCCCTTTTCTGTACATCAACCTGTATGCCAGTATTGTGTTCAAAGGTGTTTTCCCTATCTTGGATTCCTGTGGAAAAGTTTATCAAGACCATCTATGTACCGGTCCACATCCCTTAACTATGTTAGACTAGAAAGAGTTGATCTATAAAATCTCAATGCTTATTCGTTTTCTTTTTCTTTTTTTTCTTTCTGTCCTGAATGGTGTTAGAGAGAACACTATCTCACCATTTCTGCAGGCTATTTTATTTTATTTTTTGAGACAGTCTTGCTCTGTCACCCAGGCTGGAGTGCAATGGCTTGATCTCAGCTCACTGCAAACTCTGCCTCCCGGGTCCCAGCGGTTCTCCTGCCTCAGCCTCCTGAGAAGCTGGGACTACAGGCACCTGCTGCCACGCTCAGCTAATTGTGTCTTTTTAGTAGAGACAGGGTTTCACCATGTTGGCCAGGCTGGTCTCGAACTCCTAACCTCAAGTGATCCGCCCACCTCAGCCTCCCAAAGTACTGGCATTACAGGAGTGAGCCACGGTGCCTGGCCCATTTCTGCAGGCTTTAAAACTGAGAAAATAAATTAGCTGGGACTGAGAAAATAAAAATATGCCCCGCTATGCATGAATCTGGGAGGACACATACAAATAAAGTTAGCTGCAAAGTTAAAGAGAAATAATGTTTCTCTCAAGGACATGCTGCAGCTGTAAAGCATAAAAACAACCCCCTTGCTGGTGTGACTACTGTTTTGTCTCTGACTGAGAAGCTTAGTTCCCTGAAATGATAGACCAGAAACCACTGAAATTATGTCAGGAAAAATGAAATATCCCACTCTTACTTGGAACATCTAAGGCACAAAGAAGCAACTTTGATTTCCAATCCAGGTGCAAAGCTTCAGAGAAGGACTTTCTGAAAACAACATTCCACCTTAACTTTCTAGTACCCAAAGAGACGGGAACCATGGCCAGGCGTGGTGGCTCACCCCTGTAATCCCAGCACTTTGAGGGGCCGGGGCAGGCAGATCACCTGAGGTCAGGAGTTCGAGACCAACATGGCAAAACCCCGTCTCTACTAAAAATAACAAAATTAGCTGGGTGTGGTGGCGGGCACCTGTGGTCCCAGCTACTCAGGAGGCTAAGGCAGGAGGATAGCTTGAGTCCAGGAGGCGGAGGCTGCAGTGAGCCGAGATTGTGCCACTGCACTCTGTCTCAAAAAAAAAAAAAAAAAAAAGAAAAAAGAAAAAGAAAAGAAAACAGGAACCTGTTCTCCTTTGCAGTCCAGATCTGATGTTGTCCCACTTTACATACAACCCTATTTTGCTTTGATCCTATCAAAATACTGCTTTATTTAATTTTCACCTAAATGTCTCTCTTCCCCAAATCCTATCTTTTTTTCTTTTTTTGAGACAGAGTCTCCCTCTTGTTGACAGGTTGGAGTGCAGTGGTGTGATCTGAGCTCACTGCAGCCTCTGCCTCCCAGGTTCAAGTGATCCTCCTGCCTCAGCCTCCCGAGTAGCTGGGACTCCAGGCATGTGCCACCATGCCCTGCTAATTTTTGTATTTTTAGTAGAGACAGGGTTTCACCATGTTGGCCAGGATGGTGTCGATCTCTTGACCTCATGATCTGCCTGCCTTGGCCTCCCAAAGTGCTGGGATTACAAGTGTGAGCTACCATGCCCAGTCCCTATCTTTTTTTTTTTTTTTTTGGACATAGGGTCTCACTGTAGCCCAGGCTGGAGTGCAGTGGTGCAATCACAGCTCACTGCAGCCTCCACCTCCTGGGCTCAAGTGATCCTCCCACCTCAGCCTTCTGAGTAGCTGGGACCACAGGCGCATGACAGCACACCAGGCTAATATTTTTGTATTTTCTGTAGAGACAGGGTTTCACCACGTTGCTATGCTGGTCTCAAACTCCTGGGCTCAAGTGATCAGACCTTCTTGGCCTCCCAAAGTGCTGGGATTATAGGCTTGAGCCACCGTGCCCAGCCCCTTATCTTATCTTTTCTTTTGTTTGGTGAGACATCTCATAGTTTCTCTGATGTGCAGTCTCTCTTGTTGCAGCAAGTCAGTAAACCGTACTTCTTTCAACTACAGGTTTGTCCCTGATGGTCTGAGGCTGATTGGGCTGGAACAGTATCATGGAGGTATGGCCAAGATCCTCGCTGCCGTGAACCAGAACCCTTGGTAATAATATGCACATCTGAGACTTCTTGAGTCTCCCCTGCATTAGGCCTCTCTGTCCTTGATTACATGGGTTTTGCATTGAAACTGGACTTTTATTATCTCTTTGGTCCCTTAGGGTCATGCTGATTTCTTGAGTCAGCAGGCAGAGCAATTTATCCTTGGGGTTAGGGCCCAAATTCATGAGTTTTTCTTTTAAATTTTGTATTTTAAAAAGAGAGAGAATTTATTTTAAAACAGTTTCTTTTATATTACTTATAAAAGTAATATTTTTATTTTTGACCACCAGCCAACTTCTTGTGGTTTGCCTCTAAGATACTTGCACTACTTCCTGGCATAACTTGACAGAGGACAGTGAATTGCAGAGGCTACTCTGGAGAACTTTCGCTCAAATAAGATTGTTCATTTTAGACATGTCTTAGAATGAAAAAGGAAAAAAAACCCAAGTCTCATGAGGGTACTGTCTTCTCTATTCTTTTTCTTTTTTATTACAATTTTTTTCTCTTTTTTAAATGTTTTTTCTTTTTTGTCTTATCTTTCTAAAAGAGAGATCATTTAGTTTAATGAAAGACTCCCTCCCTCCCCAAACATCCTTCATTTCCATTCTTAGGGGTTTAATAAATATTGGCTGCTTTATTCTATGAGTTGGCAAAATTGTCAAGGGCCCAAGTTACTGTTTCAACCAGGTGTAACAACTTGTGTGTGTGCATGTGTATCCTGAAATGGGTTTTTCTATATCTAAACTTTTTCCCTCTCCTTAGAGCAGAAAGATTATTAGCTTTTCTCCAATAATTGTATATGTATCTATAGCTGGCTCCTGCTTTTTCTTTTATTTTCTTTTCTTTCTTTTTTTTAAAGAGACAAGAGTTGCACTATGTTACCCAGGCTGGAGTGCAGTGGCTATCCACAGGTGTGATTACAGTACACTACAGCCGCGAACCCCTGGCCTTAAGCGATCCTCCTGCTTCAGCCTCCTGAGTAGCTGGGACTATAGGTGCATGCCACTGTGTCTGGATTCTTCTCACTTTCTTTTCCTGTTTTCTCCCTCCTATCCTCCCTCAAGAAATTTTAAAGGTGAATTGACTTAAAAAAAATCATTTTGTTGTCATGTGTGCACTCTAGAAATATCTAGTCCACATAAATAATCAAAAATTTCTAAACAGAAAAAGTTAAAAATGGTATTTTGTTATGTAAAAATGCTAACACTGTATTTTAATTTTCATAATACTGAAGTTAAATTTCTAATGCTTTAAACTTTCTAAATTTTTATATTGGGCTTAAGAGTCAAATAACTTATTATTTCCAAAAATTGTTTAAGATTGGAAATATAATATGGTGTTTAATTAAATAAAAATGTAATTACAGATGTCTTTTAAAAGATTTTGATTATGTGAAATTCCTGTAATACTATAAAATGTGTTAATTAAAATTTTAATTTCCAAGTTATTAAATCTTTAAGAACTTATAAAACAAATTAATTGATATATGATCTTTGGATACTTGAACAATTTTAAATTAAAAAATGATACAAAACTCTGGTCATAGCATATGATGGAAAAATCTTAATCTTCTGAGACTTGTGATGTCTTCAAAGGAACCACTTCAATGCAATTTAAAGAAAAAGAAAAGTAAAAAAAAAGCCCTCCCCAAGATGGCTGCTGAAGACGAACTACTGCTCCCGCTGCCCCCCGCCGAGCTGCTGGAAACCGGCAAACAGATTCTGGACGAAGTAGAAGTAGCGACTGAACCCGCCGATTCCCGGATAGTCCAGGAGAAGGTGTTCAAGGGCCTGGATGGATCTCCTTGAGAAGGCTGCCGAAATGTTATCGCAGCTCGAGTTGTTCAGCCGAAATGAAGATTTGGAAGAGATTGCTTCCACCGACCTGAAGTACCTGGTGGTGCCAGTGTTTCAAGGAGCCCTCACCATGAAACAAGTCAACTCCAGCAAGCGTCTAGATCATTTGCAGCGGGCTCGAGAACACTTTATAAACCACTTAACTCAGTGTCATTGCTATCATGCGGCAGAGTTTGAGCTGCCCAAAGCCAAGAACAACTCAGCCGAAAATCACACTGCTAATTCCTCCATGGCTTATCCTAGCCTCGTTGCTATGGCATCTCGAAGACAGGGTAAAATAGAGAGATACAAGCAGAAGAAGGAGTTGGAGCATAGGTTGTCTGAAATGAAACCTGCTGTGGAAAGTGGTCAAGCAGATGATGAGCGTGTTTGTGAATATTATCTTCTTCACCTTCAGCGGTGGATTGATATTAGCTTAGAAGAGATTGAGAACATTGACCAGGAAATAAAGATCCCGAGAGAAAGAGACTCTTCAGGAGGCATCAACTTCTAACTCATCTCACCAGGAGAGGCCTCCAGTGAAACCCTTCATTCTCACTCAGAACACGGCCCAAGCCAAAGTATTTGGAGCAGGTTATCCAAGTCTGGCAACTATGACGGTGAGTGACTGGTTGAGCAACATCGGAAATATGGAGCATTACGAGATCAGGAAATAGCCAAGGCAACACCAGAGGAATTCAGAAAAGCGGCTCAGCAACAGGAACATCAAGAAGAAAAGGAGGAAGAGGATGATGAACAAACACTCTACAGAGCTCTGGAGTGGGATGACTGGAAGGACACCCATTCTTGGGGCTATGGCAACCGATAGAACATGGGCTGATGTTCCCACAACACTGACAGGACTGCAGGGTGCACACCTCCCACGCCAAGGAAAGCCAGACAGTCCTCCCCTCCCTGGGCTCACGCTTCAGCTGTGTACAACGAAGGCAAAGATGCTAAATCTTGTTTTGCATTCAATAAAGTGTCAAGTGATTAAAAACAAAAACAAAACAAACAAAAAAAACCTCTGGTCACTAAATACAGATGTGATCTATTCTTATTCTTATAACGTTATAAAATGACTATAAACAGGATGTGTAAATGTGCTTTTCCGAATAGGGGATCTGATAAAAAAATAAAATAAGCAAACAAACAAGCAAAAATAAACTGTGTAAATGCTTTGAATGATATCATATATTGGTTTGTTTTGCCAGCTTAACATTTATGAAGATAGTCTAAAATGTGTACCAAAAAAATTAGGTAGATATTTCTTGGTTTACTGTCTTCTAGACTTCCGTGCAAAAAACAAAAGTTGGTTGCTTTGGCTAAAAGTGATAATTAATAAAACAATAAAGACTATACTCATAATAATGACAGAAATATGAATATGTATGCAAGATAATATAGTTTATTTATTAAATAAATTCTTGATATATTTACATTATAATTTCAAGTATAAATACATTGATTTATTTAATATACTGATTGGATTAATTTTATCTTAAAGTTAAAAGCTTTAATTTTGTAACTTATTTACATAGCCATGTAATTATATATGTCTAAACACACACATATAAATGTATATTAAGATCAATTGAAGAATCATCTATAAATGGTTAAAAAATTTTAAGGTGAAATCAATGTTAGTAGATTTATTAAAAACAGATAAATTCTTGACTAAAAATTGTTGCATGGATGATATTCTAAAATAAAAAAAGTCAAATTAGAATTTGGATTTTCTTTTTGGAAAATGACTAAGTTAGTCTGTGACCAGATAACAGCTATCCTTTTGAAACACCAAAATACTCTATTAATTCTCTAGACTTCTTGGCATACTCTGGAATAATTTTGACCAAAAATTCCTCGCTTTTCAGTTAAGTTCCTAGTAATAACTGTTCCCTACTGACGTGGTTTTTAAATACGTATAATAACTATAACTGTCTTTTGGGGTTTTTGTTTGTTTTGATAGGGTCTCGCTCTGTCACCCAGGCTGGAATGCAATGGTACAGTCTCCACTCACTGCAGCCTTGACCTCCTAGGTTCAAGCCATCCTCCCACCTCAGCCTCTCCAGTAGCTGGAGCTACCAGCATGTGCCGCCATGCCCAGATAAATTTTATTTTTTTAATTTGAGACGGAGTCTCCCTTTGTTGACCAGGCACAAATTGTGCAGTGGCACAATTTGGGTTCACGGCAACCTCCACCTCCCGGATTTAAGTGATTCTCCTGCCTTGGCCTCCCGAGTAGCTGGGATTACACCACTGGGCGCACCACCACACCCGGCTAATTTTTGTATTTTTAGTAGAGACGGGGTTTCACCCTGTTGGCAGGCTGGTCTCCAGCTCCTGACCTCAAGTGACCCGCCCGCCTCGGCCTCCCAAAGTGCTGGGATTACCGGTGGGAGCCACCGTGCCCGGAGGTCTTGGATTTTAAAAATTATAATTTCTGTTCATACTTTATATCTTCTGACAATTCTTCTTCATTCTGCCTTTATATTAGGCCCTAAATTCAGAATAATAAAAATGTTAAGATGTTTTTTATCCTTCAAATATCTTTAGACTTCCTGAAATGACTGTTAGGTATCACAAATATTTGCTCATTCACTTTCTGCTCAGGAAGAATAATTGAAATAATTGTTTGGCCTAGAGTGGTGGCTCATGCCTGTAATCCCAGCCACTTTGGGAGGCCGAGGCAGGCAGATCGCTTGAGCCCAGGAGTTTGAGGCCAACCTGGGCAACACAGTGAAACCCATCTCTGCGAAAAATACAAAATACAAAAAATCAGCCAGGTGTGGCAGTGCACGCTTGTGGTCCCAGCTACTTAGGAGGTTGAGGTTGGCAAATTGGTTGAGCCCGGGAGGCAGAGGTTGCAGTGAGCGGAGATCATGGCACTGTACTCCAGCCTGGGCGACCCCAACTCAAAAAAAAAGAAAAAGAAAGAAAGAAATAATTAAGTGTGGGCATTTTTCAAACTTAAACAATGGTGAGAACTACTTTTTAGTAGCAATTAAAAAAAAGGACAAAAGAAAAGGAAAAAACCCATATTTTATGAATTTTCTACAATGTGACATTTTTATTTTAAAAATAAGTAACTTAAAAATAGATATTACTCAGCCGGGCATGGTAGCTCATGCCTATAATCCCACACTTTGGGAGGCTGAGGCAGGCAGATCATGAGCTCAGGAGATTGACACCATCCTGGCTGACACAGTGAAACCCCGTCTCTACTAAAAAAATACAAAAAATTAGCCAGGCGTGGTGGCGGGCGCCTGTAGTCCCAGCTACTTGGGAGGCTGAGGCAGGAGAATGGCGTGAACCTGGGAGGCAGAGCTTGCAGTGAGCAGAGATCGCACCACTGCACTCCAGCCTGGGGGACAGAGCGAGGGTCCGTCTAAAAAAAAAAAAAAAAGTAAATAGAAATTTACTTAAAAATAGAAAGTTAAAGAGCATATCAATCATATACATATTTAATGTATTTTAGTTTATCTAAATCTCTCTTGGTAAGCCAACAGCTGGAAGACATGCACTAAGAAAATGGGAAGCAGTTGGTAGAAATAATTTTTGGATATGTGGAGAAATAGCTGGGATTAAAAAAAAAAGGGCTGTGGGAATCTGGAGTCATAAAGAGACTGTTGCAGAAGGGGGATGTTAGAAAGAACAAAAAACCGGGAATTTAATTTTTTTCACAGGAAAATGAAACAGAAAAAACTGCTTTGGATATAGCACAGAGCCAGTGAAGGATATACAATGGTACTTCTGAAACAAAGGGAAGAAAAGAATGCCCAGAAGTTTGTGTATAGGAGAACCTACACAGCAGTTCTGCTGTGAGCATCAAGAGGGAAGGCTAGGTCTTTCTTCATCAAATGGAGAGCCTGGAGAATGCTGGGCTGGTAATGTCAGCAGATCAATTTACCTACTCAAAACTCATATTTCCACTTTCCTTTTGCATTCACAAGGGTGATCTGCTAAGATGGCTAAAGTCTCTGGGGACTTTTTTTTTTTTTTTCTGAGACAGAGTCTTGGTTTGTTGCCCAGGCTGGAGTGCAGTGGCATGATCTCAGCTCACTACAACCTCTGCTTACCTGGTTCAAGCTATTCTCCCACCTCAAACTCCCAAGTAGCTGGGATTATAGGTGTCCACCACCATGCCCAGCTAATTTTTTTTTTTTTGAGATGGAGTCTAGCTCTGTTGCCCAGGCTGGAGTGCAGAGGCGCGATCTTGGCTCACTGGAACTTCTGCCTCCCAGGTACAAGCGATTCTCCTGCCTCAGCCTCCCAAGTAGCTGGGATTACAGGTGCCCGCTACCACACCCAGCTAATTTTTGTATTTTTAGTACAGACGGGGTTTCATTGTGTTGGTCAGGCTGGTCTCAAACTCCTGACCTTGTGATCTGCCTGCCTCTGCCTCCCAAAGTACTGGGACTACAAGTGTGAGCCACTGTGCCCAGCCTAATTTCTGTATTTTTAGTAGGGACAGGGTTTTCCCATGTTGGCTGGGCTGGTCTCGAACTCCTGAGCTCAAGTTATCTGCCTGCCTGGGCCTCCCAAAGTGCTGGGATTACAGATATAAGCTACCACGCCCGGCCTCTGGGGACTTATTAATTTACTATATTTTGTTCTAAAGGAGGACTTTTAATGTTAGCTAGTAGTACAGTATATTGTATAGAAAAAAGGATAGAGGCACGCATAACAACTATTAGCACAAATACATATGTGCATTTTTTCTCTTCTAGCACTGATGTGACTCCTGTCATTAGCAGTTGTGACACACATTGCTTAAAATCAACAACTGATTCAACATTTGGATATATAAACTTTATGAATAAAAATTATATAATAAATTGAAGATTTCTATAAGCTCACCCAAGAAGTATAATACCTCAGCTAACTACATTCTCGTTTGGGATTTTATTCTTGCTTTTTGCTTACAAATATTCTTGAATTTATATTCCTAAAGGCAAAAAAAAAAAAAAAAAAAAAAAGGCACTTATACTAAAATGAGCAACTGCTTCTCTTCTTTCTTTCTTTATTTTTTTATTTTTTGGAGGGTGTGGGGACAGTGTCTCGCTCTGTTGCCCAGGCTAGAGTGCAGTGGCGCGATCTCAGCTCACTGCGACCTCTGCCTCCTGGGTTCAAGCGATTCTCTTGCCTCAGCCTCTGAGTAGCTGGCACCACAGGCACATGACATCGCGCCCAGCTAATTTTTGTATTTTCTGATAGAGGTGGGGTTTTGCCGTGTTGGCCAGGCTAGTCTCAAACTCCTGACGTCAGGTAATCTGCCTGCCTTGGCCTCCCAAAGTGCTGGGATTACAGGCATGAACACTGCGCCCGGCCCCTTTATTTATTTATTTACTTATTTAAAGACGGAGTCTTGCTCTGTCGCCAGGCTGGAGTGCAGTGGCGCGATCTTGGCTCACTGCAACCTCTGCCTCCCGGGTTCAAGCAATTCTCCTGCCTCAGCCTCCTGAGTAGCTGGGACTACAGGCGCGCGCCATCACACTCAGCTAATTTTTTGTTGTTGTTGTTGTTGTATTTTTAGTAGAGACAGGGTTTCATCATGTTGGCCAGGATGGTCTCAATCTCTTGACCTCATGATCCACCCGCCTCGCCCTCTCAAAGTGCTGGGATTACAGGCGTGAGTCACCGCACCCGGCCACATTCTTTATTTTTAACAGCTTTTTTGAGCTATAATTCACATTTCATGCAATTAATTTATTTAAAGAGTAAAATTGTATGGTTTTTAGTGTATTGACAAAGCTGTGTACCCATTACTGCAATCAATTTCAGAACATTTGTATAGCCCCAAAAAGAAATTCTTTACCTATTAGCAATTGCTCCTTGTTTCTCTCTGACGTCCCAGCCCTAGGCAACCACTACTGTCTGTTCCGTCTTTATAGGTTTGCTTCCGGGCATTTAATATACATGGAATCATACAATATGTGGCCTTGTGTTACTGGCTTTTTCACTTAACGTGATGTTCCCCGCTTCATCCATGTTGGAGCACATATCAGTACTTTATTCCTTTTTATCACTGAATAATAGTCTATCCTATGGTGTGAAAAAAAAAGCATGAACACAGCAGGCTGGAGACTGCTATCCTTAGAAAAGCCTGCTTACGGCCGGCCGGGCGCAGTGGCTCACGCCTGTAATCCCAGCACTTTGGGAGGCCAAGGGGGCGGATCACAAGGTCAGGAGATCGAGACCATCCTGGCTAGTACGGTGAAACACCGTCTCTACTAAAAATACAAAAAATTAGCCGGGTGTGGTGGCGGGCGCCTGAAGTCCCAGCTACTCGGGAGGCTGAGGCAGGAGAATGGCGTGAACCCGGGAGGCGGAGCTTGCAGTGAGCCGAGATCGCACCACTGCACTCAAGCCTGGGGGAGGGAGCGAGACTCCATCTCAAAAATAAATAAATAAATAAATAAATAAGTAAATCAATCAATAAATAAAAAGAGAAGCCTGCTTACCAGATTGGCCCTTGACTGGTGTCTGGGACCTTGAATTTGGGGAGATTTCCACCATTCCCTAACTGATATGGACGGTTTATTCTGCCTTAACTATTTGTATGAACTCTGGTTTGTGCTATCCACCTGTTTTCCGCCTAGAGTCTGCAATCTTGGTATATGCTAGGCAGAGGGTGCCTACATGATCAGCTCCCAATAAAAATCTTAGGCATTGAGTCACGAATGAGTTTCCCTGGCAGACACCATTTCACAAATTATTACAATTCATTGCTGGGGGATTTAATCTCATCCTGGGTGACTCCACTGGGAGAGGACTCTTGGGAAGCCTGTGCCTGGCTTCCTCTTGACTTTGCCCTTAGTTGATTTTGCTTTGTATCCTTTTGCTGCAATAAACCTTAACCATGAGTATGACTACATCCTGTGGGTCCTCTCATCAAATACAGGGGTGAGCTTGGAGGCCTCCAAGACATATGAATATAGCTTATTTTACTTATCCATTCATTAGCTGATGGACATGTGGATTATTTCCACTTCTTGGCTATTATGAATAATGCTACTATGAACATTCATGCACGGGTTTCTGTGTAGACTTTCATTTTTCTTGGTTATTGTTGTATAATAGAGAATTTGGCCTCGTCCGTGGTTCCTGGGGAGAGACTCTAAATCCTTGTAATTTCCGAAGTAATAGGAGTATCTTTGTTTTTCATGAGACTCTCAGATCACACCTGAGTTTACACTGAGGTGACTCATGCTGGGCACCTTAGAAAGCTTCAGGAAGGGGGCTGATCATGTGATTACAGAGTTGGGGCTTTGAGGCATGTGATATCACCCAGTGTCCTGGGAGGGGAAGAGTCTGAGTCCATTCCTGTGGCTGTTGATTCAATTAATCATGCCTACTTAATGGAACACCAATACTGAATACTGAACCTCAGTGGAGCTTCCTGGTTTATGAACACGTCAGTGTGTCAAGAAGGTGACACATCCAGAGACAGCACAACAGCTCTGTGTTTGGGACCCTCCCCGACCTCTCCCCATGTGTCTCTTCATTTGGCTGGTTCTGATACGTATCCTTTATAATAAAATCGTAATCACAAATATAGGGCTTTCCTGAGTTCTGTGTCATTCTAGTGAATTATCAGACCTTAAGGGGATGTGGGAGCTTCCAAACTTATAGCCGGTAGGTCAGAAGTGAAGGTAATCAGAAATGTAGACTACAGTGAACCATGATTGCGCTACTACACTCCAGCTGAGGCTATGGAGTGAGACTCTGTCTCTTAAAGAGAGAGAGAGATTGGAGAGAGAGAGAGAGAAAGAGAGAGAGAGAAACAGAGAAACAGAGAAAGCTGACCAGAAGATCTTGGTGGCAGAATTCAGGAATGGTGGTAACACTCTAAACTTTATATGCCTATTTTCAGAGTGAAAGTGGTTGGGGGTGGAGTGTAGAGGACTCTCTTTTGTTACTGTATATATTTCTGTGTGTCTGGATTTTTAGAATTAAATTGTATTCATATAGTACTTGTGTGTTTTAAAATTATTTTAGGTCTGGTGTGGTGGCTGACACCTATAATCCCAACACTTTGGGAGGCCAAGGTGGGAAGATTGCTTGAGCCTGGGAATTCAAGACCAACCTGGGCCACAGAGTGGGACTCTGCTTCTACAAAAATTATCCTGGCATGGTGGCACACACCTGTAGCCCCAGCTACTCAGGAGGCTGAGGTGGGAGAGTTTCCTGAACCTGGGAAGTTGAGGCTGCAGTAAAACGTGATTAAGCCACTTCACTCCAGCCTGGATGATAGGAGTGGCCCTGTCTCAAAAATAAAATAAAATAAATAAAATACTTTTAAAGTAAAAATGAGAATACATAAACTGGGTATGGTCCTCTTATCTCAGCTACTGGGGACCTAAAGCAGGAGGACCCCTTGAGCCCAAGAGTTCAAGACAAGCCTGGGCAACATAGCAAGATTCTGTCTCAAAAAATATATATATAGTACAAAATAATATAACACAGTGGTAGACAGTAGAAGGAGACTGACTTAAACCCAGGAGGAAGAGATGGGCTATACTATGTGCTAGGCCTATCATGCTGTTTGCAACACACAAGAGGCCACAATGAACTGTTTGTGAACTGAATGATGCAGTGATGTTGGCAACTTCCTGAGGAAGAGCATGAAGGCAGCCTTGGTCTCTGCTGTAGCCCACAGGGAGGTATGCCATCTTCCTGAGCCTCTAGCTGGAAAGTGATCTATGGTCTACAGCAGTGATCTCCAACCTTTTTGGCACCAGGGACAGTGACACCCGAAGTGTGTTGCTTATGTCCAGTCTACTCCGTAATCTCGTTCTGGTTGCTGTCACTGCAGAAAACCCTGCTTCACAAAGATAGGACGCTGGAAATGGAAGCAGGCTTTCCAGTACTTTTGTGGCAATCTCAGGATAATCCACCTTGACTTTAATCCAGAACATATGGAGATTTGAAGTTGACTCAAACATACTGTTTTTTTTTTCCTTTTTGTTTGTTTGTTTATGTTTGAGACAGAATCTTGCTCCATCACCTCATTAGTGTAAACTCAGGTGTGATCAGAGAGTCTCATGAAAAACAAAGATACTCCTATTACTTCAGATATTACAAGGATTTAGAGTCTCTCCCCAGGAACCAGGGATGAGGCCAAATTATTATACATGGATGCTCTGCGTCCATCTCCTCACAGAGCTACAAGAAAAATGAAAGTCTACACAAAAACCTGTACATGAATGTTCATAGTAGCATTATTCATAATAGCCAAGAAGTGGAAATCGCCCAGGCTGGAGTACAGTGGCGCAATCTCAGCTCATTGCAATCTCTGCCTCCTAGGTTCAAGCAATTCTCCTGCCTCAGCCTCCTGAGTAGCTAGGCCTACAGGCACGCACCAACACACCCAGCTAATTTTTGTATTTTTAGTAGAGATAGGATTTCACAATGTTGGCCAGGCTGGTCTTGAACTCCTGATCTCAGGTGATCTGCCCGCCTCAGCCTCTGAAAGTGCTGGGATTACAGGTGTGAGCCACCGCGCCTGGCCTCAAACTCTTTTGAAAGCTGAGAGAGGTGATCACGCACCAGCTGGGAGAAAGAAGGCCCTGGCTCAGCCTCTTTCAAAATCTCTGCTAATGTTTGAAACGCGTCAGAAATCCCAATGTTCACTCGTCGGACCCATAATTCCAGTTTGGTTTTGAATGCAGCCACCTTATCTGCTGACTTGAACAAAGTTGTTGGTTTCCCCTGAAGTGACAGATTGAGTTTGTTGACCAGGTTGATATGTCACATAAGTAAACAAGTTTTGTGACCCATTCTGTGTCACTGAAATGTGCTGCCAGTGGTGATCGTTTTTCTAAAAGAAATATCTGGAGCAGCTCTTGTAACCCAAAAACTGGCCAGTGAGCTACCTTTAGAAATCCATCTCACATCTGTGTATAAGAGAAGACGTGTGTGCTCTGCATCCATCTACTTGCAGACCTGCATGAACAGATGAGTTAAGGGCATGTACTTTAATGTGGCTGATAATTTTAATCACATCCTGCAAAACGTTGTTAAGTTCAGGTGACATTTTTTGGCTAGCCAGCATTTCTCTATGGATGACATAGTGTATAGACTCATATTCAGAAGTGACCTCATGGCTGGGGACGGTGGCTAATGCCTGAATTCCCAGCACTTTGGGAGGCCAAGGCGGGCGGATCACCTGAGGTCGGGAGTTCGAGATCATCCTGACCAACATGGAGAAACCTCATCTCTACTAAAAATACGAAATTAGCAGGGCATGGTGGCACATGCCTGTAATCCCAGCTACTAGGGAGGCTAAGGCAGGAGAATCGCTTGAATCTGGGAGGCAGAGGTTGCAGTGAGCCGAGGTCAGGCCATTGCACTCCAGCTTGGGCAACAACAGTGAAACTCCATCTCAAAAAAAAAAAAAAAAAAAAAAAGGTGATCTCTTTCACCCAAGTAGTGAAACCAGAAAGCTCTCCAGTCATGGCAGCCGCTCAGTCCATGCATATACCAACACAAGATGACCAATTCAGTTTTCCTGATATGTAATTATTCAAAGACTTGAATAGTTCTGCAGCTGTGGTGTTGGTTGGCAACAAAAGTGCATATAACATATCCTCATGCACATCCTCCTGAAAAAATATCACACAAAAACAAGCATTGTTGCCTTGTTGTCAATATCAGTAGACTCATCAATCTGGATGGCATACCATGGTGACTCACTAATCTTGACAATCGTGCCTCAATATCCTCTGCTATTTCATCAATTCATCTAGTGCCTCTGCAGCCTCTCCTAAAAACTAACGGCAAATGTCTTTAGCAGGAGGCAGGATCAACTCTTCACCAATAGCAAAGGGCTTCTTAGCTTTTGCAATGTGGTTAGCCACTAAGAATGATGCTCTCAGTGCAGACACATTTGATGAAGTGGTGGCCTTCAATAATTGCTTTTGTTCTTTGTGTTCACTTTTTTTTTTTTTTTTTTTTTTTCTGAGATGGAGTCTTGCTCTGTTGCCCAGGCTGGAGTGCAGTGGCATGATCTTAGCTCACTGCAACCTCAGCCTCCCGGGTTCAGGCAATTCTCCCTGCCTCAGCCTCCTGAGAAGCTGGGATTACAGGCGCCCACCACCACACCTGGCTAATTTTTGTATTTTTTAGTAGAGACAGGGTTTCGCCATGTTGGCCAGGCTGGTCTCGAACTCCTGACCTCAGATGATCCACCTGCCTCAGCCTCTCAAAGTGCTGGAATTACAGGCATGAGCCACCGCACCAGGCCTGTTTTTTTCTTTTGAAAAAATGCCAAAGGCTGGCCGGGCGCGGTGGCTCATGCCTGTAATCCCAGCACTTTGGGAAGCCGAGGCGGGTGGATCACCTGAGGTCAGGAGTTCGAGACCAGCCTGGCCAACATGGTGAAACCCCGTCTCTACTAAAAATACAAAAATTAGCTGGGCGTGGTAGCGTGTGCCTGTAATCCCAGCTACTCGGGAGGCTGAGGAGAAGAATCACTTGACCACGAGAGGTGGATGTTACAGTGAGCCGAGATCGTGCCAGTGCACTCCAGCCTGGGTGACAGAGGGAGACTCCCTCTCAAAAAAAAAAAAAAAAAAAAAAAAAAAAAAAAAATCCAAAGGCTTGTCTTTTAGTGCAGGGTGCTTGGTCTCCATGTGGCAAAGAAGTTTTGAAGGTTTCATGGCTTTGCTGGATAGCTGGTTGCCACATATTATACAAGGCAGGCTTGGAGAATGTGAATCGCCTGTTGCAATGAACCTGTAATTTAAGTAGGACTCTTGGCATTTTCTTTTAAATGCACCTTTCTTTTTGTTGGCAGTCTTCTGCTGTCTCATTATTGGGTCTTTCCCCTTTTTAAGGAAGCTCTTGGCCGGGTGTGGCGGCTCATGCCTGTAATCCCAGCACTTAGGGAGGCCGAGGCGGGTGGATCACGAGGTCTGGAGTTTGAGACCAGCCTGACCAACATGGTGAAACCCCGTCTCTACTAAAAATACAAAAAGTAGCCAGGTGTGGTGGCGCACGCCTGTAATCCTGGCTACTCAGGAGGCTGAGGCAGGAGAATCGCTTGTTGCAGTGAGCCGTGATGGCGCCGCTGCACTCCAGCCTGGGCGACACAGCGAGACTCCATCTCAAATAAATAAATAAATAAATAAATAAATAAATAAAAATAAAAGAAGCTCTCCAGTGACATTTGCTTTTTCTCATTTTGGCTAGGGCTAGCTTGTGGGCTTAGCAAAACTGTGACTGAGACAAGTGCACAGTGATGGAAAGAGGCAAAGACAGAAGTGGTAAATCAAATAAAGGGCAGGCCACACATGGACTAAAATAAGTGTCAGATTCTGACTTAAAGCCTGCCACCAGATGCAGCTGTACAATTGAAGTACATCGACTCATCTGCCACTTTAAAGCTTGCCACTAGGTGAAGCTTAATTGTCACTTGCTGATAAGGTTTTGATATGAGTCTGCAAACAACTAATTTATTATGGTCTCTGCCGTCAAACCTCTCTGCTAATGTTAATCTGTATTTGCAGCCACTCTCCAGCGCTAGTGTCACCGCCTCAGCTCCACCTCAGATCATCAGGCATTCAATTCCTATAAGCAGTGCACAACCTACATCCTTCACATGAGCAGTTCACCGTAGGGTTCGTGCTCCTGTGAGCATCTAATGCCACAGCTGATCTGACAGGAGGCGGAGCTCAGACTGTAATTCTCATTCACCTGCCGCTCACCTCCTGCTGTGCAGCCCGATTCCTAACAGGCGTGGACCAGTACCAGTTTGTGGCCCAGGAGTTGGGGACCCCTGGTCTACAGTCTTATCAAATGTGGACACTATCTGCTTTCACTGAATTTTTTTTTTTTTTTTTGAGACAGAGTCTTGCTCTCTCGCCCAGGCTGGAGCACAGTGGCGCGATCTCGGCTCACTGCAAGCTCTGCCTCCCAGGTTCAAGCCATTCTCCTGCCTCAGCCTCCCAAGTAGCTGGGACTACAGGCGCCCCCCACCTCGCCCGGCTAATTTTTTGTATTTTTAGTAGAGACGGGGTTTCACCGTGTTAGCCAGGATGGTCTCGATCTCATGACCTTGTGATCCACCCGCCTTGGCCTCCCAAAGTGCTGGGATTACAGGTGTGAGACACTGCGCCCAGCCAATTTTGAGGGAAGAAACCTAGAATGTATATTAAATATTTTGAGGTGCTGGGCCAGAATATGAAGTACTTGGAAATACAAACAGCATTCTCAACAGGGTTTTCAGTAGAAGATTGGCATTGGGAGGGAAGAAGAAGGGTATGGTATGTAGATGTACAGCTGCATAGAGTTTGGTTTCCTGAATCACATCTTTGGATAATCTTGGCTAGGGGCAGAGTGAATCCCTAAAGGACTATGGGAAAACACATTTTCCCAGAAACATGCCAAACTGATCAAGAGGGCTTTAAGTAAAATGTTGAAGGAAGGAAAGGAGGAAAATCAGGATAATGCCAAGTCTGTATGTGATAGAAGACACCTGAAATGACAGAGAATAACAATGAGCAGAAATCCGACACCTTAAAAGTTATCAGTATGAGACAGTATTTGAAGCTCTGAATACAGATGAGGTTACTCTATCCTCTTCTCTGCTACATTCTGCAAATTAATCTGCAATTGTTTGGCTGTCTTCTGTCAGTTTCAGTTTGGAGGTCTTCCATAGTCAGCAAGGACAAAGCTCAGAAGACAGAGATTGGAATGGAAGGGGCTGGCCAGCCTCCCCAGAAGGGCCACAGGATGTCATCTTAGTATGCCTACCACAGACCAAAGTCTAGTTCTCAGATTGTGCTACCACACAATCAAACTCACAAGGCACCACTGCAAAATCCAAAACACTAATTCATTTATTTAGTAATGTACAATTGTAAGGACAAGAGAAGGCTTTCTTTCCCGTGGCCTGACCTTTATAACTGCCATAAAAAGTGATGCTTTCCTTGTATGAGGGTAACTAGGAGGCTGAATTGTTTATCAAAGAGTGATTAATCTACAAAAAAAGGAAAAGATGATGAACATTAATCTTGAGGGAAGCATGAAATGGTAGTCTGATTAACTATTTCTAATCCTACCAAAGAGGCCTTCTCTAGTGACAAAAATAGCCATATTCTCTAAGTTTGGAATTTCAAGCTGGTGAGTGCTAGATAATCACCACAGTGTTATTTTTATACCATATTCAATAGAATTTTAGGCATCCATTATAATTTTAGCTATGAAGACTATGCAGCAAGGAATATAGGAAATATGTATGGCATAATATCTAATGAGAAAAGCAGGATATGCAATTGTATTTTGCACTCTAATTTCATTGTTTAAACCAAACACATAAGGAAAAAACTGGTGTGAAATACATAAAACTGCTCAGAGTAGTTATATTCAGAAGATAGTCTTATGACCTTATGAGTGATTTGTGTTTTTCCTTTTTATTTTTTTTTTTTCTTTTTCTTTCTTTCTTTCTTTTTTTTTTTTTTGAGACAGAGTCTGGTTATGTTGCCAGGCTGGAGTGCAGTGACGTGATCCCGGCTCACTGCAACCTCTGCCTCCCGGGTTCAAGCGATTCTCCTGCCTCACCCTCCCCAGTAGCTGGGATTAGAGGCACGTGACAGCACGCCCAGCTAATTTTCGTATTTTTAGTACAGACCGGGTTTCACCATGTTGTCCAGGATGGTCTTGATTTTCTGACCTCGTGATCCACCTGCCTCGGCCTCCCAAAGTGCTGGGATTACAGGCGTGAGCCACTGCGCCCGGCCTGTTCTCAGCTTCTTTAATTCACATGGTGGAAAAATGCTGCTCAGTCCTATAATATAATTTCTTCCTACCTCCAGCACCTCTGGCCAACTGTTTAGAGACCCAGTATCCCAATTTCCATTCCAGAACATAAAATCCAATTGATCGGCAGGGTGCGGTGGCTCACGCCTGTAATCCCAGCACTTTGGGAGGCCGAGGCGGGAGGACCACAAGGTCAGGAGATCGAGACCATCCTGGTTAACATGGTGAAACCCCTGTCTCTACTAAAAATACAAAAAATTAGCCAGGCATGGTGGTGGGCGCCTGTAGTCCCAGCTACTTGCGAGGCTGAGGCAGGATAATGGCGTGAACCTGGGAGGCGGAGCTTGCTGTGAGCCGGGATTGTGCCACTGCACTCCAGCCTGGGCGACAGAGCCAGACTCCATCTCAAAAAAAAAAAAAACAAAAAAACAAAACAAAAAAACAAAAATTAGCTGGGCATAGTGGCATGTGCCTGTAATCCAGCCTGGCGACAGAGTGAGACTCCGTCTCAAAAAAAAAAAAAAAATCCAATTGACCAGTTTGGGTCAGGTGTCCACCGCTGGACTTGGCAATGGCAAGGGAGGTGGGGGTGGGGTCATGTAAAATTGGCTGCGAGCGACCACATCTGGTTAGGAGAAGAGTTCAGAGAAGGGAGTAATGCTTTGGCACACAATTCAAAAGATATTTAACTTTCTGGGTTTCTCAGGAGTCCTCAGGATCAAGGTGGAGAAATAAGAGTGGGTTGAAGAGATCAGAAGATAGATTGTAACTGCTTAAATGACCAGAATCTAAAAAGATACATCAATGATATCCTGCCAGAGATTTCTGGAGGGATTGGCTCTCAGATCTTAGAGGTAAATTTCTAATAGTACTTGTTGGGAGCAAGCCCCCCAAAATCTGGCCATAAACTGGCCCCAAAACTGGCCATAAACAAAATCTCTGCAGCACTGTAACATGTTCATAATGGCCCTAACACCCACGCTGGAAGGTTGTGGGTTTAGGGGAATGAGGGCAAGGAACACCTGGCCCGCCCAGGGTGGAAAACTGCTTAAAGGCGTTCTTAAACCACAAACAATAGCATGAGCAATCTGTGCCTTAAGGACATGCTCCTGCTGCAGTTAACTAGCCCAACCTATTCCTTTAATTCGGCCCATCCCTTCGTTTCCCATACGGAATACTTTTAGTTAATTTAATATCTATAGAAACAATGCTAATGACTGGTTTGTTGTTAATAAATACGTGGGTAAATCTCTGTTCGGGGCTCTGAGGGCTGTGAGACCCCTGATTTCCCACTTCACACTTCTATATTTCCGTGTGTGTGTCTTTAATTCCTCTAGCGCCGCTCGGTTAGGGTCTCCCTGACCCAGCTGGTCTCGGCAAGTACTCAGCAAGGCTCTATGTGGGTCCTATCTTTTTTCTGTCATCTTTATTAGCCTTAAACTCCCTGGAGCTAGTGAATTTGCTCTTCCTCTTTCTCTAATACCCTTAAATCTCCTCCCCTGTCCACACTCTCAGCTGATGACAGATTTCTTAACTGACTGAGAAAAATGAAAGGAATCAGAACTGATCATGTTTAACACCAAACCTACTAACTGAGTTACATCAGTTCACATAAGCTTCCTCCCTTCCTATAGAACACATGAACTGTCTCTGCTTCACCTTGTGTGCTGGATTCCATCTCCTCTCAGCTACTTAAGAACTTGGCTTCTGCAATTATTCCCCTATTTCTACCCCTACATCACCAGTTTTTCTCTTTCTACTGGATCATTATCATCATCTTACAACCATGGTGTAATATGAAGGGAAAAAAATCAGCCCCCACAAATAAAGCTGTATGTTACCTAGGCTGCCAGTTGGCTATAAAGTTAAGCTATCAGCAGACCCAAAAGCTACTTCTCATGTTCTAGTCCATGTGAACAAATACTGTGTACCCATTGAAAAAATATATTTTAGCAGTCTTTACAAATCGCTTTCTGAATGTGTTCAACTATGGTCAACATTATAGAATGTTATGCAATGCACTTGTTCTGTTGGGGTCATCAAGGACTTGAATCTGGTCTCAAGTCTAGTTATTCATCTAGAAGCAATGATACGAGAGGTGACAGGTGTGGGTCTGAAGGCGCATCAGTGTTTCTCTGCAAAGCAACTACTTCAGGAATGGTCATTATAGGTTCTTTAGGCAAGGAAAGACTAATCTCTACAGCAGTAGATGGACCAGATTTCTATTGCTGCTGTAACAAGTTACCACAAATTTAGTGGCTTAAAATAACCCATTTATTATTTTGTAGTTCTAGAGGTCTCACTGGACTAAATTAAGGTGTCAGCAGGGCTGCGTTATTCTGGAGATTTTTAGGGAGAATTTCTTTCCTTGCCTTTTCTAGCTTCCAGAAGCCACCTGCATTCCTCGGCACGTGGCCTTCTCCCTTCATCTTCAAAGCCAGTGGTGCAGCACCTTCAATCTCTCCAACTGTAATCTGACCCTGGCCCTCCTGTCCCCCTCTTACAAGGACCCTTATGATTACCTTGGGCCCACCTGGATAATCTAGGATAATCTTTCCATCTCAAGAATCTGAAATGTCCCTCTTGCCATGTAAAGAAATATATTCACAGACTTTATGGGTTTGGATGTGGACATCTTTGGGGGCCATTATTCTGTCTACCACAGTAGAGGAAGAATGTTCACAATGAAGGCTTGGCAGAATTTTGAGGTTCAAGGTCATCTGGTTCATTGGAATTTGTTTAAACTCTAATTTCCAAAGTTTCACTGTTTCCTGATCAATACCTTAACTTTAGCCTAAGAGATCATGCAAGTTAATTCCATTTGCTTTATAATTCAGCCATCTTTATGGTCAGAATTTGGGTTCAATTTTCAAAAATCTTGACCATGTAGCTACATGAGGCAAGATTTTCTTTCTTTTTTTTTTTTTTTTTGAGACAGTGTCTTGCTCTGTAGCACAGGCTGGAGTGCAGTGGCGAGACCTCAGCTCACTGCAACGTCTGCCTCCTGGGTTCAAGCAGTTCTCCTGCCTCAGCCTCCTGAGTAGTTGGGACTACAGGTGTGTGCCACCACGCCCAGCTAATTTTTGTATTTTTAGTAGAGACAGGGTTTCACCATGTTGGTCAGGATGGTCTCAATCTCTTGACCTCATGATCTGCCCACTTGGCCTCCCAAAGTGCTGGGATTACAGGCATGAGCCACCACGCCTGGCCAATATTTTTCTTCCCAGGCAGATAAGAAACATTCTGGTTCCTTGTCCAGGCCTTGAAGTAGGAATTTAAAGCCTTGAGCTTATCTTTTTCTTTTTCTAAGTTCTCCAGTGTACTTTGAAATAGTCAACCCACTCCACAATCCTTGTACCCTTTATTTCCATTATATAATCCTATTGCAGCAACTTCTTGGTCATCCAAGGTAGTAACTATTTTGCCACTGTATGCCATGGACCACCAATGCCATTATCACCGGCAATGAGGTCGTTAAAACCTTTAAATCCAATGGGATCAGAAAATTTTTATCCTTAAAGTGTAGCTTCCTGGAAACTACTTATCTTACTAATAACTGGGTATAGTGAGAAAACAGTCACTGCAAGTATTCTGGAATAAAGAGATTTAATGTAGGAATTGAGGGTTAGATGGATGTAGGAGAAGCTGGAGGAGTGAAGGTCTGGAGCTGCAGCTGAAGGATTGTAGAACATTCACTAATGACTTTGGCTTGAAGCATTGGAGTCGATGAAAAAGCTGAGCTCATGGAGAAACATAAGAAACCAGAGATTGTGGAGGAGCCTGAGGAGCTGCCATTTATGGCCACCTTGGCCTCAAAGCAGGCACTTGCACGGAAGTCTGGGAAGCTGTCGTGATTGGCCGACACAACTGCAAAGTGGGAGCTGGTGGAGAAATTGAGAAATTGAAAACGGCCACAACTTACTGGGAGAAGTGAGTGATGCTTCCACATCCTGAGAATAAAAGCTTCCTTGCTTTGCCTTCTTATTCTATTGTGAGTACCTGCTATGGGCTGAATGTATCTCCCCAGAGGTCATGTTGAAATCCTAACCCCTAAGGTAATGGTACTAGAAATGGGGCCTTTGATAGGTGGTTAGATTATGAAGGCAGAACCCTCATGAATGGGATTAGTGCCCTTATAAAAGAGATCCCAGAGATCTGCATTATCAATTCCACATGTGAGGACCCCTGAGAAGGTGCCATCGATGAATCAGAAAATGAGCCCTCACCAGACACAGAATCTACCAATTCTTGATCTTGGACTTTCCAGCCTCCAGAAGTGTGGGAAATAAATTTCTGTTGTTTATAAGCTACCCAGTCTGTGTCATTTTGTCACAGCAGGCAAAAGGGACTAAAACAGCACCTCTCACTGGCACATCCTAACTTGGGATCATAACGGGAAGGGGATTCTAGGAAATGTTCCTGGTTTTTCCTCTTCAAGGCAGAGATATTACAAGTGGGTGGTATAATGCAAAGTTGACAACCAACAAATCAGTTAGGATACCTTTGATTTAGAGAAATAAACTGGCCAAACTAGCTTAAATGATAAAGGGAATTTATTGAATCATGTGACTAAGTCTAGAGGCAGAGATAGCTGTAGGGAGAAGTCGATCTGGTAGTTCAAAGAATGCGACCATGACCTGGTATCCTGTTTACCACATCTTAGTAACTCTTCCTTGCTCTTTGATTCCTGTCTTCATAGGGATCTTTCTGCTGTGAAACGGCTGCCAGTAGTTGGTTCCCTTAGCTACATGCTCTGTTTATGACCAATAGGAGAGTATTTCTTCACTCAAATATCAAAAGGAGGCTGGGTGTGGTGGCTCACATCTGTAATCCCAGCACTTTAGGAGGCCAAGACCAGCAGATCACTAGGTCAGGAGTTCGAGACCAGCCTGGCCAACATGGTGGAACCCTGTCTCTATTAAAAATACAAAAATTAGCCAGGCGTGGTGGTGGTCACCTGTAATCCCAACTACTCAGGAGGCTGAGGCAGGAGAATCACTTGAACCTGGGAGGCGGAGGTTGCAGTGATCTGAGATTGGGCCACAGCACTCCAGCCTAGGTGACACAGCGAGACTCCATCTCAAAATAAAAATGAAAATAAAAATAAAATAGAAAAAATAAAAGGGGGCTGGGCACAGTGGTTCACATCTGTAACCCCAGCACTTTGGGAGGCCAAGGTGAGTGGATCACTTGAGGCCAGGCATTAGAGACCAGCCTGACCAACATGGCAAAACCCTGCCTCTACTAAAAATACAAAAATTAGCCAGGTGTGGTGGTCCACATCTGTAATTCCAGCTACTCAGGAGGCTGAGGCATGAGAATCGCTTGAACCCAGGAGGCGGAGGTTGCAGTGAGCTGAAATTGCACCACTGCACTCCATCCTGGGTGAGAAAGCAAGACTCTTTCTCCAAAAAAAAAAAAAAAAAATTCAAAGGGAAGTTCTTCAAATGTGACTAGCTGACTTAGGGGCTGTGCCTGGCCACAATGTTACCAGTGGTGATGAGTTCATTCTGATGAGCTGGCTTGCTGTTCTGTATTACCTCCTCTGGCTCCACTTGTTTCTCCTATGCTATTTACTACTAAGAGAAGGAAAAACTGATGTTGGGGAGCCCCAAGTAGCAAATGTCTACTACAGTAGCCAAAACATCAAGGATATAAATTAGTTAAACAGAAAAAATCCTCCTACAGAGGTACTATCTAATTATGTGTTACTATTTTTGAAGTGTGACTTTTAAGCAATTGTACTGAGTCTGAGAGCCTGAGAACTCTCAGCCCTGGCATGAGAAAGTGATTATTCTGAGGCAGCTCTTATGGAGTAAGGAAATATCAAATAACTGAGAGCCACTGCAACAGACGAAAAGGCCCCAAAGAGCCACAGGACAGAGACACTTTCCTAAACGTTTTCTTAGGCTTTCAATATTTCTAAATTGAACCTTAATCTGAAAACCCTGACTCTTCTGTATTCTTTCAATAATTATTCTCTTGAACTGCAACTCCTGCAAACTAAGTGGGACAATTATAAACTTAGCAGCTAAAAGAACCTTAAAAGTGGCTGGATAGGCCAGGCGCCTTTTGCCAGGCCTGCCCATGGACCAGTCAGCATGCACTTCCTCCTGCCCATGGACCAGTCAGCATGCACTTACTCCATGATGAGCCCATAAAAACCCTGGACTCAGCTATACTCAGACTCTGGTCAGGACTGCCTCCCTGAGGATAGGAGATACCCACTTCAGGTCTCCTCTCCACTGAGAGCTGTTTGATCTCCCAATAAAGCTCTTCTCCACCTTGCTCACCCTCCAGTTGCCCACATAACCTCATTCTTCCTGCAAGTGGGACAAGAACTTGGGACCTGCCAAATGGTGGGAGTGAAAGGAGCTGTGGCTGTGGGTGGGAGCTAAAGGGGCTGTAACACTTTTCTGGTTGGCTCACTGAGCTGCAGGCAGTGACACTCTCCCAGACTGTGGGAGTGAAGAGTGACAACCCTTCTGGGGTTCCAGACCTCAGGATTTCCCAAGCCAGAGCTGTAACCCTATAGCCTTCCTGTCTTCTGCTGGCACTGGGCGGCTGCCCCACACAATGGGAAGCAGTGGTGGGGCTGGGCCAGTCCAGGAGCCGCAGGCTGGAGCAGAGTGGCAGCACTGAAAGCGCTGTTAACACAAATGGGCTGAAACATGCCCCCCAACTCCCCGCACTGTGGGTGACAAGAAGGAGAGAAGAGCTGTGGCCCTTCTGGGAGCCCAGACCTCAGGGTTTCGAGCTGGGGCTGTGACATGCTGTAACACCCTCTTTGGGGTTCTGTGGTTCCTGGTGTCTCTGAACTTTCAGGTGCCACTATGTTCCCCTCGTTCAGACGCTGGTGCCTGCAGTGGAAGCCACCTGCAGTACGTCTTGTCCAGCCGCAGCCTCGCATGGAGCCAGTGCTTGTGCTGGTGCCTGGAGCTGCCCACCCTGCTGCAGCAGCCAGCGTGCTTGGCTGTACACAGTGGCCAGACTCCATGCTCACTCACTCACACACCCCTCACTGCTCTGTGCATGGCTCACCCTTGGCAGGCATGAGATCTGGGCTGGTAGTGCAAGTGGAGTGCAGCCTGCTGGGCCACGTGGGCGGAACAAGCCCAGAGGGCATGGTAGCAGAGGTGCTACCAACCGCAGAGCTTTCCGGCTGGCGAAGAAACACCCAAAGGATCCTGTGACGTTATGGACAAACGCCACCTGCAGTAGCTAATCAAAATCTCATTCCAAAACTTCAGAAAGGGGTGGAAAATGAAGGAAAAAATATTGCATTGGATGAAAACGCTAGTCTGAGTCTTTACTGGAAATATTATCAATAATATTAATTCAAGTCTTTCTTGTTTAATTTTGAATGATCCCTTATTGTCATTAGAGCACGATTTTTCTTTGCAGAAAAATATCCTTCTAGGAAAAATAAGCAAAGTCACATGACCACATGTAAATAACACCCTCTTTGTAGATTTATCTTCTCAGAAGAAATTAACCAAGAAAGGCTAAAAAAATAGTCAATTCATGGCCTGGTGCGGTGACTAATGCTTGTAATCCCAGCACTTTGGGAGGCTGAGGCAGGCAGATTACTTGAGCTGAGGAGTTCAAGACCAGGTTGGGCAACATGGTGAAACCCCACCTGTACAAAAAATACAAAAATTAGCCAGGTGTGGTGGTGCACACCTGTGGTCCCAACTACTTGGGAGGCTGAGGGTGGGAGGATCACTTGAGCCCAGGAGGTTAAGGCTGCAGTTAGTTGTGATTGTGCCACCGTACTCTAGCCTGGGCAACAGAGCGAGATCCTGTCTCAAAAAAAAAAAAAGTCTTTTCTTGACAGTGCCCTTTTAACTCATCTCCCTGATGTCCTCCCACAGTCCACCGTCCACACAGCATCCGTTATCTTCCACTTAAAGTCAGGTCATGTTCTTCCTCTGCTCAAAACCCTTCCATGGTTTCTCATGACTTTGATAATAAAAGTAGAGTGCTAACCACAGTTTACAAGACCCTGAGTAAGCTCATTACTGGCTACCTCTCAGGTATGATCTATTATACTTGCTTTCCTTCACTTTAGCCACACTGGACTCCATTTTTCATTGTAAGCACAAATCACGCTCCTGCCTCAGGTGTACCCTTTGCCTTGTAAAGTCTTCCCTAAGCTAAGTATATGGTTTTCTCTCTTACTTTCTTCAGGGCACTACTCAAAAAGTTATTTCCTTGAAGAGTTTTCTCTGACTGTCCTATAGCACATATCCTATGTGTAGCATTTTATTTTTTTCTTCCTATCACTTCCTAAAATTATATTACATATCTGTCTGTCGTTTGTCTCTCCACTAGAATGTCAGCTCCATGAGACCAGAGACCTTGCCTATTTTGATCACTGTTATATTTCCCAGTCCTAGAAATGTACATGTGCCATTAATGTGTTGCATGGTTGAAAGTGAATAACTACCTAGAAATTACCCCAGTATTTATGTTCTAAGAAGCATTTAGATGAATCAAGATATATCTTGGAGGTGGGAGGAGTTGGTGATTGATTGGATGTGGGGGGTGAGGGAGGGGGGATATCAAAGATGATTCCCTGGATTTTGGCAGGAATATATGGGTGGGTGGAGATGTCATTTACTGAGAAGAGGAAGACCAAAGAAGCAGGTTTGTAGGGAAAGTAGAGTTCAGTTTTGGACATCTAAAGCTTGAGATTCCTGTGAACATTCAAGTAGGGATGTCAAATAGGCAGTTTGATATGTAGGTCTGGAGTGACAGGAGTGTATTTCCTTATTATTTCTTTTTTAAAGAGATGGGGGTCTCACTGTCTTGCCCAGGCTGGGCTTGAATTACAGGGTTCAAGGGAATCTCCTCTTTCAGCCTTCTGAGTAGCTGGGACTACAGGCGTGTGATCAGCTTTGTCTGAATTCTTTTTTGAGCTACGTTTTAAAAAACGGTATCTAAAAGCAAACTATTGACATCCTCATGAGTAAGCAGAACTGACTCTACAGTATTAGACTTTCTGGCTGAAGTAAAACCCGACTTTTCAGAGTTGATAGGGCTTTTATTTTCTGAATAAAGTGAAGCTTCCTGATAACCAAGGAATATGACAGAGAATGTTCACTGCATGGGCAATTGGTCACTTCACGTAAAATCACAAACTAACTCTCCAACAAAATGCTTAAATCCCACTGATGGTGTTCTGCAAATAGGTCCAGATAGGTTATAGGCTGTTTAACATGGTTGTAGAAGTAGCTCAAGTATGTGTAGCTTGTATAAAAAAATTGGTTCTTCGGCTGTTTCTTCCACACTGTTTATTCCAGGTTGCCAACTGGCATACATACCCTATTAATACTTTAAAAATTTGAACATAAGGGAACCTCCTGCTGCATTTGCAGACTGCACCTAGCAGATGAAAACTGACTTCCTTGGCTTAGGTGTATGCATCTTGTTCTAGGTAAAAGTGATTCCAGTTTAATTCTCAAACAGACTTCATTTTTGGCCTTTTACAAGTACTTTAGTTTTTGCTGCAGAGAATAATTGCTTTACAAAGGCTAAATTCAATGATGATCTAGCATTTTAGCGTGTTATCTGAAACACACTGGGAATCTCCTAAAGCAATGGAATAGTTCATGTCTGTACATTGACAGGGGATATTCCTTCCTTCTACTGTTTGGGGCAAGTCCAATACAGCATCTCCAACCACTTAAACAATTAATTGTTACCTATGAATGTGTAACAAAAAGTTTCGTTTCATTCTCAAGAAATTTCATACATCCATCACCAGGTCATTTGAAGAAGCGTTTTGTTGTTGTTTTTGAAACAGGCTCTTGCTCTGTCGTCCAGACTGGAATGAAGTGGCATCACTGCTCACTGCAGCCTTGAATTTTTGATTCAAGCAATCTTCCCACCTCAGCCTCCTGAGTAGCTGGAACCACAGGCTCACGCCACCACACCCAGCTAATTTTTTTTTTTTTTTTGAGACATAGTTTCACTCTGTCACCCAGCTTGAGTACAGTGGTGCAGTCTCTGCTCACTGCAACCTCTGCCTTGTGGGTTCATGCAATTTTCCTGCCTCAGCCTCCCCAGTAGCCAGGATTACAGGTGTGCGCCACCACGCCCAGCTAATTTTTGTATCTTCAGTAGGGATGGGGTTTCACCACATTGCCCAGGCTGCTCTCGAACTCCCGGCCTCAAGTGATCCACCCACCTCGGACTCTCAAAGTGTTGGGATTATAGGCGTAAGCCACCGCACCCGGCAACAGAAACGGGTTAAACACAACCCAAGGCGTCCCTGGGTGGGCAGGAACTGATTTTTTAAATTTTTTGTAGAGATAGGTTTTTCTATGTTGCCGGGGCTGGTCTCAAATTCCTGGCTCGGCCGGGCGCGGTGGCTCACACCTGTAATCCCAGCACTTTGGGAGGCCGAGGCGGGCGGATCACGAGGTCAGGAGATCGAGACCATCCTGACTAGCACAGTGAAACCCCGTCTCTACTAAAAATACAAAAAAAATTAGCCGGGCGTGGTGGCAGGCGCCTGTTGTCCCAGCTACTTGGGAGACAGGCAGGAGAATGGCGTCAACCCGGGAGGCGGAGCTTGCAGTGAGCCGAGATCGCGCCATTGCACCTCCAGCCTGGGCAGCAGAGTGAAACTCTGTCTCAAAAAAAAAAAAAAAAAAAAAAAAAAAAAAAAAAAAATTCCTGGGCTCAAGCAATCATCCCTCCTTGGCCTACCAAAGTGTTGGGATTATAGGCATGAGCCACAGCACCTGGCCAAAAGTATTTTTTTTTTTTTTTTAATGCCAGAGATGAAATGAGATGGTGTGGAGAGGAGACTTTCAAGTCCCTGGAAGAACACCTAGTTTGCTTGAAAGCCCCTTAATCTAACAAGTTGGACATACTTATTATTTTGTCATTCAATAATTCAACTGGCAATTACATAGTGTGGATATACTGCTGCTGTGTTTATGTGTGTGTGAGAGTGTGTTAGGGAGGGAGGGATACATAGAAGACACTGTTTTCTAAGAACCCCTGGTCTAGTAGAAAACAATGAAGAATAACAGAGGTAAAGATAAAGGGCTGTGAAAAGGGATCATTAATTCTGCCTCAGGAAGCCTGGGAAGACTTCACATAAATAGTAACATTTGTTTGTTTTTGAGACAGGGTCTCACTCTGCCTTTCTCACTGCAGCCTCCACCTTCCAGGTTCAAGTGATCCTCCCACTTCAGCCTCAGGAGTAGCTGGAAC
The DNA here is from genome assembly GCF_028858775.2 of Pan troglodytes. Taxonomy (NCBI): domain Eukaryota; kingdom Metazoa; phylum Chordata; class Mammalia; order Primates; family Hominidae; genus Pan; species Pan troglodytes. Next base: position 47,765,740 of record NC_072401.2, read on the forward strand.
AACAGGAACCACCATGCCAGGCTAATTTTCTGACTTTTTGTAGAGGCAAGGTCTCACTGTGTTGCCCAGGCTGATGGCCAACTCCTTGAGGCAAGCAATCCTCCCGACTTGGCCTCTCAAAGTGCTGGATTACAGGCGTGAGTCACCACGCCTGCCAGAAGTTAAGTGAGTTCCAAGAAGAATATTGCGTGGATGCAGGAGCACATCCTGGATGTAGAGATCTTGGCCATAATATCAAGGGCTATCAGTGATATGGACATCATACATCCTCATAAAGCATGTAAAGGTGTTAGCTTTAAAATCATTCCTAGGTTGTCTGGAATTTTTGACATAAATTCTAAGAATTCCAGAAGCTCCTAAGCTACATGTGAAATCAAAATGAACCTTTTGGAAAAGTCACTATTACCAAAAGGTGGGTATGTCTAATGATATCTTAAGATCAAAATAAATGACAATTACCGTCACTTGAAGCCAGAAAAGATTAAACAGACTTCCCTTCAGTCAATCATCTTAGTTGTATCTAACCCGGAATATATGGTTTGAGCACCATATCCACTTTATCCTTTGCTAATATTCTGGCAGGTGGAGACAAATGTGGAGTCACTACCACTTTACGGTAAACATTCTTGGTATTACCTTTATGTGACTTGATTATTACGGGAGTTTGTTAAGATTATATTTTTAGGACGTTTTCAGAATTTGACCTGTATTCTTGAGTTTTAATTATTCTGTAATGTAAATTCTACTAACTTGATTAATAAAACTTATTTATAATCTTCCTTTGAGATTTTTGGATAGTGTCCAATTAATACAAATTCGTTTAACTGCAGTGGAAAATACTTAAACTTTTTTTTTTTTTTTTTGAGACGGAGTCTCGCTCTGTCGCCCAGGCTGGAGTGCAAGTGGCATGATCTCGACTCCCTGCAATCTCCACCTCCCGGGTTCAAGCGATTCTCCTGCCTCAGCCTCCTGAGTACCTGAGATTACAGGTACCGGCCACCACCGCCGGCTAGTTTTTGTATTTTTAGTAGACACGGGGGTTTCACCATGTTGGTCAGGCTTGTCTCGAACTCCTGACCTCGTGATCCGCCCGCCTCGGCCTCCCAAAGTGCTGGGATTACAGGCGTGAGCCACCGCGCCCGGCCCAAATACTTAAACTCTTAAGATTTTTGCTGGAGTCTGCAAACTCGTCTTTGTTTCCCCCGTGCCCGAACACTTTAATTAAACAGGCAAATAATTATTTGTTGACTACAGAAGTACCTAGAAGCTTCATTTTCTTCTAAGGATACTGCTGGAAGCAGCAAATCCCAAAGCCCAAATAATCCAGTCTCCAGCCGAGGCAGCGGGAATTTTTAATAGGTGTATAAAATTACTTTTTATACACCTTAATGAAACGCCTAACGGTGTTACAAGAAAAAAAAAAAAAAAAACCACACACACACAACAAAAAACCCAAACCCGAACACAAACTCATAAACCTCGTAAAGATGACTCACGACATTTATATATTCTATGTACAAAGGCTAAAGAACATTAAGCGAACCCTTGATTTAACACACTTTCCAATTATTAGTAACGTAAAGGAATCACGGTACGTTTTAGGATCTTTAAACAACAAAAGCAAAGCAAAAACAATGTTTTCCTTAAGATATGCAAGTTACCTGCTTCTTCGACCAAAAACAAAAAAATTTCAGGAGAAAAGCAGGCAAACAAAAATCTTACTTGGAAAGCCAAATCTTAAAAAGAAGCCCTATCGGCCCAGCGGCGATAGACGAAAACCTCAATGTCACCCGGTCCCGGGCGGCGACGGCAGGGAGAGTAGCTGCGGCAATCAGTGCGCGCGCGGTCCGCTGCGGCGCCTGGCGCTCCGCGGGCGTCCGGGTGGACAGAGCCAGGGGCACAGGGCTGACATCTCAGGGCTAATTCCCTCCTCCAGTGCGTAAATCCAGGCTTAAGCCGCCGCAGGGTGTGAGCCTCCCCTCCCCCACCCGAACGCCGCAGCTGCACGGGGCACGACAGCCTTCGCAGAGGTGCAGCCACACCCCGGCCTAACGCTGCTGCTCCCGCCGCTACTGGAGTGGTGGGGAGGGGTGAGTGGACTCCAGGAATCCTCGGAAGGGCGGGGGCGGAGGCAGGGGGCCCCTCTAGCCGCTACTTCGAAACAGCACTCCTTGTTCTCGATGGTCCCCGCGCGACTGTCTTAGCTCACGACACTTCCGGTTCCTTTTAAAGGCCCCCAAGGCTGTGCAACGCGGAGCGTGAGAGGAAGGTATAAAGGGTAGGGAGAGGGCGGGACCGAGGAGGAAAGGGAAAAAAAAAAACTAGGGGGATAGGGGTGGGGGGACGCGCGAAGGGCGCGCTCTCGCGTCACGTGACCGGGACGCGCCGTTCTTCCGTCGGCCATTTTAGGTGGTCCGCGGCGGCGCCATTAAAGCGAGGAGGAGGCAAGAGCGGCCGCCGCTGGTGCTTATTCTTTTTTAGTGCAGCGGGAGAGAGCGGGAGTGTGCGCCGCGCGAGAGTGGGAGGCGAAGGGGGCAGGCCAGGGAGAGGCGCAGGAGCCTTTGCAGCCACGCGCGCGCCTTCCCTGTCTTGTGTGCTTCGCGAGGTAGAGCGGGCGCGCGGCAGCGGCGGGGATTACTTTGCTGCTAGTTTCGGTTCGCGGCAGCGGCGGGTGTAGTCTCGGCGGCAGCGGCGGAGACACTAGCACTATGTCGGAGGAGCAGTTCGGCGGGGACGGGGCGGCGGCAGCGGCAACGGCGGCGGTAGGCGGCTCGGCGGGCGAGCAGGAGGGAGCCATGGTGGCGGCGACACAGGGGGCAGCAGCGGCGGCGGCGGGAAGCGGAGCCGGGACCGGGGGCGGAACCGCGTCTGGAGGCACCGAAGGGGGCAGCGCCGAGTCGGAGGGGGCGAAGATTGACGCCAGTAAGAACGAGGAGGATGAAGGGTGAGTAAGGGGCATCCCAGGATAGTCAGGCCCAACTAGTCCCCCTCCCCCTCTTTATTCCCCCGCCATTAGGCCTGGTTCCCGCTCTCAGCCCGTTCTCCGGGCCCCCATGCAGCCTCCTTGCACTGGTCTCCCTTTTTCTATGTTGGGTTCCCCGGACCTTCATTTCCTTCTTCCTTTGCCTGCTTATCGCCCCCCTCCCCCATCACACACGTTTCCACCTTTAGCCGTCACCATGCTGCTCCTCGGCCCGCCCTCCTTTCCTCCCTCGCCATGGGTCTCCTCCCACCGACTTAGCCGCCAGGATTTTTTCCCGCCTGTCGTGGGGTACCTTTTTTCTTTCCATGCTGTCCCCTCTTTTTCCCTTTTTCTACAGTCTTGGGCATAAAAACACAGACACAAACAGCTTCCCTGTTTGTATTACTAAGGTTTATTTGGTGCTTCTCCACCATCCTGAAACGATGCGATTGTTTATAAGCACATGTTTTGGGGAACGCGTAGGCTGTCCACCTCTGCCTCTCCCTTGTCGGCCTTAGGCCGAATGTTTTCTTGGGATTTTGAATAAGTTTCGCCTAAGGACTTACTCATTTTCTCCACCATACGCTATCGCACAATGGCATACTCATACAGGCCCTACATTTTGACATGCAGACCAAATTGGGTCTGGTGAAATGCTCCGAGTTTCTTGTTGGTACATTGGTTTTGCTTCGCGGGCTCTGGTTAAGTTCTTAGTCGATCGGGCCTGCACTTGACTGGAACTGTTCCTATCTCCGGCCTAGCATCTACCCTTCCCCCACCCCACTGAGTTATTCTAACCGCGCACCCTTTTCGCGCCCTCAGCTATTGGGTTCCCCAACTGTTAGTACAGATTGTACCTTACTTTTTATGTGCAACCTAATTTTTTACAACCCCCAGCCCCCTTTTTTTCCCGGTGCCCAGGATCCTATTTTGGTGTCTTGATATCTGTTTCCCGCCCACTAAGGGAGGCCTGTAGTCCTCTTAAGAGAAACAAATCCTGTATTGTGTTATGGGATACTTTTTTTTTCTTTTTGGTGCAAATTTCTTAGTATTAACTTGCTTCCTCCAATTGAAATAACAGTTGTATATACTACCTAAATCTGCATTTAGTGTATTAAAATGCAGCATTTGGGATTGGGAACATAATACGGGAGTTAGCAGGAGGGACTAAATCGGGGTTCTTGGTTGAGTTTTCTTAGCTCCGATTACTGACCGATGATCGTGGGTTCACGCTTCCATTCCTTTTTGTAATGGGGAGGGGTGTGTGTGTGTCTGAATTTTTTTTTAACTGTAAAGAGAAAGGTGTTGGTGGATATAACAAGATGTCGCTTTAATCCAGTATTAGAAAACACGATTTCCTTTACTGAGAAAGAGCCCAGGATTTGGAGGGAAAGTTGGGAGGGGAGAAGCACTTTGGAATATAGGGTTTATTAAGCCCAGCCTAGGCAGATTCTTGTCAGGCTGTTTGATGATAGTGCTGGTTTTGGGGGAGTGGTGGTGGGAAGGGAAACAAACTTTTAAAAATTAAACAGAACCAACTCGAATTGTATATAGCTTATTTGAGAAAGGAAGATGTTAGATATTTGGAAACTTAAAACCTTTAACATTTTGGTTTTCGTTTGCTGAATTCTGTTCTTTGGACAGAGGCACCAAAATGATTAATTGTATAACTTCCTGTTTGGGGCAGGCTTTCTGTTAGTCCTGATAATTCAAATCGCAAAGCAGCTGACTTTATAGTTACCTACTGTTGAAGTGTAAATGAATTAAAGTTTTTAACCCTAACAGTGTCAAAAACTAAAACTAGAATTTTGATTGGTTGCTGTACCGGTTGTTAATTCCCTAGCCATTCAAACTCCTCCCCACGACACTCTGAAGCAGCGACGGCACAGCGGGAAGAATGGTAAAACTTTTAAATTTTATTTCTGTATTATAAAGGTTTCAGTAGTCATAATATGTAGAAGCTGTGTATTGGTTAGTTGCCCATTGATCCCCAGGAAATTCTAGACCATAGTACATACAGTAGGTTTGTACCTGGGATATATACCTTTTATAGGCATCATGTGTAATCTTTGGGCAAAATTGATGCCGTTACATGGTATTTGGTCTGTGGTAATGCATGTAGTTGCAGTTTGGCAATTTAAGCTAAACAATTAGTAACGATATTTTTATATCGAGCAAGAAAAAATATTACCGTAATCTTCACATTTGATTTAAGATGAAAAATATTTTTGTTGGAATTCTAAGTTTAATGGCTAAATATGAAGACTCCTTGATATAAAATATTGTGTTTAAAATGTCATGCATGTTATACTGAAATATTCTGGAGATGTCTGAAGCAGTTCTTTAAGCAGCACTGTGTATTATGGAAAAATGTTTGTCTTTTACCTACCATATTTGTAAATAGACCTTTAATAGGAAGTGTGTGTGTGTGTGTGTGTGTGTGTGTGTGTGTATATATATATATACCATTCAAAGGTGGGCTAATGTGGCTTTCCACTACAGCTCTTACCAGATTTTTTATTTTCAGTGTGATTTGGCTGGAATATTAATAACAGTTGGTTGACATGTATTCACAATTGCATGACTTCTCTTTGGAGGCTGGTAGGTTGAGAATTGTTCTTTTTATCCATCCTTTCCCCTCCCCTAAATGTCAGTCTTTCTGCTTTTAGGATTATATTTGAATTTTCAGGGGTTTATACACCACCACTGGAGAGTAGAAGGCCACTAACTTGCAGGCAGTTAACTTATATCTTTACAAGCTACATTCTATTTTAAGAGCCTATTTAGGGTAACATTTAAAGATTTGCTTATCACTGTATTCTTATCCACTGAAATCAGTCCAGCTTTACCTTGGAGAAAAAGCAGATGGGAAACAGGCAAGGAGAAAAGCAAAAAAGAGGAAAAAAAAAGACTGGGGTCACAGTTTCGATGAATGTTATTCCCTGTATTTGGTGAGTGGTGGGCACTAGCAGCTCAATTTCACTGCTAGCTAATAGTGGCAAATTAAGATTAAACTATAAACTATTTGACATTACTCCATTATGTATTTTGAGTCTCATGTAATTGTTTCCAGTGATTTGAAATGACCATAAACTTAAATTTGAAGGTCAGTGTTTTGACTCTTCGAAGTAATTACACTTGACCTGCTACCTACAACGATGTAATATTACAACTTTTTTGAATAATCTCAGGAAAAATGGAGAAATGTTTATATTCATAGTTAATAAACATTCTAGATAGTAACCAACTGTCATTTACTGAAAATAAAATTTTACCCAGGTTTATTTTATTTTTGAGACGGAGTTTCGCTTTTGTTGCCCAGGCTGGAGTGCAGTGGTGTGATCTTGGCTCAGCGCAACCTCCACCTCCCAGGTTCAAGCAATTCTCCTGCCTCAGCCTCCAAAGTAGTTGGGATTACAGGCATATTCCACCATGCCTGGCTAATTTTGTATTTTTAGTAGAGACAGGGTTTCTTCATGTTGGTCAGGCTGGTCTCGAACTCCCGACCTCAGGTGATCCGCCTGCCTTGGCCTCCCCAAGTGCTGTAATCACAGGCGTGAGCCACTGCGCCCGGCCTACCCAGGTTGATTTTAAAATTACACTTAAAAATAATGTTCTCATTTTTAAGGGATCTAATATTTGACTTTTCTTAACTGTCCAATTATGCAGCCCTATCCTGTTCCAGACGTTAAGGCTTTCTTTTTGAATGAAAAACTTTCAGACTTTCTTTTTTCTTTTTTTTTTTTTTTTTTGGTGTCTGTACTTCCCACCGTATCTGTCCCTTCCTCTTTCTCCCATTTTGAGGGATATTATAAGGGCAACAGTTTTATAGTCTCAATATTGAGGGTAAGACTGGTTAATAGATACAGTATCCAAATTGAATTTATTAAACACAGTTCTGTGTGCATTTCCTTCTACAAATCTGAGAATAAAGTGATTACAGTTTCATCCTAAAATACTTTAAAAATCAGTTGGTTTTAGAAATAGGTTTTTTTCCTTTTGCATGTAAGAATGGACAGCTATTTTTAGGAAGGCATGCCTGTTACACCTCTAGTGGATGTTTCTACAGTTTACTATGGGACTTTAGAATAAGTAATTATTTCCATAGTATGCCCTCCTGAGTTCACTTTGATTTACTCTTTCCCACATTAACATCCGTAGTTTTTACTTATAAGCATTGGAATTTCTCATTTTACTTTGTGGTGTGGACCCATTCTGTTCTCTGCAGTGCTGCAGTTCACTTGGGGTAGGTACTTTAAAATTATTTAGTGTCTGGCAAAATATACATGCCATGTAGCAAGCTCTCTGAGGGCAGAGTTTTTAAAATTTAAAAATCAATGGAAACTACAATGTTGTGTTAACTTTGAGATAGTTTTACAAGGTAGGTACATAGACTTTCCTGCATTGGATTGGGTAGGAAGCAAAAAAGTCCCCCCATTCACTTAGCCAAAGTCCAGCAATGCTTCTTTAATAACAGGACAGTAGATATTGTCCTGTTAATGGTTAGTGTATAATGAGCCCAAGTGTGATTCTTCCCATTTGGGAATTCTGTGAATCCTGCTGTAGGTTGTCGCCTGTCTGATTATAAAAGACTAGGCTCATGTTTTTGCTTTAAATGTTTGAGATTATGGTCTTATACCTTAGTGCTTCTGGGGCAATCTGAACATTGTTTGCTTTGTAAAATAATTTCTTTTAGAGTAGTCTCATGCCAAATTTACTGGCCTTTGATTCAGTACAGTTGGGTTTACTGTATGTAGTAAAGTTGAGACCCTGAGTAGATTGGTCTCAGTGTTAACATTCTTAGGAGCCTTTGACAAGTTTCCCGAGTTAAAAATTCCAGAAATTGATGTCCCCAGATCTTTGGATGAACATTTAAGCGAAGAGTATTAAATACTTTTCACTGTAAATTTTCATCTATTATGAAAGATACTAAAAATAATCTCGTTTTTTAAGTTTGGAATCGGGAGAATGTCATTGAAGTTTTTCAGTGCTTGTTTTTGAGATACACATACTTTGCCTTAAATCTGGGGTTTTTTCCCTTAAGCCATGTGACCCTTTCTACAAACTCAGTGTATGTTTTTAATATTTCCCGGGTACTCTGCCATCGTCCTAATACATAATATTAGGGTAAGGCTGCCCTAATACGAGAACATTTTGAGTATACTATTGAGTATACATTTGAGTATACATATTGAGTATACTATTTATGCCAACATGAAGGATGTGCTTAGTTTTAGCCTTCAAGTCATAATACATGCCATGCTTGAAAGCATTTAAAGAGGAATAACTTTTTTTTTCCATTCCACTTGGAAGCTGTGTACCTCAAGTGTGTGCACATTTACAAATGGAGTGAAACATAACTTATGTTAGTCCAAGCTTGATTTGACTTCAGTTCTGCTTGAACGTTTTAGTAGATAGGGCACTGAACTGGATGCTGAAAGCGTGGGATCTCTTTCTGTTGCTTCACTTCCAACAGTGTGGTTTCAGGTAATACAACATGTTTGTTACTTGGTTTGCTGATCTATGTGTTGGAAACAATGCTCACCACAGGAGGATTGACTACATAGCCTGCTTTCATAGCTTGTGTGTATTTATCCAGTGCCCTAATAGTTGATACTGCCAGTGATTTACTCCTGTGGAGTAAAGGTAAGCATGTTTTAGTTTCTGGAGTATTATATTGTACGTTGGAGCTAGGTATTTAAGAATATTTGGGGGTGGGGAGGGAAGACTCCAATTTACTGGTGGTGCTTGGCCAGTAATCAAGGTGACAGTTTAAGTATTGGGTCTTGCACTGTAAACTCCTGCTTATCTAGACTTCAGACTACCACAGAGCCCACACAGCCAGGAAGTCTGTCTCCCCATTTAGTCTTATGAGCAAGATAGATGAAGCCATGAGAAAATATACTCAAAAAGCAACCAACAGACAATGTCATGGAATGAATCTCCTACAGATTTTTCCTTACACTTTTGAAAAGTAACATGATTTTAAAACATTGGAAAATTCATCAAGGTACAAATCATTTTCTGACTTCAGCATTGATACCTAAATTGATTTCCAGTACACAGTTTTATAGAATTGTGAATATGTAGTAATCTCAGTTAACCAGAACCTTAACCTTCAGGTTAAGGAAAATACTTATTCCTTAACCTCTAGGTAAATGGGAGTTTACCTTACAAAGCTGATTGAGAGCTTATTTAAAACGTAAACATACAAGATGTCATTGCTTCCTTGTAGTGAAGTGAAAAGGAGGTATTGGATTAAGCATTTAAAGTTAATTAAAGTAGTGGCTCGTGCCTGTAATCACTGGCTACTCAGAAGTCTTGAGGTATGAGGATCATTTCATGCCAGGATTTCTAGACCAGCTAGGCAACATAATATGACCCCTGTTTCTTTTAAAAAAAAAAAAAAAAAAAAAAAGGCTAGTGTGTTGGGGGGTGTGTTTGTAGTTGTAGTTACATCTACTCAGGAGGCAGAGGCAGGAGAATGTGTTGAGCCCAGGAAGGAGCTCAGGGCTGCAGGAAGCTATGATGGAGCCACTGCATTTTGATAGTGAGACCTGGTCTCTTAAAGTGTTTAATTTTTAGGCCAGGCGTAGTGGCTCACACCTGTAATCTCAGCACTTTGGGAGGCCAAGATGGGTGGATCACCTAAGGTCAGGAATTGGAGACCAGCCTGGCCAACATGGCGAAACCCCAGCTCTACTAAAAATACAAAAATTAGCCAGGTGTGGTTACACGCGCCTGTAGTCACTCAGGAGGCTGAGGCGGGAGAATCACTTGAACCCTGGAGGCGGAGGTTGCAGTGAGACAAGGTTGCACCACTGCATTCCAGCTTGGGCAACAGAGCAAGACTCCGTCTCAAAAAAAGAAAAAAAAAAGTTTATTTAAAAAACTGTCATGTTGGCCGGGCGCGGCGGCTTATGCCTGTCATCCCAGCACTTTGGGAGGCTGACGCAAGCGAATCACCTGAGGTCAGGAGTTCGAGACCAACCTGGCCAACATGTTGAAACCCTGTGTCTACTAAAAATACAGAAATTAGCCGGGCATGATGGTGGGCATCTGTAGTCCCATCTACTTGGGAGGCTGAGGCAGGAGAAGAGCTTGAACCCGGGAAGCAGAGGTTGCAGTGAGCCAAGATTGCGCCACTGCACTCCAGCCTGGGCGACAAAGCGAGACTCCGTCCCCCTCCCAAAAAAACTGTCATGTTTCATTTATTAGATGTTTATTTTTTCAACTTCGCTTTTTAGTAGTCATTTAGTTAGGTTCATTCTAAAGTGTGAAGTAATGAGATTTAATACAGAGAAGTCTCTGAAAATGTTTGGTCCATTGTATATTAGTCTTGAATAAATGGAATTCTTTTTCACACTTAACTTGAAAATGTCATCTGTAGAAAGCTGGAAGAGAGGAATACCTATTCTTTAATGATGGGGAAATAATACCAAAATTTATATTTTTATTGACTAAAGTGTTTTTTGGGGAAGATTTGTTATTGGCTAACCTTAATGTCTCATTAGTTTTAAATAGTTAAAAAAAGTGGGCTGGGTGCGGTGGCTCACGCTTGTAATATAGCACTTTGGGAGGCTGAGGTGGGCAGATTGAACCCAGGAGTTCCAGACCAGCCTGGGCAACATGATGAGATCCTGTCTCTACAAAAAAAAAAAAAAAAAAAAAAAAAAAATTAGCTGGGCCTCATGGTGTGCACCCATAGTCTCAGCTACCCAGGAGCTTGAGATGGGAAGATTGCTTGAACTTGGGAGGCAGAGGTTGAAGTGAGCCAGGATCACACCATTGCACCACAGCCTGGCAATAGAGCGAGACTCTGTCTCAAAAAAGTGGTTTTCATGAATTTTATACCAGATCAGATCTAAAAAGGCTGGTTAGTATTTGAACTCAATGAAAGCTTGTCAAGCTCTCTCCCAAGGTAGTTTTCATACAACTTGTAAAATACCCTAACGTGTGATATTATCTAGTTGCATTGTAACCTCCTCCCTTCCCCTTAGGTAACTAGTGACTTAGCTTTAGTTTGTCATTTTAGGATTTTAGAAGAATAATTATGATGGATAAAATACTGGAAAAATTCAGTAAGGATTTAATGGTGTGCTTGAGTAACATTACTTTAAAAGATGACAGTGATTGGTCATTTATGTTTTATACCTGAAATGTATATCAGGTTGACATTCTGTTGTATTTTTTAAACTGTCAGAACTTGTTATAAAGCCATGTATGTAAGATCATAAGTTGTTAGGAAGTGTTTAAAAGTTAAAGGATTGGCTGGGTGTGGTGGCTCATGCCTGTAATCCTAGCACTTCGGGAGGCTGATCGCTATGTCCAGGAGTTCCGTGACTAGCCTGGGTAACAGAGCAAGATCTCGTCTCTAAAAAAGTAAAAATAATACGAAGTTATAGAATATAGAAAAAGAATACTATTCCAAAATTGGGAGTGAGTATAATGGCTAACTTTTTACCTTGAATAAGGTGTTTGACAATAAAGACTTATTAGGGGAGGTATCTTGGAATAAAATAGTTAATATTGACTGGGAATGTTAAAAACCTAGTGACCTAAATAGTCCAGAGAATAAGTTTATTGATGGGGAAAAGCCAGGATTATTAAATCGGAACTTTTTCCACCAGCCAGGATTGCTCCATGTATATTTCCTTTTATGTTTTAAATTATTCTTTACTAAAATTACTGGCATAAATGTAGGGTAGACCAAGTCATCAAGGTGATTTTGGAAGCTACATTTAAAGGGTCTTAGTTGAAATACCACCTAATTTTTAGTTTATATATTTTTTTACATGGACTATTTAAAAATTTCTGGGTTATTTCAAGTTGGCAGCATTGAAAATATTAGAATATGTTTATATAAAACTCATTGTGGCCTTTTCCTTTTAATGTTGGAAAGTTTATAAAGCCTGTGCAGTTTTAAAAAATTAAGCCATTGAGTAAATAAAAAGTTTGCTTTATTAAATTATGTTTAGATAGTGCTTATAGTGCTTTACCCCTTCAAAATAGTAACTTCTATCAATCATTTAGGATGTGTGTCAGACTATTCTGTGTCCTTTAAGTGTGTTAACTAGTTTTAACCCTCTGCAAATATCTGAGGTATGCTCTTTTTACAGATGGGAAAACAATCTTGGACTTTAATATTTTTTCTTAATGTTACACAATTAGTAAGAGGCAGGGGGCCAGGTGGAGTGGTTCATGTTTGGAATTCCAGCACTTTGGGAGGCTGAGGTGGGCAGCTTGAGCCCAGGAGTTGGAAGACTAGCCTGGGCGACATAGTAAAACCTGATCTCTGCAAAAAAATGCAAAAATATTAGCCGGGTGTGTTGGTGGGCGCCTGTAGTCCGAGCTACTGGTGAGGCTGAGGTGGGAGGACCAACTGAGCCCAGGAGGTCAAGGCTGCAGTGAGCTGTCATGGAGCCACTGCACTCCAGCCTGGGAGACAGAGTGAGACCCTGTCTTAAAAAAAAGGCAGCGGTAGGGTTTAAACCCCGGCATTTTGTCTTTATTGCCTCTAAACTTAACTTGCTTTAAAAGATGATAAAATGTCCCACAAAGCAGCCTAAATTCCTGAATGATACTGCATATCACTTGGATAGTCATCTATGCTGAGTTGTATAACTTTATGCTTGTCATTTAATTTTACAATTTGGTGGAAGCCAATGTGAAAGCAAGGAGACTTCTATTGTGGAGTAGGTGTTTTAAACTGAATACCATATTCAGCCTTGGGGTGCTGAATATTTAGTTCACAGCTAGGATTAAGATACTCAACTATGTTAATAAAATACAGTAGATGAAGTCCTGCATTTTAATTGGGATTGATTCACTTAGAACTAAGGATCAAAGTTTAAACTTATTGCAGCGTTAGGGGCCATCTTTGTTGCTAGTTGAACAAGTCTTGGTCGTTTTAAACATGGCTCCTTAGGGTATTTTCTGAAGTTCTGTCTACTTCATTGGAAAGTGTCTGCACTACGCAGGAGTGACAGCAATATGAAATGCTTTGTATTCAAGGCAGCAGAGGTAATCTGGACAGACAGTACATGTGCTTTAAAAGCAAGATACAGTCATAGAAAATATGTAGATAATTTAGCCGGGCATGGTGGCTCGCGCCTGTAATTTGGGAGGCCGAGGCAGGTGGATCACGAGGTCAGGAGTTCGAGACCAGCCTGACCAATATGGTGAAACCCCGTCTCTACTAAAAGTGCAAAAAAAAATTAGCCTGGCATGGTGGCATGCACCTGTAATCCCAGCTACTCAGGAGGCTGAGGCAGGAGAATTGCTTGAACCCGGGAGGTGGAGGTTGCAGTGAGCCTAGATCATGCCTTTGCACTCCAGCCCGGGCGACAGAGTGAGACTCTGTTTAAAAAGAAAAAAATAAGTATTTGTAAATGTATATATATATATACACACACACATATATATATAAAATCATTATGCCATCAGTTTGAGGGAGAGCATGTATGCCAACATTGTAGAGACTAAGTGCCCATTTATCCATAATTAAGATAAGCAGACTTTTCCCCACTGTACTATAAAGTTAGAGTTTGGGGCTGGGTATGGTAGCTTCCGCCTGTAATCCCAGCACTTTGGGAGGCTGGAGCGGGTGGATCACTTGAGGCCAGGAGTTCAAGACCAGCCTGGCCAACGAGGGGAAACCCCGTCTCTACTAAAAATGCAAAAATCAAGTCAGGCGTGGTGGTGCAGCCTGTAATCCCTCCCACGGAGGCTGAGGAATGAGAATCACTTGAACCTGGGAGGCAGAGGTTGCAGTGAGCTGAGATTGTGCCACTGCACTCCAGCTCCAGCTTGGGCGACAGAGTGAGACTGTCTCAAAAACTAACCAACCAAAAACAGAAGAAGATGGAATGGAATTAATATGTTCCATTTAGTAAAGATGGAATAGAATTGGTCCAGTTTGTGTTCATTGTAGCATATTCACCTATTTGGTCAGCAACCATTTTTTTTTTTTTTAAAGCCTAAGCATACCCTGAGAACAACAACCTTTTTTGATTAGAACAGAAGAAAAAGCCAGAGTGTTCTTGGGCTGCCAAAATATTAATACGTTTGTCTCAAAGACGAGCCACTTAGGTGCTTGCTTAGAGACTTCTACTTTACACAGAATTTGAAAAGTTTGACAGCTGGCTACTTACTCTGCAAAACGGAAGGGAGACTTTTTAGAACAGCAACTGGTGATCTGGCAAAAATGAAAAGTAGAACTTGTGAAGAAATGAGATGGACTTGGTGTATTAATAGCTAATTTTAGAAGACCCTGTGGATATTCTAAATCAGCATAATAGTGATGTCTGAGCCATAGTGTTAAATTATGATTACTGTATTTGAAGTATAAGAAGGCAGAAAAGTGTGATGCTGTTAGAAAAAAATCTCATTTCAAATGATTGAAGGTTAAAAACAATTGGGGAAAGATTAGAGAGGGCAGGCGGTGCTTTAAGGGAGGTGGAATAATACCTGGCTCCTTATTCTCCAAAAGTGCTGGATAGCTGAAGTTTTTAATATTCTGGATAATTGATATTTGATTATTAGTTTAGGAGGGATAGCATCTTCAGTGAACCCTTGTAGCTCTAAGGTAGGCATATTAAACAACTACCATACTAAAGGTGGGGGGTACGTTTGGAGAGCACTTTGCTGGGCCAGCTGATGATATGCTTAGGTGATATTTAAGAAAATCTGCTGCTTGTCTGAAAAACATTTGGGGCTTCAGAATAATACCACATACCTCATTCTTGGTGTTTTAATTTATTTCTTTGTAATTGTTTTCTGTTTCTTAATAATTTTAAATTAAGGGTATTTTCCCAATATAAACATTGCTTTTTGGTTAAATAAAATCAAAACTAGTTCTGTCTCCATATCTGAATAGACCAGACAGAGAATTTTCTTGCCTTTCAACAGCTTAAAAAATGTTTTTTTTAGAACTGTTGTGTTCAGGCTGAAATACTTTCAAAGTTTGTTAGTTATTATTGAGAAATTTCTGTAATAATCATGGAAAGGGTAATTTAATAGTTAAATCTCAACTTAATTGAAGTTATTGCTGTTGTGGAACTTACGGACATCTTAGCAAGAGGTCATTGCTTTATAGTCCTCTTTCTCATTAAAAATATAGTGTACTCACCTTTACAGGGTGAATGTTGGTAAATAACTTCTGTCTGTGAAGGAAGTATTCTGGACCTGTAAGTTAAAAATAAGGTGTTTATAGCAAATTATGTAAATAAAGATTGTATATTAGAAGGTACACACTATTCAAATTAAAGAAAATGTATACTGAGAAAATAACTCAAATTTCTTCCATTAAATTGGCAAGAAGTAAACATTTCAAATACACAAAACATTATAGGTATTTTTGTTCATTTGATTATAAAATGCCAAAGTTGTTTTATAAATGCTACTTCAAGCCTGGAAACTTTGAGGAAGTCCTGAACATTAAGCATATAAATGGCCCAGCTCTAGAATACATGTAAGTTGAAAAGCTAACCTGAAGTGGGAAGCGCAGTATATACCTAAGACTTACTCTGCACTGAAAGTTTACTTTGTCACTAGAAGTAAAACAAGACTGTGGTAGGATAGTAAGATCAGTAACACCTCAGTTAATCAGGTATCTTGGAGGAAGTGAAGAAAGACCCTAATTCAAGGGACAGTTAATTGGCCTTTTATTCCAAGAATGGGCCTTAGTGGCAGTATCTTAAAAGCCCACAAGATGGAGATGTTTCCTAATGAAAGGCCTTTAATTTCTTTATAGAGCTGAGTTAGTGTCACATCCCAGTCCCCACCCATGACCCTTCCCCAGTTAAAATGAAGAGAAAATGTTGAGCAAGTCTGATTTGATCCCCATGGTGACATTTTTAGCCATTATGTAACAAATTCTGACAGTTTACCCTTAAAATTAAAAACCTCCAGTCCTGTCTTTCTAAAGGGTAGAAAGAAAGTTAGGTATAGGGTAGCTTTTTATTTATTTATTTATTTATTTATTTTTGTACAAAGGGAGCATATGTAAAGCTGCCAGATCTGAACTTTCTGGTGTTTTGCTGTAATGTTAGTAAGATTTCGCCTTAAAATATTTTATTTTGAGTATATACGTTTGGTCTTAGAGTGTCTTGGTGGATTTCCGCTTACCACCCATCACTTTCTGCATTTTAAAGGCTTAAATACTTTATTGCTGGTTAACTGAGGTTCTACTGTAAACGAATCATCTAAGTTAATTGGTGGATTGTACTTCAATGGATAATTTTCACTAAATTGTTTATATTGCACATTACTTTTGTCTTAAGGACTCTTAGCACATCAAAAAAATTGGCTCACAACTTAATTGTGAGATGTAGAATTTTCCATTTTATGTGCTAAGAGTTTTGTTAATGAGAGAACTGTTAAAATAGAAAAGGAGCTTCAGCATAGACACCAATGCTGGTTGCTGAGATCAGTGGGGAACTGCATAGCATTTTAACAAGTTTAATGAACATTTGGAAGAGAAATTTGAAGCTAAGATTCTGGTTTTTTTGCTGTTAACTTTTTAATCTAAGGAAAACTTTTATGTACAGTATTTTTACTTTGGGTATACGTTTATCTTTTAGCAAGTTGAAAGACTTAATTTGCTGCTTGCTCACTATTTTGTAATTATTTGGGAGCAGCAGTAATAAGCCAGCTTTTTGGAATAGGATGTTCCTGATGTGTGGTTATGTAGGAAGGATGATGTTTTAATATACTGCCCAGTAAACTGGTGCAGTTTGGAAAAGGTGTGTTATTGATGTGGATAATATTTAAGGCAATTTTTTTTAAGCATTTTAATACTGCTTTTTGTCTTTACAGGAAAATGTTTATAGGAGGCCTTAGCTGGGACACTACAAAGAAAGATCTGAAGGACTACTTTTCCAAATTTGGTGAAGTTGTAGACTGCACTCTGAAGTTAGATCCTATCACAGGGCGATCAAGGGGTTTTGGCTTTGTGCTATTTAAAGAATCGGAGAGTGTAGATAAGGTAGTGTGTTACGTGTTCTGATCAGTTAATAATATAAAATATTAACATGGATAGTTTGATACAATGAGTTTGCCTATTTGTGGTTCCCCCTTTTGATAGTATAGGAAGGAAGAATAGTTCTTGCCCCAATACGTTTTATGAAGATAGAGGTAGGTTCAGGAATTATTTCCTGAATAATTTGTGTTCCAGGCTCTGCTAAATTTTGAAATTAACTTTAAAGATACTATAGACTTAAAGATGCCTAGTTAAAAGGATGTGTTTTAGCAGTTCACAGAAGTCCATATTTTGAAATTTTGTTAGGCAAGCAACTTTTAACTGAATCATTATTTTGATCCTGGGCTAAAGGGAAGTAGCAGTTATGTTTGTATATATTGCTAAAGGGAAGTAGCAGTCATGTTTGTATATATTGAAGGTAATGGTTATCTAGTAATTGGTTAAATTTGTGTATGTCCTACCATTCTTACCTTTAGATTTAAACAGTATATGTTAGTTGATGTTACATCACCACCATGACTTGACAGTTTAATCTTGAGCAAGTCAACATATGCTTGGCATTATCTGTATTTATAGTTATTTTTAAGTAAGTTAATATTCTCTGAACTTCAGTTAAGATATATATTTTTTAAATGAAAACTTCAATTTCCTTAGGTCATGGATCAAAAAGAACATAAATTGAATGGGAAGGTGATTGATCCTAAAAGGGCCAAAGCCATGAAAACAAAAGAGCCGGTTAAAAAAATTTTTGTTGGTGGCCTTTCTCCAGATACACCTGAAGAGAAAATAAGGGAGTACTTTGGTGGTTTTGGTGAGGTATGTTATAAATGTTTTGACCCAGTTTATGTCAAAATTAGTGTGAATGTGATTGTCCCATTATGGACTCAGAGTCACTTGGCTTTTCAAAGCTGTTAGGGTAGATTATGTGATTTGTTTTGGAATAAGGATATTGTAAATACTTCATTAGCAGGTCTTTGAAGGTTGGATGATGTGTTTTTCTCATTGAGCACCTACTCTATGCAGAGTATTGCTGGGGTAGAGTATACAAAGATGAAATAGACAAACATTCTTAAATACAGACAATTAAGAGGAAGAAATCTAGATTAGAAGGAGACTTTTGTTGAAAATAGGAAAGGAATTAAGAATAGGGTGTAGTGCCTTATCAGTTGAAATGCATGTGTAAGTGCAAATTTAATGAGACTAATCATTATAGACTCATTAGTGAGGCTGGACGCGATGGCTCATGCCTGTAGTAATCCCAGCACTTGGGAGACCGAAGTGGGTGGATTACTGGAGACCAGGAGTTGAAGACCATCCTGGACAACATAGTGGGACCCCGTCTCAATTAACAGTAAAACAAACTTAGACTCATTAGTGAAATAGGTAGATAATAGAGGTTTCTTTTATGAATTAATGAAAGTTGAGAAATTTGTGGCCTTGGGCTCCAGATACGTCCCACAGACATTTATTGCTTGATTGAAACAATACGTGCTTTTTTAGTGTTGAGGATTTGAGATATTGCCCACAAAACTCAGTATCTAGCTTTTTAAAAAATATTTGCAAGAGCACGCAACATGGGAACTGACACTGCCCTCCCGTACGGCAGCATCTCTCAAACTGAGTAGTAGCTTCCATCTTGGTTTGGGCATATGCTCTCCAGTTTTTAGTAGTCCTCACCACCCTACTTCCTGTTTTCTCTCAAATACATTTTTATTCTGTTTTTCTTAGATTTGACTGTTTTCTTCTTCTTCTTTGTGGGCATTTGAATTTGTGACCCTTGAGTTAGGTAGTAAATGTCAGTGCGTGGTAAAGCTTATTTTTGTAAATAGTTGTGAAGACCTTAGATGGAATGGGTGTTCTAATTTGAAGAATTCTTAAAAGGATTAGAATAAATAGGGAGAAACAGGAGACTAGAACTTCAGTGCCAAATACATGTTTTCTTTGTGTGTTTTCCCCCCTCTAAACTTGTGTTTCTTTTAAGGTCAATAAAATGCATGTTAGCATATTAAAATTTGTTTTTTAATACCAGGTGGAATCCATAGAGCTCCCCATGGACAACAAGACCAATAAGAGGCGTGGATTCTGCTTTATTACCTTTAAGGAAGAAGAACCAGTGAAGAAGATAATGGAAAAGAAATACCACAATGTTGGTCTTAGTAAAGTAAGTTAAGCATCCATTTACTTGTAGAGAAAACTAGCTGTTGTAAAGAGCTTAACCATTTATCTTTCTCTGTAAAGGCGTAAGTTCTTTGCATGCTTTAAAAACTTCTCATTGGTTACTTATCATTGACCAACTTTTTGTGGGGAGCAGGATGGAC